>NC_057389.1:67674525-68877532 GCF_019320065.1 Cervus canadensis
TGTCTGGTCCTGTTGTTGGTGTCTCCCTCTCCTGCAGGTGAGGCCACTGAGCCACAGACACGTCACACAAGGTGACTAAATGTGGGGTAGAGGAAATAGTAGACGGAACTAAAGGACGGAGAATGCGGAATGAAACAGGGCACCGAGAGAAATTCAAGTTAGCATAGCCGGAAAAGTACCTGGTTCTGCCAGAGATCTGCTGGTGATTGTTCCCGCTCAGCGCTGACGATTATTAGCGCGACAACCTTCACCTTACGGGACACCACCGTGAGCGAGTCTGAGTTTTTCTATCCTGACTGGTTTCACTCCCGGCCTGCACCTACGCATCCGTCTTCAGAGGCAAAATAAAACAGTAAAAAGAACAACAGCCTCTCCACAGGCGTCTCTGTCAGCCGCCTCCTTCACCCGTCCTCATTTGCTGCGCATCTGCTACGTGCCTATGCGTTTCGAAGGGTGTGTTAGGAAACGGGCTCCAGAGGTCAAGGGCAAAACGTCAGCGAAGACTTCAGAGAAGCAGACCAGCGGTTCTTGGCGTCCCCAGGCCAGAGTTCCCGGTCGGAAAGATGTCTGCAGACAGGCACACAGTGTGGACTTCTGAAGTGTAGCCTGCTTCTATGCGTGGAAAGTGGGGTTTACACTTTCATACACCTGACGGTACAACAATCTACACGAGCGAGAAGCAGCTACTTCTTTCCCTAGGACTTATGTCAAGCTTGAAAGTCAAGTAGATAAAATATCTAAGTGGTAAATCAAATTCTTTTTAAATAAAATTTCACAGGTTGGTTTTTTGTTTTTTTTTTTTTTTTGGCGTTGGGGGCGGGGGTGGGTTGTGCGGAGGCGGGGGCGGGGTGGAAGTTTCGGGTGCGGTGCTGCGCAGCTTGAGAGATTTTAGTTGCCGGGGCAGGAATCAAATCCCAGGCCCTGGCAGTGAAAGCACTTTCACATCTTAAATGCAAACAAAGCATAATCAAAACTAGCCCCGTGATGGCAAAGCTTGTTAGGTTACCTGCATTCACATTACTTTCACAGACACAAAATCAATATCATGCCCATCTCTTTATCGGGGTTTTTTTTGTTTGTTTGTTTTTTAATACTTACTCATATGCCTTAGCTTGGTTTACAGATGTAAACCCGACCAAAAAGGCTAGGGCCCATATGTACAACTTAGAGCCCTAGAGGAGTGAAGAATTTTGGATCCCACTTGAGATAAATCAGTACAGTCCCTACATCCCAGGCTCTGGACTGTCAGAGTGTCTCTTGCTGTACCCCCTCCAAGTCCACCCAAGACTCTGGGAGGCCAGGATCATCACTCCATCCTGTCACTCTTCACCAGATGGATTTTGGTCCCTGCCTCAGCTAACATTCGAGTTCTCCTCTGACTTCCGTAGGGAGACAGTAAACAAATCCACTGCAACACGGTTAACACCAAAGAGGCAGCTGAGTTGGACAATAAGCTCCACAGGAAGTTGTCTCATGTGGGTCATATTTTTTGGGGGTTCCATTTAATGCTAACTTGTCAGTAGGGCTTGAGAGCTTTATTAGTTTCATCTTGTTTCAATTAATGCCAAAATTACCCTCTTTTTGATGCTTAAATTGTTGCTGCTTGTCAGTAGAAGCCCCTTTAAAATTGGCCGCTTTATCCTTTCAGCACTGCCCTGACAATTTGAAAGCACACTTGTTTCCTGGTAGAAACTCACACTTCAGGCCTATCTTTAATTTTTCCTAGATAAAGAGGAATTTTGGACCTCACTTGGAAGAATTCTTGAAAGAATCAAGTTCAGCAAGGTTTTTTTTTTTTTTTTTTTAGTAAAAAATAAAAGAGTCAAATATGGGTGCCAGGACACAATGCATGGGACCAAAGATTGGCTCCCCCACTTCTGAGGTTCCCTAGGGAAATTCTTCAAAGGATGTAAACATACACTGAGAGCTCTGTTTAATTGTAGCTTTGCTGGATCTTTACCTTATTTTTTTCAAATAAACCTCAATCAAATAAACTCAGCATCAACAGTCTACAAAATTATTTACCTAAATCTCTCACTAAAAAGTAATGTGTTACTTTCTGCTTTTATTTTTTTAAACTTTTATTAGGAAATTTAAAATAGACAGAATGGTATTAAGAAGTCCCAAGTACTCATCACTCAGCTTCAACACTTTTCTCTCTTCCACCATTTCTGTTTTATCTCCACATTCACCAGTTCCCACCCCACTGGCTCATTTCCTTATACTCCTCATAGATCTCATGATATACCCTTCTATAGTCACTCTATTGATCATCTCCCTTTCCCTCTGGTTGTTCTGTTACTGTATAAAACTTCAGGGTTAGGAAATAATATTAATAGCTACAAATCTTGTGAATTGAATCCTTACCATGGACTAAAAACTGTTCTAGATGCTGGGCATATATTGATTCTTTGCACTCTTGCAACAAACCCATGGTGTGCCACTGTTAAAGGGAAGCTTCATTCATTCATTCATTCATTCACACTGCAATGAAAAAGATAAGCCAGGTCCTTGCCCTCCTGATGTTTACCTTCTAATAGACAATTAAAACAACAAACAAATAAGCAGATAGAAAAATAATCTTAGAGAGTGATACAGACTGGGAGAAAATTAATGAGGGTTATCTGACAGAGTGGTAGGCAGAGGACAGTATTAGAGAGATAGGCCAGGAAAGACACATCACAAGAGGTGACAATGAGCTGAGTCAGAAAGGTAAGAAAGAGCCACCTTACAAATATCTTGGAGAAAAGGACTTTGGGAGAGGGGGCAGAAGGCTCAAAGGCCCTGAAGTAGGCATAAATTTGGTGGATTTAAGGATGGGGGGAAAACCAAGACCTCTTTAACCAGCCTTGGAGGTTAAGGAGCTGTGGCTATACCCCCAAGGCTCTGCATTCTGATGACTACATCCACACCATTTGCTGGTTTTGTTTGCATATGGGTAGAAAAATGAGTGCAGGACACAGGATTTTATGTGTTTGAGGACTCCCAGGCAAATGAAGAACACAGTAGGAATTTTTAACACAATGTGGACTTTTTAAGATGAATGAACACAGAGGTTCATTCAGAAAATTTCAAATAAACAATACACATCAGCTTTAGGTCCTAGCTGTGTGACCTCACCAGTGCCTCCCTCACCTCATCATGAATTGAAGGTTCAGATAGTCTGTAATTATCATTTTAAATGTTTTAGAGAATATCATCAGTGGCTTAGATGTTCAGGATGATGCCTTTCGGTAGCTTTAATTCACACAAGAACCAATGAAAGGGATTGTTCTGGTTGTTTCAAAATTTTCTAGCTTTTTAATAAAAACAACAATGTTTTTAAATTGAATTTAAAACCTTGAGAAAAACTAGACTTCAACATATGTAACTGTAATACATTGAATATTAATCACAAAAGACGTATATATTCCTTTCCCTTTTCAAAAGCCTTCCACTGCCCTTAGACACTGAACATCTCAAATGACAGCAGAAAGGGTTTCCCAAAATAGGCAGTGATTTTAATCCAATTGGTCCTGACACAGACTAGAGGAGCAGGTCATTCTGGGTCATCTTTTTTGGCCACTATTCCTTTGGCAGGGAGTCCTCCAGAATTAGCTTGCTCTTGCCTGGAAAATCCCATGGATGGAGGAGCCTGGTAGGCTGCAGTCCATGGGGTCGCTAAGAGTCGGACACGACCGAGCGACGCACTTTCACTTTTCACTTTCATGCATTGGAGAAGGAAATGGCAACCCACTCCAGTGTTCTTGCCTGGAGAATCCCAGGGATGGGGGAGCCCGGTGGGCTGCCGTCTATGGGGTTGCACAGAGTCAGACACAACTGAAGCGACCTAGCAGCAGCAGCAGCAGCAGCAGCAGTTGACATTTTGTCTTCCTCCTTACCCAAAATTCACATTCCCCATGATGTGACTGAGACATGCCTTTTTTTAGGGGGACTTGTACCCTTAAACCAATGTGATATAAATAGCATTGAAATATTGAGGTGAGCATTTGATGATGATCGAACCTTCTCTACTGATGCTACAGAAACCATAGAAGAATGATTTTCTCAAGTTTAGGAAAGGGAAACCAGTAACTGTTAAAGATACAGGAGTATTTTTATTTTTGATACTGGAATATTTTTAGACTGGTCAGAATATCCGTCTACTTATTCATGCTCAGTTGTGTCTGACTCTTTGCAATCCCATGGACTGTAGCCCGCCAGGCTTCTCTGTCTATGGGATTTCCCAGGCAAGAACACTGGAGTGGGTTGCCCTTTCCTCCTCTAGAGGATTTTCCTGTCACAGGGATCAAAACTGCATCTCCTGTGTCTCCTGCATTGCAGGCAGGTTCTTTACCCACTAGCCATGAATATATTAAACCTGGAGATAATTTTCTGTTTCAAATGAGATTTTTAAATAAAAATATTCAAGTAGATGGTTGATCAGTATTTACATATAAATTATATATCATCATAGAGATCACTTCACAATCTACATGCATGATCTAATAATTTATATATTCCCTACATAACACCAAGACCTTATAGAAAATCACATACAAATTTAATTTCTTATATCTGATTGGAGTCTTCCTGCCCAAGGGAGAAAATTTGCCAAGTAAAAAATAACTAAACAGGCCTTCCAATGATGTCATGGCTTTGCAAGTGAAGAAAACATGATGGCTCCCACAAAAACAGGTTTGAAAAGAGAAAAAATAGTGTTATCCGATACAGTTGGATTAAAAATCATAAGTTAGAGTGACAATGTGATCTTCAAAATCTTTTGTCCAAGTATGCTCTTATGAGAGGCAAAAGGAAGGTCCCTCTCTCTGTAGGTAGTATCCTGTAGGCCCTGCAATGGTTATTATCTTATAAGACAGACAATGAGGGGCCCTGGAAATAAGCAGCTTGATGCCACCAAGGCAGTGGAGAAACAATCAGTCTCATTTACAACTGGTGCGAAGTAATGATACCCTATAGGAGCCACAGCCTGGTGATTTGTCTATTTCTGTAAAATTACAGCTTCATATATAATGAATCTTACTTGACCCAGGAATCTTACTTCTGGTAATTTGCCTTACAGATGTAAATTCAAAAGTGCAAAATGACTACACTACATGCTTATTAATGCCCCATCACTTGAAATTGCAAGAGATTGGAAACTATAAATATCCATCAGTAGGTGATCTGCTGAATGAACTAAGATTCATCTACAGTGGGATATTAGACAGCTGCAAAAAAGACTGAGGAAAATTTCTATGTCTTGAGATAGAAAGAAAATCAAAATATAAAAGAGCTGTAATTATATCTTTGTGTAGAATAGAGGAAAATAAAAATATCTTTGCATTAAAAAAATTCTGAAAGAATATGTACATGAATACAAACTTGTTACCTAAGAAGGGAGAATAGAAGTTGGATTCTTTTCACTGAATATTTTTATAGATGTCTCATTTTTTGAACAGTACAGTATATTACCTACTCAAAAGATGTTTTAAAAACTCATTCTGTGGTGCAGCCTCTGTGGAAAATGGTATGACGATTAAAAAATAAATAAACATAGAAATACCTTATGATCAGCAAATCCACTTATAGATATATGTGCAGAAGAAGTGAAAGTAGGAACTTGAACAGAACAGGTAAAAGTAAACCCATGTTCACAGCAGCATTATTCACTGAATTGTTGAAAGATAAAAGGAATATAAGTGGACTGATGCTGAAGCTGAAACTGCAGTACTTTGGCCACCTGATTCAAAGAACTGACTCATTTGAAAAGACCCTGATTCTGGGAAAGGTTGAAGGCAGGAGGAGACAGGGACGACAGAGGATGAGATGGTTGAATGGCATCACGGACTTGATGGACATGAGTTTGAGCAAGCTTGGAGAGTTGGTGATGGACAGGGAAGCTTGGCATGCTGCAGTCCATGGGGTCACAAAGAGTTGGACAGGACTGAGCGACTGAAGTGAGCTGAAGTGTTTACTGAGAGATAAATGGATAAACAAAATATGGTATATAGATAAAATGGAATATCGAAAAATGAAAGTGTTAGTTGCTCAGTCGTGTCTGATTCTTTGGGACCCCAGGGATCAAACCCAGGTCTCCCACAAAGCAGTCAGATTCTTTATCGTCTGAGCCACAAGGGAACCCCCTGTTATTTAGCCTTGAAAGGAAGAAATTTGGAGCATGCTACAACTTGGAAGAATCTTTTTTTTTTTTAAGGGTGAAGCAAAACTAGCAGTAAACTTTATTTATTTATTTATTTTAGATCTATGAGCATCAACTTGCAAGTTTATTTTATTCTTTTTTTTTCATTTATTTTTTTCTCTTTTTTTATGTTTTATTTTTTATTTTTTTTCCATTTATTTTAATTAGTTGGAGGCTAATTACTTTACAATATTGTAGTGGTTTTTGCCATACATTGACATGAATCAGCCATGGATTTACATGTGTTCCCCATCCCGATCCCCCCTCCCGCCCCCCTCTCCATCTCATCCCTCTGGGTCTTCCCCGTGCACCAGCCCTGAGCACTTGTCTTGTGCATCCAACCTGGACTGGTGATCTGTTTCACCATTGATAGTGTACTTGTTTCAATGCTATTCTCTCAGAACATCCCACCCTTGCCTTCTCCCACAGAGTCCAAAAGTCTGTTCTGTACATCTGTGTCTCTTTTTCTGTTTTGCATATAGGATTATCGTTACCATCTTTTTAAATTCCATATATAGTGTTAGTATACTGTATTGGTCTTTATCTTTCTGGCTTACTTCACTCTGTATGATGGGCTCCAGTTTCATCCATCTCATCAGAACTGATTCAAATGAATTCTTTTTAATGGCTGAGTAATATTCCATAGTGTATATATACCATAGCTTCCTTATCCATTCATCTGCTGATGGGCATCTAGGTTGCTTCCATGTCCTGGCTATTATAAACAGTGCTGTGATGAACATTGGGGTGCACGTGTCTCTTTCAGATCTGGTTTCCTCGGTGTGTATGCCCAGGAGTGGGATTGCTGGGTCATATGGCAGTTCTATTTCCAGTTTTTTAAGGAATCTCCACACTGTTTTTCCATAGTGGCTGTACTAGTTTGCATTCCCACCAACGGTGGGTAAGAGGGTTCCCTTTTCTCCACACCCTCTCCAGCATTTATTGCTTGTAGACTTTTGGATAGCAGCCATCCTGACTGGCGTGTAATGGTACCTCATTATGGTTTTGATTTGCATTTCTCTAATAATGAGTGATGTTGAGCATCTTTTCATGTGTTTGTTAGCCATCTGTATGTCTTCTTTGGAGAAATGTCTGTTTAGTTCTTTGGCCCATTTTTTGATTGGGTCATTTATTTTTCTGGAATTGAGCTGCAGGAGTTGCTTGATATTTTTGAGATTAATCCTTTGTCTGTTGCTTTGTTTGCTATTATTTTCTCCCATTCTGAAGGCTGTCTTTTCACCTTGCTTATGGTTTCCTTTGTTGTGCAAAAGCTTTTAAGTTTAATTAGGTCCCATTTGTTTATTTTTGCTTTATTTCCAATATTCTGGGAGGTGGGTCATAGAGGATCGTGCTGTGATTTATGTCAGAGAATGTTTTGCCTATGTTCTCCTCTAGGAGTTTTATAGTTTCTGGTCTTACATTTAGATCTTTAATCCACTTTCTGTTTTCTCATTGTTAGTGTATATGAATGCAAGGGATTTCTGTATGTTAATTTTATATCCTGCAACATTACTGTATTCATTGATTAGCTCTAGTAATTTTCTGGTAGAGTCTTTAGGGTTTTCTATGTAGAGGATCATGTCGTCTGCAAAGAGTGAGAGTTTTACTTCTTCTTTTCCTATCTGAATTCCTCTTATTTCTTTTTCTGCTCTGATTGCTGTGGCCAACACTTCCAAAACTACAACATGGAAGAATCTTGAAGACATCATGCTAAGTGAAATAAACCAATCACAAAGGAAAAATAATTTTGATTCATCTTATATGAGGTTCCTAGAGTGGCACAGCAGTAAAGAATCCGCCAGGCAATGCAGAAGAAGTGAGTTGGATCCCTGGGTCTGGAAGTTCCCCCAGAGAAGGAAATGGCAACCCGCTCCAGTATTCTTGCCTGGGAAATCCCAAGGACAGAGGATCCCTGGTGGGCTACAGCCCATGGGATCTCAAAGAGTCAGACATGATTTAGTGACTAAACAACAATAAAGAATAGCCAAATGCATAGAGACAGAGAGTAAAACGGTGGTTGCCAGGGACAGGGAGAAAGATAGGTAGGGAGATAATGTTCATTGGGTAGAATTGCAGTTGGGCAATATGGAAAAGTTCTGAGGATGGATGGTGATGAGGGTTGCCTAGCAATGTGAGTGTGTTTAGAGGCACAGAATTGTGCACTTTAAAATAGTGAAAATGAACAAGATCCAATTGTATAGCACAGGGAACTATATTCACTATCTGCTAATAAACCATAATGGAAAAGAATATGTCAAAGTATATACACATAGCAGACATACATACATACACACACACACACACATATATATATCTGCTGATAGCAGAAACTAACACATTGTGTATCAGCTATAATTTTTTAAAATAATAGTGAAAATGGTAAATTTTATTACATACATTTTGAACAATTTTAAAAAATATTTATTTATTTTTGGCTGCACCGGGTCTTCCTTGCTGCGCGGGTGCTTTCTCTAATTGTGGTGCACAAGCTTCTCATTGCAGTGGTATCTCCTGCTGTGGAGCACAGGCTGTGGAGTATCTAGGCTTCAGTAGTTGTGGCTACGCCTCCAGAGCCCAGGCTGAACAGTTGTGGCCCATGGGCTTAGTTGCCCAAGGCAATTCGGGTTCCTCCCAGACCAGGGCTCTAACTGACGTCCTCTGCACTGCATGGCGGATTCTTTCAACAATTTCTAAAAGGTTGCTTTGTTAGTAGGGAAAGGAGAGAGAGTAACATCAAGAAGCCCACATCAACTTACACATGGATCAAAGACAGAAGTATTTCTCACTATCAACCTTCCGGTAGTTAAGAACAAAATACACCTATCGCCCAACGTGGGGCTCGAACCCACGACCCTGAGATTAAGAGTCTCATGCTCTACCGACTGAGCTAGCCGGGCACACAATAATTTTTTTCAGTAACTTTTACTTGAAGAAAGGGTTCCGGTTGTATCTAGCTTGAGGTTTGAAGTTGGATTTAATTGGGACAAAATTGGGGCACTAAAGACAAGATTATTGGCAGCCTGAGAAATTCAAACTCTACCAATCATGCTTGACTGACCGTCCTTCCCACTTCCGTCCCTTTTCTGCCAGCACCTTAGCCCTTCTTTTCCATCCCTGAGAAAAACAGGCGCTGAGGAGGGATAAGGTTCGCATGCTGATGCCATCGACGAGCTTAATCCATGAATTTTAAGTCCGAAGTTTAAATGCACCGTCGCGGGGTTGAGCCTATAGTGGGTGAAGGTCGCCGCCGTGCCCACAACCTGTGCAAACTCCACGCTTTCTTTAGGGTGTTTCTGCATTTCTAAACTCTGGAATCGAGAGAAAGCAAAACAGAAGGCATCACTCGCCCTGGAGATGCCGGGGATCGAACCCGGGGCCTCATACATGCAAAGCATGCGCTCTACCACTGAGCTACATCCCCAGCCCGCCACAAAGGCTACTCTAATTTCTATTAGGTGGTTATTGTCAAAAGGAGCAGTCGAACGAAAGGCATCTGCTAGTTGTGACAATCCAAAGCCTGCAAAGGCCAGCGGCCAGCGCTGGGAGCTATTTCAGGGTCCACTACTGACTCTGAGCGAGTGGACTTCGACCGAGATGACGATCAAGGGGAGCACAGGACCAGGATAAACACTTGGAGGCAGCGGTGGAAAAAGAAGGGAAAGTCATCCGGCACGACGCCCAAAAATGAACTGTGAGTCAAAAGAAGGAAAGTAAGATGAGGTGTAGTAAAGTCCCATGGACGGAGGAGCTTGGTAGGCTGCAGTCCATGGGGTCACTAAGAGTCGGATACACTGAGCGACTTCACTTTCGCTTTTACTTTCATTTTACATTCATTACTTTCATTTAATTTCATTTCATTTCATTTACATGCATTGGAGAAGGAAATGGCAACCCACTCCAGTGCTCTTGCCTGGAGAATCCCAGGGATGGGGGAGCCTGGTGCGCTGCCGTCTATGGGGTCGCACAGAGTCGGACACGACTGAAGCGACTTAGCAGCAGCAGCAGCAGCTACGTCTGTTAAACAACGAGAAGAGTTGTTCAGTCGCTCAGTTGTGTCTGACTCTGCCACCGCATGGACTGTAGCATGCCTGGCTTCCTTGTCTTTCACTATCTTCCAGAGCTTGCTCAAACTCATGTCCATTGAGTCAGTAATGCCATCCAACCATCTCATCCTCTGTTGTCCCCTCCTCCTCCTGCCTTCACTCTTTCCCAGCATCAGGGTCTTTTCCAATGAGTCAGTTCTTCGCATCATGTGGCCAAAGTATTGGAGCTTCAGTATCAGCCCTTCCAATGAATATTTAGAGTTGATTTCCTTTAGGATTACTGGTTTGATCTCCTTGCTGTCCAAGGGACTCTTAAGAAGTCTTCTCCAGCACCACAGTTGGAAAGCATCGATTCTTTGGCATTCAGCCTTCTCTACCGTGCAGCTCTCACATCCATGCATGACTACTGGAAAAACCATAACTTGAGTCTGCAGACCTTTGTTGGCAAAGTGATGTCTGCTTTTTAATGAGCTGTCTAGGTTTGTCATAGCTTTTCTTCCATGGAGTGAGCGTTTTTTAAATTTCATGGCTGCAGTCACCATCTGCAGTGCTTTTGGAGCCCAAGAAAATAAGTCTCTCACTGCTTTTATTGTTTCCCCATCTACTTGCCAAGAAGTGATGGGACTGGATGCCATAATCTTAGTTTTTTGAATGTTGAGTTTTAAGCCAGTTTCTCCACTCTGCTCTTTCACCCCCGTCAAGAGGCTCTTTAACTCCTCTTCACTTTCTACCATTAGGGTGGTGTCATCTGCATATCTGAGGTTATCAATATTTCTCCCAGCAATCTTGATTCCAGCTTGGGATTCATCCAGCCTGGCATTTCACTTGATGTACTCTGCACAGAAGTTAAATAAGCAGGGTGACAGACAATATACAGCCTTGACGTACTCCTTTCCCAATTTGGAACCAGTCCATTGCTTCATGTCTGGTTCTAACTGTTGTATCTTGACATGCATACCAGTTTCTCAGGAGGCAGGTAAGGTGGTCTGCTATTCCCATTTCTTCAAGAATTTTCCACAGTTTGTTGTGATCCACACAGTCAAAGGTTTAAGCTTAGTCAATGAAGCAGAAGTTGATGTTTTTCTGGAATTTTCTTGCTTTTTCTATGATTCAACAGATGTTGGCAATTTCATCTCTGGTTCCTCTGTCTTTTCTAGATCCAGCTTGTACATCTGGAAGTTTTTGTTTCAAGTTTTGTTGAGAAGAGGGAGTGTAGTAAAGTGTGCAATATTTGTATAAAGTAATTCAGAATTGCAAAGTTGATGCTTGGGATTGGAAGGGGGCTGAGGCATAGGCGATGGGCAAAGTTTTTCACTGTTAAATGCTTTGTACATCTGAATTTTGAGCCATATTTAAATTAATTAATCCCAAGAAAAGTTTATGAAGCTCTATTGTGTACCTAGAACTGCCGTAGAAAACTGAGAGTTCAGCCATAAGCAAAACTGACATAGTTCATTACATCTATCAGCTCTGGTTTCAGAGGAGGTCGAGTGCTAAAGAGAAAATAGAGCCAGCCTTGAGGGAGAGAATGGAGTAAAGCATGATTCTGAGAAGGTGACATTTGAAGAAAAGGGTTGAAAGGAGATGGAATGTGAGCCATGAAAGTGTCCGTGAAAAGAGAGGTCCAAGAAAAGGTAAGAGCCAGTTTAAAGGCCCTGAGTTAGGAGCTTTGTGACGTGTTATTGCAGGAATAATAAGGGGGTCCATGCAGCAGGGGAGAGTGATAGGAGATGAGGGGATGCATCTCCTATCACTTTATATGCAGGGAATGGAGAGAAAGAATAGATAGTGCCTTTAGACAGTGTGAAGACTTCAATTTTTACTCTGAGAGAGGTGGGAGCCACAGGAGAATTGGAGGAAAGGAGGATCCCTATCTGACTTAACATTTTAACAGGATTGTTCTCACAGCTGGATGGAGAAGATACGGCAGGAGAGGGACAGAAGGGGAAAGAAATGTTGTGATCATCAATTATAGGTGATGATGCTGTGGAAGAATTGAATAGATGCTGAGGACTAGGGGTGGGTCCTGTGCATTTCTCCTCTCTTGGAGAGCCTCAGAAGACTCACTGGTTTGGGCCTGAGCACCTCGACGGATGGAGTTGCTGTTAAATGGAGTGTACTGGGGAAGGCTGTGGGAAGAGCAGGTGGAGGGGCAGACAGAAGTGCATTGTGGACGTGACGGGTGTGTAACTCTCCCTTAGAACGCTTCATGTGAAGATGCTGCCCAGTGAGTTGGCTGTGGGAGCCAGGCATCCTAGGAAGAGTTGGGCTGAGGATTTGTCCGTGGAGCAGGGGGAAAGTCTTTCCAGCAGGAAAGAGATCACAAGGAAGTGAGCATAGACAGAAAGTCCAAGGACCAAGCAAGGGCAGGGAGAGGAAGAGGAAACAACCGTGCTGACCAAGAAGCTGGTAGGAAGCCATGGAAGTGGGAGAAAAGCCAGGGAGTACAGTACCCGAGAAGGAAGAGATGGTGCCAGAAGGAGGAAGCATCCGAGGAGAGAGGAGGTAAAGCCTAAGAAGCCGCCTGCCTTGACCTTTGACTTATGATCGCTGCGGTCACCGGTGACCTTAACAAGCGCGGTTTCTGAGGAGGCTGAGGAAGAAAATCTGCTTCGAGTGCCCTCCAGAGGGAGTGATGAGAGACGTGTGTGTATTAGTCGCTCAGTCGTGTCCGATTCATTGTGACCCCAGGGACTGTAACCTGCCAGACTCCTCTGTCCAGGGAATTCTCCAGGGAAGAATATCGGAGTGGGTAGCCAGTCTCTTCTCCAGGGGATCTACCCGATCCAGGGATCAAACCCGAGTTTTCGAATTGCGAGCAAACTCTTTACGGTCTGAGCCACCAGGGAAGCCCCTGAGGGGAGACCGGGTGCCAGCAAATATTATTGGCAGCTCCAGACGGGTTGGGGAGAGCCGTACAAATAAAGCTAAAGAGACAATAGAGGATTGGGTTTTGTTTTTGTTTTTGTTTTTTTAGGGGAGGAGGATAACACTGAATAAAGCGGGGTGGGGGGGTTGATTGTAAGTGTATTACTGGCATTAAAAGACAAAAATAAAGAATAAACGGGCAGAGGAGGACACAATCGCAAGAAAGGTAGCTACAAAAGTGGATAAAAGGCCTCTCATGGGGGCGGGGGTAGGAGCAAGAGCCAGGTTCCAGACTCTAAATTTAACTTAGTAGAGGGCCGGACAAACCTGTGCTCCGGGAACCCGACACTGTGGTCCGGCGCCAGACCCTCGGGCTGTGCTGGGTCGGCCTCCGGCAGCAACTGGGAGTGGCGCCCAGGTGGGCGTGTGCTTCCACCTGTCCCGGCCCGTTTCTCACGAAGTCAGGCTTGGACAGCGCAGGCTTGCGTTAGAGCTGAGATAAGGGAGAGACGGAGAGAGGGCCGCGGGACCTCCGAGGCCGCTGGCCAAGGCGGGGTAT
The DNA here is from genome assembly GCF_019320065.1 of Cervus canadensis. Lineage (NCBI taxonomy): Eukaryota > Metazoa > Chordata > Mammalia > Artiodactyla > Cervidae > Cervus > Cervus canadensis. The sequence goes on from NC_057389.1 coordinate 67,688,177, forward strand.
TGAGGGGGCTCAGAGCGGGAACGCAAGGCACTGGCCCGCGCTTAGATCCCCTTGACCTGTGCTACTCCGCCAGCTGTCCAGACCCACCCTCCTCTAGCGTTTCTCAGCCTGGAGCACTCGGCTCTAGCCTCTGCCAGCCGGCGTCAGCCCCGCCCTTCCTCTCAGCGGCCGCTCGGACGCCCGCCCCGGCCGAGCACTGTCGGGTCCGGCAACTTCTCCAGCGCCGCCCGACTTCGGTGAGCTGGAGGCGCGCATGGCGGCGGTGGGGCCGCGGACGGGCCCAGGCGCCGGGGCCGAGGCGCTGGCGCTGGCAGCAGAGCTGCAAGGAGAGGCGACCTGCTCCATCTGCCTGGAGCTCTTCCGCGAGCCAGTGTCCGTCGAGTGCGGCCACAGCTTCTGCCGCGCCTGCATCGCGCGCTGCTGGGAGCGCCCGGCGACAAGGGCCACCGCCGTGTCCCACACGCTGTCCTTCTCGCTGCCCTGCCCGCAGTGTCGCGAGCCCGCGCGCCCCAGCCAGCTGCGGCCCAACCGGCAGCTGGCCGCGGTGGCCACACTGCTGCGGCGTTTCAGCCTGCCAGCCGGCGCGCCAGGAGAACACGGGCCTCCGGAGGCGGTGGCGGCCGGGTGCGCGCAGCACCGCGAACCGCTCAAGCTCTACTGCCAGGACGACGGACGGGCCATTTGCGTGGTGTGCGACCGCGCCCGCGAGCACCGCGCTCACGCCGTGTTGCCGCTGGACGAGGCGGTTCAGGAGGCTAAGGTGAGCGTCGTCCCCACCCATGCGGGTTCTCGGGACCTCCAGTCCCGGTTCTACATTCCCGCTCACGCAGGAAGGCCCAGGTGAGCCCCTGCTTTTTTTTGTCCTATCCCATGCTGCCTGGCCGGAGAAAGCAATGGCACCCCACTCCAGTACTCTTGCCTGGAAAATCCCATGGACGGAGGAGCCTGGTAGGCTGCAAGTCCATAGGGTCGCTAAGAGTCGGACGCGACTTCACTTTCACTTTTCACATTCATGTATCGGAGAAGGAAATGGCAACCCACTCCAGTGTTCTTGCCTGGAGAATCCCAGGGACGGAGGAGCCTGGTGAGCTGCCGTCTATGGGGTCGCACAGAGTCGGACAGGACTGAAGCGACTTAGCAGCAGCAGCAGCATGCTGCCTGGCATTAGCTTCGGGACTCAACGCGGCTCTCCCTCTGTCCCCAGCCTCCCACACCCCTCGCCATTTCCTTTGGGGCCCATGCTGGACCAACTGCACAATACCCCCACAGATTTGGCGATTTTCTGTCGGTCCCTGGCTTCTAGTAGTGCCTCCTTCACCGCCCCACCCACCCCAACATCTGCTACTGCTACTATCAACCCTTACCACGGGCATAGCTCTGTTTAATGTTCTCTAACCTCTTGTGGCCAAGTGAGACGACCTTCCCAGGAGGTCGGGCTAAGGGGGTGAGTGGATCCAGGGTTGAGAAGAGTGCCAAGCGCCACCTGGGATTCTGAGTGCCTGCCGCCTCCCTTTCCTGCCAACTTGCTGGAGCGTGCACTAGGAGGCCTGCGGCACAGTCCCCGGTCGTTCTTTGCTCTTACTCTGCTCCAGCCCTCTTACCCAGGTGGCTTTCTGATGGTGGTGAGGAGAGCAGAAAATAGGACTAGGCAGACTGGGCGGCTGGAGGGCTTGCATTTCAGCCTACATTGTGCACAGATGGTCTTGAGGCCCAGAGACCCTGAGGTCTTTGGAATCAGCTCGCAGTTGCCCTGTACCCTTAAGTGCAGCCTGTGTAGGCTGCATCCATCCCAACCTCCACAGGTGGCTTTGATCCTCCTCCGCTTCAGTGAACAGGGCCTTCCCTTTCTTCCGGGTGGTTTCAGGAAGCCCCATGTGGGGGTTTCCAGAATCTTCTCCCCACAATGTCTTCCTTCTCACCCTCCTTCAGGAGCTCCTGGAGTCCAGGCTGAAGGTCTTGAAGAAGGATTTGGAGGACTATGAGGCCTTTCGTTCCACAGAAGAGAAGGAGAGCAAGGAGCTCCTGGTGAGAATGGCAACCCCCAGGTTGGCTCCCCCTTCCCCAACCCCGTGCCCCAGGCTGACAACAGAGGGTCCCCTACCACCCTGGCTGGGTGTGTTTGGCTTTGAAGTGTGTGACTGTGGAACAGAGGTAGATTTTAGAAATATCAGTACAGTTCAGTTCAGTTGCTCAGTCATGTCAGACTCTTTACAACCCCATGGACTGCAGCACACCAGGCCTCCCTGTCCATCTCCATTGAACACTCAGGACTGATCTCCTTTAGGATGGACTGGTTGGATTTCCTTGCAGTCCAAGGGACTCTTAAGAATCTTCTCCAACACCACAGTTTAAAAGCATCAGTTTACTGGCTCTCAGCTTTCTTTATAGTCCAACTCTCACATCCATACACGACTACTGGAAAAACCATAGTCTTGACTAGACGGACCTTTGTTGGCAAAGTAATCAATTCAGTTCAGTTGTTCAGTTGTGTCTGACTCCTTGCAACCCCATGAACTGAAGCATGCCAGGCCTCCCTGTCCATCACCAACTCCCGGAGTTCACCCAAACTCATCTCCATTGAGTCAGGGATGCCATCCAACAAGCTCATCCTCTGTCATCCCCTTCTCCTCCTGCCCTCGATCTTTCCCAGCGTCAGGGTCTTTTCAAATGAGTCAGCTCTTTGCATCAGGTGGCCAAAGGATTGGAGTTTCAGCTTCAGTATCACTCCATCCAATGAACACTCAGGGCTGATCCCTTTTGACTGGTTGGATCTCCTTGCAGTCCAAGGGACTCTGAAGAGTCTTCTCCAACACCACAGTTCAAAAACATCAATTCTTCAGCGCTCAGTTTTCTTTATAGTCCAACTCTCACATCCATACACGACTACTGGAAAAACCATAGCCTTGACTAGACGGACCTTTCTGACAAAGTAATGTCTCTGCTTTTTAATATGCTGTCTAGGTTGGTCATAACTTTCCTTCCAAGGAGTAAGCGTCTTTTAATTTCATGGCTGCAATCACCATCTGCACTGATTTTGGAGCCCCCCAAAATAGTCAGTCACTCTTTCTGCTGTTTCCCCATCTATTTGCCATGAAGTGATGGGACCAGATGCCATGATCTTAGTTTTCTGAATGTTCAGCTTTAAGCCAACTTTTTCACTCTCCTCTTTCACTTTCATCAAGAGGCTCTTTAGTTCTTCTTCACTTTCTGCCATAAGGGTGGTGTCATCTGCATATCTGAGGTTATTGATATTTCTCTCGGCAGTCTTGATTCCAGCTTGTGCTTCATCCAGTCCAGTGTTTCTCATGATGTACTCTGCATATAAGTTAAATAAGCAGGGTGACAATATACAGACTTGACATACTCCTTTTCCTATTTGGAACCAGTCTTTTGTTCCATGTCTAGTTCTAACTGTTGCTTCCTGACCTGCATACAGGTTTCTCAGGAGTCAGGTCAGGTTGTCCGGTATTCCCATCTCTTGAAGAATTTTCAACAGTTCGTTGTGATCCACACAGTCAAAGGCTTTGGCATAATTCATAAAGCAGAAACAGATGTTTTTCTGGAACTCTCTTGCTTTTTCGATGATCCAGCAGATGTTGGAAATTTGATCTCTGGTTCCTCTGCCTTTTCTAAAACCAGCTTGAACATCTGGAAGTACACAATTCATGTATTGTTGAAGCCTGGCTTGGAGAATTTTGAGCATTACTTTACTAGCGTGTGAGATGAGTGCAATTGTGCGGTAGTTTGAGCATTCTTTGGCATTGCCTTTCTTTGGGATTGGAATGAAAACTGACCTTTTCCAGTCCTGTGGCCACTGCTGAGTTTCCAAATTTGCTGGCATATTGAGTGCAGCACTTTCACAGCATCATCTTTCAGGATTTGAAATAGCTCAACTGGAATTCCATCACATCCACTAGCTTTGTTCATAGTGATGCTTTCTAAGGCCCACTTGACTTCACATTCCAGGATGTCTGGCTCTAAGTGAGTGATCACACCATCATGATTATCTGGGTTGTGAAGATCTTTTTTGTACAGTTCTTCTGTGTATTCTTGCCACCTCTTCTTAATATCTTCTGCTTCTGTTAGGTCCATACCATTTCTGTCCTTTATTGTGTCCATCTTTGCATGAAATGTTCCCTTGGTATCTCTAATTTTCTTGAAGCGATCTCTAGTCTTTCCCATTCTATTGTTTTCCTCTATTTCTTTGCACTAATCACTGCAGCAGGCTTTTTTATCTCTCCTTGCTATTCTTTGGAACTCTGCATTCAAATGGGTATATCTTTCCTTTTCTCCTTTGCTTTTCACTTCTCTTCTTTTCACAGCTATTTGTAAGGCCTCCTCAGACAGCCATTTTACTTTTTTGCATTTCTTTTTCTTGGAAATATAATGGTATGCATATCATATGGTGTGACCATATAATTTATTATATAACCAGAGCTTTTGAGAGTAAAAGGGACAGCTAAAATAATTATTTTCGAACATCTGGCTTAAACTGGAACTGTCCCAGTGAATCAGGAAGTACAGTCCCCCTAATATGACATAACACCTCAGTTAGGGTCTGTGGAGCATATTGTAATTGAATACATTAATATTCCTGTAGAGAAACATGTGAACAGAAAATAAGTAGCCTTCTGTCAGTCTTAGGGCATGTTTTACCACCAAAGGAGTTATGAAAAAACTTTTTTTCATTTTTAGAGTTTTTTAGATTTTTGAAATTGAGGCTAGGAGAGAGGGGGTTGGGGGTGGAGGAGGGGATGGCAGAGCTGTTCCCCACCCAGCAGAGGGCAGAGGGTTTGGGGACTTGGGTTTTCAGCAGCTGACTGTGCCAGCACCCCTGTGCCCAGAGCTTGGGGTAGTATTTTATCTTCCTTGAAGTGAAACAGGAAAGTGAAATGGGGTTCATTTTGTTTAAGGTGGGCAAATGTGGGTCACTGTTATTTTCTATCTCGAAAATTCAGTTCCTGCTTGTTAGCACAGAACTCTCTAGTTGTGAAGTTGGAAAATGGAGGTAGAGGAATCTGAGGACCCCTCTAACCTTAAAGGGAGGAGAGGTTGGGTGAAGGGGGGGCATGTGTACAGATGACCCAGTGTTCTTTCCTGATCCTGAACTGCATCGGGCACACTTGTATCTCGTGCACACCTCAGGCCTTCTCCTCTGAACATTCACTTCCCTCCATAAGGAAGAACTCACCCCTCCACACCTCCACCCTCTCTGCTGGAAAAAGGAATAAACATGTGGCTCTTTGGCTATTGCTGTACATCTATGACCAGAGGGCCTTCTCCAGCTTGGGGAGCTTCATGGTATCTGATCCTACATCCCATGGCCTTGCTTAGCACTTTCTACTCTGTCCTACACCCACCCAGCCAACCCCTCTCTGGCCCATACATCCTTTATAACTGCGAAATACCTGCTTAATGAAACAATTATTGCTGCCATGAGAACAAAGAGAAAGAACATTTTTATTTGAAAATGCTCTTACTATTTAGAGAAGTGGTTCTCAACTGATGGCAATTTTGGGCCCCAGGGAACATTTGGCAATGCCTGGAGATATTTTCGGTTGTCAACACTGGGGCAGAGGTGCTACTGGTGTTTACTGGTAGAGGCCAGGGGACTGCTTAAACATCTTGCAAAGCACAGGACAAAGCCCTCCACCACAAATAATTATCTAGCCTCAAATGTCAATAGCGCCCAGGCTGGAAACCCTGATTTAGAGTATTTTGGCAAATATTGTTACACTTGTGTTATTTACACTTGTGTTATTGAGTAAGAAGCTTGGACTTTGAGGTCAGACTCCCTGGATTAGAATCCTGACTTCCCACTTCCTAGTAATTCACCTTTCTGTCTTCGTCTCCCCATTTGTAAATTGGGATGAGAGTATATCCATGCCATTGGGCGGTTGTCACCACTGAGGGAGCTGACATCTGTAAAGTGCCCCGTGTTGCTGCTGCTTGTTTACCAACATCCTGAAGACTAGGCAGCAGTGACCTGAACCCTGGGTCGCCTGACTTCAGAACTCACTTACAGTCTGCTCTTCTAGCTACTCTTTCCTCCCATAGCATTTTCAGGGAAAAGGACATTTGAGCTTGTCCTGGAGGGATGGGACTCTTCTCGCTGGCCATGAGAGGCCCCACTTGTGATATCACACAGAGTCCCTCCCACGTGTTTGTGTAAAGAATCAAGAGGATCAGGGGTGAGAGTCTGGGTCTAAAAACACAGGGGAGAAAATCCCGTGAATAGTATTAATGGAAAGAATAAAATATAAAGCTTGCACACAGCATATTCTCACTTAGGTCTTGTGGATATGCTGTTACCTCTGATCGCTGGCACTGATTTCACTTTCTTCTTTCTTTGCTGTTGTGTTCAGTCGCTAAGTCCTGTCCAACTCTTTTCGACCCCATGGACTGCAGCACAGCAGGCTTCCTTCACCATCTGCTGGAGTCTGCCCAAACTTATGTCCATTGAGTCAGTGATGCTGTATAACTATCTCATCCTCTGCCACCCCCTTCTCCTTTTGCCTTCAATTTTCCAATGAGTTGGCTCTTCACATCAGGTGGCCGAAGTATTGGAATTTCAGTTTCAGCATCAGCCCTTCCAATGAATATTCAGGATTAATTTCTTTTAGGATTGACAGGCTTTATCTCCTTGCAGTCCAAGGAACTCAAGAATCTTCTCCATCACCACAATTCAAAAGCATCAATTCTTCAGTGCTTAGCCTTCTTTATGGTTCAACTTTCACATCCATACATGACTACCAGAAAAACCATAGCTTTTACTAAACGGCTATCACTTTGTCAGCAAAGTGATGTCTTTGCTTTTTACCACACTGTCTAGGTTTGTCATAACTTCCCTTCCAAGGAGCAAATGTCTTTTAATTTTATGGCTGCAGTTACCATCTGCAGTGATTTTGGAGCCCAAGAAAATAAAATCTGGTTTCCACTTTTTCCCCCTCTATTTGCCGTGAAGTGATGGGACCGGATGTCATGATCTTCGTTTTTTGAAAGTTGAGTTTCAAACCAGCTTTTTCACTCTCCTCTTGCACCCTCATCAAGAGGCTCTTTAGATCCTCTTCATTTTCTGCCATTAGAGTGGTATCAACTGCATATCTGAGTTTGATATTTTCTCAGTAGTCTTGATTTTAGCTTGTGATTCATCTAGCCCAGTGTTTCGGCTAATGTACTCTGCATAGAAGTTAAATAAGCAGGGTGACAATATACAGCCTTGACATACTCCTTTCCCAATTTGGAACCAGTCCGTTGTTCCACGTACGGTTCTAACTGTTGATTCGTGACCTGTATACAGGTTTCTCTTGCGGCAGGTAAGGTGGTCTGGTATTCCCATCTCTTTAAGAATTTTCCATAGTTTGTTGTGATCCACACAATATTCAGCCTGGCAGCAACAGAACCAATGTGGAGGCCTGATACAGCATCATCCTTGAAGGAAACCAGTTACTTGGTAGCAGATGGATTGCCTTGGACCTCTTCCACCCTGGAAGGGACAGTATTTTATCTTGGCTGAAACTGACACATATTCTGAGTAAGAACTATCTTTTCTGCCTGTGGAGCCTCAGTCAGCACTACTAAGGGCTTAAAAACTGATTCATCAACATGCTTTATGATCCTAAAGTGACTTGGGTGTCTGATTAAAGAGGGAATTTAAATATTGGAAGTTCTTTGAGGGACTTCTCTGGCAGGTCTGGTGTTTAGAACTCCATGCTTCCACTACAAAGGCATGGGTTCAATCCCTATTCAGGGGACTAAGATCCCATATGCCATGTGGCCAAAAACACAAAAAACAAAACCAAAAAAAAGCTGTGAAAGTAGAGTTATTTAAAATTTACTTCCAGTTTTGCAATTTTGATATTCTATTAGTACATGTTTTAACACTGAATATGCTTCTTTAAATGTGAGACCTGACACCGTTTCTCTATACCTTGCTTCAGCCTTGCAGCCTAACAATGGCTTAGGGTAATATGTTGGCTTGTCTGTCTGACAGCCAGTGACATAGTTGGTTCACTTTAAGTTTCTATGTCTTAAAACGAATTTTCACCGGCACCCCCAGCTCCACAAAGGTTTTGCTTCAAAGTCACACCTTAAAGTTGCCTTGTAAATCATCTATTAAATCATTGCCAAAAATGTTGAACTTAATAGAAGTGAGGAGAGTTCGACAGCATTATGTTTGAGAGCTCACTGTGTGCTATAAAAGGTGCTTTCCAACTCTACAACTTTAATGTTTTCCAACTTTCCAACTCTGGTAACTTGAAACCATAATGTGTTTGCATTTCCACAGAATAAAGATCATAAATTTGGCAACACACACAGAATAGTGGGTTGGCTACTGCAAAGTTGCTACAAGGGTAGGGGCTGGCACGGTTTTATCAGACAGGTTACTGATAAAGGAGTAACCCATTTGAGGAGGCCATTCCTTATAGGATGGTTTAAGATAATATTTCTGGGAAAGCTGTAACTGTAATTAGGTCTCGGTTTGGTGACATGGAGCTTAGCATAAGTGACTCCACTTGGAGCCTGTTGTCTTGTTTTTAACACAAAATAAATGTGTTTGGGGACCTCTGCTTATCTTTACAGTGACTACAGAAGGCACTGATTTATCCCTTCCACTTTTCAAATGAGGAAACTGCAGCCCTGGGTGGTTCTGGAGTGAGTTTGAAGTTGTCTTAGGTTGATGGGAGAGCCCAGGTCTAAAGTGACACATGGGTACAGCTGTGACAGGGGAAGGGAAAGCACATGTTGAGGCTACTGCATGCTCGGAACTGTGAAACTTAAACACTAGAGTGTGTGTACTGTGGGTATGTGTACATGACTTTCTGACCCCCTAGCACTGAGGGAGACGGAACCCTGTCCTGGGAGATGGCTCAGAGGCTCCCATCCAAGTGGGATGGGATCGATGACACATCGATGACCATATCCCTTGCCTTCTTCAACTTCACTTCTCCTGAGACAGAAGCAGATGGCAGCTGAGCAAGAGAAGGTAGGGGCGGAGTTCCAGGCTCTGCGGGCCTTCCTGGTGGAGCAGGAGGGTCGGCTCCTAGGCCGCCTGGAGGAGCTGTCCCGGGAGGTGACACAGAAGCAGAATGAGAACCTGGCCCAGCTTGGGGATGAGATTGCCCAGCTCTCCAAGCTCAGTAGTCAGATCCAGGAGACAACGTGCAAGCCTGATCTTGACTTTCTCCAGGTGAGTCTGGCTTGTCCAGGGGTATGAGTCATTAATTTTAAGGCAGGAGGCTTGAATTTATCCCTCCCACTTTGCAAATAAGGAAACAGCAGCGAGAACAGAATTAGTTTAGTAGAATCACACAACCTGGAGCCAAAGGGTAGTAAAGAGAAAAGCCCTGATTTTCCTGGGGTTAGCAGTCTAAAAGGATGTGATTAAAATTTTTCTTGACCATGATCCACAATAATATATCTTACAGTGCATTCTATTATATACATATGTGTGAAAAAAAAAAGTCTAAGAAAATAATACCTGTATTACATGTGATGCACTTTGATGTTTTCTATTCTATCATATGTCCTTCTAAAATAAATAGTCACAATCCACTAATTAAACTTCACAAGTCACAAATGGACAAATGGATCAAGAGAGGTCATTTAAGGGAATTCCCTGGTGGTCCAGTGGTCAGGACCCTTGTGCTTTCACACACATCAGGGAAATAAGAGCCCACAAGCCATGCAGCAAAAAAAAAAAAAAAAATGGTCATTTAAAAGGCTCTGGTCTAAGAATTTTTTCACCTTGTTTTATGGACATGACCGAGCGACTAACACTTTATGTCCCTGGATATGTTCCAATGTTTCCTGGCTTAAAGTCTATGGGAACTTGAATAGAATTTATATCTTGCTGTTGTGTGAAAATTGTATAAATCTTAATTATGTTGGATTGGTTCACAGTGCTTTTCAGATCTATTATATCCTTCTACTTGTCTGTCTCTTCATTTTATTAATTTTTGAGAGTCTGATATTGAAACTTCAACTAAAAGTCTTATCTACTTAAAAAATAATTGTGATATATAGTGGAACTGTATGTAACTTTGTTCTATATTTTCCAAGTCTCTGGTAAATGTGTTATCATACTTTCATAATTTAAAAAATAAAAAAGAAGAAAAATAATCTATTTGGGGAAAAAAGCACTGAGCTGAGTGACGAGTTGTTGCATAGGGGCTGTAAGTTGTCTTGAAAGTGTTAGTCACTCAGTGATGTCCAACTCTTTGCAATCCCATGGACTATAGCCAGCCAGGCTCTTCTATATAGGCAAGAATACTAGAGTGGGTTGCCTTTTCCTTCTCCAGGGGATCTTCGCTACCCAGGGATCGAACCCAGGTCTCTGGCATTTTCCCATCTGAGCCACTAGAGAAGCCCCATCAGTTTTCTTAGGTGATGTTAAAAGCAGAAGCAATGCTGAGTCCTGGCACTTGTCTCTAGTGACGATTCTGTAATGATGGGAGCAATTGCAGAGGGGTGGGCAGGGTTGAGGGGTCTACCTTGATGAGACACGCAGTGGTCTGCCATATGAGGAAGCTGTTGCCACATGGGGCCCATGCAACCAGTGTGTGTGTGGGGTCATACATCTCCGTATTGCTTATTCCTCTGGAATCAGGGCAAGGGACCAGTTTTATTTTCTCAAAGGTGAATGCTGATTTGGTTTTCTCTTACTTTTCCTTCCAGGAATTCAAAAATACACTAAGCAGGTGAGTGGACCTAACAATACCTGGGGCCTCTCTAAGCTGGCTCTTCTCTTCTACTGTGCTTCCTCTAGTCATTCCCCATCCTGACTTCTCACATCCTGTTCCCCTCACCAACTTACCTGAGTACTTTCTGAGGCAAGCTTCTGCTGCCTGGCCATGGGTATTCGGCACAGGGTCAGGCTCTTCTTTTCACCTTTCTTTACCCAGAGGACCTCACTATTCTAACTGTCAAGCCCAGTGGGAGTGGGACAGTGGTTGTGGGCCTTCTTCAGGGTCCTTGTCCTGCAGGTGCAGCAATGTGCCTGCCCCCAAGCCAACCACAGTCTCTTCTGAGATGAAGAATAAAGTCTGGAATGCTTCCCTCAAGACCTTTGTCTTAAAGGGGCTGCTCAAGAAGTTCAAAGGTAGGGGCCTGTGTGTGGGGCTGGGCCTTGCAGTCCTGGTGTTGGTGGTTTAGGGTCCTAAGGATGTGCTTTTCCAGAAGCTGTGTGATAAAACAGGAACTAGTGTGTCTCTCAAAGGCAGATTGGTTCGGGCAGTTAGTGGTGGCTAATTTATTTAGAACCCTCACCCCTACCCCAGGACACAAAGCTTCAACTGAAGACAGATGGAGTCGAGGGTCATTAGGGTCAGAAAGAAGGATGAGGAAGGAGAGCTCAGCTCAGAATGGCTCCAGACAAAAGAGGAGGAAGTGGGAGAGGTAGAGTTAGACTACTGTCCCCTTTCTACCCTTGGGCTTGGCCCGGTACCTGCTTGTCCTCTCTGGGTTATCTGGGGGAGTGAGTGAGTCAGTGGGGCTTAAAAGTCAAGAGATGGTGTCACTGTCATTGCCAGATAGAAATTTTCCATGTCATTCATGTTTCTTCTCTTCAGAGGATCTTCGAGAAGAGCTGGAGAAAGAGGAAAAAGGTATGATGGTTATTGTGACAGTGAGTACCTGTCATTTGGCCATGTGGAGATACAGTGACTGTCTCTCTGGGCTCTGTGCGTGGTTGATTCCTTCTGCCCATCTATCTAAGCAACTCTGCCATCAGATGTCCTTTCTCCCTCATCCTCGTAATTATGATTCCTTCAGGTCACAGTGGGGCCCATAGGCCTATAAAGCTATGGGTCACTCCAGAGTAGGAGTGCCCTGCACCTTGGGGTATTTAAATCTGGAAGGGCTTGTCAGTCACCTGGACAAACCTCTCTTCCCTGTTCCCACTCCTAGACAGACGAAGACCTCTTCTGGGGACAGGGGTTGTGTGCTGGGTCAGGGGTCAGACTGAAAACAGGAAGGGTAGCAGTTACTACTCTTGCAGAGTTCTGGGGTGAGTGGGATCTAACCCCAGTGGGCTGGGAAAGTGGGGAGGGGAAGGAACATATTCCTGATGCTGATGACTAAGCTAAGTCATATCTTACCCAGTAAACCAACTGAGTCAGACTATGTCCTCCTCTGCTCAGGACTCTGTGACAGCCCAGCCTCTCCCTCTCACTCAGTAAGGGCTGGAGTCCTTGCACTGGTCTTCAGGTCCCATGAAATCTAGCCTCACTGCATACTCTTCCCCTGGTTCACTCTGTGCAGCCACACATGCGCTTGCTGCTCCTGGAATGCACCAAGAGCACACAGCTACCTCAGGGCCTTTGCACTGCACTGGCTGTGCCAGGGCCTGGAACACCCTTCCCCCAGACAGCCACCTATCTGGCTTTCTCATCTCCTTGATGTCTGTGCTCATATGCACATTTTCGGTAAGGCCTTCCCTGGCCCGTCTAGTTGACATTACAGCCTGTTCTCCTGATCCCTTTATCATTTATTGTCTCTCCTCCTTCTCCCCATAGAAAGGAAGCTGTGGGAGGGCAGGGATATTCCTCTGTGGGATTCACAGGACCTAGAACAGACCTGGAACATAGTAGTACTTACAGCAAGTGTGTGTATTTTAACTTTTCATTATGGAAGGTTTCAAACAAACACTAAAGTAGAGAGAAGAGCATAACAAGTATTATGTACTCATCATATACCTTCAGCAATTATCAACTTACGACTAGTATTTTTCATAAACATCCCTACCCACTTCTTGCCACTGGATTATTTTGAAGATAATTGTGATTTCACATATATCTCAGTATGCTGTCTCTAAAGAGACATACTTTAAAAAAAGCATAAAGAGAAAACCATTGTTATAAATAAAAAATTAATGATTCTTTCCAGTATCTAGTGTCCAAAATTCCCCAAGTGTCTTTTTGCTATAAAATACAGTTTAATAATACATGTATGTTTTAAGTAAAATTTTACATAGTATCACAAAGGTAATATAATAGCAAAGAAAACTTTATCGACAAACTTTTCCATAAATTATGATACAAGTCTTTTAAACTGGATTTATCGATTTGTTTGAATTGAGATCCAAATCAAGCCCATAAACTGCAGTTGTGTGATTTCAACATATACTTATTTGAGGGGACAGTGGGGCGAGGGGAGCTGTGCAAGGAGCCTGCATGGGAAGTCTTCCTCCCTGTCTCCCCACCCCGCCTACCCCTCCTCCCTCCGCAGTGGAGCTGACCTTAGACCCCGACACGGCCAACCCCCGCCTCATCCTCTCTCTGGATCTTAAGAGCGTGCGCCTTGGACAACAAGCCCAGGACCTGCCCAGCCACCCGCGCCGCTTCGACACCAACACACGAGTTCTGGCTTCCTGCGGTTTCTCCTCTGGGAGGCACCACTGGGAAGTGGAAGTGGGCTCCAAGGACGGCTGGGCCTTCGGCGTGGCCCGGGAGAGCGTGCGCCGCAAGGGTCTCACGCCCTTCACCCCGGAGGAGGGCGTCTGGGCGCTGCAGCTCAACAACGGGCAGTACTGGGCGGTGACCAGCCCTGAACGGACGCCCCTCAGCTGTGGGCACCTGTCCCGCGTGCGGGTCGCCCTGGACCTGGAGGTGGGGGCTGTGTCCTTCTACGCTGCAGAGGACATGCGCCACATCTATACGTTCCGCGTCAACTTCCAAGAACGCGTGTTCCCTCTTTTCTCTGTCTGCTCCACCGGCACCTACTTGCGAATCTGGCCTTGAGAGTCATTGCCCGGCCTCCCGGAGGGAGTAAACCAGTCAAGGGTGAACCCCTCCCAGTCCTGGCTGCCCATGGGAAGGGTTGTTGCCCTCGGATGGAACCTCCTGGACACTTTGGGTCTATCTTTCTGACTGTTGCCCCAGGCTGCCTTAGAGGGGCTTCTGCAGACCACAACATCAAAGACATGAGATTGGGCTACTGGGGAAAAGGGCTCTAAGGCTAATTGAGAAGGGGAATATATGGCCTTGGACTCTCCCTCCTGTCTCTTGCCTGTTGTCCCGGTGAGGATTTGGCCTGAACTGTAAGGAGGTGGAGGTGGATGAAGAGAGGAGCCCAGCTCCACCAGAGGTGCTTCCTATCACTACCCCAGTTCAGCAGGACCTCTAGTTACGTGGAACAAAACCAAGCTCTGGCTGTGCAAGGGGGCAGCTTCATGATCCCTTCTGCTTTGCCGTCTTGTCAGCTGCCAGCTTTGCCTTCAGAAACATGGATCTGGCTAGCTTGACAAAGTCGTCTACTCAGGGAGGAGCATGGTATTTCCAGCCCGAAGGAGAGTCTAGGCCAGAACTGGGAAGAGACTTTTGATATGTACAATAGGAACAGCCCAGGACAACAGCCTTTTGGCATTGCTGTCACTCAACACAGCTTAGCCTGATGAGAGTGTATGTACATCCTTGGCCACAATGACAGACCCACATTCTCACATTTGCCTAAACCCTTTCCAAGTGCCAAAGTACAGTCTCCCTTGGGTAAGGAGACCAAAGATTATGGAATTTTGAAACTCAAGGCAGCACTTAAAATTTTACAGAAGCAACTAACTCCAGCATGGAAATGTGCAGGGCACAGGCATATCCCTGACAGACAGTTCCAGGAGCTTCTCAAATGTATGCCAACGGCAAAAGACCCTGGTTTCAAGGTCTGCTCAGTCTGTACCCTGGTCTGTGTTAGTCCCTTGGCTAATTGTTCCCCAGATTCTGTATGGCTGTGTTTCTGGGAGAGTGGAGGTGGGCTGTTCACTGCTTAGTATGCTCCTGGAAAGGGGGATGGAAATACAGACTGTGAGCTCATTTATATGGTGCCTTGGCTAATTCTTAACTCCCCCAGTTTGAATGCAAGAGCAGTTGTGAGCAAAGTTTCTGCCAGACTGGGTGGGCATGTGTGTTTATGTGTGTGAGGAACATCTGTATGTGTGTATATGTCTTTGATCTCAGGAATGGGGTGCAGGGCCATGTGAATTTTATAGAGGGCATTTATAAGTATGCATATAGGGTTTAGGTATGAAAAGACCTAGGTCAGTATGGTCACACCCTATTATTGATTTGTTGTTGTAAAATATTAATATTAGCCACCCCATATTTAGGTGAAGGTCAAAGGTTTCCTTCCCCCATTACCTAACTACCTAGCTAGATGAAAGCCAGTCTCAGACCTCATTCTGTCCTGCACATATTGTTGGCATGCAGGGACAGTGACAATTAAATAGTCTGACTTACAAGCATCTTGAAGTTTCCATGCTCTGTCCCTGAGATGTTTCAAGCACACTTTGTGGACAAGGGGCTGTAAGAGAGACGTTTTGTTCAGGCCAGCATGAACTGTTCTGGAGAAGGAAATGGCAATCCACTCCAGTGTTCTTGCCTGGAGAATCCCAGGGACGGCGGAGCCTGGTGGGCTGCCATCTATGGGGTCGCACAGAGTTGGACATGACTGAAGTGACTTAGCAGCAGCAGCAGCAGAGGTAGACCCAGTGGACATAACACCTGGCAATCAGAATCCAGTGTCCTATAGGCTAGGGACAGGATCATTTAAGAGTTCAGCCTACAGCAGCATCCCAAAGGGTAAATCCTATGTTGTTTAGCTCTAGAACACTGTACCCAATCCATGTATTTGAATACACTGATTTCTACAAGGAAAATCCATTTCTAACATTCATTTACTAATTAAATTGCCTAATGTTATCATCAAGCCCTCATGTATGGCTGTATGGCTTGTATGGCTTTTTGATTGAGTGTTACAATTACCCTTTCTATCCTCTAATAACTGTGCTGAAGTACTGCAACACATTATAGATCACAAAAGGTAGGGTGACTGGTAGAGGTGCCTGTAGGATCAGGTCTGGGCACTGCAGAGCTGGCTCTCTGTGTGTAAATGTGAATATGACTATCTGTCTGTCAGAGTTTGTAGAATAACTAGATAGATATATACATATCCGAAGACGTAACAACAGTACATAACAATCACATGTGGTTGGTAAGAGAGATGTTCTCTCTTGGTCTCCAGGGTGATGTAGGATGTCACAATGCTGGTGTGAGTATGCCTGTTTATGCATTTTCCTCTTCCATCCTTTGACCATTGTAAGCTCTCTGAGGTGTCTGGGCCTCTGAGAGCAATGACTGGCCTAATTTGGTTTCCTTCTGACACCACCTGTTCATTGGTCCTGGATCCTTGAGAGCTACTTTGATATGATAACCCACATCCTTGACACCAGACCCTCACACTAGTCCTCAGCATCCAGACAGGAGGGCACCTAGGAAACTTCCTTGGGCCTGGCTACCCAGTGATCAAAGTCATCTGGCCTTGAAGGCACCAAAGAACAGATTGGGCCATCAGACCAAGTTCCATCAACTGCAGACACACTTTCTGACCATTTCCGGGCTAGGGTTCCTGTCCCTTACCTGGGCTTTCAACCTCTGCCCTTTGCTCCGTGGGTCCCTTGGGAGGCCATGAAGGACCCAACTCTCCCAAAGTCCAAGACAGGCCTCTTAACGGTTGCTTTTTCCTAATTTGCTTTAAGTTGCCATAGATATGAGAACCCACATCCTTGACACCAGACCCTCACACTGGTCCTCAGCATCCAGACGGGAAGGCACCTAGGAAACTTCCTTGGGCCTGGCTAACCAGTGATCTGGGTCTCCTGTCCTGATGCAGTCGTTAACACACTGACCATCTGATTTTCCCGCCATTCTCTACCAATCTCTCCCTCCTGATCATCTCTTCTACCAGGCTAGCTGGATTCCTCTCAGGACAGGCATATTGTCACCATTCCTTTAGCCTTTCCCTCAGGGCCTCGGCCTTGAACCCTATTCTCAGACACAATTTCTAGTGGACCTCTCTACTCGTCTTGCCCCTGATTCCCAGGCCAGGCGGAAGGCCCCGGGCCCTCCAACATTTCCGCCCACTGGTGGCCCCACCCCCTACCGCAGCGCGCCCCGCCCTCACCCGATCCTTCCTAGCTTCCGCCCACCCACGTGGTCCCCTCTACGCTGGACTTTCTCCCAGGATTTGCGGCTCAGTCTGTGACACTGACACTTACTGATGTTGCAGACTCAGCTGCAGCAGCCGGACGGGGCGGTCACTGGCTGAAGGGCGCGAGCCCCGCCTTTCGGCGTAGCTCTTCTGTCTGCGGCTGCGCGATGATCATAGCGGTATCAACTGCTCGTGCGCAGAGTGCAGATTCGCAGTTGGCTCCATAGCTCAGGGGTTAGAGCACTGGTCTTGTAAACCAGGGGTCGCGAGTTCAAATCTCGCTGGGGCCTACGTAAGTTTTTTTTTTTCCCCCACCACTCTCTCTCTGGAGAGGGGAAGATGCACTTCAACACAACTTTCCGCCATACTGAAAGCCTAGACTTAAATTAAGCAGATCTGAGTGTTTTTGACCCTCAAGTGGCCGCCACTTATCGCTCCTTCCAACCCTCCTGTAGCCTTATCTCTTTAAGAACCAGACCCACTGCTCCCTTGGACTTGCGATCGCAGATTTCGCTGGCTCAGCGAGCCTTCTCCCCAGCGACCCCTTCCTAGCTTCCTTCTGCACTTCGTCTTGGCAAGTTCATAGCGAGTGTTTTTGTTCCCCTCCCGTCACTCCACTCGGGCCAGAGGCTTTGCCGTGTTCTCTAATTCGTTCTCCTTCCTTGCTTGGGGAGCACCTGTGAACGCCCACACCCACCTCCGTACTCTGGGAATCTATAATTTTAGTTGAGAGTGGGGCTGTGTTTAAGACCCCGCATCGTCTGCTCTTGGTCCCCGCGATCTGGCTTCTTTAATGAGGTGGCTTTCCTGTAGGGTAGTCACTTGGGAGTTGAAGAATCCCAGGAGTTCGGACCGCACAAATGCCCCATCTTGCCAGTGTGGGGCAGGTGCATTCCGCTCTTGACGCAAAGCGTGATTCTTTGGATGAGATCTGCCTTGTGTGAGGGAGAGAAGCAGGTCCCTCCTCTGTCACGCGCCCCACCCATCTCATTTACTCTTCCTGGGCGTCTACCCAGGTTCCCGCGAGCAGTTTTCTCTTCTCTGGTTATCCGGCCCGGGCTCTATTTTCCCAAAGCTGATCCAAGCTGGACCTTACGTTGATCGGCGACTCACTCCGGGCTTTTCTGAGGGTCCTAACCCGCCGGATGGCGCGGCGGGATTAATCACCTCTCTGCCTCTGCCAAGACCCCCACCCCCTGCCATGGGTCATGCCTGCGAAGGCCACGGCGGGCAGGCACCCAAGACCTCCAGCGGGCCTGGTTCTGCCCATTGGGCAGGGCCCCCATTGTTCACTTAGGATTTAGGCTTATTTTGTGCACTTGATTTCCATTCACGGCATTAATAAATCAATCAGACAGGTCATCATGAATTACTGCTCTTGGTTTGTTAAAAGGAAAACCAAAAGTTTTTTTTGACCTAGTCTAGCCCTCATCGTCCCCGACTCTCTTCAGGGACGCTCAGGCTCTCCCGGCTTCTGTGCCCCGCCTCCCGTTCTCCAGACTTGCGCCTTATTTGGGCTCCACTGGGAAAAGAGGAGTCCCCACAGTGGAAGGGTGCCCCTGTCTGCTGCCCGAGAAACCTTAGCAATGAGGCGCTCGTTGAGATTCCAGGGGATCTGAGGGGCCAAGAGATAGCGAGAATTGATGCTGAGTGAACTATCTACACCTGAGACGGCGGACGTGGATATCGTCGAACTGGGATAGGTCGGGCGTGAGAGAGTCCGAGATGCACAGAACATTTTCAACGTGCCAGAAAGAAAATTTGGTTTTCTCAGTGGGTAAATGAGTCCACATAGCATCATACCAAGGCATTCTTGAGCGGGGGGCAGGCTGTTTTGTCTACAGGTTACAGTTTTCGCCTCTGACGCGAGAGGTCCCAGGTTCAGACCCCAACGAGCCCTTTTCTTCTTTTCCTTTGTCTCTTTCTTTCTAAAAATTTCTCATGTGGACAGTTTTGGTCCTGGACGGGTAATGGGCATTACCAAGTGTTCGGGGATCGGAAAGAAGTACGGGTAGAAGAAAGAGTGGGTGAGGCGTTTCAGAGCCCATAGTTCCCGGTGAGAGACTGGGGGTAGAGCCTCCCGTGGGTGTTTACATTGATCGGGTCGTGGAACATCCTTTCTCACCACAGAACTGTATATTCACTGATCCCACCAGTTTTCCTAAAAATCAATAGTGTCACAAAGATGACCAAGCTCAGACGTTTCTGTATTGTAGTAGTTATTACTTTCATCTAACAGGTGAAAGGTCTCCTTTCATCTAACAGGTAGAAGGTCTCCAGTTTGAAACTGAGGGGAAACAAAGTTGGTAGCATCCTGAGGGTTTTTTTTTTTTTTTTTTTCTACTATTGGAAATTTATTACTTGGAGGTAAATTTGGTCCTAGTCCAGGACGTCCCAGTCCAAGACATCCCATCATCACCTTTACCTGGTTACAGAGGTGTACACTTTTCCAGGGAAGAGAAATTTAACATTTACACCTCTGGATTCTCATACTCAAGAGGCATTAATCCATTCAAGTGGTGTTAACCCACCCCACTTTCAGTTTGAGACTTTGCACTCACTGAGTTGGGTTATTTTGCTTGTTTTCAGTCACTCAGTCGTGTCCAACTCTTTGTGTCGCCATGGACTGCAGCATACCAGGCTTCCCTGTCCTTCACCATCTCCTGGAGCTTGCTCAAACTCATGTCCATTGAGCCAGTGATGCCATCCAACCATTTCATCCTTTGTCATCCCCTTCTCTTCCTGCCTTCAATCTTTCCCAGCATCAAGGTCTTTTCCAATGAGTCAACTCTTTGCATCAGATGACTGAAGTATTGGAGCTTCAACTTGAGCATCTGTTTTTCCAATGAATACTTAGGGTTGATTTCCTTTAGGATAAACTGGTTGGATCTCCTTGCAGTCTAAGGGAATCTCAAGAGTCTTCTCCAACACCACAGTTCAAAAGCATCAATTCTTCTGCATTCAGCCTTCTCTATGGTCCAACTCTCACATCCATACATGACTACTGGAAAAATCATAGCTTTGACTAGACGGACCTTTGTCAGCAAAGTAATATCTCTGCTTTTTAATATGCTGTCTAGATTTGTCATAGCTTTCCTTCCAAGGAGCAAGCATCTTTTAATTTCGTGGCTACAGTCACCTTCTGCAGTGATTTTGGAGCCTAAGAAAATAAAATCTGTCACTTTATTTTCTCCTTTCTATTTGCCATGAAGTGATGGGACTGGATGCCATGATCTTCCTTTTTTGAATGTTGAGTTTTAAGCCAGCTTTTCCACTCTCCTCTTTAACTTTCATCAAGAGGCTCTTTAGTTCTTCTTTGATTTCTGCCCTTATGGTGGTGTCATCTGCGTATCTGAGGGTATTGATATTTCTCCCAGAAATCTTAATTCCAGCTTGTGCTTCATCCAGTCCAGCATTTTGCATGATGTACTCTGCATATAAGGTAAATAAGCAGGATGACAGTATACAGCCTTGTCTACCCCTTTCCCAATTTTGAACCAGTCGGTTGTTCCAGCTGTTGCTTCTTCACCTGCATACAGTTTTCCCAGGAGGTAGGTAAGGAGGTCTGGTGTTACCATTTCTTTAAGAATTTTCCATAGCTTGTTGTGATCCACACAGTCAAAGGCTTTAACATAGTCAATGAGGCAGAAGTAGATGTTTTTCTGGAATTCTCTTGCTTTTTCTAAGATCCAAGGGGTATTTCGCTGAAAGCTGGCAAACAGAGTCTCATGCTCAGAATAAAGGGAAGGTCGCGACTGAGCGACCAATATGCTTAATCTTTTTTTGTGAAGGATTTGAGGGGGCGGGGGAAAAAGGTTATCAGCGAGCTGGCAGCGGTGGGATTCGAACCCACGCCCCCGAAGAGACTGGAGCCTTAATCCAGCGCCTTAGACCGCTCGGCCACGCTACCGCACTGGGGTATGGGTTTTTTGGTATTGTTTTTCAATTTAGATAACGTCACCAGGCTCCTGAGGGAAATCATGTGTTCCGGTTCCTCTACAGGTCGGAGCGACCAACCACACCCCAACTAGCAGAATTAGATTGGCCAGAGTCACGGGGCGGAATCCGCACCCTGCGCTCCTCTGACAAAAGATGAGTCGTGAAGCCCAGACCACCGCACACAGTGGTTTTGGGAAGAACACTCAAGTCACTCCGGCATTTCACTTTTGGCAAGTGGGCGTGGAAGTAGGGGAAGACTTCTACACTATCACTTGTTTTATTTTTATATTTTAACTGTGATCTTCTGTTGTTTTTATAAATTAAAAACAAACAAACAAACAGAAAGGAACCCTGCAGTACTTCTCCCGGTTCTTTTTTGTTTACCCAATAACATTTTTTGGTAATAACACAGACACATTCAGAAGTGGCTCATTGACGATCGCGCGGCCACCATCTCAGAAGCCTCCATCCTTGCAGTTTTGTTGCCTGATGTTTCCACCCTTGAAACAAATGTTCCAGGTGGAGGTATAGTGCCTTGACAAAACAAGCTTGATTGCACGCTGTTTGGAGACCTCCCCGCCTCCCCACCCCTCACCAATCATAAAAACACATTTCTTAAAAAATAGTAAATCCCAGAAAAATGTATAGAAAAAAATCCCCTCACAAGCCCCAAACTCAGAGATAACCATCAATATTTGGTGAACTAATCTCCAGTTTGATTTTCTGTTGATTTTCACCTGCACCAGTGGAGAAGGAGGTGACAGAGGATGAGACGGTTGGATGGCATCACCGACTCTACTGACATGCGCTTAAGCAAACTCCAGGAGATAGTGTAGGACAGGGAAGCCTGGCATGCTGCAGTCCATGGGGTCGCAAAGAGTCCGACAGGACTTAGAGACTGAACAACAACAGTGAGGCTATGTCTTTACTTGTGATCATGCTACAGATATAGATTTGAATTAAGCTTTTTTAAAAAAATTATCTATCTCCATGCCAGTGCATAACTTATGACAAGCTTAATTAGAGGAGACAGGGAAACTTCAGATACTGAGGTAGATTTCTGGGCAGGTTTAAAATCTTTAAGGGTTGACAGACATGAGTGTTCAGAAAGTCTCTTTTAGATGTACAGCTTTCCTTTCACTTGACAATTTTCACTTAACAGTTCTTACATTATGAAGTTGAAATAGTCTTTTACCTATAGACTAAATGAAAAACAGAGAGTGAGAGAAATAAACAATTTCTCTAGAGTATAAAAATGTTAGAAATAGTTTGTTTTCCTTTCACAAACATCTTAATGTATAAAATTTGAAACTTCATTAAGGAAGTCTTAATTTTGACTTTTAAAAATTGTCAAGACAATGAATTTTCTTGATTTATAGATCACAGTAGCTTTCTAAACGTTTAAGATACAAGTACACACAAAATCTCAGATGCTCTTGGAAACACATTTTTGGATATAGCACACATGATACATATGTCTTTGGGGACTTGATTATCTTTTTGAGATATTGAAGAATACTCAGTTTATCTTACATTACAAATTTAGCCTTTGATAACCACAACTTGGATGGATCACGAAGTGGAACCTTCAAAGGTTTCTCAATTTACCCTCAGTCTGGGGAATTCCCTGGTGGCCTAGCAGAATTGCACTCATCTCACATGCTAGCAAAATAATGCTCAAAATTCTCCAAGCCAGTCTTCAACAGTAAGTGAACCATGAACTTCCAGATGTTCAAGCTGGATTTAGAAAAGGCAGAGGAACCAGAGATCAAATTGTCAACATCTGTTGGATCATTGAAAAAGCAAGAGAATTCCAGGAAAACATCTATTTCTGCTTTATTGACTATGCCAAAGCCTTTGACTGTATGGACCACAACAAACTCTGGAAAATTCTTAGAGAGATGGGAATACCAGACCACCTGACCTGCCGCCTGAGAAATCTGTATGCAGATCAAGAAGCAATAGTTAGAACTGGACATGGAACAAAAGACTGGTTCCAAATTGGGAAAGGAGTATAAGGCTGTATATTGTCACCCTGCTTATTTAACTTATATACAGAGTACATCATGAGAAATGCTGGACTAGATGAAGCACAAGCTGGAATCAAGATTGCCGGGAGAAATATCAATAACCTCAGATATGCAGATGACATCACCCTTATGGCAGAAAGTGAAGAAGAACTAAAGAGCCTCTTGATGCAAGTGAAAGAGGAGAGTGAAAAAGTTGGCTTAAAGCTCAACATTCAGAAAATTAAGACATGACATCTGGTCCCATCACTTCATGGCAAATATATGGGGAAATAATGGAAACAGTGATAGACTTTATTTTGGGAGCTCCAAAATCACTGCAGGTGGTGACTGCAGCCATGAAATGAAAAGATGCTTGATCCTTGGAAGAAAAGCTATGACAAATCTAGACAGCATATTAAAAAGCAGAGACATTACTTTACCAACAAAGGTCCATCTAGTCAAAGCTATGGTTTTTCCAGTGGTCATGTATGAATGTGAGAGTTGGATTATAAAGAAAGCTGAGCACCAACGAATTGATGCTTTTGAACTATGGTGCTGGAGAAGACTCTTGAGAGTCCCTTAGACTGCAAGGATATCCAACCAGTTTATCCTAAAGGAAATTAGTCCTGAATATTCATTGGAAGCTGAAGCTGAAACTCCAATACTTTGGCCACCTGATGGGAAGTGCTGAATCATTGGAAAAGACCCTGATGCTGGGAAAGACAGAGGGCAAGAGGAGAAGGGGACAACAGAGGATGAGATGGTTGGATGGCACTGCCAACTCAATGGACATGAGTTTGAGTAGGCTCTGGGAGTTGGTGATGGACAGGGAGGCCTGGCATGCTGCGGTCCATGGGGTTGCAAAGAGTTGGACATGACTGAGTGACTGAACTGAACTGAACTAGCAGAAAGGACTCTTTGGAATTGCTACCAAAACCACGGGTTCAATTCTTGGTGCTGTGAGACCAAGGGGAAACTTCTTATTATTGAAGCATTGGCAGATAACTATTTGGAATGAACCATAGAGACGATGGAATGCTGAGTCTTTTCCAACTAGGTTCCTCCTATAGCATCGTTTAACTACTATCATATAGATAGCCTAATCATCGTTTCTCAGTCAAACGATTGACAATCATGAGTGAAAAAAAGCTCTTTGATAAAAGCCAACTGATCAAATGAGGTCTTCTCATAATGCATCTGAAACCCGCCATCCAGAGCTTCTTCTCTTGCTCTGGATGTTCTCAGAAACATTTTATTGGCTTCTTCAAGGGCTGCTGAAATTCTGTAGTCTGCACCACTTGATTGCTCCCCTTCCAGATAGTCCTAGTCATCAAATTCCCAGCCTTCCTCATGTCCGCCTACTCCCATCCACTCTTCTAGAAGCCAGGGCTGGCAATCTGGCCTGGCTGCTCCCCAGACTTGGATCAGTTAGCAAAACCCCAGTCCCTCTCTTGCTCTGCTGTTGGCTGTGTCTCCTCCTCCTGCTCGATTGGGCCTCCTGGTCAGCTGTGGCGGGTCTCCTTTGTGGGTGGTTCGGGGATGCTCCTGGCTCCAGCTGCCTACCTCCATCTGCGGGTCAGTCTTGCCATGTATCAGGTCCGTCTGCACGCCAGTACTCTCTTCATAGAGCTGGGACTGCTCGTACATTTCCAATATTGTGCAAGTGGCTCAACCTACCAAAAGGCGATTATAGCAAGAAGGGAGCTACGCTTTGAGACAAGTTTTTTTAAACTCAGATTTTTGTCTTTTAAAAAAATGACAGATTTTTGTGTCATTAAATATTCCAAAATCTCATTTGTCTTTTTTTTCCTGATTGTGAATATTCAACTTTAATTTAGAATCTAGAATCTAGATGGCACAGTCCTACATTTCCCAGAGTGCAAAACTTCACTTGAAAGCTCAATTTCTAGAAGACAGAAGTAGCCAGATTTCTGTCCCTGGCCCCTGACTTTGAATGGGAGATTGAAAGAGAGGATGGTAACCAATACTAGAGTAGAATACACTGAGATAACTGCTGTATTGTGTGGCCTTATTCTTGGTGCTTATGTTAAACCTTAATGTAAAGATTATGGTGTGATTTTTAGAACTGTATAGCTGTCTGTTTTTCAGCCAACATGTGTGTATTTCAGGCCTCATGGGCTTGCAGAGATATGGCCTTGGCTAAGTATTTTGTGTTTTAATATTAATAACATGAACTTCCACTCAATCATTTTAATAACAGGGCCTTCCTCTGCTCTACAGGGAGGTCCTCAGTGTGGATTAGAAAATGTGTCTGTAAAACTACATGGAATCATTAATTGACCACAGCCCCTGACAATAGCAGAGCTTTTGCTACCAACACATTGCTTCCCTGATGGCTCAGATGGTAAAGCATCTGCCAGCAATACAGGAGATGTGGGTTCGATCCCTGGGTCAGTAAGAATCCCTAAAGCAGGGAATGACAACCCACTCCAGTCTTCTTGCCTGGAGAATTCTATGGACAGAGGAGCCTGGTGGGCTACAGAGCTGGACGGGACTGAGCAACTGAACAGACTGACTGACATGACAGTCTGAAAGACGGCCCTCACCAGAACTTGACTTCATTGGTACTCTGGCCTCAGTCTTCCAGCTTCCAGAACTGTGAGAAGTAATTTTTTTCTGTTTATAAGCCACCCAGTCTGTGGTATTGTATTACAGCAACCTGAACAGACTAAGACAGGCTTACAGCTACAAACAACAACATGAATGATTTCATTGACATTAATATTGAGCACAGTAAATTGGATGTAAAACAGTTTGTACGGGCTTCCCAGGTGGCTCAGAGGTAAAGGATCCACTTAACAAGCAGGAGACCCAGGTTTGATCCCTGGGTTGGGAAGATCCTCTGGAGAAGGAAATGGCAACCCCGCTCTAGTCTTTTTTTTTTTTAAATTTTTATTTATTTGGCTGTGCCAGGCCTTTGTTGTGGCATGTGGGATCTAGTTCCCTGACCAGGGATCAAACTCATGCTCCCTTCATTGGGAGCTCGGTGTTCTACCCCCCTAGACCACCAGGGAAGTCCCCACTCCAGTATTCTTGCCTGGGAAATCCCATGGACAGAGGAGCCTGGTGGGCTACAGTCCACAGGGTCACAAAGAGTCAGACTTAGCAATTAAACAAAAACAACAAAACATGACTTTGTGACTAAACAGCAACAAAAAAACAGTTTGAATTCTGTTGATTTCATACATATGACACTCAAGCATGAGTAAATGAATCAGTGGTGACAGAAGTTAGAAATTCTGTTACTGTGGGGAAGGAAGTACTGATACTGACAAGTGACATGAGGAAAGTATTCTGGGTGCTGGTAACGTTCTGTATTAATCTGGGTGACACAGACACAGACACTTGTGTATTCATTTAGTTGTGCACTTACGAGTTTTGCACATGTAAGAGTACACAATAAAGATGTCTTTGCACAAAAATTAAAAAGTAAATGAGTTAATTAATGAGAAAAACCACTGCAGTAGTTTTTTATTACTACATAACAAATTTGCACAAACTTAGTGGCTTAAAACCACACAAATTTATTACCAGATAGTTTTTGTGAGTCAGGAGCCTGGCGACAGGTTAGTAAGGTCCTCTCCTCATGGCTTACCAGGTAAAATCAAGGTGTTGGCTGTTGCTGCTAAATGGCGGAAGGCTCAGGTTCCATCCCAACCTCACTAGCTATTGGCAGAGTTCAGTTCCTTGCTGCTGTAGGACTGAAACCCCCATTTCCTTGTTAGCTGTTGGCTGGGGGCTCCTCTCAGAGCCCCTCTGCTGGTTCACTGGCCCTCTCACAGTAGGGCAGTTTACTCCTCCTTTGAGGTCATGGTAAGGCCTCTCTCTAAGACTTTACCTTCTTCTAAAGATTCCCACTGATTAAGTCAGGCCCACCCAGATGATTCCCCTTTTGATTAACTCAAAGCCAACTGACCAGTGACTTTAATTACCTCTGCAAAATCGCTGCTTCCATAAAACGTAACATGATCCTGGGAGTGACAATCTGTCATAGCCACTCATGGGAAAAGGATTATACTAGGCATGGGCACCATTGTGGGAACCTGTATCTATAGATACATCACATTTTCTTTATCCATTCATCTGTGAACAGACATCTTGGTTATTGTGAATAATGCTACAATGAACTTGGGAGTATAGCTATCTCTTCCAGATACTGATTATAGTTTGGAAATATACTCAGAAGTGGGTTTGCTGAATCATATCCTAATCCAGTTTCAGGCAGCAGGATGCTGTTGGATAATGAATGAACCACCCAAAATAGATTTCACTATTGTTACCAGAGACCTCCATGTGGTTAAACCCATGAGCACATTTTAGTTGCCATCTTTCTCAGTTCTCTGAAGAATTGAAAGTATGATTCTTTCTAGTATGATTCTTCACTGAACTTGAAGTATGACTTCACATCTGGTTTCCTCCCATCTCCTGAGCCTCAGTGTCTCTCTTCCTCTATCTGTTGTAAATGTTGAAATTCTGCAGGACTTAGGCCCTCTGCTCTTCCCAGTCTGTTCTTTCCCCCAGAGACTTCATCCACTGTCGCCTCTCGGTTTTATCTCCAACCCAGATCTCTCACTTTGCTTTTGCTTTCATTTCCACACTGTCGGTCAGGTGTACAAACTCCAGCTCCACCTCTTCATTTCTCCAACCAGCTACATCTGCACATAATACACCCCTCCCCGCTTTGCTTTCAGGAAGTGCTGCCAGCATCCTCCCCGCGGTTCAACCCACAAGCCCACAGGGCAGCTCCACCCAACACTATTGCCTGCATCATCTCTCTCCAGGATTGTTGATACACCCTTCATCAGGAACCCTCACAACACCTCCTTCCAGAACATCAGAAAGTTGTCCATTTCTTCTCTGCTTGCTCCATTAACCAAGCTCAAAGGGATGTGTGGACAAAGCCCAGAATTTGCAGTAAGAAATAAAACACAATTGACACTGGTGATGGGTGTTAGGCAACAAGGGGGAAAACCAGAAAGTAATAGGTGAGCAGGTACCCGGCATGACAAACTCTCCTGGATAGAATCCTTTCAAACCGTGTGGGTAATTTCTTGTCTCATTGAAGAAATCATTTAGATGAATCTTTTAGATAAAATAATAATTTTAGCTAGATAAGAGCATTCTTAGTTTTTCTAATAGTGATATTCACAATTTGACAGAAGGAAACTCTTCTGTCAAAGCTTGAGGACTCAATTCTGCGGGTTCTGGTTCTATTCCCAACAGACAGAGGGAACCCCTTGCTGTTGGCGCCCTCTACTGCCAATAAGCGGTAGTCGCAATCTTGGAAGAGAATTCTTTGGAGGTGAGGGGGCGGTTCTGTGAACCAGGATGGGAAAAAAGAACAGAATTCGTAGTTTTCCTAATCACTAAGTGAAATAGAGTATTTCCATTCTTAATGCAGGAAACAGACACAGTAGGATTAACAGGACCTGTGACTTCACTACCAATAGAAATTGCAGATGTTTTCACATCGCATCATAGTTGTTGTAAATACTCCTTATCATTTATGCTCCTTAGTATTTGAAAAAATTATGGTAATTATCAGATATGCTTCTGGATCTTGTTATTAAGTGTGTTTATAAAGCAGCATATTTATTTATATATTGAAAATTGATTTAAAAATATTTGGTAACTGGTGGCTCAGACGGTAAAGTATTTACCTGCAATGCGGAAGACCCTGGTTCGATCCCTGAGTTGGGAAGATCCCCTGGAGAAGGAAATGGCAACAGTACTCTTGCCTAGAAAATTCCATGGATGGAAGAACCTGGTGGGCTACAGTTCATGGGGTCCCAAAGAGTTGGACACGACTGAGCAACTTCACTTTCTTTCTTTCTTTTCAGTAGAATTGGGTTCTTTTAAGATGCTATGTATTTTGTACATATAAAACATGATTCTGAGAGAAGGTCCATAATGTTCACCAGACTTACCAAGGGGTTCATGATTCCAAAAATGTTGAGACTCTTGGAAATAGTGCAAGAGAGGTGGAACGAAACCCCCTTTAATAAAAGAGCAGTGACTTTCCAAGAACCAGGAGGGCCCAGAACCCAGGGTGGTCAGGGAGAGTTTCACACTTGTAAAGTAGGAAAGAGGTGCTGGTGGTCTCCACTAGCACACTGCTGGGGAGAAGTTGGTGGAAACTGGCATGCCATCTGGGACTGGTCAGGGCTAGAGTTGAGTCTACTGCTGCAAGAAATGTCCCTCGTCAAGAGTATGGGCTGGTCAGGATTTGCTTGTTGAAGGAATGAAGGATTATTGCAACCCACACTTTTACTTTTTATTCATTCATATACTCAATTCATTCATACATTTCTGTGACCTGCTCCTGTTCTAGGCCCTGCTCTAGATCTTAAGCATAAAGAGATGTGTGCCTTAGAGAACTCATGGACTTGTAGGGAAGATAGGGTTTCATACTGAGAGACAAGTAAATGTGTCCTAAATGGAGGGGGGAGAGGCAGAAAGCTGCAAAGGGAGAAGTACAAGTTTTCAGGCACATGGGACAGTCAGAGTGCAGCAGAGGCAGCATTCATGATTCTGGTGCACCCAGGTGCATTCTTACACCAGACCTCACCTGTGGCCCCAAGGT
Source organism: Cervus canadensis (assembly GCF_019320065.1). Classification (NCBI taxonomy): domain Eukaryota; kingdom Metazoa; phylum Chordata; class Mammalia; order Artiodactyla; family Cervidae; genus Cervus; species Cervus canadensis. Next base: position 67,717,706 of record NC_057389.1, read on the forward strand.
GGAGTGGGGTGGGACAGGGTGGGCAGAGGGGGGAGTGGAGTGAGTATTGCTGGAGGTGCATGCTCAGAGAATAATGGGTCACAGGTTCAAGGACAGGGTCTGCTACATAAATGCAGGGCACAGAGCACAAAAAAAAGAAAAAAATGTAGGGACTCTTGTTCAAACAAGCAAGAAAGTTAAAGATACTAAAGCTAAAAGCATAAATGCAAGGCTTTCCTGTTGGGAGCCTCCGGGATGTGCCCAATCCGTCACAAGGTCAAGGGATGAGAGAGGAGCTTGCAAGGCAGTTCTTCTCCTTGGGGTTTTCCCGGAGACAAGGTCACGGGATGAGAGAGGAACCTGCAAGGCAATTCCTCCCCTCGGGGTTGTCCCGGGGGCCCGCTATGTCCCTTTCCTCTTTCTGTCCTACTATTGTTGGGTTTTCTATTAATTCTTGGAAATGTAACATACAGTGATCAGGCCTCCCTGGAAAAGTCCAAGCCTATTTAGAAATGCTCGTGATTGCTCCGACTGAGGACACGACCATAAACATCAAGTCAAAAAGGAAAAGGCCACAGGCATAGTTTGGCTGCTTGCTTGGAAGATTATAATGTTCTAGATTAGAAAAGAGTAGAAACATTTAGATTCAGAAGTAGATGTACTGCTTCAGTTTACTTGCTCTTTGGTCAAGAGGGTTTTCATTGTTGCCATTTCAGTGCTGCTATTTGTCCACTGTTTCCATTCCCTTAATAAACATAGAATATTATGGGTATTTTTGTAGAATTAGAAAATGTGTAGCATAGGATTTCAATAGCATAAAAGATTTATATTAACCAGCCTCACTGCCATTATCTCACTATTAATAGAGGTGTTTTGCTGCTTCAGAGGTGTTTTGCTGCTTCATAGTTGAAGATTTTAGACTGACATTTCGTGGTCTTAGACAAAGAAAAATGTCAGGGTTCTCACATGGTACTATTCTCAGAAATGTCAAACATGTTTTTGTAACCCTTCCCATGTATTGTTTTATTATCCAAAGAATTCATACTATATCTGGAATCTCTGGAACATTGTTTTTGTCAGAGTGAAAATGTTAGGCCATTGAGGCAAGAAGACTAATGTACGGGACATTCTAGGAAAAAACCCTATAATCGGGAATGTTCCAGATAAATACATAGGGGAAAAACATGGGGAAGAAAAATATTGATGGAAGCACAAAACCAATATCTGATGTAATATGTGGTGTTCATTCTATAAAAACTGAGCTGTCCTAAAAATCAAAAAGCCTTTCCTTCCACGCAACCTTCTGTGTGTGTCTGTCTCCTTCCTCGCTGATGCCACTCACCCCTTGGGTACTCCTGGACCCGCTGGGGCTGGACTCTGGCACTTTCCCTCTCTTCTGTGGTCTTTCTCATGACCTGTCATGGTGGATTTTGTTTTTTTGTTTGCTTTTTGTTTTGCTAGTCAATGTCATTCTAAGTAAAGAAAAATTAAAAACCTAAATTATTAGCATGGGCTTTCTATTCACCTTTTTATTATGCAATGCTGGTTTTAAATGCAGATAAAAGAACATTTCACTCAAATACAGAATTGCCAAAATCCCACATGATCCTCATTTGGTAGCTCATAAACGCACAGGTACTTCATTCTTATAGTAACAGTGGAAACACTACACCAAACTAGCTCAACTATTTTTATTTCACTTCTTGAAATGACATTCTACCTTCTGCTTACTGACAAGAAAGGATTGAAGGAGTAGTGGGTCTCCCTATCTTTCCCTTTCCTTGTCTCTCCTTACTCAGTCCTAAGGTAACAGCTTACCTTGAATTCAACTTTGAGTTTTACTGAATTCTCGTGCTTTGTGGGCCCAAGAGATATTGCTGATTGTGTACAAATGGGGTGGCAAGGAACACGGGACACATAACGCACAAGAGTGCATAGATCTCTGTTCATAGGCATGCTTCATTGTCCTATTGGACTTCAAAGATCAAATCATAAAGAATTTCAACACAGCAGGGCCTTAAACCAAGCCACCCTCTTATCTGCTGTGGCCTTGAAGAGTCTTGTGAATAATGCTGAGTCATCTCTGGCACTGGGGAAGAGGAAGAGTGCTAGGATGCACGATATGGCCTTCGTGTCTGGCTTTTTTCACTTTTTTCTTTTTATGGCTGAATAATATCACACTGTATAGCTATGAGTGTGTGCTAAGTCACTTTAGTCGTGCAATCCTATGGACTATAGCCCACCAGGCTCCTCTGTCCATGGGATTCTCCAGGCAAGAATACTGGAGTGGGTTGCCATGCCCTCTTCCAGGCCCAGGGATCAAATTCACATCTCTTTAGATCTCCTGCACTGGCAGGCAGGTTCTTTATCTAGCGTCACCTGGGAAGCTCTTTATAGCTGTACCACATTTTATTTATTCATTTGATGGACATTTGGGTTGTTTCCACTTGTTCGTTATTAAGAATAATACTAGTATGAGTATTACATGTATAAGTTTTTGCATGAACACACGCTTTTCATTCTTTTTGGTATGAACCTAGGAATGAATTGCTGGGTTGTATAGTAACTCTGTGTTTGACTTTTTGATAGCAGAGTTAAACTTAACACATGACAATTCCAGTGCTACCATTTATATGAAATCTCCAGAAAAGGAACATCCATAGAGACAGAAGCAGACCAGTGGCTGTCTGTGCCTAAAGGAAAGAGCAAAGATTAACTGCAAATGAGCATGCAGGAAATTTTATTCAAATTGGATTGTGGTGATAGTTGCAGAAATCGGTAAAAAAAGATTGAGTAAAGAATCACAAAACTGTATACTTACAGTGAATGAACTTTGTTGCACATTAATCATACCTCAAGAAAGCTGTTACGAAATGCTGAAACAAAAAACCAAAGCCGGCACGGGTGACAATTGTAGTGTGCAAAATTATTTAAATGACCCAGAGACACACTGTTCATGTAACACTTTAATGTAGCTTAGCGGGTATGTATCTTGCACCTTGAAAGTTGAAATTTATTGATGGTATTGCTTGCGATGAAGCTAGAGTAGTTATATAAGTAACAAAGATATGAGTAAATGTAAAGAAATGTCAATTAAATGAAGTGAGCAGCCATTGTAAGACTGGAGAAGTTGAATGAGAGTGATGGAAGTCATCCAATGTGAAATCGCCAAAACAGAGAACTTACCATGAGATAGTTTAAAAAATGAAAACTGAATGTCACAGAAATCAAATAATCCAGTTTATGGTGAAAACAAGCACATCCACCCCATGGTGTGTCTGCATGAGGTGCCAGTTTATGTTGATGTTTTGTGCATGATGTGAAAGCTATTTACTGGTGCTTGAACAAATAGGAGATTTTCACCTTTTATATGCTATAACTGTCTTTTTTGGTTTTGGTTGCGTTGGGCCTTTGTTGCTGCACTGGGCTTTCTCTGGTTGCAGTGAGCAGGGGCTACTCTCTAGCTACGGTTGCCTTTCTTGTTGTGACTCATGGTCTCCAGAGTGGGGGGTTGAGTAGCTGTGTACTTGGGCTTAGTTGCCCAGTGGCATGTGGAATCTCACCAGAGAAAGGATCAAACCTGAGTCCCCTGCATTGGTAGGTGAATTCTAAACCACTGGAACACCAGGGAAGTCCCTGTAACTGTCTTTTTAAATTAAAATTCAAAGGGTTCTGTTTATAAGCACTCAGGACTGCAGAGAAGTTGTAGTGTTAAGAGTGTGTGTGACTTCTGGACTGCTCCCACCTGGGGTGGTGTCAGGCCTCCTCTCTGCATCCTCACTATCAGGGTGGATCCTGGGCAAATTAGCCATCATCTGGAGGCCCCAGATTTCTCATCTGTAGAACAGATGATAGTAGCGTCTTTCTTATAGGGCGATGAGGAGGGTTAAATGAATTAACAAGGGCAAAGCACATGTTGAGAAATGCTTACTGGATCAGCGGGTGTGCCAGGGTAGCTTTGTTTTAGATTCAGGGGATACAGCTGGAAGGCAAGGAGACAGCGGAGTACTCTGCTCTCCAGAGCTACAATCAGAGGGGTTGGGGGAGGGATGGTTGCACAACAGGAAGACACAATCTACAGACCAGCAAGAATGGAGGATGGCTGGGAGGAGGACATCTGAGATAGGACCAGAGGAAGCACTGGGAGGGATTAGAACAATGGAAGACAAAAGGGGGAAGTACTGAGGGGCTTGGGCTTCCCTGGTAGCTCAGACAAGGTAAAGAATCTGCCTGTAGTGCAGTAGACCTGGGTTTGATCCCTGAGTCAGGAAGATCCCCTAGAGAAGGGAATGGCTACCCACTCCAGTATTCCAGCCTGGAGAATCCCATGGACAGAAGAGTCTGGCAGGCTACAGTCCATGGGATCACAGACAGTGGAGGGGACTAACACACAGGGGCCTGACGTGGGTGGATGTGTGGGTGGGGGGCTGTTGGGCCCAGGTTTCTGTGTATTATCATCAAGGATACTAAGGAAAAAATAAAAGTGTTGTAGTTGCCCCGTTTTCCTGCAGCTTAAGCTTCTGCTTTTCTACTGTTACAACTTATGTAAAGCAGATGGCCCTGAGCCTTTCACTCTGAAAGCTCTTTTAGGAGCTCTTTCAGGTGGGACATGGACCAAGGAGCGTTGAGGTCATCCTGGGGTCCCTTTGAAACCTGCTCCTCAGGCTTTAGGTATACCTGCTCGGAGTGCAGAGTCTTCTCTCTCCTTTTTCCTGCTCCTTGTGCCTCACTCCAGGCTCATTAACAGGAAAGTTTCAGCAAGGGAGCTTCTGGGAGAGGCAGGCATCCCTTGGGACATAAAGGTCCCTGGTCTTGCTGAGAAACTTAACAAGGATGGAAGTTCGATAGAAGGAGTCCCTCCCTGTCTTGGAGTCTTGGCTGCTCCCAGTGGGAAAGCACTCACGCGTCTGGTGGAAGCCACATGTCCTTGGCAACAGCTCCAGGGAGATCTGCCAGGGCTCCAGGGTGCAGGACAGTTGCTGCTCTTCCCATCGTAGGAGCAGGGACTTCCCCTCTCTGTTGCCAGGCGAATGTGCCCCTGGCATTCCTTTCTCCCCTGACATGCCGTGGCTTGCACTGCTCTCCTTGAAGGGCTGTTTAATGGGAGCATCATCTGAATCATCCCCTCCTAGTGCTGGTTTGAGGATCAGAGGGAGTGTTCACTGGTTTTCAAAACTTAACTGACTGTAAATATGATGTCCCAAATTAGATAGGATAGGATAAGATGAAGCACATGACAAAAGAGGGATTGGGAAGGGGGTGACATCTTCCACCTGGGGACTGCAAACAGCTTTCTGGAGAAGGTTTCAGACTAGCTCCCCATGTACCCGGTTCATCTGACATGGAGGTGTTGACTTGAAAAATATTCTCAACCTGAATTTGAGAATCATGTTTTATTCGGTGGGAAGTTTTAGGACTTCAAGCCCTGGAGAGAGCATCTCAAGTAACCCTGAAAGAACTTCTCTGAGGAGTCCACAGGGGAGCTAAGTTATACAGAAGTTTTGCAACAAAGGGCAGGTAGGTGGAACATCAGAAGATGATTATTAGTTAAAGAAAACCAGATATCCCAAGTTAAGGAATGTTGTGCTTTTCTGTTCATTGGAAGATGCAAGAGTCTGAGCTCACTGAAATCATTTCTTTGATATGCTCCTCAGCTGTCTGGGGCCAGTATCTTGTGTTTTCACATTGGAGTTTCCTCAGGGTTCACCATAAGGAGTAGCTGCAGCCTGATGACCACTAGATGGCAGGCTTTCTTTGTTTCCTTTCTGAGTTCCCTCAGGGCTCACCCTTGGGATGACAGCAATCCCTGATGACTGTGACTTCCTTTGTTTACTGATAAGGCAGGAAATATTCTGATGCTCGAAGATCAGCCTCTGGCTCAGGTTCCCCTGACGTTTTTCCTGGCCTTCAGCCACGCTGGAAAGGAACCTGAGAGCTCTGAGGTCTTTTTGACCCCCAGAGGTTGAACTGAGCACAGAGGCACAGTCCAGACTTAGCGGGGGGAGCTTTGCTTTGGAAGTTTCACAGGAAAGGTCATTTCGGAGTCTGGCATCCATGGGACAACTATGTTGGATGGTCTCTGCCAATTTGGAACTCCATGTGGATTCAGTTCCAGGGCTGCATGGCCTTGGAGACCTGAGCAAGGGGTGTGGGGATATGCTCTGTGATGCCAGCCAGCCATCCCCATCTCTGAGCTTGTTTTCACACCTGTAAAATGAGAGGGTAGGATAAGTTGATCTTGAAAGGTCCCTTCTGGCTTTGAAATTCTCTGCTCTTGTGGCATTTAGATTTATCTTATTTCCAATAATGTCTCTGCTGAGCATCCTGTCCATTATCGGGGTGAGTGAAAGGCCAAAATCAAGAGGTAATTTTCTGGACTGCCCGAGAACTGTTGGAAAAGTTGGCCTTGACACGTAATGAGGCACCACCCTTAAACTGCGCCCAAGCACCTCCCCACCATTGTTCTTCGGTTTACCCAGTCTGGGCCTGGGACCCAGTTCAGAAAAGAAGCAGTCTGTCACCAGAGCTGCTCCAACTACTGGTTCCTTTGCTCTGGGTTGGGACAAATCCGGCCGTTGTCTCAAAAGGACCCACATGGGGGTACCTGAAGACAGGGAGGGCCTGGGACTGCCCTCAGGTTTTCTCACCCTACTCCCTTTAGGACAGAGTTGGGGTGAGTGTACCAGAAATGTTCTCATCAGTTAGTCCTCAAAAGCAAGAATTCAGGGGGCAAAATGTAGATGAATGGTGTAAAGTGCTGCGATGAACAGGAGGGAGCCTCAGAGGTTATATTTCAAAAACCCACAGCATTTTTTGGTGGGGTGGGAGTGTTCCTTATCTGGGTTTTCTTTTCTTTTTTTTTCTTCGAAATTTTTTAAAAAATTGAAGTATGGCTGATTTACAATGTTGTGTTCGATATATTATATATATATATATATATATATATATATATATATATATATATATATATTTCAAAATCTCCTTTATCAGATTCTTTTCCATTATAGGTGTCAACTGGGAAGCACACACAGCCTAAAGGTTGAGAGATATGTTTCATTCAGTAGACATTTTTAGGACATCAAGCCTGGGAGGCAGCATCTCAAGTAACACTGAGAAAACTTCTTTGCATAGGCAAGAGGGGAGCTTGGACATATGAGTTTTGTAACAAAGAGCAGATGGTTGAATAAAAGGTTACTGTTAATAAAGATAAACTAGATATCTCAGGTTAAATATAACGTTTTTCTGGAGAAGACTATTGAGAGTCCCTTGGACTGCAAGGAGATCAAACCATCAATCCTAAAGGAAATCAACCCTGAATATTCATTGGAAAGAAGATGCTCAAGTCCAATATTTCAGCCACCTGATGTGAAGAGTTGACACATTGGAAAAGACCTTGATGCTAGGAAAGATTGAGGACAGGAGGAGAAGGGGACAACAGAGGATGAGATAGTTGGATGGCATCACCGACTCAATGAACATGCATTTGAGCAAACTCTAGGAGTTGGTGATGGACAGGGAAGCCTGGCATGCTGCAGTCCATGGGGTTGCAAAGAGTCGGACATGACTATGCGACTGAACTGAACTGAACTGAAACTCAGCTATCTGGGGCCAATATCTTATGTTTTCGTATCCTGAGTTTCCTAAAGCTGCACCCTTGAGGGGTAGCTGCAGACTGGTAACCCTAGATGGCAGGCATTCTTTGTTTTTTTCCTGAGTTCCCTCAGGGCTCTCCCTCGAGGTGACTGAAATTGGTGATGACTGTGACATGCTTTGTTTACTGATGTGGCAGGCAGCATTCTTTGTCCACAGAGGTTATTACAAGATATTGAATATAATCCTATCTGGAAAAAAAAAAATCCTATCTGGGTCTTACCTGAAGCCTCTTTGCTTCTTGATCACTGACCTCTCAGTTCAGTTCAGTCACTTAGTCGTGTCTGACTGTGGCCCCATGGACTGCAGCAATCCAGGCTTCCCTGTCCATCACCAACTCCCAGAGCTTGCTCAAACTCATGTCCATCGAGTCAGTGATGCCATCCAAGCGTCTCATCCTCTGTCGTCCCCTTCTCCTCTTGCCCTCTGTCTTTCCCAGCATCAGGGTCTTTCCCAATGATTCAGCACTTCCCATCAGGTGGCCAAAGTATTGGAGTTTCAGCTTCAGCATCAATCCTTCCAATGAATAATCAGGGCTGATTTCCTTTAGGATTGACTGGTTGGATCTCCTTGCAGTCCATGGGACTTTCAAGAATCTTCTGCAGCACCACAATTTGAAAAGTTTCAATTCTTTGGTGCTCTGCCTTCTTTGTGGTCCAACTCTACATCCATACATGACTGCTGGAAAAACCATACCTTTGACCGGATGGATATATGTTGGCAAATTGATGTCTCTGTTTTTTTTAATATACTGTTTAGGTTTGTAATAACTTTTCTTCCAAGGAGAAAGTTTGTCTATCAGTAGGGAACAGTAAAATAAACTGTGGTTTATTCACACAATGGAACACATTGAAGTTCTCGAAAAGAATGAAAGAAATTGTTGCTTTGGGAGGTGAAATAGACAGCAGAAGGAGGAGGAGAAAAGGAGACATTTTTCACTGTATGTCTTTTTCTGTTTTGTATTACCTTTTAAAAATGCATACAATAATTTACATTAAAAATGCACTTGGGGAAATGGGACAACGAGTTGAGGGCTTCATAGAAAGAACAGACTCTTCTTTCTTTATGATGCCTTAGTGATTGTCGAAGACAAAATGCACTAGAAAGCTAAAGAGGTTATTTTATTCAGACCATTATAATACAGAGAATGTTTAGTAATGAGGAAAGTCTCAAAGAAGAGGGAGAAAACTGGGGTTTTATAAAACAAGAAAGTCATTGAGGAAGAATGGAGGCAGCTGTTACACTATATGAGAATGAAGTTGTCTTTCATGGTTAGTCCCTTAGCCATTTGTGGAAACACAAAAAGGTGGAGGGGTTGCTTAATCATTCTTAGTTTTAGGCAACTCATGAGCCATCTCATCCAGTTTCATGGCTTTAAATGTCATCTGAGCTCTGAGTTAAAAGTCATCCGAAGTTTGGAAATATGGCTGGAGGATAAACGCATATCTTTTCAATGTCGTTTTACAAGCTCATCTAAGGCTTATTTAATATTTTAGTCATATCCTTTCAATATCTGTGTTTCACAGGATTATCAAAGGATTATTTAATATTCTAGAATTTAATATTCTAATATGTATGTTTGACTTTGCTACTTACTATTTGATTGAAGTTTAGACATTGTGAGGTTCTACCCTGAACTTGTAAATTTCTGTCAGTTGGAAAAAATAATGTCAAAGATTTAACATATTGTTCTGTAGTACACTGACTTTTTAAAAAACTCTTACTTTCAGTTCAGTTGAGTTGAGTCGCTTAGTCATGTCTGACTCTTTGCGACCCCATGCAGCAGGTCAGGCCTCCCTGTTCATCACCAACTCCCAGAGTTTACCCAAACTCATCTCCGTTGAGTCAGTGATGCCATCCAACCGTCTCAACCTCTGTTATCCCCTTCTCCTCCAGCCTTCAATCTTTCCCAGCATCAGTGTCTTTTCTAATCAGGTGGCCTTTTCCAATCACCTCTTCACATCAGGTGGCCAAAGTATTGGAGTTTCAGCTTCAACGTCAGTCCTTCCAATGAACCCTCAGGACTGATCTCCTTTAGGATGGACTGGTTGGATCTCCTTGCAGTCCAAGCAACTCTCAAGAGTTGTCTCCAACACCACAGTTCAAAAGCATCAATTCTTTGGCACTCAGCTTTCTTTATAGTCCAACTCTCATATCCATACATGACTACTGGAAAAACCATAGCTTTGACTAGATGGACCTTTGTTGGCAAAGTAATGCCTCTGTTTTTCAATATGCTCTCTAGGTTGGTCATAACTTTTCTTCCAAGGAACAAGCATCTTTCAATTTCATGGCTGCATTCACCACCTGCAGTGATTTTGGAGCCCCCCCCCCAAAATAGTCTCTCACTCTTTCCACTATTTCCACTGTTTCCCCATCTATTTGCCATGAAGTGATGGGACCAGATGCCATGATCTTAGTTTTCTGAATGTTGAGCTTTAAGCCAACTTTTTCACTCTTCTCTTTCACTTTCATCAAGAGGCTTTTTAGTTCCTCTTCACTTTCTGCCATAAAGGTGGTGTCATCTGCATATCTGAGGTTATTGATATTTCTCTCGGCAATCTTGATTCCAGCTTGTGCTTCATCTAGCTCAGCGTTTCTCATGATGTACTCTGCATATAAGTTAAATAAGCAGGGTGACAATATACAGCTTTATACTCCTTTTCCTATTTGGAACCAGTCTTTTGTTCCATGTCCAGTTCTAATTGTTGCTTCCTGATCTGCATACAGATTTCTCAAGAGGGAGATCAGGTGGTCTGGTATTCCCATCTCTTGAAGAATTTTCAACAGTTTGTTGTAATCCACACAGTCAAAGGCTTGGGCATAGTCAGTAAAGCAGAAATAGATGTTTTTCTGGAGCTCTCTTGCTTTTTCAATGATTCAGTGGATGTTGGCAGTTTGATGTCTGGTTCCTCTGCCTTTTCTAAATCCAGCTCGAACATCTGGAAGTTCACAGTTCACGTACTGTTGAAGCCTGGCTTGGAGAATTTTGAGCATTACTTTACTAGTGTGTCAGATGAGTGCAATTGTGTGGTGGTTTGAGCATTCTTTGGGATGGCCTTTCTTTGGGATTGGAATGAAAACTGACATTTTCCAGTCCTGTGGCCACTGCTGAGTTTTCCAAATTTGCTGGCATATTGAGTGCAGCACTTTCTTTCTTTTTTAAAAAAATTTATTTATTTTAATTGGAGGTTAATTACTTTATATTATTGTAGTGGTTTTTGCCATACATTGACATGAATCAGCATGGGTTTACATGTGTTCCCCATCCTGAACCCTCCTCGAACCTCCCTCCCTCATCGCATCCCTCTGGGTCATCCTAGGAGTGCAGCACTTTCACAGCATCATCTTTTAAGATTTGAAATAGCTCAACTGGAATTCCATCACCTCTGCTAGCTTTGTTCGTAGTGTTGCTTCCTAAGGCCCACTTGACTTTGCATTCCAGGATGTCTGGCTCTAGGTGAGTGATCATACCATCGTGATTATCTGGGTCATGAAGTTTTTTACCTTACCTAGCATTTTATCCTGTCAGCTCTTTATTAGATAGCCCATACTGTCAACTCTTCAGTTACTCTTTGAACCATCTTTACCATCCTGTTGCTTGCTTCATCAATTAATATACATGAAATAAAATACTTGACATGTTTCTTTTATGTTTATATTAGAGTCAGGTTTTTACCTTTCAAAAAATTATTCTTGGACAGCTTTGGAGGTCCCATATACTTGCTTGAGTGGACTCACCTGAGGGAGCAGGTAAACTTTGCTGAAGAAGTGTACCTCAGGGCTGCTTAAACCCAAGCATGGCTCCCAGAATAATGATTCCCTCGGGGCTAAGAATTTTTTCTTTGCCAGCTCTCTGGTTTTTATTTTCTTGTTGTTCTTGATGTTCTGTATTTGTGTCTTTGCTTTTGTTTTAGTTCTTGGGAAAGATCAGTTCTGTGCTACACATGACTGATAATTGATTCTCCATTGATGGCAGCAGTAATTGAGAATCTGTTTCCATGCATTTGCTGATATATGCTAGATGGATGATAGGGAAAAATAATTCTTATTGTATGTGTTTGTATTTGCTGTTTAACTTAAGGCCAGGCCCTGTGAAGTTCCACGTTAACTTGTAGATTTATGTCCAGTAGAAAATACAGCTACAAAGGTTATGGTTTTATTGTCTTATAGGACTTTCACCATTTGTGTACCTTAGAAATCCTATTCTAATATTCTTTGATTTTTTTTAAAGGAAATTTTCTGATAGCCCAAGCAAACTCAGTTGCTTTTAGCACTGATTTTACTGTCTGATAGCTTCCCTGGTGGCTCAAATGGTAAAGTGTCTGCCTGCAATGCGGGAGACCTGGGTTTGATCCCTGGGTAGGGAAGATCCCCTGGAGAAGGAAATGGCAACCCACCCTAGTGCTCTTGCTTGGAAAATTCCATGGACAGAGGAGCCTGGTAGGCTACAGTCCATGGGGTTGCAAAGAGTCAGACATGATTGAGCAACTTCACTTTTCCCATTCACTAATGAGTTAAATAGAATTTCTGATTCACGTTCATCTGACATTGGATGAGAACTGTGAGTTTTTTTAATTAGAAAATACAAGCACCTGCTTTATAATACAAGAGCAGCAGAAAGGGTTTTCAGTTTTCTAGAAGAAAAGTAACATGTTTGCAAGATGAAATGTCTATATTTATTGTTCTGAGAGCTCTCCACCACACTGAAGATGTTTCATCAAGGACAACTGCTATCAGAGCTGCTGTAAGACATGTGTCTCACTGCAGATAGTGTCACAGTCAACTCCTCAAACAGAAGATTGAAATGATACATCTGTTTTAGAAGGTTTTGGTGTTAAGAACTTTTCAATGTGGATATCACAGCCTTACTTCTTGAATTTAAGAAACACCGTGAAACTAATCTATCAGTTTTTCTCTGATACCGCCTGCCAGAATGCGCTGCAAAGAATCTTTTTTCCATTCTTACCACTTCTGAGTGAGAGAAGAGGAAAGGGTGGAAAGGTTCCAGTGTACTGATAGGCAATTCAGTTGATGTTCTGTGTTCCACTGCCTTTCTGCTTGCAGTCATAGGCATTTGTCTTGGCAGCTGCAGCAGTTTGATGAGGAAAGGAAGAGGCAGCCCATCAATCGCCTTTTCTTGAAGCCATATTTTTTGCATCTAAAGAAGAGATTTGCCTTAGAGCTCCCCAAAGTGACAATCTTTGGGCAACCATCTCTATCTTTCTCTTGGGTGATGATCTCCAGTATCAAACTCTGGGCCTCTACCAATCACACAGCATCCCTGGTAAGAGCCATAGTTGCACACATTGCATATGCACCTCAGGGAGCAGGATGCATAGAGGACTCACAGAGACTCACAGATCGCCACTTGCCATCACATTTTCCACACGATTGTCCAATGGTTCGAGGTGGGGAAAGTGGTACCTTCAAGTCAAGACCCTAATGATGGGAACCCTGAACTCCTCAGGTCTCAATACCATCCCTACCCAGACAGTGGGGGACAGGAGGCTGTCTCACTGACACCAGCCTGCTTGCAACAAGAGCAAGAATTGTGTTTTTTTGACTGTACAAATGCCCAAAACTTTGACAAGTTCATCCAGAAAAAGGATGCATGATTCAATCCTCCCCTTAACAGTTTTTTTTTAAATCATCAAGTTTATCTTTTATATATATATTTATTATTTATTTTCTGTTGGAGGATAATTGCTTTACAATGTTGTGTTAGTTTTTGCTGTGCAACAATGTGAACCAGCTATAGTATAATATATCCTTTTCCTCTTGAAGCGCCCTCCCACCCACCCATCTTACCCCTTTACGTCATCACAGAGCACTGAGCTGAGCTCCCTGTGCTGTGTAGCAGCTTCCTACTAGCTATCTATTTTATACGTGGTAGTGTATATATGTCAGGGCTACTCTTTCAATTCATCTCATCCTCTTCCTCCCCAACTGTGTCCACAAATCTGTTTGCTATGTCTGCTATGTCTGTATCTCTATTCCTGTCCTGCAATAGGGTCATCAGTACCGTTTTTCTAAATTCCATATATATGCATTAATATACGATATTTGTTTTTCTCTTTTTGACTTATTTTACCCTATATGGGAGACTCTAGGTTTTTCCATCTCCCTACAACTGCCTCACTTTCACTCCTTTTTCTGGCTAAGTATTTTGCTTATGTATCACAACGTCTTTATCCATCCATCTGTTGATAAACATCTAGGTTGCTTCCATGTCCTAGCTATTGTAAATAATGCTGCAATGAACATTGGTGGGGGGTACATTTGTCTTTTTGAATTATGGTTTCTTCAGGGCATATGCCCAGTAGTGGAATTGCTGGGTCATATGATAATTTCATTTTTATTTTTTTAAGAAACCTCCATACAGTTCACCATAGTGGTTGTATCAATTTACACTTTACTTGACAGTTTTTAAGATAATGAATACAGAACACTTTAAAATATCTGATGACAGAGATGGTAAATGAACATATTAAAAAAGGGAGAATGTTTTGTAGAAACTTGCTAGTCAATAACACCAAGAAGTTCCAGAGGGTCAGGAGGCGCTGTTCCAATCTGGAGCCTTGGTGAACTGACTCCACAATCCAGGGAGGGCTGCTCTGATCAGTCAGTTGGGTTTGCAGGGAAACCAGTATATCTTCATCACCTTGAAGAAAACGGGCCTGGAATGGAAGGAGGGGCCTAGGAAAGGTAGAATAGAGAAATTTCCAGGAGAAAGAAAGTCTTGCACAGTCAGAATTCTCCTAGAATATCTCCTCTTATCATTTGAAAATAAGAGTTGATGGAGGTGTTTGGGGTGCCCAACCACAGGGTTGTAGAAATGTTTTGAAGATATGTACTAATTGGTTAAAATGGGAAGAAAATAGATCTGAAAGAAGGAACCCAGGAAAACCTGAGAGAGCTTCATGCTAAAACCCTGGCAGAATATTTAGGGGTTAAGACAAAGCTTTCAGAAACAAAAATTATAGCACAAGGAGGACTTTCATCCTCATCCATAAGGGGAGCACTGTGGGAATGGTCTGGACTAGGAGGGGGAGCCTGTTACAGGGAGCCAGTGAGGAAGTAGAAGAAATGCCTCACTGGGCCAGGTCCACCTCTGGGCTCAGAGATTTTATTCTTTGCCACTCCTCACTGCCATCCATCATTTCCCCCTCTTATGTGACTAAGGAAAGTTACTTCTGTTTTCACAAATTTCCAGAGACCCCACACAAGCTACATCATTTCCCTCAGTTTGCAAATTAAACTCCAACAGAAGGAAGCCTCTTGCAAAGTTCTCTTTTCATCTCATCTGCTCCAGCAAACTCTCCCTGGGGGATGTGGAGAGGAAAACTGGGGCATGAGGGCAAGGGACTTAACTAATCTGAGGTCCAGTTTTCTTGCCTGCAAAAAGTGAATGATGTTCATCATGAAATGTTTATGGTGACGTTCAACTGAGTCATCAAGTCAGCTCTCCCTGGTGGGTCTTAAGAATCATAATCACTATTAGTGTCATTACTCTCCATTCTCTCCAAGACTGAAAACAGAAAACAGAGCAAATGCCTTCCTGTGGCTTGGTCCAACTTCCAGAACCCAGTTCTATCCTCTCTCTTCTGTCTGCATGCAGCTAAGAGTATTTTTTCCCCAGGAAAAGATGGTTTTATTGCAAATGTGTACAAGAGCTAGTCCAGAGCTTAGCTATATGAATACAAATAATCCCAGTGGTTCAAATAAAAATGTGTGAAACACTGAGGAAACCAGATCTGAAAGAGACACGTGCACTCCAATGTTCATCGCAGCACTGTTTATAATAGCCAGGACATGGAAGCAACCTAGATGCCCATCAGCAGATGAATGGATAAGGAAGCTGTGGTACATATACACCATGGAATATTACTCAGCCATTAAAAAGAATTCATTTGAACCAGTTCCTAATGAGATGGATGAAGCTGGAGCCCCTTATACAGAGTGAAGTAAGCCAGAAAGATAAAGAACATTACAGCATACTAACACATATATATGGAATTTAGAAAGATGGTAACGATAACCCTATATGCAAAACAGAAAAAGAGACACAGAAATACAGAACAGACTTTTGAACTCTGTGGGAGAAGGTGAGGGTGGGATATTTCAAAAGAACAGCATGTGTACTATCTATGGTGAAACAGATCACCAGCCCAGGTGGGATGCATGAGACAAGTGCTCGGGCCTGGTGCACTGGGAAGACCCAGAGGAATCGGGTGGAGAGGGAGGTGGGAGCGGGGATTGGGATGGGGAATACGTGTAAATCCATGGCTGATTCATATCATTGTATGACAAAACCCACTGAAATGTTGTGAAGTGATTGGCCTCCAACTAATAAAAAAAAAAATAAAAAAATAAAAATGTGTGAAAATACATTTGAAATAACAGATCAAATTCTCCCATTTATGTTTCAATCTTAATCCCCCAAAGAGAAATAATATAGCTAATTTTCCTATTTTATTGATAGAAACTGAAATGATAAAATATGGCTGATTCAATGGAAATTTGCTATATGACTCAGGGAACTCAAACTGGGGCTCTAACAACCAAGAGGAGTAGGAAAAAGGGTAGCCGGGTGGGCGAGAGCTTCAAGAGGGAGGGGGCATATATACACCTATGGCTAGTTCATGTTGATGTGTGGCAGAAATCAAACCAATATTGTAAAGCAATCATCCTTCAATTAAAAACAAATAAATTTAAAAAATGACTGATTACATTGGAAGTTTGCATATATATATAATATTTATGCATATTTTTATGTGAATATACCAATAAGCAAGTACTTACTTCTTTCATCATGAATCTAAAAGACTGCAATTTTATTCTTTGAGAAAGTCATTATAATGATTCTAGTACTAGGGTGAAGCATTCACATTCTCTAGAGAATTTTACTAACTTTTTTTTTGTCATCTAGAAGTATTTCATCTAAGACAGTAGTGTGAAGGTATATTTGTGTTAGACATATAAATAAAAGACAAGTGATACCTTTGTAAACATATAAGAAACAAAGAACTGTGTTTGGCATATAGTAGGCTCTGACTCTATGGCGGAGATTACCAGTGAGGAAGTTAGGGTCAGGGCATTCTCTGATAGTATGAATAATTTCAATTTAAGAGACCAAAATCCCAATGTCTTATTTCCACACTGCTCTTGAGTTTACAAATCCTGCATTCCATTTTAAACAATATGATCAGTCCAAAAAGAATGGAAGGGGAAAGCCTTTTTCTTTATTTCCCATCAGAGTCAGATAATAGTTCCTCGGGATTTAAAAAGACCTCTCCAAGGCTTCAGGTTTCATGATTTTCTTATTAATAAGATAATTGAGCCTCACATAGAATTTATTTATCCAACATCAGAGTCAAAATATCTGGCCTGAAGTTCAGGTTTGGTTGCCAATTCTGCAACGGTCCAGCCCCTTCTTCAGGGCTCCCATCACCTCTTGGTTTCTCAAGCTATAAATGAGAGGGTTGAGCATAGGAGTAAGGACTGTGTAGAAGATGGATACCACCTTGTCATGGCTTGGGGCCCGGTAGCTCCTAGGTCTCAGGTAGATGAACATGGCTGCCCCATAGAAGAGAAACACAGCTGTCAGGTGGGAGGAACAGGTGGCCAGAGACTTTTTACCAGCTTGAGCAGAGCGCATGTGGAGCACTGTTCTCAGGATGCGAGCATAGGAGGCCACGATAATGGAGAAGGGAAGAAACAGCATGATGATGCAGCAAACAAAAGCAAAGTTCTCAAAAATAGATGTGTCTGCACAGGCCAGCTTCAATAAGGATAACATCTCACAAAAGAAGTGGTCCACCTCCTTCAAGCCACAGAAAGGTAATGTCATTACTACCACCATCTGGATCAAACCATCTATTATCCCAAAGGCCCAGGAGCTCCCAACAATCTGGAGACAGGCCCTCTGACTCATGAGGATAGGATAGTGAAGTGGATGGCTAATGGCCACATAGCGGTCATAAGCCATGAGTCCCAGCAAGAGCCCTTCAGATCCCACGAGCGAGACAAAAAGACCCATTTGTATGCCACAACCCACAAAGGAGATGGACTTCCTGCCAGACAGGAGGTTGACCGCCATCTTAGGTACATTGGTGCAGACTAACATCAGGTCCATGAGGGAGAGCTGACTAAGGAAGAAGTACATGGGTGTATGAAGTCGAGAATCCATGTAGATGAGGCAGATGAGGAGGACATTCCCACAGAGGGCCATTATGAAGACCATCATGACTGCTGAGAAAAGAACAAGGTCAGTGGGACTGTGGGAAAAGATGCCTAAGAGGACAAAGTCATCTGAAGATGATTGATTCAACCATATCTCCATGGCTTAGTTGATGTTCCTGGTTACCTGAGAACATGGACAAAAAATATTGGATTGACTGAAATTTATTTATTGACCTCTATATTCCACATCTTCAGGCAGCTGTAATGTTTGTAACTCATGAATGTCTAACAACATAAGTTTGGGACATTGAAGCAGGCAACCCTTCATATCCCTAACACAGCAACAGGAAAGTTTCTAGTTTACAGAATTGGACCACATAGCTGTATTGGGATGTATCTGTGCCAATAAAAATGGAAAGAATTATTTTATCTTTCATAGGCTTTTTGGTCAATTTCCTTCAACAAAGTATTGGCTTTACTATATTACACTGAATCTTTTATCAGAGATCACATTGACTTGGTAAATTATGTCTAACAGGGCTTGAATCATTTAATTCTTAAGAGACAATCTATATGTGTTATAAAAAGGAAGGGAATGAAGCATGAGTTGATCTTTAGTCTGCATCTTTCTCTTTGTTCATAGAGTTTTGTTATAATAGCCACTCTTCAGTACTTTAAATATATATAGAAAGGAAAGGCTCTCTAGTGCCCCACATGAGAAGGAAGAGTTGCAGCTGGATGCCATTGTTGTCAATTATATTGGGAGTGACAGAAAAGTCACAAGGAAGAAGCAATGACTTGGTCCCCAAATCTCTTAAGAAGAATGAGAGCTTGACTGACTCCAGGATCGGGGCTATAATGGTGCTGAAATTAAGGGCAGGTAATCCTACTTTAGTATAATGGTGCTGAAATCAAGGAGAAGGAAATGGCAACCCACTCCAGTGTTCTTGCAGGGAAAATTCCATGGAGAGGAGCCTGACAGGCTACAGTCCATTGGGTCGCAAAGAGTAGTGACTGAGCGGCTAAGTACAGCGCAGTGCAGCACAGTACAGTACAGCACATGTCAGTGAAAAGAGATTTTCCTAGATATTTTCCTAGATATTTCCTGGGTATTTGGTCCAGAGTTTTTTTTCTAAATATCTTATTGTATAAAAGAACAGACATGGTCTGGTTTTACATGGACAAAAACCAAATTGAGAAAAGAAGTAATGCATAATATTAATAAAATGACAAAGCTTTCTTGGTGATATTCACAATATCTGATCCCAAGGCAAATAAAAGAATAAATGGGGGCTTTCCTGGTAGCTCAGATGGTAAAGCATCTGCCTACAATGTGGGAGACCTGGGTTCGGCCTCTGGGTCAGGAAGATCCCCTGGAGAAGGAAATGGCAACCCACTCCAGTATTCTTGCCTGGAAAATCCAGTGGACTGAGGATCCTGGTAGGCTACAGTCCATGGGGTTGCAAAGAGTCGGACACGACTGAATGACTTCACAACAATTATAAAACAACTGAGTGGGGGTGTTCAGGACAAGATGGCAGAGTAGGGAGACCCCTAAGCTCATCTCCCCTCATGACCAACTGAAAAAATAACTTTTAAGAGAGCAACTGTTGATGAGAAAGACAAGAATCTAGCAGGAAAAATACTCTACAAGTAAATATATAAAGAAGGAACCATAAGGAGACAAGTAGGAGAGGATGACTCATGATATAATCAAGACCATAACCCCTGGGTGAATGACCCATAAATAGGAGGATAATTAAAACTGTGAAGATTTTCCTCAAGGAGTAACATGTTTAAACCCCACATTACGCTCCTCAGCCTGCAGGTCCTGCCCCAGGAAGGCGAGCCTCCAGAACATTTGTCTGTGAAGGCCGTCAATGTTTACTTTCAGATGTCACAGAGGGTTGTGGGAAATAGAGACTTCAGTCTTAAAGGATACACCAGAAATCTCACACACTCTGGGACCCAGGGTAGATGCAGTAATTTCATCAGAATTTGGGTCACATCAACCTGCTGGTGTTAGAGAGTCTCTGGAGAGGCAGGAGGCAACTGGATCTCACCTTGGGGACATAAGCACTGGTGGAAGATACTTTTAGGAGTTCATGCTAACTAGTACCATTTTGGAATCATCCCTCTAGCTTATTAGCATCAGGACCCAGCCCTACTCATCAGGCCGTCTACATGAGTACTAGGACACCACAGGCCAAGCACTTAGCCAGGCAGGGACACGGCCCCACCCACCAGTTGAAAGGCTGCCTTAAGACCTCTTGAATCCATGGCTACCAGGAGACATGGCCATGTCCACCAGGCAGCCCAGCTTATGGCCCTACACATGAGTGTGCTGGCACTAGCCCAGGAACCCCTAGGGTCCTGCATCCAGAGACTCTGTGACTCAGTTCAGTCCACTAGTGGGCTGGCATTAACCCCAAGACCAATCTCATCCATCAGCAGTTAAGCACCAGACTCAGGACCCTTTGAGTCCCAGCCCCACCCACCAGCAGGCTAACACACCAACTGTGGAAACTTAGAGCTCTGCAGACAGAGAATCTGGGATCCAGATATGGCTACCAAGTGTGCAGACACCAGCCTCAGGATCATTGCAATCACACAGCTGGCTGTGACAGGACCCAGTTCACTCACCAGCTTGCCAGCACAGCCCTGGGATCCCCTGGGCCTTGCAGTCAGCTTCCCTGGGATCTTGTACCACTCACCAGAGGGCTGGAACACCTGGGTTCTCTAGCCAGAGATCCTCAGACCAGGTTCCACCTACAAGTGGGTCAGTACTGGGCCCAGAATCCCCTTGGCCATAGCCCCATGCACCAGCAGTTTGACACCATCCTCAGGATCCCCCTAATCTTGGCCACACTTACAAACAGACCAATGTCAGCTCTGAGATACTTTGGACTTGACAGCCAGTTGCCCTGGTATCTAGCCCAGACACCTGGGTCTGCACCAGTTCTGGGATACTTTAGAACCCACAGCCAGGAAGAAATAGAAAATTTTAACAGACCCATCACAAACACAGAAATAAAAACTGTAATAAAAAATCTTCCAACAAACAAAAGCCCAGGACCAGATGGCTTCACAGTTGAATTCTACCAAAAATTTAGAGAAGAGCCAACACCTATCCTAATCAAACTCTTCCAGAAAATTTCAGAGAAAGGTAAACTCATTCTATGAGACCACCATCACCCTAATACCAAAACCAGACAAAGATGCCACCAAAAAAGAAAACTACAGGCCAATATCACTGATGAACACAGATGCAAAAATCCTCACCAAAATTCTAGCAAACAGAATCCAACAACTTACTAAAAAGATTATATATCATGACCAAGTGGGCTTTGTCCCAAGGATGCAAGGATTCTTCAATATTTGCAAATCAATCAATGTGATACCTCACATTAACGAATTGAAAGATAAAAACTGTATGATTATCTCAATAGATGCAGGGAAAGCCTTTGACAAAATTCAACATCCATTTATGATAAAAAAAAAACCCTCCAGAAAACAGGCATAGAAGGAACATACCTCAACATAATTAAAGTCATATATGATAAACCCACAGCAAACATTATCCTCAGTGGTAAAAAATTGAAAACATTTCCCCTAAAGTCAGGAACAAGACAAGGGTGCCCACTCTCACCTCCACTGTTCAATATAGTTTTGGAAGTTTTAGTCACAGCAATCAGAGAAGAAAAAGAAATAAAAGGAATCCAGATTGGAAAAGAAGAAGTAAAACTCTCACTGTTTGCAGATGACATGATCCTCTACATAGAAAACCCTAAAGACACCACCAGAAAATTACTAGAGCTAATTAATGAATATAGTAAAGTTGCAGGATATAAAATTAATGCACAGAAATCCCTTGCATTCCTATACAGTAACAATGAGAAAACAGAAAGAGAAATTAAGGAAACAATACCAATCACCACTGCAATGAAAAAAAAAATACTTAGGAATAAATCTATTCTAAAGAAACAAAAGACCTATATATAAAAAACTATAAAACACTGATGAAAGAAATCAAAGATGACACAAATAGATGGAGAAGTGTACCATGTTCATGGATCAGAAGGATCAGTATAGTGAAAATGAGTATGCCACCCAAGACAATCTATATAGTCAATACAATCCCTATGAAGCTACCAGTGGTATTTTTCACAGAACTAGAACAAATAATTTCACAATTTGTAGGGAAACAAAAAACCTCAAAGAGCCAAAGCAATCTTGAGAAAGAAGAATGGAACTGGAGGAATCAACCTGCCTGACTTCAGATTATACTACAAAGCTACAGTCATCAAGGCAGTATGATACTGCCACAAAGACAGAAATATAGATCATTGGAACAAAATAGAAAGCCCAGAGATAAATCCACACACCTATGGACACCTTATCTTTGATAAAGGAGGCAAAAGTGTACAATAGAGAAAAGACAATCTCTTAAAAAGTGATGCTGGGAAAACTGGCCAATCATCTGCAAAAGAATGAAACTAGAACATTTTCTAACACCATACACAAAAATAAACTCAAAATGGATTAAAGATCTAAATGTAAGACCAGAAACTATAAAACTCCTAGAAGAAAACATAGGCAAAACATTCTCTGACATAAATCACAGCAGGATCCTCTATGACCCACCTCCCAGAATATTGGAAATAAAACCAAAAATAAACAAATGGGACCTAATTAAACTTAAAAGCTTTTGCATAACGAAGGAAACTATAAGCAAGGTGAAAAGATAGCCTTCAGAATGGAAGAAAATAATAGCAAACAAAGCAACTGACAAAGAGTTAATCTCAAAAATACACAAGCAGCTCATGCAGCTCAATACCAGAAAAATAAATGACCCAATCAAAAAATGCGCCAAAGACCTAAACAGACATTTCTCCAAGGAAGACATATAGGTGGCTAACAAACACATGAAAAGATGCTCAACATCATTCATTACCAGAGAAATGTAAATCAAAACCACAATGAGGTACCATCTCACGCTGGTCAGAATGGCAGCTATCAAAATGTCTACAAACAGTAAATGCTGGAGAGGGTGCAGAAAAAAAGGGAACCCTCTTACACTGTTGGTGGAAATACAAACTAGTACAGCCACTGTGGAGAACAGTGTGGAGATTTCTTTAAAAACTGGAAATAGAACTGCCATACAACCCAGCAATCCCACTGTTGGGCATACACACTGAGGAAACCAGAATTGAAAAAAATACATGTACCCTAACGTTCATCACACTACTGTTTACAATAGCTAGGACATGAAAGCAACTTAGATACCCATCGGCAGACGAATGGATAAGAAAGCTGTACATAGACACAATTGTATATGTTGGAATATATGGAATAAATGGAATATTATTCAGCTATTAAAAAGAATGTATTTGAATCAGTTCAAATGTGGTGGATGAAACTGGAGCCTATTATACAGAATGAAGTAAGTCAGAAAGAAAAACACCAATACAGTATATCAATGCATATATATAGAATTTGGAAATATGGTAATGAAGACCCTATATGCAAGACAGCAAAAGAGACACAGATATAAAGAACAGACTTTTGGACTCCATGGCAAAAGACGAGGGTGGGATGATTTGTGAGAATAGCATTGAACCATATATATCAGCATATGTGAAATAGATCACCAGTCCAAGTTTGATGCATGAAACAGGGCACTCAAAGCCAGTGCACTGGGACAACCCTGAGGGATGGGACAGGGAGGGAGGCGGGAGGGTGGTTCAGGATGGGGGACTCATGTACACCCATGGCTGATTCATGTCAATGTATGGCAAAAACCACTACAATGTTGTAAAATAATTAGCCTCCAATTAAAATTAATTAATTAATTAAAAATTATAATAACTAATCATAAACACCATTAAATATATACCACCATGGGAAAAAAAAAAAGAACCCACAGCCAACCATGTCAGAAACTGACCCTATACCAAAACAAGCCAACATTAGATCCAGGATCCACTAGATCCCTGCCCCACAACCACCTCAGAATCCAGTTCTCCCTCAAATGAGCCAGTACTAACCCCAGAAGAAGAGAAAAAAGGCTAGAGGACATATTTGAAAATATAATAGCTGAAAACTTCCCTAATCTTAGAAAGGAAACAGACATCCAAGTCCAGGAAGCACAAAGGATCCCTAATACAATCAATCCAAAGAGTACCACTCCATGACACATTGTAATTAAAATGGCAAAAATTAAGGATAAAGTGAGAATATTAAAAGCAGCAAGGAAACAGCAACACATTACATATAAAGGAACTCCCATTAAGCTATCGGCTGACTTTCAGCAGAAACTTTACAGGACAGAAGGGAGCAACACGCTATATTTAAAGTGATGAAAGGTTAAAACCTTCACTAAGAATACACTACTTGGACAGTCTCTCATTCAGATTTGATGAGTATTTCAAAAGTATTACAGATAAATGAAAGGTAAAAGCCCCTGTTGCAGCCTGATGGAGCAGAGACCAGAACCTGCCCCATGACCCGAGGGTGCGGCAAACTGCACCCTCCTGACTGTTCTAGTAAGCAAGCCAAAAGGACATACTTGGGGTGGGATGTGCTCTCTCCTCCGCTTCACTGCCTGCCCTCACGTCTGTTCCCATGGAAACAAAGCAAGATGTTCGTGATTAACCGCAGAGCCCTAATTTTACTCCCGCTTTATGGTGTGCTGATCAAACTCCCCAGTATAGCTATTTCTTAATGATCTCACATGATTTCTATCAATAAAAGTGCAGGCTGAAAGGAGCTCGCTGGTCTTCCTGCCATGGAGAGCAGGAGGGCCCTCTGACTCTTGCCAAATTATATGTGTCTGTCTTTTTGTTACATGCTCACCCGGGTTTCAGGTCTTTCTCACCCACTGTGCTGGACATGGCAAGCCCCTTCATAGATCGCAGACTAGTCATCACAAATGGGCTTGCATAACTCAGTGAAGTTATGAGTCATGCCATGCAGGGCCACCAAGACAGACGGATCATAGTGAAGAGTTCTGACAAAACATGATCCATTGCAGAAGGAAATGGCAACTGACTCCAGTATTTGTGTCTGGAGAACCCCATGGACAGAAAAAAAAGGCAAAAAGATATGACATCAGAAGATGAGCTCCCCAGGTCAGAAAGTGTCCAGTATGCTACTAGGGGAGAACTGAGGGCAGTTACTAATAGGTCCAGAAAGAATGAAGTGGCTAGGCTAAAGTGGGAATGATAGTCAGCTGTGGATGTATATGGTGGTAAAAGTAAAGCCTGATTCTGTAAAAGACAACATTGCATAGGAATTTGGAATGTTAGGTCCATGAATCAAGGTAAATTGAAAGTGGTCAAGCAGACAATGGCAAGAGTGACATTGACATCTTAGGAATCAGTGAACTAAAATATACAAGCATGGGCGGATTTAATTCAGATGACCATTATATCAACTACTGTGGGCAAAAATCCCTTAGAAGAAATGCAGTAGACCTTATAGTCAACAAGAGTCCAAAATGCAGTACTTAGGTGCAATCTTAAAAATGACAGAATAATCTCAGTTCATTTCCAAGGCAAACCATTCAACATTACAGTAATCCAAGTCTATGCCTCAACCACTAATGCCAAAGAAGCCGAAGTTGACCAGTTCTATGAAGATTGACAGCACATTCTAGAACTAACACACACAAAAAGGTGCCCTTTTCATCATAGGGATGCAAAGTAGGAAGTCAAAAGATACCCTGAATAACAGGTAAGTTTGGCCTTGGAGCACAAAATGAAGCAGGACAAAGGCTATCAGAGGTTTGCCAAGAGAACCCACTGGTCATAGCAAAGACCCTTTTCAAACAACCCAAGAGATGACTCTACACATGGACATCACCAAATGGTCAACACTGAAATCAGATTGATTATATTCTTTGCAGCTGAAGATTGAGAAGCTCTATACAGTCAGCAAAAATAAGACTTGCAGCTGATTGTGGCTCAGATCATGAGCTCCTTATTGCCAAATTCAGGTTTAAATTAAAGAAAGTAGAGAAAACCACTAGGCCATTCAAGTATGACCTAAATCAATCCCCTGTGTGGATCATAATAAACTGTGGAAAATTCTGAAAGAGATGGGAATACCAGACCACCTGACCTGCCTCCTGAGAAACCTGTAGGCAGGTCAGGAAACAACAGTTAGAACTGCACATGGAACAAGAGACTGGTTCCAAATAGGAAAAGGAGTATGTCAAGGCTGTATATTGTCACCCTGATTATTTAACTTATATGCAGAGTACATCATGAGAAACACTGGGCTGGAAGAAGCACAAGCTCGAATCAAGATTGCCAGGAGAAATATCAATAACCTCAGATATGCAGATGACACCACCCTTATGGCAGAAAGTGAAGAGGAACTAAAAAGCCTCTTGATGAAAGTGAAAGAGGAGAGTGAAAAAGTTGGCTTAAAGCTCAACACTCAGAAAACTAAGATCATGGCATCTGGTCCCATCACTTCATGGGAAATAGTTGGGGAAACAGTGGCAACAGTGGCTGACTTTATTTTTTTGGGCTCCAAAATCAGTGCAGATGGTGATTGCAGCCATGAAATTAAAAGAAGCTTACTCCTTGGAAGGAAAGTTATGACCAACCTAGATAGTGTATTAAAAAGCAGAGACATTACTTTGCCAACAAAGGTCCGTCTATTCTAGGCTATGGTTTTTCCAGTGGTCATGTATGGATGTGAGAGTTGGACTGTGAAGAAAGCTGAGCGCCGAAAAATTGTTGCTTTTGAACTGTGGTGTTGGAGAAGACTCTTGAGAGTCCCTTGGACTGCAAGGAGATCCAACCAGTCCATCCTAAAGGAGATCAGTCCTGGGTGTCCATTGGAAGGACTGATGCTGAAGCTGAAACTCCAATACTTTGGTCACCTCATGCGAAGAGTTGACTCATTGGAAAAGACCCTGATGCTGGGAGGGGTTTGAGGCAGGAGGAGAAGGGGATGACAGAGGATGAGATGGCTGGATGGCATCACTGCTTGATGGACATGAGTTTGAGTAAACTCTGGGAGTTGGTGATGGACAGGGAGGCCTGGCGTGCTGCAATTCATGGGGTCGCAAAGAGTCGGACATGACTGAGCAACTGAACTGAACTGAACTGATGATTATACAGTGGAGGTAATGAATAGATTCAAGGGATTAGATCTGGTAGAGAGAGTGCCAGAAGAACTATGGATGGAGGTATGTAACGTTGTACGGGAGGCAGTGACCAAAACCATGCCCAAGTAAAAAGAAATGCAAGAAGGCAAAGTGGTTGTCTGAGGAAGCTTTACAAATAACTAAGGAAAGAAGAGAAGCAAAAAGCAAGGGAGAAAGGGAAAGATATATTCAACTGAATGTAGAGTTCCAGAGAACAGCAAGGAGAGATAAGGCCTTCTTAAATAAACAATGCAAAGAAACAGAGGAAAGTAATACAATGGGAAAGACTAGAGATCTCTTCAAGAAAATTGGAGATATCAAGGGAACATTTCATGCAAGGATGGGCATAATAAAGTACAGAAATTGTAAGAAACTAACAGAAGCAGAAGAAACTAAAAAGAAGTGGCAAGAATACACAGAAGAACTATACAAAAAAGGTCTTAATGACCCAAATAGCCATAATGTTGTAGTAACTCACCTAGAACCAGACATCCTGGCCTGTGAAGTCAAGCGGGCCTTAGGAAGCATTACTATGAACAAAGCTAGAGGAGGTGATGAAATTCCAGCTGATCTATTTAAAATCATAAAAGATGTTGCTACTAAAATGCTGCACTCAATGTCAGAAAATATGGAAAACTCAACAGTGACCACAGTATTGGAAGACGTCTTTTTCATTCCAGTCCCAAAGAAGGGCAATGTCAAAGAATGCTCAAACCAATGTGCAATTGTACTCATTTCACATGCTAGCAAGGTTATGCTCAAAAGCCTTCAAGCTAGGCTTCAGCACTATGTGAACTGAGAAATTCCAGATGTACAAGCTGGGTTTAGAAAAGGCAGAGGAACCAGAGGTCAAAATGCCAAAATTCACTGAATCATGGAGAAAGCAAGGGAGTTCCAGAAAAACATCTACTTCTGCTTCATTGACTACACTAAAGCCTTTGGTGGTGTGGATCACAACAAACTGTGGAAAATTCTTAAAGAAATGGGAATACCAGACCACCTTAACCTGTCTCCTGAGAGACCTATATGTGGGTTAAGAAGCAACAGTTAGAACCACACATGGAACAACTTACTGGTTCAAAATTGGGAGAGGAGTATGACAAGTCTCTATATTGTCACTCAACTTATTTAACTTATATGCAGAGTACGTCATGTGAAATGTCAGACTAGATGAATCACAAGCTGGAATCAAGATTGCCAGGAGAAATATCAACAACCTCATGTATACAGATGATACAACTCTAATGGTAGAAAGTGAAGAGGAACTAAAGAGTTTCTTGAGGGTGAAAGAGGAGAGTGAAAAAGCTAGCTTGAAGCTCAACATTCAAAAAATAAAGATCATGGCATCTGGTCCCATCACTTCATGGCAAATAGGGAAAAAGTGGAAACAGCAACAGATTTTATTTTCTTTGGTCTCAAAATCACTGCAGATGGTGACTGTAGCCATGAAATTAAAAGATGCTTGATCCTTGCAAGGAAAGCTATGACAAACCTTTTTGTTATTGTTCAGTCACTCAGCCATATCTTTTTTACCCCATGGACTGCAGCACGCCAGGCTTCCCTGTTCTTCACCATCTCCCGGAGTTTGCTCAAACTCTTGTCCATTGAGTCAATGATACCATCAAACCATCTCATCCTCTGATGTCCCCTTCTCCTCCTGCCTTCAGTCTTTCTCATCATCAGGGTCTTTTCCAATGAGTCAGCTCTTCACATCAGGTGGCCAAAGTATTGGAACTTCAGCTTCAGCATCAGTCCTTCCAATGAATATTCAGGATTAATTTCCTTTAGGACTGATTGTTTTGTATCTCCTTGCAGCCCAAGGGACTCTCAAGAGTCTTCTCCAGTACCACAATTAAAAAGCATCACTTCAGTGTTCTGACTTCTTCATGATACAATTCACCTCCATACATGACTACTGGACAAACCATAGCTTTAATTATGCAGACATTTGTCAGCGGAGTGATGTCTCTGCTTTTTATTACACTGTCTAGGTTTGAATTGTGATGCTGGCGAACACTCTTGAGAGTCCTTTGGACAGCAAGGAGATGAAACTAGTCAATCCTAAAGGAAAAGAGTTCTAAATATTTATTGGAAGGACTGAAGCTGAAGCTGAAGCTCCAATACTTTGGCCATCTGTTGCAAAGTGCTGAATCATTGGAAAAGACCCTGATGCTGGGTAAGATTGAAAGCAAAAGGAGAAGGGGGTGACAGAGGATGAGATGATTAGATGGCATCACTGACTCAATGGACATGAATCTGAGCAAACCTCAGGAGATCATGGAGGACAGGGAAGCCTGGCATGCTGTAGTCCATGGGTCACAAAGAGTCAGACATGACTTAGCAAATGAACAATAATAGCAACAAGATTTGTCTTGAGGTGGCTCCACTCCAAGATTACCCATGTAACTGTGTGAAGTCTTGCTGTCTCTTTACAGGGCTACTTCACAATGTGACAGTTGGTTTCTTCCAGGGTGAGTGGTGCAAGAGAGTGACTACAAGCACCCTAGATAGAATATAACCTAATATTAGAAGTGACATCCCAAGAGTGCTGCTGAATTCTATTCATTATAGGTGAATCACTAAATCTAGCTCCAAGTTACTGGGAGAGCAGTATACAAGGCATGAATATTATGAATCAAGGACCAATGAGACCATCTTATAGGCTATGTACCTTAGCCTTTCACAGTCCATCTCAAATCTTGACCACTGATATAAATAATTCAGACTCATTAATTTTAACAAGTGATCTCTTCATTAAGAAGAATGGTGGTTTGCAAATTTTCTAGAAAATAAAGAATCAAAGATGTTGAGTTTGTCCATCTATCTCTCACCTGCTGAGAAGAAAAAGGCTCTTTGTCTGGTTCTAGTGCCAGGCTATTCACAAGCAGTAAAAATAAATTCATCTGTTGCATCCCACAGCACTCATATTCATTTTCATTTGCCCTCATAGTGATCTTGCAATGAAGGTACAGTGATTTTATTAAAATAGACCCTCTTTTACAGTTGAGAAAATTGAGGAATTGGCTGGATTGCCCAAGTTTGCATGGCTAGCAAATGCAAAACCAAAACATGAGATGGAAAGTTCTGAAAAATTTAAATCTTATCGTGCTGTTTTGAGAAAAACGTCTTCACAAGGAGAAACTGTATAATCTTGGAAAAATTATTATTTAGGAGCTTCTATTTTCACCTTTCTCTTATTCTTTGTTTACATGGCATCCTTCAGATCCATAATACGGTCTCTAAGAACTGGAGATCCTTTTGCTCAAGAGCAGTACTTGTTTCCTGTCAGATATAGTTCTCACAGATGAATGCATGATCACTTATGGTTATTAAATTCCCATCTTGTGAGTTGGTTAGTATAAACAGAATTCCCCCTACCTAAGTGAAATTACATTTACATTTAGGACCCTGTGAAACTTGGGGAAATACACTGGGGTGATGATCAGTAGGGTGAGGTGGAAGAGTCAAGAATCCGTCTGCCTGCCTGTCTCTCCAATGGACACCAAAATTTCTACTGGATTCCAGATCCTCATCCCCATTCCCAACCCTAGATTTCCAGGTCCCTTCAGAATATATACAATTCCTGACACTCAAACAAAAAACAACCCAACCCATCTGCATTTCCTAAAAAAGTAATATCTCCTTCTCTTATATTATTTCTTTAAAATAATATCACTGTCCCAATTATTCAAGCTCAAAATGACCCATGTTGGATGCCCCATGCATCTTAATCTAATCCCTTACCTTTTTCTGTCAACGTGCCTTTAATGGAGACTCTTGCTTTTTACACACCTGGCCTCTATTTTCATCCCTTGCATTTCCACTGTCTTCTGAGTATCAAGAGTTTTGCCAGCATTCATGCAATATCTCCAACCTGAATGCCTCTTTGTCACCACAGGCTGCAGGCACTTCACAGCATACCTCCCTCTGATCACTTCACTTCTCAAGACTGTGAGCAGAGATCCTCTTCTATCCCACTGAAGACCTATGTGGTTTGCTTCCCCTTTCTAGTTTTTTGTGCTAAACCACCTCTTAGGTGAGCCTTACATTCCACCTGAACTTACACCTGCATCTTGCCTAACACTACTTTTCCTTGCCCCTTTTGATTTTATACATGCTGTTCCATTCATCTGGCATATCACCCTTCAAACTCTTCCTCTGGAAGCGTTGTTTTTCAGGGTTCAGCTCAGATTTGCTTCTGCTATGAAGATGCCCTGATGGCCCTCATACACCAGGTGATTCCTTCCTCTGTAGCCTCCCACATCACAATCATTGACCCAAGAATGCACTCCTTAGGTTGCATAAGGTGTCTTTGTTTCTCCACTCAACAATCACAGGGTTAAACCATCGCCTGAAACTGAAGTCACTCAAGATGATGTCACTCTTGTGCTTATGTTATGCCAATGGCTTGGCTGTACTACATTTTATTCATATGGATTTGTTTGTTTGTTTACCTCTTCTCCAACTAAAATCTATGTTCTTTATGCCACTTTTTCCCAACAGGGTGATCTCTGGTTGCTAGCATAGTGACTGGCATATATTATGTTCTCAGTAAGTACTGTTGAATGTTTAATTAAAATATGCAGATTCCTCAAGAAACTAGTGTAGCACCTCTCATGCTTATCTTTTTCTGCTCTCTAACTTCATCCCTTTCTCTGGGTGTTAAATTTCTTTAAAATAGAAAAATCTTTTCCCTGGGATTTTAGTTACTGTCTTTACTTTTCTTCCTAGAAATGACACTGTAAAGAAGAAATCTTGTGTCTGTGGTATTCTTTCGGGGATGGGTTGACTCTAGGTCTCATACCAGCCCTCCCCTTAGCCTCTTCCCCCACTCACCTTTGTTTTCCTGCTTTAGACCACTCTTCCACTTAGGAACCCTTTGCTGAGCACTCCAATCCAGACAGAAAGAGGAAATGAAAAAAACAATGAGAAATCAAGGAAAGAAAAAGAGAAGTAGATCAAAGAAAGAAAACTAGAAAAAAAAGGGTGAGGAAAGACATACTATTAGTGAATGCCTACCCTCCTTTAAAAAATAAAAAAGTCACCTCTGCTTCAGGAAACAATAAGATGAAGAAATGCTGATAAGAAAGTAAAAATGGGACAAAAAAGGTAGCATTCAGCAACAGAAACTGCAAGAAAGATAGGGGTGGATGACAGGAGAAAGACCCTCACTATTCTTCAAGTGGATTCCCTGGAAGAAAAAGTATTCAGCAGGTCCCCTGTGGAGATTTCAGCATCAAATTCATTTTATTGTCCTCCTCTTCTTATGTTTGCAGTTATGAAGTCAGAGAGGACAGGGAGGAGCCCCCAGCTCTGACCTCTTTCCTCAGCCTCCACCAACCTCTTGGCCAGGCTGTGGGTGTCCTTGTCACCCTCAGGCTCCCTGAAACTTTCTAGCTTAGACAGGGAGACTCAGACAGACAACAGTCTCCGCTCAGCAAAAAGGGAAGGGAAAAATGGACTTAGTCATGGAGATGGTGTTGGGCAGATGGAAACAGAAATCAGGATCTGTGTATCTGAGCTCACCCTCTGATGTCTGTCCACCTGCCATAGGTTGCCTCCCAGGCTGGGTTGCAGAACTGTCTTCCACTGCCCATGAGGTACTTAACACAGAGCCTAAGTGAGGAAGGTAAAACTGTCCACTCCCAGGGGAGCCTTCAAACTCCAAACCAAGCATAGGAGCTCCCAAGCTTGCAATTAAAGAAACTCAAACAGGGAGCTTGGGGACAGGACCAGAAGAAGGGGCAGAGGGACAGTGTGAGGAACCTTGGTCATGAGATGGGCACAGGGCAGCCAGGGCACAGGAGTGCGGGGCAAATTCCTTGGTGTTCTACTCCCACCACAAACATATACCAATGGTTACTCAGTGACCTCCAGGGTCCACATGGAATTTCTACCTGTGACTGTCTCCCTGCCGTCCACACTTGTTCTTTACCTGTCCCATAAAATCAGCCCACACTGACTGAGGGCCAATGATAAGCAAGAGCTTGGTGAGCTGTGCTCGAATCAAAAGTGAAGACTTAACACAGTCCTGGCCCTTAAGTTTTATAACCAAGTGAGAAGGAAAGAAGAGCACCTACCTTCACTAGAGTCAGATGATAATGTGGAAGCTGAGTGTCTTCCCACACTCTGTCAGATATTTCTGTGAGCTCATTGCCCTTCCCAGTTTCCTGTGGTCTAATTATTATGTCTGTCATCCCAGTATAATCATGGACAGCACTTCCTTTCACTCTCAGGGGTGTCCCATGCTGGATCATAATTTAGTCACTTTGATTTTTGCCTTATGTCCCATGGAAGTAGATGAATTTTCAAAATGATCAGTTCGTGGGAAATCAAATGATCAGGCCATTAATTTGTGTCTTTCTTTTTAGTCTTTGGTATATGACTTTTTTTAGTCTTTCATTTTATTTTTAAAATTAATTTTTATTGGCATATAGTTGTTTTGCAATGTTGTGTCAGTTTCTTCAGTAAAGTGAATCAGCCATATGTACACACATACCTCTTCTTTGGCTTCCCTGGTGGCTCAGCTGGTAAAGAATCTGCCTGCAATGTGGGAGACCTGGGTTTGATCCCTGGGTTGGGAAGATCCCCTGGAGAAGGGAAAGGCTACCCACTCCAATGTTCTGGCCTGAAGAATTCCATGGACTGTATAGTTGCAAAGAGTCAGACATGACTGAGTGACTTTCACTTTCACTCATTTAGGCCACCATAGAGCTTTGAGTAGAGTTCCTTGTGATATACAGTAGGTTGTCATTAGTTATCTGTTTTATACATAGTAGTATGTATATGTCAATCCCAATCTTTTAATTTATACCACCACCCCCTTTTCCTGTTTGTATTCGTACGTTTGTTCTCTATGTCTGTCTCTATTTCTGCTTTGCAAATAAATTCATCTGTATCATTTTTGTGGGTTCCACATATAAGTGATATTATACAAAATTTGTTTTTCTCTTTCTGACTTACTTCACTGTGTATGACAGACTCTAGGTTCATCCACATCTCTGCAAATGGCACAATTTTGTTCCTTTTGTGGCTAAGTAATATTCCATTTTGTGCTTCCTTGGTAGTTCAGTGGTAAAGAATTGGCTGCCAATGCAAGGGACAAGGGTTTGATCCCTGGATCTGCTGGAGAAGGAAATGGCAACTCACCCCAATATTCTTGCCTGGAAAATCCCACAAACAGAAGAGTCTGGTGGGTTACAGTTCATGGGGTCACAAAAGAGTTGAACATGACTTAGTTACTAATCAACAAACAGCAAAACAAATATTCTATTTTATATATGTACCACATCTTATTTATCCATTCCTCTGTTGATGGTCATTTAGGCTGCTTCTGTGTCCTGGCTATTTTATTTTATATTGAGTGTTGTTGATGAACAATGTGTTAGTTTCAGGTGTGCAGCAAAGTGATTCAGTTATACATATACATGTATTTATTCTTTTTTTTTTTCAAATTTTTTCCATTTAGGTTGTTGCACAATATTGAGCAGAGTTCCTTATATGACTGGTTTTATTTTCACAAAAACAATAAAACATGTTTTACCTGCCATACAAAGTTCTTGGGGCCTTCAGTTGGAGGCTGATATACAGATAGGACAGATTAGTTCAGAGGGCTGAGAGATGTTTGAAAGAAGAGCTGGGAAGACTCAGGGAGATGGAGACAGAGGGACGTAGAAAAAAATAGGCCTCTGTCAGACTACTGCCACGCAGAATAAAGTGGCTTCTGAGGAAACCCCTAAAAGTCAATTCACACTTTCTGTTTTAACCTCCTCTGCTCACTCTGCACTACCTGGTGACCTATGCCAGCTCCCCCATGAGTACCTGGTGTTTTCCCACCTCCACACTCTTGTTCAAGTTAATCTCCCACTGGAAGTTAATCGGCCTGCTTTTCTTTTTTATTGAAATTTTTTTTTCTGTAAAGACCCATTTAAATCTCATTGTTACTATTTGTACCTTCCAAAGATTCACTCCACATTCCTTCAGCTTTTGTTATCTCTTACATCCTATTGTCTGTTGTTCATTTCTCAGTCACTAAGTTGTGTCTGTCTGTTTGCAACCCCATGGACTGCAACACACCAGGCTTCCCTGTCCTTCACTATCTCCCAGAGTTTGCTCAAACTCATGTCCATTGAGTCAGTGATGCTATCTAACCTTCTCATCTGCTGCCACTCCCTTCTCCTCCTGCCTTTAATCTTTCCCAGAATTCGGGTCTTTTCCAATGAGTCGGCTCTTTGCATCATCAGGTAGCCAAAAAAATGGGAGCTTCAGCTTCAGTATCAGTCCTTCCCATGAACATGCAGGGTTGGGTTCCTTTAGGGTTGACCAGTTAGATCTCCTTGCTGTCCAAGGGACTCTCAAGAGTCTTCTCCAGTGCCACAATTCAAAAGCATCAGTTCTTAAGCACTCAATCTTCTTTATGTTCCAACTCTCACATACATACATGACTATGGGAAAAACCATAGTTTTGATTACATGCACCTTTGTAGGCAAAGTGATATCTCTGCTTTTTAATATGCTGTCTCTGTGGCATAGCTTTCCTTCCAAGGAGTAAACATTTTTAAATTTCATGGCTGCAGTCACCATCTGCCATGATTTTGGAGCCCAAGAAAATAAAATTTGTCACTGTTTTCACTTTTCCCCCATCTATCTGCTATGAAGGTCAGGATGCCATGATCTTAGTTTTTTGAATGTTGAGTTTTAAGCCAGCTTTTCACCTCCATCAAGAGGCTCTTTGGTTCCTCTTCTCTTTCTGCCGTTAGAGTGGTATCCTCTGCATATCTGAGGTTATCTATATAATTGGCAATTATTCTATTCTACCATGTGAAATCTGCTATGCATGCAGGCTCAGTTGATTTAGTCATGTCCAACTCTTTGTGACCCTGTGGACTGTAGCCCGCCAGGCTCCTCTATCCAGGGGGATTCTCCAGGCAAGAATGCTAGTGTGGGTTGCCATTTCTTCCTTCAGGGAATCTTCCTTACCCAGGGATCGAACCTGTATCTCTTAGATCTCCTTCATTGGTAGGCGGGTTCTTTACCACTAGTGCTACCTGGGAAGCCCTGGGAACTCTGTTAGGTTACTATTTATTTTACCTACAGAGTAATCAGGTGAAACTTGATTGCCTACAGCCAAGAAACAGCTTTATGTTTAGCTGGGACTAAATTCACTCCTGGAAAATCTTTCTCTATGTTTTATGGAGATAAGACTGACACCAGAGCTGTCTGGGCAGCTCTAGGTTAAGTCTCATCCCATTTAGTTAATAAAGACTAGCTTTCAGGTAAGCTATGATTCAGCCTGATACAGGTCACAGCTTAGATCTTCCACCAATCCAAAATTTTCACATGGCCCCCACCTAGCTCAGGCCTGATTGGGAGTTTAGGGATCCACCATAGGAAAGAGGAGAAGAATGACACTTCACTCATTCTCCTACCCTTCTCATTCTGAGACTTATGGATCTCTTTTCCTTCTTTTGTTTTCTGGGTTTGGAGAAGAAATCCTACTGGTGGGGCAATCTGTTGAAGAATATACATCAGTGTCATGGGCTGTTTAAATCAAAGATGATGTAATATGCTGAATTATATTTTTTGTTTTTTGGTGCTCAGTGTTTATGTTTGTGTCTTTGTTTTTGTACTTAGCCAAGTGAGAGACTTTATTTTTGGGGGCTCCAAAATCACTGCAGATGGTGACTGCAACCATGAAATTAAAAGACACTTACTTCTTGGAAGAAAAGCTATGATCAACCTAGATAGCATATTAAAGAGCAGACACATTACTTTGCCATCAAAGGTCCATCTAATCAAAGCTATGGTTTTCCTAGTGGTCATGTATGTACTGAAAGTTGGATTATAAAGAAAGCTGAGTGCCAAAGAATTGATGCTTTTGTTTTGTTTTAGAATTGATGCTTTTGAACTGTGGTGTTGGAGAAGACTCTTGAGAGTCCCTTGGACTGCAAGGAGATTAAACCAGTCAATCCTAAGGGAAACCAATCCTGAATATTCATTGGAAGCCTGATGCTGAAACTGAGACTCCAATACTTTGGCCACCTGATGTGAAGAACTGACTCACTGGAAAAGACCCTGATGCTGAGAAAGATTGAAGACAGGAGAAGAAGAGGATGACAGGATGAGATGGTTGGATGGCATCACTGACTCAATGGAAATGTGTTTGAGCAAGTTCCAGGAGTTAGTGATGGACAGGGAAGGCTAGCATGCTGCTGTCCATGGGGTCGGACACAACTGAGTGACTGAAGTGAGCTGAAGTTTGGTTCTGTCTCTGTGTTGTATAAAAAGTGAAGTTGCTAAGTTGTGTCCGACTGTTTGCGACCCTGTGGACTGTAGCCTACGAGGCTCCTCCGTCCATGGGATTATCCAGGCAGGAATACTTGAGTGGGTTACCATTTCCTTCTCCAGGGGATCTTCCTGACCCAGGGATCAAACCCGGGTCTCTCGCATTGGAGGCAGACGCTTTAACCTCTGAGCCAGCTGGTCAATTATTCTTTTTAGTAGCTGCAATGCTTGAGAGTGTGTTTTTATTTTTTGACCACTTGCTGATAGCTATTGGAAAAATAGTGAGCAAAAATTTACCCTTTTTGTTTGAGTTTCAATTTATCTAGATGAATGGACAAAAATGTGGCACATATTCACAACGGAACACTACTCAGCCATAAAAAAGAATGAAATAATGTCATTTGCAGCAACATGGTTGGACCTAGAGATTATCATACTAAAGTGAAGTAAGACAAAGACAAATACCATATCACTTATATGTGGAATCTAAAAATGATACAAGTGAACTTATTTATAAAACAGACACAGACTCACAGACATAGAAAACAAATTTATGTTTACCAAAGTGGGAGACTGGGGGAGGGATACATTAGAATTTTGAGAGTAATATATTTACCCTACTGTTTATAAAATAGATAAACAGCAAGATCTACTGTATAACAAATGAAACTGTACTCAATATTTTGTATTAACTGATGAGGGAAAAGAATCTGAAAAAAGAATATGTCTGTATATATATATACATATATGAATCATGATATATATATCAGTAAATAAATAAATATTAAAAAGAAAATGCTTTCCAGAAACAAAAGTTATAACACAGAGAAAACATTCATCCATCAGAGAAGAAGTCTGGGAGAGGGCTGGACCAAGAGGGGAGAGACCTGTCACTGGGAGTCAGTGGAGTTGTCTCATCTGAGAAAGAGACCAATGGCTGGGTCAGGTCTAGCTTTTGGCTGAGAAATTTTATTCTCTGCCACCCCTTGCTGCCACTCATTGCTCTCCTCTTTGATGTGACTAAGGAAAGTTGCTTCTGTTTTCACAAATCCCTGGAGACCCCTCCCCTGCCATATCTTTGTCTTCAGGCTGCAAATTAAACTCCAAGGGAAGGAAACCTCTTTGCAAAGTTCTCTGTTCTCAGCTGCTCCAGCAAACAGTCTCCTAGGGTGACATGGAGACAAAAACTGGGGAGTAAGAGCAAGGGACTTCACCAATCTAAGCCCCAGTTTCCTGGCCTGTGAAAGGGATGTAATCTTGCTCACTATGAAATGTTTGTAGTAATATTAAATTGAGTAGACAATCAAGTCATTTCTCCCTGGCAGGTTCTCAGACTTGTAGTTACTATTAGTGCTACTGCCTCCCATTCTCTCCAAGCCTGGAAACAGAAAACAGCAAATACCTCCCTGTGGTTTGGTCCAACTTCCAGAACCTAGTTCTTTCCTCTTTTTTCTCTGTGCATACAACAAAAGCATTTTGTTCCAGGTAAAGATAATTTTATTGCAAATGTATAAAAGAACTGGTATAGAGTTTAGCTAGGTGGATACAAGTAATACCAATAGTTCAATTAAAAACATTTAAAAATAAGTTTACAAATAGCAGATCTAATTCTCTCATTTATTTCTTCTTAATCCCCCAAAGGAGAAATAGTATAGTCAACTTTTCTATTTTAGAAATTAAAATAAAAAGTGGCAATTTTGTTGGAATATTTTATATATACAGCATTTAAAAATGACTTTTCTATGTGTCAGGCACTGTGAATATACAAATGAGCCAATATTTACCACTTTCCTCATGAATCTCACTTTATTCTTGAAGAATATGACTTTAAGAAATCTTTATAAAGTTCTCGGTTACTTAGGGTGAAGAGTGAGATTTCATTAGCTTTATTTGGTCATCTAGAAGCATTTCATCAAAGACACTAGTGTGAGACAATATATTAATAGGAAAAAATTGATATCTATGTATACTCATAAAGAATATATGTGCCTAGTACATAGTAGGCTATAAATCAATGGTAGAGATTAGCAGTAAGAGTTAAGAAGTTCCTGTTTTATATATATATATATATATATATATATATATATATCTCCAGTTCATTTCAGCCTCTCAGTCGGGTCTGACTCTTTGTGACCCCATGGACTACAGTACACCAGGCCTCCCTGCCCATCACCAACTCCCAGAGCTTGCTCAAACTCATGTCCATATATACAACAGACTTGTGGTTGCCTTGGAGGAGAGGGAGAGAGTGAGACATAGCTGAGGAGTTTGGAATTATCAGATGCAAACTATTATATAGAGTGGATTAACAGCAAGATCCTACTGTATGGCACAGGGAGCTATATTCAATATCCTGTAATAAACCATAATGAAAAAGAACATACACACACACACACACACACACACACACACACACACATATATATATGTACACATGTACAATTGAATCACTTGGCTGTACAGCAGAAACTGACACAACTTTGTAAATCAGCTATACTTCAATAAATTTAAAAAAATAGTTAAGGAGTGCAGCTTGAGGCATTCTCTGACTGTAGAAGTAAATCCAGTTTTAAATACTAAGTGATAGCAATCCCAGAGCCTACTTATACACAGTACTTGAGTTTACAAAGTTCTGCACTTCATTTCAACGTATTCTCAAAAAAAAAAAAAAATTAATCCAAAAAGATTGAGAGGAGGGAACCTGGTGTTTTACCAGAGATAGAAAGTATTACTTTGGAATTTAAAAGACATCTGAAAACTTCAGGGTCATGAGCCTCATTATTAATGAGAAAACCAAGACTCAGGTAGAAAATGTATGTAACATCACAAAGCCAGGAGTGGCAGTCAGGCACAAAATACCCTAACTCTTCAGTGCTGGTTGACAATCCTGCAACGGTCCAGCCCTTTTCTCAGGGCTCCCATCACCTCCCGATTTCTTAAGCTATAAATGAGGGGGTTCAGCATAGGAGTAAGGACTGTGTAGAAGACAGAGACCACCTTGTCATGGCTTGGGGCCCGGTAGCGCTTAGGTCTCAGGTAGATGAACATGGCTGCCCCATAGAAGAGGAACACAGCTGTTAGGTGGGAGGAACAGGTGGCGAGAGCCTTTCTGACAGCCTGAGCAGAATGCATGTGGAGCACAGTTCTCAGGATGCGAGCATAGGAGGCCACAATGATGGAGAAGGGAAGAAACAGCATGAAGACACAGCAGGCAAATATCACATTCTCAAAAATGGATGTGTCTATACAGGCCAGCTTTAACAAGGATAACATCTCACAAAAGAAGTGGTCCACCTCCCTCAAGCCACAGTATGGAAATGTCATTACTACCACCATCTGGATCAAACCATCTATTATCCCAAAAACCCAGGAGCTCCCAACAATTTGGAGACAGACCCTCTGACTCATGAGGATGGGATAGTGAAGTGGGTGACTAATGGCCACATATCGGTCATAAGCCATGAGTCCTAGCAACAGCCCTTCAGAGCCCACAAGACAGACAAAAAGGCCAATTTGCATGCCACAACCCACAAAGGAGATGGACTTCCTGCCAGACAGGAAGTTGGCTGCCATCTTGGGCACATTGGTACAAACCAACATGAGATCCATGAGGGAGAGCTGACTAAGGAAGAAGTACATGGGTGTATGAAGTTGAGGATCCATGAAGATGAGGAAGATGAGGAGGACATTCCCACAGAGAGCCATTATGAAGACCATCATGACTGCTGAGAAAAGAACAAGGTCAGTGGGACTGTGGGAAAAGATGCCCAAGAGGACAAAGTCATCTGTGGATGATTGATTCAACCATATCTCCATGGCTCAGCTGATGTTCCTGGTCGCCTGAGAACATGGACAAAAATTATTGAATTGACTGACATACCTTTATTGGCAGAAAAGTCATAAGACCAATGGGGAAAAGAAATGATTGGTGCCCAAACCTCAAAAGAACAATGAGGTCTTAGATATAGAGAATAAACTAGTGGTTACTGGTGGGGAGAGAGGAGGGGCAATATAGGGGTAGGAAGGTGAGAAGTACAAACTATAGGTATAAAATAAACTACAAGGATATATTGTGCAACATGGAAATATAGCCAATATTTTATAATATCTACAAATGGATATAATCTTTAAAAGTTGTGAATCACTATATTGTACAGCTGTAATTTACATAATATTGTACAGCAACTATACTTCAATTAAAAAAAGAAAACCAGTGTGGTCTTCAGTTGCAATGAGATTTTTAAAATAACCCCAGAATCAAGGCCTTGATAAAAGTTGGCTGATAAAAATTCAAAGTAATACCCTCAGTTATCCTCAGTAGAAATCCAAGAGCTTGGAGTATTGGATTTCTCTTGATTTTGGACAGGACTTTTTTTCCTAAACATGTTATATGGAAGGGAACCAGAGACATGGCCTGATTTTATACTGACAAATTTCAAATCAAGAAATAAAAATTGTGCATATTTTAAAAGACAACACTGCCTTGATGATAATGACAATATCTAAACCCAAGGAAAATAAAATAAATGATTATAAGCAACTGAATGAAAAGCATTATGATATTCTGACCACAACTTTGTTGTCCTCATGTTCTCACCAGGATAACCTTGTCTTCATTTTCAAAGTCATTTCCAGCTTTTAGATTTCACCCTCTTCTCTCTCATCAGCCACCTTCTTTGTAAAAAATTTATTTAATTTTAATTGCAGGATAACATCAGCATGAACCAGCTGTATGTATATATATGTTTCCCTCCCTCTTGAACCTCCTTCCCACCTCCCAGCCATCACACCCCTCTAGGTTATCAGTCACCTTCAAATACCACCTGTGGCTTTGTCCATCCAGGGCTGTACATCCAAGGCAGGCATTTTCATGGCCCTACCAACAGCAAAACAGTGCAGAATTTTCTCTTTAAATTTGCATTAACTGTATCATGCCATGTAGCAAATAACCCCAAATTTACAACTTGAAATAAAATAGGAAACAATGATTGTTTCACAGTTTCTGTGGGCCAGAAATGAGGGTGCAACTTAGTTGTCTCTGACATAAAAGGTTTCACAAGAGGTTACCCTGAAACTGTTAGTCAGGCTGCAGTATTCTCAAGACATGTGTGGAGGAGGTTCTACTCCAAGGTCACTCATGTGGCTGTGTCAGGCCTTGCTCCCTTTTCACAGGGCTGCCTCACAGCATGGCAGTTGATTTCTTCCAGGGTGAGTGGTGCAAGAGAGAGTGAGAGCACAAGCACCCTAGATAGAAGCCATAGTTTTATAACCAAATATTGGAAGTGACATCCCATGAGCTCTGCTGAATTCTGTTCATTATTAGTGGGTCATTAAATCCAGCCCCCAGTTACTGGGAGAGTGACACACAGGGTATGAATATCATTGAGACCATCTTAGAGGTTGTGTACCATGACCGTTCACATTCCACCTCAAATTTTAACCGTTGATATAAATAGACTGGACTCATTAATTTTAACAAGGGATCTCATCATTAAGAACTATGGTAATTTGTAATTTGCCTAGAGAATAAAGAATCAATGATGTTAAGTTTGTTTGTCTCTCATCAGATGAGAAGAGGTCTCTCTGCCTGGTTCTAGTGTCAGGCAATATACAATCCATAAAAATAAATTCATCTGTTGCACCCCACAGTGCTCACGTTCATGTTTCATTTGCTCTCACAGTGATCCTGCAATGAAGGTAGAGTGGTGTTTTTTTAATGATAGACCCTCTTTTATAGATGAGAAAATTGAGATTCTGAGGAGTTGGCTGGATTGCCTGAAGTTGCAAGGTTAGAAAACATGGAACCAAGACTTAAGAATGGACCTTTATAATATAAGTTCTGGAAAGTTTATATCACATCACACTGTCCTTGTGCAAAAATATTCTTAGGAGGGCAAATTACCTTGTCTAGGAGAAATTCTTAGTTATCAGCTTCCAATTCCTTTTATAAATCCAATTCTTGGGTCATTCTAATAAGCCAAATGTTTAAGTACAGCCAATCATATTTCTTTGCTTTTCTTCTGCTTTTACACTATAAAAGTCTTTCTGCTGGTTCCTGTCCGCAGAGCACACCTAACCACTTCTGGTTTGGCATTGCCTGATTTGAATAGACTTTTGCTCAAATAAATTGTCTGACTCTTTATGACCTCACAGTCTGTAGCCTTCCAGCCCCTTCTATCCATAGAATTCTTCAGGCAAGAATACTGGAGTGGGTAGACATTCCCTTCTCCAGGGGATCTTCCTGACCCAGGGATCAAACCCACGTCTCCCGCATTGCAGGCAGATTGTTTATGATCTGAGCCACCAGAGAAACTTTTCGCAAAATAGGTGAATATATGATAACATAGTTAAGTCCATGTCTTATGAGTTGGTTAGTATAAATATAAATAGAATTCCCTATGGTGATTGTTGTTTAGTAGCTAATTCGCGTCCTACTCTTGCAACTCTGTGGACTGTAGCCCACAAGGCTCTGTTGTCCATGGGATTTTCCAGGCAAGAATACTGGAGTGGGTAGCCATTTCCTTCACCAGGGGATCTTCCCAACCCAGGGATGGAACCCAAGTCTCCAGCATTAGCAGATGAATTCTTTTCCACTGAACCACCTTAGAAGCCCAGAATTCCCTATACCTAGATGAAAATTAAATTACAGTTCTCAGCCTGTGAAACTCAGGTGAAGACCTGGGCAGAGGGCAGTGATGATCATGAGGCTGAGGTAGAGAAAGCAGAGAATTCATCTGCCTGCCTGTCTTTCCAGATGACAACAAAATCTTCACTGGCTCTCAGACACCCTTCCCAAGACCCAGACCTAGCCTTAGAGCCAAAATTTCAATTCCCTACAGAATTTATGCAATTACAGTTCTTGCTGACAAACAAGAAACAGAAAACAACTAAGCATTAATTCTTATGTACTTACCCCAGAAAAGTAATATCTTGTCTTTTTTTCATATTTGTTTAAAATGACACCTACCATCCTAATTACTCAAGCGCAAAAAAACCCGTGCTGGATGCCCAATGGGCTTCAGATTGAATCACTCTCCAGGTCCTGTTGATTTCCCTTTAACGGAGATGCTTGCTTTTTGGGCTCCCAGGTTGTGCTAGTGGTAACGAACCCACCTGTCAATGCAGGACAGAAGAGATGCGGGTTCGATTCCTGGGTTGGGAAGATCCCTTGGAGGAGGAAATGGCAACCCATTCCAGTATTCTTGCCTGAATAATCCCATGGGCAGAGGAGCCACAGGCTACAGTCCATGGGGTAGCAAATAGTTGAACATGACTGAAGCAACTTAGCATGTACACTTGCTTTTTACAGCTGCCCTCTACTTTCCCCCCTTGTGTTACCACTGTATTCAGAGCATGCAATGAATGATCTGAATGTACTAGGTGTTCACTACTAGATACCTTTCTCTGAGGAAGAGTGAATGATAACATAATTAGTATTTTCAGATATTTACAAATGACAAGTGTGCTCTCTGCAAATGCATGGTAGTCACCTTTAGGAGACATTTATGAAGGGTATATCCATCTACCTTACCTTATTATAAAGGCAAACCAAAAGACTCCATGGGATGTGCTCTTTGTGCAAA
The DNA here is from genome assembly GCF_019320065.1 of Cervus canadensis. Lineage (NCBI taxonomy): Eukaryota > Metazoa > Chordata > Mammalia > Artiodactyla > Cervidae > Cervus > Cervus canadensis. The sequence goes on from NC_057389.1 coordinate 67,762,547, forward strand.
GACCCAGGATGATTTCCTAAACTAAGATGGACCTGCTCAGATCCATGACCAGGGAGGCAAGTTGCTAAGCTGTGTCCATAGAGGAGGGAACATGTGTGACTCATGCCCAGGTGTCCTTGCCAACAATAACATCCAGGAACTTAACTATAAGTTATGATATATTCACTTATTTTTCTAAAAGATAAACTGTGGCATACTAAAATTTTTAAGTTTATTTGAGCAAAAAATCAATTCCAATCAAGCAGTGCCAAACCAGAAGTAGTTAGGAATGCTCCATTGATAGGAATCAGTAAAAAGAATTTTATAGAGAAAAAGCAGAAGAGGGAATTCCCTGGTGGCATAGTGGTTAAATATCTGCCTTCCAATGCAGGGGACACAAGTTTGATCCCTAGTTGGGGGCACTAGATCCCACCTGACATGGGGCAACTAAGCCTGCATTCCACAACTGCAGAACCACGCACACCAGAGCCCATGCACCACAACCAGAAAGCCCGCATGCCACAACTACTGAGTCTGTGTGCTCTGAAGCCTGTGCACCTGTGTGCCACAGCTAGAGGGAAGTCCGTGGGCTGCAATGAAAAATCCCACATGCTGCAAAGAAGATTCTGCTTGCAGCAACTAAAACCCAACACAGCCAAATAAATAGATATTTTTTAAAAGCAGAAGAAAAGCAAAGAAATTATTTGATTGACTACATTTGAGCATGTTGTGTGGGGTGGGGGCGGGTTTTGCAGGAACAAATTGCTGTTCCAATAGCCTTTAATTGGTCTTGGCTATATCAAGCTTAACCAATAAACTGAAAAGTCATGTTCCCTGCCCCCCGCCCCACAACTCCCACCCAGACTTTATAGCTGAAGTCCTGTGCTGAGGATGCTCAGCTCTACCCACAGTGAGCAGAGACACTCAGCTACATGTACCTTCAACAAGATGCACCACCAAACACCTCTTCTTCCTGCCCCCAATACAATACTATATAGTTGATTAATGACATTTATTTCTCTATCCTGGAGGGCTCCCTTGAACTCTGATTCTCATATTGACTGCGAACTCGACATCTTTCTTCGAAGTCCAGTGGGTTCATCCTGCCTAAAGTGGTCAACCTGAGCCCTTGGTCTCCCTTGGAGAAACACTCTTCCCAGATCAGTTCATGGAAGATCTGTTCAGTTGCCTAGGGAAAACACACAATGTATCCTTAACTCCTCTCCCCCTCTCACATGCATCCCAACATCAGAAACTCCTGGCTCTTCTTCCAAAATATGCCAGACCACTTCTCACTCCTGCCTGTCCCACCTGGACACATAATCGTCACTGCTCCCCTACAGAGGAAATGGAAGTGGCCCCTAACTGGACTTGCCTTCCCATTCCTTCCTTGCCCCGATTCTATTTGCCACTGGTGTCTATAGCACTGGGGTGAAGACATCTCCCTAAGAATAGAAGACAAAATGCTTGAAGAATGAAGCAAGACTTTCATATGGCTGGGCCCCTCCACTACCCAAACCTTTCATTCTGCTCTCCCTGGAATTCCCTCTGCTGAGGTTTCACTGGCCTCCCTTCTGTTCCTACCACAGAGTTCAGTTCAGTTCAGTTGCTCAGTCATGTCTGACTCTCTGCAACCCCATGGACTGCAGCATGCCAGGCTTCCCTGTCCATCACCAACTCCTGGAGCCTACTCAAACTCATGTCTATCACGTTGATGATGCCATCCAACCACCTCATCATCTGTCATCACCTTCTCCTCTTCCTCCTTCAATCTTTCCCACAATCAGGGTCTTTTCCAGTGAGTCAGCTCTTCACATTAGGTGGCCAAAGTATTGGAGTTTCAGCTTCAGCATCAGGCTTCCAATGAAAATTCAGGACTGCTTTCCTTTAGGATGGACTGGTTGAATCTCCTTGCAGTCCAAGGAACTCTGGTGCTCAGCTTTCTTTATAGTCCAACTCTCACATCCTTACATGACTACTGGAAAAACCATAGGTTTAACAAGATAGACCTTTGTTGGTAAAGTAATGTCTCTGCTTTTGCTGTCTAGGTTGATCAGATTTCCTTCTAAGGAGCAAGTGTCTTTAAATTTCATGGCTGCAGTCACCATCTGCAGTGATTTTGGGGCCCCCCAAAAACAAAGTCTGTCACTGTTTCCTTTGTTTCCCTATCTATTTGCCATGAAGTGATGAGACCAGATGCCATGATCTTAGTCTTCTGAATGCCGAGTTTTAAGCCAGTTTTTCCACTCTCCTCTTTCACTTTCATCAAGAGGCTCTTTAGTTCTTCGCTTTCTGCCATAAAGGTGGTGTCATCTGCATATCTGAGGTTATTGATATTTCTCCCAGCAATCTTGATTCCAGCTTGTGCTTCCTCCAGCCCAGCATTTCACCTGATGTACTCTTGATAAAAGTTAAATAAGCAGGGTGACAATATACAGCCTTGATGTACTCCTTTCCAGATTTGGAACCAGCCTGTTGATCCGTGTCCATTTGTAACTGTTGCTTCTTGACCTGCATACAGATTTCTCAGGAGGCAGGTCAGGTGGCCTGGTATTCCCATCTCTTTAAGAATTTTCCACAGTTTTTTGTGATCCACACAGTCAAAGGCTTTGGTGTAGTCAGTGAAAGAGAAGTTGATGTTTTTCTGCAATTCTCTTGCTTTTCCGATGATCCAATAGGTGTTGGCAATTTGATCTCTGGTTCCTCTGCCTTTTCTAAATCCAGGTTGAACATCTGGAAGTTTACAGTTCACATACTGTTGAAGCCTGGCTTGGAGAATTTTGAGCATTAGTTTGCTAGCGTGCGAGATGAGTGCAATTGTGTGGTAGTTTGAACATTATTTGGCATTGCCTTTTTTTCAGAATGGAAGGAAAACTGACCTTTTCCAGTCCTGTGGCCACTGCTGAATTTTCCAGATTTGCTGGCATATTGAGTGTAGCACTTTAACAGCATCATCTTTTAGGATTTGAAATAGCTCAACTGGAATTCCATCACCTCCACTAGCTTTGTTCATAGTGATGCTTCCTAAGGCCCACCTGACTTCACATTCCAGGATGTCTGGTTCTAGGTGAGTGATCACACCATCGTGATTATCTGGGTCATGAAGATCTTTTTTGTATAGTTCTTCTGTGTATTCTTGCCACCTCTTCTTAATATCTTCTTCTTCTGTTAGGTCCATATCATTTCTGTCCTTTATTGTGCTCATCTTTGCATGAAATGTTCCCTTAGTATCTCTAATTTTCTTGAAGAGATCTCTAGTCTTTCCCATTCTATTGTTTTCCTCTATTTCTTTGCACTGATCACCAAGGAAGGCTTTCTTATCTCTCCTTGTTAGTCTTTTGAACTTTGCATTCAAATGGGTATATCTTTCCTTTTCTCCTTTGCCTTTAGCTTCTCTTCTTTTCTCAGCTATTTGTAAGGCCTTCTCAGACAACCATTTTTGCATTTTTTTTCTTGGGGATAGTCTTGATCCCTGTCTCCTGTACAATGTCATGAACCTCTGTCCATAATTCTTCAGGCAGTCTATCAGATCTAACCCCTTGAATCTATTTGTCACTTCCACTATATAATTGTAAGGGATTTAATTTAGATCATACCTGAATGATCTAGTGGTTTGACCTACTTTCTTCAATTTAAGTTTGAATCTGGCAATAAGGAGTTCATGATCTGAGCCACAGTCAGCCCCTGGTCTTGTTTTTGCTGACTGTATAGAGCTTCTCCATCTTTGGCTGCAAAGAATATAATCAATCTGATTTCAGTGTTGACCATCTGGTGATGTCCACGTGTAGAGTCTTGTGTTGTTGGAAGAGGGTGTTTGCTATGACCGGTGCATTCTCTTGGAAAAACTCTGCTAGCCTTTTACCTGCTTCGTTTTGTACTCCAAGGCCAAATTTGCCCATTGTCCAGGTAGCTCTTCACTTCCTACTTTTTCATTCCGGTTCCCTATAATAAAGAGGACATCTTTTCTGGGTGTTACAAGAAGGTCTTGTAGGTCTTAAAAGAACAATTCAACTTCAGCTTCTTCAACATTACTGGTTGGGGCATAGACTTGAATTACTGTGATATTGAGTGGTTTGCCTTGGAAATGAACAGAGATCATTGTGCTATTTTTGATATTGTATCCAAGTACTACATTTTGTACTTTTTTGTTAACTATGATGGCTACTCCATTTCTTCTAAGGGAATCTTGCCCACAGTAGAAGATATTATGGTAATCCGAGTTAAATTCACCCATTAAAGTCCATTTTAGTTTGCTGATTCCTAAAATGTCAGTGTTCACTCTTGCCATCTCCTGTTTGACCATTCTAATTTAGCTTGATTCATGGACCTAACATTCCAGGTTCCTATGCAATATTGCTCTTTACAGCATCGGAATATACTTCCATCACCCATCACATCCACAACTGGGTATTGTTTTTGCTTTGGCTCCATCTCTTCATTCTTTCTGGAGTTATTTCTCCACTGATCTCCAGTAGCATATTGGGCACCTGCCAACCTGGGGAGTTCATCTTTCAGTGTCCTATCTTTTTGCCTTTTCATACTGTTCATGGGGTTCTCAAAGCAAGAATACTGAAGTGGCTTGCTATTCTTTCTCCAGTGGGCCACATTTTGTCAGAACTCTCTGCCACGACCCGTCCATCTTGCATGGCCCTACACAGCATGGCTCATAGTTTCATTGAGTTAGACAAGGCTGTGGTCCATGTGATCAGTTTGGTTAGTTTTCTGTGATTGTGGATTTCATTCTATCTGCCCTCTGATGGATAAGGATAAGAAGCTTTTGGAAGCTTCCTGATAGGAGAGACTGACTTAGGGGGAAACTGGGTCTTGTTCTGATGGGCGGGGCATGTTCAGTAAACCTTTAATCCGATTTTCTGTGATGGGCGGGGCTGTGTTCCCTCCCTGTTGCTTGACCTGAGGTCAAACTATGGTGGAGGTAATGAAAATAATGACGATCTTCTTCAAAAAGTCCCATGCATGCACAGCTGCACTCAGTGCCCCCAACCCTGTAGCAGGCCACCATGGACCCACGCCGACTCCTGGACACTCATGGGCATGTCTGGGTCAGCCTCTCGTGGGGTCACTGCTCATTTCTCCTGAGTCCTGGTGCACACAAGATTTTGTTTGTGCCCTCCATGAGTGTTTCCCCAGTTCTGTATAAGTTCTGGCAGTTCTACGGTGGGGTTAATGGCAACCTCGTCCAAGAAGGCTTATGCCATACCCAGGTCTGCTGCACCCGGATCCCCTGCCCTTGTGGCAGACCACTGCTGACCCGTACCTCCACAGAACACACTCAGACACAGTTCTGGCACAGTCTCTGTGGGTTGGGCATGTATTTTGTTCCCTTCCCAGGTCTGAACAGCTCAGGAAACCTGGTGGTTGATGAGTGTATTGTCCCAGCTGGTCTGTGCATCTTAATTACCTCCCTGGTCCCAGCCACTAGGTTTCCTGGGTGTGCTGCGAGAGCACTGTCTCAGGAGTGCTGTATGATCGCAGGCTGCAACCCTCCTGGTGGATGTCAACTACCGAGGATCTCAGGAAGACGTGGTTAGCAACTGGGAGCCTGCTCACAGTTTGGTGGAATACGCCGCCGTCTCTGGGGCTAGGACTGGAGCAGCTCCTTGCATTCTGGCTCTGGTTGTCGCAAGCCTGCCTCTGCCTCCAAGTGGGGAGGGGCTGGTACACAGCCTGCTTTGTTCTGTGAGCAGGCCAGGCTGTGCATTAGGTTGTTAGGTTAGAGCTTTTTGAGGGAAAGTTCTCTTTCCTGCAGTTGCAGTTTGGTGTGTATTCTGTGTTTCCCCACCCCGCCCCGGTTATGTTGCCTTCTGAGATTCCAAAACTTCCCACAGACCCACCTGTGAGAGGGTTTCCTACTGTGTGGAAACTTCTCCTCCTTCACAACTCCCTCCCCAGGATAGGTCTCCATCCCTAACTCTTTCATCTCTCTTTTTGCCTTTTATATTTTGTCCTACCTTCTTTGTTAGAGAATGGGCTGCCTTTCTGGGTGCCTGGTGTCCTCTGCCAGTGTTCAGAAGTAGTTTTGTGGAAGTTGCTCAGCATTCAAATAATTTTTTGATGAATTTGTGGGGGAAAAAGTGGTCTCCCCATCCTATTCCTCCACCTTCTTTTAGACACATCTACAAAGTGGACACATCTTACAGACACATCCACAGAGTAAGAGGATGCAAGGCTTTGCAGAAAGTTCTTTCCAGATATACTCCACCTTGTTCCCTTACGTGCTCTTCACCGTCCTAGCCAGATCTTCCTCCACATCTATTTAGAGTTGAATTTCTTTTTTCCTTCTCTTTGTTTCCCTGCCTTTTGTTTCTCGTTGCATTAAACACCATCTGGCATGCTACATTTAATTCACATGGATTTGAGACACTCTTAATTTCCCAACTAGAACCTGTATTCCCTGATGCCACTTTTGCTCATGGTGGGATCTCTGGCTCTTAGGACAATACCTGGCATATATTTTGTTCTCAGCACATATTTGTTGAATGATTAATTGTATTATGCAAAACAATTCAAGAATTATTCTGGCACCTCACATGCTCTTTTCTTACACCATAACATCATTCCTTCCTCTGGGTGTTTGCGTAGTGGCTTCATTTATCTCCTTAGAAATGACATAATAAAGCAAGTCACCTTTTGGGGAAAAAGTGACTCTATATCCCTTATCTTCCCTGCCCTTTTACCTGCATCTATCTCTACTCATCTTTTGTCTCCCTGCTTTAGAAAACTCTTCAACTCATCAATGTGCCCCTCAATCCAGACAGAGAGAAACAGGAAAGAAAAAAAGCTAATGAGATGTTAAGTTGGGGAAAAGGGAGAAGTAGATCAAAGGATAAGATTAGAGGAAAGAATGAGAAGAGACATAACACTGGAAGGTATGTGCTTATCCCCTCATCTGCCAAAAAGAAAATAAAAACTAATAGAGACAGAAAATAGCAGAAAGAGAAACCGCTGATAAATAGAAATGCATAAATGAACAGCAATTATAATAGATATTGCAAGGAGAGAAGGAGGTAACAGGAAAAAGACCCTCACTCACCTTTAAGTGGGTTCCCTGGAGGAAAACAAACTCAGCACACACTATGTGGAGTCGATTCCAGCATGAAAATTATTTCATTCTCCTTCCTTTGTTTGCACTTACTGAGTCAGAGAGGACAGAGAGGAGCCCCCCGGTTCTGACCTCCTTCCTCAGCCCCCACCAACCTCTCAGCCAGGCTGTGGGTTTCCACGTCAGCTGCAGACTCCCTGTGACTCTCTAGCTCAGACTGGGGCTCAGACAGACAATAGCTCCTCTTAACAAAAAAGAGATGTGGAGAAAGTGAACTTAGTCAAGGAGACAGTGGTGGGTAGATGGAAACAGAGTCAGGATCTGTGTATCTGAACTCACTCTCTGAATCCTGTCCACCTTCCATGGGCTGACACCCAGGCTGGCTTGCAGAACTGTCTTCCACTGCCCATGAAGTACTTAACATTGAACCTGAGTGAGGAAAGTAAAGCTGTGAAATCCCAGGAGAGCCCACATACTCTAGCCCTGGAGCAGAAGCTCCCAAGCTTACAATTAAAGAAAACTAAATAGGGAGCTTGGGGACAGGACCAGAAGAAGGGCCAGTGGGACAGTGTGATGAAACTCAGTCATGAGAGGGGCACAGAAGAGTCAGGGTACAGGAAGTTGAACAAGTTTCTTGATCTCTTTCCCCACCACAGGCACACTTCAGTGGTCCCTCAGTGACCTCCAGGATCTACATGGGGTCTCTACCTGTCCTTTACCTGACCTCTAAAACCAATCTGTATCTACCAAAGGCCTATGATATACATAGTACTGGGTGAGATGTTGTGCTTGAATCAAAGACGGAAACTGGACATAACCCTGTCTTTCTGGTGGGAGGAAAAGAAAAGCACTCAATTTCAAGAGAATCAGATGATGGCATGGGAGTTGGGTGTCTTCCCAAACCCTGTCATAAGTTTATCCAATCTCAGTGCTCTTCAGTGTGGTCTAGTTATTATACCTTTCATCCCAGTATAATCATGGATAGCACTCCCTTTCACTCTCAGGAATGTCCCAGGTTGGATGATAAATTTTTTAAATTTTGTCTGTTTATTTGGCTGCATTGGGTCTTAGTTGGGACATGAGGTACCTTCCTTGCAGCCGGTGGGATCTTTCATTGCAGGCCATGGGCTGCTCTCTGGCTGTGGCATGTAAGCTCTAGAGCATGTGGGCTCAGTAGTTGGCATAGGCTTAGTTGCCCTATGGCATCTGAAATCTTGGTTCCCTGACGGGGGATTGAACCTGCATCCTCTGCATTGGAAGGTGGATTCTTAACCACTGGATCACCAGGGAAGTCCCTGGACAGTAAAATTTTATAGTAACTCTATTTTTGGCTTTATGTCCTGTAGAAATAGTTCATTTTATCACTGGCCAATATGGTGACAATTCACCTGTCAAATGGCTAAGTTACCAAAGTTATTTGTTTCTTTTAAAAATTTTTAAAAACTATTTCTTTTAAATCTTTATACTTTTAGGTATCTGTATTTTAAGCTCTGACACTGATTATTTTGGCTGTTTGTGATTTTTCTTCTTTTTCTGTAATGTGTGTCTGAGTTAAGCTTTGATTGCCAAGGCATCTACTTCAAAGAGGGCTATATGGAATGAACACATTGCCAGCCATACTGCCAGATAAAGAGACAGAGCCAGGCTGCCTCTCCCCTCTGAGGTGCCTTTGTTTTAGAAATCCTGGTTGATTTCCATAATTGGTCATTTGGGCTACTTGTTTTTTTCTCTTCTTGTGACTTAAATTAATATTCTTCTGTTTAAATTAACTAATAAAGAATGAGCCCCTAAAGCCTTAGGCCCCTACTCTTTACTCTAATAAAAGCAGGACCCCGGGCCTGTGCATTCTCCCTCTTTCTCTACATCCTGCCTTGCTGTGTGTTCCCACATGTGTTGTATAAGTAATAAAACCTCTATTTTCTCAAAGTTTCCTGACAGTTATTGCTGAAGGATGTGTTGCAATCATAATAGGAACCACAAGGCTTGGTCCACCCACAGCATCAGTTATTGATAAGATGAGGCCATATATTTTTTTAAAAAACTTTTTTTTTGTATTGACATATAGCCAATTAACAATAGTTTGATAGTTTCAAGTGGACAGCAAAGGGACTCACCATACATATACATATATCCATTCTACCTTGAACTCCCCTTCCATCCAGCCTGCCACATAACGTTGAGTAGAGTTCCCTGTACTATACAATAGGCCCTTGTTAATATCCAATTTAGACGAGATCCAGTGCATTCAGGGTGGTATGACCATAGACTGGTTATCCATTTTAGATACAGCAATGTCCATCCCAAACTCCCTAACTATCCCTTCTCCCATCCTTCCTTCTGGCAACCATAAGTTCATTCTCTAAATCTGTGAGACTTTTTCTATTTGGTAAGTAAGTTCATTTGTATCATGTCTTTTTAGATTCTGCTTATAACAGATATCATACGATGTTTCTGCTCCTCTGTCTTCTCTGTTCTTCATACTTCAGTCAGTATGACAATCTCTAGGCTCATCCATGCTGCTGCAAATTGTGTTATTTCATTCTTTTTGATGGCTGAGTAATATTCCATTGTATATATGTACCACAACTTCTTTATCCATTCCTCTGTCAAGCTGCTTCAAAGTGGCTCTCTCGGCATAACTGCAGTGCCACCAGTCCCTTACCTGTCCTTGGGAATCATTGTCAGTGCTTCTGTTCCTCTGTCCTGCCCTGTACTGCTGGCCAAAACTTGCTAGGTAGAAGCTTGTGTGTATCCTTCTGCGTTGCAGCGACTTGTGTGGGCTTCCCTCAGTCCCCTAAGCTCACCCTCTATGTCTCAGGGCTGTGCACACCTGTTTCAGCTCCCCGGGCTGGTCTCTGCCGAATGGTGCTATTGTGGACTTGTTTTGGCTCCCTGTGCCCGCCCTCTGCGTTGCGGGGTTGATGTGCACTTGTTTCGTCTCATTGTCTGCACTCTTTGTCCTTTTTCTTACTTTTATAAGTATCTTTCAATAGCATTATAGTAAATATAAGATTCCATTCCAGTTTTAGAAGCAAGAAGTCCAAAATTCAGGAATCTGCAGGTCTGGCATCTTCTGAAGCATCCCCTTGGCTTGCAAATGGCTGCCTCCTGCTACCTCCTCACATGGTCTTCTCTGTGCAGAGGTGATGATATATTTTTTATTATTCAGTTTGTTGATATTGTATACCACACTGATTGTTTTGCAGATATTGAAGAATCCTTGCATTGCTGTGATAAATCCCCCCTTGATCATGGCATTTGATCTTTTAATATATTATTGAATTCTCTTAACTTTTGCTTATCTGCAAAGTTTTTGATTTCTCCATTAAATCTGAATGAAAGTCTCACTGGATAGAGTATTGTTTATTATAGTTTCTTTCCTTACATTACTTTAAATATATTCTACCATTCCCTTCTGGCTTGCAGAGTTTCTGCTGAGAAGTCAGCTTTCAACCTTATGGGAGTTCCTTTGTATGTTGTCATTTTTCCCTTACTGCTTTTAATATTTTATCTTTGTCTTTAATTTCTGTCAATTTAATTACCATGTGTCAGACACATAGTAATTGTTCCTCCTTGGATTTATCCTGACTGGGACTCTCTGCACTCCTTGGACTTGGTTGACTGTTTCCTTTCTTATGTTAGGGAAATTTTCAGCTATAATCTCTTCAAATATTTTCTCTAGGCCTTTCTCCCTTCTCCTTTTGGGATACATATAATGTGAATGCTGGTGTGTTTACATTGTCTCAGAGGTCCCTTAGGCTGTCTTCATTTCTTTTCATTCTTTTTTCTTTATTATGCTCCATGGCAGTGATTTCCACCATTCTGTCTTACAGGTCACTTATCTGTTCTTCTGCCTCAGTTATTCTGCTATTTATCCCTTTTAATGTATTTTTTATTTAAGTTATTGTATTATTCATCTGTTTGTTCTTTAGTTCTCTTAAGTCTTTTTTAAAAACCTTTTTTTGCATTGTCTCAATCTTTGCCTCCATTGAATTCATTCTTTTATCCAAGACCCTGAATCATTGTCACTATCATTATTTTGAATTCTTTTTCTGGTAAGTTGCCTATTTTCACTTCATTTAGTTGTTTTTCTGGGATTTTATCTTGTTCCTTCATCTGGGACATAATCCTCTGTATTTTCATTTCAATTAACTTTCTGTGAGTGTGGTTTTCATTCTGGAGGTGGCAGGAATGTAGTTCTTGCTTCTGCTGTCTGCCCTCTGGTGGATGAGTCTATCTAACAGGCTTGTGCAAGCTTCCTAGTGGTAGGGCCTGGCCACGGGTAGAACTGGTTCTTCCTCTGGTGGTCAGTGCTGTGCTCAGTAAAACTTTGATCCACTGGTTTGCTGATGGGTGGGGCTGTATTTTCTCCCTGTTAGTTGCTTGACCTGAGGTAACCTAGTCCTGGAGTTTACAGGCTCTATGTAGGGCTAGTGGCAATGGCCTCTAGGAGGGCTCATGCCCAGTGGGTATTTCCTGGGACTTCTGCTGCCAGTGCCTTTGTCCCCATGGTGAGCCAGAACCAACCAATGCTTCTGCAGTGGACCCTCCAATGCTACAAAGTAGGTTTGGTTCAGTCTCCTGTGGGGTCACTGCTCTCCTTTCTTTTGGGTTCTTCAAAACATTGTCTTTGTTATAGCTCTAAAAAATGTACCCCTTTTTCTTCTCTTGCTTCTAGCTCCTACACTGAGGGTGATGTTCAGAAGAGGCAGGAAGATCTGGGAACAGAGAAGAAAATTGGGTTTTTGCAAATTGATTTTCAGCACATTGGCTATTAAGGAGTTGAGTTAGAGCAGTTACTACTCTCCTCCCTTTTCAGTTTTTCTCTTATCCTCCCTATCCTTCTCAAATTTTTCTAAAAATTTGCAGAGGAAGGAACATCCCCAAATTCATTCTATGAGACCACCATTACCCTGATACCAAAGCCGGACAAAAATATCACAAAAAAGAAAATTACAGGGCAATATCACTGATGAACATGGATGAAAAATCCTCGACAAGATATTAACAAGTTATAAAAGAAACAAAGTTGTAGGAAACAAAATTAATACACAAAAATCTGTTGCACTTCTGTACACTAACAATAAAAGATCAGATAGAGAAGAGACAACCCCACTTACCACCACATAAAAAAGAACAAAATACCTGGTATAAACTTCTCTAAGGATACAAAACACCTGTACTCAAAAACTATAAGACACTAATGAAAGAAATTAAAGACAACCCAAATCAGATGGAAAGATATACCATGTTCTTGGGTTGGAAGAATCAATATTGTCAAAATGGCTATACTATCCAAAGCAATGCACAGATTCAACACAGCCCCTCTCAAACTACCAAGGGCATTTTTTGCAGAACTAGAACAAAATATCTTAAAATTTGTATGCAGAAACATAAGACCTCTAACAGCCTTGGAAATCTTGAGAAAGAAAAATAGAGCTGAAGGAATCAGGCTCCTTGACTTCAGACTAGACTACAAAGCTACAGTCATCAAAACAGTATGTTACTGCCACAAAAACAGAAACATAGATCAATGGAGCAGGATAGAAAGACCAGAAATAAAACTTTGAAAACATTTGCAAATGATGCTATGGACTAGTGATTAGTCTCCAAAATTTACAAACAGCTGATGTGGTTCAGTACCCAAAAAGCAAACAACCCAATCAAAAAATGGGCAGAAGACCTAAATAGACATTTCTCTAAAGAAGACATTTAAATGGCCAAGAGGCCAATGAAAAGATGTTCATCATTGCTGATTATTAGAGAAATTCAAATCAAAACTGCATTGAGGTATCACCTCACACCAGTCAGAATGTCCATCATCAAAAAATCTACAAACAATAAATGCTGGAGAGGGTGTGGAGAAAAGAGAACCCTTTTGAATTGCTGGTGGGAATGTAAATTGATTTAGCTACTGTGGAGAACAGTATGGAAGTTCCTTAAAAAACTAAAAATAGAGCTGTCATATGGTCCAGCAATTCCACTCCTTGGTGTATATCTGGGAAAAAAATATGGTTTGAAATGATACAGACACCCCAGTGTTTATTGCAGCACTGTTTACAATAACCAAGAGATGGAAGCAACCTAAATGTCATTGACTGATGAATAAAGATGTGGTACATATATACAATGGAATAATAATCAGCCATAAAAAAGAATGAAATAATGCCATTTGCGGCAAGATGGATGGACCTGGAGATTATCATATCAAGTGAAGTAAGACAGGTAGAGAAAGAGAAATATTATATAATATTGCTTATATGCAGAATCTTAAAACTGATACAAACAAATCTATTTTACAAAATAGAAACAGATTCAAAGACTTAGAGAATGAATTTATGGTTACCAGGGGACAAAATTTGGGGGGGAGAGAGATAGATTGGGAGTTTGGGATTGACATGTATGCATTGCCATATTTAAAATTTATAACCAAAAAGGACTTACTGTAAAAAGTTAAAAACTAAAGAAGATGAAAAAACTATGTGTACCTAATAATGTGACCTTATGTAAAGTGAAACCTGAAAGAACTAAAAATAGAAGTAGACAAATTCACAACATAATGTGAGATTTTAGCACACTTTTCTTAGAAAATTTAGAATACAATAATAAAATACCAGTAAGGATATGGAGGACTTGAACAACTAGAGTGCCAACTTGACCTAGTGAACCTGTGTAGAAAATTCCACCTAATTACCACAAATTACACATTCTCTTGAAGTGCACACCCAACAGCTGCTAAAATTGATCACATGCTATTCTATAAAGCAAGTCTTGAAATATTTCAGAGCATTGAAATTAGACAAATTTCAATATTCTTCTAATATTTTGCCAGAAGTTAATTGAAAAAGTATAAAATTCATTCATATGTATTATAAAGAATTAACAAACAGAAATCTCAGTTAGATAGAGTTGTGAGACAAAAAGGGAGAACTTTCATGCTATGGCATGATAGCAAAGCCCAACTGGAAGAAGAAAAACTTTCTTGACAATGACTTGGTAGATGAAAAGCTGTGAATTCTCTTTTCTCTACCCCTTCCAATCTCCTTTTCCTCTTTTAAAAAGTGTTCTTCTTCCCTTTATGTTAGGACACTTGCATATGGCTCCTCATGATTGCAGACCTTGAATTGCAATTTTCTGTTGATCATGAACAAATCCATCTTTGCTAGAGAAATATCTGGAGTTTATTTTCTCCAGGTCAACAGTATATTCATATATATAGAAATTAAGGGATAAGCTTCTAAGTAAACTGCAAATTAAATAAGAAAGCAAAATGGAAATTTTAAAATATTTTGAAAAGAGATAATAAAGATATGACATATCCAAACTTGTGGAATAGATAAAGCCATGTTTAGAGGGAAATTCATAACCTTAAGTTACCAGACAGGAAGTTAGCCAATAGCGATGAGAGGCAGCACCTGTAGCTAAATGTCCAATGGTCATCTAATACGACCGAGCAATTTACCAGCCCTGCCCCAAATATGCCATTAGTACCCTGAAAGAGTCAGGGGGATGGAAAAATCCCCCATCTGCTGATTGGCAAGACTTTTCCTACTCCAGCATATGCACACACCTCACACCGTCAAGTACTAAAGTAACATTTGGTGGCCATTGGACTCATTAACTGCTCATAAATATTGCGTGAATTGTTGTTCAATTGCTCAGTCGTGTCCAACTCTTTGTGACCCCATGGACTGCAGCAAGCCAGGATTCCCTGTCCTTCACCATCTCCCAGAGCTTGCTCAAACTCATGTCCATTAAGTCAGTGTTGCCATCCAGCCATCTCCTCCTCTGTTGTCCCATTCTACTCCTGCCTTCAATCCTTCCCAGAATCAGGGTCTTTTCTAATGAGTTGACTCTTCGTATTAGGTTGCCAAAGTACTGGAGCTTCAGCTTTAGCATCAGTCCTTCCAATAAATATTCAGGATTGATTTCCTTTAGGATTGACTGGTTTGATCTCCTTGCATCCCGAGGGACTCTCAAGAGTCTTCTCCAGCACCACAGCTCAAAAGCATCAATTTTTTGGTGTTCAGACTTCTTTATGTTTCAACTCTCACATCCATACATGACTACTGGAAAAACCATAGCTTTGACTATATGGATCTTTGTCGGCCAAAAATGCATACATCTAATTATAGCCGACTGAATAATGGGGAAGATAAGCATAGTAGAGCATCTTGCTACACAACCTGCAGCTGTCAATCAAGACTCAATAAATGACCCCCTGGATTATGGAAATGACCTTGCTTTAAAAACTCTGTACCCCAGCCCTCCAGGGCCATTGCCTCCCTTGGTATGGCCTACCTCTCTCTTGAGGTGTTCTTTCTGTTCTTTCTTTCCTTATCATCAACAAATTTTCTTGCAATGGATAAGACTTTAGATTTTTTTTCATCCTTACCAAGAATCAAGGCCAATGGAAGGAGGGGTTTCCAGACTCCCCTCCACTAAAAAAGTGGATGTATTTAAAAATGAAAAAGGCAGAAGATGTCTAATTTTCTTCTCAGGAAGTTAGCAAAGAAGCATTACATATATAAACCTCTTGTATGCCTTTATATATATTTTAAAATAAAAAACAAAAATTAGAAAATCAAGGTGTAGAAAAGTAGTGTTCTAACATGTGTAAACATGGGGGAGAAATTCACTGTCATACTGGTTTTTAAGTGCATAAAATATACCAAGAAAAATACATTAAATATTTGGGAGAGGATTTCTCTGTACATCCCTTTCTAACTTTTGAATTTTTAAACTCATTACTACCAACTCAGAACAAAAAAGCTAAACATGAAACAAAATAATTACAGATGCAACTTGGTGTTATATGGTGTTCTCTCTGTCTCAGAATTTTAGCTGAAACAAAAAGTTGAGGACAATGGATGGTTAATTCCCAACATTCAAAGAAGAATCAAACTGTAGGGGCAGGATTTATCCATGTGTGGTTCCAGATAGGCTCCATCACACAAGTTAGTGACAATTCCTTCAACCTGTGTCCCACAGGGGTTGACTGATCAAGTGGAGAGACTGGGTCACAGAGAGACTGAATATATCTCTTTGAGACGACTTCTGATGAAGAAAGAACCTGTGGATGGAAGTGGTATGATATTTTCCAAGAGTTGTCTACACTAGTTATTGGCTAGACTTGAGTCATCTTGAAAGGGAAACTGGCCCTAATGTTTGTTAAAGCCACAAAATTTATTTATTTCTTGTTGTTCAGTCATTGTGTCCAACTCCGTGACTCCATGAACTGCAGCATGCCAGTCTTCCCTGTCCTTCACTCTCTCCCGGAGTTTACTCAAAATCATGTCCATTGAGTCGGTGTTGCCATCCAAAAGATGTTGAGCATCTTTTCATGTGCCTATTGGCCATCTGTATGTCTTCTTTGGAAAAATATCTAGATCTTTCACCCATTTTTTTGATTGTTTTTCTGATATTGAGCTGTATGAGCCATTTGTATATTTTGGAAATTAATTCCTTGTTGGTCATATCATTTGCAAATATTTTCTTCCAGTTCATAGGTTGTCATTTTGTTTTGTCTATGGTTTCCTTTGCTGTGCAAAAGCTTATAAGTATGTCCAACTTGTTTACTTTTGCTTTTATTTCCATTACTCTAGAAAGCAGATCCAAAAAATATTTCTGCAATTTGTGTCAAAGAGTATTCTGCCTACATTTCTTCTAGAAGTTTTATGATTTCTGATCTTATGTTTAGGTTTTTAATCCACTTTGAATTTGTTTTTGTATATGTTAGGGAATGTTCTAATTTTATTCTTTTATATGTAGTTGTGCAATTTTTCTTGCCTCACTTATTGAAGAAGGTGTCTGAACGGGAGCCTTGCTGAGTAGAATATTCTTGGTTGTAGGTTTTTTTTCCTTTTCATAAGTTTAAATATACTATGCCACTCCCTTCTGTCTTACAGAATTTCTGCTGAAAAGTCAGCTGGTAATCTATAGAAATTCCCCTGTATATAACTTCTAGCTTTTCCCTTGTTGCTTCTAATCTCTCTTTAGCTTAATTTTTGCCATTTTAATTATGTTGTATTTTGGTGTGTTCCTCTTTGGGTTAATCCTGTTTGGATCTCTCTGTGCTTCCTGGACTTGGACCTTTGTTTTCATTCCCAGATTAAGGAAGTTTTCATCTCTTATGTCTTCAAATATGTTCTCAGCCCCCCTTTCTCTCTCTCCTTCTGAGACACCTATAATAGGAATATGAGTGTACATGGTGTTGTCCCAGAGGTCTCTTAAACTGTCCTCATTTATTTTTTTTCCAGTTTCAGTGATTTTCACTACCATCTTTCTAGCTCACCGATCTGTTCCTCTGTGTCATTCCTCTGTGTTGATTGCTTCTAGTGTATTTTTCATTTCATTTGCTGTATTATTCATCTTTGGTTGCCTATATTTTCTAACTTTTGTTCAAAACTTCTACTGTCTCACTCTGCTTCCATTCTTCTCTTGAATTCTGTTATCATGTTTATGATCATCACTCTGAACTTTTTCTTATATAAATTTCCTATCTCCACTCACTTTGTTTTTCCTCACAAGAGCATTATCCTGTTCCCTCATTTGGAACATGTTCTTCTGTCTACTCATTTTGCCTAAACTGTTATCTTTATTTCTATGTATTTCATAAGTTAGTTATGTGTTTTGACCTTGAATAAGTGAACTTTTGTAGGGGATGTCCTATGTATCTCAGCAGTGCACTCCTATTTTGTTACCAGAGCTCTAGTGGTCCCCTCTGTGTGAGCTGCATGGGTTTTTCTGTATTGATGAGCTGACTACTGGGTCTAGTAGACTTGGTTCACCCCTGGCCCGGTTGGCTGTCAGGCTTTGCTTTGTGCAGATGCTGCATGCTGATGGTAGGCAAGGCCAGGTCATGAGGTGGCTTGCTGCATAACCCCATTGGACCCCAGGGCTATTGCGGGCTAACTGGTGAGCAGAGTCAGTGTCTTGGAGATGCTAGGGCTGGTGTCTATTCACTAGTGAGTAAAGCCAGGTCCTGGGATTAGTGCTGGACCACTGACAGGCAGAATTGGGTCCTGGGGTCTTGCTGCAGGGCACAGGGGTCCCAGGGCTGGTATCAGACTGCTGGTTATTGGAGCTGGTTCCTGACAGAGCTTTCTGTAGGGTCTGGGTGTTCCAAAGCTTGTGTTGGCCTGGTGATAAGTGGGGCCAGGGCCCAGGTGGTCTCAGAACAGGATCTGGCCTGCTGACGGGTGGGCTGAGTCCCTAGACTGTAGGCCTGTGATTGTCCTACAGATCTTATTCACTTGCTCTTGGGTGAGGCTGGTCCCAAGGCTAGAGCAGTCTTGTTGCTTTAAGTATTCTTTTTATCTTTATGCTTCAGTCTGAATATTTTCTACTGGTACTAGTCCTATATTCAGCTGTGTCTTTTCTGGAGGTAAATGAATGTATTTTGTTTGTAATTTTATCTAATATGTTTTTCAGCTCTCAAATTTCCATTTTCTAAAAATTGATCCCAAGTCTCTAGTAAAATTATCCACCATGTGATTTATAAATAATGGTTATTTCAAAGTCCATTCCTTATAACTCCTACACCTGAATCTCCTATATGTCTGCTTCTATTGCCTATTAACATTTTCTTTTTTGTTTATTTGATCTCGTCTCCTGAGATGCTGGGTAATTTTATTAACTGTAGAAATAATTTGAAGGTTGTTACTTTCTAAAAAGAGGATTTGCTTTTGTTGACCATTAAAGTTGAGAAGATCACCTTAATATGATCTAAAATTGGACTGATTTAAAACTGTGTTTTCGTCTTTGTGAGAGCTCATCTCTTCCTAGCTCACCATTGTTTGTAGTGTATGTCCTTTACAACATTCCACCTGAAAGACTGTTTTTCTCTTTAAAAATTTTTTAGAGGAGGAGAATAACTGCCTCATTGCTAAGCCTTAACACCTATTTTTGGATCTCCAGCACATCAGACCCCCAAACTCTGCTCAACTCCTAACCTTTTAGTCTCTGTTTTATGCTCAGTTTCTCACCCTCTGAACCTTATGCTATTTATTGATCAGCAGACACCTCAAGAGGAAAAGCTCATATAAACCTGAATTCACTTTAGCATGCTTCCCTTTTCTCTATAATTCTGCTCCCTGAGTCTTGGCTGTCTTGATTTATTTCTGATGCTTTCAAATTTGTTTTTTATTTTGTCCAGATTTTCCAATTTTTTTGACAAATAGAAAGTTCAATATGGAAAAAATATTTAATTTTGCTTAATTCTGTTAAGCATTTATTTGATACCAAAGTCAAAAGTATCCTTGATATCTATAATGGAATGAATGTTTGTCTCCCCAGAATTCATGGCAACCCTCTCCAGTGTTCTTGCTTGGAGAATCCTGCGGACAGAGGAGCCTGGAGGGCTGCTGTCCATAGGGTCGCACAGAGTCAGACATGACTGAAGCGACTTAGCATGCATGCATGCATTGGAGAAGGAAATGGCAACCCACTCCAGTATTCTTGCCTGGAGAATCCCAGGGACAGAGGAGCCTGGTGGGCTGCCGTCCATAGGGTCGCACAGAGTCAGACACGACTAAAGCGACTTAGCAGCAGCAGCAGAATTCATGAGTAATGTTCTAATCCCCAGTATGACTGTATTTGGTGTAAGGAAGCAATTAAGATTAAAGGAGTTCATAAGGATGGGGTTTTTATCTGATAGAATTAGTGTCCTTATAGGAGGAGATAGCAGAGAGCTCATTCTTTCTCTGCACATGCTCAGAGTTTTGAAAGATCATATGAGAAAAAAGTCACTATCTTCAACCCAGGAGGAGTGCCTACAACTGAAGCAGCATTCTGCCAAAAACTTAATCTTGTACTTCCAGAACTGTAAGAAAACTAATTTCTGTTGTTTAAGCCACACAAACTACTTTGTCATAGAAGCCTGAGCAGATGAATACAGCATCCATCACTCAGAGATCACCAGGACCACATTTATTGTCAAAGATGGAGATTGCATTTCTGGATCAAGGATTGAAGTGTTTCTTAGGATTCAGTGTGTCTCACATTAAAAGAAAACCATTTAGAAACAAAGCAGAAGTTACCTTGTGTGACAATTTCATTAACAATTTTGTAACAAGCTCCTCTTACACTCTCTCACTAAAGACCCCTCTGTTCTCCATGTTGCATCAAACATTAACTAGCCTAACTCAGTTTGACTACAGTGGCGCTTTATTTCTCTGCTCCCTGATTGAGAGGGGACTCAAAAGTTCTCCTTCTTGAGTACACTCCTAGAAAGGGGACTGGCTTTTCAATTTCCAGATGGAGGCTCACTAACTACAAACACTTATGGGCCTGCTTCCATGGAACTGACCTGGTGACAGATCTTCGAGAAGTTGAAATGTGTTTCTCAGGGAGACTGTGTATGTAGGTGAATGTAGAATTGGTGCTTGGAGAATTCTGAAGTTGTGAGATAAGATGGAGCAGCTCATGCTTGTAAGAAAAGGACAAAATGCACCAACAGTCTAGGGTCAAGATGACTAGATTGCTTGTTTGTCAAGTAGATATTTTGTGAGGCCACCATCTCAAACCTTCTTAGAAAACTCTCTTCTGAGAGTGGTCTGTGTGAAGGACTGAAAGGAAACTGCCAGGGTCAGGAAATGAGGGAGTCACAAGAGATCAACTGGAGACAGTCTGCCCTTATCAGGGAACTGTCACTGCAGAGCTCTCAGAAGGTGGGGAAGGCATTCAACATCTATTAACATGCAGGAATGATAGAGAGAGAGACAGACAGGCACATAGACAGACAAGCAGATAGATCACACACTGGACTTTAGATATCTCACTGCAGATGACACTGATATATACCCAACAGGTTTCTCCAGTGCCCCCCTACATACATGATCTTCCCTTAAATCCTAGAAAACCAAATAAGGAAGAAAGACCTCTAAGTATCAAAATGAAAGGAGCAGGATAAAAAGGAAATGGCAACCTACTTCAATTTTCTTGCCTGGAGAGTTCCATGGACAGAGGAACCTGGCTGCATAGTTCTTGGGACCATGAGAATCGGACATGACTTAGTGCTATCTTTCTTTTCCACTCTTCCCTCTGGTGGGTCCCCAAGCTCCAATCAGATCTGAACTGAGCAGAGGTCATGGGGAAGGTTTTTAATTTGGTGAGAGATTTAAGATATGACTTGTATCAAGCTGGATCTTAGCCTACTTGAAAGTTGTTCTTGATTAGCTAAGTGGAGATAGGCTTCTACCTGAAAGTGGACCAGACAGCTCTGGGATTAGCTTGAACTCCATCAAAGGTGGTGAAGGATTTTCCAGGAATGAAGGTGATCCTAGCTAAACATAAAGCTGTTTTCTGGTTGTATGCAATCATGTTTCACCCAATCTCTATGTAGTTTAAATTAATAGCAACATAATAGATTTCACAGGGTACAACAAATTGCCAGTTGTATGGACAATACACTGTATGAGCTCAGAGAGGCTGAAAGGGTGTGGAATGAATTTTTAGAAGGTGAGAATAGTAATGAAGAGCTTTAGATGGGTCTTTATAGAATAGATTGTTTCAGTAGGAAAAGACAAAGCAGACAAAGTAATTTCCAATGGAAGTTTAACTTGAGCAAAAATGTGGAAGTGGAAAAACTTCAAGTACTTATAGGAAACCAGGTCAGCATGTTCAGGACAATGACAGAGAAGGAGGCTGGAGCAGAAGGGTATGAATGGCTGTATGGAATTTCTTCAAAAACCAGTTTACTGTGCCTAGAAGTAGCCTGACAGAGGTCTATTTTTTTCTAGGTCTCTCTGTCTCCACCTCCCTGTGTCTTCCCAGCTATCTTTTCGATTCCCCTTCTGATCTAATCTGTTCTTTCTATGCATCAACCTCCAACTGAAGGCCCCAAGAGCTTTGTATGGCGGATAAAACATATTTATTAGTGTTGTGAAAATAAAATAGAAATCAGTCACACTTCAAAGAGTTAAAGGATATTAACACGTATATATGGAATTTAGAAAGATGGTAATGATGACCCTATATGTGAGACAGCAAAAGAGACACAGATATGAAGAACAGACTTTTGGACTCTGTGAGAGAAGGTGAGGGAGGGATGATTTGAGAGAATAGCATTAAAACATGTATATTACCTTATGTGAAATAGATTACCAGTCCAAGTTCGATGCATGAAATAAGGCATTCAAAGCTGGTGCTCTAGGACAACCCTGAGGGATGGGATGGGGGGGGGATGGCGTTCAGGATGGGGGACGCATGTACACCCATGGCTGATTCATGTCAATGTATGGCAAAAACCACTACAATATTGTAAAGTAATTAGCCTCCAATTAAAATAAATATATAAACTCAAAAAAAGAGTTAAAGAAAAACATAAATTGACCTAGGCAATTTGGTTTCCAATGAATTGGTCATTTTGAAATTGATTTCATGGGACATAAAGCCAAAATTAAAGTGACTATAACTTATCATCAAACCTGGGGCATCCTTGAGAGTGAAAGAAAGTGCTGTCCATGATTATACTGGGATGACAGACATAATAATGAAATCACAGGACTGCTCACAGAAAAACTGTGAAAGACACTGATTTGATAAGGTTTGGGATGACACCCAGCTCCCATGCCACCATTTGACTCTCTTGAAGATGAGTGCTCTTCTTTCCCTCCCATCAGGTTATAAACTCCTTAGGGCTAGAATTGTGTTCAGTCCCCACCTTTGATTCAAGTGTAACTATTCACTCAGTGCTCTGTATTTCATGGATTCTCAATAAATGTATATTGACTTCATGGGGAAGGCAAAAAAAAAAAAAAGTATGTGTGGATTGTGGGATGCAGAAAAAGCCTATCAGGAAAGCCAAGGGTGGAGACCCCATGAGAGACCTCAGGGTCACTGGGGAAATGTGGAATTTGTCTGTGATGGAGGTTAGAGCACCAAGAAACTTGCCCCACTTCCTGTGCCCTGGCTGCCCTGTGCCTCTCTAATGGCCAGGTTTCCTTCCTCCATCCCGCTGGCCTTCTTCTGGTCTTGTCCCCAAGCTCCCTATTTGATTTTCTTTAATTATAAGCTTGGGAGCTTCTGCTCCAGGCCTGGAATTTGTGGGCTCCTCTGGGACTTCACAGTTTTAACTTCCTCATTCAGGTTCAGTGTTAAGTATTTCACAGGCAACGGGAGACAGTTCTGCAACAAGGGCAGCGAGGCAGCCCATGGAATGTGGACTGGCATCAGAGGGTGGACTCAGATACACAGATCCTGACTCTGTCCCCATCTGCCCACCACCATCTCCTTGACTAAGTTCACTTTCTCCATATCCCCTTATGCTAAGAGGAAGCTGTTGTCTGTCTGAGTCTTGTTGTGTGAGCTGAGAGTCACAAGGAGGCTGCAGGCAACACCTCAGCCTGAGTCTGGCTGAGAAGTTGGTGGGAGCAGAGGAAGGAGGTCAAAGCTGGGGGAAGGGTCTCCTTGCTATGTGCTCTGACCCAGTAAGTACAAATAAGAAAAGGGCAATGAAATGATTTTGACACTGGAATCTCTGCCATAGGGTATCTGCTGAATTTTTTTTTTCCATCAGGGAACCCACTTAAAGGTGAGTGGGATCTCTTCCTGCCACCCTTCTTCTCTCCTCTTTCCAGTCCCTGTTACTAATTGCTGGTCATTTCACGTTTCTGCTTAAATATAATTTTTTCTTCCCACTGTTGTCTGTCTCCTTCAGCTTTTTTCCCCTTTATTTTTGGAGTTGGTGGTGGGCATATACCTTTTAGTGTTATGTGTCTTTTCTGTCTTTCTTCTAGTCCTTTTCTTTTTTAAAATTGTTTAGTTTTAATTGGAGGATAATTGTTTTGCAATATAGTACTGGTTTCTGCCATGTATCAACATGAATCAGCCATAGTACCTTTATGTACGCATGTCCCCTCCCTCTTGAACCTCCTTCCCACCTCCCACCCCATCCCATCCCTAGTTTGTCACAGAGCCCACCTATCTTCTAGTTCTTTGCATTTGATCTATTTCTCTGTTTTTCTTTCTTTAATTTCTACTTGATCTTTTCCTTTTTTCTTTCTCTCGGTTTGGATTGGGAGCTTTAGTGTTGGGTTCCTGGGTTGAATAGTGGTTTACAGCAGGAAGACAAAGGATGAGTGGGGAGAAGCAGGGGTGAAGGGGCAAAGGACAGGACTGATATGGGACTTAGTGTCAACCTGTCCTCCAATGTATATTTTAGATACAAAGTGGCTTCTTTATGCTGTCCTTTCTAGGGAAAAAAATGAAGCCATTAACTAAATAGCAGAAAGGAATGAAATTAATGAGCAAGAAATTAATAACATGGAAGATGAGGGTAGTTTCTTGAGTTGTTTGCATATTACAATCACTTATTCAATAATATTTACTGAGTATATAATATATGTCAGTTACTGCTCTAGGAGCTGGGGATTCCCTGATGAGAAAAAAATGGCATTGGGGGTTATGGGTTCTAGTTGAAAAGCAGAAGACAAATCTGTATGAATTAAATGTAGCAAGTCTGATGGTGTTGAATGCTATGAGAAGCACAAGGCAGGGAAGGAATGGGGAGGAGAGAAGGATTTCAATTGCAAATAGATCTGAGGAAGCCCTGGCTTAGAAGGTTAGTTAGTAGGTGAAGGGACAAGGTAGAGCTTATGTGCAATCAGATTTCCATGAATAGGTAAGAACAAGCACTAAGGTCCCTGAGGTTGGGATGGGAGTAAACACAGGATGCTGGTGAGACCAGAGTCATGGGGATTCTGGGGAGAACAGAAGAAAAGGAGGTCTGAGTGGTGATAGAAAGTCTGCTGATAAAGGCATTCCTTTATTCTTACAGAGATGAGTTCACTTTAGTGGTTAGCTGCTCAGTCAAGTCCAACTCTTTGTGACCCCATGGCTACTCCATGGGGATTCTCCAGGCAACAATGCTGGAGTGGGTTTCCATGCCCTCCTTCAGGGGCTCTTCCCAACCCAGGTCTCCTGCCTTGCAGTGCAGTGTGCAAACAGACTAGGATGGGGGCAGGGATGGAATGACTAATGAGGTAAATTCAGTTAGAGACCATCATCAACCAGGAGAGCAGTGATGACAGTGTGGCCAGGTAGGATGGGCAAGAATGGAAAGTGGTCAGGGGTAGATACATTTTGCAGAAAGAACCACGAGAGATTTATGATGTTGGGATGTGAGAGGGAAGGAGAAATTCAATAGGACCCATGTGTTGTGTCCTGAGAAACTGGACAGACCTGCCCCTAATTTACATGGGGAGGTTAGACTAGGTGTTTTGTTTTTCCAGAAGAGACCAAGAACTCTATCTGATCACTTTAGGTAGGATAAGCCCATTGAATGTCCAAATGGAGATGGTGAGTATAGAGTGTTATAATAATTAGAATTCAAGGGAGCTTATATGTCATTAATCAACTCTATAGTATTGTAGTATACAGTGGTGGGTGAGGGGGAAAGTGGAGGTGTGGAGTGTATGTCGTTGAAGGTACATGTAGCCAAATGATTATATACACATTAGGTCCTTAACATAAAAGGAGGAATTTCTGGTTTGAGGTCTATGGGACCTGGTTTGTTCAGTTGATTGATTCAGTCTGGGCCTGATATGGCCAAGATGGTATTTGAAGACTATAGGAACAGTGACTTGCTCCTGTAGTAGGACCTCCCATCACACCTTTGTGCTGTTTTTGGCAAGGATACCTGGGCATGTCTTTTCTGGGCATGAATCAGAACGTGCTCTGTTCTGTAGGAATTCAGCTCACAGAGCTTAACTCCATGGTGGTGGATCTGGGCAAGGCTATCCTAGTTTTAGAAATTACTCTGTTTCTTTATACAGAGAGCATATCTTGTGTGGTTGCCTTGTTTCCTCTTTGCAAGGAGGTAAGGTACACATGAATATATCCTAAATCAATGTCTCCTGGATACCCCTGTAGTCCATTTGCAGAGAAATTCTATTCTTTTGTAACTATCTCAAGATAGTTCTTACTATATCACTTATTATCCCTCAGAGGAAGAAATATAGCAATGAAGTAGTATATTGAGGTCAAGAACAAGGGCTCCAGCAACTGAAGTGGGAGTCTCTCTGCTTTCAGAAAGTAGAAGTTGCAGCTATGTATTACTTCAACTTGATTATTTTATTCAATCAACACATATGTATTGAGGATATACTATGAACCAGGAAGCCATTAGGGGCTGAACCCATTAGAGGGTGCCAATGTCATGGTGAATGATAAATGATGCTCTTATTCAATAGGATGAGACAGACAATAAAAGTTTTAAACTGTAATCCTGTGTGTGTTGTGGACAAAACAAAAGCAAGAAAGGACTTGAAAAATGCAAGATGCTTATAATTTTAGTGACTTTCACAGATTGTACCTCTTAAGAGGCTGGTATTTGAGTAAAAATCTCAAGCAGATGAGAGATAGAAATATGAGGAAAGAGCATTCCAAAGAGAAAAAATGCAAAGATCCAAAGGTGGGAGTGTCCAAGGAAATTCAAGGAAACACAATGAGCAAAGGGGACATTGTAGGAAATGAGGTCAGAGATATGAGTGTGTGTGTTTGTGTGTGTATCATGTAGGGCCTTGTGTGCCTCTGTAAGTATTTGGGCCTTGTCTGGGGTAATTTGGAGCTTCCCTGGTGGCTCATATTTAATTTGAGAAGTCATTGAGATACTTTCAGCAAGAGAATTACATTATATGACTTACATTTTAAGCAGACTCATTTGAACTGTTATGAGAACAGATTCTAGGGTTTTAATGATAGGAGCCTGGAGACTGACTAGAAGCCTGTAAGAGTCCATCTAAGAGAGAATAGTGGCTTGGACCAAGGCAGCTGTAGAGGAGATAAGCATTACCTGGATTCTGAGATATTCTGAATAGTATAGACAAGAGATTTGTCTGATAGTTTGGATGTAAAAGACATAGAGGAATTAAAAATGGTCCTAAGGTATTTGAGCTCAGCAAAATAAAGAACACCTCAAGTATCCATTACTTTCCTTTATTGTCACATATATGAATTATCTCTTGGGATGAAATGGTCCAAGTTCTGCTAGAGATAGTATACTGAGTAAATTTAGTCCAGCTAAAAACAGTCAGTGCCATATGGGAAAGTCAGTATTTTGCCTATTGAAAGAGGATTGTCCAATAGTCCTGTGACAGATAAACTAACTCAGATTCTATTCTTCTTGGTATGGATACATACAACTGTAGATAAATGGTTCAATTTTATGAGATAGCAAATATCCTCTCATCTATGTTTTGGGAAAAATGAAAGAATGTGCTGTGCTAAGTCGCTTCTGTCATGTCCAACTCTGCAACCCTATGGCCCAGCTGGCCAGGCTCCTCTGTCCATGGGATTCTCCAGGCAAGAATACTGGAGTGGGTTACCATGCCCTTCTCTAGGGGATCTGCCCAATTCAGAGATCAAACCCATGTCTCTTACATCTCTGGCATTGTCAGGCAAGTTCTTTACCACTGGGGCCACCTGGAAAGCTCCTGTCCTCTTATATATCCTTAAGCATGTACTGTTGTGCTCTAATGAATTACAAAAGATACAGATGACTGAAGAAGAAGAATTCAGAGATAAGTAAAGACATGTCTCCCAATCTCAGAATTTCTCTGTCCATGTTTTCAGGTGACTGTGAACAACTGAACCATGGGGATACGGTTGAATCAATCATCCATAGATGGCTTCATCCTCTTGGGCATCTTTTCTCATAGCCAGGCTGATTTTGCCCTATTCTCTGTGGTTATGGTGGTCTTCACAGTGGCCCTCTGCGGGAATGTCCTCCTCATCTGCCTCATCTACATGGATCCTCGACTTCATACACCCATGTACTTCTTTCTCAGCCAGCTCTCCCTCATGGACCTGATGTTGGTCTGTGACATTGTGCCCAAGATGGCATTCAACTTCTTCTCTGGCAGGAAGTTCATCTCCTTTGTGGGTTGTGCCATACAAATTGGATTTTTTGTCTCTCTTGTGGGATCTGAAGGGCTCTTGCTGGGACTCATGGCTTATGACCGCTATGTGGCCATTAGCCACCCACTTCACTATCCCATCCTTATGAGCCAGAAGGTCTGTCTCCAAATTGCTGGGAGTTCATGGACTTTTGGGATAATAGATGGAATGATTCAGATGGTGGGAGCCGTAAGCTTACCCTACTGTGGCTCAAGGAATGTGGATCATTTCTTCTGTGAGGTTCCAGCTTTACTGAAACTGGCCTGTGTAGACACATCCATTTTTGATTCCCTGCTTTTTGCTTGCTGTGTCTTCATGCTGCTCCTGCCCTTCTCCATCATTGTGGCTTCCTATGCCCGAATTTTGGGAGCTGTGCTCCATATGCATTCTGCTTATGCTCGTAAAAAGGCTCTGGCCACCTGTTCTTCCCACCTTACTGCTGTGTCCCTCTTCTATGGGGCAGCCATGTTCATCTACCTTAGGCCTAGGCGCTACCGGGCCCCAAGCCATGACAAGGTGGTCTCTCTCTTCTACACAGTCCTTACGCCTATGCTCAATCCTCTCATTTATAGCTTGAGAAATCGGGAGGTGATGGGCGCCTTGAAGAAGGGGCTGGATCACTGCAGGGTTGGCAACTGGCGCTGAACACCAGGGCATCTGGAGCCTGGTGCTGCCACCTCCTGTTTGCATAATGTTGGCAAGTCATTCTCAGTTTGTGAGTGACTGCTTTCTCATCAATAAATGGGAATCATGACACTGCCCAGCCTCACAGGGATTTTGTTGGGATAACTGTATGTAAATCTAAAGCACCATGAGGAAGCAAGGCATTGTTATTATTATCATTATTGATCATTTATGAAGTCTTTGAAGGAAATTCACTCTATTTTTAATTCTTCTTGGTTATAGTTGTGTTTTATTGAGTGCTTGCTATGTCCTGGGCACAGTCTTTTTTCATTTATGTATCATCTATATTATTTAGTTGATGATTTCACCTAATAAATATAAATATTTTAAATAAAAACTTTCTAGATGGGAGAAATTGAGTCTCTATGATTCTTTATTGGATGGCTCCTAGTCTAAGGGATGTGGGGGAGGGAGAGGTGTGGAATGGGAGTTTGGGGTTAGTAGATGAAAACTACTACATTTAGAATAAGTAAGCAGCAAAGTCCTACTGTGTAGCACAGGGAACTATATCCAATCTCCTGGGATAAACCATAATGGAAAAGAACATTTTAAAAAGAATATATATATATATGTAAAACTGAGTCACTTTGCTGTATAGTGGAGATTAGCAAAACATTGTAAATCAATTATACTTAAATAAAAAAAATACAAATATATCCCTAACTGCTAATAAATTATTTATTTCCAGTACCTGGTTCTGTGCCTCATAGGTAGTAGTTACTTAATAAACCTTATAGAATGAAGGCAAGAAGAAGACATCAAAAGGGATATATGTATGAAAACATTTTTAAAAGCACTATTCAGGTGCCAAATTTGCTTTGGCAACTGTGATTATTTCTGTACTTAAAGTTCTGCAAAAGTAAAACTATATCTGTTTTGGAAAGTGAAGATTAGAACAGAAATGCTACTGAACAACCAATGGATCAAAGAACAAATCAAAAGAAGCATTAAAAATACCTTGAGACAAAAATTAAAAGGGGACATTCAATACACTGAAATTCACGGGATGCAACAAAATAAATTCTAAGAGGAAAGTTCATAGCAATAAACACCAACATTAAAAGAAACCAGAAAAAAATCTCAAATGAACAATCACACTATACAACTCAAGGAAGGAAAAAGAACAAAGGAGCCAAAATACACTAGAGAAGAAAAGATGACAATCAAAGCAGAAATAAACAATATAGATACAGAAAAGACCAATGACACTATGAACCAGTTTTATAAAAAAAATGAATTAAGTTGAAAAAACTTAACCCAGACTGGAATACAAAGTCAAGTGGGCCTTAGGAAGCATCACTGCGAACAAAGCTAGTGGAGGTGATGGAATTCCAGTTGGGCTATTTCAAATCCTGAGAGATGATGCTGTTAAAGTGCTGCACTCAATATGCCAGCAAATTTGGAAAACTCAGCAGTGGCCACAGGACTAGAAAAGGTCAGTTTTCATTCCAGTCCCTAAGAAAGGCAATGGAATATTACTCAGCTATGAAAAGGAACACATTTGAGTCAGTTCTGATGAGGTGAATGAACCTAGAACCTATTATACAGAGTGAAGTGACTCAGAAAGAGAAAGATAAATATCGTATTTGAACACATATATATGCTATCTAGAAAAAATGGTGCTGAAGAATTTATGTACAGGGCAGCAATGGAGAAACAGATAGAAAATAGACTTATGGACATGGGGAGAGGAGAGGAGAGGGTGAGATGTAGGGAAAGAGTAACATGGAAACTTACATTACCATATGTAAAACAGATAGCCAAGGAAACTCAAACAGAGGCTCTGTACCAATCTAGAGGGGTGGGATGCGGTAGGAGATGGAAGAGAGGTTCAAAAGGGAGGGGATATGTGTATACCTATAGCCGATTCATGTTGAGGTTTGACAGAAAATAACAGAATACTGTAAAGCAGCTATCCTTCAATAAAAAAATATATTAAAAAAGGATTCTCTTTGTTCTTACCATCCAATAATTTAATTATAATATGTCACTGTAAAGATATCTCATGTTTGTGTTTTTTGAAATTCATTGAACTTAAATGTGTTGATTCAAGTCTTTTTATCAAACTTGAACCGTTTCGATATTCTTTAAAAAATATTCTTACAGTGTCTTTCTTTCCTCTCTTTCTTGAAAAGAAAGAAATGTTTGTGTTGCTTTGCTTGATGACATCCTATAGTCTCTTAGATTCTTTTTTTTTTTTTTGAAAGTCACAGACAGTTTATCTTTCTATAATTAGATTAGGAGAAAAAAAAATGAAGAACCCACTACAGCAGGAAGAAGAGTCTTCCAGGGTTTGGCATTTGATGAAATATTCAGTTACTGTGCATTTCCATTGTTTTTCCATGGCAGAACATATGGCAGAGACTTGGGAACGCGCATGCCTGAAGCCAGGTTACTCTTATGTTCCATAACTATGTTGCTTGCAGGGCTATTGTTGCCACAGTAGCTGGCTGTGCCCCAGACAAAGGGGGTGCTGGTCTCTTCCCACAGATCTTTATCCCAGTCTTCATCGCAGGGAGGGCACTGCCACGTGCTCTCAGCCAGAGTCTCCTGTCCAAGGTTCCTGGTTTGGTTGACTACATCCTGCTCAATACAGCTTTTGTCATCACAGCTCGAGATATGATGACTGATTTCAGCCCGAGGAACCTGATGGCGAGCATTGAAGGGACAAGTCGCCAGTTTGTTTGCGACATCAGGATGATTCTTTCTGCACTTGATAAGGTGATAAGGAAACCTGCAGGCCCTGATCTGGTGGTTTTTATCATAGGGGCATTGTAACAGCTTTTCAGGGTCCAGAGTATCGATGTAAGTTTCTTCCATGTTGGGATTTAAGGAGCCAAATCCAAAGTGCTCAGCGGAGACACGCTCTCCTCTCCTCACGGTCGCCTTCGCTCACACCCGTGCCCCAGCAACGCTCCCTTCCGGCCCCTGACGTTAGGGGGTGGGGCCTCCACTTCCTGTGACCTCTTAGATTCTTTTAATTATTCTTCTTTCTTTTTTCTTTCTACTTCTTAGACTTGCTAATCTGAATTGACCCTAATCAAGGGCTCTCATTTTTATTTTGCTTTTTAAAGTGTGATATTGATGACTCTAGTGAGTTTTTCATTTCAGTTATGTACTTTTCAGGTTCAGAATGTTTGTTTCATTTTATAATTTATATCTCTTATTGATATTCTCTATTTATTCATGGATTTTTCCCCTAGTTTCTGTAGCTTTTCCCCCATAGTTTCCTTCAGCACTTGGAGAATATTTAAGTCAGTTGACTTAAAGTCTTTGTCTGGTAGGTTTAATGTCTGTGCTTTCTCAAGGATAGCTTCTTTGCATTTCTTGTCTTTATAGTTTGTGATTTTTCACTGAAAATTGGATATTTTGAATATTATAATGTGGTAACTCTGGAAATTAGATTCTTCTTCCTCCTCAGTATTGTTTCTGCTGCTTGCTATAGGCTTTATTTGTTTAATGAGATTTATAAACAATTTTTGTAAAGTCTGTATTTTGTCTCTATTTTGGGGCTTTAGAGGGAATGGAGGGATGTTACAATAGTAATTGCATCTCTATAACAGGGAGGGGACTTTAGTTTGTCTATTCAGTTTAATTCTCAGAACAAATATTTTATAGTTAAAATTATTATTTCCATTATACAAATGAGGACACTGGGGTTCACATGGGTCCCTTGCCTAAAAGAAGTTTAAACAACATGGACACACAGCTCCGCCTGACTTCAAGGTAAAGTGTCTGTGCTTTGCTACCTTTACTTTTTGTAAATTTTTTAGTATAACAAAAGCTCAACTGGGTTAGAGATGACAGAAAAATGGGCAGGAGGAGGTCAGTCCAGGGACAGATTACCACTTTATCACAACAGATTATTTGTTGACTCTTTCATCTCTTGAGGACTTTGAATTGCAGCAAAATTGAACTCAGAGGTTAGAAGGGTCAGTGTGATTTTGGGTGGGCATCTCTTCATTTATCCTGGGTCTCCCTGGTGGTGCAGTGGTAAAGAATCTGCCTGCCAATGCAGGAGATGCAGGAGAGATAGATTGGATCTCTGGGTCGAGAAGCTCTCCTGAAGTAGGAAATGGCAACCCAGTCTAGTATTCTTGCCTGAAAAATTTCACGGACAGAGGAACCTGGTGGACTACAGCCCATGTTGTCACAAATAATCAGACATGACTGAGCACACAGTGCACACTCTTCATTTAACCTAGATAATGGGAGGAGGCAGAAGGAATCAGAGGGGCAACAGTCTGGAAGACTCTGGAAGATGTCCTGGTAGCTTCATCTACACACATTCTTTACTGGACATGCACAAAGTGGACCACAATTCAGAACAAAAGCCAATGTTTCCCATTCCATTTTGGAATGGAAGGAGAGCCAGTTTCCCCCAGATTGTCCCATAGAATCTCTCCCCAGTTTTCTTCTCCACATATCCCCAGGAGATATTTTGTCTTGTGGTGAGATCAGGTGATCAGATAACTTTGAAGGAGACTTCCTTCCCCAAGAGATTTAATTACAAGGGACTGGGAACAAATATGTTGTGGAAGATGGTTCTCTAAGGATTCCTGAAAGCAGAAGTAACTTTTCCTCAGTCACAGCAGAATGGAGAACAATGGATGGCAGTGAGGGTTGGCAAGGAATAAAGTCTCTTAGATAGATGCTTGACCTAGCCCAGCAAGGGGTTTCTTCCACAGGTGAGAGGCTCTATATTTTCTACCAATTAGAAGCCCCTTTTCTTCTGGTCTGACTCACTCCCACACTGCTTTCTTTTGGGATGAGGAATGTCTGGTCTCTATGTGCTCTAATTTTTGTTCCTGAAAGACTCTTTCTTAACCCTTAAAGATTTTGCCAGGTTTTAGCATGGAACTTTCGCTTTCAGGTTTTCCTAGATTTCTAGACTCTTTCAGACTCATTTTGTTCCGTTTTTAACCAGTCTTAAGTGCATTTCTTCAGAACCATGGTGAAAGGCATTTAGTATTTTCTCCCTCAGCTTGGGAAGTACCCATAGCACCACAGAAACTGCTATTTTCATAAGACAGGAGGATATTCTTGAGGTGTTCTGACCACACAAGACTTTATTTCTCCTGGAAATTTCTTTTCTTTACATTTCCTAAGTCCCTCCTGATTCCATTTCTGGCCCATTTCCTTTAAGAAGGTTGCAAGATCTTTCTTGCAATGAGAGAGATCCCACTGACCGATCTGATCAATCCTCCCTGGGTTGTAGAATCTGTTCACCAGTGGGATCTGCCTCTTGACTCTTCAGGCTTTCCTGATGTTATTGATTACCTGGATTCAGGTAAGGCTCTTCCTTGCTGTTTCTTGTATTTCACCTCTCTGCTATCAAATGTTTTTTACCCCACTACCACTTCCTGCCTTTCTCCTGTTTACAATTTCTCTTAAGGTAGAAAACTCATGTGGTTAGATTTTACTTCTGAAAAAAAAGTTTTCCTCTCTTAATCCTTTATTCCTTGAGTAGAACTAGAGAAGACCTGAGGGTTGTTTGCTTGAGGTTTTCAGTTTAAAGCTTGGGAGACTGAGACCCAGAAAGAGAAGATTACCTCATCAGGGTCTTATCACAAGTTTCAGGAAGAGTGGGCATGATTTGTCTTTTCAAGTCCAGAGAGGATGCAACAAAGTCTAGACTGCCTGATATTGGCTGACTCAGGGTACTGGGAGAGTTATCTATCTGTGATGATATCTCATTGTTAGATTTTGAAAGACAGGATAAAATCCTCTACTTACATATGTGCCTATGTTTCCAACCCTAGAAAACAAACTTCTGCTTGCTGTTCCCCAACACCCTGTATATATATATTTTCTTTTGGAAGTCCTCTCCAATACCCCATCTAGTTGAATGTCATAGCTCTACACTCATTTGGAGAAATATGTTTTGATGTGCTTGCTCCCTTCTTTTCCAACCCTGTAGTTTATTTCTCTTTGAGAAAGTTACCCTATAGGTTTGACTTCCCCTCTTTCTGCTCTCTGACAAAATTCCCAGGTGTACCTCTGCAGAAGTGTCATATACAGACTTGGGTTCTGGCAAGTCTGATCTGAGTCGTGCAGGAAACCCTTTCTGTCCTAAAATATCTCCTGTGTTGCCCAAGTAAAATCTTATATGTTGCCACCTGGGAAGGCTTTCTCTGGAAAAATTTGTACCTCAATCAATAGCAAAGTGTTAGATTACATTATAGTGGGGTTTCCTTTATTAGCAAAGATCAGTTTTCCCAATCAACTCACTAAAAGACATTTACTGAAAATCAATTGATACATTTGGTAAGTCAGAGTAAACAGTTCAAATTTTCTTTCAACTTGTATATTTTGATTTCCAGTGCAATTAATTTTTTAAAAAAATTATTCTTTTACTGTCCTTCTGCTACCACCTTTGTCCAGAGCATAATAAGAGACAGAGGTTGTAGACATCATAATAATTGCCACTGTGTGTAGGGCACTTACTGTATACCAGACACTAGAGTAGAGGCTTTACATACACTATCCTATTTTACCCTCATTTTATCCTTTAAAGATGATAAAACTGGGGGGTCAAAATGGTTAAGGAACATGCCCCACACAGCCCACAATCATCTCCTGCTTGGACCATCATAGTTAACTACTAGTAGTTACTTTTCTCCCCCGTCGTCTTGTCTGTCTGCCATTCAGTGACTAGGCATTGACCTGCTTCTTTTCTCAGCAGCCAAGGATACCCACCATTTGCTGAGCCTTTTCTGTGTGACCTTTTAAACATGTGAACTCATTTAATCTTCATAACCACTGTGGAAGATGATTACACTTGTCATCATTTTATTGATGAGATGAAAGATTCAGTGAGCACTTGCCCAATGCTAATAATTGGCCAAATTCTATCTCTTAACCATGACCTGGTGATATATAAGGTTCCATTCCAACTCCTAAATCCGAACATTCATGGGTAGACTCCCTCCACTGCCTCCCTATGTGGATCCGCTGCTCAGTCAAAGGCCGCCCCCATCAATATTTAGTTTCTCTTCTCTGCCTCAAGCTCTGTCTTTTCCCTATCTCTGAAGTATTTAATTGACTTCTGCGAAGTTTGGATATTCCAATTATCCTTCAGGATTCAACTTCCCCTCCTGGGCACCCGGAGGCCTCTCTTGATTCCACAAAATAGTGGAGAACTTCCTCCCTGGTACTCTTAAGGGCAGAGAGATTGCACCCATGGGAATTGCTGGACTGCCACATCCCCTTAGTGCCACATGCTCTTGGGTGTGAATAGGTAACTAACACTTTTGGTGCACACAGAGACCACACTAACAGTCTTTGTGTTCAGTAAACTTAAGTTTGGGGAAATCCATTCTTGAAAGTGTAAACAGCACCACCAGATAAACAATGTCAACTTAGAAATAAAATGCAGTTTCTTTTCACTTTTTAAGAGAATATAATAGAACTGCAAACTTTCTGTCTGTGATTGTGCACACAAGTACCAAATTTTGTGTATAATTTCAGGGTTTATAAATTCCTATTTAAGTGAACTTTAATGTTCTGTTGGTCAATAAGGCACTACAAGATTAATCAGCAACTTATTA
This sequence comes from Cervus canadensis, assembly GCF_019320065.1. NCBI lineage: Eukaryota > Metazoa > Chordata > Mammalia > Artiodactyla > Cervidae > Cervus > Cervus canadensis. The sequence goes on from NC_057389.1 coordinate 67,798,718, forward strand.
ATTCTAGACACCAACTGATATAAGAGGAGAGACCACTGAGGAGGAGGGACTTGATGGAAGAGTCAGAATTTGAGGGGTTGGGAGGAAAGATCAACAGGAGTGTCAGATCCCAGGAGAGGAGTGCATCTGCTAATCTAGTCTATTCTCAGCACCTAGAACAGAACCTGACATGTTATAGGTGTTCAGTAAGTATCATCTGAATGAATGAATAATCAGGGAAGGCATTCCAGGCAGATGGGATGGTATGAATTCAAGCACAGACTCTGTCCAGTAGGAACCTGAGTGGACTTGGACATATCAAGATGGAGATGAAGTCTGGGACTCAAGAGGCAGGTCTGGCATGTCGGGATCTGTTGAGTTTGGCCTTACAGGGTCTGTGGGTCTCTGCTCACCTGGAAGAAGCCAGGCTCTTGAACATGAGCACAGGCTGTTCCAGTGGGGTTTGGAAAGGAAGCTGGGGAGGGTCAGGCCATTGTACTGCTTCTCTCCAGACCGTAAGCAACTGCCTCTGAGGAAGGCCAGAAGAGTTTGAAGACAATCCAGTCTGCTCCACAGCTCTTCCCAGAAGGGTGGGCAGAGCCAGAGACACTGGGCTCTCCCAGCTCCCAGAGTCCCAGAACTCAGAGAGCTCATTGATGTGTTGGTAACAGGAGAGCTCTGTGCCTCTGCCTGGCTGCCCTCTGCACTCAGGGACTCCTTTTCCTGTTTCTTCTCCCATCTGTGCCATTGTCTTCCCCTGACCCTTCTCTCTCTGCATCTGTGTTCCCTTCACTCACCATGTCTATGTTGTCTACTTTCTCTGTCTCATCTGGGGAAGAATAGTTTTTTATATTGCAACACGTTCTCTCTTTATTTATTTATTTTTCTATTTTTTTGTGGCTGTTAATCTTGTCTCCTTTTCCATGACATTTTCTCATTATTCCTTTCATCTCTCCCTTCCTCTCCTGGTCCATTGTTAATGCTTCTCCTCATCCTTCAGCTCTCTAATCCCTCACCCTCTTTCTTTCACATTTGCATCCTATTGCTCTACAAGGCTTACAATCTTTGCCTGGAATGGGATTATCAATTTGATCCTATGTGCTACAAGTGTGGTGTGTACAGCTGGTTAGCTTTGACAACAAAGAGATCCCCCACAATACCCCCCAAGTTGACATTGAGAATTGTATTTGGCCAATATTGCTAAAATAGAAATTATTTCAAAAAATTTCCTAATGTTTAATTTGTTGAATGTGTCTTAAAAGTTATGTTACAAAGCAAGCTGAAAGAGCAAAGATCTACCACATATGTTAGTTATCTGCTGATGACAGTCTTCACTTAAATCCAGAAACACATAAATACATTCTTGTCAAAAAGTCAGTCATTGTAGGTTAAGTTAGAGTTCCTCTTTGACCACTATCCTCACCCAATTCTGCCCTTCTCTCCAGAAGTATCCTTTATTATACTCTGTGCCCTTCAGGACTTTATGTATACTTGTTTTTAAATTCTTGCCTCCCCATACTTAATATTCCCAAACCTTATTCCAATTTGGTTAAAGAGTTGTATCTTTGTTTTAGCTTGATTTTCTCTAGTTACTAGTGAAATAAAGCAGTCTTTTTTGCTTATTTTTGCTTTTGTTTTGGTGAAGTAAAGAGTTTATTGCAGGGCATCAAGGAAGAAGAATGCTGTAAAGCTGTTTTTATTTAATGTTTATTTGGATTTTTTCCCCTGAGAATTACTGCTTATTTTGTTTATCCTTTATCTTATTGTATTGTGTTATTCTTTAAACATTTTGAATAGAAAAATTTATGAATTGTTGTCTAATATGTATTTTATAATATATCATATCATTAAAAATTTTTATTTTATATTGGAGTATAGTTGATTTCTGAGGCTTGTTAGTTTCAGGTGTCTAGCAAAGTGATTTAATTACACATATACATGTATCTATTCTTTTTTTTCATGTAACTTTCTTTTTCAGATTCTTTTCCAATATATTATTACAGAGTATTGAGTAGAGCTCCCTGTGCTAAACAGTAGGCCCTTGTTGATTATCTATTTTACTTACAGTAGTATGTATATGTCAGTCCCAATCTCCTACTTTATCTCTCTCCTTCACTTTTCTCCTTTGGGAACTATCAGTTTGTTTTCTAAGTCTGTGAGTCTGTTTCTGTTTGGTAAATAAGTTCATTTTTTAGATTCCACATATTAAGTGATATTTTATTTATTATTACATACTTACTATATAAAACAGGTAGTATATATATGTATACTTCATTCTTTATGTCATATTTAAATGCATCTAGTCTTTGTCCTAGGTCATAAACACATTCTTCCATATTTCTTTTAATACTGTTATTTATTATTTCAGTTCTTTAAGCTTCCAGGATTTATTTTTGTGTGTGGTATGATTAGAGACCTAATTGATTTTCAAAAGAGATGAGCAATTGTTCTACATCATTTATTGAATAGCCCTTCTTTTCTCACAGAATTTAAATGGTATTATTTAAATCAGAATGTAAATTTTCACACACATAGGATGATTCTGGACTTATTCTTTTTTGTTGGTCAGTTTTTCTATTCCTTCACTGATACTAGATTTTTTACATTTTGATAATAGATGAGGCATTATCACTTTTAACTTTGGTCTGTTAGCCATTGTTTAACCCTTTCAAAATTTTTTGACTCTTTGCTCAAAAAAACACTAATTAAGTACCAACAGGTATCTTGGTTCTCACTTTATAAATTCCCATTAATAATGCTATTGGTTATCAGTTCAGCATTATATTTATGTATTTATTTTAAGTATGTATTGTCTCACAAAGAGCAAAATTCAAGAGACACAACATCATATACCATAAAGACTTTTTTTTTCTACCCTAGATTTCAGCAATCTGATTCTTCTAATTCTTTCTTCTGGGGCAAACACTGTTAGTAGCTCCTGTATTTTATTCCAGAGATTTAATTTATTTGTATATGCATGTATTATATATAAATATCTTCTATGTATGTATGTATATATCTGTATATATACACATATTTATATGTATGTAAAATGTAATATTATATAAATTACTTGTATATATTATATAATATGCAGCATAGTATAATTATATTATTATAGCATAAAATTTACATAGTAATATATAACATAATTATGGTACATAATTATATATTATACAGTATAGCATTTTATATTTACAATTAGATTATATAGACCACTTTGTAATGTGTTTTTTTTTTTGAACAGTATTATTTTGGAGTTTTTATCAACACATAATAAACAATCTCATTCTGTTGCTTACTTGAATATTATTCCAGTATTTCTTCATTTTTTCCTCTGTTGCTAGATTGCTTTCAAGCTTTTTTCTACTATAAACAAATCTACACCAAACCGTCTTGTCTGTGCATCAACTCATGTATGTGCACATATATCTGTAAAATGAATAAATAGAACTATATTTTTACTAAAAAATCCTCCATCCTCTGAATGCTCCTTTTTCTATTGCACATCATTCTAGTTCACATTTATAGTATCTTTCCTCATTTCATTTAATGTTGAACATAAACAGTTTTGTTTCCCTGAAGAGTCTCTTTTTTCATCCATTTTGCTCTGCTGTTGATTTTCCTTTCCTTCTTTGAGGTTGGAAACATTTTTCAAATGTTTGCTGACCCTGTGTTGTCTACCTGTATTAAAATGTGGGGTCAAAAGAAACACGTTGGACACCCTAAGCATGTGGGTGGTGGTGGTGGTTTAGTTGCTAAGTCGTGTCTGACTCTTGCCACCCCGTGGACTGTAGCCCCCCAGGCTCCTCTGTCCACGGGATTTCCCAGGCAGGTGTACTGGGGTGAGCTGCCATTTCCTTCTCCAGAGGATCTTCCTGACCCAGGGATCAAACCCGGATCTCCTGCTTGGCAGGTGGATTCTTTTCCAATGGATTCTTTCCCAGGAGGAGATACCAGGCAAGCCCATGGGCATGTCATTTGTGGCTTCACTTTGAGTGAAATGACTGGGCTTTTTTTTTTAATTTACAATGTCAGTATCTTTAGATGTTTTCTGAATTGAGTAGAGGCTTATCTATTTTCCTGCTTAAAGGGAATAAATCCGGATCTTGGGAACTCCCCCTACCTCCATTCTTGACATGTTGCCTCGTGCTCACAGCACCATCACCTCCACTGGGCCTCCACTGGGTTTGGAATTATTGGATTCAACTTCTCTGGAGAATTATTCTCCTACTTTCTGCCAGGATGAGGGATGGGTGGGGCCCATGTGTGTGGATTTGGGAGGGAACTGTGCTCCTTTAGCCGACTTTCAGAAAATCACTATTTCCAGTCTCACCCTTGCCCTGACTTATAGTCCCTTAGCCATCTTAGGTCTGCATGCTGGTTACAATCCACCCATTTATTCGAGGTTCCAAAAGCTTTGTTGTTTGTCTTTTCTTGTGTTCAGATTTTACTCGTTACCCTCTTTCTAGTAAGATTTTTTTGAGGAAGCAAAAGTTGAGTATGTTCCATCAGCCATTTAATTCCAGAAGTGGAGTTCTTGGGTCTCTGGTATCATAGGTCTTGGGACTCTGAGTGCTGAGGATGATCTTTAGTTAACCTCAGGTTTCTAAGTTAAAGAATTATAGGGCTTCTTTTTTTTTTTTTGGCCACGCTACTGCGCAGCTTGTGGGATCTCAGTGGCTCAACAAGGGACTGAACCAGGGTATGGGAGTGAAAGCCTAGAGTCCTAACCACTAGGCTGCCAGAGAACCCCCTGCAGGACTATTCTTATGTATATCCTCTCTTCTCTCTATGCCACCAGAACAGAATTCTTGCAAATACAGTTCATCTGTGTGAGTCTTTGTTCAATCCCTTCTTCTTTGCTGGAATAAACCAGGTCCCAAGATTTTCTCTGTACCAGTTCTTTCCTTCTGCTGGCACAAACTATCAGTTTTGGTTTTGCCCCTCTCTTTGAAGAGTTACTTTGAGGTCTATGCTCACAAGTGTTCTTTTCCACTTTTTTCTTCACCTTGCTCAGTTCCTACTGCTTCTGGTGACCCTCACAATTTTACTCAGTGAGTTCTTCTTTAAGTTAACTCTAACTTCAGCCAACATGGACAGTGTTTCTGCTCTTGATCTCCTTACTGCCTTTGAGTGACTTTTGAGAGAATTCCAGCTGTACCCTGTTATTTCAAAACTGCAAGTGTTGTGTTGAGAATTTAATCATGATTACATGGAAATGTTAGATTAATTTTGGGGAGAATTTGCATCCTTACAATGTTGAGCTGCATAGCTTTCTTCAGGCCTTCTTTTCTGTTTTTAAGTTATGTTTTATAATTTTTATTTTTTTAAATATTTATTTATTTATTTTATGTTTTATAATTTTTAGAATCAGCATTCATTCCTAGGTACTTCACAGTTTTTTAAAAAATATTTTTAAAAATTTATTTATTTATTATTTAGGGCTGTACTGAGTCTTCATTGCTGTGTGGGTGTGGGCTTTCTCTATTTGTGATGAGCAGGGACTACTCTTCACTACTTGTGGTGAGTGAGGGCTATTCTTCAATTGTGTGAATGGACTTCCCATTTCGGAAGCTCTTCCTGTTGCAGTGCATAGGCTCTAGGCACTCGGGCTTCAGTAGTAGGACGTGAGCTTGTAGTTGTGGCTTGCAGGCTTTAGGGCGTGTAGGCTTCAGTAGTTGCCACACACAGGCTCAGTAGTTAGGGCTTGCAGGCTCTAGAGTGCTGGCTCAGTAGTAGTGGCACATGGACTTAGTTGCTCCGCAGCATGTGGAATCTTCCCAAACCAGGGAACAAACCCATGTTCCCTGCATTTGGAGGTGGATTCTTATCCATTGTGCCATCAAGGAAGTCCCTACTTCATAGTTTTTGCTGCAATTGTAAATATTTTTTTCCCACTTTTTAATTGCTCAGTGGTATTGTGTGAGAAAGATACAGATTTTTGGCTATTGATCTTATACATAGTATAATGTTACTTTAATATTAAGTTATATTTCTATATTTCTAAATAGAAAATGTGTAAAAAACAAAAGTTTGGAGGGAGATAACTCTTAACTCCACTATCTAGGTGGAACCACATGGTTAATATCTTGGCATATTTCTCCCAGTCTTTTGAAATACAAAAATACTCATTGATATAAACTTTTTGTTCAGTATCTATTAAAATGTCATAAGTATCACACTGACAACATATTATTTTATCATTTAATCATGTCATAATTTGCTTAGGTTTTCCTTTGGGTTGGGCTTTTGGGTAGTCCCGTTTTTTACTTACTATTTTTCTCAGAAAATATTTTATGCTTTTATATTTGAAAAAAATCAATAAACTTCCCACTCTTTCACTTTCCCCACTTGTGAAATAGGAATAATCATTATTCTTTCAAAGCAGTTATGAGGATTGAATGCTAGAATGTGACAGTGCCCGACATGGTACCTGGTACATGAGAAATGATCAAGTTACATCAGCTGCTGTCATTTCTGTACTACTAGGCATTGATTAAGTTGTCACTTTCAATCTTTACTATCACTTTACAAGACAATTGTTATCCCAATTTAAGATGAGAGAATAGGTTCAGAAAGACTATAAGTGACTAGGTCACAAAGTTGGTAAATGTCTTTTCTGCTTTAGTAGTTTTTCCCTGAAAAAGCAAATCCTTTACTGAACTTCAGGAGCAGCAGTGTGGGCTGGAGACAGATCCAGCCTACCAAAGGTAGAAGCAGTGTCCATTTTAGTAAAAATAGCTTAACATTTGCTTCTCAATTATGTGCAGAAAGACCTAGAAGCTAAAACAACAACAGCAGCCTGCATGTTTATTAGCATTCTTTCTCTTGAGAGAACATATCTGTTACTCTAAGCCAGGTAACATACAAAGAGGGAAAAGTTTTGTGAAAAATGTTAATGACTTTAGTAATATGGCACTGAATATAAACCTCCTGCTTTCAGATCACAACCTTCTGTCTGGCACATCCTTCTGCAGGAACAATGGCCTTGGTGAAAAATCAGACTTGCATCTCCCACTTCATCCTCCTGGGCTTGTTCAACCACACACCACTGCACCTCCTTCTCTTTTCCACCATCATGGTCATGTTTCTGGTGGCCCTCTTTGGCAACGGGCTCATGATCTTCCTCATCAACACTGACTCCTGTCTACACAGCCCCATGTACTTCTTCCTCAGCTGGCTGTCACTCATGGACCTCATGCTCATCTCCACCATTGTACCACGGATGGCCATCGACTATCTCCTGGGCCATGGCTCCATCTCCTTCACAGGCTGTGGGTTCCAGATCCTGTTCTTCCTCACCCTCCTGGGGGATGAGTGCTTCCTGCTGGCTTTCATGGCCTATGATCGCTATGTGGCCATCAGCAACCCACTGAGGTACTCAGTGATCATGAGCCGCCGAGTCTGCTGGCTCATGGTGGCAGGATCTTGGCTCTTTGGCCTGGTGGATGGGTTGTTTCAGGCCATCTATACCCTGAGCTTTCCCTACTGTGGCTCTCAGGAGATCGACCACTTCTTCTGTGACATCCCTGCAGTGCTTAAGCTGGCCTGTGCAGATACATCCATTTATGAGGCTTTGATCTATGTGTGCTGCATCCTCATGCTGCTTCTGCCTTTCTCTGTCATCTCCATCTCCTACCTGTTGATCCTGATAACCGTGCTCCGCATGCATTCTGCTGAAGGTCGGAAAAAGGCCTTTGCTACCTGTTCCTCCCATATGGCAGTCGTCTCTCTCTTCTATGGGGCTGCCATGGTCACCTACATGCGGCCCCAGACCTACCACTCCTCCAAGCAGGACAAGGTGGTCTCAGCCTTCTATACCATGATTACCCCTATGCTCAACCCACTCATCTACAGCCTGAGGAACAAGGAAGTGGCTGGTGCTCTCAAGAAACTCCTGGGGAGGTGTTCCTGTGGTGGGGGACAGGCATAACTTGGCACTGCCACCGCTTATACAGCTCTGGGCCCTGGGAACCTGGATTATTCAACTGTAGTTTGATTGAAAGAGGTATGAACATGCCCCACTGAAAATAAAAGTCATTCTCTGACCAGAAGTAACCAGATTAGCACATCAATTCAATCCACCCTGTCCATGCTGAGTATAGGCAGTGTAAGAGCTTTTGGGATTACAAAGACTAGAAGACACAGATTCTTCAGCCCTCAGGTGCTGGGAGAGTGGGAAGGTGACCTCTCTCAGCTGTGTTCCTCTTAAGGAATTGTCCATGCTGGGGAAAGGCATCTTGCTGAAGGCCATGGTTCTCCTTGGAGAGCTGTCTGAATCTCATGACTGGTAATATAGGATATAAATGCCTGACTGCCTTGTCTCAGTTTGACCCTGAAGGGACAACCAAGCTCCAGAACTCCCCAAATTCAGTCTCCCCATAGGATCAACTGAGGAACTGCAGACGACTTCTTCTTGCATCCAACTTTTCTTCCTTAACCCTCTTCTTTCACCGGAATTTTTAATTCTGAGAGCATTCTCTAATAAACTTTTTGCTTGCAAAGCATGTCTCAGTTTACTTCTGTGAAACTGACCTATGACTCAGGAATAATGGTGATTTAAAGCTGAAATGGCAAAATATCATCATGTACATGCACTCACGGCATGTGGGCGTTAGGAGGGGCTGCTTTTATGGTTCATGTGAAGAGAAGTAAGAAATTAAATCATGGAAAGACCTTAGACAGGTTAAATGCAAGAATTACAAACTCAAATGACCACAGGTTCAGAAAGGAGGCGTTAATCAGAGAGAACCAGGGTAGAAACAGGTCAAAGGGAACACCCACTCCTAGACAAAAACCAGTTGGCAGCTCTTCTGCCCATGTTGTGGATAAGTTTTGAGTTGGAAAGGAGATTGAGTGAAAGTTGGTGTAGGCTGGAGAAGCAACCATGGATGAGCATCACAGTTGGGTCATGGGAACACAGAGGACAGCACTCAGCACATTGAGCAGGAAACAAGAGAGTAGAGAAAGGTGTTAAAGAAAAGAAAGGTGTGCACAGCCGGATGCCAGCCAGGAAAAGGAGGACTTTTATAGCTCAGCCTCTCTACAGTGCCTGCTAGGATAACTCAAGATCTCCAGGTGAGCAGACAGTTGGCTCTACTATAGAGCCCACACAATGAGGGCAACATCTGTGAAGACTCACTTTAGAACATGCTTAAGGATATGGCATCAGAAGCCTGGAAAGAGCTCTTCACCAACTTTGGAATACAGAAGGAGATTGGCACACATTTTTTACTGAGACTCACTGAGAGAGACAAGTGTGTGCATGCATGTGTGCTCAGTCATGTCTGACTCTTTATGACCCCATGGACTGTAGCTTGCCAGGATCCTCTGTCCATGGGGTTTCCAAGGTGAGAATACTGGGGTGGGTTGCAATTTCCTTCTCTAGAGAGATATAAGAATAATAATAAGATAAAATAAATATAAATCTCCCCTTGAAAATTAGCCCCAAAGCAAGCAAGAATCAGAAACATAAGCCCAATTAACACTAATTCATTCAAGATGAAATTCATGCTATAGAAGATTAAATGAAGAATTTAAAATAGTATCTTTAAAAATTCAATTACAATTGATTTATAATATTATGTTCCAGGTGAACAACACAGCAATTCAATATTTTCTTAGACTATATTCCTTTTAAAGTTATTATAAAACATTGACTGTGTTATGATGTGCTGTACCTCACACTGAACAACAATAACAATATTTGCTTTATATATATGTGCTCCTATATTAGGTTTTACATTTTAATGAATGCTATATACTCTGTTCATGCTGATTCCTTTATCATTTTATTATGTCCTTCTTTGTCTTTTATTCTAAATTTTTTTTAATTTAATTTTTAACTGGAGGAAATTTGCTTTACAATGTTGTGTGGGTTTCTGCAGTACAACGATGAGAATCAGCCATAATTGTACATATATCCCATCCCTCTTTACCCTCCCTCCACTTTCCCGATACCACCCCTGTAGGTAATCACAGAGCACCAGTCAGGGCTCCCTGGGTTATATAGCAATTTCCCACCAGTTATTTTACATGTGATAATGTATATACGTCAATGGTACTTTCCCTAGTCAACCCATTCTCTCCTTCCCTCGCTATATTCACAAGTTTGTTCTCCACAACTACATCTCTGTTCCTTCCCTGCAAATAAGTTCATTAGTATCATTTTTCTAGATTCTATATACATGCCTTAATATATGATATTTGTTTTTCTCTTTCTGATTTACTTCACCCTGTATAACAGGCTCTAGGTTCATCCAGTTCATTACCACCAACCTAAATTCATTCTTTTTAATGGTGGAGTAATATTTCATTGTATACATGTACCACATCTTCTTAATCCATTCATCTGTCAGTGGACATCTAGGTTGCTTCCAAGGCCTGGCTAATGTAAATAGTGCTGCAATGAACATTGGAGTACATGTATCTTTTAAAATTGTGGTTTTCTTGGGCTATATGCCCAGTAGTGGGATTGTTGGGTCATATGGTAGATTTATTCCTAATTTTTAAAGAAATCTCCATACTATTTTTCCTAATGGCTGGACCAGTTTATATACCCACCAAGAGTGCAAGAGTGTTCCCTTTTCTCCACATCCTCTCCAGCATTTATTGTTTGTAGATTTTTTGATGACGACCATTCTGACCTGTGTGAGATTAATACCAGTCACTGTATTAACAGTTTTGATATCCATTTCTCTAATAATAAGTGATCTTGAACAGCTTTTCATGTATTTATTGACCACCTGTATATCTCCTTTGAAGAAATGTCTGTATAGGTCTTCTGTGCATTTTTTTGTTGGGCTGTTTGTTTTTCTGCTATTGAGCTATATGAGCTGCTTGTATATTTTGGAGAGTACCCATTTGTCAGTGGTTATGTTTGCAATTATCTTTTCCACTTCTGAGGATCTTTTAATTGTGCTTATTGCTTCCTCTGGTGTGAAAAAGCTTTTAAGTTTAATTAGGTCCCATTTGTTTATTTTATTTTTATTTCCGTTACTCTAGGAAGTGGGTCAAAGAGGATCCTGGTGTGATATATGCCAAAGAGTGTACTGCCTATGTTTTCTTCTAAAAGCTTTATAGTTTCTGGTTTTACATTTAAGTCTTTAATACATTTTGAGTTTATTTTTGTGTATGGTGTTAGAAAGTGTTCTAGTTTCATTCTTTTACATGTAGTTGTCTCTTTTTATTCATGCACTGCTTTCCTAGTTTCTGTAGCTCACTGTGCATTAGTTTTTTGAGAATATTTAAGAGAGTTGACTTAAAGTTTTTGTCCAGTAGTTCTAAAGTCTTTGCTTTCTTCTGTGGATGAATTACAACTTTTTGCTTTCTTCATGCTTTGTTATTTTTTCATTGAAAACCGGGTAATTTTCAATATTATGATGTGGTAACCTTGGAAATTAAATATCCTCCCCTTCCCGGCATTTGTTCTGTTGCTTGCATTGGATATTTGTTTAATGAACTTTATATTATATTTGTAAAGTCTGTGTTTCTGTCAGAGTTTTGTGGCTTTAGAGAGAATGGAGGCAAGTTACACTAGTAACTACAATTCTTAGAATCTTATAACAGGGAGATGACTTAAGGTTGTCTATCAATTTAATTCACACAACAAATGTTTTGTGATGAAAAATTATTGTTCCCATTTTACAAATGAGTAAATGGGTTCAAGTAGGTTCCTAGCTCAAAATGATGCCTAAAAATATTGACACTCAGCTCTATGTAACTTCAATGTCAAGTGTGTGTACAATGCTATGTTTATCTCTGTAAATTTCTTAGTATGACAGAAACTCAACTGTGTCAGAGCTGATGGAAAAGTGAGAAAGAGGTGGTCAGTCTAGGGAGGTGATGTGCTTTTCATAGCAGAGAGTTGAATTTTTGACTTGAGAAATTCCAGTGTAATTGAGCTCTGAGGTTAGAAAGGTCAGTGTGATATTGGATGGGAATATCTTATAGCTTAAGTAACAGGAAGAGGCAGAAGGAACCAGAGGGACAAAAGTCTGGAAGACTCTGGAAGATTCCTTGTTTGCTTCACCTACATCCACTATTTAGTGACTACTTACAATGTAGATTATATCCCAGAACAAAAGTCAATATTTCCCATTCCATTTTGGAATGGAAGAAGAGTCAGTTCTTTCCAGATTGACCCATAGAATCTCTCCCCAGTTTTTCTCTCAATGTTTCCCTGAAAGGGAGTTTGTTTACTGGTGAACCGAGATGAGTAGAAAACTTTGCAAGAGGCTTCCTTTCCCAAAAGGTTTAACTGCAACAGACTGGGGAGAGAGATGTGGCTGAGGAGGGTTCTCTAAGGACTTGTAAGAACAGAAGTAACTTTCTTTAGTCCCAGTAGAAGGGAAAACAATGAGTCTCAGTGAGAAGTGACAAAGAATAAAACCTCTCAGCTGGATGCTAAACCTGGCCAACAAGCGTTTCTTCACAGGTGGTAGACTCTGCTGACTCCAAGATAGAAGCCCCTTCCCTCCTTGTCTAGCCCTCTTCCATGGTCTTTGCTTTTGGATGAAGGCTGTATGGTCTCTCTGTGCTCTAAGTTTTCTTTCCAAGTGGGTTTTTCTTGACCACTAAAGATTCTAACAGGTTTTTGCATGCAACATTCTTTTCCAGGATTTTGGGGTTCCTTCTTTCTGAACTTTTTCTTCCCATTTCAACCAGCCTTAATGCATTTCTTCAAAATCTTTCCACAGCCAAGGTGGAAGACAATGGATAGTTCCTGTTGATGGATGGGGAGTCTTCCAGACATCTTGACCAACTGATATTTTCACAAGTTAGGAGGAAATTCTAGAGGAGTTCTGACCAAACAAGCCTTTCTTTTCCCTGGAAATTTCTCTTCTCGATATTTAATAATTCCCTTTGGCTTCTGTTTCAAGAAGATGGAGCTGTGTAGTTTTCTCTGCAGTTAGAGAGACCCCACTCTAGATTCAGCTGAGTGATCTGATCAGTCCTTCTTGGGTTGTGGAATTTAGTTACTCAGGGCATAGAGCTCCCAATGGAATCTACCTCATGACTCTCCAGGCCTTCCTGATTACATGGTTTTGGGTAAGGCTCTTCCTCTCTGTGTCTTATACTTTACCTCTCTGCTAAGAAATACTTACAATGATTTTTCATCTGACAACTATCCCCGATGTTCTCCTGATTACTATTTATCTTAAATTATAAAACTCTTGCTTGGTTAGATTTTGTTTTCTGAATTGATTTTTCTCCTAATTCTTTACTCCATGGGTAGAACTAGAGAAAACCCAAGAGTTGCTTGATCCAGTATTTCATTTTAAAGCTCAGGCAACTGAGACCTAAGAGAAGGGAAATTTCATTCCTGTGGTCTCATGACCAGTTTTACAGTGGTATACATGATTTGTCTATTCAAGTTAAATGAAGTGCAACATGGCTAGACCATCTGAAACTGGCCCCTTCAAGGTACTGGGGGAGTGTCTCTGATACCTGTTTGTTAGATTTTGAAAGATTATGGTAAAGTCCTCTCATGCTTATCTATCATTTGTGCTTATGTTTGCAACTCATGGAAACAAATTTTTGCTTGTCTTTCCCTAAAACCACATAAATTTTTTTTTCTATTGGATGATCTCTCCTGTTCCTCTTCTACTTGAAGAGGCCATAACTCTGCTCTTATTTGGAGAAATGTTTTGGTGTGTTTGCTCCTTTCTCTTTCTACACTGTAGCTTCCTTCTCTTTGAGAAAGTTCTACCACAGGTTTGACCTGTCCTCATTCTGCTTCCAGGCTCTCTGAGAAAATTCCTAGGTGCACCCCGCCAGGAGTCATTTATGCACAACCTTGGGCTCTGCAAGCCTTATCTGAGGGATGCAGGATTGCCTTTCTGCACTAAAATATCTCCTGCTTTGCCCAGCTGAGACTATATCTGCAATAGCTATCTGGTAAGGCTTTGTTGAAAAAAATTTGCTTTACAGTTGGTACCAAGGGATTACATTACATTGGAGTGGGGCCATGTTTTTATCAGTAAAGATTAGTTTTCCCAAGGCATTTATTGAAAGTCAGTTGATGCATCTGATGAGCCTAATTAAACAGTGGCCAAGTTTCCTATTAAGATGTAAATTCAAACTGTAATGCAATGCACTTAATATTTTCCTTCCTTACATTTCTCTTGCTACCACCCTGTCCAGAGCATAATAAGTAGTGGAAATTGTAGACATCATTATGCTCCTGCCAACGTGTATTGGGTACCTACTATGCACCAGACACAAGAGTAGAGGCTTTATATTCATAATTCACTTTATTCTCACTGCCAGAATGGATGATAAAACTGAGGATCACAATGATCAGGTAACCTGCCCAATGTAACACAGCCAGTGGCCATCTCTTGCTTGAACCATCACAGCTTCTTACTAATAGTTTCTCCCCTTATCTTGTCTCCTTGTCTCTCTGTCATTCAGTGAACAGGCTTAGCCCTACTCCTCTGCTCAACAACAGTACTCACCATTTGTTGATCATTTCCTGTGTGAACAAGGCAAGTGTCTGGTGCTTTTGAACACATGAACTCAGTCTTCCTAACCACCCTGGGAGGTGATTATTCTTACCCTCATTTTGCAGATAAGATGAAAGAGTCAGTGAGCACTTAACTGAAAACTAATAATTGATGGTGTTACTAGTTATTTTCAGAGATTTTGACATTTACATAAATAAATGTATACAGAAACATATTCATTTCTTTTTACACATATAAGAGTAAAATATAATATTAACACTCCCTGGAATGTATGAAATACAATAGAGTATAAATGTATGATTGTAATATGATGCTTATTTAAACATATATATCATGTAATTAATATAAAATAAGTAATACAATACCTTATATGTACAATTTTACTGTATACACTCTTCTGTAATGTCCCTTTTACATTGAACAATATAGTTTGGGGACAATTCTATATAAACACACAAAAAGCAACTTCATTTGCATATTATTTCAGTTTATTCAATTTTTCCTCCTGATAGGTACTTAGTTCTTTTAACCTGTGACGGCTGTCTTTCTAGTGGCTTTTTTCAGGAAGCAGATATTAGGTGTGTTCAGTTCGCCATTTTAATCCAGAGGTTGAATTGTTAGTATATCGTGGATTGCTAGACTAAGGTTTTTTTTGTTTTTTTTTTTTGTTTTTAGACTAGGTTTTGAGGATACTATTTAGTTTTCCTTGAGCTACTGGGATGGAGAACTATGTGGTTATTCCTAATGTACATCCTGTCTCTTCTCCCTATCACTAATACAGAACTATTCCTGCAAATACAACTCATCTGCACGAGTCTTTGTTCAGGTCCTTCTCCTCTGCTCCTTGGGATAAACTACTCTTTTTAGAATCCTTGTAAGACTTTCCAGCTTCTGCTGGCTGAAACTGGTAGTTTTGGTTTTATTCCTATCTTGGGAGAGGTTACTTTGAGATTTATGCTCACAGGTGTCTTTTTTCCACTTTTTTCCCTTTCCTTGTTCAATTGCTACTGCTTTTGCTATCCCTTCGAATTTTATTTTGTGGGTTCTACTTTCAGCTAGCCTAACTTTATCCAACATAGACTGTGTTCCTGTTCTTCATCTCATTACTGATTTTGAGTGACTTTTGAGAGAATTCTACCTCTAAATGGTCATATCCAAAATGCAAGGGTCTTTTTGGAAATTAATTGGGATCTCAAAGAAATTATAGATTAAGTTTGTGGAGAATTTACATCCTTACACTGTTGAGCTTATGTCTCTAAAATTATGCATAGCTTTTTTCAGGCCTTCTTTTCTGTCTCTCAATTATGCTTTATAATTTTTAGCATTGGGGTTCTTTCCTAGGCACTTCACAGTTTTTATTGCAATTATATAAGTTGTTTATTTAGTGGTATGTATGAGGAAGATTCAGATTTTTGTATGTTGATCTTATACATAGTATAATGTTACTTTAACATTATATTTCCATATTGCTAATAGAAGATGTGTAAAATACACAGTTGGAGAGAGATAACCCTCAACCCTACTACCTAAATGGAACCATATGCTTAAGTATATTGGCATATTTCTCACAGTTGTTTTAAATACTTAAAAAGACTAGTTGATATAATTTTTTTGCTCAGTAGCTATTAAAATGTCATAAGTATCCCACTGGCAACATATTTTATTATTTGATTATTTTATAATTTACTTTGTGTTGGGTTTTTAGGTTGCCTCCAGTTTTTCATTTACTAGCTTCTTAAGAAATATTTTATGTTTCTATATCTGAAAATATAATCTCCCTCTCTCTCAGTTTCCCCACTTATTAACAGTGATAATAATCAGTCTTGCCAGGCAGTTATGAGGATGTGACAGAGTGGTCACGGTGGTGCCTGGCACATGAGAAGTGCTCGTGTAATGTCAGTTATCATTATTTCTGTCCTACTAGGAAGAGCTTATGCTTTCACCTTCAGTGTTTAATATCACTTTCTAAGATAGCTGTTATCTCAAATTAATATGAGAAAACAGGTTCAGAAAGGTTATGTAAATGCTCAGTTCACAGAAGTGGTAAATGCCTTTGCTGCTTTAGTACATTTACCTGAAAAAGAAAATCTTTGATTAAGGCTGGCCTAGCATCCCACTCCAGTACTCTTGCCTGGAAAATCCCATGGACGGAGGAGCCTGGTAGGCTGCAGTCCATGGGGTCGCTAAGAGTCGGACACGACTGAGCAACTTCCCTTTCACTTTTCACTTTCATGCACTGGAGAAGGAAATGGCAACCCACTCCAGTGTTCTTGCCTGGAGAATCCCAGGGACGCGGGAGCCTGGTGGGCTGCCGTCTATGGGGTCGCACAGAGTCGGACACGACTGAAGTGACTTAGCAGCAGCAGAGCTGGCCTAGAGCTTGGTATACAGAGAAGGCAATGGCACCCCACTCTGGTACTCTTTTGCCTGGAAAGTCCCATGGACAGAGGAGCCTGGTAGGCTGCAGTCCGTGGGGTCGCTAAGAGTCGGGACATGACTGAGCGACTTCACTTTCACTTTTCACTTTCATGCACTGGAGAAGGAAATGGCAACCCACTCCGGTGTTCTTGCCTGGAGAGTCCCAGGGATGGGGGAGCCTGATGGGCTGCCGTCTATGGGGTCGCACAGAGTCAGACACGACTGAAGTGACTTAGCAGCAGAAGCAGCAGCAGAGGTTGGTAAGAGACTGTCTATAGACTGGAGACAGACTCATTGTAGTAGAGGCAAAATCAGTGCCGATTTTAGCAATAATAGCTTGACATGTGCTTCCCAACGAGATGCAGCAAGTCCTAGATTTAAAGCAGCATCAGCAACAACAGCCTGCATCTTTGTTACAGATTCTTTCTCTTAAGAGGACATGCCTTTTATTCTAAACCAAATAACATTTAAAGCGGGCAACATATTGGAAAAAGCTGTAAATGACTTCAGTAATGTTGCATTAAACATAAACCACCTGATTCCAGATTCCAACCATCTGCTGGTGCATACTTCTGCAGGAACAATGGCCTTGGTGAAAAATCAGACTCTCATCTCCCATTTCATCCTCCTGGGCCTCTTCAACGACACACCACTGCACCTCCTCCTCTTCTCCGTCATCATGGTCATGTTTCTGGTGGCCCTCTCTGGCAACGGGCTCATGATCCTCCTCATCAACACTGACTCCCGTCTACACAGCCCCATGTACTTCTTCCTCAGCTGGCTGTCACTCATGGACCTCATGCTCATCTCCACCATTGTACCACGGATGGCCATCGACTACCTCTTGGGCCATGGCTCCATCTCCTTCACAGGCTGTGGGCTCCAGATCCTGTTCTTTGTCACCCTCCTGGGGGATGAGTGCTTCCTGCTGGCTTTCATGGCCTATGATCGCTATGTGGCCATCAGCAACCCACTGAGGTACTCAGTGATCATGAGCCGCCGAGTCTGCTGGCTCATGGTGGCATTGTGTTGGCTCTCTGGTCTGCTGGATGGGTTAATTCAGGCCATCTATACCCTGAGCTTTCCCTACTGTGGCTCTCAGGAGATCGACCACTTCTTCTGTGATATCCCTGCAGTGCTCAAGCTGGCCTGTGCTGACACTTCTCTCTATGAGACTATGATCTATGTGTGCTGTGTCCTTATGCTGCTTCTGCCCTTCTCTGTCATCTCCATCTCCTACCTGTTGATCCTGATAACCGTGCTCCGCATGCATTCTGCTGAAGGTCGGAAAAAGGCCTTTGCTACCTGTTCCTCCCACATGGCAGTTGTGTCTCTCTTCTATGGGGCTGCCGTGATTGCTTACATGCAGCCCCAGACCTACCACTCTTCCAAGCAGGACAAGGTGGTCTCAGCCTTCTATACTATGATTACCCCTATGCTCAACCCACTCATCTACAGCCTGAGGAACAAGGAAGTGGCTGGTGCTCTCAAGAAACTCCTGGGGAGGTGTCCATGTGGTGGGGGACAGGCATAACTTGGCACTGCCGCTGCTTATACAGCTCTGGGCCCTGGGAACCTGGCTTACTCAAACGTAGTTTGATTGAAAGAGGTATGAATATGTCCTACTGAAAATTAAAGTTAGTTTCTGACCAGAAGCAACCAGATTAGCACATCAATTCAATCTACCCTGTCCATGCTGAGTATAGGCAATGTGGCAGGAAGTCAGAGCCTCTATGGTTACATAGCACAGAAGACACAGCCCCTTAATCCCTCAGCTGCTGTGAGACTGGGCATGAGACCACCCTCAGCTGTGTCCCTCCAAGAATTACAGAAGGCTGAGGAGAGCTGCCCAAGTTCATGGTTCTCCTTGGTGTGCTGCCTGAATCTCATGACTTATCAATGTGGATGGGGTATCTGGCTGCTGAGCACAGAAGAATTGATGCTTTTGAACTGTGGTGCAAGAGAAGACTCTTGAGAGTCCCTTGGACAGCAAGGAGATCAAACCAGTCAATCCTAAAGGAAATCAACCCTGAATATTCATTGGAAGTTCTGATGCTGAAGCTGAAGCTCCAATGCTTTGGCCACCTGATGCGGCTGATTCACTGGAAAAGACTCTGATGCTGGCAAAGATTGAGGGCAGGAGGAGAAGGAGGCAACAGACAATGAGATGGTTGAATGTCATCACTGACTCAATGGGCATGAATTTGAGCAAACTTTGGGAGAGAGTGGACAGGGAAGCCTGGTGTGCTATAGTCCATGGAGTCACAAAGAATCAGACATACTGACTGAGCAGCAACAATGTTTCCAGATACTTGTCTATTTCTTCTAGGTTGTCCAATTTTTTGGCATATAATTACTCATAGTGTTCTCATGGTATTTTTAAATTTCTAAAGTGTAAGTTTTTATTTCTCCTTTTTTGTTTCTTATTGTGTTTGAGTCCTCTCTCTTTTCTTTTGGGGAACCTGGCCAGAGGTTTGTTGATATTGTTTATCCTTTCAAAAGACTACCTCTTGGTTTTACTGATTTTTCTATTTCTACTGATCATTTTCCTTTATGATCTTCATTATGTCTTTCCTTCTGTTGAGTTTAGCCTTTGTTCTTTTTCTAATTCCTCTAGGTGGTAATTTAGGTTGTTCATTTGAGATGTTTCTTATTTTTTCAGGAAGGCCTGCATTGCTAGGAATTTCCTACTTAGAACTATTTTTGCTGCATCTAATAGATTTTGTAGATTTGTGTTTTCATTGTCATTTGTCTCAAGATATTTTAAAATTTCCTCTTTGATTTCATCATTTACCCATTGATATTTTTAGTAGCATTTTGTTTAGTCTCCATGTGTTATTTCATTTAGGATCTCTACTGCCTTATTGATTTTCTGTCTGGAAGATCTGTTCACTGATGTCAGTGGGATGTTAAAATCTACTGCTATTATTGTGTTCCTGTCAATTTCTCACTTTATGTCTGCTAGTGCTTGTTTTATGTATTTAGGTGCTCCTTTATTAGGTGCATATATGTTAATAAATATAATATCCTCTTCTTGTATTGAGCCTTTCTTTCTTTTTTTTTTTTTTTAGTATATGGTGTCCTTGTTTATCATTCTTTATGGCCTTTGTTTTAAAGTCTATTCTGTCTGATGAGTATTGTTAACCCCACTTGTCATTTCTGTTTGCATGAGATATCTTTTTCATCCTCTTACTTTCAACCCTAATGTGTCCTTCACCCTAAAGTGGGTCCCTTATTATAAAAGCATTTTGTAAGCTGTGTTTTATTGTCCAATTTGCCACCCTATGTCTTTTGATTGGAGGATTTAGTCCATTGACATTTAAGGTAATTATGGATAGGTATGTATTTATTGCCATTTTAAATCTTGTTTTCCAGTTGATTTTGTATTTCTCATTTTTTCTCTTGTGGTTTGATGTCTTTCTTTTGTTTTATGCTTGAGTTCTCTTTGGTTTTTGTGATCCTATCATATGTTTTTGACTTGTGGTTATCCTGGTTTTCAAGTATGTTAATCCACTACTATATCTACTTGCTTTATGCAGTTAGTCTGTATAAACTCAAACACATTCTAAAATATAATCTATGTTTTCTTACTCTCCTTTCCCACATTTTAAAATTTTTATGTCCTCTTTTACATCTTCATGGTTAGCCTTTTGCTATTTATTATAGTTACAATTGCTTTCCTTTTTTTATTAAAAAAAATCTATGTATTGGCTTATTTAAACGATTTGCTTTCTTAATGTGATTTTTTTCTTTCCTATAGATTCTTGCTAATTTTTTAAGATCTTTCAATATTTCTTTTAGGATAGGTTTATATTGCTGTATTCTTTTAATTTTTGCTTGCCTGGGAAATTCTTTCTCTCTCCTGTTTCAAATGGTAATCTTGCTGGGTAGAGTATCCTAGGTTGTAGGTATTTCCCTTTCAGAACATTGAGTATATTTTGCCACTCCTTTCTGGCCTGCAAGGTTTCTGTAGAGAAATCAGCTTATAGTTTTAGTGGGGTTCCATTGTAACTAACTCTTGTTTTTCTCTTGCTACCATCAGAATCCTCTCTTTAACTTTTGCCATGTCAATTAGAATGTTTTGATGTGGGTCTGTTTGGATTCACCTTGTTTGAGATCCTCCATTTTTCTTGTACCTGAGTATCTGATTCATTCTTTAGGTTTGGGAAGTTTTCAACCATAATTTCTTCAAATACAGTTTCAATCCTGTTCTCTTTCTTCTCCTTCAGGGATATCTATTATGTGTAGATTGGCTTGCTTTATGTTATCCCACAGATTGCTTATGTTGCTTTCTTCATCTTTTATTTTTTTTTAAATTTGTCTCTCTATCTACTGTTCTGACTGGGTGATTTCCATTAATCAATCTTCCAGATGACTTAATTTTCCTTCTGCATTATGTAATTTACTATTTATTGCCTTTAGCGTGGCTTTCATCCAGACAGTTTTATAATTTTTTTTTTTGGAGGTGGCCACACACTTTCACAGCATGTGGGATCTTAGTTTCCTGGCCAGGGATTGAACCTGCACCCTCTACATTGGAAGTACAGAGTCTTAACCACCAAACCACTAGGGAAATACCAGTTTTCTAATTTTGATTGGCTCCTTTTTTAAGTTTATAGTTTCTTGTTCTTTGTTATTGGTAGCCTTTCTTAATGTCTTTAGTATTTTTATTATGTCTGTTTTGAGCTCAGGGTCTAGTAGACTGGAGAGGTCTGTTTCAGTTTTTGTTCTTCCAAGGGAATTCTCTTGTTTTTTTTAAATGGGGAATGGTTCCTCTGCTTCTTTATTTTACTTGTATTTCTCTGACTCTGAATTTAGGAGAAACAGTTATCTACTCTGGCCTTAAAGGATTGTTTTTATGTGGGATCAACTCTGTGGAGCCTGTATTAGTCTAAAATTTTTGGTGTGAGGGCTGTTTTTTAGAATGGATGCCTATCTGTCTTTCCTCAGTGTATGCAGGCCTTCATCCTCTTGATGCCATGCACGCATGCTCAGTCGTTTCAGTCATGTTGGATTCTTTGTGATCGCATGGACTGTAGCCTGCCAGGCTCCTCTATCCAAGGGATTCTATAGTTACAGAGGAGTAGGTTGCCATTCCCTTCTCCAGGAGCATCCTTTTGATAGGGTTGTGACTGACATGGAGATTGGTGCCTACACTGGATGTTGAGTGGGGCTTCCTCTTTGCTCTGTGGTTGTCACAGCCCTGTTGGGGGTTGGATCTACTCCCCAGTTGTTGGAATAGAAGCTCCTTGATCCAGTTCTAAGCTGCAGTGTAAGGTAAGTGGGACTTGAGCACTTCAACTGAGAGAAGAGCCATGGAGTATTGCCCTGCAGGAGCTATCCACCAGATAGTTCACTCTATGGCATTGCCTGTCACCTTTTGTGTGTGCTCACAAGTATACTGTTGTTGCCACTGCCCTCAGCCCCACCTCAACCATGGGAATGCTGGCAAGCAGCCTGGGTGTCCCTTAGGTGCTGTGCTCACAAAGTCACTGGTGCGGATCAGCCAGTACAGATCTGCCAAAGTTAGGCACCAGGACAATATTCTTGCATGTGGACCTGCCATTGGAGCTGTGGAATCAGCCCAGATGTCTGCCCCATCTCTACATGCATGTACACACAAAACTCACCACTGCTGATGTCAGATCGGCTCCAGCCACAGGAGCTCCTGCTTGGAGGTGCCTAGCTTACAAAACTGCTGGCAGCATAAATCCATCAAAGTTGCATGGCTGCCAGACCATGGCTCAGATTTAAGCCCTGCCTCTGAAGGAGGGAAATCTGCAGATGCATTCCCAGAGCTTGTAGAGGCAGAGCCATGCTTGCTGTGAGCACATGGTGAATGAGGCTGATATGATGGGACCCTACCCCTCTCTTCGTGTACATGTTAACAATGAGGTTTCTATGGTAGATCAGAGCACATCCCCAGTTGTGGCCAGGGCCACACTCTTGAGCTGAGTAGTGCAGCGAGGTGGCCAGGACTGTCTCCACTGGTTGCCGTATGTTCTATCTGCCACAAGCCAGCTGCTGCACTGTCCTCTGAGCCTCTGAAACTCCGTATCTGTTCTAGATGAACTTCTAGCCAGTGAAGGGGGTTTCTAGGGTGAAGGATCCTTTCTTCTTTCAAAGTCCCCCTTCAGGGGCCCAAGTTCCATCTAGATTACTTTAATCCTACCCAGTACATGGTTACCTTTCTCGCAATTTTGGTTGTGTGAGACTTTCTGCCAGTGTTCAGTGGGTACTCTGTGAATTGTTCCACACATAGATGTAATTTATGTATTTGTGGGAGGAGGTGGGCTCCACATCCTTCTTCTTTTTAATTGGAAAATAACTGCTTTACAATGATGTGTTGGTTTTTGCTATACAATAATGTGCCTCCTCTGTGTCTCATATCTGAGCTTCCAAGCAGAGCTGGAGTGTTCACTTGGCAGGGAAGCCCACTAGAGCAGTCATGAGAAACTGGCCAGCTGCTCCTGCAGTTGTCCATCTGCCTTCTCTGCCATAATTACATGTTTATCCCCTCCCTCTGGAGCCTCCCTCCCGCCTCCCATCCACATCCTTCTATTTTGCCATCTTGATCTCCCTCCTCTCTTTCTCTTGTAATTGAAAAATACTCTGTCTTCTCCTTTTGCATCACTCTCTTGTTTTCTATGAAATTAGGTAAAACAGTTACCTATTGCAATCGAAGTGATGTCCTTGTGTGGGAGCATCCCTACACAGTATGCTCCATGACTTTGGTAGGAGAGCTGGATTTGACAGGAACAGAATTCACATTTTTCCTCAGGCAGTTTTCATCTTGGTAGGAGGCTGGTATGGAGATCGTGGGGCCAGGGCCTGAGCTAGGTGTGTTTCAGAGCTTCCCATCTTCTCAGTGGCTGTCACTTCCCTATCAGGGTTGGAAGCAGATCTGAAGTTGCTAGAGCAGAAACTGAAGGCTGGGCCTAAGCGGGCTTGATTTCTTGTAAGTGGTGCTCTCAACTCTCCCAGCACAGAATCCTTTCCCCAGAGATTAGTAGTTCTGGGGCCAGAGCAGCTGGGTCTGGAGCATGGGCTGTGATAGTCCAGCTGGGGTCAGAGGTATGAGTGCTTCTGATAGTAAGCACCTGTATTCGCTGCCCCTACCTTGTTCAGACAGCACTTTGGGTCTGAGCCTCATTTGTCTCTCACAGCTGGCTCTTTGCTTGAACTCTGCTGCTCTTGCCCCGGTGTTGAGCTGCTCGTCCAAGTACATGAGGCCTGTATGGACTCTTGGTATAAGTAGGGGCACAAGTTGTGGTGGTGTTGTTGCTAGGAGAGATCAGAGCTGCTTCTGATGAGCTGCCCATGTCAGTGCTGGTAATGGTTACCCCTGTTCTGCTCAGATGCCACTTAGGGTCTGAGCCTCCTCTGTGTCTCATATCTGAGCTTCCAAGCAGAGCTGGAGTGTTCGCTTGGCAGGGAAGCCCACTAGAGCAGTCATGGGAAACTGGCCAGCCATTCCTGCAGTTGTCCATCTGCCTTCTCTGCCCTGCTTGAGGAGCGTGTGCACTCCTCCTGAGCCAAGTCCAAACCTCCCACAGACTTCCTATTAGTCCCACTGGCCCTCCAATCCACCAAAGGGGCTCATCTTCCCCCTGTTGGTTCCCAGGGCTGGTACACCCAGTATCTGGTTTGAATCTCTCACTACCATAGGAGGATCTCCACTGTAATCTCCCTTTTCCTCTAAGTCCCCTTCTAGGTTCACAGGCAGATCGGACTGATTCTCTTCCCTTCCTACCTGATTTTCTGTGGGTCATCTTACAACCTGGGTTGTGCAGGAGTCTTTCTGCCAGTCTCCAGTTACTTTTCAGTGAGAACTGTTCCACATGTAGATGTATTTTTGATATTTTCATTGGGGTTTTCTTTCCTCCTATTCCAACATCTTCACCTTCTCCTCTGTAACAGTTTTTTTAAAACTATACTTGTTCTGATATTAGTATTTCCACTCCAGTTTTTTCTTGATAAATTAGCATGGAACATTGTTTTTCCATTAAAAAATTTTAATCTATGTCTTTTTATCTAAGTGAATCTCTTAAAGATAGCATAGTTGGATCATGTCTTATTCTGCCAATATTTGCTTTAAATTAGAGAGGTTAATTCATTGAAATTTAAAGTAATTACTGGCAGGGACAGACTTACTTCTGTCATTTTGATATTTATTTTCTATATGTCTTACAGATTTTTAGTTTCTCATTTCTTCCATTACTGTCTTTTGTATATAATTTATTTTTTTGTTAGTGTACTGTTTTGATTCTCTCCTTGTTTCCTTTTGTGTGTATTGTACATAAATTTATTTCTCAATTGCCGCAGGAATTACAATTCATATCTTAAATTTATAATAATCTAGTTTGATTTAACATAACTGTGTTTTTATTATATATAAAACCTGACCCTTACATTGCTCTGTCTCTCTTTATTTTGCTATTGTCACAAATATTACATCTTTACACATTGTTTAGCACAGCTTTATAATTTTCCCTTAATATACTTATATTTTAAATAATTTAGGAAAGTTACAAACCAAAAATATAGTAATATTGGTTTTTATACTTATGTTACTTTTGCCAGCATTCTCTATTTCTCATATGACTTCAAGTTCCTATCTAGTGACATTTCCTTTCAGCCTGAATAACACCTTTTAACATTTCTTGTCTACTAATGTAATCTCAAGGCTTTTGTGTAGCTAAAAATTTATTATTTCTCCTTTATTTGAAGAGTAATTTAGCCAGATATAAAATTCTTTTTTTTTTTCAAAAGTCAAGAATAAATATTTAAATCTAGTACTGTGTTGAACAGATGTGATGAAAACTGGCATCTTTGTATTTTTCTTCATCTTAGAAGGAAAATTTTCAGCCTTTCTGCCTTATATATGATATTAGCTGTGGACTTTTTAAAAAAAAATTTTTTTATTGGAAGATAATTACAACATGGTGATGGTTTCTGCCATACCTCAACATGAATCAGCCATAGGTATACATATGTCTCCTCCCTCTTAAACCTTCCTCCTACCTCCCTCCCCATCCCACTGCTCTAGGTTATCACAGAGCACCAGCTTTGGGTTCTCTGTATCTTATAGCAAATACCCACTGGATAACTATTTTGCATATGGTAGTATATATGTTTCAATATAGAAGTCTTTGTTGATGGTTTTTTTTTTTTTTAAATTTCAGTGGTTTAAGTGGTCAGTGTACTTCCTTATGGTCTCAGGGTTTCTGAGAAATTTGTTGTTAATCTTATTGAGCTCATGTGCATGATGAGTTGTTTCTCTTTTGTTGCTTTCAAGATTCTCTCCTGGTCTTTGGCTTCCAACAATTTCATTATAATGTAAAAGTATCTCTTTTGTGTTTGTGCTGCTTGGAGTTCATTGAACTTCTTACATGTGTTTTTTCATGTGTTTTATCAAACCTGAACACTTCTCAACAATTATTCCTTTAAATGTTCTTACTGCGTCTTTGTCTCTTCTCTTTCTTGAATTTCCAAATGCCTATGTTGCTATACTTGCTTATATAACACAGATCTCTTAGGCTTTTTAAAAATTGTCATTTCTATAAATTTTTGTTCTTAGACCTGATAATCTAAATTGATCTATCATCAGATTCTCTGATTTTACTTCTGCTTCTACCTTTTAAAATCTGCTATTGATACCCTTAGTGAGTTTTTCATTTTCAGCTTCCGAAGTTCTATTTATTTCATTTTATATTTTGTATCTGCTTATTGATATTCTCGATTTATTCATGAACTATTCTTCTAGTTTCTATAGCTCTTTGTCCATGGTTTCCTTTAGCTCTTTCAGAATATTTAAGACAGCTGATTTAAAGTCCTTTCTGGTATGTCTAATATCTGTGCTTTCTCAAGGACAACTTCTGTTCAGTTGTTCTGTGAGTGCATTATACCCTCTTGTTTTCTTCATGCTTTGTGATTTTGCATAGAAAACTGGATATTTTGAATATTATAAAGTGATAACTCTGGGAAATAGCTTCTTTTCTCTCCTCAACATTTTCCCCCACCCCCATGGCTTTGTTATTGGCTTAATAAGCTTTAAAACTATTTTTGTAAAGTCTGTATCTGTTTCTGTTTTGAGGGCTTTAGAGAAAATGGAGGGAAGTCATACTAGTAACTATAATCCTTAGAAGCTATAATGCGGAGATGACTTTTGGTTATCTTTTCAATTTCAGCCTCACAACAAGCATTTTGTAGTGAAAATCATTATTCCCATTTTATAGATGAGAAAACTGGTGTTCAGATGGGTCCTTTGCCCAAGGTGAAGTCTAAAAATATTGACACCCAGCTCTGTCTGACTGTAAGGTCAAGTGTCTGTGCTATGCTACCTTTAAATTTCTTAGTCTGACAGATACGAGTTGATGGAAAAGTGGGCAAAAAGTGGTCGGTTCAGGGACAGATGACCTTTGTCCTAGCAAAGTGTTTATTGAATCTTTGACCTCTTTAGGACTTCATTGAATTCCAGTGGAACTGAGTTCCGAGTTTAGAAGCATCAGTGTCATCTTGGATGGGAATGTCTCATAGCCTAGGTAACAGGAGGAGGCAAAAGAAATCAGAGGGGCAACAGTCTGGAAGACTTTGGAAGATACCCTGTTGTCTTCACCTATATACAGTATTTACTGGGCATTCATATTGGGAGCCATAACCCAGAGCAAAACCCAACATTTCTTGTTCGAGTTTTAAGCCGGGGAGAGACACTTTTTCCTGGACTGACCCAGAGAATCTCTCCCCAGTTTCTTTTCCATGTACCCCTGGGAAAGAGTTTGTTTATTGATGAGCAGAGAACTTTGCAAGAGGCTTCCTTTCCCAAGAGGTTTAATTGCAACAGACTGGGGACAGAGATGTGGCAGAGAAGGGTTCTCTAAGGACTTGTAAGAACAGAAGTAACTTTCCTTAGTCACAGCAGAAGGGAGAAAAATGTGTGGCAGTGAGAAGTGACAAGGAATAAAACTCCTGAGCTAGATGCTGAATGTGGCCCAGCAAGGGGTTTTTCCCCAGGTGAGAAGCTCTGTGCTGGCTTCCAGCTAGAAGCCTGTCCCCTCTTGATCCAGCCCTCTTCCACTGTTTTCCTTTTGGATGAGGGCTATACGGTCTCTCTGTGCTCCAATTTTTGTTTCTGAAAGACTTTTCTTAACTTCTAAAGATTCTGCCAGTGTTTTAGTATGAATCTCTCTCTTCCAGGATTTTCTGAGTTTCTGTTTTGAGCTATTCTATTTTCATTTTTATGAGTCTTATTGAATTTCTTCAGTCATGGTGGGAAGCATTGACTGTTTCCTGCTGATTGGATGGGGAGTGCCCCAGGCATCTTGGTCAACTGCTACTTTCACAAGCAAGATAGAAGGAAATTCTAGAAGAGTTCTGATCAAGCAAGCCTTTCTTTCCCCTA
The DNA here is from genome assembly GCF_019320065.1 of Cervus canadensis. NCBI lineage: Eukaryota > Metazoa > Chordata > Mammalia > Artiodactyla > Cervidae > Cervus > Cervus canadensis. Next base: position 67,826,987 of record NC_057389.1, read on the forward strand.
GAAATATCTCTTCTCTGTGTTTAATGGTTCTCTTCTGCTTCTCTTTCAGCCCTATTTCCTTCAAGAAATGGAGATATGCAGTTTTCTCTGCACTAAGAGAAACTTTGTTGCAGACCCAACTGACTGATCAGAGCAGCCCTACCTGGGTTGTGGAATCTGTTCACCCAGGACACAGGGCTCCCGATGGAACCTGCCTCATGATTCTCCAGGCCTTCCTGATGTCACTGATTATATAGTTTCAGGTCTGGCTCTTCCTCTCTGCATCTTGTATTGATACTTCACCTCCCCACTATGAAATGCTTAAGATGTTTTTTTTCAACTCACAACTATCCTTGCCATTCTCCTACTTACTATTTCTCTTAAGGTAGAAGACTCTTGTGTGGTCAGATTTTGTTTTGAAATATTTTTTTCTCTTAATTCTCTAATCCATGGGTAGAACTAGGAAGGAGCTGAGCGTTTCATCCAACTTGTCATTTTACAGGTGTGAGACTGAGACCCAGAAAGAGAAATTTAGTTCCATAGGGTCTCATCACAGGTTATAGGGAGGGTGTGCACGATTTGTCGTTTCATGTCTAAAGAGGTCAAACAATGGCTAGACTGCCTGAAACTGATCCCTTCAAGGTACTGGGACAGTGTTTCTGAAACCTGGTTGTTAGGTTTTGAAAGGTCATGAAGGTTACAAAGTCCTCTCATGCTTATCTACTGTTTGGGCTTATGTTTCCAATTCTTGAAGACAAGGTTTTGCTTGTCTTTTCCCAGCATTGCCATGCGCTTAAAAAAAACTTTGCTTCTTTACACTTCATCTTTGTCCAGGGAACAAAAAGTGATGAAATTGAAGACATGATTATAGCTGCCGCTGTGTGTTGGGTACTTACAATGAACCTGGCAATAGAGTAGAGACTTCACATACATTATCCTAATTTATTTTCACTGTCAGAATGGATGATAAAACTGGGCAACAGAATGATTAAGGAACCTGTCCCAGGTAACACACCCCAGAGCTGTCTCCAGCCTGGACCATCAAACTGATTATTAGTAGCTTCTTCTCTTCTCCTGTCTTCCTGTCTCTCTGCCATCCAGTGAACAGGCATAAATCTGCTCCTTTGCTTAACAGCCAATAGTCCCCACCACTTGTTGAGTGTTTTCTGTGTGAATCAGGCAACTGTCTGGTGCTTTTCAACACACAGACTCAATCTGCATAGCCACCCTGGAAGGTGATTATTCTTGTCCTCACTTTGCAGATGAGATGAAAGGCTCAGTGAGCAGTTGCCCCAAACTAAGGCCAGATCCTATTTCTTAACCATGACTCAGTGATGTATCAATATAAAATTCCATCTCCTAAGTATGGCATTCATGAGCAGATTCTCTCCACTGTCTCCCTGTGTGGACCCCTGCTCAGTCAAGGGACTCAACTTGCCTCCTCCATCAATTTTTGCTTTCTCTTTTCTGCCTCAAGCTCTGTCTCTTCCTTCTGCCAGGAATATTTGGCCTCTGCTCAGTCTGAGGTATTCCAATTATTCTTCAGGATCAAAAATCACCTCCTGGGTTCCAGGAAATTTCTGATTCATCCCAAAGTTGAGAATTTCTTCTCTAGCACCTTTAAGGACAGAAAAATTTCACTCATGGTACTTGTCCGGATGCCAGCTTTCCCGATGCTAAATGTTCTCAGGTGTGAATAGGTAATATAAGCAATACACACAGAGACCACACTTATGGGCTTTATGCTCAGTAAACATAATAAAAGGTTGCGGAAATCCATTTTTGAAAATGTAAATACCTCCACCAGATAAATAACTTCAATTCAGAAATAAAAGCAATCTTTTGACTTTTTAAAGGATTATAAGAAAACTGTGGATTTTCTGTCGGTGGCTGTTCACATAAACACCAGATTGTGCATACAGTTTGGAGGTTCATAAACCCCTGTATTAGGAACCTTTGATGTTGTGTTGGTCAACAGGGCATTACTTGATTAATGAGTATCTTATTGATTCCAGACAACAAGTGATATAAGGAAAGAGGAGAAATTACTGAGGAGAAGAAACTTGATGGAAGAGTCAGGGTTTCAGGGGAGGAGAGGTCAATGGGGGCATCATCTCCCAGAAGGAAAGTGTATCTGCTTATTCCTTCTATTCTCGGCACTTAGCACATTACCAGGTACATAGTGAATGCTCATTAAATATCTATTGAATGAATGAAGAATCAGGGAAGGCATTCCAGACAGATGAGATGGTATGAATACAAGTACAGGCTCTGTCCAGCAAGAACTTGAATTGATTTGGGCATATAGAGATGGAGATGAAGTTTGGGACTCAACAAGGAGGTCTGGAATTTCTCGATTGCTGAGCTTGGCCTTACAGGCTCTATGGACACCTGCTCACCTGAAAGAAGCCAGGCTCTTAAACATGAGCACAGAATGTTCCAGTGATGGAAGAGGAAGCTGGGAAGCATCAGGTCTTTACATGGTTTCGGTCCAGACTGAAAACTACTGCCTCTGGTGCTTGGGGGAGGCCTGAGGGCAAGTATAACAAGATACCGAAGAGGGCAAAGTTGACCATGGAAGCCAAAAGAGGTCGCAGACAATGCAGTCTGCTCCATAGCTCCTCCCAGCAGGGTAGGCAGAGTCAGACACTGAGCTCTCAGAACTCAGAGATCTTACGATTGCATTGGTTACGGGAGAGCTCTGTGCCTCTGCCTGGCTGCCCTCTGCACCCGGGCACCTCTTCTCTTCCTGTGCCTTCTCCCATCAGTGCCATTGTCTTCCCCTGATCCTTCTCTCTCAGCATCTGTGTTCCCTTTTCCCACCGTGTCTGTGTTCTCCGCCTTCTCTGTCTCTTCAGGGGAAGAATAATTTTTTATATTCCAACACATTCTCTCATTATTATTTTTTTTTCTATTTTATGGCTGTTTATCTTATCTTCTTTTCCTTGACATTTTCCCATTACTCCTTTCATCTCTCCCTTGATTTCTTGGTCTGTTGTTAGTGTTTGTCTTCATCCTTCTCCTTTCTAATCCCTCACCTTCTTTCTCTCACACTTTGCTTGCATCAGTGCCATTGCTCTACGCTCTATGAGGATTATAGTCGTTGCCTGGGATGGGATTGTTAATTTGGTCCCCTGTGCTATGACTAATGTGTGTGGCCAGGTAGCTGTGGCAACAAAGAGATCCACTACAACACCCCAGAGGTAAGTGACATTGAGAACAGTATCTGACTGATTATTTTTTCTATAAGAATATGTTAAAAATACTAATTTATTACTTTAAAAATTTCCTAATTGCTAATTTCTTGGATGTGTTTTATAATGTTATGTTACAAAACAAGCAAAAGAAAAAAGATGTTCCAGGTGCATCAACTACCGGCTTATGACAATATTCACTTAAATTTAAGGAATATATGAACTTGTTACTGTTTTTTTCCCACATCTAAATATATACAATTTTATTTGTCAATTTTATCTCAGTAAAATTTGAGAGATAAAAAAGACAGAAATGGGAGGTGACTTGACTCCAGTTAGAGATTTAGTAAAGGCAAGTTCAATAACAAGAAAAAAATGGGGGACATGTCGGGGGGATACTTTCCACCAGCTTATCTCAAACTTCATTGTGCATGAAATTAAGATTCCTCACTTAATAGCTCTTAGATGGGGCAAAAGAAACCTGCTATTCTAATCAGCATCAGAAATAATTTTTATGAACACTAAAATTTGAAAATTGTTATAGGTCTTAGAATCAATAACATTTTTCAAAAAAAGCAATATGACTACCAGCCTTTTTTAAAACCTCTTTTCAAGACATAATGTTATGATTTAAAACAGGAGCAAATTTATTAGTCATTCTATCTACATGATTTCCTCCTTGTCACTTTTCTTCGTGCAGGCCTGGTGAAGTCATTTTGCCTTCCTCTAATTCAATACAAAATTCTAAACATCTGAGCTTCATTACTTACTTACATATCACAAGGACTCTGAAACATTCATCTAAAGATATTTTATTGTCTTTTTTTTTGCATTTCTTTTTAACCATTTATATATTGAATTATGGTTAATTTATATCATATTAGCTTCATGTATACAGTTAAGTGATTTTGCTATATGTATATATATTTATTTTTTCCCAGATTCCTTCCCATCATAGGTTTTTACAAGATGTGCTATACAGTAGGTCCTTGTTGTTCATCTCTTTTATGCATAGTAGTATGTATATGTTGATTCCTCATATATCACACATACTGCCCATCACTATCCCCTCTGATAAACATAACTTTGTTTTCTATGTTTGTGAGTCTATTTCTGTTTTGGAAATAAGTTCATTTATGTTATTTTTTTCAATTTCACATGTAAGTGATATCATATGATGTTTATCTTTGGTATACTTCACTTAGTAGATAATCTCTACATCCATCCATGTTGCTGTAAAAGGCATTATTTCATTTGTTTTTATGGCTGAGTAATATTCCATTGTATGTATACATATATATATGTGTATGTATATATATGTGTGTGTGTGTGTGTATACCAAATATTTTTCATCCATTCTTCTGTCAGTGGACATTTAGGTTACTTCCATGTCTTGGCAATTGCAAATAGTGCTGCAATGAACATCAGGGTGCGTAAAGCTGAATGAATTGTGGTTTTCTCCAGATATATGCCCAGGAATGAGATTGCTGGGTCATATGGTAACTCTATTTTTAATTTTTCAAGGAACCTCCATATCATTCTCCATAGTGGCTGCAGCAATTACATTCCCAACAGCAGCATATGAAGGTTCATTTTCTCCACATCCTCTCTGGCACTTATTATTTGTAGACTTTTTATTAATGGCCATTCATTCTGACTTCTGTGAGGTGATACCTCACTGTAGTTTTGATTTGCATTTCTCTAATAATTAGCAATATTGATCATCTTTTCAGGTGCTTATCATCCATCTGTATGTCTTCTTTGGAGAACGGTATATTTAGGTCTTCTGCCCACTTTTTTATTTATTTATTTATTTTTACATATAATGAGCTGTATGAGCTGTTTCCTTATTTTAGAAATTAATCCCTTATTTGTCACATCATTTGCAAATATTTTCTCCCATTCTGAATCCCTCAGAGTGTCTTTTTATTTATGATTTCCTTTGCTGTGTAAAAGCTTTTAAGTTTAATTAGCTCCCATTTGTTTATTTTTGTTTTTATTTCCACTACTACAGGAGACATAGTCAAAAAATATTTCTGCAATTGATGTCAAAGAGTGTTTTGCTTATATTTTCCTCTAAGAGTTTTATACTGTCTGGTCTCCAATTTACATCTTTAATCCACTTGAGCTTACTATTTGTATACAGTGTTAAAGAACGTTCTAACTTCATTATTTTACATGTGACTTCCCATTTGCATCATTTGTTGAAGAGGCTATCTTTCCTTCATCATAGATTCTTGCTTCCTTTGTCATAGATTAATTGACTGTAAGTGCACAGGCTTATTTTGAGGCCTTCTATCCTGTTCCACTGATCTAGATTTCTGTTTTTGTGCCAGTACCATAGTGCTTTGATTATTGTAGTTTTGTAGTATAGTCTGAAGTCAGAAAGCATAAGTCCTCCAGCCTCATTCTTCTTTCTCAAGATTGTTTTGGTTGTTTGGGGTCTTTGTATTTTCATACAAATTTAAAAAACTTTTCTAGTTCTACTTCTGTGAAAAACGCCACTGTAATTTTACAGAGATTGCATTGAATCTATGGATGGCCTTGGGTAGTATAGTCATTTTAATAATAGTAATGCTTCTGATACAAGAACATGGTATATCTTTCCATCTGTTTGTGCTGTCTTTCATCAGTATCTTATAGGTTTTGCAGTACAGGTCTTTTGCCACCTTATGTAAGTTTATTCTTAGATATTTCATTTTTTACGTGTGATGATAAGTGAGATTGTTTCCTTAATTTCTCTTGATGATGTTTCATTGTTAGTATAGAGAAATACAACAGATTTCTGTATATTAATTTTGTATCCAGCAACTTTACTGAGTTCATTGATGAGCTCTAGTAGTTTTCTGGTAGTATCTTTAGAATTTCCTATGTATAACATCATGTCATCTGTAAACAGTTTTACTTCTTTCTGAATTTAGATTCCTTTTATTTATTTTTCTTCTGGGATTGATATGGCTAGAGCATTCAAAGCTATGTTAAATAAAAGCGGTGAGAGTGGACATCTTTGTCTTGTTCCTGATCAAAGGAAATTCTTTCAGTTTTTCACCATTGATTATGATGTTAGCTGTGTTTGTCATTTATGGCCTTTATTATGTTGAAATATTTTCCCTCTATGCCCACATTCTAAAGAGTTTTTATCATAAATGGATGCTGAATTTTAACTGGTTATTTTTTTCTGTATTTGTTGAGATGATCATGTGGTTTTTATTCTTCAATTTGTTAATGTGGTGTTTTGCACTGATTGATTTGAAAATATTGAAAAATCTTTGCATCCATGGGGTAAAACCCACTTGATGATGGTGTATGAACCTTTTAATGTATTGTTGCATTTGGTTTGTGAGTGTTTTATTGAGGATTTTTGCATCTGTATTCATCAGAGATATTGGCCTGTAATTTTTTCTATTTGGGGTATGTTTGTCTAGTTTTGGTATCAGGCTGATGATGGCCTCACAGAATGAATTCAGAAGTGTTTATTCCTCTGCAGTTTTTGGGGATAGTTTCATAAGAACATGTTTTTATTATTAAGAATTCAAACATCACAGGTTAAACTAGAGTCTTCTGTGACCACCATCCTTACCCAGTCTTAATCCTTTCTCCAGAGGTAACCACTGTTATATTCTGTGTCCTTTAGAACATTACATGTACTTATTTCTCATTTTCTTGTCTCCCCACACTTAGCATTACCAAGCTTTATACCAACCTGATATGTAAAAGTGTATTTCTCTTTTAATTTGAGTTTCTCTAGTTACTTGTGAAATAAAGTCATTTTATTGATGCTATTTGCAGTCTATTTTCTGAGAATTACTGCTCATCATGTTCTTTATTTTTCTTATTGACTTGTGGGTATTATTTATATGGTTTGAATATGAAAAGGATATGTATTTGGTAATATATTATACTGTAGATTTTTTATCATTATATATAATAGTTTATAGATTTTGCTCATTCCTTTTGCTGTAATTAATGAGACCAATCTTACCACAAGGACACAGACACATTCTCCTATATTTCTTCCAATAATATTATAAATTTCTCACTTTAAATCTTTAAGCTTCCAGGAATTTGTTTTACTGAGAGGTACAATTATGGACCTAATTTTTAAAGATTTTTCAAACAGGTGAAAAATTGTCCTAAATCATTTTTGAATATTCTTTTCTCACAGAAATTAAACTATAGTATTTTAATCCAATTTAAAATTTTCACACATATATACCTGATCCCGGACTTTTTTTTTGTTACTTTTGTCAATTGTTCTGTTACTTCACCAATAGCAGACTTTATATATTTTGGTAATTAAAGAGGCAGTTTCACTTTTTACTCTGATCTGTTAAACATTGCTTTACTCTTGAAAATTTTTTGGCTCTTCATCCAGTAAGACGTCCAGATCTATTAAGCATCTACAACATGCTGTGCATGAACGTTGGTTATCACTTGATCAATTCCCATGACAAATGTTGTTGGTTATCACCTCAATATTATATCTATGTATTTTTAAAAGTATATATTGTTTCACAAAGAGTAAATTTTAAGAGGTAAAAATAATATACCATAAAGATTCTTTTCCTAACTTGTGGACATGCCAAGTTGCTTCAGTCACATCAGACTCCACAACCTGTGGACTGTAGCCCACCAGGCTTCTCTGTCCACGGGATTCTCCGGGCAAGAATACTGGAGTGATTTGCTGTGCCTGCTTCCAGGGGATCTTCCCAACCCAGGGATTGAACCTGCATCTCTTATAGTCTCTTGCATTGGCAGGCAGGTTCTTTACCACTAGTGCCCCCTGGGAAGCCCCTAACTTAGGTCTCAGCAATCTTACTCTTCTGATTCTTTCCTCTGAGGTAAGCAGCATTACTAGCTTCTCATGTTTAATTCCAGAGATTTTACACTAAGTTTATAGATATAAACATATACAGACACATATTCATTTCTTTTTTTATACATGTATCAGTAAAATTTAATATTATATTGTATTCCATGATATATGATGTATAATATAGAATATAGAATAATTATATGATTATAACACATAAAGCATAGTTTATATAGGTATATATAACATTTAATTATGACATGTAATTATATAGTATGTAATATAGCTCATAAACTGCTCTGTCAGTGCCTTTTTCACAGAACAATATTATTTGGGGAGAATTCTATATAAACACATAAAAAGCAAACTCATTTTTCTTCTTTTTTACAGTTTATTATTCCATTGTTTATTCAATTTTTCCTCTATTGATAGATATTTGGATCTTTTGCGATCTTTTTTCCACTATAAACAAATCTACACCAAATCCTGTTGTCAACGCAACATTTCATATATGTGCAAATGTTTTTGTAAGATGAATTCTTGTAAGTAGAACTGTGTAGTCTGAGGTGTATTTTAAAAGTTTTTTTTTAAGGTTTCATCTTCTACATACTTTTTTTCCTATAAATTCTTATTCATGTTTCAAGCTTACCTTCCTATATCTCATCTAATGTTGATTATAAAAATTTTTAATCCCCACTCACTCACTTTCCCCATTTCACAAATGGGGCAAATGATAATTTTTAACAGTTATGAAGACTAAATATGATTACAGAGTGCTCATCATGGTGCTTGGCACATGAGAAATGATCAAGTAATGTCAGCTATCAATATTTCTGCACTACAAGACACTGCTTATGTTGTCATCTTCAACCTTTACTATCACTTCACAGACAGTTGTTATCCCAATTTAAGATAAGAAAATTGAGATTCATAAAGGTCATAACAGTGCTCAGTTCACACAGTTGTTAATGTCTTTGCTGTTTTAGGTCTTTTCTGGGGACAGAGAAATCCTTTAGTGAGGCCAGCCCAGAACTCTGTAGGAGAAGCATCTCTGTGGGTTGGAGTACAGACCAATCCTAGCAGAAGTAGAAGCACTGTTTACTTTAACATAATGGGTTAAGACAGGCTTCTCAATTATGTGCAGAAAGATTTAAAAGTAAAAGCAACAGAAGTATTCTGCATTTTTGTTAGGATATTTTTTCTTAAAGAAACCATACCTTTTATTCTAAATCAAATAACATGTAAAGAGGGCAACATATTGGGAAAATTTGCAATGATCTCAATATTATGGCACTGAATACAAACCTCCTGCTTCCAGATCCCAGTCCTCTCTCTGGCACTTCCCTCTGAAGGAACAATGGCCTTGTTGGGAAACCAGACTCTCATCTCCCACTTCATCCTCCTGGGCCTCTTCAACGACACACCACTGCACCTCCTCCTCTTCTCTGTCATCATGGTCATGTTTCTGGTGGCCCTCTCTGGCAACGGGCTCATGATCCTCCTCATCAACACTGACTCCCGTCTACACAGCCCCATGTACTTCTTCCTCAGCTGGCTGTCACTCATGGACCTCATGCTTATCTCCACCATTGTACCACGGATGGCCATTGACTATCTCCTGGGCCATGGTTCCATCTCCTTCACAGGCTGTGGGCTCCAGATCCTGTTCTTCCTCACCCTCCTGGGGGATGAGTGCTTCCTGCTGGCTTTCATGGCCTATGATCGCTATGTGGCCATCAGCAACCCACTGAGGTACTCAGTGATCATGAGCCGCCGTGTCTGCTGGCTCATGGTGGCAGGATCTTGGCTCTTTGGCCTGGTGGATGGGCTGATCCAGGCTATCTTTACACTACGATTCCCTTACTGTGGCTCCCAAGAGATTGACCACTTCTTCTGTGAGGTCCCTGCAGTGCTCAAGCTGGCCTGTGCTGACACCTCCCTCTATGAGACTATGATCTATGTGTGCTGTGTCCTCATGCTGCTCCTGCCCTTCTCTGTCATCTCTGCCTCATATCTGAGGATCCTGATAACTGTGCTCCACATGCCCTCTGCTGAAGGTCGGCAGAAGGCCTTTGCTACCTGTTCCTCTCACATGGCAGTTGTGTCTCTCTTCTATGGGGCTGCCACGATCACCTACATGCGACCTCAGGCCTACCATTCCTCCAAGCAGGACAAGGTGGTCTCTGCCTTCTATACCATGATTACCCCTATGCTCAACCCACTCATCTACAGCCTGAGGAACAAGGAAGTGGCTGGTGCTCTCAAGAAACTCCTGGGGAGGTGTTCTTGTGGTGTTGGGCAGAACTAGGTTGATTTTGGCACCTGGAAATATGCTCCGGGGCCAGGAAAGCTGGCCTAACCAACTGTCCTTTCATTGGAAGAGATATGAATGTGCCATACTAAAAATAAAAGTCATTCTCTGATTAAGGATAGTCAAATTAAGGTTAGCCAACTCAATCTATCATGTTCACGAAGATTGTGGCAATTTGGACAAAAAGTTGGGCTGACAGAGTTACAAGAATAGAAGACACACATCCTTCATTCCATGGTTGTTGAAAGAGTTGACAGGTGGAAGCTTTCAGCTATGTTCTTCTCAAGGAATTGCCCATAGCTGAGAAGAGACATCTTGCCCTAGGCCTTGCTTCTTCTTGGGATAATGGAGGATGCCTGGAGAGGTCAATGGAGTATTACAAAGGCTTGGCTACCTTGCCTCAGTTTGACTCTGAGGGTCCCTCCAGCTCCAGAGCTCCCCAAAGCTCCCCAATTCCAGAGCACTACACATAAGCATCACGGACCACTTATCTCTGTATCCAGTTTTGCTTCCTTAGCTAACTTCCCATTTTATAGGTCTTCATACTGAAAAGAGTCTCCAATAAAGTTTCTGCATGCAAAGTCTATCTCACTTTGCTTCTGGGAAACTTGATTTGTGACACATTTAAACTCAGCAATGACAGTAACTTAGAGTTTGCTAAATAGGTCACTTGCTTCTTGGAAGAAAAGCTATGACAAACTTAGACAGTGTGTTAAAAATCAGAGACATCACTTTGCTGACAAAGGTCCATATATTCAAAGCTATGGTTTCTCCAGTAATCATGTACAAATGAGAAAGTAGGACCATAAAGAAGGATGAAAGCCGAAGAATTGGTGCTTTCTAACTGTGATGCTAGGGAAGACTCTTGAGTGTCACTTGGACAATAAGGGTATCAAACCAGTCAGTCCTAAAGGAAATCAACCCTAATATTCATTGAAAGGGCTGATGCTGAACCTGAAGCTCATATACTTTGGTCACCTGATGTGAAGAGCTGACTCATTGGAAAAGACCCTAATGCTGGGAAAGACTGAGGGCAGGAGGAGAACGAGGTGATAGAGGATGAGATGGTTGGATGGCATTGCCAACCCAATGGACATGAGTTTGAGCAAACTCAGGGAGATAGTGACAGACAGGGAAGCCTGGTGTGCTACAGTTCTTGGGGTTGCAAAGAGTCGGATACAACTGAGTACTGAACAACCACAACAATGCAAAAGTAACAACATACATAATCTTCCCAAATGCCAAGAGAACATTGCTTAGGTTAGATCATATGTTAAGTCACAAGAAAATTCTTAAAGTTAAGAAGATTAAATCACATCAGGCACTTTTCCAACCACAATGATTTGAAACTAGAAATTGATTACAAGAAGAAAACTGGAAAAAAAAAAAAGCCTCACAGATTTGTGGTCTTGAACAACATGCTACTGAACAACCATGGATGAAAGAACAAATAAAAAGAAACATCAAAAAATACCTGAAAAATCGAAAGAAGTGTCAACAATACCACAAGACAAAAAAGAAAAAGACACAGTGACCAAAATTTATGGAACGCAACAAAAGGAATTCTAAGAGGAAAGTTCATAGCAATAAATGTCTACATTTAAAAGAAAACAAGAAAAATCATATATAAACAATCTCACTTTATAACTCAACTATGTAGAAAAAAAACAAATGAGCCAAAAATACAATAGATTGAAGAAAATATAATGAATAGAGCCAAAATAAATGATATAGAGTTAAAAAGACAATAGAAAAAAACAATGACACCAAGAACTGGTTCTATAAAATGACAAACTAAATTGAAAAAACTTTACCTAGACCTACCAATATGAAAACAGAATGCTCAAATAAAGTCTGAAAGGAAATAAACACAATACAATGACACTACAGAAATATAGAGTATCATAAAAATGTGAACAATTATAAACAAATCAATTCGATAACCTGGAGAAAGTGAATAAATATCCAGAAACATAATTAAGGCTAAAACATGAAGAAAAGAAAATCTGAATAGACTCATTAGTAGTAAGGAGACTGAATCAATATAATATCAATATAATCAAAATCTCTGAGCAAAAGCAGTCTAGAACCAAACATTCAAAAAAGAATGAATACCAAACCTTCTCAAACTCTTCCAAAAAACAAAAGAGGAGGGGGTACTTTCAATTTACTTATAAGATCAGTGTCACCCTGCTACCAAAACCAGGCAAAGATGCCATAAGAAAAGAAAATGGCATGCCAATACCCCTAATTAATAAATATAGATGAAAAAAATACCAACAAAATATTTCAAACTGAATGGAACAATACATTTAAAAGATCATACGCAATGATCAATTGAGATTTATTCTAGGGTTGCACAGATTGTGCCACATCTACAAGTAAATCAAGGTAATATACCATCTTAATAAAATGAAGAATAAAATCAGTGATTATCTTAATAGATTCAGAAAATTGTTTACAAGATAATATTTTGAACCAAGAAAACAAAGATGTAAAAGGTAGTCCCTTCAATAAACACTGTTGGGGGGACTTCCCTGGCAGTCCAGTGGTTAATACTCTCGTATTCAAATGAAGGGAGTGCAGGTTCCATCCCTTGTTGGGGAACTGAGATCCCACATGCCATGCAGCATGATCAAAAAGTAAAAAAAAATAAATGCTGTGGGAATAATTGGAAAACCACATGTAATAGTATGAACCTGAACCATTATCTTACAACATACACAAAAATTACCTCAAAATAGATTAAAGAGTTAAATGGGAGATGTGAAAGCACAGACTCCTAGAATAAAACATAGCGAAGCAGATCCTTGACGTTAGTCTTGGAAATCATTTTTTGAATGTGACACTAAAAACAAGTAAAGAGTAGCAAAAATAAATAAGTGGGACTCCATCAAGCTAAAAACATTTTGCACAGCAAGAAAAACTATGAACAAGTTGAAAAGACAGTCTAATGAATGGGAGGAATATCTTCAAATTACATATTGGATAGGGGATTAATACCCAAATTATATAAAGAATTCATATAACTCAATAGCAGTAAATTCCAAATAGACCATTTAAAATATGGGCAAAAGGATATGAAGAGATATTTTTCCAGAGAAGACATAGAGATGGCAACCAGCACATGAAAAGATTCTCAATATTTCTAATCACCAAATTAAATCACAATGCAAATTAAAATCACAATGAGCTATCACCTCACACCCATTGGTATGGTTGTTAAAAAAGAAGCAAGAAATACCAAGTGTTGGCAATGATGCGGAGAAAAAGGCACCCTCATGTACTGTTGGTAGAAATGTAGAGGATGCAGCTACTATGAAAACAGTATGGAGTTCCTAAAAAAATTATGATCTACCAATTCAACTTCTGAGTATTTATCCAAGGAAAATGAAAACACTAACTCAAAAAGATATCTACACACCCTCTTCACTGCAGCATTATTTATAATGGCCAAGATGTGCAAACAGCCTGAGTTCACCAATGGATGATTGGTTAAAGAAAATATGGTATGTACATATACATATATATGTACACGTGTGCATGTGTTATTTATATATATATGTTATAAAGTTGGTATGAATGTCATTCCATATTAGTTGAATGTCATTACATATATATGTAAATAACATTCCATGTTATTTAAATATTTACACATATGTACATATAACAGAATGTTATATATATGTAAATAACACGGAATGTTATTCAGCCATAAAAAAAATGAAGATCTTGTTATTTGTGTCAACATGGATGAGCCTTGAGGGCATTATACTAAGTGAAATGAGTCAGACAAAGAATGACAAATACTTGATGATCTCATTTATATGTGGAATCTAAAAAAAGAGAAAAAATAAAGTCATAGATAAAGTGTAGAGACTGGTTGTTGCCAGAGGTGATTCAGAAAGGTTGGCAAAATGTTTCAAGAGAGTCAAAAGTTACAACCTATAAAATAAATATATCTTGGGGATGTAATGTACAGCATGGTTAATAATGACTATGGTTAATAATGACTATAGTTAATAATATTTTATGGCATATTTGAAATTGCTAAGAGAGTAGATCTTAAAGTTCACATCAGAAGAGAAAAATTGAAATTATGTATGGTAACCCATGTTAACTATACTTATTGTGGTGATTGTTTTGCAATAAACACAAATATTAAATCATTATGTTGTACATCTGAAACTAATATGATATGTCAATTATACCTCAATAAAAAATGAATTCCAAAAACACACCAAAACAAGTCCTAAACTTTAGGCATATCATATTCAAACTGAAAGAAAATCAAAGATAAACAAATAATGGGATTGAAGAAAAAGGCAAAAAACAAGAAAATGGAGGCATAAATATTCATACCATTCTTGCAGTTTTGGTCATCAATTCTCTCCCACAAAGACGTAAGTGGCATCAGAGTAGGACTATTTTGGAGTTTCACATGGGACTTGACACCTGGGAATCACTTGGTACATTCATGTCCATCTAATTGTCTATAGATAGAAAAAGATATCCCCAACTTATAGTTTATTGTTGTTGTTGTTTAGTTGCCAAGGCATGTCTAACTCTTTTGTGACCCCACAGACGCCAGCAGACTCTTCTGTTCATGAGATTTCCAGGCAAGAATCCTGGAGTGGGTTGCCATTTCCTTCTCCAGGGTATCTTCCTGACCTAGGAATCCAACCCATGACCCCTGCATTGGCAGGTGGGTTCCTTACCACTGAGCCACCGGGAAGCCCTTCCAACTTACAGTAGTGTGATTTAAAATGGTTCAACTTTACAATGGTATGAAAGTAATATGCTTTCAGTAGAAACTGTTCAAACTTTGAATTTTATAATTTTCCCAGGATAATGATCAGTTCAGTTCAGTTCAGTCTCTCAGTCATGTCCAACTATTTGCGACCCAATGGACTGCAGCACACAAGGCTTCCCTGTACATCACCAACTCCTGGAGTCTACACAAACTCATGTCCATTGAGTCAGTGATGCCATCCCACCATCTTATCCTCTGTTGTCCCCTTCTCCTCCTGCCTTCAGTCTTTTCCAGCATCAGGGACTTTTCAAATGAGTCAGTTCTTCGCATCAGGTGGCCAAAGTATCGGAGTTTCAGCTTCAACATCAGTCCTCCCAATGAATATTCAGGACTGACCTCCTTTAGGATGGACAGGTTGGATCTCCTTGCAGTCCAAGAGACTCTCAAGAGTCTTCTCCAACACCACAGTTCAAAAGCATCAATTCTTCAGCACTCAGCTCTCCTTATACTCCAACTCTCACATTCATACATGACTACTGGAAAAACCATAGCTTTTACTAGACAGACCTTTGTTGGCAAAGTAATGTCTCTGCTTTTTGATATGCTGTCTAGGTTGGCCATAACTTTCTTTCCAAGGAGTAAGCATCTTTTAATTTCATGGCTGCACTCATCATCTGCAGCGATTTTTGGAGCCCCCAAATAAACTCTGTCGCTGTTTGCATTGCTTCCCCATCTATTTTCCATAAAGCGATGGGACCAGATGCCATGATCTTAGTTTTCTGAATGTTGAGTTTTAAGCCAACTTTTTCACTCTCCTCTTTCACTTTCATTAAGAGGCTCTTTAGTTCTCCTTCACTTTCTGCCATAAGGGTGATGTCACCTGCATATCTGAGGTTATTGATATTTCTCCCAGAAATCTTGAATCCAGCTTGTGATATAAGGTACAAAACTCTCTCACAGTACTGGACAGTGGCATGTAGGTCTGATGTATTAAATGCATTTTCAATTTACACTATTTTCAACTAGGGTACATTTATCCATACTTAACTGCATGGTAAGTAGAGGAAGATCTGTACAGAAACCTCTTCACCTGTGGAACTTGCACATTTTGGCTAAGGTACAGCCTCGCTTAAGCTGAGGACAGCAGAGGTGAAGGCCCCAGAACCCCACACACTGGGTGGAGCCCTGGTTCATGGAGGAGGTGGTCATGATCAGCCCCAGGGCTGATCCCTCCAATGACCAACCCCTCCAGGCAAGAGGGTCCTCCTGCTGGAGAACTGTCCCTTCACCTGGGGCTGGTGGTAAAGTTACGATTCTTTGACTTCAAAAAGGCAGACAGCCCTCATGTCATCAGCACTGCCTGTCCACCTGGTTCATCGTCCCTGCAGGTGCAAGGAGGTCTGATCCTGGGCTAGGGGTGTGTGATGATGCCCACCTACTCATGGCTTCCAGTGGAGCCCATGAGGGAGAAGGAGGAGAAGTGGTGTGGGGATTGCCTAGTACAACTGGAAACTTGTGTCTGTGAGAAGTGGGAGGAAGGAGTGACCAGGGCCAAGTCCCCTTGGACACTAGAGAGATTGCAGAATGAACTGTTGGGCAGCACACATGTTGGTCTATAACACATCCACCCAAAAACTCACTGACATTATAAAGAGCCACCTGAAAACTGGTTTCCTTTAAATGGCACAAAATTGCCCATCACTTTTAAAGAAATATGCTCATTATTAAAATACATATGCATTTTAATAGAAAGAACTAACAAAGAGCTCACAGTGCACAGTATGTTAAATGCAGTTACTCATTTTATCCTTGCTAAAACCATGAGCTATAAACATTAATTAATAAGCTGACTTAACCTTCTAAATGTACCCAGAATACTGTATAGCACAGGGAATATATATATGCTATGTATGAACACACACCTGCATATATAGGATCATTTTGCAGTACACTTGAAACTAACACATCTTTGTAAATTAACCGTACTTAATTTTTTAAAAAAGACCAAAGACAAGTACCCAGAACTTGCCTACTTCTGCTATCTTAAATTTCCACCACAGTCCAAGTGCCATGATCTCTTGCCATGAGATGCCAAGATGCCATCTCATCTTAATGACTGTGGGAGCCTTGTGGTGGACTCTACAGGGTACAGGGCAATTTTATAAAAAGGGGGCAGATCATACCTCCTCTCTACTCTAAGCCCCACGTTTTCAAATATCTATCAGGCTGTGCGAGATGGAGGCTGTACGAGATGTGGGCTGTGCTTTCTGGCCAGCTCTCCCTCAGCTCTCCCTGGCACTCTCTGCTTTAGAACACTGTCCTCAGCCTTTGCTCAGCTGTCCCCTCTGCCTGGAACACTTTGCATCAGTATCTAGACTCCAAACTCTCCCAGAACTGGCCTGTGCCCCCTCCTTCACTACTGTGTGTGCACATCAACTTAATGCCCAAAAGCCCTAGGCTCTCAGGATATGAGTGCAGTGAAAAATGCACTCTTGGGAATAGTGAAAATGGAATGATTGAGGGGGGATTTTTTGATAGACTTTATTCAGGGATATTTTTGTAAAAGGCATGGCTTAAGAGATTATTCCACAAATCTCCCCAAAGCCCTTGTGATAGAAACATGATAGAAGCCAGTTCTTGCTGAAGTTTTCTCCTCACACCTTATTTCCCTTCTAAACTTGGTATCAGTGATAAAGAATCAATCTTCCCTCAAATTCCTACTAGCATAGAATGACAAATTTGAATCTCTCAAATTTCCAAGGTATTTTTCATGTAAGAAGACTAAAAAGAATTTCTAGCTGTTTTTCTTTGATATTTTACAAATTGATACTTATATTTAAAGTACAATTTCAAGAACAGAAAAATCTCATCATATTGCTTAACACCATCAGAAACATTGAACTGGAGTTTGTATTATACTAAGCTCCTCTGTCCATAGATTTCTCCAGGCAAGAATACTGGATTGGGTAGCCATTCTATCTCCAGGGGATCTTCCCCACCCAGGAACTGAACCTGGGTCTCCCACATTGCAGGCATATTCTTTAACATCTGAGCCACCAGGGAAATCCCAATTAGTAGTTAGTGCCGGCAAATATTGGACTTAATTTACTGGTAGCTGTGGTGCCCTGAAGCTGGGAAAGATAAAGAGAAGGAGGAAAAGGGGGTGACAGAGGATGAGATGGTTGGATTGCACATTGACTCAATGGACATGAGTTTAAACAAACTCTGGGAGATAGTGTAGGACAGGGAAACCTGGCATACTGTAGAGTATGGGGTTGCAGAGTCAGACGCAACTGAGCAAATGAATGACAACAATGTTGATGCAGATGATAAAGTGAAGCCCAGAGAATGAAGTAACTTTGTCCAAGTTTGCACAGTTTCTACATCTAAGGCCACCTCTGATCTTTGCACCTCATTTCAGGGACAATGAGTTTTGAATCTCTTTCTACTCCTTGTTCACTTTTAACATGCAGTTCAGAAGACAGACTTTCCCTAGCAAACCTGGGGAGAGGTAAATAATATATCTACAGTCCTTCATTGCATGGAGAGAGTGGTGCTCAATGGAGGAAAGATTCATTGTGATACTGATCACTTATCATCTGTTACACTGACCTCTTGAATCCAAACATTTTCAGATTGCTCAGCTCATAGCTTCACCCCAATTAGGCACAAGGGCCCACCCAATTTGTACAGAGGAGGAAGTCTGAGCCACAAGAAGACTTAAGACTTCAGAGGAAAAACAAAATCAAGAGAGGAAACCCCAGAAGTGTGGACATGACTACATTCTCCATGTCCCTAGAACTTTCTTCAGGGCTCTCATTACCTCCATGTTACTCAGTCTGTAAATAAGTGGGTTGAGCATTGGGGTGAAGATGGTGTAGAAGATGAAGGTGGCTCATTTTCCCAATGGTGTCCTAGCAGAGGCTTTCTGCATGTAGCTAAAGATGGCCCCCCCATGGTAAAGGCACAACAGCTAGGTAAAAGAAGCCCAAAAGACTAAAGAAGAAACTGACTTTCACCCCAAGTACCTAAAAGAATTTAGATAGATGGCCTTTCTCAGAATACAGCTATCAAAAGAGATATTTGCAAAGAACATGGATTCAGTGCACGTGTGTGTGAGAGCAGACTCTAGGTAGAGCCTAGAGATCGGAGGTCACTCAGTTTCCCATTGTCACTGCGTAGCCCAGCAAACACTTATTTACCAAACACTTGCTTTTTCATCACCATGTGAATAGTCACAAATCAGGATCGCCAACATCCTCTTTTGTATTGAAAGCCAAGATAGTATTTAAGGTGAGGGCTTCCCTGGTGGCTCGGAGGTTAAAGTGTCTGCCTGCAATGCAGGAGACCGGGGTTCAATCCCTGGGTCGGGAAGATCCCCTGGAGAAGGAAATGGCAACCCACTCCAGTATTCTTGCCTGGAGAATCCCATGGATGGAGGAGCCTGGTGGGGTCACAAAGAGTCGGACACGACTGAGCGACTTCACTTTCACTTTCCTTTCCACAGCGTCCCAAAGAGTGGGACTGAGGGACTTTCACTTTTGTACTTTTGGTGAGTTAATCACTTTTCCTAGGTCTCTCCCATGTATGAAAGTTATTAAAACTTTGATTTTCTCCAGTAAATGTGTATCAGGTGAATTTAATTCTTAGACCATCTTGAAAACCTAGACAAGTGGAGGAAAATTTCTTCCTCTAGTGAGTCTTGGGTGTGAAGAGAGAGAGAGAAAGAGAAAGGAGGTGGGAAAGGGGAGAATAGATGTAAGGACAAACCAACTTGAAAACAAAGGAAAAGACTCCTACCTTCTTTCCTCAGCAATTGCTTAGAAGAAGCATAATTGTAACTTCCTTATGTCTCTGATAAGGTAAGTGAATGTGTGCAAAGTCGCTTTAGTTGTGCCTGACTCTTTGTGACCCTATGGACTGTAACCCACCAGGCTCCTCTGTACAAGGGATTTTTCAGGTAAGAATACTGGAGTGGGGTATCCTGCCCTCCTCCAGGGGATCTTCCTGAACAAATGATTGAACCTGTGTCTCTTATGTCTACCTGCATTGGTTCTTTACTGCTAGCGCCACCTGGGAAGCCCAGGGATTGATAAGCTATATCAATCTTTTAAAAGTAAAATAATCTCTAACCAAACTTCTGAATCAGGAATGTCTTCTCAAGGATCTAAAATCCATCTCTTTGAAATGTAATCATCAAGGAAGATAGAATCCTTACCTCCCACACTCTGTAGGAGGGTAGGATCCTAACTTCTGCAGGCACCTTGCTCCAAGCTGCAGAACTATCTCTTGTCAAAACCTGTGAGAAGTCTGTATTTCCTTTGGATAAAGCCAAGTAACAAACACAGAGAATCATGCCAATTACCACATGAATTAAGCATGGAATCTGACAAAAGGGGCTGTCAAGACCTCTCCCTTGAGGACTAGTTATTGTTTATCTTGAGTGCATGTATGTAATAGTTTGTCATTGCCTGGCTATGCAGAAGGTTGATATTCCTTCTCTGTAGAATTTCTTAGCAGATCATCTGTGATGCAAATCACATTCTGATTTAATGCTTATTCAAAAATAAAACAATTTTCTTTATTGTTTACCTTTGTGGAAGGTTTTCAGGGTAGGGAGGACATTTGACTTTTAATTATATTTTCCAACACAGCAGGCACTGCCCCCGAAGTAAGTTTTATGTCAGATGCATCATGAGAACCTCAAAACCTCTGGATGTAAATCAACCCTTCACCCCACTTTGCTACTTGGACTCTGGTGTATATGAGGGCAAGGACTTAGACACATCTGTCTCCCGGTTGTTCATCCTTCACGTTACCTAGTGTGTAACTTCAGTTGGCTCTAAACTGATGCGAAGCAGTGACTCTTCCAAGATTCAGTGACTTCCATTGAATTTACCAAGGAAGGAGCAGTCATTGCTCACTCTACAAATGGTGGGCCTCCAGGGTGCTTTCTTGGAGTGTGTTCATTCTGTCTTGTGTGATGTCACGTTTACAATTCAAGAAGTTCCCCTAATAGAAACTGGAGAGGCACAAAAAGAGAGACAGAGTCTTGAAACAGTTTGAGATAGCATAATTATGAATAGAAAAAAAGAAGCAAGAGTGAGATTCTTGGGATGCTGTGGTCATGACCAGGGTCATGCTTATGTCTCTAAGACATCTGAGAAGATGTTTTTGTGCATATGCCTTGGTTCCACCCTAAAGGTGACTGTTAGTGGGTATGGATGAGGCTTAATCATATATTTAATTTTTTTTATAAGTCTCCAGGTGTAGGACATGCACAATGCCATTTTCATCTTAGCAGTGATAAGTAAACTCTCCAGAGTCAGAAGATCATGGCAGAAGACAGGGAAATCCTAGGACATGGTGAGTTACAGAGGTATGCCCACCAAGAGAGCCAGAGAACAGCTCAGGGAGGTAGATTCCAGATCAGCACTGCCAGGAATGAAGCATAATCACGGACGCGAGACTGATGAGAGCACACTTGTGATAATGACCCAACAGATTTGTCTGCCTAATTTGGAGCTAAGTCCAGAGACTGGAGAACAAATAAGCAATGATAACAATTTTAACCAAGAAAACTAAGATTACCATCTTTCCAGTCTTTGTTGCTGACAACCTTTGATAACAAGGAGGTATCCCTGTATCTAGCCTGACACTCCATAGGCAGAAGTCTGAAGTCAGATCCACTTCTTCCTCTTCCTGTTAACCTTTAATCCCTCATCTTTTGGTCTTTTCTCACCACCTTCAGCACTTACCATACCCATTCAACTCCCCACAGTTCACCTTCCACTCCACTTGGTGAAGCTCAACAGAGATATGTCAGACCCAATAAATATGCAAAGATCCTCTGAGCAATGCATGAGCAGGTGGTCATCTGAGAAAGACTCTTAAACAGACACTCCTCCAACTCCATGGCTCCAAACAGAAATTTATAGAATTAACCATCCAACATGTTTCTGCTTCTTACCAATTTGGTGAGTTTATGTTCCAGTTTTTTTTTAATTTATTTCTTTTTTATTGAAGGATAATAGCTTTACAAAATTTTGCTGTTTTCTGTCAAACCTCAACATGAATCAGCCATAGGTATGTATATATCCCCTCACTTTTGAAACTCTGTCCCATCTCCCTCCCCATCCCACCCTTTAGTTGATACAGAGCCCCTGTTTGAGTTTCCTGACCCATACAGCAAATTCCCCTTGGCTATCTATTTTACATATGGTAATGTAAGTTTCCATGTTTCTCTTTCCACATATCTCACCTTCTCCTCCCCTCTCGCCATGTCTATAAGTCTATTCTCTATGTCTGTTTCTCCATTGTTGCCCTGTAAATAAATTCTTCAGTACCATTTTTCTAAATTATATATATATATATATATATATATGTGTGTGTGTGTGTGCGTGTGTGTGTTAGAATATGGCATTTACCTTTCTATTTCTGAAACACTTCACTGTATATAATAGGTTCTAGGTTCATCTACCTCATCAGAACTGACTCAAATGTATTCCTTTTTATGGCTGAGTAATATTCCATTGTGTATATGTACCACAACTTCTTTATCCATTCATCTGTTGATGGACATCTTGGTTCCTTCCATGTTCTAGTTATTGTAAATAGTGCTGCAATGAACAATGGGATACAAGTGTCTCTTTCAATTTTGGTTTCCTCAGGGTATATGCCTATGAGTGGGATTGCTGGGTCATATGGTGGCTTTATTCCTAGTTTTTTAAGGAATCTCCATACCTTCTTCCATAGTGGTTATATCAATTTACATTCCCACCAACAGTGCAAGAGCGCTCCCTTTTCTCCACACCCTCTTCAGTATTTATTGTTTGTAGATTTTTGATGATGGTCATTCTGACTGGTGTGACGTGCTACCTCATTGTAGTTTTGATTTGTATCCCTCTAATAATGAGTGATGTTGATCATCTTTTCATGTGTTTGTTAGCCATCTGTATGTCTTCTTTGGAGAAATGTCTGCTTAGGCCTTTTTCCCACTTTTTGATTGGGTTGTTTGTTTTTCTGGTATTGAGTTGTATGAGCTGCTTGTATATTTTGGAAATTAATCCTTTGTTAGTTGTTTCATTTGCTATTATTTTTTCTGATTCTGAGGGTTGTCTTTTCACCTTGCTTATAGTTTCCTTTGCTGTACAAAAGCTTTTAAGTTTAATCAGGTCCCATTTGTTTACATTTGTTTTTATTTCCGTTACTCTAGGTGGATCATAGAGGATCTTGCTTTGATTTATGTCACTGAGTGTTCTGCCTATGTTTTCCTGTAAGAGTTTTATAGTTTCTGGTCTTACATTTAGATCTTTAATCCATTTTGAGTTTATCTTTGTGTATGGTGTTAGGAGTGTTCTAATTTCATTCTTTTGCATGTAGCTGACCAGTTTTCCCAGCACCATGCATTGAAGAGGCTCTCTTTGCCCCATCATATATTCTTGACTCCTTTGTCAAAAATAAGGTATCCATAGGTATATGGGTTTATTTCTGGGCTTTCTATCTTGTTCCATTGGTTTATCTTTCTGTTTTTATGCCAGTACCATAGTGTCTTGATGACTATAGCTTTGTAGTATAATCTGCAGTCAGGAAGGTTGATTCCTGCAGCTCCATTCTTCATTCTCAAGACTGCTTTGGTTATTCTGGGTCTTTTGTGTTTCCATATGAACTGTGAAATTTTTTGTTCTAGTTCTATGAAAAATGCCATTGGTAATTTGATAGGGATCCCATTAAATCTGTAGATTGTGTTTGATAGTGTAGTCATTTTCACAATATTGATTCTTCCTACCCAGGAACATGGAATATCTCTCCATCTGTTTATGTCATCTTTGATTTCTTTCATTAGTGTCTTATAATTTTCTATGGACAGTTCTTTTGTCTCCTTAGGTAAGTTTATTCCTAGATATTTAATTCTTTTGCTACAATGGTGAATGAAATTGATTCCTTAATTTTTATTTCTGATCTTTCATTGTTAGTATATAGAAATGCAAGTGATTTCTGTGTATTGATTTTGTATTCTGCAACTTTGCTAAATTCACTGATTAGCTCTAGTGATTTTCTGATATGATCTTTAGGGTTTTCTATGTACAGTATCATGTCACCTGCAAACAGTGAGAGCTTTACTTCTTCTTTTCTGGCCTGCATTCCTTTTATTTCTTCTTCTCTGATTGCTCTAGCTAGGACTTCCAGAACTATGTTCAATAATAGTGGTGAAAGTGGACATCCTTGTCTTGTTCCTGATCTTAGGGGGAATGCTTTCAGTTTTTCACTATTGAGAATAATGTTTTCTGTAGGCTCATCATAGATGGCCTTTACTATGTTGAGGTAGGTTCCTTCTATGCCAATTTTTTGAAGAGTTTTAGTCATAAATGGGTGCTGAATTTTGTCAAAGGCTTTTTCTGCATCTATTGGGATGATCATATAGTTTTTATCTTTCAATTTGTTAATATGGTGTATCACATTGATTGATTTGCATATATTGATGAATCCTTTCATTCCTGAATAAACCCAACTTGATCATGGTGTATGAGCTTTTTGATGTGTTGCTGAATTCTGTTTGCTAAAATTTTGTTGAAAATTTTATGTTCACCAGTGATATTGGCCTGTAGTTTTCTTTTTTGTGTGTTATCTTTGTCTGGTTTTGGTATCGGGATGATGGTGGCCTCATAGAATTAATTTGGAAGTGTTCCTTTCTCTACAATTATTTGAAAGAGCTTTAGAAGGATAGGCATTAGCTCTTCTCTAAATGTTTGATAGAATTCTCCTGTGAAGCCATCTGGTCCTGGGCTTTTGTTTTTGGGGGAGTTTGTTTGTTTTTTTTTTTTAATCACAGCTTCAGTTTCAGTGCTTGTAATTGTGTTGTTCATAATTTCTATTTCTTCCTGGTTCAGTCTTGGAAGATCGAACTTTTCTAAGAATCTGTCCATTTCTTCCAGGTTATCTATTTTATTGCCATATAGTTGTTCATAATAGTCTCTTATAATCCTTTGTATTTCTGCATTGTCTGTTATAACCTCTCCTTTTTCATTTCTAATTTTGTTGATTTGATTCTTCTTCTAATTTTGTGACTCTCTTCTGGCCTGCTATTGTGGTGACTGAACTTTCATTGCAGATTTGACAATGAGAACAAGAGTGTTTCTCTCGTTTAAAGATCTGTCTATTTAGGTGCTAATTTTGCATCAGATAAATTAATCTATTTTCAGAGTTCTCTGTGATTGGAAACAGGATTGGGATCCACCTTTTAGATATTAGAATTAATATAATTAAGGAAGAAATCCCTGAGTCCCCAAAAAGAGCTGACTTCCATCCCTCTGCTCTGTTTCCCTGCTGACAACAAATACCAATAAGATTATGAGTGTAATGAAGAAATAAACATAGAAACATAGTCGTGTGTTATTTTTTTTTAAATTGTAAAAGCAATATAAAGAACTTTCCTTCACCCACTCCTGAGTCCCCCTTCCTCCCTACTCCCATGCACACATACATACTTTGTACACACAGGTCTGTCCAGAACCCAAAGCCTGTGAAAGTTAAGAACCTTTCTGGGAACTTCTGACACTCTCTTGACATGATTGGAGGGAGTGGCTTCTAGAATGGAAAACAAAAAGGAAACAAAAGGAATGAGTTGAACAGACCAAATTACAGTTCCTCTGCCTAGATCATCAGACAGAAGGGACATCAGACAAGGAATTTAGGGAATTTGTCATGGTGCTGTTGCCTGGAAGCCACTACATTAATCTCCACCTGTGCATGTGGGTCAGTGCTAAGTCGCTTTAGTCGTGTCTGACTCTGTGTGACCCTATGGACTGTAGTCTGCCAGGCTCTTCTGTCCATGGAATTTTCCAGGCAAGAATATTGGAGTGGATTGCCCTGGCCTTCCCCATCCAGGGATCAAACCTGCCTTTCTGGTGTCACCTGCATTGGCAGGTGGGTTCATTACCATTAGCACCATCTGGCAGATTCTTTACCATCTGAGCCACCAGGGAAGTCCAATCTCTACCTAATCTCTCATAAATAAATACATAAACCCCTCAGTCTTTGGGATTATCACCCTTTAGTGAAGCTGCAGCCTCAAGGTTAGCAAAAGTTAGCAAAAGTCAAAGCCCCCAGAGCCACATATGCTGTGTGGTGCTCTGAGCCCAGCAGAACTACATCCCTGCCCTGGGTCCATGTTGACCATTTGGACTGGGCAAGAGGGTGCTTCTATTGGAGAAACAGGGACTCTCATACATTTTGGACAATTTAGCAATATCTCCCCAAAGGTAAAATATATTGCTAGGCCCAGGAATTCCACTTCTGGAAATTTATTTTGTAGTTAGAGTCACTCTTGATGGTGACTGAGATGGGTGGGACAGCCTCGGTGGGTGAGGAGAAGTGGGTGACTTCAAGAGTGCCTGGAATATGAAAGAAATTCCCAAATAGGTTTCTTTCTTGAATGACTCACAGTTCGAATGGAATTCATTAAAAGTAAAATACAACAAAATTTACTTTGTTTAATGTTATGAATGTTAATCTATTATTTATTTTCCTCCCTTTCACTTAAATATTTATAAATACTTGGTGAAAAATAAAGTGTTTCAGCTCCACACAGCATATGTGGGTCTGGAGGCTACAGTTTTTCTACAAATAAGAGACAGAGAACATGGAGGGGTGGGGAGACTACCCTTGAGAAAGCCTTGTAGGTGAAACCTAGTGGGGCCCTATGGGGCTCCCAAGCACAGAGGTCTTTCTGTTACCCATCTCTTGCCAGCAAGGGTCCAGTCATTATGACCTTCGCTGAGTTCCAAAGGGTGGATTCAAACAGTTGCTAATCAAGGGAGGAACAGCCAAGAAACTACCTGATACAAGATTAAAGGGACCAGGGAAACCCATCAAGATTAGGAGACTGACCATCTGAGATGAGATTAAGGGAATCCAAGCCCTGCTCATACCTTAATCTTGTCAGAGACCCCCACATTTAACCCACTGTTATAAAACCCCTCATCAGATTCTCTGGGGTGGAGACACATAGTTTTTTGGTACATAAGTCCAGTGTCTGGTAAATCAATAAAGCTTTCTACTTTATCCAAAACTCTGTCTCTGGGATTTGATTCAGCACTGGTGCAAAGATAGGCCAAGTTTTCAGTAACACAGGGTCCTTGATTTCATGCTTATGAACAAATCCATCGTTAACACTGTTTTATTCACTAGGCATTTTTATGTATCTATTCTACTTATGATTATTGTATCTTTTTATATATGTGTTTTTATAAATAAAAATCATGAAGATACGTTGTGAATGCAATGTATTGCATTCACACTACTGCATTACTATGTAATGCAACACTACTTGTGAATGCAACTTTATTGGGAAGTAAGGTCTTTTGTAGGTGACCAAGTTAAGATGAGGTCTTTAGAGTGGACTCAAATACAACATGAGTTATGTCCTTATCAAAAAGGGAAATGTGGACATAGAGATAGATGGGCACACACAGAAGATGATGTGAAGGGACACAAGGAGAATGCCATTTTAAAGCCAAGTAATGCCTGATGCTAGCAGAAGCAAGGGGAGAAGCGTAGACCCAATTCTTCATGTCCTTCAGGCACCTTGATTTCAGATTTCTAGTTCCAGAACTGAGATAATAAATGCTTGTCATTTAAGCCACCCAGTGTATGTTACTTTGTTCCAGCAGTCCCAGGAAATGAATACAAATGGCAAAAAGGACTTTGAGTTTGTTAAGATAATGATTTTTAGATGGAGAGTTTGCCCTGATTTTATTGTTTAGTCACTATTGTGTCCGATTCTTTGTGACCCCATGGACTATAATCCACCAGGCTCCTCTGTTCATGGGGTTTCCCAAGAAAGAATACTGGAATGGGTTGCCATTTCTTTCTCCAGTAGATTTTTCCAATGCAAGCCTTGGACCTGCATCTCCTGCGTTGGCAGGCAGTTTCTTCACCACCGAACCACCAAGGAAGCCCCTGCCTTGGGCTATCTGGCCCTAAATTGAATCACAAAAGAGAGGGATTTGAAGATTTGACTGCTGTAGAAGAGATAAGAAAATAGAAGCTATTTGAAGGATTTGAAGATACTATACTACTGACTTTGAAGACAGAGAAAGGGGCCAGAAATAAAAAAATACAGGAGGCCACTAGAATCTGAACAAAGTAAGAATTTTTCCTCAGAGACCTCAGAAGCAACCAGCTTTCCGACTTTAAACCAATGAAACTAATTTTATACTTCTGACTTCTAGACCTGTAAGAGAAAAGAAATTGTTTTAAGCCACCAAGTTTGTGGTCATTTATTACAGCAACAGAAAGAATCTGATATACCACTGAAGGCTACAGCTCATGGGTCTGCAGAGTCGGACAGGACTAAAGCAACTGAGCAAGCGAGCGATCACCTCACATGGATACAAAGTTTTTTCCTTGTGTTGAGAATTTTAAGATCTACTCTCTTAACAGCTTTCAAACATACACTACAGTATTGTTAGCTATAGTTACTATGCTGTACCTTACACCTGAAGAACTTATTTATCTTATAACTGGAAATTTATGCCTTTTGACTTCCTTCACCCAATTCTCCCATCATGTCCCCTACCCACCACCTCCCAGCCTCTGGCAATCAGTATAAACTGTTTCTATGAGGGATTTTGTTTTTGTTTTCAGATTCTACATATAAGTGAGATCATGGAGTATTTGTCTTTCTCTGTCTGATTTATTTCACTTAGCAGAATGCTTTCAAGATTCTTCTGTATTGTTGCACATGGCAGGATTTCCTTATTTTTTAATGAACGAATTACAATCCATTGTATATACTCACACTTTTTCTTTTTTTTGTTCCTTTTCTTTCAGCATTGTTAGAACTTTCTTTATGGTGATTGTTCTTTTTCCCTCCCAGTTTTAGTGAGATATAACTGATATATAGCACTGTATAAGTTTCAAGTGCACAGCATAATGATTTGACATAATTATGAGATTACCACAAAATTTAATTAACTTTATCATCTCATATAATGTTATATAATTTATATAATATTATATAAACTATATATCTATATATATGTTTATATATATTTATATACATTCTATATATATATATATATAACAATAATAATATAACTATATAATAGTTATCATCTCATATAAATACACAATTTTTTTCCTTGTGATGAGAATTCTTAGAACTCTCTCTTAACAGTTTTCATATTAAAACGCAGCAATGTGATATTCACATTTATAGCTGCTGAGAGATTGAATATACAGACAATGGACCATACATAAAAAAAGAACTCTGACCCACAAACTGCAAGAACTTGCCAAGAAAATCAACCCTCTTGTCAATAATAAACAGTCCAGCAAGGAAGGCAGTCTTTTATAAGTCAGACTTGTAAAAGATAGAGTGATCGCTTTGGTAACAATAAAGGAAGCTTAACAATCGCTTCTGTAACAATAGGCCCCAAATGTCTAAGGCTTGATTAATAACTGACAACTTCCCTAATTTTTTGCCCCACTTCCAAGTTAAGGCCAACCAAAGAAAGTCAAATATGTACCCTACCAATAACGGTGCTCTTGATTAGTCTGCCAACAGATTCACCATACCAATATTCTCCAATCAGGGCACATGTGGAGCTTCTCTTTTTCTAAAGCTTTCCCACTCCTCTGCCTGCCTTTGTGTCTCTGCCAAAATGCAAGTAAAAGTAGCTGACCCTTTTGCTATCAAAAGCTCTGAATAAATACCCTTTCCTTTCCTCATGTGGCTGTTCTTTGTTTCATTCCATACTGCACAGAAACAGCTTCTTGAATGGAAAACAAATAACCAACAATCAAGTCCATAAAAGTATAGGACATCACTTGAGTACAAGTTTCATAGATTAACTGACCAGGGACCACTTCATCATCCATGACCAAACTTCTGGAATGCAGCTAGATATTCACTCTGATACTTAGTGGTGATCACATTCTCTCCTAGCTCTCATGGGTGAAGTGAGGGTTAAGAGTTCTGAGGGAAGTGTAGGTGGACGTGTCAAGGGGTTGGTACTTCCTTTGCTTAGAAGGGAGTCTGGAGTGCTTTTCAGAGCCAGGGCTATGGGGAATGAACTTTATCCTGAAGCCATGTCATTAATTTTTTCTTCTTCCTAGGGGTGGAGGATCTATCTATTCTCTGGGGTCATTATGAGCTGAGTTGGTCTCCCAAGATATCTGCTCTGCAACTAGAGATATAAACCTGGGACATGAGCTCATCAATTTTGTAAGAAGCAGAAGAACATCTTGGATGGTTAGTTCTACAAATTTTTATTTGGAGCCATGGAGTTGGAGGAGAGTCTGTGAGGGGATTTCTCAGGTCACCACTTGCTCACACATTGTCCTGAGGACTACATCTTTGCATATTGCTTGGGTTTAACCCTTTTCTGTTGAGGTTTATAGGTCAGAGTGAAAGATGAACTGTGGGGAAAGGAATAGAGGTGGTAGGTGCTGAAGCAGGTGAGGGAAGACCTGACAGATAAGGGACTGAAAGTGACCGAGAAATGTGAAGTTATCACTTCAGGCTTCAGATTATAGTGTCAGGCTGGACACAGAGATACTTCCTTGCTGTCAAGTGACAAATGTTATCAGCATCAGAGACCAAAATATGATAATCCTAGTTTTCTTGGGGAAAATTTTTATCATTGATCTTCTGTTCTCCAGCCTCTGAACTGAGACAAAGTGGGCAGACAGATCTATTGTGCCTCTGCCGCACATGTGTCTGCGTCACTGCAGTGTTCCTGCCTGTGCTGATCATGGAATCTACCTACCCGAGCTGGACACTGGCTCCCTTGGCTGGCTGTGCTTAGGTGCTCAGTCATCTCCCACTCTTTGTGACCCCATGGACTGTAGCCTGCCTGCCTGGCTTCTCTGTCCATAGGAATTCTCCAGGCAAGAATACTGGAGTGGGTTGCCATGCCCTCATCCAGGAGATCTTCCTGACCCAGGGTTCAAACCCAGGTCTCCTGCACTGCAGGCAAATTCTTTATCGTGTGAGCCACCAGGGGCTGGCATGTTTGTGTAACTCACTATGTCCTGGGATTTCTCTCCCCACTGCCACAATTTTCTGACTCTAGAAATATAACAAAAACAAAATCTCCTTCCTATTCTGAAAACCTCTCCAAAAAGGTATAAGAAAAAGAAAACAGATTTATTTTTGAATAAACATCAAATCAGAATGTGATGTGCATTATAGGTGATCTGCTAAGTGAATGCAAAGACAGAAGGAATATCACTCTTCTCTACATCCAGGCAAGGATAATCTATTACGTTCTGCTCTCAGGATAAACAATAACCAGTTCTCAAATAAGAGACTTGACAGCCCCATTTGGCACACAGAGTTCATTCTAGATTCACCTGGTAATAGGAGTGACTGTGTTGGTTAAATGGCTTTATTCAAAGGAAAGTAAACTTCTCTCATTCTATGACAAGAGAGAATTCTGCAAATTGGAGCAAGGTGCCTGCTAAAGTTATAGAGTCCTGTAGTCCTACCGAGCTGGGGAAATAGGGGCTCTAACTTCCTGGATGATTGCAATGAAAAGATATGGATTACAAGGTTTTTTTTAAATTAATTTATTTATTTTAATTGGAGGCTCAAGTTTTTGAGAAAGACACTACTGGGTCTGAAAGCTGGCTGGAAGGTTATTTCACTTTTAAAATGTTTGTCTACATTTCAGAGTCAAATAACTTACAACTTTCTCTAAAGTAAATGCTCTAAGAAAATGGGAGAAGGGAAAATTAAAGCCTTATATTTTTAAGAGTATTTATTCTTACATCAGTTATACACTTTTCCTCCTCCTACTCTCTATTGAAAACTCCAATACTCTTAAATCTATATCCACTTTTCTTAAACCTGTAGCTATTTACCTAAAACCCCTTCTCTCTCTCCCTTTGCATTATTTAGGCCCCTTTCTCTGGGGGTGTACTAACTAGTTTTCAAGAGAAATAAGGATCAAATCTTGTTTGGTAACCATTGAGGACAAATGAGAGGAAAAGGAATTCACTGCAGAGGGAAAGGACAGGGATAAGACAGAGGGCTGGGCACTGTCCTCTAGAAGAAACAGGAGACAGTTTACGTGTATGATGGAGATGCCAGGGAAGTTGTTTTGTTTTGACGTTTACTCATTTATTTTTCCCTAGGGTCAAGGCCATGGACATCTGGAATCACACCTCGCTATCAGACTTTATCCTTTTGGGTCTGTTCAGCTACTCACCATATAACTTCTTCCTATTTTCCCTTGTCCTTCTGGCCTCTGCTACAGCCCTGGTGGGCAACATCCTCTTCCTCCTGCTCACCCAGGCTGACAGGCGCCTGCACACGCCTATGTACTTTTTTCTCAGCCAGCTCTCCATCATGGACCTGACCATAATGGGCACAGTTGTGCCCAAGATGGCAGCCAACTTCCTCTCAGGGAGTAAGTTCATCTCTCGGGGTGGGTGTGCCACTCAGATCTTCTTAGTGGTCATGGTAGGAGGAGCCGAGTGCTTCCTCCTGGCAGTCATGGCCTATGACAGGTATGTGGCTGTTTGTCACCCGCTGCGGTACCCTGTGCTCATGAACTGGAAGGCCTGCTGTCTGATGTCCTTGGCATCCTGGATGGGTGGAGTGGCTGACAGTGTGATTGATGTAGGGATGGTCTTCAGCTTCCCCTACTGTGGCTCTCTCCAGGTAGACCACTTCTTCTGTGAGGTGCCCGCTGTGCTGCGTCTCTCTTGTGCAGACACATCCTTCTTTGAGAACCTCATCTATGCTTGCTGCGTGATCATGCTGCTGCTGCCCCTGGGGGTCACTGTGGCTTCCTATGCCCGGATCCTCATGGCTGTAATTAACATGACTTCCACTGAGGGGAAACAGAAGGCTCTGACCACTTGCTCCTCCCACCTGGCTGTGGTGGGTCTTTACTATGGGGGAGCCATATTTAGCTACATGCAGAGAGCCTCTGCTAGGACACCAGCAGGAGACCGAGCCACCTCCATCTTCTATACCATCCTCACCCCAATGCTCAACCCACTCATTTACAGCCTGAGGAACAAGGAGGTAATGAGGGCCTTGAAGAAGATGTGGAAGATGCAGGGGAGATAGAGAGTGTAGACGGTGCCCACCCTTCTGGGGCTTCCTCTCTTGTTCTTCTCCTTCCTCTATATGCTCAGATTCTTTTGTGGCTTGTTTTCCTCCTCTGAACAAATTGAACTCTCTGCCTGGCTGGGGTGAAGCTATGAGCTGAGCAATCTGAAAGGACTGAATGGAAGATGTCAAGGAAACAGATAGTAGTAATTAGTTTCACAATGAATTTTTCCTCCATGAGCACCTCTATTTTCATCTTATGAAGACCCATAGATATATATTACTTACCATTTCCCCAGAATTGCTAGGGACAATCTTTCTTCTGAACTCTTGTTAAAGGTGAGGAAGGAGAACCACTTCAGAGCTCATTGCCCACTGAAATGTGATGCAAAGGTCAGAGGTAGAGTCTGACTTGTAGGAACTGTGTGACTTTGGACAAGGTTACTCCATTCTCTGGGCTTCACATTATCATCTGCACCAATAAAGTAAGTCCAACATGTTTCTTTTGTTATTAAACAATGGAAAGAGACTCGTGCCTTCTTGAAATTGTACATTAAATATAAGAATCAGTGTGTAAAGACTAGAATGTCTTCATAGTCTTCCTCTAAGAATAACACCATGAAAGGTAAAGAGATTACAAGTGTGTCATTCCATTTGAGGGGTGGGGGCAGGTTGATTCTTTATCATCAACACCAAGGTTATGATCTCAGAGAGGTGGCACTTAGCAATTCTGAAGCAGGACCTTAGTTCCCTGCCCAGGAATTGAACCTAAGTAGTCTAGATGGAAACCAGAAATCCTAGATACTCATCCACCAGGGTAGAGAGGCTAGAAGCAAAGTTGCTCTGGATCTTGCCCCATTTGAAAGCAACAATATTTCACAGAGGTAAAAACTGTAAAAA
The DNA here is from genome assembly GCF_019320065.1 of Cervus canadensis. Classification (NCBI taxonomy): domain Eukaryota; kingdom Metazoa; phylum Chordata; class Mammalia; order Artiodactyla; family Cervidae; genus Cervus; species Cervus canadensis. Next base: position 67,861,004 of record NC_057389.1, read on the forward strand.
CAAGTACAAAGTGTATTATTATTAGCACAACACAACATGTGGGGGAGCACAGAGAGAAGCAGTTTATTTATTTAAGACAGAGGCAAGGCAGAAATACATACCTGGAGAGAAAGGGTATGGGCATCTTCCCTAATGAGGAGGAGCACAGTAAAGAAGTGACTAATCATTCATCTAGGAGCAATTCTTCTGGGTCTTTGTTCTCCTCTGGCCAAATATCTCACTTCTTTTTTCCACATCTGAACTTCCTTAGGATCCTCCCTGATATTCGTGTGCATCTTTTTGCTAAGCTGGATTCCAGTGCAAAGGAGTATGACAACACATATTATGGGATGATGCCTCCTTCCTTTGGAGTCTTTTTGCACATGTGTAGTTGAGGAGACTTCCTTGACCTCAGGAATGAGAGATGTGGTCCTCTTATCTCTTTACTCCAGCACAGTTCAGGTCCTGCCATTAACTTTGTGCTTGGAGTGTCTAAGAAAAATAAAATTCCAGTTTGACAAACTCTCGCAGCTCAACTCCTGGGCCCATTTATCTCCTAACTCAGTTGGGAGAAAAATGAGGTGTGAGGATAAAACCCTGGCAGAAACTGGCTTCTATCAGGTTTTTAGTTCAAGAGCTCTGGAGGGATTTGGGAAATAATCTCTTGAGTCATGTCTTCTACAAATATCTCCCTGAACACACTGGACCTAAAATCTCTTTTCAATCATACTGCTTCCAAGAGACTTGCATGCATATCCTTAGAGCCTGTGGAGTTTTGGCAACCAAGTGGGTGGAATGCATACACCGTGGTGAAGGAAAGAGCATAGCTCAGCCCTGGGAGAGTTTGGGGTCTGGCTACTGATACAAAATGTTCTAGGCAGAAGGGATGACTGAGCAAAGGCTGAGGACAGTGTTCTAGAGCAAAGCAAGCCAGGGATAGGCTGAGGGAAAGCTGGCTAGAAAACAGGGCCCACATCTCATAAGGTTTGATAGGCTATGTGAAGAGACAGAATTTTGAGTAAGGAGGAGTTATGATCTGCCCCCTCCATTAGAAAAAAGAGAATCAACCTGGCTGTCTGTATGATTCACCCAAAAATCCTATAGTAATTCAAGTGAAAAATGATGACACTGGGATCACAATGGGAAAAAATGCAGACTGTAGCAGAAGTGAGCAGGTTCTGGGTACTTTTTTTTCATCTTTTTTAAAAAATTGAAGTATGCTTAATTTACAATGTTGTGTTAGTTTCATGTATACAGCAACGTGACTCAGAAAAGTATATCTATCTATCTATATCTATATATATATATACATTCTTTTTCAGACAATTTTCCATTATAGGTTGTTACAGCATATAACATATGCTGAGTTGAGTATAGTTGAGTATAGTTAGTCTTGGTACATTTTGAAGGTCAAGCCAAGAGAACTTTCTAGCTTACAGTAGAACTGTCAGAATGGCCTGATGTGATTTCTGTCTTTGTGGAAGAGAACTGATGATCAGAACAATAGGAGTGGTATGATTTTCGGTGCTTTCCTTTCCCCATTTTATTTCCTTCTTCTTTTCAAGTAGAAGTCAGAATCCCATTATCTCTTTATCTTTGATTTTTTGCAATTTGAATATGATATACTTAAAATTTAGAGGTTTCTTTTGTTTTGGAAAGTGTTTTTCATATTTCATTTTTTTTAGCAATATAAATGGCATTAGCACATTATATTAGTTTCAGGTGTACAACATAGTGATCTGATATTTGTGTTTATTGCAAAATAATCACCACAATAATCATAGCTAACATAGGATACCATGTAATTACAAAAATTTTCCCCCTGATAAGAACTTTAAGACCTACTCTCTTAACAACTTTCAAATATGCAATATGGTATAATATAATTGACTATAGTCAATGTTAACCATGCTGTACCTTACATCCCAAGACATATTTATTTTATAGTTGAAAGGCTGTACATTTTGACCCTCTTCATCCATTTTTCCAGCACTTCAACTTTCACCTCTGGCAACCACCAATCCATACACTGTATCTATGAATTTGATTTTGTTCTTTTTTAGATTCCACATATAAATGAGATAATACAGTATTTGTCATTCACCATCTGACTCATTTCATTTATCATAATGTCCTCAAGGTCCATCCATGTTCTCATACATGACAAGATTTTCTCTTTTTTATAGCAGAATAACATTCAATTGTGTGTGTGTGTGTGTGTGTGTGTACACATTTCACATTTTCTTTATCCATTTATCCAATAATGAGCTACTAGGTTGTTTTCACATCTTGGCCGTCACAACTAATGTTGCAATGAGCAGGGGGGTTAGATATCTTTTTGAGTTAGTGTTTTCATTTTCTTTGGATAAATACCTAAATGTAGAACTGTTGGATCATAAAGTCGCTCTACTTCAAATTTTTTGAGGAATCTCCATACCGTTTTTCACAGTGGCTATATCAATCTACATTTCCACTAACAGTGCACAAGTGTTCCCTTTTCTCTACATCCTTGCCAACACTTCTTTTTTCTTTTTTAACAGCCATATCGACAGGTGTGAGTTGATTTTGATTTGCATTTCCCTGATGATTAGTGATATTAAGAATGTGCTGGTTGCCATCTCTGTATCTTCTTTGGAATAATATCTCTTCATATCTTTCCGCCTATATTTTAATTGGTCTGTTAAGGTTTATTACTATTGAGTTGTGTGAATTCCTTATATAATTTGGATATTAATCCCTTATCCAGTATATGATTTTCAGATATTCTTCCCTTTCAGCAGGTTGTCCTTTCATTTTGTTGATAATTTCTTTTATTTTTTAATATTTTAAATTTACAAGTATTGAATTTATTTTTTTATTTCTTTTTCATTTATTTTTATTACTTGGAGGCTAATTACTTTCCAACATTGTAGTGGTTTTTGCCATACATTGACATGAATCAGCCATGGATTTACATGTTCCCATCCCAATCCCTCCTCCTGCCTCCCTCCCCATCCCATCCCTCTGGGTCTTCCCAGTGCACCAGCCCTGAGCACTTGTCTCATGCATCCAACCTGGGCTGGTGATTGGTTTCAACCTTGATAGTGTACTTGTTTCAATGCTATTCTCTCAGAACATCCCACCCTCGCCTTCTCCCACAGAGTCCCAAAGTCTGTTCTGTACATCTGTGTCTCTTTTTCTGTTTTGCATATAGGATTATCGTTACCATCTTTTTAAATTCCATATATATGCGTTAGTATACTGTATTGGTCTTTATCTTTCTGGCTTACTATATTCTGTATAATGGGCTCCAGTTTCATCCATCTCATCAGAACGGATTCAGATGAATTCTTTTTAATGGCTGAGTAATATTCCATAGTGTATATGTACCATAGTTTCCTTATCCATTCGTCTGGCTGATGGGCTTCTAGGTTGCTTCCATGTCCTGGCAATTATAAACAGTGCTGCGATGAACGTTGGGGTGCACGTATCTCTTTCAGATCTGGTTTCCTCAGTGTGTATGCCCAGGAGTGGGATTGCTGGGTCATATGGCAGTTCTATTTCCAGTTTTTTAAAGAATCTCCACACTGTACTCCATAGTGGCTGTACTAGTTTGCATTCCCACCAATAGTGTAAGAGGGTTCCCTTTTCTCCACACCCTCTCCAGCATTTATTGCTTGTAGACTTTTGGATAGCAGCCACCCTGACTGGCATGTAATGGTACCTCATTGTGGTTTTGATTTGCATTTCTCTGATAATGAGTGATGTTGAGCATCTTTTCATGTGTTTGTTAGCCATCTGTATGTCTTCTTTGGAGAAATGTCTGTTTAGTTCTTTGGCCCATTTTTTGATTGGGTCATTTATTTTTCTGGAATTGAGCTGCAGGTGTTGCTTGTATATTTTTGAGATTACTCCTTTGTCTGTTGCTTCATTTGCTATTATTTTCTCCCATTCTGAAGGCTCTCTTTTCACCTTGCTTATAGTTTCCTTTGTTGTGCAAAAGCTTTTAAGTTTCATTAGGTCCCATTTGTTTATTTTTGCTTTTATTTCCAATATTCTGGGAGGTGGGTCATAAAGGATCCTGCTGTGATTTAAGTTGGAGAGTGTTTTGCCTATGTTCTCCTCTAGGAGTTTTATAGTTTCTGGTCTTACATTTAGATCTTTAATTCATTTTGAGTTTATTTTTGTGTATGGTGTTAGAAAGTGTTCTATTTTCATTCTTTTACAAGTGGTTGACCAGTTTTCCCAGCACCACTTGTTAAAGAGGTTGTCTTTTTTCCATTGTATATCCTTGCCTCCTTTGTTGAAGATAAGGTGTCCATAGGTACGTGGGTTTATCTCTGGGCTTTCTCTTCTGTTGCATTGATCTATATTTCTGTCTTTGTGTCAGTACCATACTGTCTTGATGACTGTGGCTTTGTAGTAGAGCCTGTTCCTTCAAGATCCTAAACAGCTCATTCAAAGTCATCCCCGTCTGTTTTCCAACACTGTTTATTTCAAATTGTAGGGGGACACCTTTAGGAACTTTCTTTACATCAGATTGATCCTGTTTTGTCAAATGAGGGCACAGCAGTATAAGTTGATCATGGTTTCTTAGTTACTGAGCACTGCTCTGCTCCTGGATTATCAATGGATACAGTCAAAATTCCTCCATTTATGGTAGAAGTTCTCTATTGACGAGTTCTCTTTGCTACTACATCATCTAGCAGTTGTTCTGAATTCAACTGGGCCTGAACCTTCAGGCCTCTTCTGAAAAGAAAAACTCCCTGATGAGTGTCTTTCTGATGACTTAATTCATTTCCACTCCTGGTAAAACCGGCTGGAATGTAATTTTTTCTATTTATCTGTGTAGGTCTCCTGAGAGCTGCAACCGGTTATCCTTGCACATCATTTAGTCTCAGAAGGTTTACCTTCCTTTTTAATGTTGGAAAATATCGTTCTATATTCTTGTCACTTAGAGGTGGTCGATTCATAGGACTAATTCATTTTCGAATTCCAGTTGCTTTCCTAGATGCAAGACCAGTGATAACTCCATAAGGACGTCTCTTCCCAGGCATCACTCTTCTTCTACGGCTCAGACTATTCTTACCAAAACCAGAATTCTGTTGAATAGCCCATCTTACTCTCATTCTGAATTGCCTGGCACCACTTTGCTGAAGTCTTCTATTTAATCTCAGGAAATTCTGCCTCATTCCTTCCTTTCGATTCAATTTGATGGTATCATCCTAAGACATATCAATTCTGTTCAGGTTTTCATTGCTGCAGGCTTTCGGTGGCGCTGTGGCTCCTATTAATTGGGTACTAAACCGCTTCATGGGAGAAGGCAATGGCACCCCACTTCACTATTCTTGCCTGGAAAATCCCATGGGCAGAGGAGCCTGGTGGGCTGCAGTCCATGGGGTCGCTAAGAGTCGGACACGACTGAGTGACTTCCCTTTCAGTTTTCACTTTCATGCATTGGAGAAGGAAATGGCAACCCACTCCAGTGTTCTTGCCTGGAGAATTCCAGGGATGGGGGAGCCTGGTGGGCTGCCGTCTATGGGGTCGCACAGAGTCGGACACGACTGAAGCAACTTAGCAGCAGCAGCAGCAGCAGCAAACCACTTCATGGCTGGAGACTTAGAGCTGGAACAGTCAGAGAAGGCTGGCTGAGGCCTGCCACCACCCACTCACTCAAGCAGACTATCTGCACTGTGGGAGCACGCACGCATGCTGATGGAGTCCTCACCCCAAGACCTCCTGCTGGCGGCGGGGGAGGTGGCGCTGCTCAGAGGTTTTAAATTACGGATTCAATCTTACTACCAAGGAGTCTGTTCAGATTTCCTATTTCTTCATGTTTTCATCTTGGTTATGTCGTATATTCCTTAGGATTTATTCATTTCTTCTAGGTTGTCAAATTAGTTGGTATTTAATTGTTTATAGCAGTCTTGTAAGAGCCTTTATATTTCTGTAGTGTCATTTTGGAGAAGGCAATGGCAACCCACTTCAGTACTCTTACCTGGAAAATGCCACGGACAGAGGAGCCTGGTAGGCTGCAGTCCATGGGGTCGCAAAGAGTCGGACACGACTGAGCGACTGAACTGATCTGAACAGATATTGGCAATTTGACCTCTGGTTCCTCTGCCTTTTCTAAGTCCAGCTTCAGTTCAGTTAAGTTCAGTTCAGTCACTCAGTCATGTCTGACTCTTTGCAACCCTATGAACCGCAGCACCCCAGGCCTCCCTGTCCATCACCAACTCCTGGAGTCCACCCAAACCCACGTCAATCGAATGGGTGATGCCATCCAACCATCTCATCCTCTGTCATCCCATTCTCCTCCTGCCCTCAATCTTTCCCAGCATCAGGGTCTTTTTCAATGAGTCAACTCTTCGCATCAGGTGGCCAAAGTATTGGAGTTTCAGCTTCAACATCAGTCCTTCCAATGAACACCCAGGACTGATCTCCTTTAGGATGGACTGGTTGGATCTCCTTGCAGTCCAAGGGACTATCGAGAGTCTTCTCCAACACCACGGTTCAAAAGCATCAATACTTCTGCACTCAGCTTTCTTTATATTCCAACTCTCACATCCATACATGACCACTGGAAAAACCATAGCCTTGACTAGGTGGACCTTTGTTGGCAAAATAATGTCTCTGCTTTTTAATATGCTGTCTACGTTGGTCATAACTTTCCTTCCAAGGAGCAAGCATCTTTTAATTTCATAGCTGCAATCACCATCCACAGTGATTTTGGAGCCCAGGAAAATAAAGTCAGCCACTGTCTCCACTATTTCCCCACTTATTTGCCATGAAGTGATGGGACCGGATGCCATGATCTTAGTTTTCTGAATGTTGAGCTTTAACCCAAACTTTTCACTCTCCTCTTTCACTTTCATCAAGAGGCTCTTTATTCTTCTTCACTTTCTGCCATAAACGTGGTATCATCTGCATATCTGGGGTTATTGATATTTCTCCCAGCAATCTTGATTCCAGATTGTGCTTACTCCAGCCTAGCATTTCTCATGATGTACTCTGCATAGAAGTTAAATAAGCAGGGTGACAATATACAACCTTGACATACTCCTTTTCCTATTTGGAACCAGGATGTTGTTCCCTGTCCAGTTCTAACTGTTGCTTCCTGACCTGCATACAGATTTCTCAAGAGGCAGGTGAGGTGGTCTGGTATTCCCATCTCTTTCAGAATTTTCCACAGTTTATTGTGATCCACACAGTCAAAGGCTTTGGCATAGTCAATAAAGCAGAACTAGATGTTTTTCTGGAACTCTCTTGCTCTTTTGATGATCCAGCGGATGTTGGCAATTTAATCTCTGGTTCCTCTGCCTTTTCGAAAACCAGCTTGAACATCTGGAAGTTCACAGTTCACATATAGCTGAGCCAGGCTTGGAGAATTTTGAGCATTACTTTACTGGCGTGTGAGATGAGTGCAATTGTGCAGTAGCTTGAACACTCTTTGGCGTTGCCTTTCTTTGGGATTGGAATGAAAACTGACCTTTTCCAGTCCTGTGGCCACTGCTGAGTTTTCTAGATTTGCTGGCATATTGAGTGCAGCACTTTCATAGCATCATCTTTCAGGATTTGAAATAGCTCAACTGGAATTCCATCACCTCCACTAGCTTTGTTTGTAGTGATGGTTTCTAAGGCCCACTTGACTTCCATGATGTCTGGCTTTAAGTGAGTGATCACACCATCGTGATTATCTGGGTCGTGAAGATCTTTTTTGTACAGTTCTGTGTATTCTTGTCACCTCTTCTTAATATTTTCTGCTTCTGTTAGATCCCTGCCATTTCCATCCATTATTGAGCCCATATTTGCATAAAATGTTCACTTGGTATCTCTAATTTTCTTGAAGAGATCTCTAGTCTTTCCCATTCTGTTGTTTTCCTCTATTTCTTTGCATTGATTGCTGAGGAAGGCTTTCTTATCTCTCCTTGCTATTCTTTGGAACTCTGCATTCAAATGGGAATATCTTCCTTTCCTCCTTTGCTTTTTGCTTCCCTTCTTTTCACAGCTATTTGTAAGCCCTCCTCAAACAGCCATTTTGCTTTTGTGCATTTCTTCTTCTTGGGGATGGTCTTGATCCCTGTCTCCTGTACAATGTCACGAACCTCCGTCCTTAGTTCATCAGGCACTCTGTCTATCAGATCTAGTCCCTTAAATCTATTTCTCACTTTCACTGTATAGTCATAAGGGATTTGATTTAGGTCATACCTGAATGGTCTAGTGGTTTTCTCCACTTTCTTCAATTTCATCCTGAATTTGGCAATAAGGAGTTCATGATCCAAGCCACAGTCAGTTCCCAGTCTTGTTTTCACTGACTGTATAGAGCTTCTCCATCTTTGGCTGCAAAGAATATAATCAATGTGATTTCAGTGTCGACCATCTGGAGATGTCCATGTGTAGAGTCTTCTCTTGTGTTGTTGGAAGAGAGTGTTTGCTGTGACCAGTGCAAAATAAAAAATCCAGCTTAACATCTGGAAATTCTCGGTTCACATACTATTGAAGCCTGGCTTGGAGAATTTTGAGCATTACTTTGCCAGCGTGTGAGATGAGTGCAATTGTGTGGTAGTTTGAACATTCTTTGCCATTGCCTTTCTTAAGGATTGGAATGAAAACTGACCTTTTCCAGTCCTGTGGCTACTGCTGAGCTTTCCAAATTTGCTGGCATATTGAGTGCAGCACTTTCACAGTATCATCTTTTAGGATTTGAAATAGCTCAACTGGAATTCCATCACCTCCACTAGCTTTGTTCGCAGTGATGCTTCTTAAGGCCCACTTGACTTTGCATTCCAGTCTGGGTTAAGTTTTTTCAATTTAATTCATTTTTTTTAAATAAAACTGGTTCATAGTGTCAGTGGTCTTTTCTATATCTATGTTGTTTATTTCTGCTTTGATTGTCATCTTTTCTTCTCTATTGTATTTTGTCTCCTTTGTTCTTTTTCCTTCCTTGAGTTGTAAAGTGCGATTGTTTATTTGAGATTTTTTTCTGGTTTCTTTTAATGTTGGTGTTTATTGCTATGAACTTTCCTCTTAGAATTCATTTTGTTGTATCCCATGAATTTCAGTGTATTGAATGTCCCCTTTTAATTTTTGTCTCAAGGTATTTTTAATGCTTCTTTTGATTTGTTCTTTGATCCATTGGTTGTTCAGTAGCATTTTGTTCAAAACCACAAATCTGTGAGGTTTTTGTTTGTTATGTTTTTCAGTTTTCTTATTGTAATAAATTTCGAGTTTCATACCATTGTGGTTGGAAAGATACCTAATATGATTTCATCTTGTTAACTTTAAGACTTTTTTTGAGGCTTAATGTATGATCTATCCTGAGCAATATTCTAGGGGCATTTGATAAGAATATGCATATTGTTACTTTTTGCATAAATTCTTCTGAATTCATTTAGTCCACCTGATCTAAGGTTTTATTTAAAGCTCATATTTCCGTGTTGATTTTCTGTCTGAATGATCTATCCATTTCTGTAAGTGGGATATGAAAGTCCCTTACTATTGTTGTATGGCTTTCTATTTGTCCCTTTAGATCTATAATATTTGGTTTATGTGTTTAGATGCTCCTACTTTCTAGGTATATATATTTTCAAATGTTATGTTCTCTTGTTAGAAACCCCTTTTCCATTATGTAATGGCCTTCTTTGTCTCTTAATATAGTCTTCGTTTTAAAGGGTATTTGTCCAATGTAAGTAGCTACATAGCTTCTTTATTTGTTTTGGTTTGCATAGACTATCCTTTTCCATCACTTGAATTTCAGTCTGTGTGCCCTTACTTCAGAAGTTAGTCTCTTATAAGCAGCATATTGATGAGTCTTTTCTTATAGTATTTCATCCTTATTTACCTTAAGTGTTTTTTATTGTAGTTCTTTGCATACCTTTTTTTTTAGCAACTCCTCTAGGTATTGAACTATACACATAGCTTTTCAAAATCTACCAATATTAACATTTTATCCATAGGAGTCAATTAGAAAATTTATTTCCCTTTATGTCCCTTTATCCAATGCATTTTTAATTTTCTAAAGTATTTCCTAAATTTATTGAGAACCACATTAGACAAAGTAATATTTTTCTTCATCTTTCAAACATAATTTAGAAAACTAAAATATTTCTCATATTTTTGTTCTTTATTTTTTCTAAGAATCCTTATTTTATCATTTGTATTCTGTTTAGAAAAATTCTTTAAGTCATTTTTTTTAGAGTAGATTTCCTCCCAACAGATTCTCTTAGTTTTCTTAAATTATTTCCTTTTCTTTACTAAAATATATTTTCATAAGATATCAAATGACAATTCTTTTCTTTTAGGACTTAAATACCGTTGTGTCTCTTCCTTCTGTCCATTACTGTTTCCTATAAGAAATCTGCTGTCAGAAGATTTGTTCCACTGTATGTAATATGTCCTTTCTCACTCACTACTTTAATTTTCATTTTGTTTAATTTTCAGAAGTCTGACTATGATGTCATTTCTTGGATTGCTTTGGGTTTATCTTGTTAGAGGTTTTTGCAACTTCTTAAAGCTCTTGGTTATTCATTTATTTCTTTGCCACATGTTGTGAGTTTTCAGTCATTATTTCCTTTGCATACTTTTTCAGCTCCACTCTCTTTCATCTACTTTCTGGAACTTTGATCACTTGATTGCTAGATCTTTTGTTATAGTGCAGACATGTCCTGAGGCTCTGTTCCTCTTTTCTTAGTCAATCTTCTTTATATTGTTCGCATTAGGTACTTCTTCTTATATTATCTTCTAATTCACTGGTTATTTTCTTTGTCTTCTCCTTTTTGTTCTTTAGTACAACCACTGGGTTTAAATTTCAGATATTTTACTTTGAGTTCTAACATTTTTCATTTGTTTTTCATTTTATCTTCTATTTCTTTGTTGAGATCTTTTTTTCATTTGTCTTGAATGTATTTTCATTGCCTATGGAGGCATTTTTATAATAATTGCTTTAAGATCTTTCATGCATTTTGACATATTCATCATTTCAATTTTGGCATCTGTTGTCTTTTCATTTAGTTTGAGTTTTTCCTGGATTTTTGATATCATGAATGATATTTGATCATAACTTGGACATTTGGGGTATTATAAGGCTGTGGTTTTCAGGCTTTAATTTTTGTAGGTCTCCTCTAAGAGTGTTCCACTTGATAAAAGGGGGGTTACTACCTCATTAGTGACAGGTGGGTATGGAAATACAGTTTCTCCACTTAGCCTCTACTAACACCTAGGTGTTGTGGGAGTAAATTATGTAGGTCTTTTTGATCGACACCTGTAATTACAATTAATTGTATATAATTATGAGATGAATATTTTTGTTACTGCTAATTTCCTTTTCTCATGCCTTCATGATGTTAATATAATTTCACCAGGTTTCTCATGATTATTGTTTGTAAGGTATATCTTTCTCTATTCTTTCACTTTCTTATCTATTCTTTAGTTGTAAAGTGAGTTGCTTATAAAAAGTACCGTATCATAGGCTTTATTCATTTTTTAAACCTCTGGCTAAATATTCATTTCCATTGAAATGTTTAGTTCATTTATATTTATTGTAGTCATTGCTCTGGTTGAATTTAAATCTAACATTTTTCTCCTTGTTTTCCACTTCTATCATCTGCTATTCATTTACAAAAATGATTTCTCCTATTGACATTCTTTTGGATGAACCAAAATTGGCATTCCATTTTTTCCCCTCACCTTTTAGGTATACCACTTTCTTTCATTTTTAGTTTTAAGTGGCTGTTGTAATATTTACAATATGCATCTTCCACAGTTTACTGTCTGATTTAATGATGTATCAATTCAGGTATAATATAACAAATTTATAATTTTCTCTATCAAGACACTGGCTAACCAATGATTGAGAGCACTCTGTTTTCTGGCTCCATCCCTTCTGCCAATTAGCAGGAAATTTAACATTGCTGCAATACTATTTCTGAGCTTTGCTTCATAGTCCAAATTTATGAATACGGAGACCATTCATATTCTTGCCTGGAGAATTCCATGCTGGTAGGTGACAAACCAGGAAGATCTTTCTTTCTTCTGTTAGTTATTTCTCTGTCTACTATTTGTCTTAGAGGGGAAGATAATACGATACTTCCAAATATTCCACTTTTCTGTAATGATTATTTTGAGTGAAAGGAACTTGAAACACAGTGAAGGTAGGAAGAAGCCTTCTCCGAACTCCTATTGTGGGTCTAGAGACATATCCTCCAAAACAAGTGTAGTTGTCATTAATCCCTTCCCCAGGAGTTTTAACACAAATGAAAAATTGACTCTCATCATAGGGAAAGAGACTAGAAGTGACACCACATCCAGATGAACTTTGTCAGAAACTATCTATATCTCCTCTCTACCCTTCTAAGTCCCATCTTTCCTAAAAATCATGTGTTTTCCCTTAATAGGCCTATATCCCCTCTCCCCTTTTGCAATTAAGATAGTGTTTAAGCCTGAATGCTAAGTCATCTCAGAGTTATGCACTTTCCGGGGTTATCTCCTATGTTTATACATTAGTTATGCATAAAGTATGCTTAGTCATGTCCAACTTTTTGTGACCCCATGGACTGTAGTTCTCCAGGCTCCTCTGTCCATGGAATTCTCAGGCAAGAATATTGGAGTGGGTTGCCATGCCCTCCTCCAGGAGATCTTCCCAACCCTGGGACTGAACCCATGCCTCTTCTACATTAGCAGGCAGGTTCTTTACCACTGCACCACCTGGGAAGATCTGCATGTATTCGTGGTAATAAATTTTTTTTCTTGTCTGTTTCTTTTTTTCTTGGTCTTTTATTACAAAAGTCAGTGAAGAACTCAGAAAGGTAGAGTGCCTGTCATAGAGTCTCTGCCAAAATGCAAGTGATCAGGACTGATTTCCTTGCTGTACCAAACTCTGAATAAGTAGCTTTTACTTTTCTCATTTGGCTGGTCCTCATTTAAATCCACCATGTTCAATAATTATTTGTTGAATTAAACAACCAATAATTGAGTAGAAAAATTATAGGACATCAGTTGAATACAAGATTTGCAGAACTGACTAAGCTCTACTTCTCATCATTCATGATTAAATTCTCAGAATGGAGCTAGACATTTGCTCTGATATTCTTTGGTGATCACATTCTCTCCCAGCCCCTATGGGTGATGTGAGGGTAAAGAACCCCGAGGGAAGCATAGGTGGATGTGTCAAGGGATGTCTCATGTGTGCCTCTTTCCTTTGTTTAGGTGGGACTCTGGGGTATTTTTCAGATCCAGGGTTATGGGGAATAAATTTTGTCCTATAGCCATTTCATTAATTTTGGCTTCTTCCTTGAAGTAGAGTTTCTGTCCATCCCCTGGGGTCATTATGTACTGAATTGGGTCTCCCAAGATATCTGCTCTCCAACTGAAGGTATAAACCTGGGATATGAGCTCATCAGTTTTGTAAGAGGCAGAAGAATATCTTGGATGGTTAATTGTAAAATTTTTAGTCAGAGCTGTGGAGTTGGAGGAGACTGTGTGTAAGAGTCTTTCTCGGATGACAACTTGCTCATGCATTGTTCTGAGGACTAGATCTTTGCATACTTCTTAGGTCTGACCCATCTTTGCTACACTCCACTGGGTGGAGTAGAAGGTGATCTCTGGGGATCTGAATGGGCTTGGTACGTGCTGAAAGGGGTGAGGAAAGACCAAACAGGTGAGGGACTAAAGGTGACTGGGAAGGGGAAGAAGTGGATCTGACTTCAAACTTCAGTCTATAGACTGTCAGGCTGGATACAAAGATACCTCCTTGTTGCCAAAGTCAGAGACTTGAAAGATGGTATTCTTAGTTTTCTTGAGCAAAATTGCTCTCATTGCTTACTCTTCTCCAGTCTCTGGACTCAGTTCCAAAGTAGGATGACAGACCTGTTGTGTCATTGCCTCAAGTGTGCCCCCACCAGGCTGGCATCCATGGCTATGCTTCATCCCTGCTTGTGCTGATCAGGACTCTACCTCCTTGAACTATTCTCTCGCTCTCTTGGCTGGTATATCTCTGTAACTCACTATGTCGTAGGATTTCCCTGTCTCCTGCCATGATCCCCTGATTCTAGACATTTATCTCATCTCTGCTAAGATGAAAATGGCATTGTGCAGGCACATTGACCTATACCAGTGTGTAAACCTGTATTTCATTAGAATTACCTGGGGATCTTTCAAAAAATCATATGATGAGACCCTATCCAGACCCAGTACCCACAATCCCTGTGGTGGAACCAAGATGTGCACATTTTTGAAAACATTCTCTTTAATGTCTTAGAGACAGACATAGGCATGACCCCCCAGTCATGACCACCGGACTCTAGGAATCTCATTCTTCCTATCTTTTCTATTCATAATTATCTTCCTAATGGAAACTGTTTCGATAGTCTTTGTCTCTATTTGACATTCTTTCCAGTTTTTATTAGAGAGAATGCTTGAATTGCAACTGTGACATCAAACAAGATAGAAGCAGCGCACTCCAAAAATGCACCCCTGGAGACCCACCGCTTGTGGTGTGGGCACTGACTATTCCTCCCTTGGTAAATTCAGTGAGTGTCACTGCCTCTTAGAACAGTTATTGGTTCTAACCGGTTTAGAGTCAAAGGAGTTTAGGTACTAAGGAGACTGATGGACAACTGAGAGACAGTCATGTCCAAGTCCCTGCCCTCACATACCCCACGGTTCAAGTAGTGGAGTAGGGTGAAGGGCTGCCATACTTCCAGAGGCATTTCTGAGGTTCTCATGTGTATTTGACATGGCACTGTTTTGTCACAACTCTGTTGCAGTTCCTGCTGTGTTGGGAAAATAGAATTAAAAGCCAAGTCAGTCTCTTCCCCACTCTTAAAACCTAGTCACAAAGGTAGAAGAGAAAGAAAACAGTTTTTTTTTTTTTAAATTATTTATTTATTTTGTTTTTGGCTGTGCTGGATCTTGGTTGCTGCTCAGGCTTTGTTGTAGCTGCGGCGAGTGAGGGACAATCTCTCGTTGAGGTGCTCAGACTTCTTACAGCAGTGGGTTCTTTGGTGGTGGAACATGGTCTCTAGGGCATGTAGGATTCAGTAGTAGTGGTTCCCAGGCTCTGGAGCACAGGCGTAATTGTTGTGGCACAAGGACTTAGTTGCTCCGCAATATGTGGGATCTTGCCAGGCTAGGGATGGAAGGTTCTTTACCACTGAGCCATCAGGGAAGCCCAGAAAGCAGTTTTATTTTTGAATAAACATTAAAGCAGAATTTGATGTGTGTTACAGGTGATCAGCTGCTGCTGCTACTGCTAAGTCACTTCAGTCGTGTCTAACTCTGTGGGACCCCATAGACGGCAGCCCACCAGGCTCCCCTGTCCCTGGGATTCTCCAGGCAAGAACACTGGAGTGGGTTGCCATTTCCTTCTCCAATGCATGAAAGTGAAAAATGAAAGTGAAGTCGCTCAGTCATGTACGACTCTTAGCAACCTCATGGACTGCAGCCTACCAGGCTCCTCCGTCCATGGGATTTTCCAGGCAAGAGTACTGGAGTGAGGTGCCATTGCCTTCTAGCTAAGAGGTTGCAAAGACAGAGGAATATGTAAAGCCAGGCAGTGACTACTCATTACTTGCATGCTCTCAAGATAAACAATAGTCCTCAAGGAAGAGGAACTGACAACACCATTTGTCACGTGGAGTTCATTCTAGATTGACCTGGTAATTGGTGTGACTCTCTGTGTTTGTTACTTGTCTTCATCCAAAGGAAATGCCAACTTCTCACATGTTATGACAAGAGATAGTTCTGCAGCTTGGAGCAAGGTGCCTGCTGAAGTTAGGGTCCTGCCTGCCTGCAGAGCCTGGGAGGTAAGGACTCTATCTTTTTTGACAATTATGTTTCCAAGAAATGGGTTCTAGGTTCCTGGGAAAACATTCTTATTTTACTCTTAAAATGTTTACATACATTTCAGAGAGATGAGGAGCTTACAAGTATACATTTTCTAAGTAATTGCTAAGTAAAGTGAGGATAGGAATCTATCCCTTTATTTTCGATTTATAAATATAAATTATATTTACAGCTGTCACCCCTTTCCCACATCCTTCTCTCTTTCTCTCTATCCCCAGTACTCACTTCTCCAAATCAGAGAAGAAGAAATTTTCTTCCACCTGTCTAGTTTCTGGCTGGTCTAGGAACTAAATTGACATGAGACGGATTCACAGGAGAAAATCAAATAAAGGTTTAAGAACATGCATACCTGAGAGAGACTCAGGAAACCTGAGTAACTCATCAAAAGGGCTAAAACCCTCATTTTAATACCATTTTCAGCTTTCAAGACAAAATAGGATGTTGAGGGTTGTAGTTTGGGACTTCAAATGGGAGGAAGACAATGGACATGGGGATGAAAACCCAAAATTTGATAAATAAATGTTTGCTGGGCCTTGCTGGGACAGAGCAGACGCTGCCCACAGTTTCCCCCACACATACACTCTAAATCCATGTTCTTTGCAGATCTCTCTGATGATACATCTATTCTGGGACAAGTCTTTTATTGAAAGTCTTTTAGGCACTTGTGGGGGGGGTGGGGTTGAAGCTTCTTCTTTAGTCTTTTAGGTCTTGATTGTTTTCAGCTTGAAATAATCCAAATGCCAAAGTGACATTTTGGGGTGACAAATTTTATTCACCTATATCTTCTTAAATCTATATTCTCTTTCCCTAAATCTCTAGGTATTCACTTGCTAATTAAAAGTCCTTCTCTTTCTCCCTTGCATTCTCTGACCTTCTCCCTCTGGGGGCCTGCTCCCTAGTCTTTCAAGAGAAATAAGCTCAAATACTGAGGACGGTGGAGAGGAAATGGATTTTCACTGTAGGAGGAAAGGATGGGGCTAAGACAGAGGGCTGAGCCCTAGGAGGTTATTTTCCTTGTACAATGGAGATGCCAGGTTAGTCATTTTGTTCTTATATTTGCTCATTTATTTTTTTCTTAGGCTCAAGGCCATGGATGTATGGAACCATACCTCCCTGTCAGATTTCATCCTTTTGGGTCTGTTCAGCTACTCACCATCTGACTTCTTCCTTTTTTCCCTTGTCCTTCTGGCCTCTGCTGCTTCTCTGACTGGCAACATCCTCTTCCTTCTGATCATACAAGCTGACAGGCGCCTACACACTCCCAAGTACTTTTTTCTTAGTCAGGTCTCCATCATGGACCTGACCATGATGGGCACAGTGGTGCCCAAGATGGCAGCCAACTTCCTCTCGGGAAATAAGTTCATCTCTTGGGGTGGCTGTGCCACTCAGGTCTTCTTAGTGGTCACGGTAGGAAGTGCTGAGTGCTTCCTCCTGGCAGTCATGGCCTATGACAGGTATGTGGCTGTTTGTCAGCCCCTGCGGTACCCTGTGCTCATGAACTGGAAGGCCTGCTGCCTGATGGCCTTTGCATCCTGGATGGTTGGAGTGACTGACAGTGTAATTTATGTGGGCATGGTCTTCAGCTTCCCCTACTGTGGCTCTCTCCAAGTGGACCACTTCTTCTGTGAGGTCCCCACCCTGTTGCGGCTCTCCTGTGCAGACACCTTGCTTTTTCAGGACCTCATCTATGCTTGCTGTGTAGTCATGATGCTGCTGCCCCTGGGGGTCATTGTGGCTTCCTATGCCCGGATCCTCATGGCTGTGATTAACATGCCCTCCACTGAGGGGAAACAGAAGGTTCTGACCACTTGCTCCTCCCACCTGGCTGTGGTGGGTCTTTACTATGGGGGTGGCCTATTTAACTACATGCAGAAAGCTTCTGCTAGGACAGCAGCAGAAGACAGAGCCATCTCCACCTTCTACACCATCATTGCTCCAATGCTCAACCCACTCATTTACAGCCTGAGGAACAGGGAGGTAATAAGGGCCTTTAAGAAGGTCCTGGGGACATGGAGAGTGTAGACATGCCCACCCTTCTGAGGCTTCCTCTCTTGTTCTGCTCCTTCTTCTGCAACTCAGATTCTCTTGTGGCACATCCTCCCCTGTACTCATCAGCCCCTTCAGGCTGGTTGGGGTGAGTCTATGAGCTGAGTAATCTGAAAGCATTTGGATGGAAGATGTCGAGGAAACATGGTAGTTATCAGTTTCACAATGAGTCTTTCCTCCGTGAACACTCCTATTTCCATGCAGTGAAGGCTCATAAATACATTATTACCTTTTCTCCAGAATTGCCAGAGACAGTCTTTCTTCTGATCTGCATGCTAAAAGGGAGCAAGGAGTGAGAACCGATTTAGAACTCACTGTCCACTGAAATGTGGTACATAGGTCAGAGGTAGAGTCTGACAGGTAGGAGCTGAGCAACCTGGACAATGTCATTTCTTTCTCTGGGTTTCACTTTATCATCTGTACCATCATAGCTACCAGTAAAGTCCAATGTTTTCTGGCACTAACTACTAGTTACCTTTTATAATACAAACTCTATTTCAGTCTATCTTATGTTAGTAAGCAATGTAAAGAGTTTTGTGCCTTCTTGAAATTGTACATTAAATAAGCCAAAGTATCAAATCTCAAAAACAGCCAGAACATTTTTATAGTCTGTCTGTCAGTACAACACTGCAGACGAAACAGAAGACACAAAAGTTCCTTGCAGTCAGGTTATTTGGGGATCTACTGGCCAAAGTATTATAGCTCTAGCAACAGTCCTTCTAATAATTATTCAAGGTTGATTTCCTTTAGGATCCACTGGTGGATCTCCTTGCTGTCCAAGGGACTCTCAAGAGTCTTCTCCAGCACCACAATTCAATTGCACGAACTTTTTAGCACTCAACTTTCTCTATGATCCAACTCTCACATTCTTACATGACTACTGGAAAAACCATAGCTTTGACTATACAGACCTTTGTTAGCAAAGTAATGTCTCTGTGTTTTAGTATGCTGTCTAGTTTTGTCATAGCTTTTCTTCCAAGGAGCAAATGTCTTTTAATTTCATGGCTGTAGTCACCATCTGCAATGACTTTGGAGCCCAAGAAAATAAAATTCATCACTGCTTCTACTTTTTCCCCCTCCTATTTGCCATTAAGTGATGAGACTGGATGCCATGATCTTAGGTTTTTGAATGTTGAGTTTTAAGCCAGTTTTTTCACTCTTCTCTTTCACCCTCATCAAGAGATTCTTTAGTTCCTCTTCACTTTCAGCCATTAAAGTGGTATCATTTGCATATCTGAGGTTGTTGATATTTCTCCTGGCAATCTTGACTCCAGTTTGTGCTTTATCCAGCCCAGCATTTCACATGATGTACTCTGCAAAGAAGTTAAATAAGCAGGGTGATAATATACTGTATTGTACTCCTTTCCCAATTTGGAACCAGTCATTTGTTCCATGTAATGGTCTAACTGATGCTTCTTAACCCACATACAGATTTCTCAGGAGACAGGTAAGGTGGTCTGATATTCCCATCTCTTTAAGAATTTTCCAGTTTGTTGTGATCCACATAGTCAAAGGCCTTAGTGTAGTCAATGAAGCAGAAGTTGATGTTTTCCTGGAACTCCCTTGCTTTCTTCGTGATCCAACGAATCTTGGCAATTTGATCTCTGGCTGCTCTGCCTCTTTGAAACTCAGCTTATACATCTGGAAGTTCTCCATTCAGGCATTGCTGAAGCCTAGGATTTTGAGCATAACCTTGCTAGCATGTGAAATGAGCTCAATTGTTCAGTAGTTTGAACATTCTTTGGCATTGCCCTTCTCTGGGATTGAAATGAAAACAGATCTTTCCAGTTCTGTGGCCATTGCTGTTTTTCTTAATTTGCTGACATATCAAATGAACTATTTTAACAGCATCATGTTTCAGGATTTTAAAAACCTCAACTGGGATTCCATCACCTCCACTAGCTTTGTTCAAAGTAATTCTTCCTAAGGCCCACTTGACTTCACACTCTAGGATGTCTGGCTCTAGGTGTGTGATCACACCATCATGGTTTTCCAGGTCATTAAGACCTTTTTTGTATAGCTCCTCTGGGTATTCTTGCCATCTCTTCTTAATGTCTACTGCTTCTCTTAGGTCCCTACCATTTATGTCCTTTATCATGCCCATCCTTGCATGGAATGTTCCCTTGATATCTCCAATTTTCTTGAAGAGATCTCTAGTCTTTCCCATCCTATTGTTTTTCCCTATTTCTTCGCATTTTCCACTTAAGAAGGCCTTCTTATCTCTCCTTGCTATTCTCTGGAACTCTGTATTCAGTTGGATATATCTTTCCCTTTATCCCTTGTCTTTCACTTCTCTTTTTTCCTCAACTATTTGTAAGACCTCAGACAACCATTTTACCTTTTTGCGTTTCTTTTTCTTGGAGATAGTTTTGGTCACCACCTACTGTATAATGTTATGAATCTCTGCCCATAGTTCTTCAGGCACTCTGTCTACCAGATATAATCTCTTGCGTCTATTCATCACTTCTACTGTATAATCATAAGAGATCTGATTCAGGTCACACCTGCATGGCCTAGTGGTTTTCCTACTTTCTTCAACTTAAGTCTGAATTTTGCATAAAGAGCTCATGATCTAAGCCACAGTCAGCTCCAGGTTTTGTTTCTACTGACTGTATAGAACTTCCCCATCTCTGGCTGCAGAGAATATAATCAATCTGATTTCGATATTGACCATTTGCTGATGTCCATGTGTAGAGTTGTCTGTTGAGTTGTTGAAAAAGAGTGTTTGCTATAACCAGCGTGTTCTTTAGACAGAATTCTTTTAGTCTTTGCCCTGCTTCATTCTGTACTCCAAGGCCAAACTTGCCTGTTATTCCAGGTATCTCTTGACTTCCTACTTTTGCCTTTCAATCTCCTATGATGAAAAGGACATCTTTTTCTTCAATAGAACCGGTCAACTTCAGCTTCTTTGGCATCAGTGGTTGGGGAATAGTTCGATTACTGTGATGTTGAATGGTTTGCCTTGGAAACAAACCAAGATCATTCTGTTGTTTTTCAGACTGCACCAAAGCACTGCATTTTAGACTTCATTGTCTGTGAGGGCTACTCCATTTCTTCTAAGGGATTCTTGTCCACAGTAGTAGATTTAATGGTCATCTGAATTAAATTCTCCCATTTCTGTCCTTTTCAGTTCACTGATTCCTATAAGATGTCAATATTCAATCTTGCCATCTGCTATTTGACCACATCCAATTTACCTTGATTCATGGACCTAATATTCCAGTTTCCTATGTAATATTGTTCTTTACAACATAGGACTTTACTTTCACCACCAGACACATTCACAACTGAGCATCTTTTCTGCTTTGGCCCAGCTACTTCATTCTCTCTGGAGCTATTAGTAATTGCCCTCTGCTCTTCCCCAGTAGCATAGTTGACATAGTTGACACCTTCTGACCTGGGGGGCTCATCTTCCAGCATCATTCCATACTGTCCACGGGGTTATCCAGCCAAGAATATTGGAGTAGTTTGCCATTCCCTCCTCCAGTGGACCATGATTTGCCAGAACTGTTCACTGTGATCCATCCATTTTGGGTGGCCTTACATGGCATGACTCATAGCTTCATTGAGTTATACAAATGGTTTTGCTATGACAAGGCTGTGACCCCTGTCTGGAGCTAAAGATGTGGTGTACCTGAAAGACCAATTGGTTCCCTGGGGGCTGCCTGCCATCCTAAAGCAGGTAAACACATCTCCATCCACCAGGGCCAGGCATAGGGCAGGCTGGGCAATTCTCCAGCAGGAGGTGCCCTCTGAATCAGTCTGGAAGGCAGAAGGGTGGAGATCCAGGTTGGGGTCTCTGCCTCCTCCTCCTCCTCCCTGGGGCCCTGAGCTTTGTCCATATGTGAGTGCCTGAGGGCTTCCACCTTTTCCACCTCTGCTGACCTCTACTGGAACTGAGACTGCAGCTTCACCGAAGGGTGATATTCTTTTGGACAGAGAGTCTTAGGTGTTTATTTATTGGTGATTAGGTGGAGATTAAAGTATCAGGTGGTTTCCAGGTACCAGGGATCAGGGGGAAACTTCTTAATATTTGTTGTCTGGTTTTACCTCAGTCTTTTTTTTTTTTTTTTCTTTCACCTCAGTCTTGACTGTAGAGAACTGACAAAACAGTACAGTGGTAAGAATTTGGTTTCTGCATGTCCCTCATCTTATTTCTTTCAAGTTTTCCAAGTATAATCCTGGATCCCATTATCTCTTTGATTTTTTAAAAATTATTCATTTGTTTATTTATTTATTTTTGTAGTTAAATGTGGTATCCATATGTGTGGGTTTGGAAGCATTTTTCCTTTTTGTTGACTAAAAAGATGCACAATGTGAGAGTTGTAAGTTAAATTTTATTTGGGGCAAAATGAGGACTTCGGCCTGGAAAACAGCACCTCAGATAGCTCTGAGAGACTGCTCCAAACAGGTAGTAAGGGAAGGTCAATATATAAGATTTTGGTGAAGAGCGAGTCCAGTGCAATCAAGCACTCATTTTGCAGAAGGTTTTCTGCTAGTCAGGAGGAGCTGATGTCACCATGAAGGGATTTAGTGCTTTTCTAGATATGAAGAGATGCAAGGATTGGGATCTTGAAGTCAGTTCCTGAAAACATATATCTAAAGACTTGTTTTACCACATTCCTTGGAGCACAGAGTATCTCATTCACCATCCTGAACTGCCTTGAGGGCATGTTGAAGGTCAACAGCTGCAACAGCCCAGGATTCAATCTCTCTAGAGGCAGATGGCGAACTCTTGACGAGCACCAATTTGTAGTTGACACCTGCTTGGTATTCCCTTAACTTCCTTGATCTCTGCCTGTTTTGATTGTTGTTGTTCAGTTGCTAAGTCATTTCCGACACTTTGTGACCCCATAGACTACTGCACAACAAGCTGCTCTGTCCCTCACTATCTCCTGGAGTTTGGTCAAATTCATGTCCGTGACATTGATGTTGCTATCTAACCATCTCCTCCTCCGCCACCCCATTCACCTTTTGCCTTCAGTCTTTTCTAGTATCATGGTCTTTTCCACTTTGTTGGCTCTTTGAATCATGTGGCCAAAGTATTAGAGCTTTAGCAACAGTCCTTCAAATGACTATTTAGGGTTGATTTCCTTTAGGATTGACTGATTTGATCTCCTTGCAATCCAAATGACTCTCAAGAGTCTTCTCCAACACTGCAGTTTGAAAGCATCAGTTCTTTAGTGTTCAGCCTTTTTTATGGTTCAACTCTCACATCCATACATGATTACTGGAAAAACCATACAGACTATATGACCTTTTAATTTGGGGAAATTCTTGGCCTTAATTGCCTCAATTGTTTCTTGTGTTTCTTCTCTTTGTATTTCCATTATGAATGTGTTACAACTTCTTTCATTATCTCACATTTCTTAGATAGTTTCTTTTTTATCTGTCTTTTTTTTTGTTTACTTTTCAGTTGTTGAAGTTTCTATTATTTTTGCAGGGAAGAGCCAACTCTGACTCCATGTTGGATCTGTTTTTTTGGCTTTAATCTTTGTTTTTCATTGCTTTTTGTTGTTATGATCATACATAATGGCCTGTCTCAGGGAACCCTGCCTGTCTACCTGAATGTTCAACTAAAATGCATTTGTTAGAGATGATCTGACCAAGCCCACCTGTGAAAGGCTGTAGAATAGAAGAAATTAATATATCCCCTCCTATTTAGCAAGGTAAATGGCCTTTTTACTTTACTTCTCACTTCCTCCCTCTCTGTTCTGTGGAAGACACTGGAATCCAGACCCCTATAAGATGGCTATTTTGAGACATTAGTCTGCCATCTTGGTGAGCCAGCTTTCCAAATAAAGTCATATTCCTTGCCTCAACTCCTCACCTCTGATCTATTGACTTGTGTGGCAAGCAGAGCGAGCCTGGACTCAGTAATATTGTTATATCTTGAAGGGCAGAGATTCTTTCCTCAGCTGTATGTAGTCTAGTAATCAGACCATCAAAGTCAGGGGTCCCCACCCCTCGGGCCATGTACCAGTACTGGTCCATAGCCTTTTAGGAACTGGGTTGCACAGCAGGACGTAAGCAGTGGGTAAGCAAGTAAAGCTTCACCTGTATTTGCAGCCACTCCCTACCTCTCCCACTGCCACCTGAGCTCTGCCTCCTGTCAGATCAGTGGCAGATTAGATTCTCATAGTGTTGTAGCCACGCATTCCGGGAAAGAAACTCACTCAGAAGGGCAATGAAGATAGTGGAGTGCAGATTATTACACCGGCCGGCCCATGGCAGAGTCTCCTCTTAGCCAAGGACCCCGACCAGTTTTTGTGAAAACCTTATATACCCTAAGTGTACTTGCTCAAACCCACCTCCCCAAATTCCTTGAAACTAGTCTGGACAAGGTAAAAGAGGGATACAATCAAAGTTCACCCATGATTCATGTGTCATAAGCCTAGATAGTTAAACAGTGGACACTTATCAATAGGCCTGTGGTCATATCCCAATAAACATAATGGAATTTATGACTTTGTTCTGTTACAGATAATTAGCATATTCTTTTAGACGGAGAGTCCAAGTACAAGTCCTGAGGCTCTTTTATCCAGGGGGTCTGGTTTTCCACTGGTATACCATTCCTATAGACACCGGGCACAAAGTTCAGTCCATTGGGAGGGTGACTATGCGTGTAGCCTAATGTTCGCAGCCTGGCCTAAGATGGAGTCCAGCTCTGTCTGTTTCCTCCTTCAATAGGAGTGTGAGCACACTGTGAACTGTGCATGCAAGGAATCTAGGGTGTGTGCTTTTAAACCATCCCTCTCCCATTGTGCACGGGAAAACTGTCCTCCATGTAACCATCCCTAGTACCAAAAAGTTGGGGACTGCTGATCAAAGGCATTCTTCCTTTCTGCTAGCATTTTTGAACTCTGGTATTTGTTTTTAATTCTTAGAATTTCCATCTCTCTGCTCACACATTACTCATCTGCTTGCTCTCACATGTTGTCTACTTTTTCCATTAGAGCCCTTAGCATACTTTACTCATATATTTATTTAGCTACTTCAGGTCTTAGTTGTGGCTTGTGGGATATAGTTCCCTGATTAGGGATCTGATCCTGGGCCCCCTGCATTGGCAGTGTAGAGTCTTAATCACTAGACCACCAAGGAAGTCATAGCATCTTAATTACAGTTGCTTCAAATTGCTCTGAAAATTCCAATGTCCCTGCCATATCTGAGTCTGGTT
The DNA here is from genome assembly GCF_019320065.1 of Cervus canadensis. Taxonomy (NCBI): domain Eukaryota; kingdom Metazoa; phylum Chordata; class Mammalia; order Artiodactyla; family Cervidae; genus Cervus; species Cervus canadensis. Next base: position 67,886,025 of record NC_057389.1, read on the forward strand.
CTGGTCCTTGTTATCTCTCTTCAAATTGTCTATTTTACATTTTGGTACACCTTGAAAATTTTTGTTGAAAGTCACACATGATATACTGGGTAAAAGGAACTGCTGTTAAAGAGTTGGGGAGGAGAAGCATTTTATAATCCTATGATTAAGTCCTAGTATTTTAGAGAGCCTGTGCCCCTGGGCTATGTACTTTACCAGTGCTTCCCAGTGCTTTCCCCACACTTAGATGGGGCTGGATGGCTAGAGGGACGGGATTGGGTAGTTCCCTTCTTCTAGGTTGGTGAGGCTGTGGTAACATTTTTCTTCACGTGAGACCGTCAATTCCTAGGTAGGCTGATAAGAAGTCTGGGGTCCCCGGGGAGGAGAGAGGTCTGTGGCTCTCAAAGAGGAGATAGGGGTTTGGAGTTCTCAAGGAGGAGAAAAGGACAAACTTTTTTCTTTAAGCCCAGAGCTGATGATTGCACAATAAAACATCTCATCTTGCTCAAGGATATGTTTTTTCTTCAACTCTGTATATAACAACAATGTATCCTGCTTGAGGATGTGTTTCTCCTTCTTGAGAAACTTCAGACTAATCCTCTCAATTTAAAATGTAAATTGCAGAGTGGGTCTAGTAAGATCCTTACAACCTTGAGACATTCTTTTGATCTATTATAATAGCCAATTTAAAAAGTGTATAGTTCCCTTGCTAAGACTAGCGAGTGGTACACTCTCTGTCCCCCTTTTGATGTCTATGTCAGAAGTTTTCTCTGTCCCTTCTTACTTTAATAAAACTCTGCTATACAAAAGCTCTTGAGTGATCAAGTCTGATTCCTGGTCCAGAAGCTAAATCTTTGGAAATCTCGAATCTGACATCATTAACCATAAGCTATCACAGGGCAGCCTTGTGAACAACAGACTGCTCCAGTGTATTTCAATCTAACTACTTTTTCTTGGATTTTTAATGTGAGAATCTGGTAGGGCTCCTAAAGATAAAATTCACAAAAGTGCGGGAACCACCAATGACGGGAACCACCGATGACTCGAGCCCCTGGAGTTTTTAACTTCCAGACTTGATGACACTGAGCCCCCAGCAATTTGTCAATTACAGTTCAGGGTTTCCTGCCCTAGCACTAGTGCCTGAGAAGGTTTCTGTTTGTGAGGAGGTTTTTGACTTAAGTTGTGATTCTCTGAATCTGCCTGTCTCTCCAGTTGTGGGGGGAGAAGGGGCAGTGGTTTGCCCTGTTACTTTGAAGCCAAGCAGGGGCCTATGGGGCTCCCAGATATGGAAGCCTTTCTGTCCTCCATTTCTTGTAGGCAAGACTCCAGCCATTATAGCCTTCCCTGAGTTCCAAAGGGATTCAAACTGTTGCTAATAAGGGAGGAGCAGTCAAGAAATATAGTCCCTTAAATCTATTTCACACTTCCATTGTATAGTCATAAGAGATTTGATTTAGGTCATACCTGAATGGTTTAGTGGTTTTCCCCACTTTCTTCAATTTAAGTCTGAATTTGGCAATAAGGAGTTCATGATCTGAGCCACAGTCTGCTCCCAAACTTGTTTTTGCTGACTGTATAGAGCTTCTCCATCTTTGGCTGCAAAGAATATAATCAATCTGATTTCAGATCTGACAGACAGAGGGCCTGATGAACTATGGAGAGAGGTTTGTGACATTGTACAGGAGACAGGGATCAAGACCATCCCCAAGAAAAAGAAATGCAAAAAAGCAAAATGGCTGTCTGAGGAGGCCTTACAAATAGCTCTGAAAAGAAGAGAAGTGAATAGCAGAGGAGAAAAGGAAAGATATACCCATTTGAATGCTGAGATCCAAAAAATAGCAAGGAGAGATAAGAAAGCCTTCCTCAGAGATCAGTGCAAAGAAATAGAGGAAAACAATCAAATAAGAAAGACTAGAGATCTCTTCAAGAAAATTAGAGATACCAAGGGAATATTTCACGCAAAGATGAGCTCAATAAAGGATAGAAATGGTATGAACTTGACAGAAACAGAAGATATTAAGAAGAGGTGGCAAGAATACACAGAAGAACTGTACAAAAAAGATCTTCATGACCCAGTTAATCATGATGGTGTGATCACTCACCTAGAACCAGACATCCTGATTGTGAAGTGAAGAGGGCCTTAGGAAGCATCACTACGAACAAAGCTAGTGGAGGTGATGGAATCCCAGTTGAGCTATTTCAAATCTTAAAAGATGATGCTATGAAAGTGCTGCACTCAATATGCCAGCAAATTTGGAAAACTCAGCAGTGGCCACAGGACTGGAAAAGGTCAGTTTTCATTCCAATCCCAAAGAAAGGCAATGCCAAAGAGTGTTCAAGCTACTGCACAATTGCACTCATCTCACACGCCAGTAAAGTAATGCTCAAAATTCTCCAAGCCTGGCTTCAGCAACACATGAACTGTCAACTTCCAGATGTTCAAGCTGGTTTTAGAAAAGGCAGAGGAACCAGAGATTAAATTGCCAACATCCACTGGATCATCAAAAGAGCAAGAGAGTTCCAGAAAAACATCTATTTCTGCTTTATTGACTATGCCAAAGCCTTTGACTGTGTGGATCACAATAAACTGTGGAAAATTCTGAAAGAGATGGGAATACCAGACCACCTGACCTGCCTCTTGAGAAACCTGTATGCAGGTCAGGAAGCAACAGTTAGAACTGGACAGGGAACAACAGCCGGGTTCCATATAGGAAAAGGAGTACGTCAAGGCTGTATATTGTCACCCTGCTTATTTAACTTCTGTGCAGAGTATATCATGAGAAACACTGAGTTGGAGGAAGCACAAGCTGGAATCAAGATGGCTGGGAGAAATATCAATAACCTCAGATATGCAGATGACACCACCCTCATGGCAGAAAGTGAAGAAGAACTAAAGAACTTCTTGATGAAAGTGAAAGAGGAGAGTGAAAAAGTTGGCTTAAAGCTCAACATTCAGAAAACTAAGATCATGGCATCTGGTCCCATCACTTCATGGTAAATAGATGGGGAAACAGTGGAAACAGTGGTTGACTTTATTTTTCTGGGCTCCAAAATCACTGCAGATGGTGACTGCAGCCATGAAATTAAAGGACACTTACTCCTTGGAAGGAAAGTTATGACCAACCTAGACAGCATTCTAAAAAGCAGAGACATTACTTTGCCAACAAAGGTCCACCTGGTCAAGGCTATGGTTTTTCCAGTAGTCATGTATGGATGTGAGAGTTGGGCTGTAAAGAAAGCTGAGCACTGAAGAATTGATGCTTTTGAACTGTGGTTTTGGAGAAGACTCTTGAGAGTCCCTTGGACTGCAAGGAGATCCAACCAGTCCATCCTAATGGAAATCAGTCCTGGGTGTTCATTGGAAGGACTGATGTTGAAGTTGAAACTCCAGTACTTTGGACACCTGATGCGAAGAGCTGACTCATTGGAAAAGACCCTGATGCTGGGAGGGATTGGGGGCAAGAGGAGAAGGGGATGACAGAGGATGAGGTGGTTGGATGGCCTCACTGACTCAATGGGCATGAGTTTGTGTAGGCTCTGGGAGTTGGTGATGGACAGGGAGGCCTGGCATGCTGCAGTTCATGGATTTGCAAAGAGTCAGCCTGAGTGACTGAGTCAAGAAATCACCTGAAGCAAGATTAATGGGACTAGACAAACTCATCAAGATTAGGAGATCTGAGAAGAGACTAATCAGTGAAAGCCGCTCATGCCCTAATCTTGTCAGAGACCCCACCTCTGACCTACTGTTATAAAACCCTCATCAAGTTCTCTGGAGTTGAGACGTAGTTTTTCAATGCAAAGCCCAGTGTGTCTCTCTTAGCCTGGCAAAGCAATAAAGTTATCCTTTTCTGCTTCACCCAAAACTCTTTCCCTGGGATTTGATTCAGCACCAGAGTACGGAGAGGTCGCGCTTTCAGTAACAACCTCACTTCTCTGATAGATCTAAGAGGAATTGTTGATTTTTCAGTTTGTTCTGCTTTTTTATTTGTTGAGATGGAATGATGACTTCTAAGATCCTTACATGTTAGATTGGAAGCTTGATATCTGGCGCCATTCTCTCTGGTCAAGGTAAGACATCAGGTCCAAAGGTTGAACTTCAGGAGGGCCTGAGGATAAGGGGGGCAGGGTCCTGGGACAGACAGAGCAACAAGTGAACCCTACTTCCTCTAGGCTTGGGCTGTAACAGGTTTTGTCAGCACAAGTGTTGAAGTGTGTGTGTGTTTGGGTTGGGGTGGGAGTTTGGAGGGATGGGTGTCCTAGAAGGTTGGTATAAGTATCTTGCTTTTTTTCTTCCTTTATTTCAGTATCAGATGGCTTTGTCTGATGTTGATGTTCTGTGTTTATATGTTCTGTGTTTATGTTCAACAGAAGAATATCAAGGTCTAGTCCTAAGTTGGCTGGTGGTGTCAGGTCAGTTTCAAGTTGTCAAAGGCTGCTTTTATCTTTCCTGGTATTTCTCACCATAATGAATGTTAAAATAATTTGTTTACTATTTAGAAAATAAACAAACCTCTTTACCTACATTTCAAAATAAAGAGTAAGGAGTTGAAAGTAAGCATGTGAACCAAGGTATATGTTCACCTTCAACTGACAAGGTAAAGATCTTTCTAAAGAAATTGCAAAGATTGATCTTTGAATATAATATCTGTTTATCAAAACACCCATGTATAAAGCAAACAGATAAATGACAAGTTGGTAAATTTTGTTAATTTTTGACCAAAAGAGAGATCAATTAACATTTCTAATATATAAAGAGCTACTCAAGAGAGACATAACATTTTGACAGGAATGTGGACAGAAATTCATGGGAGAAATAGAAATGGCCCCAAAAGATGAAAAACTAGGATGTTTATTGATTATTCTTTTTAATTTGAGATACCTTTCCACTTATCAAATTATTTCTGATTGAAGAATGAATTCTTTTACCTGGAGATGAAGAGGGAATGGAGCTGACTGCTGCTCTGGTGGACCCCAGAGATACAGCCCATCTGGGGTTTGTGTTCATAATAAGGTCCCAGCAGATGCCTCTGCTCTCTGGAAATTATGAATCACAGTAGTATTCAAATCACCAACAGAAATCACAGCCATTTACAGATTACTTGAAATTGTTGCAGACACCTTGAAATAGTTTTTGTAACTTCTTTGAAATTATGTCATTTATTAAGCTTACTATTATATCTTTTTAATTTACTATCTAATAAGTACATATTAGGCTTTCCTGGTGGCTCAGTGGTAAAGAATCTGCCTGCCAATGCAAGAGATGTGGGCTTAATTCCTTGGTTGGGAAAATCTCCTGGAGAAGGAAATGGAAACCCACTCCAGTATTCTTGCCTGCCTGGGAAATCCCAAGGACAGAGGAGCTTGGAGGACTATAGTCCATGGGGTCACAAAAGAATCGGACATGGCTTAGCGACTAAACAACAAGTATGTGTTACATTTGGCTGAACCACATAGAATTACTAATGGTTTTAAGACCATTTTGACATACAAAAATGGCTCACCTAAATAAAATTTGTTTTAATTTTTGATAACCATGCATTAATACAATAGCTTACCTTTGTATATGTATACTTGCTTCCCTGGTGGCTCAGATGGTAAATGTGTCTGCTTACAATGAGGGAGACTGGGGTTCAATCTCTGGGTCAGGAAGATCCCCTGGAGAAGGAAATGGCAACTCACTGCAGTACTCTTGCCTGAAAAATCCCATGGACGGAGGAGCTTGGCAGGCACAGTCCATGGGGTTGCAAAGAGTCGGACACGACTGAGCAATTTCACTTCACTTCCATGTGGCTATAGTTCCTTAATCAGGGATCAGTCTCATGCCCCTAGCATTGGGAGCAGAGTCTTAACCATTGGACTACCAGGGAAGTCCCAATACTATTATTTTCAATGTATCTCAAACATTTTGAGTTGGCATACGTGGTACAAAAAGGATTAAGGTCCCTTCTTTTGGTACAATGGTGCTCCTATTTGGTTGCCCATTACAGTCACTCACAAGCCTTAAATGCTTTTAGTGAAAGTCTCAGTTGTGTCTGACTCTTTGCGACTCCATGGACTATACAGTCCATGGAATTCTCCAGCCAGAATACTGGAGTGGGTAGCCTTTCCCTTCTCCAGGGGATCTTCCTGACTCAGGAACTGAACTGGGGTCTTTTGCACTGCAGGCAGATTCCTCACCAACTGAGCTATCAGGGATATCTGGATCTCAAATGGGAGCTTTTATTTAATTGCCCTGGGATATGGCCAAAGCAACTTGTAAAAGATATTTATGTGATTCATGTGATGGATAAAGGTGTGGTACATATACATATAATGGGATATTAGTCATAAAACAGAATGAAAATATTGCCATTTGCAGCAATATGGATGGACCTAGAAATTATCATACTAAGTGAAGTTAAGTCAGGCAGAGAAAGACAAATATATATTGCATCACTTATATGTGGAAGCTAAAAAATATAATACAAGTCAACTTATTTTACAAAACAGAAGAAGACTCACAGAAATAGATAGCAAACTCATAGTTTCCAAAAGGGAAAGGGAAAGGGGAGGGATAAATTAGGATTATGGGGTTAATACTATATATATACTACTATATATAAAATAAACTATATATAAACTACTATATATAAAATAAACAACAAGGGTTTACTGTATAGCACATGGAACTATATATCATATGTCAGTATCTTGTAATAACCTATAATGGAAAGAGTCCAAAGCTGCACACCTCAAACTGACCCAATATTGTAAATCTTCAGTTCAGTACAAAATAAATAAAAGATACCCATGTGATTCTGACACACTGCTAAAGTTTGGAACCATTGCTTGCAATGACCTCTTCCCCATCCCCTTCAAATCCTACAGCAGGGTGAGAAAACTGAAGTGACTCACTAAATCAGCTAAGATAGCAGCAGAGTACAGTGTAGGCCTCTCTCCCCAGAACACAGTGTAAACAGACTGGAAAAATCATTGGTTTAATTTTTTTGCTTTGGGTTTTTTTTTTTTTTGCCACACTGCCCAGCATGTGGGATCTTAGTTTCCCCACCAGGGACAGAACCTGCAGTGGAAGCACAGATTCTTAACCATTGGACTGCCAGGGAAATCTCGGTCAATGTATCTTTTCAAGTCGACTGTCTAAAATCACCCAGGTTGCTTGCTAATGGAGCAGATTTGGAGGTCTACCTTCAGAGATTCTGAGTTAGTCCATCAAGTGTAGGGTCAGGAAGTCATTTGTCCAAAAACCTGCAGGGAGGTGGTAGTGCAGGCAGGCCACCCATGCTTAGAGAAGCACTGCTTCAGGAGTGCTTGGTTCAGCCCCCATGCAAAGCCTGCCCCAGTGCCTTCTACTCAGGAAGCCCCTTTCACTCTTCACTTAGAAGCTGAGTGCCTCCCATGGCCATGCTGTCTCAGTGGTCTCTCACTAGCTCTCGCTGCCTTAGGGTGTGGGATGTCTGGAGAAAGGAAAGTACTAAATCCCAAGGGAAAAACCCCATTCTCCACCCCTTACATTTTTTTGCTTGTGCTAAGTTGCTTTAATCATGTCCAACTCTTTGCCACACTATGAACCGTTGCCCTCCAGGATCCTCAGTCCATGGGATTCTGCAGGCAAGGATACTGCAGTGGGTTGCCATGCCCTCCTCCAGGGGATCTTTCCAACCCAGGGATTGAACCCACATCTCTTAAATCTTTCCTGCATTGGCAGGCAGGTTCTTTATCACTAGCGCCACCTGGGAAGCCCTAGAAATACTGAAGTACTGACATAAAGTCAATACAACTTATCTTATATGATAAGAGAAGAAGAAAGGAAATAAAAAAGATATTTGCTAATTTATGTATATGTAACACACAAACATATGTATAACAAAATAAGGAAATACTTATAACAATTTTAGTCCTCATTTCTGTGACCAGTTGTGTGGTTGTAGCTAGCATTTATCACTACTTTCTACTACCCATCTTGTATTTCCTTTGTTCAACAAGCACCTCAGCTGGTCACTGTTCTTTAGCTGGCAGAGTAAGCTTAACTTTCATTCTTATTTTTTTATTTACTCGGCTGCATCAGGTCTTAGTTGCAGCACATGAGATCTTCATTGCATCAAGTGGGAACTTTTGTTGTGGTGCACAGACTCTAGTTGTGGCACACAGGCTTCAGAACTTGCAGGGTTAGTTGCTATACAGCATGTAGGATCTTAGTTCCCTGACCAGGAATCAAACCCACATCCTCTGCATTGGGTGCACAGAGTCTTAACCAATGCATTACCAGGGAAGTCCCCTTACTTCTAGTAAATGCTAAGGAAGGTACAAAACTAAGTTGATCCACCTTCTGTCCTCTCCCTAGCCCACCTGACCAGTCTTTGCCTCCAGCTCCTCCCATCTCCTCCAGCCCTGAACTCAGTGCCTGCCATCCTACTTTCTTCCCTAAGTAAGTACCCGTGTTCTGCTCTCTCCTGCCATCCATGTAACTAGCACTTGTCTTTCATCTTGCATTTCCAGTCCATTAGCGATTTGGACTGTCAGTGACCTCAGTTCCTCAATTTGACCTCAATTTGGACTGTCAGTGACCTCAGTTTCCTCCACCTTTAATCTTACTTTCTACTTTGTGGCTCCATGTTCTGCCTGCTAACTAGCAGAAGCAGTGGGCATCCTTCCCAACTGTTTCTTTGTTGTTGTTGTTCAGTTGCTAAGTCATCTCCAACTCTTTGCGACCCCATGGACAACAGCACACCAGGCTTCCCCATCCTTCACCATCTCCCAGGGATTGCTCAGACTCATCGAACATGAGTCAGTGAATCCATCCAACTGTCTCATCCTCTGCTGCCCCCTTCTCCTCCTGCCCTTAATCTTTCCCAGCATGAGGGTCTTTTTCAACGAAATGGCTCTTCACATCAGGTGGCCAAAGTACTGGAGCTTCGGCTTCCCCATCAATCCCTCCAATAAATATTCAGGGTTGATTTCCTTTAGGATTAACTGTTTGATCAACTTGCTGTCCAAGGAACTCTCAGGAGTCTTCTCCAACACCACAATTCAAAAGCATCAGTTCTTCAGTGTTCAGCCTTCTTTATGGTCCAGCTCTCACGTCCGTACCTGACTGCTGGAAAAACCATAGCTTTGACTATACAGACCTTTGTTGGCAAAGCGATATCTCTGAGTTTTAATACGCTGTCTAGGTTTGTCATAGCTTTTCTTCCAAAAAGCAAGCGTCTTTTAATTTCACAGCCACAGTCATGGTCTGCGGTGATTTTGGAGCCCAAGAAAATAAAATCTGTCAGTGTTTCCACTTTTTCCTCATCTAGAAGAAAAATCACCAATAGAGTAGTGGAGATGGGGAGGGGAGGAGTAAGGTACCATCCTTGGAGTTTGACATCCAGCAAGTTTTTTTTTTTTTTTATTTTGGCTACACCGTGGGGCATGTGGGATATTAGTTCCCAGAGCAGGCATTGAACCTGTGGCCCCTGCAATGGGAATGTGGGGTCTTAACCACCAGCAAGTTTTGACCTCACCTGGTCTGGGCGAGATTTTTCTATTCCTTTTTCTGAAACTCTCCATGCCATTAAAAAAAATTAAAATCTCCAAGATTCATACCCTGTGTGAGTCTTTCATGTAGCTTGAAGAGCAGCAGCTGGTGGTTCTAAGGGTGAGGCAGGATTGAATTGGGAAGACGGCGAGCCTCATGTTTGTGCTGCAGTTGGGAAGATGGTGCCAATGCAGAGCTGATGAAAGCTGAGCACTGGACTGTTAGATCCCAAGAAGGAGGGACATGAAGGAAGAATAAACCTGTTCTAGAGAAGTGACTGAAAGATCAGTTGTCACTGAGTCTCCTCTGGAAGGTACCAGGACCTTCACTCCTAGAGAACATTTGGGACAGTGTTCTCCTTTTACATGCATCTTGGGACATCTGTTGAGCACAACTGCCTTTTAGCCTCACTTTTCCTTCCCCATCTATACTACTTATACACTGCATATCCAGACCCACCAGAACTGCTAGGAAATATACTGGGGCTCCAAACCTTCCCTGGTAACCTTCCCTGGCTGATGACCATCAGCCCATTGCTCCCCTCCCCACAGCAGTCTGAGTCTTCAGGCTTCTAAAATAGATCCACCTAAGTCAGAATCACCCTGAACCCATTTAACCTGTGAGTTCTCCTGACTCCTGAATCAGAGTATTTGGGGCTAGGACTCATGGCTCTGCATTTATGAAAGCCCCAGGGAAGTTTTGAAGCATCCTAAATGGTAAAGACTAGTTCCAGCACTGCATGCTATTGGGGCTTCCGAGGGTCTGCCCATCCTGACTTTTCCTCATTTCATCTGTCTTGGGGCCTTGCCTACTGATTTGTGACTATTTCCAGCTGTCTTTTTGTAGCCTGGCCTTCTTGAGAGCAGTATTCATCTTTGGTCTGCAGTGCCTGGCCCTTAGTGAGCTCTGATCTAGGTTCCTTTTTACACCCACACCAACAGCAAACACATGATATGGTCTGTCTTGCTGTATCTCACTGTTTGCTGAACCCAGGGTAGGCAAGGCTCCAGCTGGGAAGCTGAAAGAAGGTGCAAGGAGCAGTAGGAACTGCAAACATTATTCACAGCAGCAAGGCAGACATGCTTTACTCTCTAACTGCATTGTTTGTACAATGCCACTGCCTTGACTCACCTCTCCAAGAGGGCTTCAGGTGCTGTTTATAGATATCACACCATGATGCGCATGCTCAGCACCACAACTGATCCCAGCTGTAGGACATGAGTGGAGTGGGGCGAGAGAGTTTGACCACCACCACCTGGCCAATTGCTATCTCCCTACATAGTTTCTCATACAGTCTTGTAGAAGATGCAAGGAGAGAGGGCTGCAGGAGAAGCACAGGCTGCTGTATTTGTAATGTGTTGATCCACAGTGGCTCAGGGTCTCTTGGGAGCAAAATCTCCAGAAGCCCCATCCACTTCCACAGTCTGGAGGAGCTGCTGAGCCTCAAGTGAAATGTGAGTGACCACAACTAGGATGGGGCAGGTACCCTCAAGAGCAGAAACAGAATTCCTTGTGAAAATGGTTCAAGTTGGAGATAGGATGTGATAGGATTCAGTCCAAGGGTCCACACAGCCAAAAAGCACCTGAACATCTCCAGGATGGTGGGAAGCTTGCAAAACAGTGGCCAGGGTAAGCTTTGATATACAATCTCTGCTTGAGCTAGGTGACAGGCCTCACTGTTCCCCAAACAAAACAGAAAGTTCCGCAATGTAAGTCTGCCTGCACTAGCCAGAGCACATTCTGGATGGTTTCAGAAGGAAGTGATGGTGATCCTACTTTATTCTAGAGACTGCAGGGGAGGGCTAGGCAGTGGGCTCAGCACTGTATTTCAGCAGCCTGAGAGGGGATAGCTTGTCAAAACAGATAAGTCCTAAGGCAAACCAGGAGGCTAAGGGGAGCTACCGCCACATTCCAGGTGCCAATGAAGATGTCTCAGACCACATGATAAGAAGTGGTGCAATTCTGGGGTTATTGGGCCAGTAAAGCTGATAGAATTTGTGGACAGGCTAGGCTGAAATATGACAAAGAAGAGTTAAAGATGGCACCAAGATCTTGAGCAACAGGAAGAAGTGAAGTGAGTTAGCATTACTTGCAAGGGCAGGGAGGGCTTCCCAGGTAGTGCAGTGAGAAAGAATCCACCTGCCAATGCAGGAGATGCAAGAGATGCAGGTTCGATCCTTGGGTAGGGAAGATCCCCTGGAGTTGGAAATGGTAACGCACTCCAGCATTCTTGCCTGGAAAATTCCATGGACAGAGGAGCCTGGTGGGTTACAGTCCATGGAGTTGAAAAGAGTCAGACACAACTGAGTGAATGAGCATGCATGAGATGCAAGGGCAGGGAGCAAGCTGGTTGGGAGAGGGTGGGACATCAAAAGTTCATTTGTCCTCAGGTTATGATTGAAGTGCTTCTTAGATATCCTGGTTACTCTCACCATTCTTCCAAGCCACCACTCCCTTTTGCCTATACCTGAGAACTCATCTCCTGCCCTGTCTCCCTACCTTCATTTTTTTAGTTTATTTATTTTTAATTGAATGATAATTGCTTTGCAGTACTTTTTTGGGCCTCCCTGGTGGCTCAGATTGTAAAGAATCCACCTGCAATGCAGGAGACCTGGGTTCAATCCCTGGTTTGGGAAGATCCCCTGGAGGGGAGGGCATGGCAACCCACTCCGGTATTCTTGCCTGGAGAATCCCCATGGACAGAGGAGCCTGGCAGGCTACAGTCCATGGGATCGCAAAGAATCAGACATGACTGAGTGGCTAAGCACACATTGTGTTTGTTTCTGCCGCACATCAACATGAATCAGCCATAGGCACACACATGTCCTTTCCTTTTTGAACCTCCCTCTCACTTTCCACCCCATCCCACCCTTCTAGGTTGTTACAGAGCTCCAGTTTGAGTTTTCTGAGAGGTGAAATGTGTTAGTCGCTCAGTCATGTCCGACTCTTTGTGACTCCATGGACTGTAGCCCACCAGGCTCCTCTGTCCATGGAATTCTCCAGGCAAGAATGCTGGAGTGGGTTGCCATGTCCTTCTCCAGGGGATCCTCCCAAACCAGGGATGGAACCTGGGTCACCTATGTTGCAGGCAGAGTCTTTACCATCTGAGCCACCAGGATTCCCCGAGTCATATAACAAATTCCCTTTGGCTATCTATCTTACATATGGTAGTGTATGTGTTTCCATGCTACTCTCTCCATTCATTCCACCCTAGAGCCCTCCTCCCCGCTGCCTATGTCCATAACTCTGTCCTCTATGTCTGTGTCTCCATTGCTTCCCTGAAAATAGGCTCAACAGTACCATCTTTCTAGATCCCATATATATATGTGTTAATATACGATATTTGTTTTTCTCTTTCTGACTGACTTCACTCTATATTACAAGCTCTAGGTTTATCCACCTCATTAGAACTGACTCAAATGCATCCCTTTTTTTTTTACTTGTTAATATATATTTTAAAATTTTGTTTATTTTTTAATTGAAGGATTATTGCTTTACATAATTTTGTGGTTTTTTGTCAGACATCAACAAGAATCAGCCACAGGTACACCCATGTCCCCTCCCTCCTGAATCTCCCTCTTTATCCCACCCCTCTAGATTGTCAAAGAGACCCTGTTTGAGTTCCCTGAGTCCTAGAGCAAATTCCCATTGGCTATCTAGTTTACACATGGTAATGTTAGTTTCCATGTTACTCTCTCCACACACCTCACCCTCTCCATTCTCCCCTCCCCATGTCCATAATTCTGTTCTCCATGCAATTCAGTTCAGTCACTCAGTCATGTCTGACTCATTGCAACCCCATGGACTGCAGCCCGCCAGGTCTCCTTGTCTATCACCAAATCCCAGAGTTTACTCAAACTCATGTCCATCGAGTCAGTGATGCCATCCAACCAGCTCATCCTCTGTTGTCCCCTTCTCCCGCCTTCAATCTTTCCCAGCAAAAGGATCTTTTCAAATGAGTCAACTCTTTGCATCAAGTAGCCAAAGGATTGGAACTTCAGCTTCAGCATCCGTCCTTCCAATGGATATCAGGACTGATTTCCTTTAGGATGGACTAGTTGGATCTCCTTGCAGTCCAAGAGACTCTCAAGAGTTTTCCCCAACACCACAGTTCACAAGCATCAATTCTTCAGTGCTTAGCTTTCTTTGTAGTCCAACTCTCACATTCATACATGACCACTGAAAAACCATAGCTTTGACTAGACCTTTGTTGGCAAAGTGATGTCTCTGCTTTTTAAAATGCTGTCTAGGTTGGTCATAACTTTTCTTCCAAGGAGCAACCACCTTTTAATTTCATGGCTGCAGTCACCATGTGCAGTGATTTTGGAGCCCAAAAAGATAAAGTTTGTCACTGTTTCCATTGTTTCCCCATCTATTTGCCATGAAGTGATGGGACCAGATGCCATGATCTTAGTTTTTCTGAATGTTGAGTTTTAAGCCAACTTTTTCACTCTCCTCTTTCACTTTCATCAAGAGGCTCTTTAGTTCTTCTTCACTTTCTGCCATAAGGATAGTGTCATCTGCATATCTGAAGTTATTAATATTTCTCCCAGCAATCTTGATTCCAGCTTGTGCTTTATCCAGCCCAGCATTTCTCATGACATACTCTGCATAGAAGTTAAATAAGCAGGGTGACAATATACAGCCTTGACGTATTCCTTTTCCTATTTGGAACCAGTCTGTTGTTCTATGTCCGGTTCTAACTGTTGCTTCTTGACCTGCATACAGATTTCTCAGGAGGTAGGTCAGGTGGTCTGGTATTCCCATCTCTTTCAGAATATTCCACAGTTTCTCCATTGCTGCCCTGAAAATTAGTTCATAAGTACCATCTTTCTAGATTAATTTACAGTATTTATATTTCTCTTTCTGACTTACTTCCCTGTGTTTAATAGGCTCTAGGTTCTTCTACCTCATTAGAACTGATGCTGGTGGTAAAGAACCTACCTGCCAGTGAAGGAGATAAAAGAGAAATGGGTTTGATTCCTGGGTTGGGAAGATCCCCTAAAGGAGGGCATGGCAACCCACTCCAGAATTCTTCCCAGAATCCCATGGACAGAGGAGCCTGGTGCACTACAGTCCACAGGGTCACAAAGAAGCAGATACGACTGAAGCAACTTAGAGCACACACATGGTGGTTTCATTCCTAGTTTTTAAAGGAAACTCCATACTGTCTTCCATGGTGGCTCTATCATTTATATTCCCTCCAATGGTGCAAGAGCCTACCCTGACGTTAAAAAATTTTTTTACTGAGGAATAGTTGATTTACGATTTGTGTTATTTTCAGGTATACAGCACAGTGACTCAGTTATACATATGTACTGATATTCTTTTTCAGATTCTTTTCCCTTATAGGTTATTATAAAATTTTGGATATAGTTCCCTGTTCTATACAGTAGGTCCTTGTTAGTTACCTATGTTACATATAGTAGTGTGTATGTATTAATCCCAAACTTCTAATTTATCCCTCCCACCTTTCCCCTTTGATAACCATAAGTTTATTTTTAATCTCTGTGACCTACTCTCACTTTTCATTTTCCAGCTTCTGAACCCGGAAAGAATACTTAAAAGTGACAAATCTGATTTTCAATGTGGGTGTGACCTATCTGCTATGGCATTCTATTACCTCTTGGGGAACACCTAGCTCTCTTCTTGTGTCCCCAAGGCCTCTCCTGTACAATGTCATGAACCTCCGTCCATGGCTGTGAAAAGAAGAGAGGCGAAAGGCAAAGGAGAAAAGGAAAGATATACCCATTTGATGCAGAGTTCCAAAGAATAGCAAGGAGAGATAAGAAAGACTTCCTCAGTGATCAATGCGAAGAAATAGAGGAAAACAATAGAATGGGAAAGACTAGAGAGCTCTTCAAGAAAATTAGAGATACCAAGGGAACATTTCATGCAAAGATAGGCTCAATAAAGGACAGATACGGTATGGACCTAGCAGAAGAAAAAGATATTAAGAAGAGGTGGCAAGAATACACAGAAGGACTGTACAAAACAGATCTTCATGACCCAGATAATCACGAAGGTGTGATCACTCACTCTCACCTACAGCCAGACATCCTGGAGTGAGAAGTCAGGTGGGCCTTAGGAAGCGTCACTACGAACAAAGCTAGTGGAGGTGATGGAATCCCAGTTGAGCTATTTCAAATCCTGAAAGATGATGCTGTGAAAGTACTGCACTCAAATGCCAGCAAATCTAGAAAACTCAGCAGTGGCCACAGGACTGGAAAAGGTCAGTTTTCATTCCAATCCCAAAGAAAGGCAATGCCAAAGAAAGCTCAAACTACCGCACAATTGCACTCATCTCACACACTAGCAAAGTAATGCTCAAAATTCTCCAAGCCAGGCTTCAGCTATATGTGAACTGTGAACTTCCAGATGTTCAAGCTGGTTTTCGAAAAGGCAGAGGAACCAGAGATCAAATTGCCAACATCCGCTGGATCATCGAAAAAGCAAGAGAGTTCAAAAAAAACATCTATTTCTGCTTTATTGACTATGCCAAAGCCTTTGACTGTGTGGATCACAATAAACTGTGGAAAATTCTGAAAGAAGTGGGAATATCAGACCACCAAACCTGCCTCTTGAGAAATCTGTATGCAGGTCAGGAAGCAACAGTTAGAACTGGACAGGGAACAACAACAGACTGGTTCCAAATAGGAAAAGGAGTACATCAAGGCTGTATATTGTCACCCTGCTTATTTAACTTCTATTCAGAGTACATTATGAGAAACACTGGACTGGATGAAGCACCAGATGGAATCAAGATTGCCAGGAGAAATATAAATAACTTCAGATATGCAGGTGATACCACCCTTATGGCAGAAAGTGAAGAAGAACTAAACAGCCTCTTGATGAAAGTGAAAGAGGAGAGTGAAAAAGTTGGCTTAAAACTCAACATTCAGAAAACTAAGATCATGGCATCTAGTCCCATCACTTCATGGCAAATAGATGGGGAAACAGTGGAAACAGTGGCTGACTTTATTTTTCTGGGCTTCAAAATCACTGCGGATGGTGACTGAAGCCATGAAATTAAAAGATGCTTGCTCCTTGGAAGGAAAGTTATGACCAACGTAGACAGCATATTAAAAAGCAGAGACATTACTTTGCCAACAAAGGTCCACCTGGTCAAGGCTATGGTTTTTCCAGTAGTCATGTATGAATGTGAGAGTCGGACTACAAAGAAAGCTGAGCACTGAAGAGCTTTTGAACTGTAGTGTTGGGGAAGACTCTTGAGTCCCTTGGTCTGCAAGGAGATCCAACCAGTCCATCCTAAAGGAGATCAGTCCTGAGTGTTCATTGGAAGCACTGATGTTGAAGCTGCAACTCCAATACTTTGGCCACCTGATGCAAAGAGTTGACTCATTTGAAAAGACCCTGATGCTGGGAAAGATTGAGGGCAGGAGGAGAAGGGGGCGACAGAGTATGAGGTAGTTGGATGGCATTACCAACACAATGGACATGGGTTTGGGTGGACTCCAGGAGTTGGTGATGGACAGGGAGGCATGGCGTGCTGCAGTTCATGGGGTCACAAAGAGTCAGACACGACTGAGTGTCTGACTGAACTGAACTGAAGGCCTCTCCATCCTACCCCTACATCTCTTCCAGTTACTTATCTTACTCCAACTCTACTGTAACCTTCAGGTTCTTGGGGGCTCCCTTGGTTCAGTGGCATGGACTGGACCTTTCCTTCTCTCTAGCCTTTTCTCCTGGGCTTCCCAGGTGGTGCAGTGGTAAAAGAATCTATCTTTTAATGCAGGAGACTGAAGAGATACAGGTTTGATCCCTGGGATGAGGAAGATCCCCTGGAGAAAGAAATGACAACCCACTCTAGCCTTTTCTCCTAGGCCTTGATGAGACATCTTTCAGGCCTCTCTTCCATTCAGAGATCGTCCTTGTCCCTACCCCTTCCCCTACTCAGGTAGGAATCCATCCTGCACTCACTTGGCTTCTCAGTTTCCCAGTTCCTAGTGCACATGCTTTTGCTGCATATAAGTGGTCAATGCCTTCACTTCCTGCTAGGCCACAAGACCCACACTAGATCCTCAATCCCTCAGCATAGGGCCTGACACCCTCTGAGCTTTGAGCACAACAGTCAGATCTATCAATGGATAGATTTACCAAGCACCTGCTGCAGGTGAAGCTTCCAGTTTTCTGAAAGTAGGATGACAGTGGCCTGAGTCTTGGTCCATCTGTGCCTCTCTCTGAGGTCTTGTGCATGGCCAGTGGCACTCCATGCCTATTTATCCTACATGATTTTGCAGAGGTCTGTGCCCTGCCACATGGGTCTCTAGTGTTCCTCATTCCTTCTCTTGTCAATTAGGATCACTGTCATATTTCTCTCGGAATTCTTCTGTGACTCTCTCCCTTCATGGTTCTGGAGCCAATAACTTCATGAGTGTGGGGCCACAGGTCCTAGCTCTCCTTTCTGGAAAACTACTTTCCCCAAATCTAGGCTACCTTTTCCTTTCTTTTACCTTTTTAAAAAATAAATTTCACATATAAGTGAGATCATACAGTATTCCTCTCTCTGACTTATTTTACTTAGCTTAATGCACTCAAAGTCCATACATGTTGTCACAAATGGCAGGATTTCCTTATTTTTCTAATGATTGGATAATACTCTATTGTGCAGATATAGCAATATTTTTATTCATTCATTTATCAATGAACAGGTGGTTTTCATATCTTGGCTATTGTAAATAATAGTGCAGTGAATAGGGATGGGGTTGTAAAGATATTTTTGAGTTAGTCTTTTCATTTTCCTTGGATAAATACACCAGAAGTGGAATTGCTGAATCATATGATAGCTCTATTTTTAATTTTTTGAGGATCCACCAGATTGTTTTCCATAGTGGTTGCACCAATTTACATTTCCACTAACAAGGCACAAGGATTCCCTTTTCTTCACATCTTTACCAATATTTGTTATTTTCTATATTTTTGATTATAGCCATTCTGACAGGTATGAGGTGATATCTCATTGTGGTTTTGATTGGCATTTCTTTGATTATTAGTGATGTCAAACATCTTTGCATATATCTGTTACCTATTTGCATGTATTCTTTGGAAAATGTATATTCAGATCCTTTTCACATTTTAAAATTGTGTTGTTTAGTTTTTTGCTACTGAGTTGTATGGATTCTTTCTATTTTTTGGATTAAAACTCCTTATCAGATACATGATTTGCAAATATTTTCTCACATTCAATAAGTGGCATTCTGTATTCTGTAATAGTGTTTTAGATTGCTAGCAATTCTTTTTGATTCCTTCTCAGAGTTTCAGTCTCCCTATATGTGTTGTCTTTCATATTTGCAATGTGGTCCACCTTTAGAATCCTTAGCATAGCAATCATAGTTATTTTAAATTCCTAGTCCAATCATTCAAAAATAATTGCCATATCTGAATTTGGTTCTATTGTTTTCTTTTCTCTTCAGACTTTTTTTCCCCTTGCTTTTAGCTTTGTACATTTTCTTGAAAACTCAACATGATATATTAGGTAACAGGAACTAGGTAAATTGGCTTTAGTGTGATGGTGTATGTTGACCAGGCTGGGAGTTACACTGTGTTTGCTGTTTGGTTTGGCTGTAGCTGTCCAAGATGTCA
Organism: Cervus canadensis; assembly: GCF_019320065.1. NCBI lineage: Eukaryota > Metazoa > Chordata > Mammalia > Artiodactyla > Cervidae > Cervus > Cervus canadensis. Next base: position 67,905,124 of record NC_057389.1, read on the forward strand.
GTTTCCTCTAGTGTCCTTGCTTTTGTTTTCTCCTAGCAAAGTCCTTTATTAAGAGTATGAGCCTTTCATTTTCTTTTCAACTATAATCTCTGTCATTATGCAGGGATTCTCTGGCTCAGTATTCTCTGACTCATAATCTCAGAGGGATTATGCCTCAGTAGTTCTATGGGTCTGGGCCCCAGGAATATAATCTTTGCAAGTACTTCTCAGCTTCCCCCTTCCTTACTTCTATATGATAGGAAGGCTAGAGGGGGCTGGAGTTGGCTAATTGCCCTTCCCCAGGTCAGAAAAAGTAGTTTCCCTGAATACCTGGCCTTTGTTACATAGAATTGGAGGAAGAACTGAGTGCCCTGGAAGATTTCAAAATGGTTGCTTTTACACTATTCCTGCTGGAAAAGTGAGAGAATTTTCCTTCAGTCCTCACAGTGAGAACTTGGTGGGGATCCTGAAGGTAAAACTCAATAAAGTGGATGGGGTAACTAAAATTGCTGTCCCCTTGAGTTTTAAACTCTCAAGCTATTCCACTTCTGTCTCTATCTACTGGAGTGGGTTACCATGCCCTCCTCCACTGTCTCTAGCAGTCGGTTAATTACAGTTTGCGTTCCTATACTTTCTCCACCAGCAGACTTCTCCACTTGGACTCCCTGTGAAACAAGAGGGAAGGGATCAGGGCACAACCCTTAAAGAATGACAGAATTGTTGAGGATACAACATTAACTGGTTAGAACTAACTAGGCCTAAGATGGTAGAAGCTTAGACTTTCAGTAGACCCCGAGCCTCATTATACTTTCATTGCAGTACATTAGCATATGCTAAAAGATACACTTATAGGAGCCATGACAATTCTGAGGCAGATCATAAAAGGTCAGAAAGGCCCAGTTTCTGGAAATCTCCACCCCTTCTCCAAGACAATTGGAATAATCCTTCCATTTATTAACCTATCAAATTATGCAATTCATAAAAACCAACCACCTCTTTTTTCTGGGCCACTCTCACCTTGGAGATGGACTACATTCTGTCTATGTAATGTGTGTCTCTCTAAATAAATCTACATCTTACATATCCTTTTATCTCTACTGAATTACTTCTGCATTGAGATGTAAAGAACCTGAGCTTGAGTAAACTAATACCAGATGAGTGGTTTTATCTAAAAAACAGTGAGTTTTGGTTAGGTGTGAATCTCCTCTGAGTTGTGCAGTTTTACCTAGAAGCTATGATTTTCTGTACCTGCCTGTCTCTCTAGCTTTCAGGGTAACAGTTTGCCTTGTGACTTCAATTCTCTGACAGATCTAAGGAGAGATATTTTTTCAGTGTTTTCAGTTATTTTCTTATTGTAAGAATGAGAATCATGCTTCTAAGCTTTTTATATTGCAGAGCAGAAATCTGAAGTCTAGGTCACTGTGTCTGAGGTTCCCTACCCTGGCTGCCAACAGAGGGACCTAATTCCACTTAAATGATTCATTTCCTTTCACTGATTGTTTTGCTTGCTTGTTTGTTTTTTTCATGCTCCTTTGACCTACTGAGAGCAACAAGTGACAGAACTGTGGTCTGTACCTGGCCTTCCAATAAGGTTGTGGACTTCCAGATTAGTAGAAGAAAGATTACAGGTGGGCCCCATCTGTGTGGGGTTTATGTTCTACATCCAGATTCAGGACCCACAGACTCCAACCAGTACCCCATGCTGCCCAGCTCTTCAGCTGCATCTCTGTTTCTCAGTCCTAGGGTTCTCCCAGGTCTCTTGCTGACTGCTCTTCTCCAAAGGCCCCCTCCAGGAAATGTCTAGAGAACATCCAGGGACACAGCAGCAGTGACATACACAGAAGTGCCAGCAATAATGTTGTTTTGGAACTTTGTCTACAAAATCCTCTCCAAAGTCTTTCTGGGAAAGAAGGCGATGGTGAGAGTTGCTCACCCTGATGTGAACTGTGGCAACCAGTATAGAGGGGTCTGTTGGCTAGAGGAGGAGCCCCCCAAGCCTCATCAGTGTTGGGAGTGTCCTGAGTCTTGGCCCATGTGGGACTGAGCTTCAGATCAAGACTTTGGGAGCAGACACCATTAGAAGATACAAAGCTGCCTGGAGCCAGGGTGGAGCTACCAGTAGAAGAACCAGGGAAGGAAGCAAGCAGAGTGATAGCAGTGTGACCAAGCCTGCAGAAGTAGAACCAGAGATGCTCATTCTGGAGTAAGTCTGGGAGAGCATCAGCATTACTGTTTGCAATAATTCTTTTAAATTATTTTGAGAGATACTTTTTTAACCTTTAAGAATCAGTGTAGTTACATTTATAATACTTTCTGTATCAGTTTTTAGGTGTTAGAAACTGGTAAGAAGCCTGAGAGGAGGCTTAATTCTGGAAAACATATCTTTTACAACAGTGTCAATGTGAAAAACATTTTTACAAATGAATTTTGACTCAGGCACTGATAAACTGAGGCATTCTAGTGTACGATATGGCCACCATCTTCAAATGAAAAAGCAAACACTTGCTGTCCTTTGAAATATCTGCTGCATCTATGCTGCTATGTGTGCATGAGTTAACCTGCTTTTATTGTTGTATGTTTTTGTGCTGAATATCTATTTTTAATCTGCATAATTATACTTTGATTATTCATAATTTCTCACTTTATATAACTAACACATGTTGACAATAAACTGTAAATAAAAGAAATGTATGAAATAAGTTATTTATTTATTTATAGGTTAAAAGAGATCATTTCCTTTGGGGAATAGAGGATGGGAAGGAAACTGGGGAGGGAGTCACCAAGGTTTTGTGTGTTTGAAAGCATACAGTGAGAGGCAATAACCCTCTCTGGTGGAAGTACTTGCCACTCCCCTAAGAATCATGCAATTTTCGGTGATGACTGCAAGAAGAGCTTAGTATCTTGTTTAAGAGGATAGCATCTTGTTTGATCCACCCAGAGGAAGAGGAAACAGGGAGATGTGGTCCCTGAAGAGAGCATGCCCAGTCTGCACTCAATATGCACACACATATGAATTTACTATGGGTCAAAAGAACATCTGGGAAGCTAGCCAAAATTAAGTCACTTTACTGCATCCTTCCCAAGCATGCTGTCTGCCAAGTGAAGGGATCCAGAATCAAAGGAGTATTGGGCTGTCCTGGCATGAACAGGATGGAGCAGAGATTAGGAGCTCAGCCAGAGCTGGGGGAACTGAGGAATAGGGAGGATTCAGGGAGGTTGTGGCCACACCATTTCTCTTGTCTCCTCTTCTTGCCTCAGCGCTGAGGCAGGAGCCTGTGAGAGTGGAGCGATAGGAAGTTTCCGAGGCAGAATGGCCTCCTCCCCACATTAGGCCCCCAACCTGCTGGGGTCAGAATTGGATACAAGGTCAGAGTTTGCGAACTGCACAGTATAATCAAACCTGTATGAATATGATGGGCTCTGTTCAAGATGTTACTGAGGAACAATAAGGAAGGATTTCATAGAGGAAATCAAAGGCAGTGATTTGAAAACCATAAACAGACATGACAACATGTCATGTACCCCCATGGTGTTGACACTTCAACCAGATGGATTCAATTGTACATTTAAAAAATATCTTCTTGTGATTTTTTGCCAATTGAGATGAGGCAGATGGAAAAGACTCATCAACTTTTTTTGAATTACAGAAGCAGTATATGCTCCCTGTAAAGATATAGGTGCACCATAAAAATTTATAGCAACGTGGTACCCCACAGTATTAATAAGCCATATTTATCCGTTCTCCTAGTAGCAAGTACACTGTTCCAAACCTCTGTTTTCACTGCCACAGAGAGCATCCTCTTGCATCATTAGGTGTGAATATTTCTGTAGAACTGATTCCTGGATGTGGAACTGCTTGTCAGAGGACGTTCAAGTTGAGAAATTTTTTTTTCATGTAATGACACCATGTTTAATGAATATGGAAGTTCAGGTGAGGGCAGCTCAAGGAAGGGGGCCCAGCAAGGGCTGCAGTGTCTTGTGTGGGAGGTAAACTGTGACACCACCTCCCAGCACCCCTCTCCTCTACAGGGATTCACACTGGCCCCCTCAGAGCCTCTCAGCAGTCCTACGGGGACAGCAGAGCATGATGACTGGCCCCATTTTACAGCTGGGAAAACTGAGTTCCAGGCAGATTCACTGCTTGCCCAAAGCCACGCAGAGTTCCTGGGCCTACCTCCTGCATCAGAGGCCTGGCTCAGGGGAGATGTGAGTGGTGTGGAGGACAGAGGCGTGGTGTCCTCCACATTGGTTGATGTTACCAAAGTTGACCTCAAAGTAGCTGTACCAATATATAAGCCCACCAAAATTGTGCCAGATCCATGGGAATCTTTGTCTTTCCATGAAAGATTCCTGTGGAGACAAGGATGACTTGCATGTTGCCGTCAAAGTCTAGGAGCTCTCAGCTTTGCCAGTCTTTGTGAGTTAACCATCACAAAGGCCACCTCAGGTAGGGTGAGCCTCACATCACAGGTGTGCTTTATACACTGGATTGGGACCCATACATAGGTGTTGTTTTTATCCTTTCCCCGGTTTGAGGAAGAGCTGCATGGAAAATGTGAACAGTGGGGAGAACTGAATGTACCAGGTCCTACCTTTAGAAACTTGATAGAGGGTCACTGGGCATAGGCTGGAAGGAGATGGGGGTGATTTGGTAAAACTTCCTCTTCTCCCCCATTTATTTGTTCCTTTATTTATGTATATCAGTAAAGATACATATATGCTTGGATTCCTTTTTTCTCGATCTATAACTCCCATTAATTACTTTGATGATCAAATTTGGCTAATGGGAGTCCCTTCAAACTGGCTTTTCTGTCCAGTTGACATTTCCCCCACTATTCTTTGAGGACTTCTTGCATTCTGGTAAAAGATAGTTTAGACTCATTTTGCCACATGTTTATTTCAACACCCTTAATCTGTTAACTCAGTTCTGGCACTATCTACCTAGCGTGTGCATGCAAAGTCGTTCCAGTCATGTCCAACTCTTTGTGACCGTATAGATTGTAGCCCACCAGGTTCCTCTGTCCATGGGATTCTCCAGGCAAGAATACTGGAGTGGGTTGCCATGCCCTCCTCCAGGGAATCTTCCCAACCCAGGGATTGAATCCGCATCTCTCACTGCATTGCCAATCCTGCATTGACAGACAGGTTTTTTATTACTAGCACCACCTGGGAAGCCCGAGAGATAGGGTCAGATCCCACAGGTTAAGGGCTCAGTCCTACAAGACTTCCCTCTCTCTTTCAATACCAATTACAAATCCAGGTTGCCTGTGCTTCTGACCCACTCACTATAAGTTGGAGATTCCCAAGATCCCTACCTTGAGTTCCATTAATTTACCAGAGCTGCTCAGGTACAGAAGTCAGGAAGTTTGCTAACAAGATTACAGGTTTATTATAAAGTGATACAGCTCAGGAACCAGGTAGAATAGATGCATAGAACAAGGTATGTGGGAGGGGTACAGAGCTTCTTCCTTGATCTCTCTGAGCATCTCTCTCCCTGCATCTACAGTGTTCACCAACCTGAAAGCTCTCTGAACCGAGTCCTTTTGGGGTTTTATGGAAAGGTTTCATCACAGAGGCATGACTGGTTAAATCATTGGCCCTTGGTGATTAAACTCAATCTCCAGCCCCTTCTCCCTCTTTGAGGTAGGTGGGTAGGGTAGGGCTAAGTTACAACCCTCTGGTCACATAGTTGGTTCCTGTGGCAACCAGCCCCATCCTTACTGGCTTTCTAAAAATTATCTCAGTAATATAAACTCAGGTGTGGTTAAAAGGGCTTGTTATGAATATCCAAAGACATCCTTATGACTCTTATATTTTAGAAAATTTCAAGGGTTTAAGAGCTCTGTTCTAAAATCTAGGTCAGAAATCAAATATTTCCTAGTATAGATCAGAATCTCACCATGTATTTTCCCTGCCCCGGCCCTGAAGTCCACCATTTCTCCAAGGAGCCTTGGTTCCTTTCAGTAGTAAATAGTAACTAAAAACTAAGATCTCAGTGCTAGATGTGCTCATTGGTACAGGGGTACTATTGTTTCTAAGCCCTCAGTGTAGACAGAGCTACAAACTATATCACATCTGTCTATTTATCAACAATATGCACCTATTACATAGTAAAACCCTCGAGTTCACAGTTATTCTTTCATTCTCTCCTTTCCCTTATGTCTTGTTTTATGTTTTTATATTTTGTTGTTTGTTCTGTGGGGTTTTTTTTCTTTTTGTATCTCTTGTCTCTGGCTAAAGAAACCTCTCAGCACACTTACTGAATTGACCTCTTGTTGGGCAATTCTTGTCATTATTCATTTTAATGTTCAAATTATCCTATAACTGGTCAATGGCGCCCCTTTCACCTAGCTCCAGTGTCTTTTTGCTATGTCCCCATTCATTTTTGAGCATTCTTGTATATAAAAGCAAAAGACGTTCCCTACTTTCACCATGTGTCCAAGTTCATTTTGGTGCTAATTGGCAGTGAGAACTAGCATCTGAGCCTAAGGTGAACTTATTGCTTATGAAGTGTCATTGTTTCCAGACCTTTCTAGCTCTAGAAAATACATACAAAAATATTAAAATACAGAGGTTAACTGACACCACTAATCTTATCTGATAAATTATCTCCTCTTTTTCTCCCCATTCCAGTTTCTTTCATGTCTTCACAGTGAACACTGACTCCTAGCAACATGAATATATGTTTACTCATCTGCTCAATCCTACAACACACACACATAAGCTTTGGAATTGTCTTTCTTTAAAAAAAAAAAAAGGGAAGAAAATCATATTCATACATGTACACATTCACATCTACATAGGCAAAGGTCTCTCTTTGCCCCCTTTCTGCTACACTGATCCTTTTAGCTTTTGCCGACATTCTGGAGCAGACAGTGAGTGTGTCTGTTGGCTTTACAGGAAGCAGGAGAGCATAGCGCCAGCTGGGTATCCAGGAAGCCGCCCAGGACCCAGTCCAGTGGCCACAAAAGCACTTCACCACAGGCCCAGGGCAGGATTCGAGGACTCAGAGGGTTGAAACCAGGCGTCACTGTCCTCCTCTTCGAGGACGCGCTTCTCACCAACTGGTAATGGGCAGATGGTGAGCGGATCTGGGTGTTCGCTGCCATCGTGGGCTCTAGGCCTGAAATACGCGCAGAGCATCCCCGAGAAGGTGTCAGTGAAGGTGAAAATGTGGGAGCCGTCGGACACATTGAAGAAGGACAGCTTTCCAGCCTCAACATCCAGAAAGATGCCCACGCAGCGGGGCGGCACGCGCAGGCTGAGCGGGAGGCGGTGCTGGTCTAGGACGAAGTACTCACAGCTGTTCCACAGCCCCATCACCCAGTAGCCAGTCGCCGGGCTCATGCGAGCATGCCCTGCACTCGGCACCGCTGCCAGACACACACCGAGGAACCAGCGGCTGCGGCGGCCCACGTGCACCTCCCAGTAGTGGCGGCCAGTGGAGAAGCGCTCCCGGCTCAGGACGCACGTCTGCTCAGAGAACCACTGAGGGTCGGCCACCGCTGAGCCTGGCGCCATCCTGCGTGAGGACACGCTTTTGCCATCCTCGGAAACCTCCAGGCTGGGGTGGGCGGAGCCAGGATCCAGGGTCACATCCACTGCGCAAAGGCACAGGGTCAGTGCCCGCCAGGGACGATTCTGCCCCCACCCACATCCCTGTCCCCTCCCCTGCTAGGCAAACCTTTAGTCCTCCCGATGGAGAAATCGGTGGAATAGTCACCCCTCTCCTGGGACTGAAGAGGCACGGAAGTCACTCCCTAGCTTTTGAAAGTGTTAAGAGGAATTCATTTCCTTCCTGAACCGGAAGGCTCTTGAATTCCATGGTGCCATACAGAGCATGGATAGCAAATGAGGGAGGTTTGTGGGGATGGAGGCGGGCTCACTTTTCCCAAGACCTGGACTGTAAGAGGGCTCCCCAGGTAGCGTTAGAGGTAAAGAACCCGTCTGCCAATGCCCGAGACATAAGCAAGAGGGGTTGATCCCTGCGTCGGGAAGATCCCCTGGAGGCGGGCATAGCAACCCACTCCAGTATTCTTGCCTGGAGAATCCCATGGACAGAGGAATCTGGCCGGCTACAGCCCATAGGGTGGCAGAGTCCTACACGACTGCAGTGACTCAGCACACACACACACAATCAATAGGAAGGAGCTTAGGACTGGTTCTTCCTGGCTGCTCTCCTCACTCAGTATGACCTTGAGATCACTGGTGAGCTCTGGGCCTCTGTTGTACAGCAATGTTAGGATTTTAAAACTGAAGGGGACCCCTAAGATCATCTAGTTCAGTACCCTGCACTCCAGCAACCTATCCCCAACCCCCACCCCCCCTCCCCTCCCCGCCCCCCGCCCCCCGCCCCCCGCCCCAATCACACTCATTTGATGGACAGGGACCCCAAGGATCCCTCTGTCAGATAATGTGGGAAGTTCTGCCAAATGGAAACAAATCTAGTAAAACCCAGAAAGTTATATGCATGTGGGAGCATCAGCGTGCACACAAATGTGTGCATGTGTGAGTGCAATCTCATTTGTGCATATGAGCATGTATGTGTGCAGGCATATGTGTCACGTTGTGTGTGTGTGCAAGTGAGCCTGTGAGTTTGTATGCAGGCTCCATGCCTGGCTCCTGGACAGACCCTCTAATCTCAGTTCTGGATACCTCCCTTCTGATTAAGATCCAGCCAACCTAATTCACAAGATACAGCTCCTTGGTTTCAGTTACCTGCATGTCGTTGAGCTGCTCTCCACTCTGAAACCAAACAGAGAAGAAAAAGAGGCTCAGAGATCTGAGTCAGTAACTCTGGAACCTTGAGGGAGCCTCAAGATGCATGAAGGATGCCTGTAAACTGAATAATCTCATTTCCACCAAGATAACTTGTTTGGACCCAGACTAGCCTGGGTCCACCATGGCATCTTCCCAGGAATTTGGGATTGGGTAGGGAGGCTGGTGCCAGTGCGGGCTTATGCCAAAGCTGTGTGCAGGCGTAGGTGGTGCTGGTTAGTGGGATGACAGAGTATGTGAGCAAAGAGAACCAATACAGGCAATTGGGATGCCTTGAAGGATGGAAATAAAGCCTCCATTTCTGACTGGCTTAGTCCCCAGGAGGCCCAGCTGAGCTCAGCTCCTGTCCTAAGACATCCTCTGGACACCCTGACTTGCTGTCTTTCTTACTGGGAGCTATTCTGTGTGGCTTTCTGGTTTGTTTTATCTCCTCCTATATTACAGAAGAGAGCACCAAAGTCACAAAATGCAGAAGCAGTAGAAGATGTTTTCAGAGCTCCATAAATTTATAGCAGGGCCTTTCAACCCTGATTTTGCATCAGAATAACCAGTAAAACTTCACAAATCTAGAGCTTTTGCATACAATAACTCAAATCTATACAGATTTCAATCCTCCCTAAATTTAGCTGTAAATTCAAACCAACCCCAGCTAAAACTACTTTTGGATGTTTTGGGGAACTTCATAAATTTACCCTAAAATTTATATTTTAAAAAGGTCTGTGAACTTTAAAAAGGAAGGGGAAATGGAGAAGAACTTGTACTTTCAGGTACTTTAAAAGCCAAGGTAATAGGTGACCAAGAGGCAGACCCATCAAGACATGGCAACTGAATATGCACTAAAGGTGATGTCCACATCAATGGGTAAGTCACAAATATGTGTAGTAAGTGGCACTGGGAAAGCTAACTCTTTATATGAGAAAAATTACTGGATTCTTGTCTAACACCACATAAAAAAGGTGAATTTTAGATGGATAAGAAAACTTACACATAACATATAAAGTGAGTAGAAGAAAATGTAGGCGACTAGATTTGTGACCTAAATCTGAAGAAGATCTTCAACAAAAGTTCAAAGACACAAACCATAAAGTAAAAGTGCGATAAATTATATTTCATCAGAACTAATTCTTTTCAATAAGGGGCACCATTGGACAAAGCTAATAGCAGATGACAGAAGATAAGAAGGAATCCACAATGTGTAATAACAATGAGAGATTACTATCATATATATTATACAATAATAATAATAATATTGCATGAAGGATGCCTGCAAGCCAAAAGGCTCCATTCCCCAGCACTGACACCAGCCCTGTCCTGTGAATCAACAAGAAAAAGATAGCAACAACATATGGAAAATAGGCAAAGGACATGAACTGGCAATTTTCAGAAGAGGAAACCCAAAAGCCAGCTAGCATGTAAAGAGATGCTCAGATTTCTTAGTGCTCAGATGACTGCAAACCCAAAGAATAATTAGTTATCTCCATTGACTGGCAAGCTTAGAAAGCTGGCTCACACGAGATGTGGGCTCATGGAGCTTCCATGCACTGCTGGCATGGGATGATGGTGCTACTTTCAGGAATCCCTCTCTATACCACTTAGTGAGACATCCCTAGTGGGCCATCACTTCTCCCTTTAGAGAAATCTCCACACAGGGCCAGAAGACAATTTATTCAGCACTAGTGGTCTGTAGTGATATGGAGCTAGAAGAAGGCTGGATGTCTACTCCAGGAGGGTGGCTGGCTCAAATGGAGTGCTCTGCAGTGAGGAGATACAGACTAGATTTACATGTGGCAGCAGGGATGGATATTAAAGCACAGTGATGAGTGAGAAAAGCAAGGAACAGCATGAGACCGTAAATATCTTTACAGTAACTACAGTGTATGCGCACAAAACAGAAATGCCTCCTCTTGCAAGAATACATACAAAATAAAGATGCACATTAGTGGTTGCTTTACTGGGGAAATGGAAAAAGGTACAGGGACAAATATTTACATGTAAGGTAACATGCCCATTCCAGAACCACAGGTAAGAGTCTTTGAGGGCAGGCACCAGGAATCTAGGTGATTCTGATGTGCAACCAGGATTGGCACCAATGATTTACTGTATGCTTACACCTCAGGACAATGTAAAAATAAATATAAAAGTCAAAGTCAAATATAACCTATACCGAGTGACAAAGATTAATACATGTGTGTAGCAATGGAATAAATCAGAATGAAGCATAGTTGGTTAGAGCAGGTGACTAGGATGCTGAGACATAAAGTGGACAGTGGGAGAAACATAGGCTTCACTCACCAGCCTGGCCTTCAGCCCTTCTCCAGTCTGAAGTAGCCAAGGAAAAGCAGAATTAGAACAAAGTCCCTTCAGCCTCCTTGTTCACACATTAAATTTTGCACCCACCCCTGCTCCACTCCCCTTCTCCTGCCACCCACACAGCCAGCAGGGTTCCAATCTGGCCATCATACCTGCTTGGGAGATCAGAAGAACATTCACAGATAACCAGATGCTACAAGGTAGACAAGAAGAAATAGTTCTGGGCGGGGGAGAGTCACTTACCCAGCTCTACCTGAAGCTTCCCTGTAAGCAGAACCCACAGAGAAAATATCAGCCTTTGGATGAGTGAAACCATCTTTGCGAGGCAGTTAGGTCACTGAGACAAGGTTTCATAGTCTTAAACTACTACTCATTCCAATCATGCTTTAGGTGCTGCATCACTCATCTGCAAGATTCTTACTCCTCATCCTATTCTTTGCTCTATGGCAGAAATCTGCACAGGGCTGGGAAGGGAAAACTTTTGCCCTGAAACTGCAAGCTTTTCCTAGGCAGGAAGACTTGTGTAAGTCCAGGCACTGGGCACCTCCTACATGAACCTCAAGGTCACTTACTGGTTACATTATTTAAAAAACTGGGTGGATATCACACTCAATTATTTCCCCTGGCCAGATACCAAGACTCTGATATTTTGCCACCAGAAATGAGTTCTCTACTCTGTGCCATCTTTTAAAAGTTAAGACTAGGAAAGGCAATAATATATACTAATTGAGACCATGGTGTTATTGACTTATCATGATGTTTTGTTGTTGTTTGGTTAATTGCCTTTTGTTTGTTTTCCCCTGCATGACTAGATAGACTGCAAGACAAGCTTCTACTTCACTATTTTGTCTGGTGTTTTTCTGGGGCAGACAAAGTGGTTCTCAAGGTCTTCCCTACCCATTGTGACCTTCTCCTCCATCCCCTCATCCTTTGAATCCACTCTTTCCTCCTCCCCCAACATGGTTTCAAGGTGCTGAGTCCCCCTGGGGAGAAAAGTGGATTTGATAAATTACTTTCACTTTGGTAAATTACAGATGCCTTCTTTCTCGGTGACATTTGCTTTAAAAAGAGAAGGCTATCCTAGGAAGATGAACCAGAAGGAGACCTTTAACTGTGGAACTGTAACTGAATCATATAATTTGCAGGAGAGGGCCTGGCAAAATCTATCCAGAAAATCTTAAGTCATACTTCCTTGGCAGGTGTGCACACATCCATTTGGGAGGGGAAAGGCAGGATGTGCAGAGGGCTGGATGTAGAATTAGATCACTGTGATTCAGTGCTCTCCAAAGGGGGCCTAAAATCACTGAACCCCTGCTTCTGCCATGGGTTACCCCCCCCAGCCCAGGGCCAGCACAATGGGCATGGCACCCAGAACTTACCCAGCTCCACTGTGAGTTTCCCTGGAGAAAGAAACAAAGAATAGAGAAAAATTGCCATTCATCACTGAGGGCTTGCTTCTCCAAAGTGCACAGACTTGGAACCCACATGCTCTGGAGAGTCAGTTTGGGCTGAACACGGGGGAGGAACAGGCTCCAAGGCAAGATAAGTGAAAATAAACCTGTGCCTCAATCCTTCTCTGCCCTCTCCCAAACTCCCCTAACCCCCTGTGACCTACTTTTCTTCTTGACTCAGTGCCCCCACTTCTGTTAGTCAGAGATGTGGGTGAAAAGCTCGTCTTTCCTCCTGCTTACCTTTGTCTTTCTCTATCTGCTTCTTCAGCTTTTCTGAAAGGAAGAAAAAAGGGGAGTAGAGGTCAGTGCGTGTGCTCCTCTGCCTGTTTTCCGAGTCCCATTCCAGCCCGGCCTCTGGGCACGATGGCCCCTCAGCAGTGGCCTTCCCTGCCCCACCACCATGGCCACCTCCACCACTTTTCTCCTGGGTAAAGCCAGTTCCAGGAGGGCAGCCCCCTGACTGCCTGGTACCTTGGGACTTCCGTTGCTTCCGAAAGAAGTACAGCACCAGCATCATGAGGAAAGCCAGAAGGAGCAGCAGGCCCACCAGAGTCCCAAGGAAAGCTCTCTTCCAGGGAGAGGTTCCGGGTAAAAACACATCTGGAAAACACTCCACTCATCACTAAATCCTAAGTGAGAAGACTGGTCCGGACACCGTGTGCCCGAAAATCTTTCTAGCGACTGGTTGGCACTTCCTGGGCCCTACCAAGTGTGTGTGCGTGCTTAGTCACTTCAGTCATGTGTTCAACTCTTTGCAACCCCATCAACTGTAACCCACCAGGCTCCTCTGTCCATGGGATTCTCAAGGCAAGAATACTGGAGTGGGTTGCCATGCCCTCCTCCGGGGGATCTTCATATCCAGCGATTGAACCCACATTTCATGTGTCTCCTGCATGGCAGGCAGATCTTTTCCCACTGAGCCACCTGGGAATCACGCGCCCCACCCCAGCCATCTGTAAAATGGGCATGAGAGCCATTACATGGTGCTCAGGAGAGGCAGCATCTGAGGAAGAGTGGGAACTTGAACTTGCTCAGCACAGAGGGGAAAAGACTGCAAACTGAGGGATCTAAAAGGAAGGAGCTGATGGGCTCTGCCCAGTCCTTCATCTTAGAACTTATGTGACCAAAGCCCTGACCTCCCTCTACTTCTTCTCACTCTTGCTTTACATCTAAGAACATTAGAAATCAAGGTGTTGATATCTTAAACCCAGTGAATAATTGCTACCTATTGCTCTGACAAACTGTGGAAAATTCTTAAAGAGATGAGAATACCAGACCACCTGACCTGCCTCTTGAGAAATCTGTGTGCAGGTCAAGAAGCAACAGTTAGAACTGGACATGAAAAAAAAAAAAAAAAAAAAGAACTGGACATGGAACAACACACTGGTTCCAAATTGGGAAAGGAGTATGTCAAAGCTGTATATTGTCACCCTGCTTATTTAACTTATATGCAGAGTACATCATGCAAAATGCTGGGTTGGATGAAGCAGAAGCTGGAATCAAGATTGCTGGGAGAAATATCAATAACCTTAGATATGCAGATGACACCATCCTTATGGCAGAAAGCGAAGAGGAACTGAAGAGCCTCTTGATGAAAGTGAAAGAAGAGAGTGAAAAAGTTGGCTTAAAACTCAACATTTCAGAAAACTAAGATCATGGCATCCAGTCCCATCACTTTATGGGAAATGGATGGGGAAACAATGGAAACAGTGACAGACTTTATAATTTTGGACTCCAAAATCACTGCAGATGATGACTTCAGCCATGAAATTAAAAGATGCTTGCTCCTTGGAAGGAAAGTTATGACCAACCTAGACAGCATATTAAAAAACAGAGACATTACTTCGCCAATAAAGGTCCATCTAGTCAGAGCTATGGTTTTTCCAGTAGTCATGTATGAATGTGAGAGTTGGACTATGAAGAAAGCTGAGTGCTGAAGAATTGATGCTTTTGAACTGTGGTGTTGGAGAAGACTCTTGAGAGTCCCTTGAACTGCAAGGAGATCCAATCAGTCCATCCTAAGGGAAATCAGTCCTGAATATTCACTGGAAGGACTGATGCTGACGTTGAAACTCCAATACTTTGGCCATCTGATGCAAAGAACTGACTCATTTGAAAAGACCCTGATGCTGGGAAAGATTGAAGGGAGCAGAAGGGGACAACAGAGGATGATATTGTTGGAAGGCATCACCGACTTGGTGGACATGAGTCTGAGTAAGCTCTGGGAGTTGGTGATGCACAGGGAAGCCTGGCATACTACAGTCCATGGGGTCGCAAAGAGTCGGACACGACTGAGTGATTAAACTGAACTGAACTGATTGCTCTGACGAATCCATGTGTCATCTTGCCCTTCATGAAAGCACCTGTCTTCTACTTCTTATCACACCTTTGCAAGAAATGTTAGCAAAGCCATGTAGGGCTGACTGACAGTTCCCCTCTTCCCACTCCAGGAGTCCTAAGGAGGATCTGCCCAGAAGCAGAGTGTGCTGCAGAGCTTACAGAGACAGTGGCCAGACAGTAAAGAAATACATGCAAAACAGAGCAATTCTCTAGAAACTCTTGTTGAAATTTAACAGAATAATTTTATGTCTGTTGAAGATAATGAAATTGGTGCTTTTATCTCAATGGTCTTTCATTTTTTCTTTTTTATTGCAGTAAAATAAACATAACATAAAATTTACTATCTTAACCATTTTAAGTTTATAGTTCAGTGGCATTAAGTACATTAACACTGGAAATTCTCTGGCAGTCCACTGAGTTCAATCCCTGGTTGAGGAACTCAGATCCTGCAAGCCATGTGGTGTGGCCAAAAAAACAAAAAATAAAAAGGTACACCAACATAGTTGTGCCACCAACACCAGCAGAACTTTTTTTAATTGTCCCAAACTGAGAGTCTGTAACCATTAAACACTAACTCCCCAATCTTCCCACCCCAGCCACTAATAACTTCTATTCTGCTTTTCCTCTCTATGAATTGACGATGCTGGGTACCTCATATAAATAGAATCATACAATATTTGTCCCTTTGTGTTTGTTTTTATTTTACTTAACATAATGTGTTGTTTTGGTTGGTTTTTAATTTTCTTTTTTTTAGCAGTGCATTTTTATTATCTTGGTAAAAGTATTGAGCCACAAAGGACTGGTCCTTCACCACAGATGGTTTTTGAAGCACTGACCTAGGAGGTAAAGAGCTCAGAGTCCTATGCCTTGATGACCTTTGATCTCCATCTGGCTCTCTGTTCCAGCCTTTCCTGCGTCTTTCCAGCTCCTCCAATAGCTATACACGTTTCCACCCCAGGACCTTTGCACTTGCTGTTCCCTCTACCTAAATGGTCTCCTTGCAGAAATCCATGTGACCAACACCCTTTGTCAAGGTTAAACACAAATTTAAAAATTTGTGCAAAAAAGTGAGCAAGATTCCCGTTCTTCTCTTAGACTGTTTCCTTTAGAAAATTTATAAATTCTTTCTCTATCCCTTCAAGTGCTTCCCAGGTGACACTAGTGGCAAAGAACTCAACTGCTAACACTCTCTGACATAAATCACAGCAAGATCCTCTATGACCCATCTCCCAGAGTAATGGAAATAAAAACAAAAATAAACAAACGGGACCTAATTAAACCTAAAAGCGTTTGCACAAAGAAGGAAACTATAAGCAAGGTGAAAAGACAGCCCTAAGAATGAGAGAAAATAATAGCAAATGAAATAACTGACAAAGAATTAATCTCCAAACTATACAAGCAGCTCATGCATCTCAATACCAGAAAAACGAACAACCCAATCAAAAAGTGGGCAAAAGACCTAACAGACATTTCTCCAAAGAAGACATACCAATAGCTAATAAACACATGAAAAGATACTCAACATCACTCATTGTTAGAGAAATCCAAATCAAAACCACAGTGAGGTATCATCTCACACCAGTCAGAATGGCCATCATCAAAAAGTCTACAAACAATATATGCTGGAGAGGGTGTGGAGAAAAGGGAACCCTCTTGCACTGTTGGTGGGAATGCAAACTGGTACAGTCACTATGGAGAACAGTGTGAGAATTCCTTAAAAAAAATGGGAATATAACTGCCATATGACCCAGCAATCCCACTACTGGGCATGGTGGAAACCAGAGGAAACCTGAGGAAACCAGAATTGAAAGAGACACACATACCCTGCACACATTCACTGCAACACTGTTTACAATAGCTAGGACATGGAAGCAACCTAGATGTCCATCAGTAGATGAATGCACAAAGAAGTTGTGGTACATATACACAATGAAATATTACTCAGCTATAAAACGAATGCATTTGAGTCGGTTCTAATTGAGGTGGCTGAACCTGGAGCCTATTATACAGAGTGAAGTCAAAAAAAACCAAATACTGTATATTAATGCATATATATGGAATTTACAAAGATGGTACTGGTGATCCTATATGCAGGAGACACAGATGTAAAGAACAAACTTTTGGACTCAGTGGGAGAAGGTGAGGGCGGGATTTGAGAGAATAGCACTGAAACATGTACATTACCATATGTAAAATAGATGACCAGTGCAAGTTTGATGCATGAAGCAGGGCACCCAAAGCTGGTGCTCTGGGACAACCAGAGGGATAGGGTGGGAGGGAGGTGGGCGCAGAATGGGGGGGACACATGTATACCTGTGGCTGATTCATGCTGATGTGTGGCAAAAACATCACAATATTGTAAAGTGATTATCCTCCAATTAAAATAAATTAATTAATTTAAAAAAAAAAACTGGTTAAAAAAAAAGAACCTGACTGCCAGTGCAGGAGATGCAAGAGACCTGCGTTCAGTCCCTGGGTCGGGAAGATCACCTGGAGGAGGAAATGGCAACACACTCCAGTATTCTTGCTTGGAAAATCCCATGGACAGAGGAGCCCAGCAGACTACAGTTCATGGGGTCAAAAGGAATCGGACACGACTGAAGTGACTTAGCACTCACATTCCTTCAAGATGTATATAAATCTTTCTGAAAGTTATATAAGGACCTTCAAGGTCTACAATCCAGGAATGATTTTCTTAAGGAGCTCAGAGCCATCTCTTTGAAGTGGAAACATCAAGAAGAAAGCACTCCTATCTCCAGGCCTCCTGGGAGCTTCACTTAGGCACCTGGCTCCAAGTTGTAGCTACATGCTTGTCATCAAGATAAGAGATATCTTTCTCCTTTGCAATAAAAGCAATTAGCTCACACAGATGTTACCAGTTACCCAATTACCAGGTGAATTTTGGATGAACTATGTGTCACACACATATATATCCCTATGAACATTAAATCCATCAGTGGGGGCCTCATAATAAAACTTTGATGCTAGATAATGGCCTCACTTTCAACTCATTGCCTAACGGTCTTCTTTCCTGATTCACCACTTTAAAACCCATGTATGTATACACAACCCACCATACTTAGCCCTCTTCCCTGCCTCATGTTTCTCTGTATCACCTAACACCTCTGAACATGTGCTATAATTTACTCTTTTGTGTATCTGTTTCCCCCATGGGATGTGCACCTGAGGGCAGGGGTTTGGGGAATATTGTGAGTGCTCAATAAATATTGTTTGAGGGATAAAATTAGGAACATGTGGGTTCTTATGATGCTCTCTAATAATATTGGCTTTCTGGAACCTCCCCCAATTACTGTACTCTTAGTAGGTTTTAAATATTATGGCTTCAGTTGTCAAGTTCAGCCTGCCCTGTACACAACCAAGCTCCAGAGCCCTTCTGTCCTAATAGATGGTTTTGGAGATAATGGCCTGGAGGAGGACAAGGCAACCCACTCCAGTATACTTGCCTGGAGAATCCCATGGACAGAAGAGCGTGGCAGGCTATAGTCCAAGGGGTTGTAAAGAGTCAAACGCGATTGAAGTGACTGAGCACACACACACATAGGGATAATGGACATGGAGAACTTGAAGACTAAGAAGATGAGGGTGAGCTGGCACCCACTGACCTGCTATGTGGATCACAAACTCTTTCTTTTGGCCTAGGAGTTGGTTCTGGATGGAGCAGGACACGTTGCTGTGGGCCCCCTCTTGGACGACCACAGATGTTTCCAGACTGAACAGGCCTTGGACATCCTCAGTGATGTTTTCAGTCTCCGGGGGCAGGCATCGTCCCTGATGGTCTCTCCACTGAGCCTGTGGCTTGGGGTACCAACCACTGGAGTGGCACCTTAGCTGAATGCCTCCCTCCTTGAAGCCCTCAATGGCGATATGAGGGTCTGAGCCCAGTCCTGGGAGAGGCAGGAAGAGTAGGAAAGATCAGGCTCCTTCCCAGATGTACATGAAGTTCATCACCATTCACCATTTGCAGTCACCATAAGGCATGGTGACTGTGACCACTCAACACATGTGGGCTTGCAGTCCACCATGGACTATAAATGACAGGCTAAACTGTAGATGGCATGTGGGGACAGCACTACCTCTGAAGGGCATCTTAAAATAGGGAAAGGCTGCTGGTATTTAGCCATATAATGCAAAGGACCGTACCCCTAGGTTGAAGAGTAATCCCATCCCAAATTTCAAGAGATTGTCTTCTCTATCTCTTGAATCCTGCCAGAACTAAAGTATCTTTGTTATGCATACTTTTTTAAAATCTCTCTACCCAAGTAAACTAGCTTTATATTTTGAATATGCAAAATATTAATATGGTTTAAACATCAATGCTATAAGAAACGAGTAGGTCAAAAAAGCCCCAGGCCTTTCTCCATCCTTTGTATCTCATTGCTCCCTCTCCTTTAAGTAACCAGTTTCATTAGCTTCCTATGTTTCTTTTGTGATATGTTTCTCCTCCTTTCTTACACAAAAATTAATATGCTATAGAGCTTCTTTTGCATCTTGCTTTTTTCTCTTAAAAACACCCTAGAAATCACTCCATATCAGCTTAGCGCTCATCCTCATTTTCTCTCTCTCTCTCTCTCTTTTTTTTTAGGCTACATAGCTTCATATAGACCTTACTCAGCACCTATGCTTGGACATTTAGGGAGTTTCCCATCAACCCTAACTACTTGTTGGAAGGACT
Organism: Cervus canadensis; assembly: GCF_019320065.1. NCBI lineage: Eukaryota > Metazoa > Chordata > Mammalia > Artiodactyla > Cervidae > Cervus > Cervus canadensis. Next base: position 67,924,675 of record NC_057389.1, read on the forward strand.
GAAGCTGAAGCTGAAGCTCCAATACTTTGGCCACCTGATGCAAGGAGCCGACTCATTGGAAAAGACCCTGATGCTGGGAAAGACTGAAGGCAGGAGGAGAAGGGGGTGGTACAGGATGAGTTGGTTATGTGACATCAATGAATCAATGGACATGAATTTGAGGAAGACAGAGGAGCCTGATGTGCTGTAGGCCACGTGATCACAAAAACTTGGACATGACTTTAGGGACTGAACAGCAGAAACACCGCTATACAATGTAAATTTATACAAATGCTTTTCTTTCTTATTGGAGTTGGGGGAGGTATATCTCTAGGGTCAACTCCCAGAGGTGGAATTGCTGTTCAAAGGCAGACACAAAGGAAGTCCTGTTAGCTATTGCCAAATCCCCCCTACCCTGGAGCTCGGGACTTTGAATTCCATCAGCACAGTAAGAAGGGGCCTGCTTCCTCCATCAAGAGTGGGTAGTCCAACTATTGAATGTTTGTCAGTCTGATAGGGAAAAATTACCTCTCTGTAGTTTTAATTTGCCTTTTCCTCACTGTGAGTAAAATAATTGTCTTTTCCTTTGTTTAAGGGCCATTATGTGTGCATTTGGTGGGGTTCATTTCCTAATGAATCTTTCTTAATATTCTTTTTTTTTTTTAATTAGAGAAAATTTCCCTTTCTCTGTGCTTTTCAATCTATCTTCTCTTGAGCTCTCTCCAAATGGATCCTTCTCCCCTCTGTGTTGGGGATTGACCGGGTCACGCACCTGCTACCTCCAGCTCCCAGGTCGCTTCCCCAGTGAAGTCGCTGGAGTGGAAGCGGCACCCATACAGACCCTCGTCGGCGGGGACCACGCCATGGAGCCGCAGAGTCACGCTGCCATCTGCGATGTCCTCCGTGATGAGTTGGGTCCTGTTCTGGAACTGCTTCATCTGCCAGCCATAGACCTCCTGATGCTCCCGGTACAAGTGCACCACGTTGGAGGCCTGGCTCCGGAACCAGAGGATCTCCATGTGCTCAGCGTCTCGATATGGTGACAGGTGGCAGGAGAATTCCACTTCTTCCCCGACGTGTGCCAGAATGGGTTCCTCATGGCCTACCACCCTGATCTCCTCTAGGACAAGATCCCAGACAGTGGCCCAGATTAACATAGTGTACATATGTTTTGTGGTGTTTTTTTTTTTTTTTTTTGGCCAACAGTTCCATGTAATTTAATACCTCAAAAATATGTTTATTTGTTTTCTGCAGCTCAGAAATCCACAGTGAACTATTCAAATGACAAAGGTGAAACACTCTACAGGACAACCAATCCTGTTTCTTGAACAAGTAATTGTCATGAAATAGTTGGATATGCCACATTAAAAACTACACAAAACACATTACAACCAGATAAAAATGTGTGGTGGGCTACTGGTAGCTGGTTTGAATCAACCAGCTGCCAATATTATTCAGGGGATGGTTGTCTCAATATGGCCAGGGCATTAAATTAAATGGAATCTTTGGCAGAAAAAAAAATGTACATTATCCTCTTATGTGAATAAAAATTGATGTGTTGGCATAAATGTGCAGAATAAAAAATCTGAAAGAAGAAAGACCAAATTATTGATGGTGATCATTTCTGCATGGTGCGAATAGATGTTTTCTTATTTTTGCTTTGTCTGATTTTCTAATATTTTATAATGTACACACACAGCTTCTATAATAACAAAGAATATTAAAATAATTGATGGGGGGTGCTTCTTGCCTCATGGGTTTTCCTATCTAAGATCAAATCCTGCTGTCGAGATTTTTATTTATCTGGATCTTTCATTTGATTGTCCTCTGCAGTGATGTCTCCACATGGCTGCTTTACTCCCTATTTTCAGCAATTTCCATGAGAGTTGCTGTTCCTGCTGCGGTGCCTTTCCACCCAGCATGCCTTCATTCATTTTTTTCTGGCTTCTGTGCCCCTCCTTTCCTTCTTTCAAAGCTCAGCTTAATCCCACCCCCAATTCTTCCTTTATGAATTCCTCCCATCCTTCACTTTGCCTATATAGCATGGGAGCACCTTTCTTCTCTCCATATGAGACCCCTTGTTGCCCCAGGTGTAGCCTGGACACCGCTCCTACCAGCTTCCCTCTTCAGGTTCTCTCCAGCTGCCGCTGCTCCCATGCCTGATGCCTGCCCCTTTTCCTGGGCATACCCTGCCTCAGTTTACTCTCCATCTCTCATCTTCCTACAGACTGTCTCCTGCAAGGTTCTACTCAAACAGTACCTCCTCTCTATGGCCCTTCTTGGCTTTCTGGAAAAAACAAATTGGTCTCTTAGCTGTGATCCCAGATCCTTGGGTATGTTTCTCTTGCAGCTCTGGTCACACAGCTGGACAGTCATGTATATCATGTCTGTTCACCTTCCTTGAACTGACTGAGGATTTGAGCTGTGCGTTGTCTATCACTTTGGTATCCCTGGTTTCCAGCTCAGGGAGTTGGGGAATTCTATTGGCATAATTAGTTTACATTCTCTGTTAGTTGCTTCTTTCATGAGAGATGGTATGACCAGGATCCTTTCTGCTCTTCAAAAGCTATGGCTTATATCGCAGGAGAGGAGTTAAAAATATTTTCCGACTGGTTCAGCCTAAGAACAGACCAATAAGACTTTCCTGGCACCCTCCCGCTATGCCTTCTGCCATGGTTGTGAGCTGTGGAGTTGTTGGGGTTAGGGGGGCCCTGAAAGGATGGTGGAGGAGCACTGAGGGGCTGAATGGTGCTCAGGGTCAGTGACTCTTTAACAACTGGGATGGAGGGCTTATTGTTTAGCCCCTGAGACAGCCTAGGAAAAGGCTGCAAGATCTCAGTCCTGGAATAACCTGCAGAAGGGGTGGGCAGAAGCTGATGTGCTCACTGAGGTCCCGGCTGTCTGGGATGCAGATTAGACGTGTTACCTGAGTGCATCGCCCTGGGCTGGGGGAGGAGGAGCAGGTGAGTGAGGAAGAAGAGACTGCTGGGCAGACGTCCTCGCTGGTAGGAGTTCAGGCAGACTGAGAAATCCATCACTTTTCCACAGCAGTGGGGGCCACCTGCAGAGGGATAAAGACATACAGAGTGATGCAGTAGAGTTAGAACTCCACGTATCAGGCCTGACATCTGTTATTGCCTCAAGTCTATTTTTTTCAGGTACTTGCAAGCTCTAGTGCCTGACTTTTTTTCAGTCATAGCCAGATGTGAGAGTTGATTCTAATTTTAACAGGCAGCATTGCTTGTAGTGGTGTTGACCCTTGCTTGGACTCACAGTCCTCCAAGAGGACAGGGTCAAAGGATCCCAGAGGAAGCAGCTTCTGAGTTTTGCATTGTTTTGAGCCAGGAATAGAGCCATGCATTGTGTGGGAGCTGAGTTAGGTTTCAGTGACTTGGCCCAAACAAAGGGAAATCTATAAGAACTCTCAGATGCGTTTTCCTTTTCTCTGTCCAAACCTATTCCCGATTCCCTTTGACCTGGAACATCAGGTTCACAAAACAGAGGAACAAACACAGTGCACTTTCCTAAGTGGCATGCACGCCTGGCTGCCTTTTAACTCCAGCCACACCTAAGACACCTTTTTCCAGCCCTGAGACCTCAGGTGGAGTTCCCAGGAGGTCAGTTGGTGACTGTCACTGAGTCAATAGCATCTTTAAGACCACAGTGATGGGGCTGTCTCATTGATCCCTCCCCATACCCACCTGTGGCCCCAGAGATCCGGCCCCAGAGATCCAGCCCCAGTGCAAGCAAGGGCTGTTCCCTCTTCACTCCTGATGCCCCTTGGGGAGCTGAGGTAATGTAATATGAGAATCAGTGAGCCTGAGAATATGAGAATCAGAGTAGCAGATTCATATTGGGAAATATACAAGTCTTCCCATATTTCTCCTCTATTTAGTTGTGGGACTTTAGGCAGATTATGTAACTTGCTGAACCTTAATTTTTTCACTTGAACAATGGAAGAAACCAATCCATCTCAGAGGGCTGTTAAGTCTCCAAGGTGAGATGGATGCTCTTTAAAGAAAAATCAGCTCCTCCCTCTGCCTCCAACTTCCAAGCATCTGCTTTCTGCTCCCCATCTTCTTCTAGAGGTTACATCCCTCTCCTTTCACTCCATCATAGCATCCCAGGGCAGAAAGGCCCATGGCAGTTTCTACTCTCCAGCTTCCCCGGTCTCCCCTCTCCCTCTGTCTGCCATCCCACTCCATCCACTGTTTGGTTTTCCTTTTCCCACAGACCTGCGAGGTGGCACCTGTTCCTGGGGTCTTGTGGCTACAGAGCCCCAGCCACACCATCGGTAATATCACCAGCAGGGTTTACATGGAGGACTTTAGTTCTTTTTTTATTGTGTAGTTGATTTACAATGTTTTAACTACTGCTGTACAGTAAAGTGATTCATTCTTTTTTTAAAAATATTTATTTCCATTATGGTTTGTGTTGGGCTTCCCTGGTGGTTCAGATGGTAAAGAATCTGCCTGCAATGTGGGGAGACCTGGGTTTGATCCCTGGGTTGGGAAGATCCCCTGGAGAAAGGAATGGCTACCCACACAATATTCTTGCCTGGAGAATACCAGGGACAGAGAAGCCTGGTGGGCTACAGTCCATGAGATCACAGAGTTGGACACGACTGAGTGACTAACACACACACAGTTTGGGTTATAGAGACTTCCCTGGTGGCTCAGACGGTAAAGAATCTGCCTGCAATGCAGGAGACCCAAGTTCGATCCACTTTCTTTTTTAAAAATATTTTCATTATGGTTTATCGTAGGATATTGAATATAGTTTTCTATGCTATACAGTAAGACTTTGTTTATCCATTCTACATATGAAAGTTTACCATAAAAAAAAGAAGTTGAATTCAAAGAGTTGAATGATGGTTAGCAGGGGAAGAGGGTGGGGAAATGTGGTACATGTTGGTCAAATGGTACAAGCTTTCAGTTATAAGATGAATAAGTTCTGAAGATCTAATGTATAGCACGGTGATCATAATTAATAATACTGTATTGTATACTTAAATTTTGCTAAGATTAAAGTTTTAGTGTTCTCACAACAAACAAAAAAGATAACTATGTGAGATGGTAGATATGTTAATTAGTTTGGTCGTGATTATTATTTCACATAATGTGAAATGCATTTCACAATGAATGCATTTATCAAGATATCATATGGTACAAATATATACAATTTGGGGGTCTTCCCTGGTGATCCTGTATATAGGATTTTCCACTGCCAATGCAGGGGCCCAGGTTCAATCCCTGGTCAGGGAACTAGATCCCACATGCCGTGACTAAAATTTAACGTGCCACAACTAAAGATCCTGTATGCCACAGCTAAGACCCAACACAGCCAAGTAAATAAATATGTTTAAAAAATAAATAATGTATACCATTTTTATTTGTCAATCATACTTCATAAAGCTGAGAGAAAACCATATTAGGTTTTAGTAAATTATTTTTCTGCAACTATTCAGGTCGTGATTTTTTTCTCTTCTTTTTCAATTGATTAATTTACCTAAACTGTCAAAATTCTTAGAATAAAAGAGTTGACAATGAAAAAAAAAGCTAGCAGTATGTGAAAGACTTTAAAACTGCTGGTCACGTAGCAGAAGATGGTCTGAGAAGGTGTGCAGGTAAGTTAACGGAAGGCAGGCAACATGAATGACCTCTGTGCTGGAAGGACCTGGGCTGACAGGACCACGGCCAGAGGGAGGGGCGATGGCCTGTGAGTCAGTCGGTCAGGGGCCTTGCCTCATGGAAAGCAGAGGCTAAGTTGGGGAGTCTCCATTCATGCATCAGAAGGGGCCCCTAAGGAAGGAGATTAGAGTCCCCTTTCAAGGGGGCCTGGCTGTTTTGATGGCCAGCAGCTATTGGAATATGGTCACACAATAACCAGCGGAACAGAGGCCCTGGGCCAGAGTCCAGGCTCAGGCTGGGCAGTCTAGCCTTTCACCCTTTTGGCTGCCAGCAGGAATGTGTCTGCGACAGGCCCACCAACTGGGAGCAAAGGCCATAGAGCTCTATAAATGGGAAGCTCTAAGGATACATCAGCACCAGCTAACGCCTTCCAAAACTAGAGGGGCTCAGAGGGTGTTTACGGATCCATACGGACTGGCCAGACTCTGAGGAATTAGTCAAGACTTGTGCTAGGAACAACTTGGGTGTTCCCAAGGCCGCAACAGGGCATTAGATAGGCCCACAGCTGGAGGAAGGGGCACCTCACAGCAGAATCGGTATTCAAGGTCCCATATTCCTGGGCAAGGAGGAAGCTGCCATCTATCAGTCAGTCCGTGCGTTCCAGACCCTGGAATTACTATCAGGACTGCAGTTCTCTGTTGTGATACACTCGTGATTTCAGTCACTGAGGCTGCAGATGGAAGAGGTCATAAACACACATACATACATGCATGTGTCCACAATAATAAAAACTAATATGAATTGAGTGCTTACTATCTACCCAGGACTATCCTATATCAGAAGTATTATTACTATTATAGGACCAAGATAAAGACAAGGAAACTGAAGCAGAGGGAGGCTAAGTGACTTGCCCCGCACACATGACTGGAAGGTGGTGGAGTTGGGGGAGTTCCTCCCAAGCTCTGCACTTCTCTGGACGAATCTTCCTCACCAGCAGTGTCGTGTCAAGGCTGGGTGCACCTCAGTTCTCCTGTCCCCCAAGTCACGACCCCTGTTAGGGACCACCTGGTCACAGACTGCAGCACTCACCCTGACAGCATCTCCCGGCAATTGAAGAAGTGGCTTGAGTCCCCAGATGTCAGCCGCAAGACTAACCAACCAATAAGTGAATACAAACAAAACCACTTCTGATAAAACAGCTTAAAATGAGTGTTTCCCTCAGACCTTGTCAACAGCATCTTCTCCAGCAGGAGGTCATGCCCCATAGTACCTTTGCTTCTAACACCCAAGGAGCTGATTTTAAAGCCTTTAATTGGAGGGAGGCTGTCTGGTGAATTCTTGAAGGGAAATCAGAGGGGCTGAATGCTCCCTTCCTGTTCTAAAGAGCATGCTCCTCCCCATTTGCTGCCAGAAGTTTCCCTATTACAACCTCCCTCAGCAGTTGAAATGCTCTGATCCTTACCCCTCTGAGGGGAAACCCCTTCTGATCGCAGCTATTCACATCACAGTGGAAATGGATTTCAGCTTCCTTTTCTGATGGGGAGGTTTTGCTGGGGAAAGGTGAGAGACTGGACACGTTGCAGATTTGAGAAAGATGGAAGACCCAGGGAGGAGAAGGATGGCCAAAACGGGGGTCTTAAGTTAGAGCTAAGCTCTGCTGGTGGGGAACACGCCCCCCACTCTCCAGGGAGCCTCTGAAGACACAGGGAGATATAAGGGTTGTGCACACCAATGCCAAAGAAGTGCTGCTGAAATGCTGCTACCCTCCACCCAAGTTTATCTTCCCTCTTCTTTCTTTGTTCCTTCTCATTTTTTACCTGGCCACACTCCAGCTTCATTCCAGTTTTCTCTTCCTGCATCTCCAACTCCTGAACAACATTAATGTTTTCTTGATTTCCAGTCCTTCAGCTCTTGAGTTTCTCATTAAACATTGTTTGATTTTGCTTTTGCTGCTTTTGTAGGCTTGGGCTGTGTGTGCTTTGCCCCTCTCTCATTCCCTGTGTCCTAAGCTTTAAGCCCTCAGGGGTAGGACTTTTGCGTTCTTGCACCCTCTCCTCTTCCAGCACCCAAGGCAATGCTTTACCCTCTGCAAACTGCTAATTAATGCTCTCTGGCTTGCTTTGGTTTTATTTCAATAGGTCCAGAAGCGTATGTACACCCCTGGTCTCTAAGGGAGATGAATTTCCCCAAGGAGAGATCTTCAGTGAGGCTTCATATGGCTTGAGGGGAAAATGGGATGTGTCTGAATCCTTCCTCTTCAGGTGGAGCTGCCAGAACAGGCATCTCCCCTCGGTCACACTGACATCCTTATCCTGCAGCCAGGTTCAGCTGATAAGATGGTACCAACCCATGCTGTGCTATCACCTCAGCCCTCATTTTCTGCGTCCCATTTCTGAAAGGTGGAGGTTTAGACAGCATTGAGTCACATACCTGGCAGGTAGCAGCAAAGGGTCCAAAATGACAGGTGATCTCAAGTTCCCTGCAAGGGAGACAATCGCAAAGTATCCTGGCTCCAGATGCTAAGGTCCCCTAGACACGAGCTGGCAGCGCAGTAGAAGGGACCAGCTCTTCTCTGACAGAATTATCCACCCACCTTCCACATTAAGACACATGCTGCTTGCTCTGCCCTTTGTTATAAAAACCAAGATGGACAGAACAAAACGAGGAAGTCTCTGTCACATCCTGCCTGAATTGAATTTCCATGGAAAGTGCCCCCACTAAGGTCCTAGAAGTAGGGTAAAGGTATCTGGGAGTTTTGTAGGGACTGCAAGCTACAGAAGCTCAGAGCAGGGAGAAGACGCTCCAGCTGGCTGCCCAGGATCTCTGGGGCTCCAGGTAGGCAGGATGGCCATGCCTGCCCCTTTCTCTTCACCATCATAGCAAAACATACAGAGACTGGACAGGAATATCCACTAAGGATTAGGAAAGGCCTGGTGCTCAACTCTTAACTCTGGTGTTTAACTCTTAACCTCCACAGGGTTAAGGACAGTAAGAAAAATAATCTCAGAACTTGGCTATGAGTAAAACCTGCAAGAGCTGTTCACATACAACTTGGAAATGCATCAGGGTGTTGTGCTGGGACTCTTTTAAAGGAGCAAAGCTCAAAGAGAGAAGAAACAATGACTATCCCACCCTATCCCATTTGGCCATATGCCACTGTACCACTTTGGTGTTAGTGGGAATGAAGCACAATGGACCAAGGTGCCAGCCTAATCAGCTATTAGGCTGACGTCGTTCCACCCTGATGTCGTTCCTAGGGGACAAGTCAGAGCTGTGGTACAGGGGAATTCAAGCACGTGGAGGACTCCCAGAAAGAAATGCCTGATGTTTAGGGAGGGGCCTGTGCAGGTGCTGGGATTCTGGGTTAGTGGATGGAGGTGAAAACAGTGAACTTCGGGGCCCCAACCTGATGGTGATGCTCCATATTGAGGCAGGCTGGTGCATGTACCCCATAGAGACATCCCAGGACAGCAAAGGGAGCTGAGTAGTGAGTTTAAACGGTGGGTCCCAGGCCCGAGGGTTTGGGGCAACAGAGGAGGGCCCAGGGACAGGTTTAACATCAAACTGAAACTGAATAAAGAACAGGATCGGAGAAATGATGGAGACAAAGGGAAGGGTAAAGACACTGGAGGTAGGCTGTTAGCGTGTATGGGGCAGGAATAGGTTATGGGCTTGCCATGAGAGTTTACGAAAATCACCAGTGGAAGGCAGTCCTGGAAACAAAAATAGGTGGGACCAAATTGCAAAGGACCTTTTACTCCACAGAAGGAAGTGGAACATTGTCCTAGTGGGCAGCCAAGAGTCAATTGGACATTCAAAGGACCTGAAGTGATTCAGGATGGGAAGGAAAATGGAGGTTGTTTGAGGGACTATTTGGAAAGGTTAGTCCTGGGTTTTTTAATTGGTCTTTCCCTACACACCACCTGGGAAGAGGTGAGAATGTCACAGCAGGAATGCAAAGGCAGCAGACAGAGTTCACTTCGTGACTTCTGGACGCAGCACAGCTGGGATGTGGCAGGGAGACCCCCACGTGCCACTTCCTGCACTTCCGGTACATCCTCCGGCAGGGACAGGACCCTGCGCCCTGTTCTACCAGCTGCACGTGGGCACCTCATTCCAAAGCCTCAAGAAATGCACACATGCCTGTTTTCAAAAAGAGGGTGAGCTCTGGGCTCCTGGGGAGCTGCAAGTGAAAAGGGAAGGACCCTCAGCTGCATTTGTTTGAGCAAGCTCCAGGAGTTGGTGATGGACAGGGAAGCCTGGCGTGCTGCAGTCCATGGGGTTGCAAAGAGTCAGACATGACCAAGTGACTGAACTGAACTCAGCTGCCTTTGGTCAGTGAGGAACTCATCTTTACAGCTATTCCATTGGGTCACTTTGGCCAGTTCTCCTTGGTGTATATTAGCCTTACCATGAGGTTGTCTGAGAGGACTCACGGGTGGGGGATCCTGAGAACACCTCCAGCGTAAAGGCCATTCTCACATACAACATGGGACGATGGAATGAAAAGTCACACCAAACTTACAAGTAGATCAGTTAATTCTGCAAAAAAAAGGGAAGAGAGCAGAAGAAATGGCAATAAGAACAGCTTAAGATAAACTTGTGAGGACAGATGTAAATGTAGGGCAGAGGGGAAGTCCCCTTCTATACTGAGTTTGAAAATATATAAAGCTTTCCCTCACATTCAGAGTCCATGCAGGAACTTGTATCCTCTTTCTCACTACCTCACACTGCTCGTTCTAGCTTTTCCAGTCTTCTTTCTGTTTATTCTCGGCCCCTATCTCTACCAGCCAAGCACCAATGGTGGTTACCTACCCCCGCCATGCATTTTCTCCCAGCATCCTACCCACCTCTTCTCTCTGCTAATCTCTTTCCCCAAGTTCCTGCTCAAAATTTCTTCTTCCAATGCCTTCATGAATGAATTTCCTCTTACCTCTGTGTACATACTTTCTTCTCATTCTTTAAGTTGCCTCATATAGTTTTAACTTGTATAAACGCCTCATGGGGCCACATTTACAAATGTCTTTATGTGACTATATATTTTTTTCCTCTACAATTCTGGCTCCTACTGTTCAGCAGCCAAGTCTTCTTGACCCTTGGGTACCAGCAGGGATTCTTCCTCACAAAGGATGCTAGCCAATCGCATGAGCTGATCACAAAAGGGGAGACAGTCATTAAAGGAGATGGGTTTTGCTCTGCACTGCTCAGAGGCAGAAAGATTTGCTAATTTCTCAGCAATCTTCCCCCAGCCCATAGCATGGCTCCCTGAGCTCTCCTATTGCATACCTTCTTTTGTTGTTTTCCAAGAAACTTAGACTGAAAGTCCTGTGCCTGTCAGCTGGCAGGGCGCCCACCATTGTGCTTTTGTCATACAAATGGTGAAGTGCACACTTGTATTGAGAGAGAAGGAGAAACACACTACCAGCTCAGGCATTCATTTTAAGCTAGGTCCTGGGGGATGCAAAGGGTTGCAAGGGCCTCACACACCCTTCCACTACTCAACCACCATGAAATCTCCAAGGTCAACAGGCATTTCTGGAGTGACTTTAGGAGTGTGGTCCAAAGGCATCCTTATTGGACACTTCAGCTGCAAAGGAATCCCTTTCTAGTAAAGAATTAGCCAACGTCCTCTTATAATGAGCAGAATCATGGAGAGTAAGAACTGGTTGTAAAGAAGCCATCAGCTAATGCAGGCCCTGTTGAGAACATATAAAGGGCTCACATAAAGGGAAAAGAGGGCAGGCTTTGACCCGTGTGCCTCGATTATGTTTTTTAAAGCAGCCTGTCAAATCCTTTTTTAAATAGGATTTGACAGAGATTGAGTTACATAAAGAGATTTTAATAGAAAAAAAGTGATTAGGCTGTTATTTAAGGATGGTCCACACTCATGGGCATCAAACCAGTGCTTCCTTCCCCAGCATGGGGTGGATTCCACTGTGTCATCCAAACTCTCTCTTGGCTCCTTGGACATACCAATGGTATCTGTTTGTTATATTAGATGGAAACCATTTTTTAAAATATTTAAAATTTCTAAATAAGGCATAAAAGGTGGCAACATATCCTTTCAGGGTCATATGGAGACACTTGTGCAACCAAGGATTCATTATGGATTGGAGCATATATACTTTATTTCTACAGTAATAAACTACTGTTTATTATTGCTTGAAGCTCTCAGACTCAGTGAACTTGCATGTTTAACTTGTAGATTTTTTGTCTAGTAAAACTGCAAATAATTTCTGTCAAGTATAAAAGAAAAATAGTCTCAAACATGCAGCTTATTGCCCTGTGGAACATTAACCAGTGTTTCATATAAGCCGGTAATCTTATCCCAACATTCTAGGGACTTCCCTCGTGGTCCAGTGGTTAAGACACTACGCTTTCAATGCAGGGGGCATGGGTTCAATCCCTGGTCAGGAAATTAAGATCCCACAAGCCACACAGCATGGCCCAAAAAAAAAAATCTTATCCAAACATTCCTATATTAAGCTGGCTCGAAATATCCAACTTCTCAAATGGTCTTTAGACCAGCTTTTGCCATATTATTGATTAATTATGAGTCAAATAAAATCCTTAACGTGTTCATTTCATATTTTAATGACTTATGCTTTAATTTAAAAAATACATACTTTGACAAGTTATTACTCTAGCAATAGCTTTCCTGAAAGTGCCCTGACCCTGGCCCTCAAGGAGCAGGGACCCATTGGCCTGGTCTTATCAGCACTGTGTGCTCGTCACTGACATGATGAGCCCCAGTCCATCCCCAGTGGAGCCAGGATAAAATGGGATGATCTGGAGAACACTGCCAGGAAAATTCTCTCAAATATTCAACATCCTTTTAGGAGGCCTTTCTGTCTTCCTCTTTATCATTTCAGGTTTAATTTCTAAACATCTAAGTATGATTGACAGTGTCATTATGAAGACCTTTTGAAAAGAACATTCACATCACTCACCTGCACACTTACATCATTATGTCTGGAACGTGGTAAGGACACAAATCCTCAGCTAGAATTGAGCAGGTTTGTTCCCTGAACAGGGCGCAAGAGAGAAGATGGTGGTCCCTTCCCAAGTGTGAAACTAAGAATCAAGCTGGTTTGAGTAACTGCCTGAGGTGGGAGAAAGGAGGAATATCATTCAGAGTTGACCTTCTCTGTTGACTTCTAAAATATTTGTCCAGTATTGTGTTGGAGGAGGGAAGAAGCTGGCTGGGAGGGAGGGAAGCTGATGGTGGTTTGGGGTGGCCAGCCCCTTCCTCTGCATGCGGGCCTCTGTCCTCAACAACCACAGCTGGGACAACACACCAACTCCTGAGCAGACATCAGGAGGGAAAAATGGAGGGAACGAAGAGACTAGAAAGAGAAGTAAGTTCCTCCACAGTACGTAGGGTATAGAATATCTTAGAGATCACTTCCCCCAAGCACCTCATTGCACAATCCAGACTGAAGCACAGAATGTGTGACTCCACCAGCCTAATAAGGAGGCAGAGTTTCCATGACACAACATGCCTGGGAAGGTGCACACTCTATATCCTGGGTGTAGTTCTGAGAATCTGCCCCAGCTGAGGTTGGGGGCTGGTCATGGACACAGTATCTCTGTTCAGACTTGGCTCTCAAGCCTGCAAGGGAGGTGCTTCACATCACCCCACTCTCGCTGATCTGTGCACCTTTTCGATCTTGTCTGTCTTGGCTTCTGAAGGGCAGAAATTCATGCTCTCACACATAAACAGACACACAAAAGCTGTCCTGAATGTGTTCTGTGCATATGTGTAACATTCCCCTTAGAACAGAAGGGGATTTCTGGATAACAGGAAACATGTAGTTAAAGTTTTGCTGACTTCACGCCAAAAATGTTATGCCAATTGGCACTTTTAGCAACAAGGTGCAATGGGGTCCATCTCTGTGCACTCTTTTAATAAATACTGAAGTCATAAATCTCTTGCATTTTGCTACATTTATTTTAGAGTACCTTTTTAAATCTCTAGGTCATGTTTACGTTCTACTGTATTTCAGGTCTGTGAGCTGTCTGCTGTATTGCATCTCATTTATATTGGATTGTTTACCTTTTCTTATTGGTTTGGAGGTGTTCTTTAGATATTTTGGATATTATTTTATCCATTGTTTGTGCTTTAACTTTGTGTATGACATCTTAGAGATGTAAAAAAATATTTTGTTTTTCATCTGGCTTGGTCTTTTCTATCTTTTATTTATTGGGGTATAATTGCTTCACAATATTGTGCTAGTCTCTGTTGTATAGAAAAGTGAATCAGTCATATGTGTACACACATCCCCTCCCTTGGAGAAGGGAATGGCAACCCACACCAGTATTCTTGCCTGGAGAATCCCACGGACAGAGGAGCCTGGCCAGTTACAGTCTATGGGGTTGCAAGAGTCAGACACGACTGAGTGCTGAACACCACCCCTTGCCTTCTGGGTTTCCCTCCCGTCTAGGTCACTACAGAGCATAGAGTACAGTTCCATCCAGGAACAGGTTCTCAGTAGTTATGTATTCCATGTATAGCAGTATATACACGTCAATCCCACCCTCCCAATTCATCCCATTCTTCCTTTCCCCTCTTTGTATCCATACATTTTTTCCTTATGTCTATGTCTCTACTTCTGTGTTGCTGATAGATTCATCTGTACCATTTTTCTAGATTCCACATATATGTGTTAATATAAGATATTTGTTTTTCTCTTTGACTTACTTCACTCCATGTGACAGTCCCTAGGTTCATCCATATCTCAACAAATGACCCAATTTTGTTCCTTTTCATGGCTGTAAAAGTTAATGTAGATAAGTATATCAATATTTTATAACTTCTGTGGTCTGCTTCATGTTTTGAATATAAATGTAATTTTAAATGACAAACACATGATACAAATATTTCTAGTATTTTCTAATAATTCTATAGGTTTTGTTTCATTTATAATCATCATGAGTGTGTGGTTAGGAATATAAAATTTTCAGTGGGAAGCAAATGGCATATCACTTGTTAGAGAAAAATCACAGTTTTTCCCATGATTGAAGTGGCATCTTTATTAATTACTGTATTTCCATACAACATTGGGTCTGTTGCTAGAGCCTCAGTTCTATTCTATTGACCAGTGCTGTACTTTGCTTAGTTGCTCAGTCATGTCCCACTCTTTGCAACACCATGGGCAAGCCTGCATTGCGGGCAGATTCTTCACCATCTGAGCTGCCAGGGAAGCCCAGTAATATTGGAGTGGGTAGCCTATCCTTTCTCCAGCGGATCTTCCCAAACCAGGAATCAAACTAGATTCTCCTGCATTACAGGTGGATTCTTTACCAGCTGAGTTACCAAGGAGGCTCCTCTATTGACCTACTTAATCTCTTTTTATGTAAGAAACACAATTTTAATAACATTTTGATATCTGAAGGGCATCTCACTTCTGATTATACTTCCTTTTCTATAGTATCTGAGATATATTTTTATATTTGCTCCTCCATATGAACTTTAGAATCATCTCCACTATTTTTCAAAGTAAACATCTTGAGATTTGGATTGGAGTAACTGACATCTTTATGTTAATCGCTCATCCAAGAATACCGTTCACTTTTTGCTCTTCAATATAGTCTTTTAGTTTTCTTCTTCAGGTACACAGTTAAGATTTTTTTCTCCTAGACTTTATTTCATGGATTGTGTGGCTATTGTGAAAGAGATTTTTTTTTAAAGTGTCATTCCTTATTGCTAGTGTATGAGGAAGAATCATTGTCTTCTTGATTATATCTTGCACCTGATCACCCTTTAAAGCCCTCTGATCAGTTCAAATAATTTTTTAGTGGGTTCTCTTGGGTTTTATAGGTAGACAATTTTATCATCCACAAGAAATACATTTTCCTTTCTATTTAAACATTTATGCCTTTAAAGTCATATTTATATTCAAAACATGAAACAGACCCCAGAAACTATAAAATAAATTGTTAGTATGTTTATCTACATTAAAATTTTATATCTCTCTAAGATGAATGATACTATAAATAAAGTTAGAACACAAACAATGGGTAAAATATTTCCCACATGATAAAATCTCTTTATTTTAATAGGAGAACTTAATTTGTCACATTTATTGTGGTTACTGATTTTCTTTGACTTTTACTCTTGTCTTCTTCTTTTATGTTCCTATGAAACAATTTCTTCTTACATATTTGTTTCCTAACAGTCAGCTTGTACAATTTTCTTTCTTTGTGCCCCCTCTAGTGGTTTTAAAGTTCTGTAACCTATTTCTATTTGTAATTACTCTCAAAAATGTAAAAGAGTATTTTTTTTCTCCTCAGTGTGTCTAGACGTGTTGGTCACTTCTGAATGAGACAAAATATTGAACATGTTTTTACTCCTCTTCCCTTTCTTTCTACTCATCCCCCTCCAAACTCCAAAGGTTGATTGAAATAATCTGGAAGTTTTGTTTCAGATGTTTTTAAGTACATTTTGTCCTTCTTCTATGTTAAGAACTATTTTCTAAAAATTACATTAAAAATCACAAGTACATTAGCCACAGTTAAAATAACACTCATTACTTTTGGCAATTTTGCTGCATACCATTCTTCATTATGTTACATATCTCATCTACTTTATCTTTCCTTGGGTTCATTTTGCTTGAAATACCCTCCAGTATTTTATTTCCATAAATGTCCTTCAATAGAATAATTTCTCTGATTTCCTTCATTCCTGAAGATCTTCTTTCACTTCCTTAGTTGACAGATGATTGTTCGAAAATGTAGATGTACATACATATATACGGAAGAAAATGAACCTGTAATAGTCATGGGGGAAGAGTGGTGAGGAGGTAGAGGGTAGTGTAAATGACTTAATCCTGAGCCCTCTGACCAGAGAGTCAATAGACAGGGACTGGTGATAAAATTTACACATAAGGAAGTAATTACAGGAAAACCAAACCCCAGAGTCACTAAGTTCTCCTTCTGGCAACAAGACTGGTTTGGATAGGGAAAGGATGAAGAGGTTAAAGTATTTTTTTTTTTGTTTATTTGTTTGTTCAATTTTAATCTTTAAACATGAGCCTGTATTACTTCAATATACAAAGGAACTTATTAATTCCAACCAAATCTGGGGTGTGATGTTGGGTTTTACCTGTGAGTGACTCAGTTTATTGGCCAAATAAAGAGAGAATAAACCACATAGAAGCTTACAATATCAATCTCTCTCCCACCCCATCTCTTTTTTTACTACACACACACACACACACACACACACACACACACGCCTTTATGTGTGAAGAGTGTGGGGGTGTGCGTGTGTGTAACCAGGCTTCTCTTTGGCTCTCTCTCGCTCTCCTTTCCTCCTAGGAGATGCATTTTTTACCTCTCCTTCAACACTGTCCCCTGAGCTGACTATTTTGTTTCTAGATAACAACCTCTTAACCCAACCCACCCCCATAGCCTTCTCAGTTCTTGGCTTTATATTTCCCACCCCCTTTGGGACCCATAGGGAACCGACCCTCACCTATGCCACTCACCAAAGTGTTCCTAGATCCTCTGATTCCTCTGGCCCCCTGAACTCAGTCCATTTTCCAAAACAAGTCCTGCCTCCTCTTCTTGAAGTTCTTCAGGAACCATGTCTCTATCGCTAGGCACAGTGCATCAGTCTGGCTTGATTTAAGCCCTACAACCTGATCCTAATCACTGTCCTAAGGTGAGAAAGTTCAGAAGGATGCCCCCAGGAGACAAGGTCCCTAAGCTTCCACTTGCCTAGGTCTGCAGTGGTTTGACTCTGACACCATCCTGGGCTTGACTAACAGCTCCTGTGGCCTGCGGTTATATCTATGACGTCTGTGTTTTGCTGTTTTGCTTTCCATATTTATTAAGAAAAGCAATTGGGATTTGGGTTGGGGGAGCAAGATGTTCATTAGCACTCATATTCCGAATCTGACTACCACACTACATGAACATTAACTTTTTCTCTTATTCATATGACATTCTGAAAAAGACTCCTTGACAAAACTCAGGTTCTTCTGAGCCCTGTTCTTAACTAGTTTTCAACCTTGTAGTCTCCCAGCACAAATGATTCCATCTAACATCCAACCTAAGAGCCTTGAACAAACTTGAGCATCATTTCTAACAACTCAAGGCTGTGTCCCTGGGATGACATAGCCCCTGTTACAGCTCCTGCCTGAAAAAACTCAAGGGTAAAAAAACAGTTTACTGCCAGTCAACACTTGAAGATAGTATCCTGGTCTCCTAGTCTGCATGGGAGGGTAGGAGCCAGTTTCCACAAGCGGAAATTCTTGTAAATTTCCATTTTTCTTCATTTAAATTTTTATTTTATATTGGAGTATAGTTGATTAACAATGTTGTGTTCATTTCAAGATTACAGCAGTGATTCAGTTATACATATACATGTATCTGGGCTTCCCTGGTGGCTCAGTGGTAAGGAACTGCCTGCCAATGCAGGAGAAGCAAGTTTAATCCCTGGGTCGGGAAGATCCCCTGGAGAAGGAAATGGCAACCCACTCCAGTATTCTTGCCTGGGAAATCTCATGGACAAAGGAGCCTGGTGGGCTACAGTCCTTGAGGTCCCAAGAATCAGACACAACTCAGTAACTAAACAACAACAACATACACATATCTATTCTTTTTAAAATTCTTTTCATATTTAGGTTACTATAGAATATTGAACTGAGTTCCCAGTGCTATTCAGTAGGTCCTTGTTGGTTACCTATTTTAAATATAGCAGTGGATATATTTCAGTCCCAAACTCCCAATCTCTCCCCATCCTCATCTTTCCTCACTGGTAACCAAAAGTTCATTCTCTAAGTCTATGAGTCTGTTTCTGTTTATAAATAGGCTCATTTGTATCATTTTTGTAGATTCCACATATAAGTAATGTCATATTTGCCTTTCTTTGTCTGGCTTACTTCACTTAGTTGATAATCTCTAGGTCTACCCATGCTGCTGCAGATGTCATCATTTCATTCTTTTTAATGGCTGAGTAGTATTCCATTGTATATATGTACCACATCGTCTTTATCCATTCATCTGTCAGTGGACATTTAGGTTGCTTCCATGTCTTGGGTGTAGTAAACGGTGGTTCAGTGAACACTGACTTTTCTTAATCCCCTGCTTAATGCACTCCCTACTCCCTCATCCTCCCTTTCAAACACCCAGTCACCTCTACTTAAGTCATAGTTGAACTCAGTTTACCCTGGACTCTTCCCTATTTCAATAAGGTATTAATCAATAAAACCTGTTTATCATCTTAGCTTGCACCAAGTTTTATCTTTGACAATTATCTGGTGTCACGACTTGGAAAGAATCAGATACATCACTTTACTGGACCACTCACTCAGGACCCCAGGCGCACAGTTTTTTGAAGCCTTTGTCTTCACTCCTGACTTACTGATTGGGAACCCATTGGTGAGTCCAGCTCCTGATCCAGTGCTAAAAAAAAAAAAAAAAAAAGTTTGTCGAAGCTGATAATGATAAATTTTGACTCTTAGGATTCTGAATATACTTTACAAACTGAGTCAGAATCCCAGTCAAAAGAAATCAGGTTAGAGTCCCAGACTTCTCTGTTTATAAGACAGGAAGCCTGGGTTAAAGGCAGATTTCTTTGTTTGAAAACTTCCACCAGTTAAGAACTTGGGAGATTTTCAGCCAGCTGAAACTCCATCTTTTCAAACTCTTGCAGCCTACATGCTTCACCACAGTGACATTCATTCTGTTCATGTCGTTTCCTGTGGACTGACTTTACTAAAGACAATTTGAAATTCAGTGGCTTCTTTGGCAAACTTAATATCTTCCCCAAACCATCTCATCTGAGATGTATACTTTCCCTTCCTCTTCACTCCTCCATCCTTTTATCACCTTAAGTTTTCCTTTTGGCTCCTTTAAATCTTTTGATTTGTTTCCATTCAAACTCCTACCTCCTGTATTCCTCTCTTCGCCCACTAGACCTTTCCTTTCCACTCCAGCGTCCCACTTTCCTGTGGTCTGTCAAAATTTAGGCTCTGCTCGCCCACCGGAGGTTCTCAAGGGACAGCAGACCCAAAAGGCAACCTGAAGCTGAAAAAGTAAAAAGAACTAATTGGAACAAACCAAATATTTTATCCATTTATACAGGATTTGAACATAGCCAGATTGCCATTTACTATCTCCTCAGTCCCTCACTCCAAATTTAGCCCACAGCCTCTGCAAGATTATGCATCAGGGCAAAATAAAATCTTCAAAGTCTCCCTCCAGAAATACGGCAAAGTGTTTTAGTCCCCGTATTGAGCAGGTAACTTTAACGTGTTCCATCTGCCATGAACACAGTTTTGATAAAAATATAAAGTGAGCAGCACCAACTCTTACATAAAATCCTGAGTTTTATATCATTGTCATGCCTGACTCAGAGCTAAAATTATAGAATGGAAGCCATAAGATTCCTATTTGCATCTGTCTGTATGTTTATGCATGAATATTGTGTATATGTGGTATTTTCCTCCCTGCAGATGGTATTACCAAGTTAATATTATAAGATCCTTTAAAGAAAGTCTATTTGAATTGGCTTAGATAAAAATGAGAGCTTATAGAAATTAAATACTCCTAAAACTCCCAGAAATTTAGAAATATTTATCAAGTTCACTTGATTTAGGTAAATCTTTTATAAATGAGACTAGTTTGATATTATACAATAGGTTTAACTTTTTAAAGGTATGTCTTCTCAATTGTTAGATTTAAATGTAACAGTCATACATTTTTATTCTACTTGAGTTGACTAATCAAATAACCTTATTAGATGTAGAAGACCTACTTACTAGATGTAGAAGATTATGTAAACTATAAATTTTATTTTAACCAAATTGAGTTATTATTCTGACAAATTTTATTTCAACAATAACTATATTTTATAAAATGTTTACTTAAAAGTAGTTTCCAAAATCTCTTTTGTAACTTTCAACCTTAGACTTATGTCAAATTAAATTAACAGATATTCATTAAATAGATAGATTATTTATAAAATAAAATATTGACATTCATTATTAAGCATAAATTTAAGTTTATATTCTTTTGGCTTCTTTAAATGGTACAAAAGGCTAGGGATATCTGGTCTGTTAACAAACATGTTCTTTTTTGCCACACTAAAAGAATTATTCTATAAGGAAACATATACCTATAAAAATTGTGAGATGTTATGTTTACAAATGGAGAAGGAAATGGTAATCCACCTGAGTATTCTTGCCTGGAAAATCCCACTGACAGAGGAGCCTGGCTGGTTACAGTCCATGGGGTAGCAAAGAGTCAGACACGACTGACACGACATGTGCACAAGGCACATGTTTGCAAAATTGACTGGTCTGCTGCAGAATGCCAATGTATGACACTTTACAATGGTCTACTTCTTGATTTTCTCTGTAAAGGTTGTGTGTGTGCTCAGTCGCTCAGTCATGTTTGATTCTTGGCGACCTGTGATCTGTGACCTACCAGGCTCCTCTGTCCATGGAATTCTCCAGGCAAGAAGACTAGAGTGGGTTGCCACTTCCTACTCTGGGGGATTATCCTGACCCAAGAATCAAACCTGTGTTTCTTGCATCTCCTGCATTGGCAGATGGATTTTTTACCTGGGAACTAATGACTAAAAATTATAATCAATATATGTAAATAAAACTACTAGAAACAATAAGAGTAAAGAGAAACAATTCTACATGAAAGGTATGCAAGGAATGTAGGATATGTTTAATTAAGAAAAAAAGAGTAATTTTGTCCTAAAATGAAATGACTGATTGTTCCACAGTGAGAAAGTGGAAAGTATAGGACAAAATCTGAATAGATAATGGAAAGTTGAGAAGGCTTGTGAAAAAGGAATCTTATCTCTCATGGACCAAGCTGACTAAGATTGGATGGACTTATTTAGAAGTAGTTTTTAATGATCTTTAATATCATAACAGATACAAAGCTAGAGTTTGGCTTTCCTCTATTAAAATAACAAAGTTTTCTTTAATTGTTGGTTTGCTCTTAAGAAATTATACAAAGTTTTTCTTTGCCTTTTAAGTAATCTGCCTAGGAAACAAAGATTCTGTGCCTTAATATTATTTCTGATGTTGCCCAGCAGCTAGAAATCTTTTTGGTTAGCTATACTGTGAACTCAGAAACTGGGTTTATAGTCTGATCCACCCACTAATCTTTTTCTTTTTGTTTTCATAGATTAAAACTTCATTAAATGCCTTACTGCTCACATAACCCAGCAAATATCTTCTACTACCAAGTCTAATAGATGGCTTAACTGGTACCTAATAACCAAATCATCAATGAAGAAAAAAAAAAATAGACTTATATTGTTCAGAATTTCTCTTCTTCCTCCGAAAAAGAAGGACATGCAGAATTTCCCCGTTTGACCAAACTCAGACACATCTGAGCTCAACTGTAAGCTAGACCTCAAACTTGGCCTGTAGGGACTGCAAACTCTCAGCATGTTGTTCACCAACCATATTAAGAGACTTGAACAAACTTTAGCATGGTTTCTAACAACTCATAGATATGTCTCTGGGATGACCTAGCCCCTTTAGGTTCCTCCCTGGAAAGCTCAAGGCTACCAAAAGAATTTACTCTTTGTTCCAGCCAACATTGAGAGTTAGAGTCCCTGCCTCTCAGTCTCTATAGGAGGATGAGAGTCCAGCTTCAATAAACATCAAACCCAGGTGGTCTGTCACATAGACCGACCCTTCCTCCCTCTCTTTTTCTATTTTCACTCCCCTAGATTTTCCTCCCCTGTCTCTCATCCTCACTTTAAAACATGCAGCTACGTCTACACTAGATGAAGCTGGACTCAGCTTGCACTGAACTCTCTCCCACATTGCAATAGTTATTAATGAATAACATCTGTCTTAGTTGCATCGGGTTCTTAGGAATCATGCAGAAACTCTGTTGTGGGTAACTAAAACCATAAATTCACTGCCTAAAATGAAAAAAAAAAAACACCAAAACCCCAATACCTGAGAACCCGGAACTTGCCCTTTCAAAGCCACATCCCCCAACCCCTCTATTCCTATAGTTTGTCATCTCTTACCATAATCTCTCCCCTTGGATTGCCAGGACATCTGGTTCACCACAGAGTGCCATCTTCAGACTTTTGGGCTAGTTGAATGACCCACACTGTGGGCAGGCCTCTTATACTGATTGGGCTTCCCTGGTGGCTCAGATGATAAAGAATCTGCCTGCAATGAAGAAGATTAGGATTCGATTTCTGGTTTTGGAAGATCCCCCGGAGAAGGGGATGGCTTCTCACTCCGGTATTTTAGCCATGGAGAATTCCATGGACAGAAGAGACTGGTGGGCTACAGTCCATGGGGTCACAAAGAGTTAGACACAACCGAGCAACTAACACTTTCACTTTTTTCACTTTTATAAAGTGACTGCTCCAAGTCACTCTTTTAAAAAGGAAAAAAATTCACAATGGAGAGGCTCAATTCCTATATTATACAGACAGGAAACTCAGTCACATAGATGTAGTCCTAATTTTGTGCAGTAAGAATGCAAAACATCATAATAGCCATTGCTTGAGCTGTAGGAAGATTACTGTACCCAACGATAAACTACCAGAAGTGTTTGTCATGCCTACTTTTCAGCAACTGAGTACACTTTAAGCTTGTACACTTTGAGCTTGGAGGCTGAACAAAACTGAAATCAGTTATTGCATATGGAGCTGCTATCAGTGCAGAATCAAGGTCAGTTGTTGAACGTCCTTGGTGAAGCTAACTTTTTTCCAACTCTTGCCTAAAACCAAGCAGTAATGAGTCCTTTCCTGATGAGGTCATTGTACGGTGTTTTCTCATTTGGCTGGCAAGAAATCTTCAGCCATCTCCCCTCCCCCATAAACACAGATGAAAAGAGGGGAAAGAGTAGGGTAGGTAAGAAGGAAGAACAGTCTCTGAGATTTTTCTCAGGCCAGGGTGGAGAAGCTGGCCTGCAGCTGGGACCAGTGAGCTTCTCCTCTCATCTCCCAGGCAACTTCTGGCCATCCTTTAAGCCCAGCTTAAGCTATTTTGGACACAATGCTTTTGAAGTCCATGGAGGTACCAGACAGTCTCTTAATTTGAACAGTAGAGAGAATGTCACAGTCATTTGCACACCTCCTCTCAGCTGTATTTGTCATGCACAACACCAGCACTTATTTCTATACTGCTCCTACTCACACTGTTTCTGCCCTGCACCTGGTTGATCTCCTACACCATATTGTTGGGTTCCATATGGCACTTATGATATTACGCCTTATGTAAAGTTCAAGAAGCACAACTCGACCTCTTCATTTTTTCTTGAATTAGCTGCCCTCCATTGAATGTTTGGGGGCTTCCCCCGTGGTTCAGGGGTTAAGAGTCCACCTGCTAATCCAGGAGCGGTATATTAGATCTCTGGGTCAGGAAGATCCCCTGGAGAAGGAAATAGCAACCCACTCCAGTATTGTTGCCTGGAAAATTCCCTGGACAGTGGAGCCTGGTGGGCTACAGTTCATGGGGTTGCAAAAGAGTCAGACATGACTTGGCAATTAAACAATATTGGATGTTTGTTTGACTCCACTCTGCTTTGACCCTCATGCAGAGTCTTTCTGGCTGACTTCAAACACAGCTATCTGCCTATGAAAACCACTGATTTTCAGCAATAGTTATGCTCCTGAACTTTTACCCTGACTCCTGGCCTTCTCCTGGCCATTGACTTTCTGTGTGGCTATTCTTATAGTAGGACTTAAAGGTGAAAGATGACTGAAACTCTCTACTTCGGATCATCAGAGACCCTATCCTGTGACTTGCAGGATGGGAAGGATAGCACCTATTGGTGGGATTAGCAGAAGGCTGGGTTTCATGGTGATGGTAGCCCTCAAGCTCTTGTAAATAGAGGGAGAAGAATACCTGCAATCAAGCAGCCATCAAACTGCAGCAGTTCCCTAAGGACAGGCCCAAGGGAGCTCAGAATGTGAAAAACACAGGACACTGGCTGCAATAGCTGAGATGCATATGAAAGGAATGATTTCAGTGAACCTGGATTCTCGCATCTTCCCATTCACAGAAAAGTGCTCAATTCCTTAACTTGGGTCATCTGGTTTTCTTTAATTAACAATAATTTTTTCATGTTCTGACCACCTGCCTTTTGTTGCAAAACTTCTATGTAGCCTGGTTCCTCCCCTCACCTCCTCCGAGCAGTTCTCTCAGGGTTATTTGAGATGTTGACTCCTGGGCTTAAAGTCCTAAAAATTCCAACTGAATAAAACATAACTCTCAACTTTTAGGTTGTGAATATTTTTTAAGTCGACAGTAGTGTCTAGTTTTGTTTATCTCTGACTATTTCTTATTCATGGATTTACTCCTTATTTAGTTTGGATGGCACAGGACAGCATTCTGCAGTTTATATAAGATGAAAATAATTGTTCTGATATTTAAGCTACAGGGATTTATAAAGGACTTTTGTTCATGTATTATTTGATGTGGGCTAACACTAGTTGAATCTCTGAAACTGTGTTTAATATATCTTATTTTAGTTGTCATATATAATTAAATGCAACTCAGCTGACACTTCTTTCTTAAATTTTTTATTGTGCAATAATTGTAGATTAAGTTACCCTCTCCCCTAGTTTTGACAGAACGGTCTTGTATAAGAGATGAAACTCATCAATCAGCCTAGAATATGCTCCTGGTTATGTCTCAAACCTTTATGATTGGTCAAGTGACCCTTTTTTCTTAAGGGCTCCCAGTAACTGTGGGCTTGCCATTACCTATCAGTGTCCTAAATGGGAGAATCACAGTCAGCACTCAGACACAGATGGGTTAGAAGCAAGACCTTCAGGGAGCGTCTGGGAACATATAATGCTATGCCCTTCTAAGAAAGAAATTGGGAGGCAGGACTTTTTACCTGCTCCCTCTGTGTTGAGCTGGGGTGTAAAACCATGGGATGGTTGCTCCTAAGCCCCTTAAGAACTTCTTTTTGACCACAGTCCTATGGGATTCCTGAATGCATGCCCTGTTGTCTATCAGAGCCAGGTGATCCACAGGCCCTTCCTTCAGGCAGCAGACATGTGTATAAGCTCCTTCAATGAAGACACTGGTGACTTGGAGTAGGCTAGAGAAAGAAGGCAAGGGGAATATTCCCACACTTCCCTCGTCTCCCTGGAGGATTACAGTCAGCCACTAGATGCAAGCCACCAGACATTCAGGAAGCAACTTTTGAAGTATGCAAATAGATCCCTTTAGGGGAAAAACCAAAGAAATGAGAATATCTGCTCCCTCTTCTATAAGCCCTGGGAGACAGCCAGTTAAGAATTGCTCCTCTGTTTGCTGTGTCTGTGGGATCCCTGAATGGAAGCCCTGTCTGCTATCAGAGCCATATGAACTGGGGTGGAGGGAGGGGGTATAACACAGTTCTGCTCAGTTTCAAGGTGTTGGTTGGGTATTTCGTGGTGCATTGTATGTGTTTGGTCCGCCGTGGTCATAATTCTCACTGAAGCGCAAATCAATTTGCCCAAAGGCAGCCTCAAACTGGCCCCTCATTCCTCTTGCCTGGCCCAG
The DNA here is from genome assembly GCF_019320065.1 of Cervus canadensis. Taxonomy (NCBI): domain Eukaryota; kingdom Metazoa; phylum Chordata; class Mammalia; order Artiodactyla; family Cervidae; genus Cervus; species Cervus canadensis. The sequence goes on from NC_057389.1 coordinate 67,950,788, forward strand.
GCATGTCAGGTTCACTCCCTCCCCAATCGGCCATGTCTCCAAAGACCCCTTATACCTCTGTTTAGATAACGGGATTTATATGTATACAAAACTTTTTTGTTCCAGGCCAAGGCTGGGGAGCTCAGAAAATGCTTGTTTTCAGTCTGCAGGAATTTCAATTCACTCCTGAAGGTCTACAGTCACCACCAGTTTTAGGTTTAATTTTGAAACATCATGAACTAGAGCTCTCGAACAGAACCTAACTCTGTGGGTCAGCAGAGCCGCCAGAATGAGTGAGACTCGGTCCTCCCGGCCTCCTAGAGGGGAACCGGAACTTCGCCAGAGGGCCTGTAGAGCTCTGCGCCCAAGCAGTCCCTCTGTCTTAGTTCCACTTGCGCAAAGGCTGGGGCCACCGCCTGCAATAGTCCTGGGCGCAGGGTAGGAGGCCAAGCGGCGGTGAACCCCGGGACGTCAGGTAGATACAGACGGGAAAGGACCGGAAAAGAACAGATTCCTTCACTTCTCGTTGCTGCGGAGGGAGAGGGCAGACCAGTCCTCCACCTCTGCTGGTTGCAGGAGGGCGAGCGAGAGGGTGGCAGAACCCCTTTAACCCGAAGGAGGGACAGGGAAGTGGTGGAAGCTTGGCTAAAAGGCTCACTCTGCCCCACCCTCTATGAGGCTGACCGGTTCTCATGTGATCTGGGAAATCACATCAGCAGGAGCAATGCTGTTTCCTTTCCAGAGAATTGAACTTTCCACATGGTGTGGTTTTTCGAGTTTTTGTTTGTTCCTGGAAGGGTGACGAGTTTAACTTAAACTCTTTACATTAAGTAAAAGGTAAAAAAGATTATTGAATTTCCCCTTCTTTGTGTGGCTGTTATTACCGCTGGCAGAGACCAGAATATGCCACCCCCAAATATGCCACTTTGGCCGAAGGATAATTTTGACCTGAAGGCAATTGAGAATCACCAGATACAGAAAAGAGCCCTCTGCCCTTATCTGCCTAAGAGCAAGGCATGTATTTCTTCAGAGATGTGCTTGCTTCCTCTGTACTAAAAGAGGAGAGCCACTCATTCACACAGAGGGAGTCAGCACCTCAGATGTTAATGTTTGCAGAAATAAGCAGTACTAAAATAATCCTTATCTAACATTGGTTCCCCCATATAGTTCATAGTCACCTATCCAGAAATTGCCCTTTGCTGCCGCAAAATCTCTTTCCTTCATTAAGAGGATATAAATGCTCCTGAGTCTAACCTTACCTTTGAGTTTTGGAACTGAGTTCTTTGCCCAGTTTATGATTTATGTCAGATTTCCATCTCTGTCAAAAACTTTATTCCTTCTCTCCTCCTGTACCTGTTCCCCTTTTGGATTGAGGAGGGTCAAAGAAAAGGAGGGATTGAAACTGAGAAGGACCCCTGGGGGGGGCCTTCCTGCGTGCAAAAGCCCATCTGTGCCACACCTCCCTCCTCCCTGGTTAGTCTCCTAGCCCTTTCCTTAGTTCCAAAGAGCAGATTCAAGCGGTTGCTAATTACGGAAGTGAGGGAATGCAAAAACAGAAAGCAGTCCAGAACGAATCTGTTCAGTTCAGTTCAGTCACTCAGTTGTGTCCAACTCTTTGTGACCCCATAGACTGCAGCACACCAGGCCTCCCTGTCCATCACCAACTCCCGGAGTCTACCCAAACTCATGTCCATTGAGTCGGTGATGCCATCCAACCATCTCATTCTCTTGTCTTCCCCTTCTCCTCCCAACTTCAATCTTTCCCAACATCAGGGTCTTTTCAAATGAGTCAGCTCTTCGCATCAGGTGGCCAAAGTATTGGAGTTTCAGCTTCAACATCAGTCCTTCCAATGAACACTCAGGACTGATCTCCTTTAGGATGGACAGGTTGGATCTTCTTGCAGTCCAAGGGATTCTCAAGAGTCTTCTCCAACACCACAGTTCAAAAGCATCAATTCTTTGGCGCTTAGCTTTGCTTATAGTCCAACTCTCACATCCATACATGACTACTGGAAAAACCATAGCCTTGACTAGGCAGACCTTTGTTGGCAAAGTAATGTCTCTGCTTTTTAGTATGCTGTCTAGGTTGGTCATAACTTTCCTTCCAAGGAATAAGCGTCTTTTAATTTCATGGCTGCAGTCACTATCTGCAATGATTTTGGAACCCCCCAAAATAAAGTCTATCACTGTTTCCCCATCTATTTGCCATGAGGTGATGGGACCAGATGCCATGATCTTAGTTTTCTGAATGTTGAGCTTTAAGTCAACTTTTTCACTCTCCTCTTTCACTTTCATCAAGAGGCTCTTCAGTTCTTCATTTCTGCTATAGGATGGTGTCATCTGCATATCTGAAGTTATTGATATTTCTCCCAACAATCTTGATTCCAGCTTGTGCTTCATCCAGCCCAGCATGTCTCATGATGTGTTCTGCATATAAGTTAAATAAGCAGGGTGACAATACACAGTCTTGATGTACTCCTTTTCCTATTTGGAACCAGTCCGTTGTTCCATGTACAGTTCTAACTGTTGCTTCCTGACCTGCATACAGATTTCTCAAGGGGCAGGTTGAAGGAAAGTTACTTGGCTCAAAATAGCCTGGAGCTAAAACTCCCCTCCAGGTCCTCCCCACCATTCTATGCAAAACAAAGAATTCTCTCACCCAAAGAAAAAAATGGACATTAAGGTTGATTATGCCCAGCTCCCAGCTGGTCCAGCCTCTGGTCGATCTCCAAAATTCCTTGCCCCAGCCATTTAAGAGATAACCACTCTGAACAACCTTGGAGAACAGCTCCCTTAAGACAGTGACTTTCCACATACATGCCTATATATACTTACTCTTTTCTTGGGTAAGTACAGCAGCTCACTAATCTGACTGCTGCCCCTTCTCGCCTCATTAAAGATGATCTGTTCCTGTAAACTGCTGGTCTGGTTCTTTTTCTGAACCTCACCATCTCTAACTCCCTTCACTTATACAGCTCAGGTGGTGTGGTATTCCCATCTTGAAGAATTTTCCACAGTTTATTGTGATCCACACAATCAAAAGCTTTTGCATAGTCAATAAAGCAGAAGTAGATGTTTTTTTGGACCTCTCTTGCTTTTTCGATGATTCAGCAGATGCTGGCAATTTGATCTCTGGTTCCTCTGCCTTTTCTAAACCCAGCTTGAATATCTGGAAGCTCATGGTTCATGTACTGTTGAAGCCTGGCTTGGAGAATTTTGAGCATTACTTTACTAGCATGTGAGAGGAGTGCAATTGTGCAGTAGTCTGAGCATTCTTTGGCATTGTTTTTGTTTGAGATTGGAATGAAAACTGACCTTTTCCAGTCCTGTGGCCACTGCTGAGTTTTCCAAATTTGCTGACATATTGAGTGCATCACTTTCACAGCATCATCTTTTAGGATTTGACATAGGTCAACTGGCTATTTCAAATAGCCATCACCTCCACTAGCTTTGTTCGTAGTAATGCTTCCTAAGGCCCACTTGACTTCACATTCCAGGATGTCTGGCTCTAAGTGAGTGATCACACCATCGTGTTTATCTGGGTCCTGAATAGTTCAGCCTAAAAATGGTCCTTATTCTTCCTCAAGGGGTGTATATAATAATCTCATACATATCTTTGACTGTTCAGTAAGAACCAAGCTTCCCCACCCCCCTACTGAGGGGACCTTAATTTAACTATATTCTGAGACCCCCTAAACTGGTTAGAATCAGAAGCTTGATGATTGAAATTCCTAGAAAATCACCCTGTTACCTCATCACCAACCAATCAGAAGAAAGTCATATGTCCTGCATTCCTCACCCTAAATGTTATCTTTTAAAATATCTTCCCTTAAAGCCATTGGAGAATTTGGGTCTTTTGAGTAAAAGCTGCTCATTCTTCTTGCTTCGCCCCACGATAAACCTTCCTCTGACATTGTGGTTTGTTTGGCTTTACTCTGGGTAAGGCGGATGAACTTGGATGCCACAGCAGTTTCACTTCTCTTCGTGAATGCTTGCATGTGTGCTGAGTCACTGCAGTCATGTTCAACTCTTTGCAACCCTATGACCCATATCCCCTCCCCTCCTCAGGCTCTCCTGTCCATGGGATACTCCAGGCAAGAATTTTGGAGTGGGTTGCCATTCCCTTCTCCAGGTAATCTTCCAGACCCAGAGTTCGAACCCACACCTCTTATGTCTCCTGCTTTGCAGGAGGGTTCTTTACCACTAGTGCCACCTGGGAAGCCCTCTGTGAACTCGTATGCATATAAGACTTTAATAGTATTATATATTTTTTTCTCCTATGGAATCTGTCTTTTGTGAGTTGAATTCATATGCCCTCAGTCACTGAATGTAAAAGAGTAGAGGGAAAGTTATTCCTCCCTGACACTTCTAAGTAAATACCAGTTCAAAGTGAATCCTACATCCTTTTTAAACTCGTGAGATAACTCCCTCCCTTTGCAATGCTGTCCTGAATCAGAAATAAATCCCAGTAAGGAGTCAGGGTTGTCTTAAAGCAAAAGGACAACTTTATTGTTCAAAAGGTTTGCAAACTGGGGATATGCAGCCTTTGGCTGTGACCAAAAGTACATTTCCGGGGAGTGGAGGAGGTAATGGATTTTTAAAAGCAGAAACCACAGAAGCTACAGATGGGAGGCTTATAAAGGAATTGGATGGCCCTTGCAGCCTGACCACAAGTTCTTACAGTTTGACTGAAACTTTTCAATCATTTGTTGTTGTTGGAGCTTCTTATTAGGGGCTTTCCAGCCAGGACCCTTAGCAGAATTAGAAGCCCTTAAAACTGTCAGTTCGTGGTTTTTCTAAGAATACAGAATGCATGACTGAACCCTCAGCCTGTTGTGACTGCCTGGCTCCATTTTATTTTGGGTCCCTCTTAGCCACACTGGGTCCATTGTCTATATTCTTTCTCCTGGGGGTTTCTCTCATTTTACTTTTCCTTGGGGGATTTTATTTTGTCTTTATACTAGGGAGACCCCTGTACCTGCAAAGTCTCAGGTTGCATTCCTCCGTCCCCAGTCTTTGTTTTTGTTTCTGTAGCTTTAACTTTTCCTAGGACATTTTGTCTTTCTTTCCACATGAATCTGCACCTATGAGTTGCCATTCCTAATAATTATACCTAGACCCATCCTCTCTCTTCCTCCTGGTTTTTTGCCCAAAGTATTTACATACTTTTGTATGTAAATCCTGTATTTACAGGATTTTTCTGGGGATTAATTGAGATGGTCTGGGAAGTGCTAAGCCCTGCACTTGATACATAGTAGGTGCTTGAAAAGTTGGTGGCAGTTAATGTGGGTGTTGGTGTATAATTTTCTCTTTCTGGGTCCTGTCAGCCCTGCCAAAGGGCCCTGCCACAGGTCAGGGTCTAGATGACAAAAACTCAGTCTTGTCTGTCCTACCTGACTCACATTATCCAGGCTCATAATTGACAGAGCAATACAAATGCTAACTTATTTACAATGAGAAATCTTATGCATCAGGTATTGAAATACACACACGGACAGGCATGTCACTCCTGCTTTCCTTCGTAATCAGGAAGCTGAATTTGTAGTCAGAAGATCACCAGAATGGGCACAGAGGCTAAGAGGAGGCTGTTCCAAGTACACATAGGCTCTCCCCCCCTACCCTGCTCCAAAACCACACATCAGAGTAAGGCAGCTGTGTTTGTAAAAGTTATGAAAAGCAAACCAAAAAATGTCAAAATACCACCACCAGAAGTGAGTTTCTCTCTAGCCTTTTTGCCCAATGTAAAGAATGTTTTTCTGTTTGCCTCTTTAAATAAATCATTTACAGTACATTCAGCTTTTTATCTTTCTCTTCTTTCAATGTGATTATTTTCCACCTTACTATTATGTCTACTGTCTCCTTATTTTCTGCAGTCCAGTGTTTCTCAGAGGCAAACAGAATTCCTTGCAAACTTGTGACAAATATCATCTTAGGTATCACCCAGAGCTATTAAAACAATATCTGGAGGGTAGATCTTCCTGGGTGATTATTATGTACCCTGGAGTTGAGAACAAAAAGAGAGTTCATAACCATTCATCAAGACTGGTTAGGAATGCTTTTCCTACAAGTAGTGGAAAGACTGACTAAATGGCTTGAACAACAAAAACGCTTCTTTTGTCATGTGTCATGGTGATGGTGATGCAGATCAACATCAGGACTGGTGGAGCAGACCAGTGGCATAGATGGAGACTCAGGCTTACCCCTTGTATTAGAGTTCTTCAGAAAAATAGAAACAATAGGGGGAGAGAGAAAGAGAGATTAACTTATTATGAGGAACTGGCTTTCACAGTTACAGAGGCCAGCAAGTTTTAAGATAGTCAGGGTGAATCAGCATGCTCAAGACCCAGGGAGAGCCACTGTTTTCGTTTCAGCCCAAAAGCAGGAAAAAACCCTGACATCCTAGTTTGAAGTCCATCAGACAGGGAGAATTCTCTCTTATGTGGAGGAGGGTAAGCCTTTTTGTTCTATTCAGACTTTCAACTAATTGGATGAGACCCACCCAAGTCAGGGAGGGCAACCTGCTGTATTCAGTCTACCAATTCAAATCTCATTCAAGGATAAAGAAAATGGGACATATAATTATAATGGAATGCTGCTGCTGCTGCTGAGTTGCTTCAGTTGTGACCAACTCTGTGTGACCCTATGGACTGCAGCCAGCCAGGCTCCTCTGTCCATGGGATTCTCTAGGCAAGAGTACTAGAGTGAGTTGCCATGACCTCCTCCAGGGGATCTTCCCAACCCAGTGATCGAATCCCGGTCTCCTGCATTGCAGGCAGTCTTTACCCTGGAGTCACCAGGGAAGCCCAGTGGAATGCTGCTGCTGCTGCTGCTAAGTCGCTTCAGTTGTGTCTGACTCTGTGTGACCCTATGGACAGCAGCCTGCCAGGCTCCTCTGTCCGTGGGATTCTCTAGGCAAGAATACTGGAGTGGGTTGCCATTTCCTACTCCAAATGGAATGCTACTCAGCCATAAAAACGAATGAAATTTGGGGCCATTTGCAATGACATGGATGGACTTGGAGGATATTGAGCTAAGTGAATTAAGTCAGACAGAGAAAGACAACTACTATATGAGATCGCTTATATGTAGAATCTAAAAAATAAAGCAAACTAGTGACTATAACAAAAAAAGAGACTCACGGATATAGGGAACAAACTAGTGGTTACTAGTGGGGAAGGAGAACAGGGGAGAGACAGTATAAAGATAGGGGATTAAAAGGTATGAACTATTATGTATAAAATAAGCTACAAGGATATATTGTAGAGGGCTTCACAGGCGGCACTAGTGTTAAAGAACCTGCCTCCCAAAGCAGGAGTCGTAAGAGATATGGGTTCGATCCTTGGGTTGGGAAGATTCCCTGGCGGAGGGCATGGCAACCCACTCCAGCATTCTTGCTTGGAGAATCCCATGGACAGAGGAGCCTGGCAGGCTACCCCTGTCCATAGGGTTCCAAGGAGTCGGACACGACTGAAGTGACTTAGCATGCACAGAATGTAAACCACCAAGGATAGGCCCTAAATTAAACTATGGCCTCTGGATGATAATGATATATCAATATAGATTGTATGGTGACATATCATAACTAGACTTAATCATGATGATCATTTTGAAATGTATAGCAATACCAGGGTTACACAACTATGTAGAAACCCAGAACCCAAAACTGATCCAAAAGAAATATCAATACCCTGGATCAGGGTTTTATTCCCTAAGAGATGGCCTCCAAATTAGGGAAATAAACAGTTCCTTTGATTTTTAACTCCCCCAAGGTCTTATGCTACTGTGAGTTAATACATATGTACAACAGGAAATCCAATTCTCTTATCTTTTAAAAACAATACCCTGGGACTTTCCTAATGATCCATGAGCAACAATTGGAGAAAAATAGTATCTCCAATAGGAGACTAGGCAGCTGGGCTTGGACCACTGGTGTCAAAGATGTTTTCAGGACAGAATGTCAAAGACCTTAGCTTCAGAACTGCCCAGCTGGACATTCTTGGGTGATTTGTTTACTCTCTCTGTTTTCTCATCTAGAATATAGGGAGATATATACAGTGCCTTCACCATAGGGTTGATGGGAAATTTTAATATATTAATGTATGTAAAGTACTTAGAACAGTACCTAGAACAAAAATACACACCATAAAAGTTCTCACTATTGTTTATTATCACTGCAGATACAAGTTTTAGCCAGGACTTCTAGAAAAAAAGACACATCTACTTTTGCCCCAAAATGAGAGTGGTGAGAGTGTTATTGTTGCTTCCAGATCTTTTCCCAGAGATTGTGAGTTGTCCCTTAAGTCTCTGATATATGAGATTTCTGCAGATTCATCCCTGTCTTGCTGCAGCTCCAAAGTACCACCTGCCACAAATGAAGTTTCACATCCATTTAAAGCTTCCATTGTGAAAGGAAATCATGTATATTAAAAGGCAAAAAGTGAAGAGAACAGCAACATGTATGGCAAATTCAAAAGGTACATTTCTTGAATACAGAACATATTCCTACAATGTACAAAAATTCCACAAAGGGTGTCAAGATGATACTTGATCTAAGCATGGCCAGTGGTCAGGGGAGGAGATGGTAAGGTACAATTACAATGGTAAGGGTAAAAAAATTAAACAATATGTGACCTTTTTTTGCCTGAAAATTTAGAGGAAAAACAAACTTGCTAAAACCTAATCCTGGGGAGATGAGTGTGTAAAGGACTCTGTATTTATGGTTGGGGGCTGCATTAATTGAAATAATCCTTCCTGAAAGCAGTTTTGCAGTCTGATTTTGTTTAGGCTTTATTGTGCTTAAATTAAATTTTTGAATAAGGAGTACACTCTCATAGTTCAAAATACAACAAGTATAAAAAGGATATGCACTGAAAATTCTCCTTCCCACCCTTCTTCCCCAGCAACCCAGTTACCTCCCCACAAACAGTCAATGTTAGTGGTTTCTGGTGCAAACTTTCAGGGATATTTTTATGAGCATATACTAATTTGTACATATTCTTTCCATCCTTTCTTAAATAAAGTATAGCATAAAATAACTCAGAACATTTACTTCTTTACATCTTACAGAGTTTTCCCACACCATTTTATAAAGAGCTCTTTCTTTTTATGCATTAATGTTAGTTATTTCTTGGTGCTACAGGTTGTATTGTATCCCCTCAAAAATTCTAACCCTGAGTACCTCATAATGTATTGTTATTTGGAAATAGGGTCATTGCAGACATAGTTAAGATGGAGTCACATTGGAATGGGTGTTATCAAGTCCAAGCTCATACTGCTCACTGTACGACATGCCAATAAATTGAGAGATGAGTTGTGGGGGCAAGGAATAGGGACTTTATTTGAAAAGCTATGAGACCAAGAGGGGGTGGACTAGTGTCCCAAAGGACCATCTTAGATTTCAGACTTCTTTTATGCTAAAAGGATGAGGTGTGGCTGATTGTTGTAAACTTCTTGGTGGTGGAATTCTTTGCTCTTGTACCTTCCAAGTAGGTCTGCTCACAATGCTCCTATAAATCTCCAATAAGACAAACCTTATCCTCTGTTCTGAAATTTTCTGAATGGAAAAGTGTTATACCTTTAAAGGTCAAAGCCTTGAGAATGGGCTATCCTGAATGTTTCAGGCTATAGGCAGCATTCTTTTACAAAAGGTGCAGAGCCAGCATGACTAAGAATGAAAGTCGCTCAGTCGTATCCGACTCTTTGCAACCTCTTGGACGGTAGCTTGCCAGACTTCTCTGTCCATGGAATTTTCCAAGCAAGAATACTGGAGTGGGTAGGCATTCCCTTCTCCAGGGAATCTTCCCAACCCAGGGATCAAACCCAGGTCTCCAGCATTGCAGGCAGATTCTTTACCGGCTGAGCCACCAGGAGCACAAGGGTTAGAGCTAAAGCAATAGATTCAGTATGGAAACAGATGTGTTCTGATGAAGGCAGAGAAGGAGTGATGTGTCTACAAGCCAAGGAACACCAAATATTTACCAGCAAACCATGAGAAGCTAGGTGAGACACATGGAAAAGATTCTTTCACAGCTCTTAGAAGGAACCAACCTTTTTGCTGACATGGATCTTGGACTTCTAGCCTCCAGAATTGTTGAGACAATAGATTCCTGTTGTTCAAGGCTCTCAGTTTGTGGTACTTTGTTATGGCAGCCCTAGCAAACTAGTAATGTGGACATACAAAAATTTATTTAATCACTTTCCTACTTTGGACTTTTTTTTTTCTACTTTGGACTTTTAAGGTCTTTCTTCAATCTCTTACTTTTAAAAATGCTGCAGTGAATGCCTTTTGCACACACCATTCACTACTCTAGCATGGTGAATTTCTAGACCAGAATTGCCAAGGCAAAGGATATATAATACTGTATGATATCACTTATATGTGGAATCTAAAATGTAAAACAAACTAGTGAATATAACAAAAAGAAACAGACTTACACAAACTGTGATTACCAGTGGAAGAAGAAAAGGGGAAGGGCAAAATATGGGTGGAGGATTGGCGGTACAAACTATTATATATATATATTTTTAAAAGCTACAGGATATATTATATAGCACAGGGAATATAGTCAATATTTTATAATGACTGTAAATGGAATATGCAAGCGCGCATGCTAAGTCGCTTCAGTTGTGTCCGACTCTTCACGACCCTATGGACCATAGCCCACCAGACTCCTCTGTCTATGGGATTCTTCAGGCAAGAATACTAGAGTGGGTTTCTATGGCCTCCTCCAGGGAATCTTCCTCAGCCAGGGATCAAACCCATGACTCTCGCATCTCCTGCATTGGCAGGCAGGCTCTTTACCACTGGCACCACCTGGGAAGCCAATTGTGAATCACTATATTGTACACCTGTGACATACAGTTTTGTACATGAGCTATAGTTTAATTAAAAAAATAAAAAGATGTATGTGTGGGGATCCGTACTGCCAAGTGCCTTCCCGGGACTTGGGAGAGTCTGTACTCCCTCCAACATGCAGGAGAAGGGCTGCTTCCCCCATTTCCATCACCACAGTGTCTTATCAAAATTTTGAATCTTTGGGACTTTCCTGGTGTTCCAGTGCTTAGGGGACAGGATTTCAATCCCTGATCCAGGAAGATTCCACATGCCTCAGAGTAACCAAGCCCATGTGCCCCCAACTACTGAGCCCATGCTCTAGAGCCCATGTTCTGCAACAAGAGAAGCCACCGCAGTGAGAAGCCCATGCATCACAAGTACACAGTAACCCCACCAGCTCCCACTAGAGAAAGCCCAGGCGTAGCAAGGAAGACTCAGCACAGACAAATAATAATAATAAAGAAAAAACTCTTATAACATCAAAATGCAGAATTTAAAAAAACATTTTTGCTTAAAATTTTGGATCTTTGACATTCTGATAAGAGAAAAATAGTATCTCTATGCAGTTTAGATTTGCGTTTATTATTATCAATCACTTGTCTATACTTTCCTGTGAACCCATTTCTCTATCAGATTGCTGATCTTTCTTATCAGTTTTGGAGGAGTTTTTTGTGTATCAGGGAAATTTACCCTTTGTGATACATGATGCAAATACTTTTCCCAGTTAGCTATTTGATTTTTCACTGTTCTCATGGTGGTTTTAAAATAAAATGTTTTTGTGTATTTGAATTGATCACTTCACTTTAACGGTTTCTGGGTTTTGTGTTAAAACAGCAGAGAATTGCTTATACTGGAATTCCCCCTTCCAGGATGATCTAAGAAATGTCCTGTGGTTCTTTCTTATGGAGGTGATAGCAGCAGTCGTGGTGAAGGTTAGTGTGGGCATGTTTCACATTTAAGTCTTGGATGCATCTGGAGTTTATCCTGATATAAAGCAGTGGTTTGAATCCAAACTTATGTTTTTCTAATACTTGACAGTTGTCCCAACACCACGTTTTCCCCACTGATTTGAAGTGAAACCTTTGTTGGATTCTAAGTACCCATGACTCTTTAAGTCTATTTTTATACTTTATGTCTCATAATTACACCAGTTTAATTATTAATATACTATAATAATGTTCTCTCATCACTTTTTTTTCAGGCATTTCCTAGTTAGAAACAAGCAAGAGCTTGTTCATTTTTTCACATGGACTTTAGAATCAATTGTGTGTTGCTAAAGAAAATTCTGTTGCTATTTTTTACTGGGATTATTAGTTACAGATAAATTTAGAAATAATATTGTTCTGATGCTGAATCCACACCAGTGAACTGTGCTTTGGAGAATCTTTCCATAAAGTGAGTTAATCTTCTGTGACCCCTGAAGCAATGTAACTATTCTTCACGTAGGGTCTTGCATGTATCTTGTTAATTTCTGGGTATTTGTCTTTCTGAGTATTTGTTTCTATTATAAGTATATAATCTTTCCTTCCACTATTATAATTCTAGTTTGTACATAAGAAAACTATTGGTTTCTGTATGTTAATTTGGAATCACACCCCTTACAGAATTCTTTTACTATTTATTCTAGTTTAGTTTTTTTTTTTTTAAGCTGAATCTCTAGGGATTTCCAAAAGTGAAATCTTTTTATCTACAAATAGGATAATTACACCCCTGCTTTCCAGCGTTTATATTTTGCTTTTCTTTATCCAGCTGCAGTGGGAAATGATGGTAGGAGGGCTGACATGCTTGTCTGGTTCTCTTCTCTGATTGCTTCCTATGTTTCTTGACTGTTCTTGCCAACTATTCCAAGCAAAAGATAGAAAAAGCTTTTGCACACTACTATGTATTATAACACTGACTTGTTTTTTTAAAGGAGGCTTAGTAAGAACTTAAATTATTAACAACAGAAAAGTTGAGGAGATTATAGTTCAAGGGGCTTCCCTGGTGGCTCAGATGGTAAAGAATGTGCCTGCAATGTGGGAGATTCAGGTTCGATATCTGTGTTGGGAAGATCCCCTGGGAGAAGGAAATGGCTACCCACTCCAGTATTCTTTTCTGGAGAATCCCATGGACAGAAGAGCCTGGAGACCTACAGTCCATGGAGTCACAAAGAATCAGACACAACTGAGGAACTAACACTTTCAGAGTATTACAAAGAATAACAACATGGAAATGATAATGTATAAAATCATTTGTGGGCTTCCCTGGTGGCTTGGCTGGTAAACAATTTGCCTGCAATCCAGGAGACCTGGGTTCAATCCCTGGGTTGGGAAGATACCCTGGAGAAGGGAACAGCTATCCACTCCAGTACTCTGACCTGGAGAATTTCATGGTCTGTATAGTCCATGGGGTTGCAAAAAGTTGGACACAACTGAGTGACTTTCACTTTCAAAATTATTTGTAAAAAGCAATATCTAAAACTTGTAGATATAGTATATTTATAACTATCTGAAAAATATCTGAAAAGTGGCAATAGAAAGAAAAAGAACTTTACTAATATGTGATTAACAGTGATTGTCACTAGGTAACAAGATTAAAAGTGATCGCTTTTCCTAATTTTTCTCTTTTCCAATTTCACATAATGAGCTGACATTATGTCATAATGGGAGAAGGAGTTTCATTTTAAAATTTTGTAACCAAACTTAATGATTAAAAGTGTAAATGGAAGCCAGCCCCTTTGGGCATAGCTTGACATTAATCTGCAGTTGAACTACTCCAAAGGGGCAGATGAACCCTAAAGGGTGAATTCTGGGCAACGTTGGCACTACATCTTTTGTCTTTCTAATGTGAGCAATAGGGAGCAGCTGTAAATACAGATGAAGCTCTGCTTGCTCCCCCACTGCTCACCTCCTGTTGTGAGGCCCAGTTCCTAACAGGCCATGGACGGGTAATGGTCCATGAGCCTAGGGGTTGGGGATCCCTGTTCTTGACTACTTGGTGGGGAAGCTCAAAAATCCCAATCCTCAACAAATGCGTGTGCTTTTGCCTAAAACCACAAGATCTGAGAAAGGCCTGGGACTCTGCTCCTCCCTAAGGTTTGAAGCTGCCTGGTCTCCTCTGTGAGAAAGCACATCTCATACTAGTATGGTGCCAGATGGATCAAAAACCAATTGCTTCAAGGAAACCCCTTCTATTCCTCCTATTTACTCGCATCTATTAAAAAAATGTGAAGAGGTATAGAAATTATGCCAAACATTTTCTCACTCTGTTAGAACAGGCAGATAGAAATGAGCAGACAAAGGAGGGACATAGGCCAAATGGCAGGAAGCCACATATCCTGTAAACAATGAGGGTCCTTGGGCAAACAAAGAAAAGCAAGAACTGCCAGACTGACAGGAAACCACACATTCTGGGGTGGTAAGTGTAAGCAGATAAAGCTGGGAATCTCTAGGGTCCAAATGTAACCTGTTTCTCATTATGCCTTCATTACAATAAAATTAGCCTTACAGGTAAGAAGTTCCCATCATGTACCTATGCCATGACACTTCTGATCAAGGCTTCTGCATGCATGCATACGAAATTGCTTCAGTCGTGTCCAACTCTTTGGGACCCTGTGGACTGTGGCCCGCCAGACTCCTCTGTCCATGAGATTCTCCAGGCAAGAATACTGGAGTGAGTTCTGATCAAGGCTAAATAAGGGCAAAAATCCCTCCTTCCCCTCTGGAAGATGGAGCTGTGATGAAAATCAGGAAATATGACCCTAAACCCCTTTCTCCCCAGTGAATAGTCTGTCCATTCATTTTGCCACCCCATATCATGAGCTTACTAAAGAAACTCAACCGATACTCACCTAAGTCTGCCAACGCTTCCTTTGAGCATGTACTGTGGCTTCGGCTCAGATGGTGAAGTATCTGCCTGCAACACAGGAGACTGGGGTTTGATCCTGGGTTGGGAAGATCCCCTGGATGAAGGGAATGGCTACCCACCCATTCTCCAGTATTCTTGCCTGGAGAATTTCGTGGACAGAGGAACCTGGTGGACTACAGTCCATGTGGTTGCAAGAGCCTGGCACTCTATGGCTTAAATCCCTGCTTTGCTTTCTTGACCTCCTTATCTCATCTCTGAACATTTTCTTCCAAAGGCAAGAAACTACTCTCCCATAACAACTCTAGATAAGTAAAATCTATCCAATTAATTTTCATATATCATTGAATTGTTTAAAAATCCACCTTAGGGTTTCCCTGGTGGTTCAGTGGTAAAGAATTTGCCTGCCAACATAGGAGATATGGTTCAATCCCAGGTCTGAGAAGATCCCACATGC
Organism: Cervus canadensis; assembly: GCF_019320065.1. Taxonomy (NCBI): domain Eukaryota; kingdom Metazoa; phylum Chordata; class Mammalia; order Artiodactyla; family Cervidae; genus Cervus; species Cervus canadensis. The sequence continues at coordinate 67,965,901 of NC_057389.1, forward strand.
CAGGGAGCAACTAAGTCCATGTGCCACAACTATTGAGTCTGTGCTCTGGAGCCTGGACCCACGCACCGCCAGCTACCAAAGCCCGCTCACCTTAGAGCCCATTCTCCACAAGAGAAGCCACCGAAATGAGAAAACCCAGGACTGCAACTAGAGAGTAGCCCTGGCTTCCTGCAACTAAAGAAAAGCCCAGGAAGAAAAGAAGATGGAGCACAGACAAAAAAAAGCATTTCACTTGTCTAAGAATTGATAGTAGTATTTTGCAATATGTATACTTTTATTAATAATCCAGAAAATATTTAACACGAGAAAAAATTGTAAATTTCTAATTTTGTTACGGAAATGCACAACAAGGTGAACAATAAAACTTGCATAAAACTTTTTACAATAGGATCGAATTCAATGATGTACATAGAATGAAAATGTTTTAGATTAGGATAAAAACTCTGAGGGACGTAAAAATACAAGTTCGAGGAGAAAAACCAAAAAGCTGTAAAATTTCTGATCGTTTAAAGTGGATAATAGTATCAAGTCGTCATGTGTTTAGAGGCCCACGGATGCCTCTTAAAGAACGGAAAGCAGTTTTGTGTATGTCAGTATTCACAATGTGGCCTCAAAAATGCCTTTTGTAATTACTTAAACTCAAGATAAAAGATATTTAGATGTTACTGCAAAAAGAAAGCATCGCTTTTCAGTCATCTCAAGCTGGGGTTTCAGGAGCCGACATCAGGGGTCACTGCCCGGCTTGAGCCACTGAAGCTTTGGGATCAGGTTTGATTCAGGGCTGCCCAGCGGGTAGCGCTTCTCTGCGGGTCTCTGTGGGTAGCACTCCGGCCACCGCGCCAGCCCCTCGAACATAGTCGGGCCCCTAAGGCCCCTTGTGCTCCTCCGCCCTCCCTCCCCGCGGTACGTTAAGTACCCACTGTGTCCTTGAACCGACTTAGCTTCAAGTACATAGGTTCTTTAGGTGTTTTTTCTACCGAGTCACACGTTTGCTTTATTGTCCGCCCTACGCCTCAAGTTGAAGTTCTAGAAAACTGTAATCTTCGTGGGTTCGTCCCCAACGCGCGCCACGATAAGCGCTTCATATTAATTTATAAATTAAATATATATGTTATAAATATACGTTATAGATATGTAACTGTAACGGAACATTCCTCTCTAGCCGCGGACGCCTTCGCAGAGTGCCACTGGTCACGTGCCCGGAAAAGGAGCTATCATCGAGTTAGTCCTCCAGCCTCGTAGAGAGGACTCGGAAGTGCCCCGGAGCGGGCCTGGGTTTTTCCGGCCGGGCCGTCCGCGCTTTTGTCCCGCCGGCGGCTGGGCTCCCGCGGCGCCGCCACAGCCAGTACGTGAGTCCGCGGCCGCCCGCGCTCCCGCCCTCGGCCCTAGCCTGCCACGCCCTTCCCTTCTTGGCCGGGTCTCGGCTATTCCTCGGGTCTTGGGCGGGATCGGGGAGGAAGCGCGCCCCCTCCCTACACACACCTTAGGAAGCGCACTGGGGAAGTAGAGGGGAGGGAAGACCTCGGGTCGGCCGAGAGGTGTCGGGCCCACCCCTGGAACATATCGGGTTCCTTGTAGACCCCAACTTCGGCTGTCCGAGAGGGCCAGGGCTGGGGTGGGGCTGCCAGGTGTGTGGAGAGGGGCTGGGGCCCCCATACCCGTGTTTCTCAGCTCTTCGCTGCTGTCTCGGGCGAAAGGGGAACCCAGAAAATCAGTGCTTTAAAGAAAGCCCCTAGTTCTGCGCCCGTGGCAGTTAAGTTTGTCCCTGGGATTTGAGAGTGAATACGAACTTTGGAAGGATCCCGAGGGGTAATGTTATTTGACCTCCCCGCCCCACACCTTTTTTGTTTTCTTTGATGGGGCCGTGATGTTGAGAGACTCCTGCCGCAGGTGTTGATCGAACCGCTGGGAGGCGCTGCCCGGCCTTCGCCCTAGGAGAGCTCACCTTCTGTACAGGCAAGGGATCTGGGAAGAGGCTGTCTGTCGCTGCCTCTCACAATGAGAAGGAATTGACCAGGTAGGGAGAAATAGGTCGAGGAGGCTCCTAGGGAATCCAGGCATGGGGATGTGAAAGAGGAATGGAAGGCCAGGGCTGGGTGTGCTGCTCTAAGACGTTTGGACTAGGAGGCCACCAGGAGTGTTTCCTTTTTGAAAGCAGGAGGATTTTTCCTTAAATAAGTTTTTGACTATGTAATGCATTCATATGGTTCAGATATTAAAAATGTGAAAAGATATCAATGAAAAGATCTCCCTCTGTTCAGCTATCTTTCTAGGCCCAATCCCTTTAGAAAACCAACCACATTTGATAGATAATTTGAGTGTATCCAGTTTCTTTATGCAAACATACTGGCAAATTTGAATGTACTTAGTCTCTCCTTTTTTTCACACAGGTGATAAGGTACTGTTCAGAATTCTGCACCTTGCTTCTTTTGCTTGATCTGTGTTAGAGGTCATCAGAACACAAAGCTTTTTTTTTTTCTTTCTTAAATACAGCGCTGCAATATTGAAGTGTCATGGCCGTTGTTTGGATGTTTTTTTTGTTGTTCAGTCACTCATTCTTGTCTGACTCTTTGTGACCCCATGGACTGCAGCATGCCAGGCTTCCCTGTCCTTCACCATCTCTGGAGCATGCTCAAACTTACGTCCATTGAATCAGTGATGCCATCCAACCATCTCATCCTCCGTCGTCCTCTTCTCCTCCTGCCTTCAATCTTCCCCAGCATCAGGGTCTTTTTTAATGAGTTGGTTCTTTCCATCAGATGGCCAAAGTATTGGAGCTTCAACATCAGTCCTTCCAATGAATATTCAGGACTGATTTCCTTTAGGATTGACTGATTTGATCTTGCAGTCCAAGGGATTCTCAAGAGTCTTCTTCAACACCACAGTTCAAAAGTAGCAGTTCTTCTGCATTCAGCCTTCATGATCCAACTCTCACATCCATACATGACTACTGGAAAACCATAGCTTTGACTAGGCGGACCTTTGTCGGCAAAGTAATGTCTCTGCATTTTAATATGCTGTCTAGGTTTCTCATAGTTTTTCTTCCAAGGAGCAATCATCTTTTAATTTCATGGCTTGCAGTCACCATCTGCAGTGATTTTGGAGCCCAAGAAAATAAAGTCTGTCACGTTTCCATTGTTTCCCCATCTTTTTGCCATGAAGTGATGGGACTGGATGCCATAATCTTTGTTTTTTGAAAGTTGAGCTTTAAGCCAGCTTTTTCACTCTCCTCTTTCACTTTCATCAAGAGACTCTTTAGTTCCTCTTCATTTTCTGCCATAAGGGTGGTGTCATCTGCATATCTGAGATTATTGCTATGTCTCCCGACAGTCTTGATTCCAGCTTCTGGTTTATCCAGCCCAGTATTTCACATGATGTACTTTGCATATAAGTTAAATAAGCAGGGTGACAATATACAGCCTTGATATACTCCTTTCCCATTTTTGAACCAGTCCCTTGTTCCATGTCTGGTTCTAATTTGCTTCTTGACCTGCAGATTTCTCAGGAGGCAGGTCAGGTGGTCTGTTTTTCCCATCTCTTGAAGAATTTTCCAGTTTGTTGTGATCCACACAGTCAAAGGCTTTAGCATAGTCAAAGGCACATAGCATAGTGAAGCAGAAGTAGATGTTTTTCTGGAATTTCCTTTTTCTATGATCTAACAGATGTTGGCAATTGGATCTCTTGTTCCTCTGCCTTTTCTAAATCAAGCTTGAACATCTGGAAGTTCTCAGTTCACACACTGTTGAAGTCTAACTTGGAGAATTTTGAGCATTACTTTGCTAGCATGTGAAATGAGAGCAGTTGTGTGGTAGTGTGAACATTCTTTGCCATTGCCTTTCTTTGGGATTGGAATGAAAACTGACCTTTTCCAGTCCTGTGGCCTTGGATGTTTTGGATGTACCACCATTTTTTAAGATCTAGTAAGGCCATTTGGGTTGTTTCCAGTTTCTTTGTTCCTTCAAACCAGAGCACACCCAGTGACTTTGTCCCGGGCATATCTGAGCAAGAATTTTTAAAGAAGGGGTTGACAATTCATACAGTGTTTGAAAAACAAATTAAACCAACTAGTTTTTCTCTCCTGATACTTGTGTTTATGATACTTAGCCTTACAGTAGCCCAAAAAACTGTCTATTAATGACACTCTTCAAGCCAGTCTTGCCCCTTTAGCTTCAGAAAATCTCTCAGTCCCCCTTTCAAAATCTCCTTTGCTTACCTTATTCCTTAGGATGACTAGGGTTCTCTTCTCCACTACTAGGTATGAGAATGTTCTATTTCATTTTTTACTTTAAGGAAAAAATCACCCTTAATCATAAGGATTAAGCAGTAGAACCAACTTACGTTAACCATTTACAATTCTAATACTTATAAACTAAATGCAATAACTAAAGCAGAAACCATACTTTCTTCCCATCTGCATAACACTTTTCCCACACACTCCTCAGTCTCATCTTTGATTTGTCCTGTCCTTTCACTTCTTCTGAGTCTGTAAGCATTTTGTCCTCATATTTGCTCTGATTTTCTCTTTTTCTTTCCCTTGTTGGTCACTTCCAACTCCAGTATAATATCCAACAACTTAAGACACAGAATCCAGATGGTAGATTGATTTGTAGAATATGGTTGGTACTCTGAAAATCCTCAGTAGCTGCAGATGTGTTGTACCTGTTGCTTGGTGAAGTCTGTTGTTAAGGTAGGAGTTTTCAGCCATAGTAAGCCACAGTTGCTCTCTTCTGAGTTGTCTAGTCTCTTGAGAAGTGGCTCCTGACTTTCCTGGGCAGGGATAGCAAAAATTAAGGACAGATTCTTACTCTCTTCATGAGCTTTTCCAGGCATTGGTGGTAGAACATGAATAATGTGAAGCACAGAAGTACCCAGATGATGTGGTTCCTGTGTAATTTAGAGGGAGTGGATGGCTTACTATTGCTGAAACTTAACTGATACAACTAGGCTATATGGATATAACCAGTTTTCACTCTGTTGAGAACTCATTAGAGAGGAGTTCCCCTTTAGCCTTGAGAACTTTTAAGAAATTAAACCCATCTGGCCCTCTTTCTGTGTAGGAATTGTGCTTTTGAAGTGATTCCTTTCTTGTGTCATAGAAGACATATGAGCTAGTCACCACATCAGTATTGATTGGATTATAATAATCTTCCAGACTCTAGTGCTCAGTTCTCTCTCCTCCTCAATCCATTCTCCCATTGCAAGTAGAATGAGTAATCTTTCTTTTAATTTTATATTATGAAAAAAATGTAAACATAATAGGAAAGTAGAATAGTATAATGAACTTGGTATATCCATCATTCAGATTCAACAATTATTAGGATTCTGCTATATTTGTTTCCTTTTTCCTGTTTTATTTTTCTTTGTTGAAGTATTTTAAAGGAAATTCCAGACATTATGCCATTTCACCTAGCATAGTCTTAAAAAAAAAAAAGACACTTCAAATGTAGCCTAAATGCCATTATCTCACACCATCCTAAATTAATTCTGATTCCTTGATTTTATCTAGCAGGAATTGTCAGACTTCTGGATCGCTGATCTGTTTTTATATGGCCTGCAAGCAGAGAATGGTTTTTACATTTTAAAAGAAATGCTAAAAAATAAGCCAAAAAGAAAAACAAGTGATAGAATTGTATGTGCCCCACAAAGCCTGAAATGTTTCCTGTCTAGCCCCTTTAACCTTCTGATTTGATAGAATAAGTGATCTTCCAAAATGCATATCTGAGTTTTCCACTCTGCCTAAAACTCCTCTGAATCAAGCCTGGACTCCTTAGTATGATGGGCAGACCTTGCTGCAGCCCTTATTTTTGCCCACCTATCCAGTTGTGCCTGCCATCATCTGTTCCATATATCCAGAGCATGGTGAACACCAACCCTTTACACCTGCTCTTCTGTCTGCTGGAACTAGCCCTTTCTTCCTGAAGCTTTTCTTAGTTCTTTGAAGCAGAGTATGTCCCTTCCCCTTCTTCCTTCATCCATGCTTTATGTCTGCCATTATTATCATATGTTGGTTATATTCCTGCCAGACTCTTCTACTAGTTTGCAAGTCTCCTAGTACTATCATCATGTTTTTGAGCTTTTCTGCTTGTGTTTTTGACTGACCTTTTCTTAGTCATCAATTTTCTTTAGTCAATTCATAATATTAATTCCATTGCCGACCATCTGCTTTCAGTGAAGATGCACATGTATATTGCCCTGTTTTGATTTCAGTCATTAAGAGGACTGGGTGATATGAAAATCTGCTTCTCCCCAAAGAGAGGTTAAGCAGGACTAGAACAGGGAGACTTCTGGAGTCTGCCTAGGCCAGAGGTGTAAACAGTGAAGTACTTACCATTTCATGCAGACCAGGCCAGGCCACAGCCAATCAAACAAGGTATCCCAGAGGACATGAACGGACTTGAGAATTAGCCTGTCAGAGGGGAAAGGGTCCACCCATCTGGGCCAAGGATTCTAAGTGTGGTGTCAGCAAGGGGTGAATTAGCATGGCCTCTTCAGTGTCCAGCAAGTTGCTCCAGCTGGTGAGATGCAGAAAGCTTCAAGCATCATACTAGGTAGCCTTTAAACACTTATTGGGGAGGGCTCACATGTGCATTTTACAAAATTCTTGATAGTGTTGGAAGAAAAATTGCACAGGGTTAAGAATGTAGGTAGGGAGACTATGGCAGAAGTTCGGAAGGGAATTTAGGAGGGCTTAAACTAAATTCTTAGCAGTGGGAATGGAGTTGGGGATGAGGACTTGAGAACTGTATGCTGCTGCTGCTATGTTGCTTCAGTCGTGTCTGAATTTGTGCGACCCCATAGACGGCAGCCCACCAGACTCCGCCCTCCCTGGGATTCTCCAGGCAAGAACACTGGAGTGGGTTGCCATTTCCTTCTCCAATGCATGAAAGTGAAAAGTGAAAGTGAAGTTGCTCAGTTGTGTCCGACTCACCGACTCCATGGACTACAGCCTACCAGGCTTCTCCGTCCATGGGATTTTCCAGGCAAGAGTACTGGAGTGGGGTGCTATTGTCTTCTCCGTGAGAACTGTATAGGTGGTCTTAAATGGTCTTCTGGATGTGGAGTGGTGAGGGAAAAGGGAGAGCCCACTTCTGATTTATTCAGAAGAAAAGATGGGTGGAATGAGACTCGGTAATTGAAGAGGGGGTCTGGGCCAGAGATGAGGCTCTGCTAAACAGCTTATAGGAGCCACACATATAGATGGGACTTCCCAGGAAGATTATGTAGAGTCAGAAGAGGAGAGGTTTCATATGGAACAGGGGGCCGGAACATCCAAGGGTCAGCAAACTCAGGAGTCAGCACCTGGCCCTGAAGAAGCTAATGCAGCATGGTCTGAGTGGAATAAATCAGATTGAATAGATGCATCATGTGGGGAGATGGGACATGAAGACCACTTTTTCAATATGCAACTGTGGACAGGACGCAGGATGGCAAAAGCAGTATCTGAAGGGGAAGGAATAGTTGAGACAATTTTAAATTTACACTTTAACATTTTTTTCATTGGGAAGATCCCCTGGAGAAGGAAATGGCAACCCAATCCAGTATTCTTGCCTGGAAAAATTCCATAGACAGAGGAGCCTGGCAGGCTATTGTCCATGGAGTCACAAAGAGTCAGACACGAGTGAGCACACACACATACAAATTTTTATTGGGAATAATTTCCAATATACAGAAAATTTTCAGTAATAATAATAATGCAGCAGAAACAACATTTTAAATCAGTTGTACTCCAATAAAAATTTTTTAAAGATAAAGAATAAAAAATAAATCCTAATAATCATCACATTATTTTTAATATAAATAAATTTAAAACATTAAAAAAATAGTGAAAAAAACACCCTTTATTTATTCACCTGTGGTTAACTTTTTACTTCATTTTATCTTCTTTCTCTTGCTGTTTCATGCATATCTATCTATTTTTCTAAACCATTTGAGGGTAACATACATATCATGGCCCTTTATCCCTAACACTTCAGTGTGTATTTATAGGGATATTCTCTTGCATAACTACAGTGCCGTTGTCAGCTTCAGTAAACTTAAAGTTGTTAATGACTTTTGCCTGACTTACCATACATATTCCAGTTACATCTGTTGACACAGTTATTTTTAATAACAGCCTTGACCTCCAGTACAGATCCAGTTGATATCAGGTATTGAATTTAGTGGTCAAATCTCTTCAGCCTCCTTTAATATGAAACATTTCTGTAGCTTTTGTATTTTATGACAATGGTACTTTTGAAGAATATAAATACCTTTTAGTAGAATGTTCTTTTTTTGGATTTATCTGATCTACCTGATATTTATTTTTAAGTTCAGGTAATGCATTCTGTAAGTGATTTGTCCTTCTCAGGGTGTCACTTCTAGAATCACATGATGTTTATCTGCCCCCACTGGTGATACTAATTTAAGATGACCGGCCAAGCCATGGTTTAATCTCTTCACTATGTGATTACTGTTTTTTCCCTTACAGTCTGTGAAGGAGTATTTTAAGACCTTGCATATATACTGCTCCTCGTGAGAATGCCCCTAGACTTAGAATCCTTTGATAATTCTCCCCTGATCCAAGTCTTTACTCTGATAGTTGCAGAATGCTGATTTTTTTTTCTTCCAACTCTATTCCCTCCACATTTACCAACCAGCCCTGGCATTCTCCTGTAAACAGGAGGCCTCTCTTTCTCCCATTTGTACCTGTATGAACTCATGTAATCCTCTTTTCAATGGTTTATAATTCTTGACATAATTGCTGTGGAGCGTAAATTCAGTGTTGAAGCTGGCTCTTGTGGTCTTGTCATATGCCCACATCATCTTTTTGTCGTTGTTGAGCATTTTCATATTTGCTGTCATAATGATGTCTCAGCTCATCTTTTTTTTTTTTGCAATTTCTCCTTTATTTATTTATTTATTTATTTTTCAGTGGGTTTTGTCATACATTGATATGAATCAGCCATAGATTTACACGTATTCCCCATCCCGATCCCCCCTCCCACCTCCCTCTCCACCCGATTCCTCTGGGTCTTCCCAGTGCACCAGGCCCGAGCACTTGTCTCATGCATCCCACCCGGGCTGGTGATCTGTTTCACCATAGATAATATACATTCAGCTCATCTTATACCTATCCTGGCCCCAGCCTGGAATCCTGCAGGTTCATTTTGGTAGATAATGATAGTAAAGTCCAAGAACAAGGTACTGGATTGTGCTCATTAACTCAGATATTTTTGATTCTTAGCTTTTCAGCAGACAAAGCTAGTGAATATATATACATTTACACACATATACATACAAATATTGGAGAAAGAAATGGCAACCCACTCCAGTGTTCTTGCCTGGAAAATCCCATGGGCAGAAGAACCTGGTGGACTACAGTCCATGGGGTCTCAAGAGTCAGACACGACTTATTGACTACACCACCACCACCACATACAAATATACATACAGGTGAATGTACATTTATATAATGTGCACATTTGTATATAATTTAGAAATCATAAGTTCACAGTAATACCTCTGATTTGTCCCCACAGGGTCTTTCTTGTCTTACCCTATTCCATATTATTATGTTCCTTCTTCCTCTAGAAGAGCTCTGGCTCCCAACTAAATCAACACATTTACTCAGTCTAGTAATAGATCTAAAATTGTTTCTGAATTGCTTTGCCCATAACACTACAGGAAACAAACCTTCCCAAACTAGTTGTTTGCAGCTCTTCCCCACTGCTCACTCCAGCCTTCCCAAAACTGAGAGTATGTATTACAAAGTTACATATTATGTACCCAAGTGACATGGATTAGTTCTTCCTTTTTTTTGTTTCGGTCTTACATTTACCATATTCATGTAAAACACAAATGAATTCATTGGTTTCCATTCACTTTATAGTTTAGTGGCTTTCCCCCTTTCCCAGTCTTATTGACTTGATTTTATTTTTTGAATCTGCAAAACATTATCATGCTTCCATGAGTAAAAGCTATACAGAAAGCTGTAATCAGTGTCTCTGTCCCCTCTCTCTTCTGTTCTATTCCCCCACTCTATACCTTATAGGAAACAGCCTTCACTCTTTTGTGGATATTCTCATTACTAAAAAGATAAACAGTTATATGCTTGCTATTTTTTATTTTCCTTCTTACATAAGATGTAGCATATATGCTGTCTTTTGCTTTACAGCATATCCTGGAAATTGCTCCCTAACAATTTATAGAAATGTTCCTCTTCTTTTTAGTACTCCATTGTGTATGTGTGCCATATACACCAGTCTTCTATGCTTAGACATGTAGATGATTTTCTAGATTTTGTAATTAAAAATAATGCTATGATGAATAACTTTGTGCACATATGCTTTTGTATTGTTGGAAGTGTATCTTCAGTGTAAATTCCTAGGTGGGATTTCTGGATTGGAGTATAATGCATACATAGTTGTGTAGATATTGGCAGATTTCCTTCAACAGAGGTTATGCCAATTTGCATTCTCAGTAATGTGTGAGACTGTCTCCACAGCCTCACCCAAAGAGTATATTTTTAAGGTTTTGAATATTTGCCAATCTAACATGAGAAAGGGGATCTTAGTATAGTTCTCATTTGCATTTCTCTTATTATGAGTGAAATTGAAAACATGCTTAAGGACCATTTATGTATTTCTTTATATGAATTGTCTGTTCATGTTCTTTACCCATTTTCTGTAGGATTTTTAGTCTCTTTAACTTTAAAACATTGTATATTTGAGATATTAGCCTTTATATATAATATATTTTGCAGATATTTTCTTCAACTTTTTCATTTATTTTTTTGGTTTTGCTAATGGTATTTTTTGCCATGCAAGTTTACTTTTATTTCCATGTAATCAGCTTTGTTACTCTTTTATTGCATCTTGGTCATAAAAAACTTCTTCTGTACTCAGGTTGTAGAGGCATTCACCCATGTTTTCTTCTGGTGCCAGTTTTTAATATTTAGAGTTCTGCTACATTTGGAGAGGGTTTCCCTGATAGCTCAGTTGGTGAAGAATCCGCCTGCAATGCTGGAGACCCCAGTTTGATTTCTGGGTCAGGAAAGTCGTCTGGAGAAGGGATCAGCTACCCACTCCAGTATTCTTGGGCTTTCCTTGTGGCTTAGCTGGTAAAGAATCCATGTGCAATGCAGGAGACCTGGGTTTGATCCCTGGGTTGGGAAGATCCCCTGGAGAAGGGATAGGCTACCCACTCCAGTTTTCTGGCCTGGAGAATTCCATGGACTGGTCCATGGGGTCGCAAAGAGTTGGACACGATTGAACAACTTTCACTTCACTTCACTTACATTTGGAGTTTATTCCTGTGAATGATGTAAAGAATGGATCTACTTCCAACACTATTAAAGAGACTATTTTTGCTTCATTGATTTGAAATACCACCTTTATCATATACTTGATTCTGTGTGTAATTGGGACTATTCTGGATTTTTTCCTATTCTGTTTTTTTATATACCAGTACCACACTGTTTGGGCTTCCCTGTTTGGCTGTTTGGTTCAGACAGTAGAGAATCCACCTGCAATGCAGCAGACCCAGGTTTGATCCCTTGGTCAGGAAGATTCCCCTGGAGAAGGGAATGGCTACCCACTCCAGTATTCTTGCCTAGAGAATTCTGTGGACAGAAGAGTTTGGTGGGCTACAGTCCATGAGCTTGCAAAGAGTTGGACACAACTGAGCAACTAACACTTTTACTTTTCACCACACTATTTTAGTTATAATAGCCTTTGGAATATCTAAATAGTATGAGTAGTTCTCCTCCCTTACAGTTTTTCTTTTTCTCTTTTTCCACCCTGACAAATTTTGTGTTTCCCTGGCAATTTCAGGGGATTTGATTTTGTGTTGTAGAAACTTGACATCTTTCTCTTCTCAGAGCTGAGGGTGATAGAGGTGGAGGGGCCCAGATCAAAGGGAATGGTAGAGCAGGGTCCCTCATGTGATGGGAGCAGGATTCAGAGCACAGACAGATGTGTTGCTACTAATGGTCTGGATTTCCAGTGACCACTCACGTTTTAAATGGCATGACTGCTGTGCCCAAGGCTGTAAAGAAAGGGAGCATGGAGCTAGGGTTGTGCCACCACTATTCGGTGACTTCTAATGATCTCTTACCTGATATTACTTAATAGTCATTTTGTGAAGTCTTCATTTTTTAAAATGTATAGCGAGTGATTCTTTATTTTAGCTTCCTGGTGATATTGAGTTCCTAGCTCCTCCTGTTCTGTAAATGTTAATTCAGAGTCCATTATTCACTTCTGTAAGCATAAATTGGATCATGAGTGCAGGTGTTTATATGTGTCCACTCCAGAGTATATATCTTACTTTTCTTTTATTGCCTCTGCTTTCTTATCACATGTTCACACATAGAGTTTCTAAGTAGAATTACAGAGTACTGACCAAGGGGGGAGTCCGATACCCAGGTAAGAGAGAGGTCTGAATGTTAACTAAGTCTAATTACAAATGTCTAATTGTCTAAGGCTGGGAGACAACTAAGTTAGTGTTGCTTCTGTTCTCAAGAGTCGGTCTTTTAGCAGGTGCATGCTGACAGAGTGCCAGCTGTGTGTAGAGTGCCTTCAAGGGAATAAGGAGTCACTGCCTTAAAATCTGCTTTGAGAAGGAGTTTGCCTTTTCTGAGTCCTGTGGTTTATCCCCAGGTTCCAACCCTGATCCAATAACCTGATCTTGATTAAATAATGAATTAGGTGCTATAGCATATAGAATTAACCAAGTGACTGGCAGTGTTCTCCATACCTTATATATGTTATTTAATACATCAGTTCTATTGCCCTCATTTTACAGATGAGGAAACTGGCATAAAGAGCTTAAGTAACTTTTTTGGGGCTCATACAGCTAGGTATTTATGCCTAGGCAGTATCGTTTCCTTTGCTTGACAGTTTGTATTTTAGCTTCTGATCTTTGATATGCTCTGACTGTTGTTAGCCTGTTCATAAAGTGGGAATGAATGCCTCTGCCTGGCAAGCCAGAGTGTGTTCTTCCATGTAGAGTTCTTCCCTGACTAAACCACTCTCCAGGGTCAGTGTTTTCCTTGGAGAGGAAATCCAGGAGGCTATACCGACAACAGGCATCTGCAGCTTGTTTTCTTTCTCATCTCTGACATGACTGTCATGATTTCATAACCAACTCCCCATTACCTCCACTCATGTACTGATTTCTCCTTTAGTTTTGCCAACCCTCTGCTGATTATGGCTTCTTAGCTTTTGTCTTATTAATCTTTCTGTCTCCTATTCTTCAGAGACTCTTTGGACCCTCTGTTTGGTTTTCAGAGACTAGGTGGCAGTTTTCAACAACTGGTCAATGTTGCCCTTGATTCTGTGCATCATTCCAGTTCATTTCAACTTGTCATCATGCTAAGTTGTTATGCAGGAATAGAAAACATCTCTGTTCCATTGGCAACCCAGGGATCTAGCATTTTAACATTACTCCGCAGGGGCAGAAATTTTGGCATGTCCATGATTGTATCCCTAGCAGTTAAAAATGGTACCTATCACACCATATGTGGTCAGTAAACATTTGTGGAGTGAATGAGTGAATTTGGATATTAATTCCTTCAGTTTTTCTAAAGTGAAGGTATCATTTTCATTTTCTTGGTTTAGTGTCACATTTGAAGACGAGGGGCACTGAGGATGAGGAATCAACTGAAAAGTATGAAAATACTGGAAATGCAGAATCTGTATGGCCAAAAGTGGAAGGTCTTCACAAGGATCATATGCAGGAGTCTAAGGTTGGTGAAACTTGTGATTGGGATAGCAAGGTAGAAAATCAGATGGACAAGCCTGAGGGAAAAAGAATGAAGGAAGACAAAAGTGGCATCAGGGAAAAGATTGGCAAAGCCAGGAATACAGCAAATGTAAAGACAGAACAGGAAGATGAGGCATCTGAGAAAAGCTTACATCTGAGCTCAAAATATGTTACACACCAGACCATCCCTATAGAACAGAAAAACAGTGAACAAGTCAAATGTGTGGAGAGCATTAATGGAAACTCTCATCCCAGTCTACAGCAAAAAGCCAGTGCTGTTAAGAAATCACATAAATGTGATGACTGTGGGAAATTCTTCAAATACAATTCCCGACTTGTTCAACATAAAATTATGCACACTGGTGAAAAACGCTATGAGTGCGATGACTGTGGAGGGACTTTCCGGAGCAGCTCAAGCCTTCGAGTCCACAAGAGGATCCATACTGGGGAGAAGCCGTACAAGTGTGAGGAATGTGGGAAAGCCTACATGTCCTATTCCAGCCTTATAAACCACAAAAGCACCCATTCTGGGGAAAAGAACTGTAAGTGTGATGAGTGTGGAAAATCCTTCAATTATAGCTCAGTTTTGGATCAGCATAAGAGAATTCACACTGGGGAGAAGCCCTATGAGTGTGGTGAGTGTGGGAAGGCCTTCAGGAACAGCTCTGGCCTCAGAGTCCACAAAAGGATCCACACAGGTGAAAAGCCCTATGAATGTGACATCTGTGGGAAAACCTTCAGTAATAGCTCTGGCCTTAGAGTCCACAAAAGGATTCATACAGGGGAGAAACCCTATGAATGTGATGAGTGTGGGAAGGCCTTCATTACCTGCAGAACACTTCTAAATCATAAAAGCATCCACTTTGGAGATAAACCTTATAAATGTGATGAGTGTGAAAAATCATTTAATTATAGCTCTCTCCTCATTCAGCATAAAGTTATCCACACTGGAGAGAAACCTTATGAATGTGATGAATGTGGGAAGGCTTTCAGGAACAGTTCAGGCCTTATTGTGCATAAAAGGATCCACACAGGAGAGAAACCTTACAAATGTGATGTCTGTGGCAAAGCATTCAGCTATAGCTCAGGCCTGGCAGTCCATAAAAGCATTCACCCTGGGAAGAAAGCCCATGAATGTAAGGAGTGTGGAAAATCATTCAGCTATAACTCACTTCTTCTTCAGCATAGAACAATTCACACTGGAGAGAGACCTTATGTATGTGATGTCTGTGGAAAAACTTTCAGAAACAATTCAGGACTCAAAGTCCACAGGCGACTCCATACTGGGGAAAAACCATATAAGTGTGATGTGTGTGGAAAAGCCTATATCTCACGCTCTAGCCTTAAAAACCACAAAGGAATCCATCTTGGGGAGAAGCCCTATAAATGTAGTTATTGTGAAAAATCCTTCAATTACAGCTCTGCCCTTGAACAACATAAAAGGATTCATACAAGGGAGAAACCCTTTGGGTGTGATGAGTGTGGAAAAGCCTTCAGAAATAATTCAGGCCTTAAAGTCCATAAACGAATCCACACTGGGGAGAGACCTTACAAATGTGAAGAATGTGGGAAGGCCTACATCTCACTTTCAAGCCTTATAAATCATAAAAGTGTACACCCTGGGGAAAAGCCCTATAAGTGTGATGAGTGTGAGAAAGCCTTTATCACATACCGAACCCTTATAAATCACAAAAAAATTCATCTTGGGGAGAAGCCCTACAAATGCGATGTGTGTGAGAAATCTTTTAACTACACCTCACTTCTTTCTCAACACAGAAGGGTCCACACTAGAGAGAAACCCTATGAATGTGACAGGTGTGAAAAAGTCTTCAGAAACAACTCAAGCCTTAAAGTGCATAAAAGAATTCATACTGGTGAGAAGCCCTATAAATGTGATGTGTGTGGAAAAGCCTACATCTCACACTCAAGCCTTATTAACCATAAAAGTACCCACCCTGGCAAGACCCCCTACACATGTGATGAATGTGGAAAAGCTTTTTTCTCAAACAGAACTCTTATAAGCCATAAAAGAGTCCATCTTGGGGAGAAACCCTTCAAATGTGTTGAATGTGGGAAGTCTTTCAGTTATAGCTCACTCCTTTCCCAACACAAGAGGATTCATACGGGGGAAAAACCCTATGTGTGTGATGGCTGTGGGAAGGCATTCAGGAACAGCTCAGGCCTCACAGTGCATAAAAGGATACACACAGGTGAGAAACCCTATGGATGTGATGAGTGTGGGAAGGCATACATCTCACACTCGAGTCTTATCAACCATAAAAGTGTCCACAGTGGGCAGCAGCCCTATAATTGTGAGTGTGGGAAATCCTTCAATTATAGATCAGTCCTTGACCAACACAAAAGGATCCACACTGGAAAGAAGCTATACCAATGTAACGAGTGTGGGAAGGCTTTCAATATCAGATCAAATCTCACCAAGCATAAAAGAATCCATACTGGAGAGGAATATTTAAATGTGACAAATATGGGAAGTCATAGTGGCACATCACAGAAGAGAACTCATGAGGGAGGGAATGCTCTGGATGGGACCAGGATGAGCATGTCTCTGTAGGAGGCAGAGTTTACCAAGTATCAGGGAAGGCAAATGGAAGAAAAACTTTATAAGAGTATTTGAGGTCCTTGTTCGTGGCTTATAATTTACACAGTATAAATGAAACCATGAGTAATTTCTCTGTGATTTTCAGTCATAGCCAGCAAGGAAGGTTCCAGTGTTGAAGTAAGTGAGCCCTTATGGAATATAAAATATTTAATTCATGCTGGGAATAAAACCTATCAAAGTGATGGAGTATGAAAAAAGCCTTCAAAATAAGTAGACATTTCTGGACATAAGAAATACATATGAGAAAAAGACTTCAATTAGAAGTCACATAGTCACCAACAGAAAGTTCATATATGGGTAAAGTCTCTGAGTAGAAATGTAGGAAATTCAGGAATAGCTTTGAATTCCAGTTATCCGTTGGTCAGTGGAAAAGATCCAAGAAGGACCTCCATAGGCTAATTCAGGGAAAGGAAACAGGCTTCAGGGAATATAAATTAATATAGTAGTGGTCATGAAGAATAACTTTGATATAATTGATTTGGGGGAGTGACGGCAACTTGTGAAAATTTGAATTTCATTGTAGGAAATGTAAAAAGTATAGACTTATAAATCTTACAGAAAATAGAGAGTCACTCAATAAATTCATGTTGATTGGACTATACTGTTGTAATGTTGTGATATATACTATTGAGTGGGTGAAACTTTAAAAATTTTCAAATAAATACCCTTAATGAATCATGAATGTGTGATAAGTGAAAATATCACACATTATGCTACAAATGAAGGGTTCTACCATGGACGGAAATTTAGCATATTTAATAACTAATGGAACACATCCTCAACATGCAGAAAAAATTGATTCAGGGATTCCTATGAATAGGAATTCTGAGCAGGAGGGCATTTTATTGCAGGACCTGAAAAGCTAAGTAGCTACCTGTTATTGGGGGATAGGAGAAAATTCCTGCTTCTTAACAATCCTGTTAAATGTTTGATTGTTTGTGTTATTGTAAAGATTTCATGCACTACATGTGTTTATTGTCTGTTGTAAAATGTTATGAATTTCTGTTTAGGGCTCACTCTTAGCCATGAAGAGCCAGATAGTTGTGGCAAGGTAAGGTGAAACTCCAATAAAGGAATTCTTCAAAAGTAAACAGGCTGTGACATACTTTAGGTGGAAGAACACACAGAGAGCCATTTGTGTGTCTTGTCTTTGTAGGGTAAGTTATACCAGATGCAGACCAAAGAGGGCAGCAGGGGACTCATCCCTCAGGGCTAGTAGCTCAGATTTTATGAGAAATTAGGTGGTACCTCCACCAGAAGTGAAGATTGGATTGATCCTCATACTGGGGCTGGATAATAACCCCTAGGAGTGGACAGGTTGGGCAAGTGGTCAGTCACAAAATAGAAACTGTTCTCTTGGGACCGGACAGAATTTAACAAATAGTGTTAATATATGTAAGACTGGAGACTTCCCAGATGGCACTAGTCGTAAAGAACCCACCTGCCAATGCAGAAGACATGGGTTCGATCCCTGGGAAGATCCCCTGGAGGAGGGCATGGCAACCCACTCCAGTATTCTTGCCTAGAGAATCCCATGGACAGAGGAGCCTGGTGGGCTACAGTCTGCAGGGTTGCAAACAGCTGGACACTACTGAAGCAACTTAGCACACATATATAAGACTATTAACTAGGTAACTCAAAGAATGAAAAGTGAGTCTTTTGAGAATTAAGTAACCTGTCCAAGAATTTTCCTGGTGGGGCTTATCAGTAGAGACCAAATTCTAAGTCAAGTCTCTCTGGCTCCAAACTCCACTCTTCACAAGAGGACAATGTTTAGTCAGATAGCTTCTTGGTTCTCTCTAGGATTCCTGTTTTTATACACATAGTTTCCATGCCTCTCTTTAGAAGTATTTCTTCCACTTGCTTCCAAACAAGGTAAGTTTGATGGTGGTGGGAGGGAGGGATGGTGGTAGAAAAGGGAGAAGAAAAGAGCATTTCTGTCACTCATTTCCACTTTGGAATGTCACAACCACACTTGCTTTTTGTCCTCTACCTGCAGCACTGACAAACCTGACCCTGTCCATAGACTTGGATTAGTTTATTCAGCAAATACTTGTTAAGGATCTGCTAGACACATCCATTGTCTCATGTGCTAGGCAGCAGTAGATAGAGGACAGTGGCCACCGCAAAACCACCCTAATGGATGCTGAACTAAACTTTATGCTTTGTGAGGAAAGTGATCTCCACTGACTGGGAAACGAGGCACTAGTGACATCTGAACAGGATATTGAGTTGAGTCTTTTACTTAAGAGAATGGGAAATAGGATGGCCTGGTCAGAGGCAGCATTGGAAATGCCTGCATTGTCCAGAGGGGGCCAGTCCCTGGAGGTCTGGTGTACAGTGGGCAGAAAGGAAAGAGGCCATGAAGTATTGATTCCTAGTAGTCACTGAGCATCTACCAATCTTTCATTTGCTGGATATAGGGCCAGCTCTGTTTGATCAGGTTACTTAAGGTTTCCAAGTGGCCAGGGCTGTTGGTGTGCCTGTGGCCTGAAGTTCCCAACCCCCTCACATACACACAAACACTCCTACATGAGTTCACGTGGACCTAATGCATCACCTACTTTCAAAAGAGACATGGGTTAAATAACAACAGAGAAGATATGTAATGCACGGGTGGGAATTCTGAATGCCCCAGCCTACTGAGCACCAGGACGTGCTCCTGTTACAAACTCTGTTGACTCAGGCACATGGAGAATGAGCCACAGCCTACCTAGGGCCAGGTATGTACTGCTTGGGCTGGTTCCAGAAGAGGAGGGAGTCTTTGGGTCTCCAGCCATAACAGGCAGGCTGTAGAACAGATCCAGCAAGCTGGTGCAGCTGCACCTAGTTAAGCCCACATCAGGCCTTGAGCTAGTTTAGGGATCACTAACCCTCACTGAACTGAACCCCCACTTCTCCCAAAGAACATCTGATATCCAAGAAGAAAAAATTGCCAACGTGTAGGTAAATTGAAACACTGTATTTTTTTTAAAGTGCCGTGTCTAATTCTCAAGGCTAAAAAATAAATGGAATTTGGACAATAGTAGGTAAATTGGAGGCTGGAACATTATGTGAAAGTGGGTTAAACGCTTGGATTATTTGACAGGGTGGTCAAGATGCTGTTTAAAATGGTAAAATGTCATGGGCAAGCACTAGAAGGATAGAAATAAAGTATAATTTGAAAAATCTGAACTGAAAAATGTCAAAGGCTAGAAAAGGAAAAATGATATCAAAGGTGAGACAGTACTTTGTTTCTGGTGAAGGTCATCTCGGTTATTTGGATCAGTTTCCCAGAAAAAACACTGAAAAGTGATTTCTTACAAAAAATATATTTTTAAAATATTTGGTTGCCTCTGGTACTGTTCGCAGCAAGTGGATCTCTGTTGGATCATGCAGGTTCTTTCATTGCAGCCTGTGGATTCTGGAGTATACTGGCTCAGTAGTTGCAGTGAGCAGGATTAGTTGCTCTGCAGCTTGTGGGATCTTAGTTCCCTGAGCAGGGATCGAACCCACGTCCTCTGCATGGCAAGGTGGATCCTAAGCCACTAGACCACCAGGGAAGTCCCTAAAAAAGTGTTTTAAAAATGCAGATGGCATGCCCTCCCTTCCCCTTAAAAGAGCCTGGAGTCTGAAAAGACTGCAGTTTAAACAGGCAGAGTTGTTTTAAGATGGGGTCTTGTCATCAGAGATTAACACCAAAGCGGCTTAGGCCCCAGACTGTGCTGATGCTATAGAAGAGTTAGGCCCCATTTCACTAGCCACAAAGAGTGAGAGAAATAGAAGGATGATAGGGCCAGGCTCACCCAGGGTGATGAATCTTACAGGTGACTTCCAAAGTTAGGTTGTGTTACCAGAGTGCTACACCCTCTGGACCAGATAAACCAAATCTAGACCCATCCCCCTCCCCATCCCCAGGGTACTTTTGTTGCCAAGCACAGCAGTTGAAGAAAAAGAACATCCCTAACAGATTGTGGTCCTTGACCAACCCTTACAACCCAGGTAAACACAACCAGAAGCAAATAAAACTTCCTTGGAAGAGGACTCCTTCAATCTAGACCTCAGGTAACAATTTTTCAGGGGTAATAATCAGAAATAATAATCAGGCACAAGGGAAAAAGCATGACTGAAAACCAGCAGAAAAGAATGGACCCACATAGACCACATTAGAATTAATGGGTACATTTGTGAGAACAACTGCTTAAAATATTTAAAGATTTGGCAACAGATGGTGAAATAGGGGGAATAAGAATTGGTGAGCTGGAAGATATGATTGAAGCTTTATCCAGAATGCACCATGGAGATAGAGAAATACGGGAAAACACAGAAAAATGGGAAGGTCTCACTGGAAAGTTTAATGTATGTTTAATCACAGTCTTAAAAGGCAAAGATGGAAAAAGGCAAAGGTAATTGGGCTGAGGATATTCCAGAACTGATGAAAAATAACAAGTCTATAGATTTAAAGCCCAAAGAATACAAATTAGGATAAATTTATCAAATCATATCTACAAGCATCATAGTGCAACTGCAGGAAATCGAGAAAAAAAAATTACCTTCAAAGAAATAAACTTCCCAAAAGCAACAACAGAATCCAAATGAGTAGAATGAAAATGTCAGTATAAAGGTAGAAAATAACTGTCAAATTAGAATTTTGTACCCAATGAAGATACCTTTTATGAATGAGGACAAAATAAGCACATAAGACAGTTTTGTTTCAATCATCCCCTACTGACCCTTACTAGAGGAAATTTTAAAGAATGTACTATAGAAGGAAAGTGATCTCAGATTGGACTTTTAGATGTGAAAAGGAATGAAGAGCAAAACACATATAAAATGTAACAGAGTTTTATACAAAACAATAAAAATGTACAGTTGTTAAGATATACTTAAAATACCAGAAAACAGTGATATATAAATCACAAGAGAGTAAAATGGATTGAAGTATTAGGGTGAAGGTTTTGATTACTCTCATTAATACTGTAAAATCTAGAGGAATTATAAAAACAGAACATACAAATTCGATACTAATAGAAAAAATGTTTAATTAAAAATGTAAGTTAAAAAAAAAGAGGGGTGAGACCAAAAAAAAAAAAAGATGGTAAATCTTAAGCCAAAAAAAACCCCCACAATATTTAGACATAATTTAATTTCACTAAATGTTTAACAAAGATTGTCAGGGAGTGTCTTCGTTTGGGCTGCTGGGGTGGGGGGCTTGACAAATATGCTGGTCCAGAAAGTAAATCTGAACAAAATTTAAATAACTGAAATTAGAAATTAATTTTAAAAATGTATAAAGCATGTCTATTCAGAAATTTGCATAAACATTTTAAAATCACAGTTCAAAGAAGAAAGTATTTTCAACTGAATGATAATGAAAATACTACATATCAAAACCACAGAGATATTGCTTAGTGCTTAGAAATTTATAGCTTAAAAGATATTTCAGAAAATCAGAAAACCTGGTAATTAATCACCTAAGCAACACTTCAAAAAGAAAATCAAATCCTAATGGAAGTTACAACAAGGAAGTAATAAAGAGCAGAAACTAACAAAACAGAAAAACACAGAGACCACAGTCAGATGTCTGTGTTTTGGAAGAGATTAATAAAACTGACAAACCTCTGGTGAGACTGAACAGGAAAAAAAAGAGAAAGCCTGAATAACCAAAGTCAGGGATAAAAAGGGAGAATACGGAGAACTAAATTTTTCTTCTCTGAACATACACTGACCTCCTTGCTCTCTGCTATTCTGAGAGAATAGCTCACTCCTAAACTCCTGACTCAACAATTCTGAGAACAGGAATGTAACAGTCACAATGAGCCAAATCAGAAAGAAGCACAACTCATTTCTGTAAGACTGCAATACCTAAAAAAAAAAAGCGCAATACCTACCAAAACTGCAGTATTCAGTGCTGCTTTTGTTTCCTTCCCCTATAAAACCTCTCATTCCTCATGTTTGGGGAGACATTCCCTTTAAATCTTTCCCTGTTACAACAGTTTGAATAAATTCCCTTGAAGTCTCAGCAGATTTCTAAAGTTTTGTGTTACAAATGCTACAGACATTAAAACAATAAGATATTATATCATAGTTTTGTGCCAATAAATTAGAAATTTTATTTGAACTGAGAAAATTCCTAGGGGGAAAGAAACAAGACCTATTAAACATCGCACAGTTGGGAGGAGTATGGGAAAGATTCTGAAGTGAGTTCAGTCCTTATGGAACTCACAGGAGGAGTGAGTGGAGGGAGAAGCAATAGAGAGGGAAGGGAAAAGCTTGATAAACAGTAAGTTTGAAAAAGCTTTCCATAGGAGTTCACTCTATTTCTAGCGAATCTGTCTGAAAGCAAAAGCCTGAAAAATGATTTCATCAGGGTTTATGTACAGAGACACTGGGTAAAAAGTTCTGAATATCAGTCATGAAATGCAAGGGAACTTTTCCCTCATGAGATTAAAAAATGAGAAATGGTCACCTAAGGATCAGCTAGCTGAGGACAGACAGTTGGGACCTGAAGTCTGTCTGCATCAGGACCTTAAGGTTTCCTAGGGAATTCCCTGGCCTGGGAAGTCTCTCCATGCCTCTTCCCCAACCTCAGCTGAGGGCCTTGACTGGAGACATGCAAAAGGAAGTCAGAATATTTAACTCGATTTTTCTTTCCATTGAGTGTTCCCATTTAGACCTGGCAGTTCTTCTCAGGCTGTGAATAGTATCAGTTATGCTCAGGAAGAAGTTTGTGTGAATCCCACGCAGAGAGGCAACACAGTTTAGTAGCCAAGAGCAGTCTCTCCGCCATGAAGCTGGGGTTCAAGTAAGGACTCTCACTTATTCCCGGATGACTAAGCAAGTAACTAAACCTTCTACTTTTTTTGCTCATGTGTCCTCATCTACCTCTTGTTGGGATAATAATGGTAACAACCTCAGAGGTTGTAATGAGGGTTGGGGAGGTTACTGTTAGAGCCCTTAGAAATGTGCTTGGAATGAGAAGCATTTGTAGAAGGGTGTGGGAAGTAAGTCTGACAGTGTGATGGCCCCTGCCAAGGATTGATACATCTAGACGGACACTCAGGCAATGGAATACAGCCCCATCTTCAAGCCAAGAAAATCCCCCAAGGACTACCCCACACAAGGTTTGAGAAGAAATATTTTTTTGGATATGTTTACTCTGTGGTATTTGCTTCTAAGCAAGCAATCCATTGTTTCTAAGCAAATATGCTTTTTTTTTTTTTTTCTGGAAAAGGGGTCAACAAGAAGAGCCTCCAGCTCTAGTCCAGTGACCCAGAGTGTTGGGTTGATCAAGGGCTGCTTCACACTTGCTTCTCTGGCTAGGCAGTCTGCCCACTCATGCTGTACACAGTTTTCTCCCCACTCCCTCCCCATCCCTCTGTTTTCTTGGTAATAGGCATGCTGGAGACTACTGAAGGAAGGATTGGTGAGAGCCAAGCTTCCACCATCTTAACCATGGCTGTTTTGGGTAAGTGTTCCTGAAGACCTCAGAGAATAAAAGGAGGCCCTGGAATGGGAGGAGAAGTTCCTCTGGTCTGGGGTCAGTATTCTGGTGAATGTGATAATTATCTATAATTTCCCCATCTGTAAAAATGAAGGAAAAGACCCAACTCACATGGTTGCTTTGAGGATTAATGAGAAAGCACTTTGTATTTTGTAAAACTTCACATAAACATTATTGTTAAGTTGATTAATGATCTGTCTTATTTTTAAAAGTTAAAGGAGATAAAGAAGATGAGAGTAAAAATCAATGAAACTGTAACACAACAGGATCAAAAGTCAAGGTTGGTACTTTGAAAAGAGAATTAAAATTCTCTTCTGGTAGACTTCTGATACAATAAGAAAGCACAAAGCACAGATAATTATAACAGATACCCTAGGTTATTTGGAAGTGTATTTTAAAATTTTGAAACATACAGGAAATTCCTAGTTATAATTTTGTTATTGCATTTTGGTTAGAAATCATACTGTATATGGTTGCTATCCTTTTATGTTTGTAGAGATTTGTTTATGGCCCAATGTGTGTTTGACCTTAATGAAGATTCCACAAGCATTGGAAAAGAACATGTGTTCTGCAGACTCTGGGTGCAGTCACCTAGATAAAGACATTGGATCAATTTTATAATGTATTGTTCAAATCATCTCTACTCCTTATGAATTTTTATCCACTTGTTCTATCAATTAATGAGATAATTGTTGAGTTATCTACTTCTACTTACAGTTATGTGGGTTTTGCATAATATATTTGAGGCCATGTCATTAGGTACATGCAATTACAGACTTGCTACATCTTCCTTACTTAAAGAAGTAAAACTCTGTAGTAATACCTTTGGCTTACTTATTTTTTTTCTGGTATTAGTAACAGCAGCTTTTTTTTCATTATTGTTGTCTAGCATAACTCTTCCCATCCTTTCACTTTCAACCTTTTCTGCATCCTTGGGTATTTTCTTTGTTTGGTGGGGGTGGTTTATAGCCTTTCTGTGCCACTTGTGGGATGGGACTGAACCCCCAGCCGTGACAGTGAAAGTGCTGAGTTCAGTGGACTTTCACTGGACCACCAGAGAATTCCCTCTATCCTTGTTTTAAATGTGCTTCTTGGAAATAGCATGTAATTGTTGTTTTAAATCAGTTTGATAACTTTTGTATCATGGGTATTAGGTCTTTAATATATAACTTCCGATATGTTTGGGTTTCAGTTTTATTCACTGCTTATTATCTTTTAAATAGTTTTATTTATTTTATTTTTGGCTGTGTTGGGTCTTTGTTGCTGTGTGGGCTTTTCTCTAGTTGCGTTGACAGGGGCTACTCTTCATTGCAGTGCACCGGCTTCTGCTTATAGTGACTTTCTGTGTTGCGGTGCATGGGCTCTAGAGTGTGTGGGCTTCAGTAGTTGCAACTCCTGGACTCTGGAGCGCAGGCTCAGTAGTTGTGGCACATGGACTTAGTTGCGCCATGGCATGTGGGATTTTTCCGAATCAGGGATCGTGCCCATCTCCTGTTTGGCAGGTGGATTCTTTACTACTGAGCCACCAGGGAAGCCCCACACTGCTTATTATTTATCCCACATGATTTAAATTCTGTTATCTCTTTTCTTACTTTCTTTCAGATTAGATTAGAATTATTCTATTTCCCTCTTTTGATTTGGAAGTTTGTACTTTTCTTTTAATGGGCAAGGAAATAAATGATCCATTCTTGACTTATGAAAACCTAGTTTTATCTTCATCCTAGATAATGAAAGGATCTTAAATACTTTAACTATTTATCTCCTGCCTTATATGCTATTATTTTGTGAATATTAATTATGTGTATGTAAATGTATATAGATATGTATAAAAATACATTATTATTTCTACATCAAATGTTTATTTACATTTATCCACATATTTACTATTTTACTTTCATATTGCTCTTCGTTCTTCTCTCCCTCCCTCACTTTCCTTGTGAGGTCATTTTCCTTGTGTTTGAAAAACATCATTTAAAACATTCTGTCCTGTTATTCTACCTTCATTCTTCCTTTCCCTTAAACTTTTTATTTTGTATCGGAGTATTGGGCTTCCCTAGTGGCTCAGACAGTAAAAAAAATGTGCCTGAAATAGGGGAGACCCAGGTTTGATCCTTGGGTTGGGAAGATCTCCTGAAGAAGGGAATGGCAACCCACACCCAGTATTCTTGCCTGGAGAATTCCATGGACAGGGGAGCCTGGCGGACTACAGTCCAAGGGGTCACAAGGAGTGAGACATGACTGAGCAATAAATATGTATATATAGCTGATTTATGATGTGATATTTTCAGTTTCCACCTTCATTTTTAAGAAACATTTTTTTCTAGAAATCGAATTCTAGGTTGAGCATGATATTCTGTTGTCACCCTGGAGCCACCAAGCCACCAGTTTCTGACTTGGTGAGAAGTCAGCTGGTGAGCAGTCAACTGTTCATCTATCCGTTTAATATATTCTTTTGTTAATGGCTTAAGATTTTTTTTCTCTGTCTTTGGTTTATCCCAGTTTTACTATGATATGTATAGATATGGACTTTTTTTTCTTTAGTAAGTAATCCCCCTGGGATTCTTTGGGTTGTTAAATTGGTAGATATGTATCTTCCTTTAGTTTTGGTAAATTTTCAGCCATTGTGTGCTCGAATATTAGTTCTATACCATTCTCTTTGTAATTTCCTTCTGGGACTCCAACTAAAGGTATGTTAGACCTTCTCATTGTATCACTTATGTCTCTTAATCTCTTGTTCCCATCCCTTTGTTCCCTTACTTTGTACCTGGCTTCATTCTGGATATAACTTACCTTCCAATTCACTGTGTAATCTGCTTTTATGTGTATATTCTATTTTTCAGTTATAGAATTTCCATCTGCCTCCTTTTTTATAACATGCCAAATTCTCAAATTCGTCTTTTATGTCCTTGAGCATTGTTATTTTAAAAGCTGTATCTGTACCAGTTTTCTCTGATGCTGATCCCTGAGTATGTCACCAGTCCCTTGCATTAGATTCCCTCCATCCAAATACTTAGAGTGGATTATATGTTCCTGATTGGAACCTGACTGTTACACTGCAAAAGGGAAGTTGGTTCAAGACCTACAGAAGTTGTGGTCTAAAGTCAGGTGACTCATCGCATATGTTATACTATAATTTATTTAACCAGTCACCTAATGATAAACATCACCGACTCGATGGACATGAGTTTGAGTAAACTCCGGGAGTTGGTGATGGACAGGGAGGCCTGGCATGCTGCGATTCATGGGGTCGCAAAGTCGGACACGACTGAGCGACTGAACTGAACTGAATGATAAACACTTCAGTTGTTTCCAGTCTTTCTAGTATAAATATATTTCTTATACATTTGCAGTAAAATGTATTTCTTTACCCTCAGCACAATTTCTGAGACAAATTTTGCTTTTAAGTTTTTGATAGATATTATAAAATTGCCCTCCCCAAATATTACAACATATAATTCCAACAATGGTGTGTGAAACTGTTTTCCTATACCTTTGCCACATTTTTCATGCTTGCCAAGCTGATATTTGAAAAATGGTATCATGCTGGGTTTTTTTTCCAAAAACTTCTAAAAATCTTGAAATAGCCTCAAAGAAAAATGGAAAGTAGAGTTTAAAACTTCCCCCCTTGAATCAATTAAGAATTCACAAATTCACAAGTTACTAGTGAAGTGAAGTTACAAGTCACAACTTACAAGTGAAGCACCTCATTATATCTGCATATTTTTAGTATATATTTCCTAAAAGCAAGGACCACCTACATCACCACCCCACAACCATCAAAATCAGAAAATTAATACTGATGCATTACTATGAATTCTCTGACTCCATCCACTTTTCTTTAATTATTCCAATAATGTCCTTTGGAACAAAAAGATCCAGCTTATAATCATGCCTTGCTAATTCATTTTTGCTTTCTAGTTTCTTTCAATCTAGAATAGTCCCTTAGTCCTAGAATAGTGGTTCTCAAACTTGAGCAAGTGTCTCAAACTGAACACAGCCTGCTGGGCCCCAGGGGGCTTGTTAAACACAGACTGCTGGACCCCAGATTCTGTGATTTAGTAAGGCTGAGATGGCTGAGGATTTCCATTTCTACAAGTTCTTAGGCAGATTATGTTGGTCTGGGGATCCCATTTTGAGAACTGCTGTTGTGGAACCTCTCCATGTTAATGTCCTCCAGCCCTGACTAATCCCTGAGAGTTCATAAGACAGTCAATAGGCTTCTGCAGAAAGTGGAAAGTCAACACATAGTCTTGTCTTCTTAAATTTTAACATAATGCTTCATACCACTAATAAGTAATTTTTTAAAAAAGGAATTACCACATTTGATTTGTATTAGTTTCTGTTTGCTGCAGAAATCACCATAATTTGGTGGTTTAAAACAATATAAACATATTATCTTAGAGTTCTAGAGATCAAGAATCTGAAATGAATCTCATTGGGCTAAAATCAAGGTGTCAGCAGGAGTTGCATTTTTTCTGGAGGCTTTAGAGAAGAACCCATTCTTTTTTTTTCCTAGCTTCTACAGGGTGTCCAAATTTCTTAGTTCATGGTTCCCTTCTATCTTCAAAGTCAACAGTGGCTATGCTAGTCTTTCTATGCTGCATCCCTCTGATACTGACTGACTCTCCTGCCTCCCTTTCATATATAATGCCCCAGGGGAATAATGCAGAATAACTACCTCATTTCAAGATCCTAAATATCTTCAAAATCCCGTTTACCACATGAGGTAACATATTCACAGGTTCTAAAGATTAGGATGTGGAAATCTTTGGGGTCCATTTTTCTGCCGACCACAGTGGTGAAAACCACTAGCTGTCTACGAAACTCTGTTCTCTCCTGTGAGCACACAGCTAGAATAACATCTTCCAGTCCTTTTTACAGTTGGTTGACAGCACATGATCAGTGTCCCTCCAAAGGGATGTGAGCAGAAATGTGTGTGTTCCTTCCATGCCAGATCTGTGACAACCTCCTCTGCATGCTCTGCATGTTCCTCCCATTTTCTCTAGACCTTAGAGAATGGCAGAGCCTGTGTGCCTAAATGATCACCAAGGAAGGGAACTGCCCCCTGATCCGAACACCTATCCTGAACTGCTAAGGGTGGGTGCAAGAAATAAATTTCTATGGCCTAGAGACTATGCTGTAGAGCCATTGCATTTTGAGTCTACCTGTTACAGTTCTTAGTCCTAACTAATACTGCCCTAACAAATGAGAATATATCTTGATTTTATTCCCAATGCCCACTGCCCATTTTTCATAAGACCTAACTTCCTATTTCCCTAAGAAGACTGAGGTCATCTGAAATAGCCAACCACAATTTTTCACCTCTCTCCTCTAAATGTATAACAGTTACAGAGGAGGTACACTACTAAGACCTGTGATGCCTGCTTTTTGTTGTTGTTATTGTCTCTTTGAGCATACTTCCCTTCCTTTCTTGTTGCCTTTTCTGAGCCAGATCCCCTTCTTCAGCTCTGCTACCCTCCTCACCTTCTCAAGTGCTCTTGCCACTGGTTCCTTAGCTTCCCCTTTTAAACATGCTGGCTTTTACCCCAGTGTTGAGTCAGCTTACCTTTACTCTGTTGTACCCTGAAGCTTCCCTGGTGGCCAGACGGTAAAGAATCTGTCTGCAATGCAGGAGACCCAGGTTCAATCACTGGGTCAGGAAGATCCCCTGGAGAAGGGAGTAGCTACGCACTCCAGTATTCCTGCCTGGAAAATTCCATAGACAGAAGTGTTTGGGGGGCTACAGTCTGGCTGGGGGGTCCCAAAGAGTTGGACACGAATGAGTGACTAACACTTTCACCTTCACTTTTTTATCATGAAGCTACTTCTCTTTTTGTCTGCCTCCTTTTACTTCCTTCCTAGAAATCTGGAGGTAGAAGGGAGTGGAGACTGACCTGGTTTGGAAGTTCAAAGAAAGATAAAATGAAGAGGCAGTGTTCAAGCTGACAGCTGAGGGCTGAGGCCTGAGGCTGAGTAGGCATTAGCCAAGCAAAGGAGCAGGAAGACATTTACAGGGAGATAGACAAACAGCTGGAAAAAGACTGAATTTGGAAGGCACACACATGATAACTGGGGTCAAGGACTTGTGTAAAACAGAGGAGAATGCTCTGGGGATGGGGTGCAAGGTGGGAGTTAGGAGCTAGAGGTGGGGTAGGGAGAGGAGTTGTTAGGGAGCAAGGTGAGGCATGGAGGATGGGTGTGTGGAGGGTGTCTCCAAGGTCCTAGCTCAGACCCCAGTCCTTGCCACTGCTCTGGAGTTGCCAGAAGTGTGACCTGGACCACCCTGCTCCCTGCTCTATGGCTCTAGGAAGCAGGGGGACTCAGATTTTGACTAAAGGCCTATTGTAACTTATAAAAACATGAAAGAAACCAAAAAGTTGGATGACAACTGTGTCTCCTCTTCTCACTTATTTTGCAATGGTTTTTTCACCCTAGCCACCCTGTCTCCTGCAGAGGCAAGGGCCTGTGTGTGCAGGGCTGCTAGCCAGGAAGTCCTGGATCTGATTCGTTCTCTTGTGGTCCTAAGGGCCAAGCTATCCTAGGCTGCCTCACAAAGATCCCAGATACTGGAGTGGGGTGGACTGTGAGCACTGCAGAGAGCTCTTGGCAAAAAAACAACTCCACCCATGTCCTGCATTTAGAGACGTAAACAAATACTAGCATAGTTTTTAACAGCTGAAGGCCATGTCCCCTAGGATGACTACTCCAGCCCACTGAAGTTCCTGCCTGGGAAAACTCAAAGGAATGTTCAGTTTGTTCCAGCCAACATTTGAAGATAGGATCCGTCTCCCAGTCTCTGTAGGAGGGTAGGAGCCTTGCTTCTATAAATGTCAGTGAGCAAATCCCAATGGCTCAATCACATTTTTTTATTTCTATTTCCCTGACTCTGCTCCCACTCCTCATTTCCTCCTACCTACTCCCTCATTCTCCCTTTAAAAGGCTCAGGTTATATACAGTTCACACTGGACCCTCTTCCCTATTGCAACAGTTATCGAATAAAATCTGTTCTAATTAAAGCAGTAGTTTTAATTAGTGTCTAGCTTTATCTTTGACAGCTGGAAAGTAGTATTCCACCCACTCCCACATCACCACCAATTAGGATTATGACTGATGCTTTATGTGAGACCCTCAATGAAGGTAGCTTAGACAAGATGAAAGTCGGAAACAGTAGCCCAAGGCTGCTACGGTGGCTCTGCAATCATCAGGGACTCAGGCTCCCATTATCTTGTTACTCAGCCTTCTCTTGTGCTGCTTCCTTCCCATGGGCCAAGGAGGCTTCCCTAGATCCAGCCATCTGATCTGCGTTCCAGTCAACAGGAGCTTCCTGAAGGAGCATGATGTGACAGGCACACTTGGCTCAAGATATATACCACTGATCAGAACTTGACTTGAGGAAAGTCCGGAAACTGGGGTGGGGACAGCCATGTTTTGTCAGGTAGACCTGACAAATACCATCTTCATGCCAGACGAGGAAGCCAAATATCGGGATAACTAGCTCCCACTCCCTTCCCACCTCACCTACTACCTTCAAGAACTCTGGGTGAAAGGAGACTTTGGTGGTGATTACTGGAGGAGAGTGAAGAGGTAGCACAACCGTTGTGAAGACATTTCGTGAGGAAATCCAGTAACTGCACTCAAAGCAAAATAGAATTTTTCAACCTTGGGATTCTTACTTTCTCCTGAGATTGAGAACTATTAGGTATGAGTGTGGAAGAGGGGCTTGGTGAGAGGAGGGTGGGAAGGAGATGAGCTTCTTATGTGAGGAGGCCTGGCTCTGGACAGTACCACCGCCCCTCACCTCAGGCTCCACTTGTACCAGAATGGCCACGGCTAGGGGTTCAGGTATGACTCCAAGGTGTAACAAGTGCTTTTGACTGAGTCACCTCACTGATTTGGGCTTCTCTTTTTAAGCAGAAAAACTTATTTCTCAGAAATCTAGATGGAAACCTTAAATAAGGTGGAAAGTGGAGCTTCTCAGGTAGAGAATGGAAAATTGGGGTGTTGCCCGCTGGATCAGACTGTCATGAGGGATTTGAATCACCTCCAAAGAACTAGCTAGGGCAGAGACTACAAGCTATTCAGAGGATCCAGTCTTGCCTTCTTCCATTTAGTAATCAGACCCCTCCCAACAGGTTTTGGCAGGGCATGTGCCCAGCTTCCCTTCAAGCCTCTGGACAAAGGAATGTGAGCAGAAGTAAAGCAGAAACTTTCAGGTGATGTCCTTAAAAAAAAACAAAAAACCAGCTCTTGGTCCTCTGCTTCTTCTGCCCCTCCCACCTGGCTTGGAAAGGGGACAACTGGAGTTGCACTGAAGTGACATCTTGGATTCATGAGTGGATACCTTGTTTTGATGATGACAATGCCAACCTTCCAGCCTTGGCACCCAATGACCTGTGGAGCAGTTCAACTATTGCTCTGTACCATCCACCTGCCCACCTCTGTACTGTTATCTAAAAGAGAAATAGAGGCCTATTTTGTTAAAGCCAATGCATTTGGGATCTTTTTGTACAGTGACTTAGACAGTTGCCTAACTAGAAAACCAAGTCTTAAAGGAGCACCATTTGATAACCTCTGCATTACCTACTTTAAGCCGTCGGCAGCACGCACTTATGGAAGACCATTTTGCTTATGACACATGTCCCCATATGGTTTTTGCCTGCTTTTAAAGCTTTCCCGGTTCCATCCCAATGGAGGAATCTGTAGCCCGGCTGGCTGAGAGTATTCAGAAAAGCTGGTTTGTCCAGTCAGATGCAAATTTCTGAACTGACACAAGAACATAAAGCAAATTAGTAGAAAATATGATTTCTGTTTCTTTTCCTCCTCCCATCATTTCCTGCTAGCTTTCACCTTTTCTTTATTCTTATTACTCTTTCTCACTTCTCTTTCTCCTTGATTTTTCTCTGGAGTGCCTAAGTAAGTTGTTCAAACATGTGCCATTCCATGGGTTATCACTGATGGCTCATGGAAAAGTAGGAAGGCAAAGCATCCAAGACACAGCTGACTGCTGGCAACTCAAGCGCCAGGAAATGGTGAAGCCACATGAGAACTACGCACTGTAGTAGGACATTTTCTTCTTGTTGAAGGATAATGAAAAGGGTGGAGAGTCACCTGCATAAAAAGCATCAGTAAGGGACTTCCCTGGCAGCTGAGTGGTTGTGTGTGTGTGTTAGTCACTCAGTCGTGTCCGACTATTCGCGACCCCATGGACTGGAACCCTCCAGGCTCCTTTGTCCATGGGATTCTCCAGGCAAGAATACTGGAGTGGGCTGCCATTTCCTTCTCCACAGTTCAGTGGTTGGTACTCCACAATCTCAATGCAGGGGGCAGGGGTTTGAACCCTGGTTGAGGAACTAAGATCCCACATGCTACATGGCATGGCCAAGAAAATAAAAAAGCATCAGTAAAAATACTGATATGTAGTGTTCAGTGGACCTTTTTCTCAAGTTGAAAACTGAATAATT
Source organism: Cervus canadensis (assembly GCF_019320065.1). NCBI lineage: Eukaryota > Metazoa > Chordata > Mammalia > Artiodactyla > Cervidae > Cervus > Cervus canadensis. The sequence goes on from NC_057389.1 coordinate 67,999,205, forward strand.
GCCACCATTTGTCAGGCATAAGTCTAGGTGTCTCAATACATGGTCTCTTAATTTTTACAGAATCACTCAAGATAACCATTCTTACTCCCATTTTACAAATTAGAAAACTTGAGTTCAGACTGGTGGGATTTGAACCCAGCTTTAAAGGAAATAAGTCCTGAATATTCATTAGAAGGACTGATGCTGAAGCTGAAGATCCAATTCTTTGGCCACCTGATGCGAAGATCTGACTCAATAGAAAAGACCCTGGTGCTGGGAAAGACTGAAGGCAGGAGGAGATGGCATCACCAACTCGATGGACATGAGTTTGACCAAGCTGCAAGAGCTGAGGATGGATAGGGAAGCCTGGTGTGCTGCAGTCCACTGGGTCCCAAAGAGTGGACACAACTGAGCAACTGAACTGAAGGGAACTGAACTTGACTATTTTTCCTCTCATGTCACTCTGCCTCCCACTTTAGACAAGAAATATAAAGTGTTAAAAACTGGCCTTGGAAGATGTGTTTAATTTCATGTGTCAACTTGGTTGAGCCATGGTCCCCAGATATTTGGTTAAACATTATTTTGGATATTTCTGTTAGTCTTTTTGGATGAGGTTTACATTTAAATGGATTGACTTTGAGTAAAGCACATTGCCCTCCATAATATGGGTGGTCTTGTCCAATCAGTTGAAGGCCTACAGAGAACAGAAAGACTGACCTCCTCTGAGCTAGAAGGAATTGTGCCAGTTATGAGCCTTTGGACTTGAACTGCAACTTTTCTCTGCAGCTCTCCAGCCTGCTGGCCCACCCTGCAGACTTTTGGACTGGCCAACCTCCAAAACTGCATGAGCCAATTCCTGAAAAATCTCTCTCTCTCTCCCTTTCCTTTTCTCCTCTTCCCTCCTCTTCTTCCTCCTCCCACTGCCCCCTCCTCCTCCTTCTTCTTCCCCTTAATGTTCTCCTTTCTCCTCCTTTTCTCTCTCTCTAAGAAGATAGGTAGACAGACAGACAGACACATCTTTATTCTGTCTCTCTGGAGAAGCCCAACTAATACGAGGAGGAGAGACAATTATAAAATGGAGGGAAGAAAACAGTGTTCTCAGAAATGAATGGTAGTATACTGCAACCGAAAAGAACCAGAGAGTAAAGGAAGCTGATTTACTGCTGTATGCTGCTCTGAACTGCTTTCCTGCCATCTTCAGGGATCACTCTGAGGAAGGCAACATACATTAGTCTCTTTCTTATTTTTGCTCATTGTTACTTCCTCCAAGCCTTAGCACAATGCTTGGCACAGAGAAGACACTCAGTAGATACTTGTTGAATGAATAGATAGTGTACTAAGTAACTATGGTTCTAAGATGCCTAACAGACAGGCAAAAATCCAGCAGTGTAAATGACATACGTGTAACAGTCCAGAGGTAGGACTGGAAGGATAGCTGTGCCGTCTGCCTCTGGGCTTGGTGACTGCTGCAGTCCCACCATGCCCTCCAGGTGATGGGCAAAGGGAAGACAGGGCATGCCTAATCCTTACAAGGCCAAGGCCTGAAGCTTCTACACATTGCTCCCCCTCACATCCCATTGGCCATAACTTAGTTGCAAGGATGCACCAAGCTGCAAAGAAGACTGAGGTTGAAAGGTCGGGTATGTTGAGACATGCCCCGGAAAAGTGCCACAAGGCAAATTCCGGAGGCTGGCTAAACTTCCGGGGACCGACCCCCTGCAGCCTGGTCCAATCAGGTACCGACCAGGAGCCCTCGGACACTAACCGCCGCTGTAGCCCGCACTTTCTCCCTTATATGAAAAGACCTGGCTTAAACGCCGGCCCTGGCTATAAAACCCCTCCCCACCCCTCATACCTCGCAGACTCCCTTTGTCTCCTCACTCACCTGCCCCTGGGAGTTCTGCCTGAGAGCGACCGCTCAATGAAGGCCTTCACCAACGGTCCTTAGAGGCGGCTTTTTTCCTCCCGCGGCGTTTTCTAACAGAGGTCAATTGAATTATCTGCCTGCAGCTCTTCCTCTTCTCCCTGCCCTTGGCAAGGTTCACCAGGATGGAGGGTACTTCCCTATCCCATTGATTTTGGGCTTCAACCAGGGGCATATGTGGCAGAAGCGACAGTCTGTTAGCTCCAAGCCAAGGCCATGTGTTTCTGCTCACCCTGCCAACACAGCTGCCACCCTACATGGAGAAGAGCCCGCCCAAGGAGCCACTGGTCCAGAGAACAGGAGACGAGTGGAGCAGCCCTGACCCAGCGCACAGCCTGAAGCAGTGCTGCCTTTGCTCGCCTGAAAGGAAGATAAATGGCTTTTTTTTTGGAGATTTCTGGTCACTTTCTATGCAGCATTAATGCAGCAGAAACCTAATGCGGTGGCTATGGACTCAGCCTTAGCTGAGGGGTTCTGCTGTTCAGTAGGGGAAAATGCACATTAGTATACTACAAGCATTGTGTGGGTATAAGCAGGCCCCTCCCTGGATGGAGCAGAGATAACCCAACCTGTAGGGGACTCCTTTATGAGTCCAGAGCATTGTCGAGCCAGTTTAGTTAGCATGAATATAATGTAAGGGTGCATGGCTTCCTGGGACTGTCTTGTGTGGAAGCACTGAAGATCAGCTGACCTGGAGCCAGTCACCTTGATGAGAGCAGAAGGGGGTATGGGAGAAGCAACTGTGTTTGGAATGGAGGCATCTTGGGAATAAATTGCAAGCTGTGGGTTAGAGGAATGATAATATAGAAAACTATCTGAAAACCAATTAAAATAGTTACATTACAACAACAACAAAAAGCTTGGAAAGTTTTCACAATGAGTCAAGAAGTAGTTTTAATAATAGAAGCCTGAAATTACTGTATATTACCATATTAAAAAGTTAATTACTGTCTACCTGTTGTCAATACAGCTGTAGAGAATGAAGCCATTCCTATCTGAATCCTATACAAGATTTGCAATGCATGGGAAAGATAACTAATGCCTTGACCAGATTAGTCAAAATTTACTTCTTAAAAAACATTTTCTCCATGGTGCCTCAGTACCTGAATACTCACAGTCTGCACACCAAAAAGATTTTCAAAGGAAGCGACTCTGTGCTATTTGCTGGTTATTTTGTCAACAAGAATTTAGATGTACAGCAATGGTATCAAATTTTTTCTACTTGGGAAATTGCTAGAGACCTGCAAGAGGTAAATTACTTTTGAAACCATAGCAATTTGGGAGTGACCACACATTTTGAAGGGCTTCCCTGATAGCTCAATTGGTAAAGAATCTGCCTTAAATGCAGGAGACCCCGGTTTGATTCCTGGGTTGGGAAGATCCCCTGAAGAAGGGATAGGCTACCCACTCCAGTATTCTTGGGCTTCCCTTGTGGCTCAGCTTCCCATTGTGGCTCTGCCTGCAATGTGGAGACCTGGGTTTGAACCCTGGGTTAGGAAGATCCCCACTGGGTTAGGAAAGGCTACCCACTCCAGTATTCTGGCCTGGAGAATTCCATGGACTGTATAGTTCATGGGGTCCCAAAGAGTTGGACATGACTGAGCTACTTTCACATACATTTTGAGGTAAGTGAATTAACCCCTGATAAAGTATTGACTGCCTTTTGGAGACCAATTGAGGAAAATAAAAAAGTTTAAAACATTTCTTCAGGTATGAATGTATCCTAAATTTTACCTAGATTTTTTTCTGACAATTTAAAAACTTTTAAGTTTTATTGTGAAAATTTTAAAACACTTTATGTTGAAAGAACCATGAAGGTCTTCCCTCTAAACAGAATGGTTAGTATTTTACATTTGCTCTCTCTCTTCCCTGCCCCCACCACACATACACTGACATACATAAATTTTGAAACTAAGTTGTCAATATGACATCATGATCCTTAAATATTTCAGCATGAATCTCTTAAGAATAAAGACAATCACCTATATAAACACAATGCCACTATCACACCTAAGAAAAGTAATAATCATTCTACAATAACAACTAATAAATTCTTTAAATTAAATTTAAATTTTTTAATTGTCCCCTGAAGATTTCTATGCAGTTTTCCCCACAATCTAATCAAGGTTTGTGAAGTTTTTCTGTAGATTAACCTGGAAAATCTCCCCCATCTTAGCTTCTGTTTGGTTTTGACTTACAACATCAACTTTTGAAGAGTCCAGGCCAGGGGATTTATAGAGTTGTACATTCTTAATTTTTCTGCTTTCTTCCTGATGGTGTTCTTTAACTTTTACTTTTAAGCCTAGAAAAGAAAGTGAAGTTGCTCAGTTGTGTCTGACTCTTTGTGACCCCATGGACTGTAGCCTACCAGAGTCCTCTGTCCATGGGATTTTCCAGGCAAGAATACTGGAGTGGGTTGCCATTTCCTTCTCCAGGGGATCATCCCAACCCAGGGATCAAACCCAGGTCTCCCGCATTGCAGGCAGACTCTTTACCATCTGAACCACCAGGGAAGCCTATGTTGCCCTTAAAATGGAAATTAGGTCTGGAAGCTTGATTAGTTTTGGGTTAAACATTGTTTGCAAGAATGCTTCAAAGCATTCTGAAGAGTTCCACCTATAAATGTTCATCTTCATTCATCTTATGAAGAGGTCCATATGTTAGGTTTTTCCACTACTGTTGATGCTAATGGTGACTGGGTGGAGATGGTGGCTGCCATACCTCCATGGAGAAGCACCTGCCTGGGAACAAAGACTGAGGCAAAGTTTACATGCTAGATACATGCAAAGTTACATGCTACATGCATACATAAACATACATGTTTTATGATGAGTACAATCTCATGGGAGCAAAAAAAAGCAGGGAGGGAAGAATTGAGGCAGAAAAGGAGGGAAACAAATAAAAAGTGATTTATTGCTGAGCTGGCAATGACTTCACAGGTGGCCTGCTTGTCACTTTGTCATGTGGGACATCTTTGGAGTTGCTGCGTGACACCTTCACATCCTGGAAGACTCCTCTGGGGAATCAACACTCCTATGAGGTGTTGATGCATCTGTACTTCTGGACTGTGTTACCAGGTGCCTCTGGGCAGCTACTGGAAAAACCAGGGCCTTCATGGGTCCCACTGCTTTGGACCCAGGCATGGGAGCTGCTGCAGCTTTGACTCTGGTAGGTGTAATGACAGTCATGTCAAAGCAGGGACATCTGTTGTAGGAGGTGAGGTGGGTGGAGGCTGGAGCTTTACAACTGTCACTGGGCCACTTTACCCAGCAATCTGGGCAAGTGGGTCCCCAGGGACAAGCAAGGCCAAATGCATATGTGGGGGTGGGCATATACTGCGTTGGGTATCAAAGGAACAACTTTCCCTTTGAAATTAGCAATGATCTGTGGAGTGGTACTCCGCCCCCGTGTGATAACCTATTGCCCAGCTACCTCTCCTGTAGCGATTGTAGTACCATTTGATTATCCTTGCTGTGGCAGTTATTTTAAGAGGAAATGCAAAATAAGGGGACTGGCTAGGCTCATTGCCCCTAGAATATAATTTTTAGGATCTTTCAGGAACACAGCGATTTCATATGTATATGTATCGAGAGCAAGGAGGTAGAATATGAATTATATGAGTTCATATTGCTATTGGTATTTAATATTTAACAGTGTTTTTCTTAAATTCTCCTTTATTTTTCCCCTCTTATACTGGAAATTCCTGGTTCCCAATAAAATGTATGTGCAGTCAGAATAAGAGTGTTTAGTTTATCCCAAATAAGCTTCTTTTTCATTGCTGGTTGAATGGCCAATTTTATATAGAGTTGGACCATGTGTTTCTTCTAAGTTCCAACTTTAGGGCATTTTCTTTTTATGATTTACTCTTATTTCTGAATATATAAACTTTATGGTTCAAAAGTCAACACTGTATAAACACATTTAGTCAGAGAAGTCTCACTCCCATGAACATTATCTCCACTCTGTTCCAATCCACCCCTTATAGGTAATCATTTTTATCCGTTTCTGGTTTCTCTTTTCCTATACTTTTTGGGGGGGGAGCAAAAATAAGCAAATACATATGTACATCTTCATTTCCCCTTCTTTCCTACACAAAATGTGACACAGTATACACTCTGTCTTCTTTTTTACTCTTAATATATATCAAAGGACTCATTCTATACTTTAAGGTTCATAGATACCTTAAATGCTAAAATTTACTGTTTTCTATCTGTATCTAAGTTTCTATATCCAAGTATCTATATCTACCTACATTTAAGAAAAATACACTTAATATCTCAAATGCATTGGTTACAGTGTTTGCATGCATGCTAAGTCACTTCAGTCACTTCAGTTGGAAGAGTCACTTCCAACTCTTTGTGACCCTATGGATTGTAGTTTGCCAGGCTCCTCTAGCCATGGGATTCTCCAGGCAAGAATACTGGAATGGGTTGCCATGTCCTCCTCTAGGAGATCTTCCCAACCCAGGGATCAGACCCGAATCTCTTACGTCCTTCTACATTGACATGCAGGTTCTTTACCACTAGTGCCACCTGAGAAGCCCACGGGTCAGAGTTGGCTAGTCAATGCTGTAGTAACAAACTTCAAAATCTTAATGGCCTTAAAGAATAAAAAGTGAAAGTAAAAGAATCACTCAGTCATATCCGACTCTTTGTGACCCCATTAACTGTACAGTCTATGGAATTTGGAATTCTCTAGGCTAGAATACTGGAGTAGGTAGCTATTCCCTTCTCCAGGGGATCTTCCCAACCCAGGGATCGAATCTAGGTCTCCCTCACTGCAGGCAGACTCTTTACCGTCTGAGCCACCAGGGAAGCCCAAGAATACTGAAGTGGGTAGCCTACCCCTTCACCAGGGGATCTTCCCAACCCGGGAATCAAACCAGGGTCTTCTGCAATGCAGGCAGATTCTTTTCCAGCTGAGCTACCAGGGAAGAAAGAATCAAAGGTTGATTTCTTGCTTACACAGCCTTAGGTGAATTGAGCAGTCTTCGTCTTTCAGCCACACGACCTAAAACATATGTGCTCTATGGGAGCCAGGTTAGGTAGCCAGGCCTAGAAATAGCCCACACCATAACCCAGTCACACAGCCCCAAACTAACTAAAGGGAGGTTGAAAATGTACTGTCAAGTTCATAAAGAGGAAACAGGAATGGACTTTAGTGAATATATAGCATGCCAGTCTTTATTCTTTCATATAAACTCCACAATAGCTCTTCCAGTTAGGTACTTTTCCCCCATCTTACATTTAAGGATGTTGAGGCTCTAAGGCGTTATGTACCTTTCAAATTCATAGTGTGGTGTGTGTCACAGCGTGCTGTGTGTCAGAATTAGTTTCATATCCTGGTGTATCTGCCTCCAAAGCCTGTACATTCCATGGCCAAACAGTATCTCCCCACTGAAAAAGCATGGCAAATCCACTTCATTCACATATAAATGCAAAATTTGAAGAAACAGAGGTTGGAGCAATTGGTACAAGACAATAAGTATTTAGACTTAATATTTATAAGCTATTTCCAACAAAGAATGCAAGATAAAAATTAAATCTCTAAGAACAATAAAAACTAAAACATCACAGGACAAAATGTTTCAGTAACACTGGATGATGAAATAGCTTCATTTATAATTTCTGAATCAAGAGCTATTTGTTATAGGAATTTTTTTAAAATTCAAAGTACAACTGCAAACATTTCTTCTTCCTCTTTCTAAGTAAAAGCATCATATATTCTTTGCATGAGAGAAATTATGACTCTGTCAAAACCATTTAGGGTAGCTTTGGGGAATTATTCCAAGTAATCTCCATGGATTTTTCAGTGAAAAACCTTGCCTTTAGAGGAAATAAAACAAATGTTAAAAACCACTATGGTTTTCTGTAAAGCATTTATCCTTCAATAAAAAATAAATTAATTAAAAAAACCCCCACTATGGCCATTTGGACAATGCCTTTAGTCCCACATTATAACTTATATTTAATGCCTAAGACCAGGTGCAACAATGTTCAATTCCAGTGTATGCTTTTAATAAGTTATTACAGTAAACAAAATGAACAAACCTGGGAACTTTAAATGATTTAAATTAAGCATTGGCCATTTATATGCAGGGACTGAAGATTCCATGAAAAGATAAGATGGTTCTGGAGGGTGATTTTTCCAGAATAAGGCAAAGCTTACCCTAACCCATGGGTGTGAAACCAACTCATCCTGGCTGTTGATTCAATAGTTTTCACAATAATGCCCTGCAAGCCTCAACATCATCATTAGCGTCTTTCAAGCATTTTGGACCCTGACTACAGTAAGAAATATCGTTAGCCATATGCACACACAATGACTCAGAGACACAGGATTTTTTTGAGATAAAATGCAGGCAGTAGAGAAGGAAATGGCAACCCACTCCAATATTCTTGCCAGGGAAATCCCATGGACAGAGGAGTGTGGCAGGCTATAGTCCACTGGGTCACTGAGTCAGACACAACTCAGCAACTAAACAACAAACAACTGTGTGCATACCAGTGGTGGGTGTAAGGTAGTAATCTGATTTTACTCTTTCAGGAAAGAGGAATAGTTGTCCTTTGGCTGTTTCTTACCATACGTCCTCCCAGTACATTGTTTATAAAAAGGATTGTGCAAAAGTATAAAATCACACATAGGAAACCTTTGGTAGTCATGGATTATTACATAGAATTTACAAAGATAATGAACGTTAAATGTTCATTGAAATTCTGTAGAACTGTCTAATGAAAAAAATCAGTTTATATTTTGTATTAATACTCTGCTTCTAGAGACAATTAAGTAATAGAATTACAGATTGAAGATTGTCTTTTCTTTGTAAAATTATCATTTTTAAAATCTAGCAAACATTTTGTTTTCTTTCTCTACTTCAGGTCAAATCTCAGCCAGTTACTGATTTCTCCTGTTTTATCTTTTTAAAAACCTGCTTACAAAAGCCTGTTTCATATAGATATGAAATCGTTCTAAGAGGGTTAGGCTTTGTGAAGGATGGAAAATAGATGTGGATGTGATGCATGAGTTTTTCTTTCCCTATTGTGTCCTGGAAGCCTTTTTTTTTTTTTTGGCTTAAATAACAAACATTTATTTCTTTTTTTTTTTTATCTTTTTTTTTTCTCAGTTGGAGGCTAATTACTTCACAACATTTCAGTGGGTTTTGTCATACATTGATATGAATCAGCCATAGAGTTACACGTATTCCCCATCCCGATCCCCCCTCCCACCTCCCTCTCCACCCGATTCCTCTGGGTCTTCCCAGTGCACCAGGCCCGAGCACTTGTCTCATGCATCCCACCTGGGCTGGTGATCTGTTTCACCATAGATAATATACATGCTGTTCTTTCGAAACATCCCACCCTCACCTTCTCCCACAGAGTTCAAAAGTCTGTTCTGTACTTCTGTGTCTCTTTTTCTGTTTTGCATATAGGTTGTCGTTACCATCTTTCTAAATTCCATATATATGTGTTAGTATGCTGTAATGTTCTTTATCTTTCTGGCTTACTTCACTCTGTATAAGGGGCTCCAGTTTCATCCATCTCATTAGGACTGATTCAAATGAATTCTTTTTAACGGCTGAGTAATATTCCATGGTGTATATGTACCACAGCTTCCTTATCCATTCATCTGCTGATGGGCATCTAGGTTGCTTCCATGTCCTGGCTATTATAAACAGTGCTGCGATGAACATTGGGGTGCACGTGTCTCTTTCAGATCTGGTTTCCTCAGTGTGTATGCCCAGAAGTGGGATTGCTGGGTCATATGGCAGTTCTATTTCCAGGTTTTTAAGAAATCTCCACACTGTTTTCCATAGTGGCTGTACTAGTTTGCATTCCCACCAACAGTGGAAGAGGGTTCCCTTTTCTCCACACCCTCTCCAGCATTTATTGCTTGTAGACTTTTGGATAGCAGCCATCCTGACTGGCGTGTAATGGTACCTCATTGTGGTTTTGATTTGCATTTCTCTGATAATGAGTGATGTTGAGCATCTTTTCATGTGTTTGTTAGCCATCTGTATGTCTTCTTTGGAGAAATGTCTGTTTAGTTCTTTGGCCCATTGGAAGCCTTTGTTTAATGTAGTCTTTCAACCTCTATGTTCCTGAGGTACGTAAGTGAGAGAACTAAAACCCATCCCAGGCAGTGACAAGGTCTAGCTCTGGCCATGGGAAGCTATAGCTGACTGTGTGGGCTTGTGGGCATAGTTTCCCCATTGCCTATCATGGGAATTCCACAGGCCAAGTGAAGGTCAACATTGTGAACGTTTAACAGCTCCTGTGTCTGATGAGATTGGGTGTGAAAAAGGAAAGTAGGAACACACTCGCCCAGAACTGTTAGTGGATTGTGTAGAAGTGACAGAATCCTTAGTGGACTCAGCTTCCTTCATTAATGTGTGTCCTAGACGTCCTCTTATGTCTCCATTCCTGCTTTATTTTATAAGAAAAAGTCTGCCCTATTCTTTTTTGTTTTGTTTTTGTTTGTTTAGTTCTTTTAATTCTAGCACATTTATTCTGTATGTAATTGTCATACTTTGGGGAGGAAATCAGAAACAATCTTTATGAAGCTCGAAGAATTTTTAGTGAGTAGATGAACAGTAATGAGATATTTGAGATACCTTGCCAAAAAGGCTTGAGAATGTTGCCAGATTAATAATCATATGAATGTAGGTTACCCAAAGGAGTAGGGTGACCACAAATAGCTTTATTACTCTTGAGAATACTTGGAGAAAGATATCTTTTGCTCATGTCAAGGTTGGTGTGGTTGAGCTGTGGGGTCACTGCAAAGCTGTGTGTCCCACAGGCCTGTGCTCATCAAAGGTTAAATACCTGAGAGAGAAAGTTCTCTACACTTGGTTCATGGCAGACAGTGTGGGCAGGAGACACACACCTTAAGAATTCACCTCTGCTGAGGTGATGTCCTGTCATGTCTACTGTATTCTTGGGCTTCACCTGTATTAACAAGTTTTGTACTGATAAAACCTTCTAAAAGCCTCAGTGAATGAGCTTGTACAATCTTGCATATGTACAGGAAACCCATCCTGTCTCCTACTGTGATTACTCATGTACAATATCATTGTGTAAAATTGATTAAAAAGGGAGAGCAGTTGAAAAAAAAAATACAGGCAGTACACTCTGATCCCCTTCCCTAGTCCACCCTATCCCCTACTCAAAATGCTGGCATGGCCTGGGTTCACAACCTGCAGGAGTTGTGACCCACAGTTTGAAACCCCTGAGTTATTGCTGGTTGCTTTGGCTGGCCCATCAAATCAGCCTGTATAGTATATTTCTTTTTTCTTTTCTCTCATAGCTCCCAGAGGGAAGAGGAGCCAAGTGCTTGGAAAGGGAACTGTCATCTGGGAGTCAGTAACCAAATCCCAGAGCCTGGAGAACTCAGCACCACTTCTGGAAGTTCCCACAATTGCCCAGACATGACAAGACCCTACTACTTTAATACCATCCTCAAAAATGTTGAGGTTCATTTAACATGTTGTCCTGTTACTAGAAATACCAGATTTAGCAAAACAATTTTAAAAAAATCAGGACAGCCAGTAAAATTTGAATTCCAGATAAATAAGGAATAGTCTTTTTTTTTAGTGTAAGTATGTCTCATGCAATAACAATTATTCCCTGTTTGTCTGAAGTTCAAATTTAATTGGGTGTCCTGTGTTTTATCTGGCAACTCAACTGGCTGTACACCCTGTCTCTTTACTTTGAAGGTCCTAAATTGGATTGATGGATGTAGGCTGGACAGGATGTGGGCATCGTTGCTGGGAGGAAGGGGGAATATCTGGCTCAGCCTCCTTCCACGCCCCTCAGTTTTCGTTGCTGGCCACACAGTCCACAGGCCCTCGATGGGCCTCATCTGGAGAGCACCCTCTCAGACAGGGCAGTAGATTGGCAAGATGGCACAAACCCTGTTCCTGCTCTGTCCCCTTGACCTTGGGGTCCTCCTGGAGCTTGGCATGCTAGACCTCCGGGATGCATGCTGCACTGCCACTCTAGCTCTGCGGCAAAGGGACAGCCACCAGCCCATCCAGCTTTTGAACAGAACCCCCATCTCTCCTTCTTATAGCCACTCCAGTCTGTGCTAGTGATCCGCTCGGGGAGGGAGAGCACCGCTGGGAGGACAGAACTCACTTCCTACTTCCCTCCTCCAGAGCCTACACCCCCAACCTCCCTCTTGCCTCCCCTTGCCTCCAATTCTAGATATCCCAGAGAAAAGTCTTGCCTTTCCAGCAAAGCATACTCTCTGACCCATGTAGGCCAAGTCTGTTCATCCCCTCAGAGTTAAGACCACTGGACTTGGTTTTTCTTCTCATTTTCCCTCTCCCACTGCCCCAGCTCACAAATGGATGGTTTACTGAAGTGATTCGATCCTTCCTGTGTCCTTGCTGTTCCAACAGTTCCCTTACATTTGGTTAATAGGAAGGACAAATATCACCTCCTGGTCAAAGCTTCAGGTCAAGTTCTGAGCTCTGGGGCCCTGCAGGGCCTTCTTCCATGGCCTGGGTTGTGTTGCGAGGCTGCTGACCTGTTTCTTCAATGGGCTGTGAGCAGCCTGAGGACAGGGGCCCAACATCTGTGGAAAAATACATGAAGAGGAGTCTGCCGTAGCTGGACAGAGGGGCAGTTGAAAAGTATGGGCCATGGTCCTTGTTATACCTTCTGTTTGCTTTCATAAAACTTTTCAGTAAACACATCTTGTTTCCTCTGACTACCAAGACCCAGCAAGATCTGCTGCCCCAGCCACATTTCCTTCTGGGGTTTTCTCTCCCTTTGTTAACACTTACTTATCCAGACCTTTCTGCCAGGGCCATCTGGGTCTTCCAAGATGGCATTAAAAAAGAAAGAAAGAAAGAAGCTGGGACTTCCCTGGCGGTCCAGTGGCTTGGCTAAGACTCCATGCTCCCAGTGCAGGCACCCTGGGTTTGAACCCTGGTCTGGGAACTAGATCCTACATGCCACAACTGAGTTCTCATGCCACAAGGAAGACTGAAGATCCTAAGTGCCACAACTAACACCTGGTGCAGCCAAATAAATAAATACTTAAAAAGAAAGAAAGAAACTTGTCATTGCTAATGTGTAAATGACTGTCATTGGGATACACTTAAATTTTGCATTTTAAAGGAACTAACAGGTATTATTAAGCTCTGATATATGTGCCTCACACTGTTAGTGTCACATAAGGTTAAGATAGAACATCCTGCATGCAAGAGTCATACTGGAAGACAAGATTTAAATACATGGAAGTCATTTAAAAATGACCTAAAGAGACTGGCAGATAATAAAATGCAATTCAAATGGCTTATAAAGGTCATATAATGACATTGTGTTTCATCATTTGTGAAAGATTTGATAAGGTTATTCCTAAAGTTTATTTATTCCAAATAAATCACCAAGGAGAACTTTCAAATTTTACGTGTAATAAAATAACATGGTACTCACTATGTACCAGGCACCATTGCTGGCAACTCCTCCAGTCTTTACAAGAATACCATGAGGTGGCCATTAATCATTTCCCATTTGTCAGGTGGGGGAACTTATGCATCGAGAGGTTAAAGAATTGCCACAGAACTTTGTGGCAGAGCTGGCAGCTGAACTCAAGGCATGAGGATCCTGAGTGTGCACATAATGATATGCCATGGCGTCTCTGAACACAGACCTAAACTTGCACTTTTCCATACTTTTCAGATTGTGCTTCCTTACTTTTTAAATGGGAAAACAATGTATTATTCTTGGAGTGCCTATTTTATTTTCCATTACCCCACACTTGGCCCTCTTGGTTCAATCTTGTAAAATCTACAATCAAGTTTCTAACATTTTCTTGGCTCTATTTCTTCTCTAGGGATCTGTTTGAGTGGACTCTGTAAACTTCACTCAGAGATTTGAGGCCAAAGTTCTGCCTTATCCACTATATCATGTTTCTTTCTTCTTTTGCTCAAAATTTATCAGGTTAAATTTTCAACATTTTACATTTTTTTTTCTACCTTTCTTAATTTCGATTCCACAGCCTGCCTGGGTTTCCATATAGGATTTCACTGAGACTTCGAATTCCTCTGTGGCTGCTCACATCTACTGCATCCAGCAGCTGTTCATACTCCACTGGGGTCTCTCAGGATACTGCTGGGGGTGAGGTGGAACTGAGAGATGAGCAAAGGAGTAACACTAGGGACAGCTGTACCACAATGAATTCCAAGGCAAAGACGAATGAACCAGTGCTGACAATGACTCACGTTTCAAGGAGGAAGAGGCATTTGAGCTGGTAATAAAAGACTTCTGCAGACTTTGGTGGGTTGATAAGGAAGACGTGGCACCCCAAGCTGAAGGTGGGGAACTTAATCTGGAGTCTCTGTGTTCCTCAGACCAACCATCCGTGATCTCTTCCTTGGAACAAACTGCCTCTGGTTTCCAGGTATTGACAAAGCCCAGAAAAATGCAAATCAAATGTTTTTCTTGAAACATTGGCCTCACTCTGGGTTGTAGCTGAGTAACAGGATCCATTTCATACATCAACTCAACTCTGTACAGAAATTCCAATTGTTTTTCACCCACTCAAGACGGCATGTGAGAATGCAAGCTTGATATTCCCCCAGACATGACCTCAAATGGATCTATTTAGAAGCGCCAATCATCTGAAAAGGTCAGTCCTTTAACAGTTACCAGGAATGAAATCAGTGCATGATACAATGCAGAGGTGATTGTCATACAGCAGTGAAATAACTGGGAGGCAGCAGGCAGAATGGATTATTAACTCCAAGAAGCTTGTGGCCCCTTAAAAAATTTTGTTTTTTGCCTTGAACAGTTTCTAGGTGATACCTGATGAGTGTTTGCTGGGAGTGTAGGGTTGCCTTTAACTTCTGTTCTTCCACTATTCTAGAGGAGTCTAGTATTGGTGTGGGGAGCATGGGGGTGGGGAACATGTGTACCACACCTTTGTCACAAAATAAGGTGGAAAACAGCAACTCACATACTGAGCAGAAGATCAGAAATGATACTTTCAAATAGACTAATGTATGTGTTTCTCTCTTCATGATTAGTAAAGACTATTACTGACAATTATTTAAAATATTTCTAAAAATTAGAAATAGTTGTTCTGGTTTAAAACCCATTTCAAAAGAGATAAAGGAATTATGATGAGGTTATAGTTTTGATTTGGAGGTATTAGTTTTCAATTGTTTTCCCCAAAGTACTTCTTAACTGCTCCTACATGAGAAGGAGATGCTTTAAAGGGTTTGACTGGGGTGTGTGAAACCTGGTAACTGCAATCAGGAGCAGCATCCAAACCACTGACACCAGGCCCAGTTTAGATGATAAAGATTAGAAATATTCCTGTTTGAGCTTGGTTCTACTTCAAGTAGAGAAGGATATATGACCCCTAAATCAGGGGTTCCTCTCTCCTGGTTCCCTTCAAAACCTACCTTCAGGAAATACTCCATATTAATTTTACATGCTTCTTGTACTTCTGCATTGTCCTCAGTGTTTTAGTTCCAAGTTTTTTTGTTCTTTCTTGAGAACCAGTCTCCTCTCTCCTGTGACCTGATATATACTGAAGGCAAAAGACACTTCTATTTCAGACTGTTCTCCCTTGACTGCCCTTCTCCCTCTCCTCCCCTCTCTGCACCACTCCCCACTAGTGGAGGCCCTACAGGAAAACCTCAGCTTCCTGGCATCAGTATCTGAAGTTTCAAATATTCACTAGGTAACTGGACAACCCTTTCTGATGGAGCTGGTTTAAAGGAATACTGACCTAAGAATGCTGCTGGTTTAAATGCAAATTCACAGATTTGAAAACCAACCAATTGATCTAGGAACAATCAGAACTTCTAATATGGTTAAAGAAAGGTGTTTAAAAGCAGACTGGATTTCTGTATGACATGATAACACTCTGAGAGTCCTGAAAAAGGGAGAGGCCAGGTGAGAAATGGGAGCAGCTTCCTAAGGGAGGGGATGCTCAGGGCTTTCTCTGTTCTCAGATGGAAAGGGCATTGAGGGGTCCTTCCCTGAAAGCTCAAAACAACTAGCACCCTGGCATACTGATTGCTATCTGGAAACTTCTAAATACCACAGATATTTACATAGCTCTTTTCAGTTCTAAAAGGGTTCCCACAGCCTTGGTTTCATTTGATCCTCATGAATTCCTTGCCAAGACTGAAGGACAGATTTCACAACCTGAGCCTTGGAAAATGAAATCAAATCTCCCAAGTCCACAGAAATCAGAGGAGCCAGAATCTGAGCTAGCAGGTAAATGTTCATTGCATTGAACAAATTCAGAAACATATGAGTATTATGAGGTAAACAGGGTCTCTTCTTGTAAGAAGCTCATAATCTAGTTGGGGAGAAATGCTCCAAATTAATATAATTAAAATAATACTAGGATTAAATAAGGAAAGACCAGACACAAGGCAGTAAGTGCATCCTTCACTGCGAAACAAAGCAAGGCAGTGCTATGATTTTAAGTGTACTTAAACAGCTTTCATCCCATGATTAAACTGAAATTCCCAAGTGTCCTCCATCTATCACTCCACCTTCATCCTAAGTCTCTGCTTAATATTCTGGGTTTCACTCGAATTCCCTATGGCACACTACACAGTCTTCAGCTTTACACATCAGCTACAGAGATGTCTGGGCTAGTCACATCCTCTTTAGTCCCATATTTGCAGTGTAACTCCAGGCCCCCACACCCAATTTTTAGTTATTTATTTTTAGCCACAAGGGACATAAAAAAGGGAGTGGGGGTTATCTGTCTTCAGTGTTCTGGAAAAGTTCACCCTCACCTCCTGGAAGTGCTAATGGGAGCAGATTTTAGAAAATGGTATAATGATTAAGAAATCACACATGAAGAGAGACTTATAGTTGGAGGGTATTTCAGGAATGAATACCAACCAGGCCAAGGACAGAGTGAGTGAGAAGACAGGAGAAAGCCAGAACATGCCCATGGTCAGGACTGTCTCCATCTGACACAGAAGACACATGGTGTGATGATTATGTGCATACCTAGAACAGGGTTAACAGATCATTTAAAACTGGGATTTCCCCAAATCTAGGGGGGCCCTGGCCCACATCCACTGTTCTCCAGAAAATACAAATTTCTCCCAAATACCTCTTTCTTCATCTGAGGATTCTGTAGGCTTTTATGTGGAGGCTGCAGTCCAGTCTCCTTATATTCATTCCTTATATTACACTGGCAAAAATAGATACTATAGAGTGGAAACAACTTAATATCTATCAACTGATGAATGAAAACACAACATATATACAGTGAAAAGTTATTCAGCCACAAAAAGGAATGAAATGCTAATACATACTATAACATGGATGAAATCTTAAACACTATGCTAAGAAGCAGACACATGTCTGATGCTATTCACATGAAATGTTCAGAACAGGCTGATAGGGATGTCAGTAAATCAATGGTTCACAGGGGCGAGGGAGGCAGGAAAGCAGAGTGACTGCTAATGGACATGTGGTTTCTTTCAAGGGTGATCAAAATGTTTCGGATAAGTGGTGACGGTTGTATAACTGTATCAGGTATACTGAAAACCACTAAATCATACATTTTGGAAGGATGGAAAAAAAACAAGCATGCATTGTTAGAATTTTAAATTTAAGGAAAACATGGAGGAACTTAACTGTATCAACCTGATATTTGCCTGGGAACATTAGAAACATCAAAAATAAAATAAGTATAACTAAAATACTAGGGGCTTCCCAGGTAGCTCAGTGGTAAAGAATCCTCTTGCCAATGCAGGAGATGCTGGTTCAAACCCTGTGTCAGGAAGATTCCCTAGAAGAAGAAATGGTAACCCACTCCAGTATTCTTGTATGGAAAATTCCTTAGACAGAGGAGCCTGGTGGGCTACAGTCCACTTGACTGCAAAGAACTGGACACAACTGAGCAAGCATGCATGCATGCACAAAAAAAAACTATTCAAAAAACATGAAAAATGGCAAAGAAACAAAGACCAAAAAATGAGGGAGATGGAGGATAGTCAAATGAGTCCCAACATATACAAAACTGGTATTCCTAAGATGGGATAGAACAAACGAAACAAACAAAAAGTACTAGACTGAAACTTTTCAGAATTAATCATAAGAATAGTAACCAACATTTACTGAGCACTATATATATTGCACATAGTTTGAGCATCAACTCATGTCAGAAGACCAAAAAGTTGAGCAAGACCCGCAAATCTTGAGCAAGTGTCCTCCAAGACTTTTGTCCTTTAAATAGAAAAGCTGAAACTATTTTCATTTGTGCTCGAGGTTTGCTACCTGACAGAAACCTTATCCTAGTTCAGTAAATTCCAGGAAGGAACTGGCTGGCCAAGCTTGAGTCCTCTGTGACCCAATTCCTATGGCTAGGGTATGAGCTGTAATGACTGGCCCAGGTTGGGAAGAGATAGAGAGAAGCGCAGCATGAAGTAATTGGGAGATGAACCTTGAGGAGTGTGTTGATTGATTAGAGGTGGAAACTTTGTGAAGGACTTGGAATTCTGGCACATGTATTTAGTGGGATGATGGAGCTACTCACTGAGAAGGGGAATGCTGGGAGAGGAGCTGGGAGGAATACTGCGAGTCAGTTTTGGACACTCGCGTTAGAGCTGTCTTTGAGGAGCCCCAGTTGAGATGTCCAAGCATGTAGCTGGACATATGGGCCTGGAGGATGGAGGAGAAGGGGCCTAGGGGCTTATTTGTGGAGTTGGTAATGGAAGCCAAGTGACTCATACTGGGGTTGAAAGCAGCTTCCGGCAGGAAAGAACTCTCTGGGAGGTTCCTTTTGTCTTGACATTGATAGCTTATGGTGAACAATGTAGGATTCGTGATCTCCGAAGAAGATGATTTAGCTTTGGAACCAGGGACCAGGCTTGATCACTTAAGAGTTTCTGTGTAGCAGAGTTTTATTAAAGTGAAAAAGGGACAGAGAAAGCTTCTGACATAGACATCAGAAGGGAGAATGGAGAGAGTCCCCCTTGCTAGTCTTAACAAGGGAGCTATATACTTTTTCTTTTTTTTAACTTTTTCAATTGGTTATCAGTTCAGTCAGTTCAGTTCAGTTCAGTCGCTCAGTCGTGTCTGACTCTTTGCGACCCCATGAATCGCAGCACACCAGGCCTCGCTGTCCATCACCAACTCCCAGAGTTGACTCAAACTCATGTCCATCGAGTCGGTGACGCCATCCAGCGATCTCATCCTCTGTCGTCACCTCTTCCTCCTGCCCCCAATCCCTCCCAGCATCAGGGTCTTTTCCAACCAGTCAACTCTTCACATGAGGTGGCCAAAGTATTGGAGTTTCAGCTTCAGCATCAGTCCTTCCAATGAACACCCAGGACTGATCTCCTTTAGGATGGACTGGTTGGATCTCCTTGCAGTCCAAGGGACTCTCAAGAGTCTTCTCCAACACCACAGTTCAAAAGCATCAATTTTTCGGCGCTCAGCTTTCTTCACAGTCCAACTCTCACATCCATACATGACCACTGGAAAAACCATAGCCTTGACTAGATGGACCTTTGTTGGCAAAGTAATGTCTCTGCTTTTTAATATGCTGTCTAGGTTGGTCATAACTTTCCTTCCAAGGAGTAAGTGTCTTTTAATTTCATGGCTGCAATCACCATCTGCAGTGATTTTGGAGCCCCCAAAAGTAAAGTCTGACACTATTTCCACTGTCTCCCCATCTATTTCCCACGAGGACCAGATGCCATGATCTTAGTTTTCTGAATGTTAAGCTTTAAGCCAACTTTTTCACTCTTCTCTTTCACTTTCATCAAGAGGCTTTTTAGTTCCTCTTCACTCTCTGCTGTAAGGGTGGTGTCATCTGCATATCTGAGGTTATTGATATTTCTCCCAGCAATCTTGATTCCAGCTTGTGCTTCTTCCAGCCCTGCGTTTGTCATGATGTACTCTGCATAGAAGTTACATAAGCAGGGTGACAATATACAGCCTTGACGTACTCCTTTTCCTATTTGGAACCAGTCTGTTGTTCCATGTTCAGTTCTAACTGTTGCTTCCTGACCTGCATACAGGTTTCTCAAGAGGCAGGTCAGGTGATCTGGTATTCCCATCTCTTTCAGAATTTTCCACAGTTTATTGTGATCCACACAGTCGAAGGCTTTGGCGTAGTCAATAAAGCAGAAATAGATGTTTTTCTGGAATTCTGCTGCTTTTTCGATGATCCAGTGGATATTGGTAATTTGATCTCTGGTTCCTCTGCCTTTTCTAAAACCAGCTTGAACATCTGGAAGTTCATGGTTCATGTATTGCTGAAGCCTGGCTTGGAGAATTTTGAGCATTACTTTACTAGCGTGAGAGATGAGTGCAATTGTGCGGTAGTTTGAGCATTCTTTGGGATTGCCATTCTTAGAGATTGGAATGAAAACTGACCTTTTCCAGTCCTGTGGCCACTGCTGAGTTCTCCAAATTTGCTGGCATATTGAGTGCAGCACTTTCACAGCATCATCTTTCAGGATTTGAAATAGCTCAACTGGAATTCCATCACATCTGCTAGCTTTGTTTGTAGTGATGCTTTCTAAGGCCCACTTGACTTCACATTCCAGGATGTCTGGCTCTAGGTGAGTAATCACACCATCGTGATTATCTGGGTCGTGAAGATCTTTTTTGTACAGTTCTTCTGTGTATTCTTGCCACCTCTTCTTAATATCTTCTGCTTCTGTTAGGTCCATACCATTTCTGTCCTTTATCGAGCCCATCTTTGCGTGCAATGTTCCCTTGATATCTCTAATTTTCTTGAAGAGATCTCTACTCTTTCCCATTATGTTGTTTTCCCCTATTTCTTTGCATTGATTGCTGAGGAAGGCTTTCTTATCTCTCCTTGCTATTCTTTGGAACTCTGCATTCAAATGGGTATATCTTTCGTTTTCTCCTTTGCTTTTTGCTTCTCTTCTTCTCACAGCTATTTGTAAGGCCGCCTCAGACAACCATTTTGCCTTTTTGCATTTCTTTTCCATGGGGATGGTCTTGATCCCTGTCTCCTGTACAATGTCACAAACCTCTGTCCATAGTTCATCAGGCTCTCTGTCTATCAGATCTAGTCCCTTAAATCCATTTCTCACTTCCACTGTATAGTCATAAGGGATTTGATTTAGGTCATACCTGAATGGTCTAGTGGTTTTTCCTACTTTCTTCAGTTTAAGTCTGAATTTGGCAATAAGGAGTTCATGATCTGAGCCACGGTCAGCCCCTGGTCTTGTTTTTGCTGACTGTATAGAGCTTCTCCATCTTTGGCTGAAAAGAATATAATCAATCTGATTTCAGTGTTGACCATCTGGTGATGTCTATGTGTAGCGTCTTCTCTTGTGTTGTTGGAAGAGGGTGTTTGCTGTGAGCAGTGAGTTCTCGTGGCAAAAATCTATTAGCCTTTGCCCTGCTTCATTCCGTACTCCAAAGCCAAATTTGCCTGTTTCTCCAGGTGATTCTTGACTTCCTACTTTTGCATTCCAGTCCCCTATAATGAAAAGGACATCTTTTTGGGGTGTTAGTTCTAAAAGATCTTGTAGGTCTTCATAGAACCGTTCAACTTCAGCTTCTTCAGCATTACTGGTTGGGGCATAGGCTTGGATTACCATGATATTGAATGGCTTGCCTTGGAAACGAACAGAAATCATTCTGTCATTTTTGAGATTGCATCCAAGTACTGTATTTCGGACTCTTTTGTTGACCACGATGGCTACTCCATTTCTTCTAAGGGATTTCTGCCCACAGTAGTAGATATAATGGTCATCTGAGTTAAGCTCACCCATTCCAGTCCATTTTTGTTTGCTGATTCCTAGAATGTCGACATTCACTCCTGTTTGACCACTTCCAATTTGCCTTGATTCATGGACCTAACATTCCAGGTTCTTGTGCAATATTGCTCTTTACAGCATCGGACCTTGCTTCTATCACCAGTCACATCCATAACTGGGTATTGTTTTTGCCTTGGCTCCATCCCTTCATTCTTTCTGGAGTCATTTCTCCATTGATCTCCATTAGCATATTGGGCACCTACCAACCTGGGGAGTTCCTCTTTCAGTATCCTATCATTTTGTCTTCTCATACTGTTCAAGGGGTTCTCAAGGCAAGAATACTGAAGTGGTTTGCCATTCCCTTCTCCATTGGACCACATTCTGTCAGACCTCTCCACCATGACCAGACCATCTTGGTTATCACAGTAAATCAAAAGAATGTCTCAAGGTTGTAAAGGTCTCACCAGATCCACTCCCCTAATTTACATATTAAGATAACAGGATTCACTTTGGTTCAGGTCAGTCATTCAGTCATGTCCAACTCTTTGCAACCCCATGGACTGCAGCATGCCAGGTTTTCCTGTCCATCACCAACTCCCAAAGTTTGCTCAAACCCATGTCCATTGAGTCGGTGATGTCATCCATCCATCTCATCCTCTGTGGCCCCTTTCTCCTCCTGTCTTCAACCTTTCCCAGCATCAGGGTCTTTTCCAGTGAGTCAGTTCTTTGCATCAGGTGGCCAAAATATTAGAGTTTCAGCTTTAGCATCAGTCTTTCCAATGAATATTCAGGACTGATTTCCTTTAGGACTGACTGGTTGGATCTTCTTGCAGTCCAAGGGACTCTCAAGAGTCTTTCTAACACCACGGTTCAAAAGCATCAATTCTTTGGCTCTCAGCTTTCTTTATATCGGGAACTGAAACAACTCTGTGCCCCTATTTCAATGATCAACTAAGATTACTTCCTTTTTTCCCCTTTACAAACTATCATGGCCGAGCAGAATCTTCAGCGATAGCTTTGCAGGGAAACTGAATTCACTGTCTCCTCAGATTGCCGGCACTCTGATTAAAAGCAACTTCCCTTTTACAAACATTTGTCTCTTTCTTGAGTAATGATTTTTGGGCAATGAGGATCCAGATCTGAGTTCAGTAACAGCATTACATAAACAGAAAGTGTTGGGCACAGAATAAAAGGGAAGAGGAAGAAGCTGGTTAGGAAGGTTGAGGAGTGGTCAGAGAGGGAGGAAGGCACCCAGGAGAGTGTGGTGGCAAGGGAGTTAAAGGGGAATAGTGCTGGAAGAAGAGGTGCATAGTCCAGTGTCTTAGAAGTTGCTAAGAGGTAAAATAAGATAAGAGGAGAAAACGAATATGGCCGTTTCCTTATGGGTCAGAGTTTTAAAATATATTCCAGAATAAAAGAACATGTCACAGATAGAAAATATACAAACTGACTTTTGTACCTATAGGACTTTGGACTAAAATCAATACAAAGAATACTTGATAAGATAAGGAGGAGTCCATTAAGTTATAAAAGAGGACCTAGTTTCTAAAATGAACCCCAAATAATTATCATCTGAAAAATATATGTTGGAACAAATATACTTGTGAAAATATTTAACAAAACATTGAAAAACAAGGTAATGTGGACGACTTAAGATGGTGTTGGCACAATGTGAAGAAAAGGATCCTTCTGCCTGCTGGAATGAAAGCAGTGACACCATTTGGTAGGTCTGCTGACAACATCATCAAAAGCCTTCAACAGTGAGCACAACCTTTTAATAACTGTTCCAGGGGTTTATCCTGAGGAAATAATTAGGGATGTGCACAGAGATTCATCTACAAGTAATTCCACAAAAATGAAAAGCTGGAAACAAACCAAATGTCCAAAATCAGGTAAAATAATTATGGCACATTTATACAATGGGAGACCACAGAGTCATTAAAAATGCCACAGAAGTGTATTTTCTGATATGAAAAAATGTTTGCAATATATAAAGCAATAAAAGCTAATTATAATATGATCTCAAATATGCACATATATGAACAGAACAAATTGATTATTTCTGGCTGCTGGCTTTACAAACGGTTTTTATTTTGCTTATTTGTGATTTACTATTTTAAGATGCTTACTCCTTGGAAGAATAGCTATAACAAACCTAGACAGTATATTAAAAAGCAGAGAATCACTTGGTAGACAAAAATCCGTATAGTCAAAACTATGGTTTTTCCAGGACTCACGTATGGATGTGAGAGTTGGACCATAAAGAAGGTTGAGCGCCAGAGAAGTGACGCTTTCGAACTGTGGTGTTGGAGAAAACTCTTGAGAGTCCCTTGGACTGCAAGGAGATCAAACCAGTCAATCCTAAAGGAAATCAACCATGAATATTCATTGAAGGACTGATGCTGAAAACAGAAGCTCCAGTACTTTGACCACCAGATGCGAAGAGCTGACTCACTGGGGAAGACCCTGATGCTAGGAAAAACTGAGGGGAAGAGAAGGGGGCAACAGAGGAGATGGCATCACTGGCTCAATGGACATCAGTCTGGGCAAATTCAAGAAGATGGTGAAGGACAGAGAAGCCTGGTGTGCTGCAGTTCATGGGGTCTCAAACAGTTGGACAGCTGTTGTTAGCAGCTGAACAACAACAAAATTTTTCTGTAATGAACATATATTCTTTTATAATAACTTTAAAAAACTTGGTAATTATATAAAGGTGAAAGGAGAAAAGAACAAGTTCACTAGAATTAAACCATGCTATGCTGTGCTTAGTCGCTCAGTCAGGTCCGACTCTTTGCAACCCCATGGACTACAGCCTGCTAGGCTCCTCTGTCCATGGGGATTCTCCAGGCAAGAATACTGGAGTGGGTTGCCACGCCCTCCTTTGGGGGATCTTGGCAACCCAGGGATCGAACCCAGGTCTCCCACATTGCAGGTGGATTAAGCCTGAATTAAACCATAACTGATCATTAATACATAAGCAAATCATTAAGTGTGAACATTTATCCTGAGTTAACTATACTTAGTTTTTCTGCTATCAGAGGGAATGAGGCCTAAAATAGAAACTGGCTTGTGTTACAGAAAATAAAGTTACATACTTGTCTTTGAACTGTGAAATCTGTACATATTACATATTTATATATATGTACAGAGAAAATATTCGAAAGGTATCCACTAAATTTGAAAGTGGTTCCTTTTGGCAGGGTAAGATAAATGGGGGTGGGAAATAATTAACTTTTCCTTTGAACAACTCTATTGTCTGAAAAATAATAACAAGCATGTAAAAAGTTTAAGTACATTTAAAAAGAAAAAGTGGTTGTAATTTTGAAAATATTTAGAAACATGATAGTATTTATGGTATGATGACAAAAGTATCATATACAAAATATGCTTAGGATGCTTACCACTATGTTCATGTATCTGCAGGTAACAAAGGCCTAGACAACAATTCTCCATCATGAAAATAACTGTTCAAGTTCATTCATTCACTCATTTCAGAAATGTTTGCTGAGCACCTACTAAGTGCTGAGCACACCCTTGTTCCAGGCACTTGGGATACAGCAAGGAACCAAACAGCCAAACATGCCTCCCCTCAGGGAACTGACATTCAAGCAAACAGAGGCAGACAGGAGTAGTAAAGCATAATAAATATGGAAGGAGTTGATAAGTGCTACTGAAAAAATGGAGCAGAGTAAAGGAGAATAACTGTAGTTTTCGGAGAAGGCTCTTAAGAATCCCTTGGACTGCAAGGAGACCAAACCAGTCAATCCTAAAGGAAATCAATCCTGAATATTCATTTGGATGGACTGATGTTGAAGCAGAAGCTCCAATACTTTGGCCACCTGATTTGAAGTGCCAACTCATTAGAAAAGACCCTGATGCTGGGAAAGATTGAAGGCAGGAGAAGAGGATGACAGAGGACGAGATGGTTGGATGGCATCACTGACTCAATGGACATGAGTCTGAGCAAGCTCCGGGAGATGGCGATGAACAGGGAAGCCTGGCGTGCTGCAGTCCATGGGGTTGCAAAGAGTCGGACATGACTGAGCGACTGAACTGACTGATGAACTGATATGCAGAGAGAACAGCTAGAGCTTTTGCACTAGAAATATTCCCCATGGAATAGCAATGAAGGTAGAATGGCTGAGACAGAGTGAGCAAAGCCCTTTAGGAGTAAGCAGGCCAGTTGGTATTGGGCTCTATAGTCTACTGAAAGGACTGGCTTTTTATTCCAATTGAACTGGGGATACACTGTGGGGTTTTAAGCAGAAAAATGCCAGGATCACTCTGACTGCTGTGTGAAGATTAGGCTACTGGAGGAGGGAAGTAAGGACGTGGGTTGTCCTTCATCCTGTGGGATGAAGTTGGCTGTGAGAATACCGAGGTATTGAATCTGAGACACAGTTTGAAGATAGAGCCAAGAGGATTTTCAGACAGATTGACAGGGAATGTACGAGAGGAGTATGAGGATGGCTCTCAGCATTATGGCCTGAACAAATGAAGTGGCGTTACCATTAATTCCAATGAGAAAGCCAGCTGAGTGGATAAATTTGGGGTTGTGAAAGTATCAGGAAGTTATTTGTAGAACTGTATTATGTGAGGGTGAAAGCAATATAAATTTTGTCTTAAGACTGTTTCTAATATTACGACATCTTTCCAAATGAAAAAATCATTTCAAGACTCCTGACTTAGTAACTATTACATTCCCAGTACTGTGAACATGCAACTTGGTCACTGCTAATATTCTGGAGAAATCATGTGGGTAGAAGATATTCCAGGAAACTGGAACCTAGGTTACGGTTTTCCAAAGGGTGGTGGGGTGGGGTGGGAAACAGAGGCTGTAAATCTTTCCAGAATCTTGGCAAGATTCTAGAACATGTCATTAAATGATGACATATGATTGCCTAAAATTAGTAGTAGTCCCTATTGGATTCAGTCTGATGTTAACAGCAAGTCAGATTAATGTATGTACTAGAAAAACCCAGTCTTTTTCCTATATGTCTTCATTACTACTCATACAGAATACTTTACCTCTGACACCAAATGCATGGGCGTTTTCTCCCACCAAGCAGTTCTCTGGGATACCAGCTGGTTGTCCTACAATTTAACTCAATTTTGACACAATCTGAAATAACATCAGATAACACAGGTTAGGGACCAGTACCATGAGACTGACTCTGCTTCAGATGCCAATTACAAGTAGTAAGTCCCCAAGTTACTCCCAACTTCTGTTCTACCTGGAGGTTCCTGTGACCTCGTACCCAGAGGATTCAGTAATTTGCTCGACCAACTCACAGAACTCTGGGAAACACTTACCTACGTTTATTAGTCTATTAAAGGATACAAATGAATGCCAGATGATATACAGAGGTTGAGGCCTAGGGTGAGGGATATGGAGGGGGGGGAGGCATTGGGTGAGGGGGTAGGTCCCAGGCATAGGAGCTTGTGTTTTCCTGAGTTGAGGGTGTGGCACCCTCCTGGTGTGTGGATGTGTTCACCAACCTGGAAGCTCTCTGAACCCCATTTTGTTGGAATTTTAAAGGATGCTTCATCACCTAAGCATGATTTATCATTAGCTCCATTTTCAACCCTTCTCTCATCTCAATATAATGGCAAGGGTAAGGGGTGGCATGAGAGTGAAATGAAAGTCGCTCAGTAGTGTCCGACTCTTTGCAACCCTACGGAGTATAGTCCATGGAATTCTCCATGCCAGAATACTGGAGTGGGTAGCCTTTCCCTTCTCCAGGGGATCAAATCCAGGTCTTCCGCATTGCAGGTGGATTCTTTACCAGCTGAGCCACAAGGGAAGCCTTCCCACAAGGAAAGGCATGGGAGGGAGATGCTAAAAAATTCCAACTCTCTAATCGTGGCTTGATCTTTTCAACGACCAGCTCCCATTCAGAAGCTGTCTAGCAGCCCACACAAAGTTGCTCATTAGAAGAAATCACATTCCTATCACCCAGGAAATGCCAAGGGTTTTTGTGGCCTTGTGGCAGGAACTAAGGCCAAAGGTCAAATATTATAACAAAAGAGCCTCCTAGTACTCTTATCACATATGAAAATTCCAAGGATTTTAGCAGCTCAGTATCAAAGAAGATATTCCAGAAGACTGCAGACTAAGTTCCAGTTTTCAATAAAAGGGGAAAAAAACAAAGGTTGCAAAGTCATCCAAAGCCCTGGCAAAATTCTAGAACACGTCATTAAGTAGATGGCATATGAACAAAAATTAGTAGTAGCTCCTTTTGCATGCAGTTTTAAGTCAAGAACATGTCTGACCAATACATTTAGAAAAAAATAAACCAGGGTAATTTTGGAAACTGTAAGTCTAATGTTTGAAGGTGTGGAAAGGTTCAAGAGGAGACTGCACACGATAGTGGCAACACAGGTTAGTGTTACAGACTGGAAGGTTCGCATTCAGCCCCTATCACTTTCTAGCCATCTAACCTCTGGAAGACTTCTGTGCTGCTCAGGGAACGGTAACCACGGCACAGACTGGTGCATACTAACACTGAGACTTGACAAGGGCTTCGCACAATGCGTGTAGAACAGAGCTGTCCTGGGGGCGGGAGGGGGAGGAGAGCTTACTGTAGTCTCTTTTCAGACCCAAGGAAGGTCCTGCCTCCGTGAGCGATGCAGCGAGAAAAGTAAGCAATAAACAAAACAGTCTTCTTCTAGTACTGCTACAGAGCTCTCAGCGTAGGAACGGGTGAACACAGGCCTTGGTGCTTCCAGAACTGCTTCTCACCAGGACTCGAATCCAGAGAGTGGACCAGCTTAGACCTTCTTCAGAACTCCAAAGAGGCAGGTTGTTGCGACAGTAAAACCAAGGGGACCGGGCGAGACTGCCCCTGGCCGACTCCGCCCCGACTTGCGGGCTCTCGCCCCGCCCCCTTCCCGCCCGAGTCCAGCCTGGCCAAGCAGTCCAAGCACCAAACTTCACCAACCGGGCGAGGTGTCATGCGCATGCGCTCTTCTTCCCTCGCGGCTCTACGTGACGCGAGCTCCGGCTTTCCGCCACACTCTGCCCCGCCCCTTCTTGCACAGCCGTTACTGTTGTCCCCATGTCCTTTCTCACCCGCACTCTGTCCTGCCCACACCTCGTCTCCAGTTCTGTGACTAGTAACTGCAGAACAACCTCAAGTCCTGCAGAGTCACGTTCCGTGCTCCCTTGGTGGCGGTGATGATGGGCGGGGGGAGATAAGGCGGGATGACGGGAGGTGGCAGTTGCCGTGGACCCACTTCCGGAGGACGGGCGGAAGTGGCTGCGGTAGATGGTGGGAGGGGGAAAGGAGTGCGAGGGGAGGGCCGGGCGCCGGGGGTCGAGGGGGTGGGGCCTGGGCCGGTAGTGGGGACCCGGCCTGGGGCCTGGAGTCCGACCAGGGGCGGACTGCGGATACCTGCCGAGTTTGGGTGGGCGGGACCCAGGTAAAGAACCAGCGCAGATAGGGCGAGGGTCGTCTGGGCCGCAGAGGGGTGCGGGGGTCAGAGTCTAGAGAGGGTCGCGTTGTTACCCTCTTTCCCAGTGAACACAGAGCAAGGGGTTCTGGGGAGAAGGGTGGGAGGAGTAAGTTCTTGGCTGGGTGGGGGGGCGTTCTTGTGGATGCCACGCCCCTACAGGAAGGAAAGGCGCGTGCGTGTGTGTGTGTGTGTGTGTGTGTGTGTGTGTGTGTTTAAGAATAAACTTAGAAGGGAGGGGGCGGCCAGGGTGGGCCACTGGATTGAAAAAATTGGAACATCACTAGGGCTATTGGTGGTAGCATTCGGGCCTCTAACATTTCAGGAAAGTGCTCTCGGGAGTCGCCTCAGGAAGGAGTTTGACGGAGATTGGGAATTACATCTTTGGCACGAAACGGGGGGAGGTATCAGTGAAGGGAAGGGGGCAAAGAATGCTTGTAGAAGGTGCCAGAATCTAGGTCTGGTGTGGATTTAATTCAGACTGGGAGAGTTGGCCGATTAAAACACTGCACACCCTAAGAAGCTTGGGAGATGTAGGGCGATTAGTGTGTGGCACAAACGAGGAGAACAGGAGGAGAATGTTCTTTTCTGTATTTCTTAGAAGACAGTCTCCACACAGCAGTGGTTTTGGTTACTTTTCTGTGGTGGGATTAGGCGCTGTCTTTCCTTTATCTTGAGTCATATTTGTATACATATTGTTGAGGTGACTGTTTTGGGGTGGAATATGTGAGTGAGGTAGGTACTTTGAGTAACCTTGTGGAGTGTTTAAGGAAGGGTTTTTGATGATAATCTCATTTAGGTAGGAAGTATTAGGGATTCCTTTCGGTATATAATAGATTAGAGAGTGTCATGATGTTTAAATATTCTTCAGGTTAACACAGAAATCAGCTTCCTGGGCCATGCCGGTTCTAAGGCCTGTTTCCTCTCATGAGCTTCAACAGAAGACGGACTCTCCAGCCCTCACAGTGGATGACTTTCCTTCCCTGAACAGGAGATGGGATAGTACCTGGGATCTGCCTATCACCAGACTCTGGGCTTAATAAACCAGCTGAATGAAGGGATGTAATAGACCTCTGGGAGGGACACTGAAGCCTGCAGGGGGGGGAGGGGCCTGGACAAACTCCTTCCCCCCCAGACTCCTCCCACTCAGAGTCCACTCAGCCATGGACTTTGGACCTGGACCAGAGGAGAGAAGCTGCACTTCGGTGTTTCTGATCTGGGATTCTCAGTTTTGGAAATGGAGTACTGGATGGGGGTTTGATGATCTTCAGGGGAGCAGCTGAGAGAAGAAAGGTAAGGTTCCTGTCTCATTTCCCACTTGGTCTCTTGCTGCTCCTGTGCAGATAGTGTTGAGTGGGGCTAGTCCGGGGACACTGCCATTCAGAAAATGCCCTGATGAGAACTCTTACCCTGATGGGTACAGAGGAAACTTCACCTCTCTTTCCCTCTCAGGGTGCAGGCTTGTTCCCAGTAGCTCCTTACCCAGATAGAGTACCTTGAAAGGAGTTGGGAGCAATGACAGTTGTGAGGTTAGACCAAGGAGAACATAAAAAGACTTTAGGCCTCTGAAGGGAGGTTGTATTAGATTACTTGTAAGGGCTTTTTCCACACTGGGGTAATTGGATTCCAAGTCAGTTTGGGCTAAGTACAACTCTGGAATGGATTATCCAGGCTGAGGCAGGCTGCTGTGTTTTGGGGAGCTAACTAAATAGAGCTGCCTTGGGTGGGGGCAGGTAGCAGATGGTCTGGAATACCTCCTAAGTTGGCTCTCCTCCTTCCCCTTTAAGGAAATGTAGGCCGTGAAACCTCACTGTAAGAGCAGAGAAACAGAACACAGGTTTGGGAATCAGGATTTGTGTCCTAGCTCTGCCTTTCTTAGTGTACACCCCTAGATATGTCAGTTAAGCTATGCCATGTTCTCTTCACTTGCAAAATGGGGATAACTAACTTTCCAAGTCCCCCACAGGTTGTTTGCAAGGAACAAATGAAATGATAGATTTTTCAGGAGTACCCAGGGCCATGTACATGTAGCAGAGTAACATTGTTTTTGCTTGATATGCTTGTATAGTTGCATAGAGAAAAACTGAATTAGGAGTTCTGTTCATTTATTGAATTAGTGTTCTGGCAAAAGTCTTACTTGTGCTTAATTAAAAACTCTGTCTTGAATTTGTCTCATCCTGTTGCTACTAGCCAATACCTGGCAAAGGTGCACGGGTTCAAAGAGAACTCAGATTAAGGGATTCTGCCAGGTACCTTGTGGCTGTCAGAGCTCTCCAGTCAGCTGGCCTCTTTGGGGTAGCAGACCAAAAAGAGGTGGAGAGAAGTATAAGTCTCAAGGACCAAGTGTCTGTTAGGAGATGGAGCTCCATTTCTTGGAGTGAGCATTGGGCCTTTCCTTTTTATTGCCATGTCCTGGTCTTCTCTCCTGCTCTTTGAAGTGACAGTGTTTTTCAGACTGCCGTTGTTTAGCCTTCTATATTTTCGCAGGCTCTGTTCCCACTTAAAGCAGAAGCTGTTCATTTTACCTTCTTACCTTCTGTTCCTTCCTTGAATTCCAAGTTACCTATGCCAAGATGCCTGCTTTTCTGAGTGACAGAAACAGCAGAAAGAAGAGGTGATGGAAATTTTGATAGACAGTAGGATACAGTGGACTGGGAAAGGGGTAGGAAGCTTGGCTTCTAGCATCTCTTTGCCTCTCACTAGCTGTGTAATACCTAGGCCTCATATTCAGTGGTCATTTGCAAGCTGAAAATTGTGTATTTATGACTTGGTTTCTTTCTTTTTCCCTTCCTCTTTTCCATAGGAGTCTGTGAGACCCCCAATGGCCTGAGGGCTGGGCAGGCAGACTTAGGTGGACTTCCTGGCCCTAGATATTTCTTCTCTAGTCTGATGCCTAAGGTAGCTCTTTTGAGGCTGGGCTTCTACTGTAGGGTGGGTCTATCACCTCCCCTAGCTTTGCCCAGCAAATTCCTGGTGCTATTCTTTGCTTAGACACTGGGATCACAGTGATCTTCAGGGATATGTGGTCCCAGGCCCTCATCCTGCCTAGGAGGCCTGTGAGTGCTTCGAAGCACTTGAAGTACCACAGAGTCGTGCTGTATTGGTACAGTGCTTACATTATGTGAAGTGTCCAGGCTGTTGTCTTGTGTCAGTTTTTCGTCACCACATTGTTATGAGGAGAACAGAGCAGGGATTATTCTCCCAATTTGATGCGTGAGGGGAAGCTACAGAAGCCCTGAGCAGGCAGGGCTTGCCTTAGTGTAAAGTGGCAGATGCTGTGATCGCCTGCCCAGTTCTCTGCTGCTTCTGTAGCATCTGACCTGACAAGGGCCATCGGTATTCTGCTGCAAACCTCCAGGGAGGAGAACTCGAGGGCCCTGTCAGACAGCCTCTCTGGTAAGATGTTTTCTTGTTAGAGTGAGCCAGAATTCCTCTCCCCTATTGTTTCCAGCAAAAGCAGTAATCCTTCCCTCAGCCTAACCCTTCAATAAGACAGTCCTCTTGACACAGCCATTGGCCTTCTCAAAGGGGCACCGTGATGCCAGGGCACAGCACTCATTGGGTGTTCAGCCACTTAGCCAGGACCAATAAACCACATACTGTGTGTATGTTGTAACTGAATTTATTTATACCCTTCTTTTATCCAAAAGGAATTGTAGGTGACTAACCAAAAGTTCCATTTAATAGACATTGGTCGGTGATTATTGTGTTAATCTTTTCTCTTTTCTTTGATTTTGGTGAGCTGAGTTTCTGTGTTGTCGAGGGGAGTAGAGATATCGGGAGGAAGTAAGAGGGGAAAAATAGATACATCATTGATTTAAAGCTTTGCTTTTATTTCTACTTATGGTTTCAAGCTAAAATCTGTCTTATGTTCAGAGCATGAATTCTTTGCAAATTATACAAAAATTCAGGATATCTTGGGCATTGTTTATGGGAGGGCAGTTTCCTGGGACAATTTTCACTTCCTTCTTGTCTATCCTCTCCTTTTTTGGGAGTAGTGGCTAGGACCAGAACTTCCTATTCTTCCATTTTCACAGGATCCAATCCCAGTTTCATCCCCAGAATTCAGGCACTTGGCTCCTTGTTTCTGCCCTTCTTCCCCTATAACCCTTCTCCGTGAAACATCCATCAGGAGCCCAGGGCCTCTTTTCCCAGGTCAATTTGGCACTCATCACCCTGGAATCTTGCCTCTCAGAACACATGTTTTCTTTTGCTTCCATCCAAGAATTCAGCTCATCCTGCCTCTCTAACCAGGTCCTTTGTTTTGAGACAGTCAGGGAATTTCTACTCGTAGATCTTCTTTGAGCCTTGAAATTTAAACAGAGGGTTATAGTGATGGGGTGTGAGTTTTGGTACACAGTTATCTTCTCTCTTCCCTATCGAATAGCCTTAGATAGAGGAGGATGATTGGTAGAGATGGGAATCTGACATATTCTGGGCTAATTGGTTTCCTTACCTTTCAGCATTCTACTCTGGCCTTTGTCCTGGGACAGTGATCTTAGCTTTTGATATCTTGGATCCACAGTGTTTCCCAACTTTTCCCAGTTTTAGGATACTATGGTTTTCCCTCTTGCTTTGACATGGAGTATTAGTATGTAATAATCCCATGCCCCCCTCATGAGAAAAGCTTAGAGAGAGGGCAGAGGTACAGAAACATTGGCTGCTGACTGGCCCATAAGTGTGGACTCCCATCTCTTGCCACAGTCCACACAGTCGACTAAACTGGAGACCCTGGACACACACACACAGAGTCCAGCGTCACTGAGGTGTCAGCTCTTCTTTCATTCTTCTCTTTTAGGACCAGGCTCCAACTGCAGGATTTCCCCGCTGCCCCACTGTGTGCTTGTCATGCTGGACACACAGCTATCTCAAACACTCAAGGCTGCATGAGAAGAGGGAATAATGAGTGCCATCTTGGAAGTAGGACTGCCTGGGTCTAAAACCTAGCCATGACCCTCATTAGGTCTTGTGACCTTCAGCAAATTGGGACTTAGCTTGAGCCTCAGACTCTACATCTGTAGAGTGAGATGACAGTGTATATTCTGCAGAGCTGCTAGGGTTAAAGGAGAGGCTGGGAGTGGGGTAGGCTGTAGGTGCATGTGAAGGCCACTGCAATTTTGTTTTAGCTCCAGACCCCCATGCAGGGAATTTTAGGTCATGTCCTGCCTTTGTTTCTTTAAACCGCTGCATAATTCCTAGTTTCACTTAGAAACAAGTTCATGAGTGATGTCAGTAACCACACACCATGAAGTTCCAGACTGCTCTGTGCTCTGAAACACAGGGGAGGGAAGTGGATGGGGGCAGGTGCTGGTGCCAGAACAGTGTGTCCTGATCACATGCTAGCGCTGGCTGTGGACCCAGTCCTTCTCAGGAAAGTTATCTGCATGAGTAACCAGTAGTTCTTAGCTTCCCACCTTCACTTCTTAGGGTCAGATACAGATATCTAGGCTTTTCCAGGGTTCCCCCTACCCCCCTTTCACAGGTCTACCCCAAAGCATGCTTGAGGCCTTCATTTCCTCTTTGGGTCTAATGGTTCTCCCTTAGGGAAAGGTCTGTCTGTTTCTACTCTTTTACTCTGAACTAACAGCATTATCTACCCCGAAAGAAAAACCAAAAACAAGGGTGGGTGAGGGAAGCCAGCTTATTCTTTCTCGGTTTTGACTGCAAGTGTTTCCTCTTGGCTTCCTTTTGGCACCCTGGTTCTTGTTCTCACTTCCCTGTAAGCTGCAGCCTCTGTGATGCCCTGGACTCCTCCCTCCCGGAAGCCAGCGGTTGGGGGAGCAGGCCCCCAGATTCTTGGCTTTGGGTTTGGTAAACGCACTACTGAGGTAAGCTGCTTGGCCTGCCTCTGGCAGGGCTATTCCCCTAAACTCCACGAGATTCTGCACTCTGACTGGGAGCTGGGCAGGGAGGCTCGAGAAGTCTGGACTGGAGTGGATTAAGCGTAATTGGTTTGATGGGTATTGACCCGTGGAGTTGCGATTGTGAGCAGCGAAGGGCCCAATAGTAACAGTTATCTCCACTACATCTCCCGAAGTTGGGAACCCCGGAAAACTTGGGGTGTCCAGACCTCGAGTCGTTCTGAGAGATCGGGCGTTGGAGATGACCTGGGGAGAAGGGGCTCTGGGCGAGTTGGGGCAGACAGCTCCGCCCCTCGGCCTGCCCCGCCTCGCCCCGCCCTCCCCGGGGAAGGGCCACGTTGCCCGCCCGGCTGTCCGGGCCCGGCGCGCTGCAAGAAGGGCCGGCCGGGCGGAAGGCGCCGGCAGCCGCGCGAGCGCCTTGAACGCGCCGGGTCACCCGGCTCGCTCCCCACGCTCCGGGGCGGGCCAAGTTCAGGGCCGGGAAGTTGGAAGGACCTGGTAAGTGGGAGCCGGGGAACGCCGGCATCCGTCAGTTCTGGGGTTTGTTCCCGGAAGGGGATCGAGGTTTCTGACTGAAGGAGGCCCCGCCGGAGGGGAGAGGGCGCTTCGGAACTCCGGTACCGACTTGAGAGGCTGCCGCTTTCCAATCCCTCTGTGTCCCCCGACAGCCTCGGTGCATGCGAGCCCCAGCAAGAGGAAATTGGCCCGGGCCACCCGGAGTCACGGCCGCGCGCCCCTCCTGAGCCGGGAAGTGGAACTCTGGCGTTCCGCTCGCGGAATCCCGGGCCTCCAGCTGTTGGAGAGAGGGCGGGCTCCGCGAGGAGGGGGGTGGTTGTGAAACTCACCCTCCGGGCGGACTTGGGTGCGGGGCTTGGAGGAGCTGGTGTTGTTGGAGAGGGTTGGGAAGAGGAATCCGAAGTGGCCTTTCCTCAGACTCCACCCCAGAGTCCTTTCCAAAAGTTATTAGGGGTTCTCAACAGCTCTGAGAAAGAATTGACTCAGTATGGAAATAAGTAAATTGTCAAGAAAATTTGCTCCTACTTGTTTGCTAATGTGTGTGAAGTAGGGGGCCCTGAAACGTGGAGGGCCCGCGTCTTATAAACTCCCGAGCAGAAAGGTTGGGGTCAGCGAGTCTGTGTCTCCGCAGGACAGTGAGACCCGAAGTAAAATGCTCTACCTTGATTAACCTTTGCCCCTGTGATGTATGTAATTAGTCTCTGCTTTACGAACATCAACTGGCTAAGATTGTCCAGCTTTCTCTTCTGTCGTTGATAATACTTTTCAGACCATGTAGCCTTTTCTCTTAGATGCTTACACCCACCCCCAACCCCCCCACCGTGTCTTCCTTCGATTCCGAGACTATTGAGCTCTCTTGGATTTCCCACCCTGTCCTTTCTCAGATTAGAAAGCAATGTAGTGTGTTTAACCTCAGTGGCGTATGTGACAGGTTAAACTCATTTCCTGTTTGGGACACTGAGGAAGTTATTACTGTTCTTTTTGTCATCAGATCCCAGGGCCCTTGGAGATGATCCACATCAAGCCTCTCCCTGTACAAATGCAGGAACGAAGGCACAAGTGACTGCTCAAGGTTCCTTGGTTTCCCAAGGCTTTGTGCTTTTTTGCTGCACTAGCATCATGTATCCCGTTAGCCTTTTCCAGGATGAATAACCTGTATCCCTTCTCTCTAGGCCTTATTCTCTTAAGTCCTTGAATTATTTAGTGTATCTTCTCTGACTCCCTTTCAGTTCTTCCATCCTTTTGAAATTGTGGAGCCTGGTAGAAGATACAGGAGGATACATTATTAGAGGAGGTCTAATAATGAACAAAAAAATAATTCAGTTAAGTCTCCATTATCTCTGGCATGTCTATACTTTCTCGGTTTTTTAAGGCAGTGCTTTTTAACATGCTAAGCAAGACAGAGATGGAAGGGAAGGTCTGTCAGCATTCATTTCCATGCCTTCTAAAAACTAAATAAGACTTCTCCATTTGTGCTCATTTTTGACTATCTGGTGTTCTCTTGCTGTTTAAAAACACCTTTTTTTTTTTTTTTTCTTCATAGAGGACTGGCTAGAGAGTACTATAGGAATCAGAGTGTTAGAAAGGGTTCTTACAGCTCCAAGGCAGTTCTTCAGAAGAAAAACCTGAGACTTACAGGAGTTGGTGGGACCTGCCCAGAGCCTCCTGGTTTTTGTTTGAGGGTCTTATTCACTAAAAAGGCTCCTTCCTCATTCCCACCACAGTGTACTTGGTCTTTGTACTTGGTGGTATGGACCAGCTGTGTCACTTCCCTGAAGGAGCAGTGAAAACTCTGGCAAAACAAAGTTTGAGTTTGTGCTTTGCAGGCAAATGTCATTGATAACAGAACATCAGGTGCTCAGATCAAGGTTAAGGACTGTTCTATTTTAGAAAAGGAAGGTGTGTCCAATTCTATTTTCCCAAATGGCCACAACCTTAAACATCCCATTCTCCAGTTGTTACCGTAGGACACTGCCCTCCTGCCACCTGGCTGTGGTGGCTGTGTTTCTTTTTCCTTGAATGTAGGCAGGACTCATGATACCTCTGACCAGTGAATAAGTCAGAAGTGATGCAAGGTTGGATCATGAAAAGGATGCAGTTTTACTTGACTTGCACTCTTTCTTCAGACAGTCACTTTTTGGAGTTCAGCCTCATGCTCAGAGAAAGTCCATGCCATGTGGAGAGGCCACATGGAGGTGACTCCAGCTGACATCTCAGCCAGCGCCAACATCAACCTGCAGACATATGAGAGACTAAGCCTTTAGAGGACACATAGCTGAAGTCACAGACATCATGGTGCAGAGGCAGGTCATCTCCTTTGTGCCCCAGTGTCCTAATTCCTTACTTGTAGAAACCAAGAGAGAATAAATGATTGCTCTTGTTTTAAGCCAGTAGGTATTTTTTATTACTCATCAGTAAATATCTAATAAGGGAGTATGTATAGGGGCAGGACCTCAAAATTTGGACTCTTGGGTACAGAGGGCAAAAGGAACACTTGCCCTTTGTCCCAAGGCTACTTAGATTCTGCGTCACTCATCGTTTCAGATACTCATTGCTACATAACAAATCACCCTAAAACCTAGTGGCTTAAAACAGAATTATTTTATTCCTGTCTCGGCTATGTCATTTTGCTTCTGGTCTTTCATGTAGTTGCAGTTAGATGTGGCTGGGGCTGGAATCATCTGGAAGGCTTCCTCTCATGTCTACTGTCTGTTGCTGACTGTCAGCTGACCTTAGCTGTGGTTGTCAGCCAGAATACTTGGAAGGTATCTAGTCCATGTGGCTGGGCTTCCTCTTACCTTGGTGGCTGGGTTCCAACAATAGGCATTTCAGGAGCATCAAGTAGAAACTGTTGACTTTCATGAACTAGTCTTAAGAAGTCACATAATCACTTCCTCTGTAGTTACAGCTCAGAGAGAGGAAACATTGACCCGACCCACCCTGCCCCCTGCCCCAAGCTCTGGAGGGAGGCGTGTCATTGTCACTTTGTAAGAAGAGCCTGTAGAATGGGATGTTTTGTAGTCAACTTTGGAAAATGTAATCCTTCACTGTTAGGCTTCTAATTTAGTCTTTCTCCCCAATTTAGTTAATAATGTCCTCCATCTAACTACTTGAACTTCATACATGTGCCAAGCACTGTAAGAGGTTTAGAGGTCACAGAGCCTTTTTTCTAAGGAGTAAGGGAGAGTCAAGTAAGTCCAGCCGCAAATTCCGTTACAGTGTGGAGAGGAAGGCAGGGGGTGTGCAGAGAGTGTGGTGGGAGTATCGCTGTGGGGAGCCCAAGTCTGCCTGGATGTTAAGGAAGTACTCACCCAGACTGGGTTCTTAAGAGGTACCATGCTTGTCGACAGGGCTTTAGATGATTTCAGCATGCAGGACCAGCCAGAGCAGAGACAGTAGTGTATAAAGGGTACTAACTGGGTGAGATAAGTAGCCTGTTGAGGCCAGAATTTGCAGTTCATGGAGTTAGTGGTTGGAAGTGAGAGTGAAAGGGATGTTTGAGTCAGTTTGTTGTGAAGGCCCTGTGTGTCATAATAATGATTTTGAATTTTATTCTGTGGGTAGTGGCAGTATGTTTTTTAAGGCAGGTGAGTGTTGTGACTCTCACAGGTGAGAGGTGTGTACTTTAAGAAGGTTGCTTAAAGGGAAGCAAAGTTAGTGATAGGTGGACCAGCTGAGAAACCCAGTCAGGTTAAAGGGTTTAAGATCTTGAAATGGGATGGTAGCAGTGAAAGAATTACTTTGTCTTCCACTTTCGTAATTCTGAAATTCTTGGGGCTGGATGTGTTTCAGAATTTAGAAATTTTTGGATTAAAAAAGATGACCTGGTATATTTATGATATAGTCTAAGATCTGGAGCAGCATACCATAGTCCAGCATGTTTATTTCTGTAGCAAAATATATGAATGGGATAAATAAAGGCTATAAGTAGCCTCACATTAGATTAGATTTCTCCAAAAGAGGTTATGCCAAACAAGTGTGGAAAACTTCTGTTTTTCAACACTTTTTGGACTTGGGAATTACAGTTAAGTGATTGTAGGTGTGTGACATACACAGGAAAGTCACTTTTTTGTTACAGGCAAATCTCCTGAATGTTGAGGATCCTAGCATAGCGGCTTGGCAGCACTGGGGGAGCTGGTCCGCCTCCAGTAACGTGTAGCTGAGGGGATTTGACAGATACTGAGCAGTGTTGTGCTGGTGCTGATGGTCGTGAAGGGGAGGTGGACCTCACGTGGGCCGATGGTATCTGGGACGGTGTCCAGCGAGATGTGAGTCAGAACCCACTCGGTGAAGGAGAGAGAGAAGAGCAGGCCAGGCATACAAGCACATGCAAAGGCCCTGAGGCAGGCCTGGATGATTGGACCCTGGAAGGACTCTAGTAGAGTGGTGCAGAGAGAACCACCAAGAGAGGAGACAGACAAGTGATGGGCTAGCACTTATCTTGTTCATGCCAGGCACTGTTCTAAACACTTAATGTGAATTATCTCAGCCAATCCTCAAAGCAACCCAATGAGGTATTCTACTACCATTTCCATCTTAGAGGCGAGAAAATTGAGTCTCAGCAATGTGAAAAAAGTCAGGGTGACGCCCAAGCCTTGCCCTGGGCTGCCTGACTTGCGCTTGTTACTGCCATACCCTCCA
Source organism: Cervus canadensis (assembly GCF_019320065.1). Lineage (NCBI taxonomy): Eukaryota > Metazoa > Chordata > Mammalia > Artiodactyla > Cervidae > Cervus > Cervus canadensis. Next base: position 68,039,313 of record NC_057389.1, read on the forward strand.
TACCAGTGGGACTCGGAGCGGCAGCGCCTCCTGGATGAGTGCATGGGCTCTGTTGGCCAGGAGATGGACTGTCTCATTCCATGGGCACAGCCATCTCCTGGAGAGTGCGTGCGTTTGTGTGTTAACACACCACTAACTTGTAGGCAGAGTAGAGGATCGTGCCCTGGAGAATAAGGGGAGAAGTAGTAGGAAATGGCACTGGGACTGTGGGAGAGTCTGTGTGGAAAAGGGGTGGGCCTGGGAATAGTTATGTCCTGTGCTCCGATGGCAAGAGAAGGAAGTTCTGTTTGACAATTTAGAGGAAAGGGTTGTGGAGTGGAGAACAAAGTCCTGAGCGCTAAGTTGGAGGCCTGGTGGACTGGGGCAGCTGTTTGCTATGGGCTGTCTAGCCATTCACAAGGTTTATAGACTTGCTAAGGGTACAGTCTGCAGAGGGGCTGAGAAGATTGGTTTGATCTGCCTGGCTTAGAAGGGTGGTGGGGAGGTCTTCTAGGCCATGGGGTAGTGGGTGTGGTCTACCTAGTTCTAATGTCTGGAGAAGAGTGAGGATGGATATGGTCCCTTGGGGTTTTGCCACCACTCTGAGAGCCTCTTGGCCTGAGGTGGCTCATTGATAAGTCTGAGACAGGCCTGCTCCTCCAGCCCTGAAGCCAACACTTGAAATGATGGAGTTCAGTTTCTCTTTTCTTTCCCCCATCCTTCTGCCTGAAGTCTTTTCCTACCCAGTCACTTGGGAGGCAGGACATGGAGGGTTAGGGATTCCAACACTGACCACATCCTCAGGCAGAGGGAAGAAAAACTGGGAATCTGTGTGTGTTTCTCTTCTGGGAAACCCTGATTGGTAAATGAGCACTGATAAAATGGAAATTTAATGACACAATAAAACAGAGGCTTCTAAGAAGACTGGTGCTATGGAGTTGTGAGTGTGGATGGTTTCTGGAAGGAAGATAGGAGGAGGTGGTGCTTGCAGGGGCTGGAGGGGTCTCAGAGGAGGGAGGCAGGATCCATTCCCTGTAGAGACCATTCAAGATCAGCCCTTTGATCCTTGGATACTGGATCGGCCTGCTTGAGAGCCCAGGAGCACAGAGATGAAATCTGGGACCCGAGATTCTGGTTAGCATTAGTGAACTGGGCTGTGAGGCAGAGGGTAGCTGGCAGAGCAGCCAGCACAAGAGAGTGCAGACCTGCAGCTTTTGGGTGTGAAGTGTTGAGACCAGAGGCAGGAATGCCAAGGTGAAAGTTGCATGCTCAAGAATGGCAGCTGTCCTGGCATTGAAGGGTGTGGTAGATCCTTTAAGTAATGAGGTCTGGTAGAGTGAGGGGCCTGGCAGGACCATGCCTTTTTCTTGTTGGCTGTGTGTGCCAGTCTCTTCCCAGAGCCTGGCAGAGAGCAGGTCGCGTCATGGCAGATCGTGGAATGGTTGAAGAGTTCAGGACAAATAGATGGTCCCCAGTTCTTCTGATGTGTCCAGCTGGGGCCATATTGGACGAAGCTAGTCAGAGCTGTGGGCTATGTCTCTGTTTGATTTTATTTGAAAATAACTTCAAAATATAAAAAAGTTGCAAGAATAAAAATGGTGTAAGGATTCTCATATTCCCTTTATTCAGATCCACCTATTAACATTTTGTTCCATTTTCTCTTCTTATTTATTCTTGATATTTTTGTTCTGAACCATTTGGAAGTTGCATCTACCATGGCTCTCTGTACCTAATTACTTCATCGTGTATTATATAAGAATTGGGATATTCTTTTATATAACCATAGTGTGGTTATCAACTAGTCATAGTTGATATTTTGATCAACTAAATATTTTGATATACTGTCTATATTCTAATTTTGTCATTTGATGTAATAATATCTTTTTGAAAAGTTTTATTGAGGTATAAATGATATACAGTAAACCTTATGTATTTAAAGTCTGCATTTTCATAAGTTTGTTCATGTATATTCAGCCCATGAAACTATCACCCCCACAAAGTTTCCTAGTAATACCTCCCCTGATGGTCTCACTGCCTCCATTCCTAGGCAGACACTGATCGGTATGTGTTCCTTCATATGTTGCAACATTATTTTGAGATTTGTCTATGTGTGTGTGTATCAGTAGTTTGTTTCATTCATTTTATTTGTTTTCTGTGCTTCATTTTCATTGCTGAGTGTTACTTCGTTCCGTGGATAAGCCGCAGTTATCAGTATCCAGTGCTGATGAGTGTTCGGGTTGTTTCCACTTTTGGGCTGTTATGAGGAAAGCTCCCTCAAACATTCTACGTGGGTTTTTTTTTTTCATTTTTATTAGTTGGAGGCTAATTACTTTACAATATTGTAGTGGTTTTTGCCATACATTGACATGAATCAGCCATGGATTTACATGTATTCCCCATCCCTATCCCCCTTCCCGCCTCCCTCTCTACCCGATCCCTCTGGGTCTTCCCAGTGCACCAGCCCTGAGCACTTGTCGCATGCATCCAGCCTGGACTGGTGATCTCTTTCACCCTTGATAGTATACATGTTTCGATGCTATTCTCTCTAAACATCCAACCCTCGCCTTCTCCCACAGAGTCCAAAAGTCTGTTCTGTACATCTGTGTCTCTTTTTCTGTTTTGCATATGGGGTTATCATTACCATCTTTCTAAATTCCATATATATGTGTTAGTATGCTGTAATGTTCTTTATCTTTCTGGCTTACTTCACTCTGTATAATGGGCTCCAGTTTCATCCATCTCATTAGAACTGATTCAAATGAATTCTTTTTAATGACTGAGTAATATTCCATGGTGTATATGTACCACAGCTTCCTTATCCATTCGTCTGCTGATGGACATCTAGGTTGCTTCCATGTCCTGGCTATTATAAATACATGGGTTTTTTTTATAGACATTTGTTTTCATTTCTCTTGGGTGTATATGTAGGAGTGGACTTGCTGGGTCATGTGGTATCCCTGTTTAGCGTTTTGACAAACTGCCAAACTACTTTAAAAGGACTTCAGTTCTTTATCTCACACCATATATGAAAACTAATTCAAAATGAATCATAAATGTAAATGTAAAACTTAAAACTGTAAAACATAAAAAAGAAAACATAGGAAAAAAATCTCTGTGACTTTAACAAAGATTTCTTTTTTTTTTTTTTTGCAGTTATGAAGTTTATTGTGGGTAACTTACACAAAGGAAGTATCAGGCAGACAACAATCCAGAGCCATTCATAGCTACAAAAGATTTCTTAAATACAACACCAAAAACATGATTCATTAAAAAAAAAAAAAAAAAAACTGAAAATTAGAAATCATCAAAATTAGAACTTCTATTCTTAAACTGATTCTATTATGAGAATCAGACAAATTTTTTATTTTTGCTAGTCTGATGGGTGAGAAATGTTGCCTTAGTATAGTTTTAATTAGAATTTTTCTTATCATAAGTGAAATTGAACACCTTTTCATACATCTATGGGCCATTTTAGTACTTTTTTGTGTGAGTTATGCTAGTGTTTTAGACAGGGAATTTTTGGCTTTTTTTCCCCTCAGTTTTTAAGAAGTTTTTTGTTTGTTAGGGTATCGGCTTTTTATTTGTGATGTGTGTTTTCAAATTTTCTCTTCCAGTTTGTTATTTTTCTTTTGACTTGGCTTATGGTGTTTTTGGAGAAGGAAATGGCAACCCACTCCAGTATTCTTGCCTGGAAAATTCCGTGGAGAGAGGAGCCTGGTGGGCTACAGTCCATGGGGTCGAAAAGAGTCAGACACAACTTAGCAACTGAGCACACATGGTACTTTTAGCCATGCAGAAGTATTGTATTTCTTACGACATCTGTATTTTAGGGCATACTTAGAAAGCCTTTCCCTATATAAGCTATAGAGGAATTGACATAAATCTTTTAGCACTTGTATGTTTTTAGTTTTCTACTTAAATATCTAGTCCACTTGAAATTTATTCTTGTATACAGATCTTATTTTTGTCCGCAAATACCTGTATAGTTGTTATAACACTATTAATAAGACCATTCTTTTTTTTTGCCCCAGTAATTCTAATTATCCTCTTTATCATATATTAGATTTTTACATGTATTTGGGTCTATTTCTGTAGTTGAAATTCTATTCCTTTGCATGATCTGTTTAATTTCCATTCCTTGAATGATCTGTTTGTTTACACATCAGAACCGCATTGTGTTGTTCATTCACTCAGTTGTGTCCGACTCTTTGCGACCCCCATGGACTGCAGCACACTAGGCTTCCCTGTCCACCATCTCCCATAGCTTGCTTAAACTCATGTCCATTGAATTGGTGATGCCATCCAACCATCTATCTCATCCTGTCATCTCCTCCTCCTCCTAACTTCTGTCTTTCCCAGCATCAGGATCTTTTCCAGTGACTTGGCTTTTTGTATCAGGTGGAAAAAGTATTGGAGTTTCAGCTTTAGCATCAGTGCTTCTAGTGACTATTCAGGGTTGATTTCCTTTAGGATTGACTCGTTTGATCTGATCAGCATCACACACTTTTAATTATAGAGGCTTTGTCATGTGTAGTATATCTGGTAGGGCTAGTCCCTCTTCACAGCTTGTTCATTTTCATCATTTTCCTAGATGTTCTGTTTGAACTTCGGTGCCAGTTTGACTAGCTCTACAAAACATACTTTTATTGAGATTTTTGATGAAGCTGAGGTGTCCTAACCAAGAACAAGGGATATTTAAGTCGCCTTTTGTCTTTTCAGGAATTATAAGTTCCTGTAGGTTTTTGCATATTTCTTGTTTATCCTGAATAGTGTATCATATCATACATTTCATATCATTTCATAGCTATTATAAATAAGGTTTTCTCTTTGTTGTTTAATGAAACAATGAAAAAATTCATTGTTTATTTGATGAGTTATTATTTGTGGATATGAAGGCTATTGATATTTGCACGTTAATTTTTATCTGCCACTACCTGACTCAATTCTTTGATTGTTTGGGTTGGACTTATCATTGTTTCTCTTAGAGTTTTCCAGGCATATTCTCATAGCATCAGCACATTTGTACTTCTGCCTGTAATTGTATTCTACAGTCGAATTGCATTGGCTGATCCCTCCAACAGAATGTTAAACAGTCATGTAGATCTGGTCCCTGACCTTCATGGGAATGCCTCTGGTGCTTCCTTATTAGGTAAGGTGCTGGCTTTAGTCCTGAGGTGTGACATTAAGAATTTTAAAATCAGTAATCTTTGGGCAGTTTGATTTGAGGAACGGGAGGCAGATGGTCTTACCCCCCACCTCTCCTAAGCTCTGGATGGAAGATGGTAAACAAAATCTGTCAGGTAGAGAAGGGGTGTGTGGGGTTCCTTTGCTTCCTCTCTTCCACCAACATCATTCTCTACATATACTGCTCCCCCACTTCCCCCTCAAAAAAACCCACATTTCTTTTTAGAGGATTCATAAACTCATTTTGGAGTCGGGGAGCATGCTATCCTAATCCTGTTCTTCCATACAGATTGACCCTCTGAATTAGGGAATGGGTATCTCTTTTCTAAGAGAGGTCTAGAGTTAAGCTCCTGGCCTTCCTTGTCCTGACCTTTCTCATCTGTTTCTGCCCCCCTTCTTCTACTCTGGAGCAGCCCTGCACCCTGTGATGATGGTTGTTTTTCTCCTCTCCTCAGGTTCATGGCTGCTTCCTAATCCCGGAGCCCAGAGGAAGCATCCCTAGAACCGTGGGGGTGTGAGCCAGGCAAGCTGAGGGCAGCCTTGAGCCCTACCCTTCCCGCCTCCCCTGCGGGGGCCAGGATGCTGAAGAAGCAGTCTGCAGGGCTTGTGCTGTGGGGCGCCATCCTCTTTGTGGCCTGGAACGCCCTGCTGCTCCTCTTCTTTTGGACACGCCCAGCGCCTGGCAGGCTACCCTCAGACAGTGCTCTTGATGATGACCCCGCCAGCCTCACCCGCGAGGTGATCCGCCTGGCCCAGGACGCCGAGGTGGAGTTGGAGCGGCAGCGGGGCCTGTTGCAGCAGATCAGGGAGCACCATGCTAGGTGGAGCCAGCGGTGGAGGGTACCCACCGTGGCCCCGCCTGTCCCGCCGCGAGTGCCTGTGACCACTCCACCAGCTGTAATCCCCATCCTGGTCATCGCCTGTGACCGCAGTACTGTTCGGCGCTGCCTGGACAAGCTGCTGAATTACCGGCCTTCAGCTGAGCGCTTTCCCATCATCGTCAGCCAGGACTGCGGGCATGAGGAGACAGCCCAGGTTATCGCCTCCTACGGCAACGCTGTCATGCACATCCGGCAGCCCGACCTGAGCACCATTGCAGTGCCACCTGACCACCGAAAGTTCCAGGGCTACTACAAGATTGCTCGGCACTACCGCTGGGCACTGGGCCAGGTCTTTCACGAGTTCAAGTTCCCAGCAGCCGTGGTGGTAGAGGATGATCTGGAGGTGGCTCCAGACTTCTTTGAGTACTTTCAGGCCACTTACCCGCTGCTGAGGGCCGACCCCTCCCTCTGGTGTGTGTCTGCCTGGAACGACAATGGCAAGGAGCAGATGGTGGACTCCAGCAAGCCCGAGCTGCTCTACCGCACAGACTTTTTCCCTGGCCTGGGCTGGCTGCTGTTGGCTGAGCTCTGGGCTGAGCTGGAGCCCAAGTGGCCCAAGGCCTTTTGGGACGACTGGATGCGCCGGCCAGAGCAGCGGCAGGGCCGTGCCTGCGTGCGACCCGAAATCTCCAGAACAATGACCTTTGGCCGCAAAGGTGTGAGCCACGGGCAGTTCTTTGACCAGCACCTCAAGTTTATCAAGCTGAACCAGCACTTCGTGCCCTTCACCCAGCTGGACCTGTCTTACCTGCGACAGGAGACCTACGACAGGGATTTCCTTGCACGAGTCTATGGTGCTCCCCTGCTGCAGGTGGAGAAAGTGAGGACCAGTGAGCGGAGCGAGCTGCAGGAGGTGCGAGTGCAGTACTCGAGCAGGGACAGCTTCAAGGCCTTTGCCAAGGCCCTGGGGGTCATGGATGACCTCAAGTCTGGCGTCCCCAGGGCCGGCTACCGCGGCATTGTCAGCTTCCTGTACCGGGGCCGCCGTGTCCACCTGGCCCCACCCCAGACCTGGGGTGGTTATGATCCTAGCTGGAATTAGCAGCACCTGTGTGTCCGTCGTGGGCCCCCTCCTTGGCATCTCATGGCCTAAGATGGGACCGCAGTCCCTGGACTTCATCGTCCTCTCTGTGTTTCTCTCTTGGGTCCATTTATCTTTTTTTTTTTTTTTTTTCTTTTTCCGAGTGGCATTCAAGTGCGCAGATGTTAAGGTGAGGGTTATTCTCTCATTCTCAAGGGGGTCAAATCAGGGGACTCTTTCTGGGATATGTTGGGGGACTTATTAAGCAAGAAACCACTGTGTGGTAGGAGGGACTTGGGCTTGTCATGGCCACACACGTCCACATTCCAGGTGTTCTCCTAGGACATCAGCGGAGAGGTTGGCAACTTTAGTTCTCTTGATCAGGCCTCTTTTCCCTGTCCTGGCTCTTCTAGCCAGAGTATAAGGCCTCCCCCTGTACCTGTCCCCGGCCATTTCTGCTTTCTCCCAGTTGGAGTAGGGGTAGGAGGCTGGATTATGTGAGAAGGGCATGTATCTGTGCCAGAATGAGACTAACCAAAGGGGTTCCATCATTGTCAGGGTCTGGATAGAGCTGTTAGGTTGTCAGGGTTTACTGCCTCCTGCCTGTATTTCTCTTCTTCCCCTCTCCTTCATCTCTGACCTCCTCTCAGCTCTTCTTTCTATGCAGCCCAGTTGTTTATGATTCTGAGATGAAGTGGGGAAGGGGAAAAGCAGAACATTCCCTCAGCTCATCCGCTGTGGTGGGGAGAAAGCCTTGGATGCTGGGGCACCCCTCCCTCATTCTTCCTCTAAGAAACAGACTGCCCCTCCCACCTCTCCTTCCAGTCTTTTCCAAAAACCAATCCTTTCCCTGTTGCTCTAGGACAGTTCACATTAACCTGGCTTCTGGAGGCCCTCTCAGTGTGAGGTACGGCAGCCAAGACCATTCAGCCCAGCCTCCCTCTTCTCTCCCAGATGTCCCTGGGCACGCAGATCAGGAGGCGGGTGGGCTGGAGAGCAGCGTGTGTGTTTTTGTTCTTGCCTGACCTCAGTTCATGGAGGAAAGTTTAAGCTACAGAATTATTTTCAAAAATAAAGGCTGAATTGTCTGAAAAACTGTGTGTTTATGTGTCCTGGAAAAGGAGGTGGGAATGGAAAAGGGAGGTGAAGGGTGGAGGAAGAAAAGAATGAGGACTGAAGGAAGGGGCTGCACAGAGAAGAAGTAAATCCGTTGGAGGAAGAAAAGCAGATGACAGGAAGATAAGAGCAGGGAGTGGGGAGGGAAGGCATAGGAGAGCTGAGGAGGGGCCTGGGTGTGAAAGGCCAGGCTTGGAGGTGGAGAGGACCTCCGCCTTTACTCCCCTACTGCTAATCTCTGTAGAGGTGGGCTGTGGCCCCTCAAGGCCTGAGAGAACGTGGGCCTCCCCTCCTGCAGTGGGTATGTGGTGTGGGCGCCCTCTGCTGGCCCAGGCACCATTTCCTAGGCATCCGAGCTGACAGCTGGATCAACTCTGGCAGTAGCACATGGAGCGTGAGAATGGCTTTTACACTGCCACCCAGAACACCCACACATAAATGGCAAACTTTCCCTGAAACTATTCCTGAGAGTTTCTGTTACCCACTTTTTTTTTTTAATGCTGCTTGTGACCCATCAACTTGATTTCGTTAGGGGGTTTGAAAACCCTGGGCTAGGTGACTTTGTTGATAGTAACCACCCTTGAGCGTCACATCAGGTGGATGAGCTGTGGAGAAGGGGGTGTAACCAGGTCACTGAGGGAGCAACTCTGGCCTCGCTACTGGGCTCAGGAATTTTCTCTCTGCTAAGGGGTGTTGAAGCTGAAACTCCAATACTTTGGCCACCTGATGCAAAGAGCTGACTCATTTGAAAAGATCCTTATGCTGGGAAAGACTGAGGGCAGGAGGAGAAGGGGACAACAGAGGATGAGATGGTTGGATGGCATCACCGACTCAATGGACATGAGCTTGAGTAAACTCCGGGAGTTGGTGATGGACAGGGAAGCCTCGTATGCTGCAGTCCATGGGGTCCCAAGGAGTCAGACATGACTGAGCGACTGAACTGAACTGAACTCAAGGGAACCAGTGTTCAGACATTCATTTTAACCTTGTAGATTCTTGTAGAGCTAGTTTTGTCTTCCCACATCCTCTTAGATCGATTATTTAATGTTGTTCTGGGTTAGGGACATGGTCGTTGTCCATGATTTGCAAGGCTCTATCTCACCTGACAACAGGATCGGGTGTATTTTGGTCTTGGCACTAAATTAACAGTTGCTTACCAAGTGCATTGTTTTTATGCTCCACAATTAAAATTAACTCATTTAATCCTCAAAAAGATCATGGGTAGTAATTAATGCTCTGATTTTACAGACATGGAAATGGCACAGAGAGGTTCCTTTGGCCAAGGCCACACACCTAGTTGGGGTGGAATGGAGCCCATGTTTAGTGAAATTAAAAGATGCTTGTTCCTTTAAGGAAAGTAATGACAGACCTTGTTCAGTTCAATTCAGCCGCTCAGTTGTGTGTGACTCTGTGACTCCATGGACTGCAGCGTGCCAAGCTTCCCTGTCCATCACCAACTCCCGGAGCTTACTCAAACTCATGTCCATTGAGTTGATGATGCCATCCAACCATGTCATCCTCTGTCATCCCCTTCTCCTGCCTTCAATCTTTCCTAACGTCAGGGTCTTTTCCAGTGAGTCAGGTCTTCGCATCAGGTGGCCAAATTATTGGAGTTTCAGCTTCGGTATCAGTTCTTCCAATGAATACTGAGGACCGATTTCCTTTAGGATTGACTGCTTTGATCTCCTTGCAGTCCAAGGGACTCTCAAGAGTCTTTTCCAACATCACAGTTCAAAACCATCAATTCTTCAGCACTCAACTTTCTTAATGGTTCAAATCTCACATCCATACATGACTATTGGGAAAACCATAGCTTTGACTAGATGGACCTTTGTTGGCAAGATAATGTCTCTGCTTTTTAATGTGCTGTCTAGGTTGGTCATAGCTTCTTCCAAGGAGCAAGCGTCTTTTAATTTCATGACTGCAGTCACCATCTGCAGTGATTTTTTAGCCCAAGAAAATAGTCTTTTACCATTTCCATTATTTCCCCATCTATTTGCCATGAAGTGATGGGACCAGATGCCATGATCTTTGTTTTTTGAATGTTTTTTTCACTTTCTTCAAGAGGACAGCCCAAGACAGAGTATAAAAAGCTGAGACAGTTTTTTCACTTTCTTCAAGAGGACAGCCCAAGACAGAGTATAAAAAGCTGAGACATCACTTTGCTGACAAAGGTCCGTAAGTCAAAGCTATGGTTTTTCCAGTAGTCATGTATGGATATGAGAGACCATAAAGAAGACTGAGCACCCAAGAATTGGTGCATTTGAGTTGTGGTGCTGGAAAAGACTCTTGCGAGTCCCTTGGACTCCAAGTGAAACTGTTTAGCACAGATTGGGACTTGAACCCACATGACTGGGACTGGAACCCAGCCAAAACCCACGGTACCTGGTTTTAGGACCTAATGAAGCTCAGGTTCTTGATGTCTCATCGCAGAAAGAAATCAGTGAGAGACAAGGTGAAAGGTAAGAAGTGGTTTTATTCAGATACAGATGAAAACACACTCCACAGACTGTGGACCATTGCAGAGGGCGAGTGCAGCAGTGAAATGTAGCTTGGTTAGTTTTTATAAGCTGGGTAATTTCATATGCTGATGAGTAGGAGGATTATTCCAACTGTTTTGGGGAAGGGGCAGAAGTTTCCAGGATTTGGGCCACCGCCCACTCCATGGTCTTTTGACAGTGACTTGGAACTGTCATGGCACCTCTGGGTGTGTCATTTCACTTGCTGATTTAGGATCAAGGTCTAGTCTCGTCTGCCATCTTGGTCCCATTTGATTCTAATCAGTTTATGTTATGTGCTTGGGCTATGTCATTCTTTCAAAAGTTGTGCCCTGCCTTTTTCTCTCCTGTTATATAAGGAGATCAAACCACTCAATCCTAAAGGAAATAAACTCTGAATATTCATTGGAAAGACTGATGCTGAAATTCCAATACTTTGGCCATGTGATGTGAACAGCCAACTCTGGAAAAGACCCTGATACTGGGAAAAATTGAAGGTGGGAGGAGAAGGGGACGACAGAGAACGAGATGGTTGGATGGCATCACTGACTCTATGGGCATGAGTTCGAGTAAACTCCGGGAATTGGTGATGGACAGGGAGGCCTGGCGTGCTGCAGTCTACGGGGTCGAGAAGAGTTGGACACGACTGAGTGACTGAACTGAATTGAACTTAATCAGGACCATCCCTTTTCTATCTTTTACTTCATTTCCTCCAAGGCTATCTCAGCCTTCCTTGTACTTTGGTCTCCTCTCCCTCAGGCCCCTGGGTGGCAGATGGGGCTGGGCTGTCAGGTCTAACAGCAGGTGGGGGTGGGAGGGCAGCTGTCCCAGAGAGATTGCAGAGGAGGAGACAGAAGACTCAGGCTGGTTTCTCCTCAAGTGAGGAGCATTTTCAGGGGTCTCTGTGTTCTGTTTGTCTTTCTTTTGATGTGCGTCCCCAGAGAGGCCAAGTGATTCGTGTGTGCCTGGCTGCTACCCCTCAAACCATGATCCTCCTGTAGATAACAAAGCAAGCAGAAGTACTGAATGGAAAAAGTATGGGTGTCATTAAACCTGCAGAGCTATGATAACCTTGAGTCCAGAGATTAAAGATAATTCAGGAGCTGACAGGAGCTGGGTACTGAGCTCACCCAGCTCAACATGGCTCCCAGGTGAGCTGGGCCTGATCTTGGGAGACAGCAGAGAGCAGCAATTTGAAGCAGAATCTTAGTTGCCTACCTAGGAATTGAATTTGGATAGCTTGGGTAAAACATTAGGAATCTTAGCCACCAGACCACAAGAGGGTATGTAGGAGAATGGCTAGAAGCTAGAAGCAAGTTCCCCTGACTCTTGTCCCATTTGAAAAATTAATTTCTCAAGGAGGCAAGAACTGTAAAAATAGGTATAAAGTTTATCATTAGAGACACGATATAATGTGTGGGAGAGCACACAGAGAAACAGTTGATTTAAATAAGACAGAAGCAAGGCAGAAATACACACGTGGAGAGAAAGGGCATCCTCCCTAATGGGGAGAGCAGTAAAGAGGTGATTAAATCTGTGTATAGGGCAGTTCTTCCAGGTCTTTATTTGGTTTTGGCCAATTATCTCATTTCTTTTCTCACTCCTGATCTGTTCTAGGTCCCTCCCCAATATGCATGTGCAACTTTTTGCCAAGAGGGATTCCAGTGCAGAGGCCTGTGGGAGTTTTAGCGTCACCTATTATGGGGTGACACCCCCTCCTTTTTGAACCCCGAGGAGCATTCCTGTGCACGTGCAGTCAGGAGGGTTTCCTTGACCCCAGAAATCATCATCTTATCTCTTTACTCCAACAGGGCTCAGCTCCTGCCATTAACTTTGTCCTTGGAAAACAAAGCTTCAATTTTACCCTGCTTGACAAACACCCACTGTCCAGCCCTGGGACCCACCTACCTCCTCCCTCAGGCCCTCACTGGAACCTTGGTGACTGACTGGTATGGTGCTTTCAGGTCCCAAGTTCCCGAGGGTGGAGGGTTTGTCCGTGAGATGTTCAGGGTACAGCTGCCCACAGGTGGCCTCCTGGGGACCTGATGTGTTTGTGGGCCCGGAAGTGGCTTGGGCCAGCCCACCCCTCCTCTGCCTCGGCTTTGGCATTTCAGCCTCTGCCAGTGACCCATAGCCCTTCCTCCTCCACTTCCTGCCATACTCTTCAGCCTCTGCTATTTCCGCCTTCCCTCCACTCCACAAGTTTCTCAGCCTTGGTCTTATCTGGGTCATCGTGGTGGGATCTCATTCGTGGGCCCAGTTACCCCCAGTGTACACAAATGTGTTGAGTAGGGTCTCTGACCAGGGTTCCCCTGAACCTTTTGTTGGCAACTTAGGGTTTGTTCAAAACTGGACCAAGGCTGGGGGTTGCAGCTGGGGGTGTGGTAGGCAACCAGGGATGGGCCGCAGGCAGAGGAGTTGAGGAGGGGGGTTGGGGCTGGTGGAAGCTGGTGGGGGAGAGGTGGGGACTGTTAGATGGTTAGCTACAATGACCTTTAATCTGTTGTGTTTTTTTTTTCACAATAACCTTTTAAAATGAAAGGTATCATTCATTAACACTTTTTTTCATATTACCAAAGCAAAACATGTTCATTTTAGAAATCAGAAAGCAAATAATAAAACATTCACACTTACAATCCACCACCCCCTATCTCTATTTACAGTCAGACTTCTTTCTCATATATGTAGATAAATAGATAAATCATCTATAAAGTCATAAAATTACATAAATACTTATTTAGCTTTATATAAGTTAAACATTTATATATATCCTATATATTGTTTTATAACCATGTCACATATTCACCGTCACCATAATTATGATCATTTACCTTTTTCCTTAAATATATTTAACAAACACTTGGAGTTTCAGGCTTCCTGAAAGGATTTCCTTAGAGATAAGTGGTTTGCCTCCAGCCCAGTTGGGGCCTTGAGTTTCTGTCCGTTCTCCCACACACCTCCATCTAGGGGCAAAGGTTAGGGCCCTTCCTGATGTGGAAACACGCACCACATTTCCTGTCTTTTGAAAAAGTATATTTGACTACTTCTGTGTCATCTTTTTTTTCCCTATTTACTAAGCATTCTGAAAAATATTTATTTTATTCATTTGTCTGGGCTTCCTCAGTGGCTTAGCAGTACAGAATTCACCTGCAGTATCTGAATCGGGAAGATCCCCTGGAGAAGGACATGGCAACCCACTCCAGTATTCTTGCCTGGACAGTCCCACGGACCGAGGAGTGTGGTGGACTACAGTCCATGGCATCGAAAAGAGCCGGACACCTCTGAACGACTGAGCACATGTTTCTTTGGCTGTTCTGGGTCTTGGCTGCAGCACAAAGGCTCTTCCATCTTCGTTGTGGCATGAGGGATCTTTAACTGTGGCAGGCAAACTCTTTAGTTGCAGCATTGGGATCTAGTTCCCTGACTGTTGCGGGCAGGAAGCCAATTCTGACTCCATGTTGGAACTGTTTTTTTTACTTGCTTTTCGTTGCTTTTATCATAATCACACATAATGGCCCACCTCAGAGAATCCTGCCCCTCTGCCTGACTGTTAAACTAAAGGGCCTTTGTTCAGAACCCTGTCCACCTGTGGATGTCAGGAAGGAAGAACTTAACACATCCCCTGCCTGAGACTTGCCATTCTAGGAGATGTTTGCAAAATTAATGGCCTTTTTACTTTGCTTCCTCACCTCCCCCCATCTCTGATCTATAAAAGAATCTGGCATCCAGACCCCGTAAGTTGGTTATTTTAAGGCACTAGCCTGTCATCTTCTCCATCTGCCAACTCCCCGATTAAAGTCTCTTCCTTGCCTCAACACCTTGTCTCTCAGATTCGTTCGCCTGTCGTGCGGTGAGCAGAGTGAGTTTGAACTCAGTAACATGACCAGAAATCAAACCTGAGCTCCCTACATTGGGAGTGTGATATCTAAGCTACTGGACTACCACAGAATTCCCCCCATTGCCTGTCTCGAGACATGGTATCTTGCTTAACTGCTTTCCATTGTTTCTGCATTTTTTTTTTGTTGTTGTTGTTTAATCACTAAGTTGTGTCCAAATCTTTTGGAACCCCATGGATATAGCCCACCAGGCTCCTCTGTCCACGGGATATCCCAGGAGAGAATACTGGAGTTGGTTACCATTTGCTTCTCCAGAGCATCTTCCCGACCCAGGGACTGAACCCCCGTCTCCTGCATTGCAGGTAGATTCTTTATCCCTGAGCCACCAGGGACCACTTCTCTGATTAAATTTACTATTTGGAACTCAGGGAAGACCTAGGAAGCTAGAGTTTTCTTACAATGAGGGGTGGGGGTGGGGGTGGTGGGGATCTGCTCCCAGAAAGGCCCCACAGGGTCCTACTCTGTTTCACAGGGATCTGTGTGTCCCTTCCAGGAGATGCACTTGTATTAAACGCAGAGGACCTTTGCCTTATAAGGTATCAGTCTGGTCGCTGAAACAGAGATACCCAACACAATCTGATGTTGGGCGAAATAAGATGTTTTATTTATCATCCACTCAGAAGTCCAGGTGGGTGGTCTTTGAGGCTGCTACAACAGATTCACACCCACCAAGACCTCAGTCTTCCATTTCATCATTCCTACCATCTTCAACACATGGTTCCCAGATCCCAAAGATGGTGCCCTGGCTCCAGCTAGAAAGGAGGAAAAGAGAAGGGGAAGGCAAGCCTCTTTCTTTTTAGAATGAAACCTAGAATTTGTACATATCTTCTTTCCTCATTCCCCACTCACCAGAACTTGGTCTAGTTCCCCTATTTGCAAGGGAGCCAGGGAAATGGAGTGGCAGCCTTGTGTTCAGCTGAGCTTCTCTTACCACGTGGGACCAGACACCTTAGCCTATAGGAAGCTATGCAGTGGGTGGGAATGAGGTCCCAGGTCATGAAAGGGGACCTGGCTTCTGCTTCACTTGCTGGACTGCAGACACTCTGAGCCTTGAGCTGGGTGGGGCTGCCATGTAACAAGTCTGATGACCCCTAAACTGCTCTACTGAGAGGCTTCAGCCATGTGAGTCAGCCACTTTGCATAACCAGTCTGGGAGCATTTAGATATCTGCTGCCCTGCTGATACCTACCTGCAACTGCATGGGACACCCCAAGTGACAACCGCCCAGACAAACCCCTCCTGAATTTATGACCCATTGTAAGCAAAGTGGTTGTTTTATGATGCTAAGTTTTGGGGCAATTTGTTAAGCAACAGTAGTACCTGGTACTCTTATGTACTATATTCTGTTGCTGAAATGTTAGAAGATTTTAGGTAACCAGGAGGGAATGTTCAAACAAATATTTTGAAAATAAGAAATTTTAAACATTTACTCTTCAATCCCTAGGGGTGATGATATTGTTCTCTAGAAGACTGGCTTTATTATTTCAGTAGAAGTTGTCTTGAATTAATAGATGTGGTCTTGTTTTCATCCCCGAACTTTTTTTTTCCATTTTATATTCAAAATATGCCCCAAGTTTTTATTATGAAAAATTTCAAACCCATTGAGAATTTGAATTACTAGTACCAAGAAGACATATTCCACTGAGATGGTATGACAAGTAGTGTTTTGTCTTATGGCAGACATATAAAACTTTCTATACTATTTGAGAGAAAGTTCTTGCAGTCGAAGCAAAGAATTTTAACCACTAGACCATCAGGGAAGTCCCACATTTTTTTCTAACCATGTAAGTAATATTTGCTCGTTGTATAACTCTTGTAAAATACAGAAAAATAAAAAGAAAATAAGGTTCATCTTTTAACTGTCTTGAAAAGCAAGTTTTAAATTTGAATTGTCTTCATAGAGAAGGCACGCCCTCTGCTGACAGTAGGGTGAATTGTCAGGTAGTGGAATTTTTATTTATTGTACACCGTCTCTTGGGGATTTTTGTTGAATTGATTCTTTAGACTTATGAATGAATCAGGAAAGCGGAGTTTCTGAAATTGCAGACCTGAGCCCCAGAGCCACATACCTGGGGATTTATCAAAGTCTTAGGCGACACCTCACCTGAAACAAGTTGTCTGACTTACCATTCCTTGCTAAATTGCTTTCTTTTATTGTCCAAAGAGATAGACTTCCATCCCCGACCATACCCCGCCAGTTCTACATCCAATTACATGGCACAGACACATGGTTCTGAGGTGGGAGGGTTCTGGGTCCCTGGACTGGACAGCTGGTGTTTGTCAAGTGCAGTAGATTTTAAGCTTTGTTCTTGCCCAGACACTCCAAGGACAAAGCTAGTGGTGAAAGCTGACATCTGCTGAAGTAAAGAGATAACCTCACTCTTCCTGAGGTCATGGAAAACTTTCCTGTCTGCACATGAGCAAGAAAGCTTCTAGGGTCAGAAAGGGGGGACCCACCCCTTAATAAGTGTGGATATGCACCCACAGGCCTCTTCTGTGGAATCCCTCTTAGCAAGAAGTTGCACACACATCTTGGGGAGGGTCCAAGGGCCAGTCGGGTGTGAAAAAAGAACCAAAATAATTGGTCATAGGAAACAAAGACCCAGAAGGCCTGTCCTATATAAGTGATTCAGTCACCTCTTTACTACTTGTCTCATTCAGGACACCCACACCCCTCTCTGCGTGTATATTTCTACCCAGCTTCTGACTTACTGCTCTCCTCCCCATTAGAGAGGATGCCCATGCTCTTTCTCTGTGCATGTGTATTTCTGTCCCGCTTCTGTTTTAAATAAATGGCTTCCCTGTATGCTCTCACTCGGCTGTGCTGTTTCTAATAATGAACTTTGTACCTGTTTTTACAATTTTTGTCTCCGTCAAACATTCTTGCTTTCAAAGGGGTTAAAGAGCTGGGCCACTTTGCTTCTAGCGTCTAGCCCTTGGTGGTCTAATGGCTAAGATTCCAGGTTTTTAACCCATGCTCAGTTCCTTAGTAAGGAACTAAAATATCTCTTCAGGATCACTCATTGCTGTCTCTCTGAAGTAAGTTTCAACACCTCTCTCCCCAAACTGAACTAATGACTGTTTCTTCCTAGATTCTTTTTCTTTTTTTTTTTTATTCCTTTGATCCATCCTTCCTATCCCCTTTTCTCCAACCACATCTTGTCTTCTTTACACTTCCCACCTTCTAGGGCTTCTGGTGTAAGTTCACTGCACTTTTGTTCTTTTTTTTTTTTCCTATCAACTTCTGCCTTACTGAAAAATAGCAAATTCATGTATTCAGCAAGGCCTCTGTAAGATTTATAAAAAGAATATCCGTGGACTTCCCTAGTGGCGCAGTGGATAGGAATCTGCCTGCTAATGCAGGGGACATGGGTTCCTTCCCTGGTCCAGGAAGATTACAGATGCTGTGGAGCAGCAAAACCCAAGAGCCGTGATGACTAAAGCCCATGCACTCTAGGGCCGGTGGGACACAACTACTGAGCCTATATGCCAATAGACTACTGCAGTCCATGTGCCCTAAGAGCCACACACTGAAACTACCCATCCTGCTTACTGCAACTAAGGAAGCCTTAAGGCCTAGAGCCTGTGCTTTCCAACAGAAGCCACCACAGTGACACCTCAATGAATAATAGCCACTGCTCACCACAAGGAAAGAAAGCCCGTATGCAGCAATGAACACCCAGTGCAACCAAAAAGATCATTAATTAATTAAGAAAAGAATATTCTCTTTCTCTCCCTTTCTATTCCCCCCTCCTCTTTCCCGCCCTCCCTCCTCAGAGGAAGTCACACTTTCCCTGGAATAATATTATACCTGCAACCTTCAGAAGTTGCGAACAGCCATCACAGTAGCTCCAACTCAGTTACCTCGATGTCTGTCTCCACTCCACACTAGATAGGAACTAAAGTGATTTTACAGTTACAGTGAATTAATAAATTACTCATTTTCAAGGTTGATTGACATACCCCTCTATCAGGAGATATTTGAGGAAGATAGTTGGCTTTGTGGTAAGAGTACTGCAGGGAAAGGAATGAAGGAGAGGGTGAAGCATTTGAACATTCTGAACACTGGAAGCATCAATGTAGAGTGGACTGATGTGCAGTGAAGAGATGGGACCCTGTCGCTCTCAGCCCTTTTGGCCAACAGTCTTGTCCTGTTGCCTTATTTTGCCTGTGTCCCACAGCTCCTTCTCAATGGGCTACAGAGCCTCATGCTATGGAATGTGAAACAGTCTCAAGTCCTCTGCTTGTTCGGCACATGGCGATCCATGACATGACATCTAGAACCATGACATGACATCTAGAGGAGACACATCTCTCTTAGTGTCCTCCATTTACGCTAACCTCAACCTGTTCTCATCTTACCTCCACCTGCAGGTGGGGAGCCTTCTTGAAGTACCTGATCTCTGCCACTGCTCACGGTGTAAGACCCAGACCACTGCTCTGCTGCCGGCCATACAGCGTTCTTGGGCTACAAACACATGGAAATACATAAGCTCTATCTAGACAGGTCTCAGGCTGCTGTTGTTTCACAAAATACTCTTCTTCCTAGTCTCCTCCAATGTTTGGCAAAGTGACATAGACAGGGCACACTTTTTTATTTTGCAAACTGAAGTATAGCTCATTTATAGTATTATGCTGGTTTTAGGTGTACCACATAGTTATTCAATATTTATGTAGATTATACTCCATTTTGAAGTTGTTATAAAATATTGGTTCTATTCCCTGTATGACACATTACATCTTTGCATCTAACTTATTTTACACCTAGTAGTTTGTACCTCTTAATCCCCTACCCCATAAAGCCGCTCCAGTTTTCCTACTGGTAACCACCATTCTCTGTATTTATGAGTCTGTTACTGCTCTGTTGGATGTACTACTGTTACATTCATTTGTTTGCTTCATTTTTTAGATTCCCCAAACAAGTGAAAACGTATAGATAATACACGTTTATACCTTTTAGATAATATACATCTTTCTCTGACATATTTCACTTGGCATAAAACTCTCCAGATCCATCCTTGTTGTTGCAAATGGCAAAATGTCATTCTTTTTTTGGCTAAGTAAAATTCCATTTTATATCTATCTTAACCTATATCTATAATTGGATATATAATTATAGTTTCTAGTTGTATCTCTCTCTCTTTACATATATATATATCTTACATCTTTATTGATATTTATATATATATAAAAATAATAAATAAATATATATATAATATATAAACTATATATATTTACATATTTATAGTTGTATCTATATACAACTCTAGTTGTATCTCTCTCTCTTTACATATATATATATCTTACATCTTTTGTTGTATCTCTCTTTCTTTACATATAGTTGTATCTAGTTGTATCTCTCTCTTTACATATATATATATCTTACATCTTTACTGATCAACCGTTAATGGACACTTAGGTTGCTTCTAAATATTGGAATTATAAATAATGCTGCTATGGACATCGAGTTATGGTTTATATTTTCTTCAGATATATACCCATCATGGAATAACCACATTTTAAGCTTTTTGGGTAACCTTCACACTGTTTCCCATAGTAGCTGAATTTTTTTAATTTATTTTTAGTTGAAGAATAATTGCTGTGCAATATTCTGTTGGCTTCTGCTTATAGCCATGTGACAGCCGTAAGTGTACACACGTCCCCTCCCTCTTGACCCTCCCCTCCCAGCACACCCCACCCCACCCGCCCTGGGGTTGTCAAGGAGCATCGAGCTGAACTCCCTGTATTATACGGCAACTACCTGCTGGCTGTCTGTTTTACAAATGGTAATGTATGTGTTTCAGTGCTTTTCTCTCAATTGCCCCACTCTCTTCCTCCGCTGCTGTGTCCACAAGTCTGTTCTCAATGTCTGCATCTCTATTTCTGCCCTGCAAATAGATTCATCAGTACCATTTTCCTAGATTCTATATGTATGTGTTAATATATGATATTTTTTCACTTTCTGACTCACTTCACTCTCTTAACAGGCTCTAGGTTCGTCCACCTCACTAGAACTGACTGAATCTATTTATTTTTAATGGCTGAGTAACATTCCATTGTTTATATATACCACAACTTCTTTATCCATTCATCTAGTCAATGGACGTCTAGGTTGCTTCCAAAATATTGGAGCTCTAGCTTCAACATCAGTCCTTCCAAAGAATATTCAGGACTGATTTCCTTTAGGATTGACTGGTTTGATCTCCTTGGAGTCCAAGGGACTCTCAAGAGTCTTCTCCAACACCTAAGTTTAAAGGTATCAATTCTTCAACACTCAGCCTTCTTTATGGCCCAGCTTTCACATCCATACATGACTACTGGAAAAACCAAAGCTTTGACTAGACGGACCTTTGTCAGCAAAGTAATGTCTCTGTTTTTTAATATATTCTCTAGGCTTGTCAGCTTTTCTTTCAAGGCGCAAGTGTCTTTTAATTTCACGGCTGCGGTCACCATCTGCAGTGAATTTGGAGCCCAAAAAAATAAAGTCGGTCACTGTTTCCATTGTTTCCCCATCTATTTGTTGTCATGAAGTAATGGGACCGGATGCCATAGTCATTTTTTGAATGTTCCAGATGTTCAAGATGGACTTAAAAAAAGGCAGAGGAACCACAGATCAAATTGCCAAACAGCTTTTTCATTCTCCTCTTTCATCTTCCTCAAGGGGCTTCTTTAAATCCTCTTCACTTTCTGGATATCTGAGGTTGCTGATATTTCTCCCAGGAATCTGGATTCCAACTTGTGATTCATCCAGCCCAGCATTTCACATGATGTACTCTCCATAAAAGTTAAATAAGCAGGGTGACAATATACAGCCTTGACAAATTCCTTTCCCAATTTTTAACCAGTCCATTGTTCCATGCCTCGTTCTAACTTCTCGACCTGCATACAGATTTCCAAGGAGGAAGGTAAAGTGGTCTGGTATTCTCATCTCTTGAAGAATTTTCCACAGTTTGTTGTGATCCACACAGTCAAAGGCTTTAGCGTAGGCAAAGAAGCAGAAGTAGATGTTTTTCCAGAATGCTCTTGCTTTTTCGATGATCCAGCAGAGGTTGGCAATTTGATCTCTGGTTCCTCTGCCTTTTTTTAAGTACATCTTGAACATCTGGAAGTTCTCAGTTCGTGTATTGTTGAAGCCTAACTTGGAGAATTTTGAGCATTACTTTGCTAGCATGTGAAATGAGTGCAATAATGTGGTAGTTTGAACATTCTTTGGCATTGCCTTTCTCTCAGATTGGAATGAAAACTGACTATTTCCAGTCCTGTGGCTACTGCTGAGTTTTCCAAATTTGCTGGCATGTTGAGTGCAGCACTTTCACAGCATCATCTTTTAGGATTTGAAATAGCTCAGCTGGAATTCCATTACCTCTACTAGCTTTGTTTGTAGTGATGCTTTCTAAGGCCCACTTGACTTCACACTCCAAGATGTCTGGCTCTAGATGAGTGATCAAACCATTATGGTAATCCAGGTCATTGAGATCTTTTTTGTACAGTTCTTCTGTGTATTCTTGCCTCCTCTTCTTAATCTCTTCTGCTTCTGTTCAGTTCAGTTCAGTTCAGTCACTCAGTCGTGTCCGACTCTTTGTGACCCCATGGACTGCAACATGCCAAGCCTCCCTGTCCATCATCATCTCCCAGAATCCACTCAAACCATGTCCATTGAGTTGGTGATGCCATCCAACCATCTCATTCTCTGTCGTCCCCTTCTCCTCCTGCCCTCAATCTTTCCCAGCATCAGGGTCTGATTTGAAATCAGTCAGCTCTTCGCATCAGGTGGCCAAAGTACTGGAGTTTCAACTTCAACATCAGTCCTTCCAATGAATATTCGGGACTGATTCCCTTTAGGATGGACTGGTTGGATCTCCTTGCAGTCCAAGGGACTCTCAAGAGTCTTTCTCCAACACTACAGTTCAAAAACATCAATTCTTCGGTGCTCAGCTTTCTTTATAGTCCAACTTTCACATCCATGCATGATCACTGGAAAAACCATAGCCTTTACTAGACAGACCTTTGTTGACAAAGTAATGTCTCTGCTGTTTAATATGCTATCTATGTTGGTCATAACTTTCCTTCCAAGGAGTAAGTGTCTTTTAATTTCATGGCTGCAATCACCATCTGCAGTGATTTTGGAGACCAGAAAAATAAAGTCAGCTACTGGTTCCACTGTTTCCCCATCTATTTGCCATGAAGTGATGGGACCAGATGCCATGATCTTAGTTTTCTGAATGTTGAGCTTTAAGCCAACTTTTTCACTCTCCTCTTTCACTTTCATCAAGAGGCTCTTTAGTTCCTCTTCACTTTCTGCCATAAGGGTGGTGTCATCTGCATTTCTGAGGTTATTGATATTTCTCCTGGCAATCTTGATTCCAGCTTGTGCTTCCTCCAGCTCAGCGTTTGTCATGATGTACTCTGCATAGAAGTTAAATAAGCAGGGTGACAATATACTGCCTTTACATACTCCTTTTCCTATTTAGAACCAGCCTGTTGTTCCATGTCCAGTTCTAACTGTTGCTTCCTGACCTGCATACAGGTTTCTCAAGAGACAGGTCAGGTGGTCTGGTATTCCCATCTCTTTCAGAATTTTCCACAGTTTATTGTGATCCACACAGTCAAAAGCTTTGGCATAGTCAATAAAGCAGAAATAGATGTTTTTCTGGAACTCTCTGCTTTTTCGATGATCTATCAGATGTTTGCAATTGATCTCTGGTTCCTCTGCCTTTTCTAAAACCAGCTTGAACATCTGGAAGTTCACGGTTCATGTATTGCTGAAGCCTGGCTTGGACAATTTTGAGCATTACCTTACTATGAGTGAGATGAGTGCATTGTGTGGTAGTTTGAGCATTCTTTGGCATTGCCTTTCTTAGGGATTGGAATGAAAACTGACCTTTTCCAGTCCTGTGGCCACTGCTGAGTTTTCCAAATTTGCTGCCATATTGAGTGCAGCACTTTCACAGCATCATCTTTTAGGATTTGAAATAGCTCAAGTGGGATTCCATCACCTCCACTAGCTTTGTTTGTAGTGATGCTTCCTAAGGCCCAATTGAGTTCACATTCCGGGATGTCTGGCTCTAGGTGAGTGATCACACCATCGTGATTATCTGGGTTGTGAAGATCTTTTTTGTACAGTTCTTCTGTGTATTCTTGCCACTTCTTCTTAGTATCTTCTGCTTCTGTTAGGTCCATACCATTTCTGTCCTTTATCGAGCCCATCTTTGCATGAAATGTTCCCTTGGTATCTCTAATTTTCTTGAAGAGATCGCTAGTCTTTCTTATTTGATTGTTTTCCTCTATTTATTTGCACTGATCACTGAGGAAGGCTTTCTTATCTCTCCTGGCTATTCTTTGGAACTCTGCATTCAAATGGGTATGTCTTTCCTTTTCTCCTTTGCTTTTCGCTTCCCTTCTTTTCACAGCTATTTGTAAGGCCTTCTCAGACAGCCATTTGGTTTTATGTATTTCTTTTTCTTGGGGATGGCCTTGATTCCTGTGTCCTGTACAATATCACGAACCACCGTCCATAGTTCATCAGGCCCTCTGTGTATCAGATCTATCTGCTTCTGTTAGGGCCACACAATTTCTGTCCTTTATTGTGCCCATCTTCACATGAAATATTCCCTTGGTATCTCTAATCTTTTTGGAGAGATCTCTAGTCTTTCCCATTCTATTGTTTTCCTCTGTTTCTTAGCATTGATCACTTAGGAAGGTTTTCTTATCTCTCCTTGCTATTCTTTGGAACTCTGCATTCAGATGTGTATATCTTTTTTCTCCTTTGCCTTTTGCTTCTCTTCTTTTCTCAGCTATTTTTAAGGCCTCCTCAGACAGCCATTTTGCCTTTCTGAGTTTTTTTTTCCCTTGGGAATGGTTTTGATCACCACCTCCTGTACAATGTTACAAACTGCCATCCATAGTTCTTCAGGCATTCTGTCTATCAGATCTAATCCCTTGACTCTATTTGTCCCTTCCACTGTATAATCATAAGGGATTTGATTTAGGTCATACCTGAATGGTCTAGTGGTTTTCCCTATTTTCTTCAATTTAAGTCTGAATTTTGCAATGAGGAGTTCATGATTTGAGCCACAGTCATCTCCTGGTCTTATTTTTGTTGATTGTTTAGAGCTTCTCCATCTTTGGCTGCAAAGAATATAATCAATCTGATTTTGGTATTGACCATCTGGTGATGTCCATGTGTAGAGTCATCTCTTGTGTTGGAAGAGGGTGTTTGCTATGACCGGTACATCATCTTGGCAAAACTCTGTCAGCCTTTGCCCTGATTCATTTTGTACACCAAGGCCAAACTTGCCTATTACTTTAGGTATCTCTTGAATTCCTACTTTTGCATTCCAGTCCTCTGTGATGAAAAGAACATCTTTTTTTTTTTTTTTTTGGTGTGTTAGTTCTAGAAGGTCTTGCAGGTCTTCATAGCACCATTCAGTTTCAGCTCCTTCAGCGTTAGTGGTTGGGGCATAGACTTGGATTACTGTGATATTGAAAGGTTTGCTTTGGAAACAAACACAGATCATTTTGTTGTTTTTGAGACTGTACCCAGGTACTGCATTTTGGACCGTTTGTTGACTATGAGGGCTACTCCATTTCTTCCAAGGGATTCTTGCCCACAATAGTAGATATAATGATCATCAAAATTAAATCCTTCCATTCCAGTCATTTTGGTTCACTGAGTCCTAAAACGTTGATGTGCACTCTTGCTATCTCCTGTTTGACCACTTCCAATTTGGCCACCTGATGTGAAGAGCTGACTCATTGGAAAAGACCCTGCTGCTGGGAAAGATTGAGGGTAGGAGGAGAAGGGGACGACAGAGGATGAGATGATTGGATGGCATCACCGACTCAATGAACATGGGTTTGGGTGGACTCCGGGAGTTGGTGATGGATAGGGAAGCCTGGTGTGCTGCGGTTCATGGGGTCACAAAGAGTCGGACACGACTGAGAGACTGAACTGAACTGAACTGAATTTACTGATTCATGGACCTAATATTCCAGGTTCCTATGCAATATTGTTCTTTACAGCACTGGACTTTACTTCCACCACCAGACACACCCACAACTGGGCATTGTTTTTGCTTTGGCTCAGCCTCTTCACTCCTTCTGAAGCTGTTCTCTGCTCTTCTCCAGTAGAATACTGGGCACCTACCGACCTGGGAAGTTCATCCTTCAGTGTCACATCTTCTTGCCTTTTCATACTGTTCATCAGGTTTTGAAAGCAAGAATACTGAAGTGGTCTACCATTCCCTTCTCTAGCAGACCATATTTTGTCAGAACACTCCACCATGACACATCTGTCTTGGGTAGCCCTACATGGCACAAAGCAGTGTGTGTATGACTTTCCCAAAGTCCCTAACTATCCCTTCCCCCTGGCAATCGTGAGTTCATTTTCTAAGTCACTGAGTCTCTTTCTGTTTTGTAAGTAAGTTTATTTGTATGATTTCTTTTTAGATTCCACATATAAAGGATGGCATACAATATTTCTCCTTCTCAGTATGACTTACTTTATTCAGTATGACACTCCCTAGGTCCATCCATGTTGCTGCAAATGGCATTGTTTCATTCTTTTTGATAGCTGACTAATATTACACTAAATGATCACATGAACCACAGCCTTGTATAACTCAGTGAAACTATGAACCATGGCATGCAGGGCCACCCAAAATGGATGGGTCATTGTGGAGAGCTCTGACAAAATGTGGTCCATTCATGAAATGAATGGCAAAATGCTGCAGTATTCTTGCCTTGGGAATCCTAAGAACAGTATGAAAAGGCAAAAAGATGACACTGGAAGATGAGCCCCCAAGGTCAATAGGTGTCCAATATGCTACTGGGGAAGAGTGGGGAAATAACTCCAAAAAGAATGGAGAGGCTGAGCCAGAGAGGAAATGACACCTGGTTGTGGATGTGTCTGGTGGTGAAAGTAAAGTCCAATTCTGTAAAGAACAAAATGGCATAGGAACATGGAATGTTAGGTTCATGGATCAACATAAATTAGACGTGGTCAAGCAGTAGATGGCAAGAGTAATCACTGACATTTTAGGAATCAGTGAACTAAAATGGACAGGAATGGGCAAATTTAATTCAGATGACCAATTTACCTACTGCTGTGGGCAAGAATCCCTTACAAAAAATGGAGTAGCCCTCATAGTCAACAAAAGATTTGGAAATGCAGTACTTAGGTGCATTATCAAAAATGACAGAATTATCTCTTTATGAGCAGATAATTGGATTAAAACTTTACTGAGCAAGGCCCTGCTCACCAGAGCAAGACCCAGTTTTTCCCACCACCAGTCCCTCCAATCAAGAAGCTTACACAAACTTCTTTGCCTCATCCATCAGAAGGCAGACAGAAGAAGCAAGAAGAAGCACAGTCCCACAGCACCTAAAACAAAAACCTTATTACAGAAAGTTAATTGTGTAAAAAGCAGAAAGTTATGTCCCAGATGAAAGGACAAGGTAAAATCCCAGAAAAACAATGAAATGAAGTGGAGATAGGCAACCTTCCAGAAAAATAATTCAGAATAATGATAGTGAAGATGATTCAGGATCTTGGGAACATAATGGAGGCAAAGATTGGAAAATAGAAGAACTGGCTACCAAAAATCTACAAGAACTAAGGAACAAACAAACAGACATGAATAATACACTAGAAGAGATCAATAGCAGAATAACTGAGGGAGAAAAACAGGTAAATGGCCTGGAGGACAGAATGGTGGAAATCACTGCCACAGAACAGAATATAGACAAAAGAATGAAAGGAAATGAAGACAGCCCAAGAGACCTGTGGGACAACATTAAACACACCAACATTTGTCTTATAGGGGTCCCAGAAGGAGAGGAGAGAAAGGACCCAATAAAATATTTGAAATATTTGAAATAATAGCTGAAAACTTCCCTAATGTGGGAAAGGAAATAACCAAGTCCAGGATGCACAGAGTCCCAGGTAAGATAAATCCAAGGAGGAGCACACCAAGACACATAGCAATCATACTGACAAAAATGAGAGACAAAGGTAAAATATTAAAAACAAAAAGGGGAAAGTGACAAATAACATACAAGGAACTCCCATCAGGCCATCAGCTGATTTATCAACAGAAATGCTCAAACCAGAAAGGAATGGCACAATAAATTTTAAATGATGAAAGGGAAGAAACTACAACCAAGAATACTCTACCCAGCAAGACTCTCATTCAGATTTGATGAAGGAATCAAAAACTTTCCAGACAAGAAAAATTAAGAGAATTCAGCACCACCAAACCAGCTTTACAACAAATGTTAAAGGAACTTCTCTAGGCAGGAAACACAAGACAAGGAAAAGACGTACAGAAAATAAAGCCAAAACAATTAAATGATAATAAGATCACACATATCAATAATTACCTTAAATGTATATGGATTGAATGCCTCAACCAAAAGACATAGACTGGGTGGGGGGATGAAAGCATGCGCATGTATGCACTTCCCCTTACCGCATCACTCTGCTTGACCACACCCCCAATCATATACAATTATTTTATATTGTTAAGTTAATTATGTTCCCATTATGGCTTGTAATTATAATTATCTTTTACATTTTTTCTGGCTATTGATTGCAAAAACTGATAAAAATCTTTCACTATTGTGATTATGTAACTATTACTCACTTAATGCCATCGTATCATGATTGGTCAACAGAAAAATAATAGAACTCTATATCATCAAAACTATAGTTTAATAGAAAAACCTGTAATCACTTTTTAAAATCCAGATGCATATCAGAATTGTCTTAAAATATTTTGAAAAATACAAATTTTTGCCCCCAGGTATTGCTTTTTCTCTCCAGAGCTCCAGATATGTTTCTAATGAGTAGCCATGTTTAAAAACAGCTGGACTATATGATGATCTTTTACTTTTACCTAGTTTATTTCACTTTTTCTATTTCATATTCAGTGCTCCCATTTAATTTAGTTTATGTTTTCCAATTTCTTCATCTCTTTTTTTTAATGTTCTTTCTCTAGCCTTTATCAAGTGTTGTAGAAAAGCTTTTGTATACATATGTAAATAATATATACAATATATATATATTTTAGAAAACTTATAAATTTTTGCCTAACTAAAAAATTTATGACATTTTTATTTCACTTATTTGACTTAGTATGAGTAGAATGCTAGATTTCTAATTTAAAAAATAGGTATGCAGCAAGCAACAAAGGCTTACTGTACAGCACAGGGAACTATAGTCAATATCTTGTAATAACCTATGATGGAAAATAATTTCAAAAATAGTATACGTGTGTATGTATAACTGAATCACCTTGCTGTGCACCTGAAACATTGTAAGTCAACTATGCTTCAATAAAATATACATATTAAGACAAAAAAGAATTGGTATTAAAGGCATATGTACTTGAATATGTGTGCACATGTGCCTCATAAATAAAGTGAGAAATCAAAATAGAGATTAGGAGACTTTTGTAATGTACATAACTAACATAAAATTAATATGGAAAATATAAAATGCATCCTATGATTGTTTTAGACAAATTCCAATATCCTAATAAAATGGGGAATATATATATATATATTTTTTCATTTATTTTTATTAGTTGGAGGCTAATTACTTTACAATATTGTAGTGGGTTTTGTCATACATTGACATGAATGGGGAATATATATTTGCAGATAAATCCTGAAGCAAATTGAACGGACAATGACATGCAAGAAGATGCTCAACTTTACTAATAATCAATAAAGTGTAAATTAAAATGACAATGAAATACAATTTCATATCCATCTGATGAGGAAACATTTAAAGGTTTTTATAAAGATAGAAATAAGATAAACTCCTTAAAAATGCAATTTTGGAATACCTTTGGATGTTGATGATCATCATCTCCTATGACTAAGGAATTTTATGCTGTGATAAGTATCTAGAGAAATTTCTGCAGCCAGGCACAAGAGTTATGAACAAATATGCTCTCTGCCTCACTGTTTGATGTAGCAAAATATTTAACACAATAGTTCATTCTTCAAAATTAGTGATTAAACGGTGGTGTTTATACCATGAAATTCTATATAGCAATTAAAATGAATAAACTCCACATACCCTTCCACTTAGCAGAGAATCATCTCCAGAGACCTGTTTTTGCTCACTCATCTATATTTATCTTCATTGCTACATATTTTTAGTAGATTGTGTGGCATATCTATAGTCAGTGGAAAGTTATTCAGCCCTAAAAAAAGAATAGTGTTGATATATGCCATGTACAAACCTTGAATGCATGAAACTAAGGGAAAGAAGCTAGACAGAGAAAAGATTACATATTTTAGGATTCCATCTATACGAAATTTTCAGAAAAGGCAAATCTGTATATAAAGAAATATATCAGTGCTTGCCTGGGGCAGAAGGTGATAACAGGGAGTGATAACAAATGGGCATGAATTTTCTTTTTGGACTAATGAAAATGTTCTAAGATGTTGGATGCACAACTGTATGAATGTGTGAAAAGCCACTGAATTATACACTTTAATTGGTTGAATTGTATGATATGTAAATTATAGCTGACTCATTTGAGAAGACCCTGATGCTGGGAAAGATTGAGTGCAGGAGAAGGGGATAACAGAAGATGAGATGGTTGGATGGCATCACTGACTCAATGGACACAGGTTTGGGTGAACTCCGGGAGTTGGTGATGGACAGGGAGGCCTGGCGTGCTGCGGTTCATGGGGTCACAAAGAGTCGGACACAATTGGGCAGCTGAACAACAACAACATAGTTTTTTTTGACACTAATGCCAATTAACTAATAGTAAAATGATGCTCAGTAAAGTAATAGTGTTTAAATATTTTAATGTTTCCCTAAATGATGTTAAGCTCTCTGAGTGAAGGGAGAGAGTATTGCACTTATCACTCAGATTGCAATTATTTTATGTGGTATCTGTCTTCTGTTAGACAGTAGACTCAAGTACAGTCATTTTCTGCATTTGTTTCAGACAAAGAGAAGGCACAGAACCCGTGTTTGTGTTACAGTAATGTTTCTCAGGTGGCACTAATAGTGAAGAATCCACCTGCTAATGCAGGAGATGCAAAAGACATAAGTTTGATCCTTGGGTCGGGCAGCTGCCCTTGAGTAGGAAATGGTAACCTGCTCCAGTGCTCTTGCCTGGAAAATTTCATGGACAGAGGAGCCTGTGAGCTACAGTCCATGGGGCCACAGAGAATCGGACACAACGGGGTGATTGAGAACGTATCACTGAATGAATGTCTCCCATAGGCTGGCACTGTGTTTACAATATATCACTAATCCACAAATGGTGCTACAGGATAGGTCATGTTAATAACATCAACAATTTTTATTTTCTGAGACTCCAAAATCAATGGAGACTGTGACTGTAGACATGAAATTAAAAGACCCTTGCTCCTTGGAAGGGAAGTTATGACAAGCCTAGACAGCATATTAAAAAGCACAGACATCACTTTGCTGACAAAAGTCTGTATAGTCAAGGCTATGGGTTTTTCAGTAGTCATGTATGGTTATGAGAGTTGGTCCATTAAGAAGGCTGAACACCAAAGAACTGATGCTTTTGAATTGTGGTGCAGGAAAAGACTCTTGAGAATCCCTGGGACTGCAAGAAGATCAAACCAGTCAATCCTAAAATACTTCAACCTTGAATATTCATTAGGACTGATGCTGAAGCTGAAGCTCCAATAATTTGGCCACCTGATGCAAAGAGCTGACTCACTGGAAGAGACCCTAATGCTGAGAAAGAGTAAAGGCAAAAGGAGAAGGGGGCAGCAGAGGATGAGATGGTTGGATAACATCGCTGACTCAATGGACCAATACTTGAGCAAACTCTGGGAGATAGTGAAGGATGGGGAACCTGTCATTTTACAGTCCATGGGGTCTCAGAGTCAGACACAATTTAGCAACTGAACAACAACTCACAGGGAAACTGAGGCTTAAGTGCATCAAGAAATCTTTTAAAAACTGTTTTCCAGTATATCTCAAAAACTATATCTCAGTTTTATTGAGATATAGTTGGCATAGAACATTGTGTAAGTTTAAGGTGTACAACATGATAATTCGATATACGTATATATTGTGGAATGATTACCACAATAAGGTTAGTTAACACATCTATCACCGTATGTAGCTACCATTTTTATGTGGGTAGTGAGAATTGTTAACATCCATTCTCTTAGCAACTTTCAAGTGTATAATATAGTATTGTTAACTATAGTCAACATGCTGCACACTAGGTTCCCACAACTTATTCATCTTATATTGAGAAATTTGTACTCTTTGACAACATTCATCCATTTCTGCCCACCCCCACCTGGCAATGACCTTGCTACTTTCTATAAGAAAGCTTTTCAAGATCCCAAAGCTAGTCATGGCAGAGAAATTTTCTCTACATTATGTTATGATGCCTTAAATAAACACAAATAATTTTCAATGTTGAATTTCTTATTTACCACAGTATCTAGAACAGGGTTAATTGCTTATTTGAATGAATTAATAATGAATACATTTTATTTTAAAATTTTGTGTATTAAAGCTGAATATAAGAAGCTAAATACTAATACTTTAAATATTATGTATGAGAGAGAAATGTAAAACAATAAATTTGTCATTAAGGAAATACATATTTAATTGGATGGATGATGTGCATAAATG
The DNA here is from genome assembly GCF_019320065.1 of Cervus canadensis. Lineage (NCBI taxonomy): Eukaryota > Metazoa > Chordata > Mammalia > Artiodactyla > Cervidae > Cervus > Cervus canadensis. The sequence continues at coordinate 68,071,544 of NC_057389.1, forward strand.
AGAATATGTGAGCATTCTTTGAGGAGTCCAAGGGAGGAAAAGATCTGGGGTATGTGGTGAGCACAGTAAACTTCAAGTGAGACGTGGAACTTAGTCTGAGTGGTAAGGGGCAGGTAGCATTTGGGTCAAAATAGGAGAAGTATGAAGAGTCCAAGTGTCATGAGCCAAGTGAGAAGGTATAATCTGAGGACACTATGTAGATCAGTTTGGTTGGGGCAGCGTAAGGGGGATAGAGAGAATTGAGAATTTCAAGGCAAATCATGAAGCACCAGTGAGTTGATCATAATTGCCACATTGGGGCCCAAAGTTCTCCAAGGTCTCACCTGGTAACAGTTCTCTCTTCATTGCTCTCAGGAGAACTTGGCAGTGCCCATGGGGCAGAATTGGTGCACTCAGCCTTGCAGTCAGGAGAAGGTCTGACAATAGACCAGCTCCCTCCTGGTCTGAGTCGGTGAGGGTAAGCAAGTGGGATACAGTGGGAGGGTATTCCCAGCTCCTGGCATATGTGCCCTGCTCAGGAAGGAAACATATGCAATCATCAGTTCTCTAGGAAAGGGACTCTGACCTAAGCCCTCCATCCCACAGACTAAGTTAGGATCAAAGTGGAACGCATCTTCTTCAGACATCTCTAGATGCCACCAGTCTTAAACGTGTCTCATATCACCTTAGAATCCAAAGAACTGAGAGACGTAAATGCAGTAGTTGTCTTTCCTAGATCTCTGGGTGAGTACTGAACTCCTTTGGCTTTACAATTAAAATTCATATAACTCTGGAAATATTCCATTAGGCAATTAGTATTGAGTTCCATTGTGTTGGGTCCTAGGTTTCAGGATATAGAGGTATTAAATTCATTTTAAAACTTATTTTATCACTGATAGAATCTTTACCTCTTTACCTACTCACCCACTACACACAGCAGGTAAAATAGTCTCACCTGCATCTCTTAGAACTGCATAAACTTAGGGAAATCATTGAACAATGATAAGGCTTTCAGTTTCTTTATATAAAGTATAAGGTTTGGCTTAAAATAATTTTAAAGTCCCTTCTAATCCTCAAATCCTATAATATCAATGGCTATAATACATAAAGTAAACTGTGTACATCAGAGGCGGAGACAAAGTATAGAGGCATGGTCAGAGTTGTTGAAGAGAAATCAAGGAAGTCTTCTTGGAGTAGACAACAAGACAGAATCCCTCCTATCTGGAGACAGTGTTCTGTGTAGGTAAACAGAATTGAAAAAAGCAATTTGTTAATTCAACCTTTAAGTGTGAATTAAACAGACTGGACTCTAACTATGGTTTTCTGACCTTATAAGAGAAAATGTTGGTGGGCTATTATTGAGTATTTAATAAAAGAGTCTTGAAGAGCACTGCACAGACTTGTGGGATGAGATGGGATTTGTGTGTGAGAGCAGTGAGGTCAGGATAAGAGAATGGCCAAGTGATACTATGGGACAGAGCATGCGTAGAAGGATGTTTTAGTATCTAATAAGGTTTGATAATTTAATCTTCCAAAAATGAACAAGAGAGCTATTATGCAGGTATACTAGGAGGAAATGAAATTAGATTAGGTTCATATTTAAGGATGGATATTCTAACAATGAAGGTTAGGAAGGAATTTCTGGGATCTCTTTCTCTCTCTCTCTCTCTCTCTTTTTTTTTTTCCTAGAATAGAAGATTAAATTTTCTGATTTGAATCTGGCTCCACTGTAGTCAGACAACATTGTTAAATTAGTGTATTGGCATTAAGGATGTATTACTGCATGCTGTTGAATAAAAACTATAAACATGATTTCTGTTCTAATTATTAATAATAACTATTATTAATTCTCATAATTAATAATAATTCTGTTCTCATTAATAATAACTATCATTATTTATAGTGATAATGCCCATACACAGATGCATGTACATACAGACACAAACACAAAGATAAGCACAAAATTTGATATGTACTGTAGAAAATCAACAGTCTCATATGCAGATATCAAAATGCTTTGTGTGTGCCCAGGAAATTAAGAATAAGAGTAAAAAAATTTTTAAACATAATTTAAGATTAGAAAAATATAAATCAGAACTGGGTTAGATCATCTGGGTCAGATCATCTAACTTAATCTTCCAGTTAGTGCAGGAACATTTTTACAACATTCTGAAATGTCAACTTTCAGCCTCTGAATGAGGAAGCTCTCAAGTGGCAAGGAAATCACTACATTTCCAGGCAGTGTATTTTTAGACTGCTTCATTTTTTTCCCCCAAGCTTTTCTTTCTATTGAGCCACAGTCTCAGGAAGTCACAGCCACAGTGTAAGTTCCACCAGTTCGTTATACCTCTGCCTTTGGAGGAGTACAAAGCAAATTCAATACCTTTTCCATAAGATAGATCTTTGAACACGTATACATGCTATCATGCTTGTCTTTAAGTGAACTCTTTTCTAATCTGAAAAGCACAATTAAAACCTCTGTTTCTCATGAAGGATATTTTCAGTGCCTTATTAATTTTACTGCCCTTAGGTTCTATGGATTTTTGTCAAGGTTTTAATTCCTTGAGCTTGCAAAATACTCAAAATTCTATCTGGCCAGGGCAGAGTATTGGGTGCTGTACTTTTATTTAAATGTGAAGTTGCACAAGGGTAATTTGTTAAAACCTAGATATGGATGGGATGAAAATACTTGTTTTTAGGAACTAGTTAAATCAGCCTAATATAATTTTCTTCTTTTACTGGAATGATAGATTTGGGAAATATGAAAGGAAATGGATATTTGGAAGCTATCACCTTCACTTAAGGAACATAGAATCCAGAAAAGTGTTCATATCATGATTATTTCTTCAACATTTGGAGGATTGTCAGTTGGAAGAAGGTTTGTATTTGCTCTGTGTGCTCCCTTAATGAGACTTTCCCTATCCTCAGTTGTACACACTGGGACTTTTCGCATGAAGGCTCTGTGATGCCCAATCCATGAGTCAGTTTGAACAGAACAGGGCTTGCATTATGGTCAAGCCCACCTGGGTTTTGAGATGTAAGACTAGGAGTAATGTGTGGGATCTACCAGGGTCCCAACCTTAGGTCAATGTGAGGAATAACTTGTTACTGTTATTGAAAGATGGAAAAAGACTCCCAGGAGTTTGTGAGTAAGTATAGTTTTTCTTTTCATAAGTACCAACCAGATATGAGCATGAAACAGATCCCAGCCACTGAGGCTAGAGGGAGTGGAGAAGTGAAGCTCCGTGAGGGATGGGAATGTTGAACTGGTTCCTGAGTGGTAAATATGTGACCAATGTGTGATGAGCTGTGCTGAATAAAGGGGGTCACTGGCAATAGCCTAGTGAAAGATTTGATGTGATACTTGAGATGACACGTATGCTGTAGTTCTGGGAAATCAGCTCATTCCCAGCAGGGCTCTAAGGGTTAGGAAGCAGGAAATATCCCCTTAGGAAGGCAACTCACAAGAGGTCAGGCAGGTGCCAAGGCCACGGTTGGTCAGAGGAAGGTTAACAGGATGAAGTAAAGATATAAAAACTTTGATTTGGAGGCTATGTAAACATTGATTCTTTCTCTCATCACATCAGATTTCAGATAAAATGTACCGGATCCCAAGAGAACAGAACTACTGCATCTCATTTTTTAAGTAAGGCTGAAACTGCAGTAAGACTTCAGATCTTTCTAAGTACCTGTTAAATATGGTACAAGTGAATGCCTGCAGGCATCAGGAATTTAATTATTGCGGACTTATGTGCTCATCACTGCTCAAGGTATTAAAACTATAATTGTGATCAGGATAGATAGAGCTCTAATGTGATGAGATAGAGGAATGATTAAATCAGAAACTGAAGTTGAATGTGGTAAATTGTATATGAGAAGGTACAGCACTTTACAGGGTCACGTGTGTGTATGTGTGTCTGTGTGTGTGTCTGTGTGTGTGTGTGTGTGTCGATGACCTGTGCATCATAGGACATTAAGCAGCATCTTTGGTCTCAATCCACTAGATGCCAATTGTATCAACTAAAAATGTCCCCTGAGGGGTAAAACTGGCCTGGTTGAGAACTGCTGTCTTAGAAGAAGTGAAATCTAAGCTGTGATCTGAATCCAACATGAGGGTGTAGAGGCTGACAACTAGTTTTCTAGTTTGGCAAGCTATGTAGCTTGGTAGTGCCCATTCCTGAGACGGAACACACAGGATAAGAACCAGTTTTATTCTTATGATGAGTTCAGTATTAGACATTGTTGAGTTCCAAGTGCTTAGGGGACATCCAAGGGAAGATTCGCAGCACAAATATGGCTAAACTAAACTAAAGCAGTTTGAAGTTCAGAACAGAGATCAGGGGATGGAGAGATATACTTGAGTGTTATTACCATTGATTCATGCCTGGGGTGGATGGCATTTTCCAGGAACCGTCTGCAAAGTGGTTAAAAAAAAAAAAAAGAAGAAGATCCGGGGTGGAACCTTGAGGAGGAATGCCAACATGTAAGAAATGCGCAGAAAAATAGGATTATACCTAAGAGATTAAGGAATGGGCAGAGAAGTAGAAAGACATCCAGGAAAGCAAAGGCAGAATTTTCATATAGAGGGAGACAGTAGTCAACACATAAAATGCTGAGACAAAGATAAGAACTGACAATGTCCCTGAATTTTCTCATGAAGACTTGTGAGGATAAAACCCTTATTGCAGTGGGTTGAAGGATAAATGGAAGGAAGTAGTTGAAACGTTGAACATAGACAACTCTTTTAATAAACTAATTTATGAGGGAGGAGAAAAGAGGGCAGAAACTAGTAGGGGACACAGGGCGAAAAGAGGCTTTTTAAATTAGAGAGGCTTGATCAGATGTCATTCCTGTTGGGGAAGAGACAGTAGAGACAGAGACATTAATGTTGCATTAGAAAGGCTGCAAATTTTCAGTAGCGTTGAGATGGTCATTTGAATTATTCTTTTTAGCAGAATTTATTAGCCTGAGTTTAATCTAAAGAGAATTGCATTCTTCCAAAATTGGGTGCATGGGTCAAAGAGATAATAAATTAAGAATATTAGTAAGAAAATAGTTGACATGACATATCAAGAAATCTGAGACACATAGAGATGGGAGTAAGGAACTGATAGGAAGGAATAAAAAAGCAAAGCCATAAGTGAGGCCATAAATGAGGCAAGAGCTTCATTAAAAAAAGTTCTGGGTCTGAGATACCATGGCAGTCATGCATCAAATGGTGCAAGGACATTTGTGGAAATGACTTTTAGGTTTCCTTCCAAGCTAGAAAGGCCAAAGTCTAGACTGGATCTTTATCTAGTCTGAGCTCAAATTTGGTAAAATTCAGCAATCAAGTGGGCACTGTTGGCTTGCATTGTTTTTGGTTAGGATACTCCTACATCATCTTTGTTTTCTACCTTTTTAGTGAACAGCTGTCACATTTAATCTCCTCCATTTAACATTTGTTTAAGGTTTTGAAGCCAAGGTCAATACTATCTTATTATCTTATCTATTCGTTTAGAGCTCCTTGTTTCATCATTGTGAGATCCCTTTGAATTATGGTTTTATCATACATCATGTTACTTGTGTTTTAAAACTTTTACTCAATTGCAAATATAATTATCTCTCTGCCATCATAGAAATCCTTAACAAAATACAGAGCAGAAGTGGTTAAAAACCTTTGCACTACATGATGACAAAGCAGGAATTGTTAAACCTTTGCCACATTGCAGATGAATTAATTCTTTTGTGTTGCACAGGAAATGTATATTTCTGGAACATTTATGTTCACTAAGCATGACACAAACTTTGGAAATGCATTTGTTGATTCATTCAACAACAGTTATTGAAAACCTTTTATTCACCAGGAACCTCACTGAGAGATAGAGGCAAAATGGTGAACAAAAGCAGACCTAGTTTCATACAACTTAAAAATTAGTGGTTGAGAACAACAAGTGTTAAAAATGTGTATGGAACATTCTTTGCAGCTCACAGAATGTATCATACCTTTTAATACCAATCAAAATCCTATGAAATAAAGTTATTTTCTCTATTTTAAAGCTAAGTAGGTTAAGACTCACAGAAGCAAAATTTCCAGAACAGGTAGCACAGGCACAGTGGGTTGGTGATAGAGCTGATCTGTAGGAGCCTGACTATGGACTTTCAAGTCTATTGCACTATATTATGGTGACCATTTGAAAAACATAGTTGGTCAGAAAGAATTATGTAGAGTATTCTAAGGCATTTGGGTAGTCTCCTGATACTAAAGAGCAGCATGGTTCAAGAATTCTGAGCAGTGAAGAGACACGATCTTATTTACAATTTAAGAAAGTCATTCTGACAATAGTGTTAGGAGTTGATTCATAAATTGTCTCTAAACGAGATATCTTGGAACACTATAGAAATATTGAGCCATCAATCAAGTCATTGAAAAAATAAGATGAAAAGGAGAAAGAAGTAAAAGATATTTAGGCTATAGATTCAATAGGACATATTGAGCAATCAATTTTAGGATGGGGTGAGGAGAGATCTGAGGTAACTGCAAAATTTTTCTAGGGGGAAGAGGCTATCACTTACCAAGTAAGGGAATGCAACAGAAGCATATTTGGAGGGAAGATATGAGACTTGAACATGCTAAACTTGACATGCCTATGGATTATCTGAGTAGCAATGTCCAGAAAGAAGAGATATACTTGATTTTGAAGTTCTGAAGAGGAGTCTTGGCTGCAAACCAATACTTGGAGGTCATTATTGGTAACTGAAGCCATGAGTGGGATCACCAGAAAAAGTGTATAGGGTGAGGCGAGAGCCAGGTAAAGTTTCCAGGGAATGATAATATTTAAGACCTTATTGAAAGAAGAAACACCATCAATGGAGAATACATTGAGTTGACAAGGAGGAGAATGTGTATTTATGGAAGCCAGCGGAGAAGAAGTTTCCAAAAGGAAATATGATCAACAGTAAATAGGAAGATGGGAGAAGTCTGTACGTTACAATCATTGTCATTTTTTGACCAATTAAAATTTTATTTATATTTATGCTATGGGGATTTGATGGATATATTTATCAGTTGGAGAAGGGGGAAATTATTCTAGGCATCATAACTCATCACAAGAAGCATACTTGTTGCTAATTTTTTTTTTCCCAAAAGGATGGATCTATACTTTTCTTGATTCTTTTTGACAAATTGTCTCTGCTTTCAGACAAGGAAACATCAGGTCCGAAGGATTGAGTGGCCTGGCTGAAATCGTATAGCAAGCACATAACAGGACTGGAGTTCAAATGAAGGCCACATCATTCTTAGTCTAGTAGTCTTCACTCTCAAAGTAGGAGAAGACTGGACAGAATGGAGCTGAATAGCAAAACAGATGACACAATGAGTGAGTTAGGATTATCTAGGGAAAATTGTGAAATAATTTTTAAATCCTTCATAAGAGTCATTACATTGTCTTCTGCTATTTGAACAGGCAAAAAGCCATGGGAAGTTTCAACACCAGTTTTAGAGATGGCTTCATTTTAATGGGCTTCTCAGATCGGTCTCAACTGGAGCCCATCCTTTTTGTCTTTATTTCAATTTTCTACTCCTTAACTATCTTTGGCAACACCACCATCATCACTCTTTCCCTCCTGGAACCTCAATTGCACACGCCCATGTACTTCTTTCTTAGACATCTTTCCTTCCTGGACCTCTGCTATACCACCAGCACTGTGCCCCAGCTTCTGATCAACCTTCATGGACTTGACCGGACCATCAGCTATGAAGGGTGTGTGGTCCAGCTCTTCAGCTCCCTTGCCCTAGGCTCCACCGAATGTGTGCTCCTAGTGGTGATAGCCTTTGACCGCTATGCTGCTGTCTGTCATCCACTCCACTACACAGCCATTATGCACCCCCACCTCTGCCAGACCCTGGCTATTGCCTCCTGGGTAGGCGGCTTCATGAACTCTCTGGTTCAGACAGGCCTCATGATGGCTATGCCTCTCTGTGGTCTCCATCTCCTGAATCACTTCTTTTGTGAGATGACTGTTCTCCTGAAGCTGGCTTGTGAGGACATAGAAGGGACAGAGACCAAGATGTTTGTGGTTCGAGCCATAATCTTGGTTGTTCCTGCAGTACTAATTCTAGGCTCCTATGTATACATTGTTCAGACAGTGCTGAAAGTCAGATCAGTGGCTGGGAGAAGAAAGGCTTTTGGGACTTGTGGGTCCCATCTCTTGGTGGTTTCCCTTTTTTATGGCTCAGCCATCTATACATACCTCCAACCCATGCACAGTTATTCTGAGAGTGAGGGAAAGTTTGTAGCCCTTTTCTATACCATAGTTACCCCTATGCTTAATCCTCTAATTTATACCCTACGGAACAAGGATGTGAAGGGGGCTGTGAGGAAGGTACTAGGGAGGGGCAGATACTCAGTGTAGGAGAGAAAAGGAGAAATAATACAGTCATCTGTTGTAGCTCTCACACCTTGGAGCCCATCTGATCCCTGGAGGGGAGTTCAGTTCAGTTCAGTCACTCAGTCATGTCCGACTCTTTGGGACCTCATGAACCGCAGCATGCCAGGCCTCCCTGTCCATCATCAACTCCCAGAGTCCACCCAAACCCATGTCCACTGAGTCAGTGATGCCATCCATCCATCTCATCCTCTGTCGTCCCCTTCTCCTCCTACCCTCAATCTTTCCCAGCATCAGGGTCTTTTCCAATGAGTCAGGAGGGGAGTTAGTCATTAGAAAATAGTCCTTTATAGGCCAGAGTTTTACTGCGTTCCTTTTCTGGCAGTTGGAAGTGGATATTTCTTATGACTCTTTCTAGTTCAGTGTCTATTATTATGCAGAAGAGAGTAAGTGTTGATTCACATCAGAACTTTCCAAAGGAATGAAGTTGGAAAAAAGGTATACTGTGGCTACTTATGGAGAGTGGGCAGGGTTCTCAGCAAATCTGAGAGTGAGAGAAGACTTGACTGGAATGACAGCAAGTTTACCAAAGTCAGTGATTCCCATGTGGTGCAATATGGATGGCACTGTCCTCACAGGGAGAAGACATGAATTCACCCCTGTTCTTCTAATTAACCATGGCCCTCAGATCTCTCGGGCTTCCCTTGTGGCTCAGCTGGTAAAGAATCCACCTGCAATGTGGGAGACCTGGGTTTGATCCCTGGGTTTGGAAGATCTCCTGGAGAAGGGAAAGGCTACCCACTCCAGTATTCTGGCCTGGACAATTCCATGGACTATGACCATGGGGTCACAAAGAGTTGGACACAACTGAGTGACTTTCACTTTCACTTCACTTTCATATCACAGGACCATTTCTAAGATCTCCTTTGGTGGTTACCAGTCTATGAAACTTGACACAAATAGAGATCATGAACAGAGGTTCTTCATGGAGCATATATAGTCTCAGACATGAAGATCATTTACCTATTTGAAGAAAAGACAAAATTATTAGGCTAGCACTGAGTAATGGGAAGCATCAACATCTCATCAGCTGGACTAACAGCCTTATCATGCTGATTTGGGTCGTGGACAAGGTCTTTTCCATGGAAGAGAAGAATAGAGATGAAATGAGTATAAAAATAATGAGAAAGTGATATAGGAAAAGAAGAAAGAGCAGAAGTGAAAGACCAAAAAAAAAAAAAAAAAAAAAAAAGAGAGAGAGAGAGAGAGATTCCTGCAGTAGGCAGTGGTGGAAAGGTCAGAAGACTCTAGGGCAAGGGGGAAGGCAGAGAACACTGGAAATTCCAGTACTGTCTTTCCAATCTACATACTCAAATGATGCTTTCATGTCAAAGGTAGATATCATTGTTGATAATCTTTTACAGTAAGTCTCAGTGATTTTCACGTTGGGTTAATCTTGTTTTATTCCAGTAACAGCAACTAATATTTGTCTGCTATTTTAAAAACATTTAGGGTTTCCCTGGTAGCTCAGACGGTAAAGCGTCTGCCTACAATGCGGGAGACCCGGGTTCAATCCCTGGGTCGGGAAGATCCCCTGGAGAAGGAAATGGCAACCCACTCTAGTATTCTTGCCTGGAAAATCCCATGGACTGAGGATCCTGGTAGGCTACAGTCCATGGGGTCACAAAGAGTCGGACATGACTGAGTGACTTCACTCACTCACTGAAAACATTTTGCGTAAATTGCCATTAATCTTTACAACAGCCTTATGAAAGTTTTGTCATTTTCCCTATTTATGATTAAACTGAAGTTGCAAAGTTTTAAGTAACTTTTCCAGGTTCAGTGAGCCTGAGGTCCAGATTTATGTCATCTTAAATCCAACCTTTGTTACTACATCTTACCAGTTTTGCTTTTAAAAAAATAGAAAGTGTACTGTTGCATCTTTTAAATTTTTTAACTTAATTAATTAAATCCTATCAACTTATCCACTACGTAAGTAGCTCAAGAAACTAACCAACAATCTTCCTGGAATGAATAGTTTTCCTCTTAAATGTTGGGCATGTGAGTTCCTAGTAAATCAAGGTTCAAACTCTTCAAACGTATGAATTAACCTAATAGACCAAAAGGGATTATTTGAATCATCAGTGCAGAATTTAATAAACTTATTTTTGATTAATGTGTTATTCTTTCATTTGATATGCAGAAAAATAGCCTCTCAATTGTATTGAGGGGAACATATCACTAAAGTAATTTGTGAATATTAATTAATTTATTTTAATTGGAGAATAATTACTTTACACTATTGTGATGGTTTTTTGCCACAGGTATACATGTTTAAGAGGCCACTGGAACAGTTGGGTACATACAGCCATTGTGTTTGCAAGTTAGTTCATACTGGAGGCAAATGCTATCTCTATAGGAACCTACACCCTTGGGTCTCCTTAGATCTTCTTATCCATGTCAGTGGCTAATTGATCATTAGGCGGCATGCATCCCAGTAGCCACGCCAGAGTCACTGAGTGATTCAAAGTTTCCCTTACCTATCCAAGAGAGGAAGTCAGAGATGAATTCCCCTGAGAGAAACAGAATAGTAACACCTTGGCATTGTCTCCTTTATCTGATTCTTTGTGACCTCATGGACTTCAGCCTGCCAGGTTCCTCTGTCCTTGGGATTTCCCAGGCAAGACTACTTGAGTGGGTAGCCGTTTCCTTCTCCTGGGAATCTTTCCAATCCAGGGGTCGAACACAGGTCTCTTGCTTGTCAGGGGGATTCTTTAGCACTGAGTCACCAGAGAAGCTTCCTTTTAGGGCCCAAAGGGATGCAATTAGAAATTTTGCCATTTGTCCTTAGCCTGCTAAACCTTCAAAATGGACATTTGAGTTGGAAATAATGTTGTGTGAAATACTTAAAATGAGGGCTTATCTATTGAAAAGAAAGGGAGACTTGAGAGAGAAAAGACTGTATAGGATTGGCTCTCAAGTGAAAAATTAAAGGGTGATTTAAAAAATAAAGGAGAAACTGTAAGAACTTAGATATGTTTCAGTAAATACCAGGAAAAACTGTTACTACAGATTCAAAAAACATTTCTGGACTTTATAACATGTTATATCTTTTAAAATTTCATTGGTTTTACTGGTATTACTTTTAATTGATATTAATAGGAAATTCCACAATGAGTTGAGTGCTTACTAAGGGGATACTTCATGTTGGGAAGGTGCTTCAACTGCAGAAAGGAAGGATCAGATACACCCACCTCAGAACCAACATCGAAGGAGAATACTGCTATCCTCAGGGAGGTAGTAGTGAATGTGTGCATGCTTGTGTGTGTGTGTGTGTGTGTGTGTGTGTGTGTGTGTGTGTGTGTTTTGGGTGGAGAGATGAGCCTGTGTGATGCATACATGTGCTGGGGTGAGGGTGATCCTTCAGAGACTTAATGTGACAGCAGGAGACTGAACAGCAGGAAAAGACCATAGGTAATGTTCAGCACTGGTCACGTTCATCTTCGTCCAGTCTCCATCCTTTTATATGCACAAGAGGATGGATAATCCTTTCTCCTTAACCTAATTCTTGCGTCTCAATGCTCAGATGTGCCTCATGAACCATGATCTGAGTCAGAAGAATAGTAAAGAGCTAGGAGATGCATTTGGGGCATGGAGTCCTTACCCATGTCAAATACTCCTATGAATTTTTGAAGATTTTTATGTCCTTTTCTAGCTCTTTGTGGGGTTAACGTGAAAGGTCTGAGCTATGACACTTCCTTTATTACAGCCAAATCCAGGGCTTTTTCTTAGTTGTATTAATATTTTAACATGAAGACTGGGACTAATAGAGGGACAATTCTTTCTCTTTCTCCTCTCAGTTTTATTGACGTATTCACATACAACACTGTACAAATTTAAGGTGTATAGCATAATGACTTAACTTATATGTATTACAAAACAATTGTCATAATATATTTAGTTAACATCCATTACCTCATGTAGACAAAAGAAAAGAAAAAAGATTTCCTTGTAATGAGAACATTTAGGATGTACCCAACAGCTTTCAGCTATACTATGTAGCGATGTTAACTACAGTCATTACGTTGTACATCACATCCTCAGAATTTGTTTTGTAAGTGGAAGTTCATACCCTCACACTACATTCATTCAGCTCTCCCACACCCTTCATTTGCCTCTAGAAGCACATATTTGATTTTTTTCTCTATGAGTTTTTTTTAAAGATTCCACAAATAAGTGAGATTTGTCTTTCTCTCTATTTGTTTTCTCTGTCTCACTTATTTCACTTAGCATAATGCCCTCAAAATCCATTTGAGCCAGTAATCCCACCTCTGAAAATACATCCAAAGGAAAACCAAATCACTTTTCCAAGAGATATCTGCACCCCTACATTCATTCCAGCATTGTTCATAATAGCCTAGACATGGAAACCATCTAAGTGTCCATAGACAGATGGATGAATAAAAACAATGTGGTGTAAAGTTGGCTGAACAAGTTTGAGACACTCTAGATTCTGCAGGCAGCCATGTCAGGAACTTGTCCTGCTCACCAGTGGGCTGACACCAGTTCTGGGTCCCCAAGGGCCCTACAGTCAAAGACCCTAGGATGTGGTTCCACCAACCAGCAAGCTGATGCCAGCTCCAAGACTTCTTGGACATTTCAGGTAGCTGCCCTTGGATCCAGGTCCACTCACAGGCAGGTCAACACCAGCTTTGGAACACCATGAACCCCACAGCCAGCCATATCAGAAGCTGACCCTGCCCACTAGCAGACTGACTCTAGATCTGAGACCACTGGCTCTGTTACTACTCACCCCAGAACCTACTGCCGACCAGTGGTTAATAACTAGCCCTGTGAATCTTTAGGCTTCTGCAGGCAGCCACCTCATGACCAGGCCCTACCAGTGGTTGGTAGCTCCCACATAAAGAGGGCCTAGCAACCAACTGGGCCAGAGGGATCAGCCACACCTACAGACCACTCATAGTAGTCAGTCTGCCACAACAGAAGGGCCCCATGCAGCCCACATTGGGGGCATCCCTAGAGCAAATAGCTTTGATGATCAGAGGGGAGTGCATTTCTGGGATGCATAGGACAAGTTCTATAAAAGGTCACTTCTCCAAGGTTGGGAAATGTACTATTTGCTGTTAAGTCACCAAGTCATGTCCAACTCTTTTGTGACCCCATGAACTGTATAGCCCTCCAGGCTCTTCTGTCCATAGGATTTTTCAGGCAAGAATGAATGGAATGAATTACCATTACCTGATAAAGTTGCTGATCTCTTAATTTCAAATACATTTAAATTACCATGCAGTTGTACTTTCCTTCTCTCTTTGATGACTGCTTTTGATATCATATTTTACATCCAGTTGTTTTGTATATTGCTTAACTGCTTATTGTAGATACAGGTGATTTTACTTCTTTTGTTTTTAAACTTCCCTGCTATCTTTGCGTGTGGATGATTTCCTATCTTTGCTGTGTGTTTGCCTCTTCTGGTGAGATTTTTCATTCCATAATTTTCTTGTTTCCAGTTGGGACCTTTTTTCGATCTAGAGAAGTTTCTTTAGCATTTGTGGTAAAGCTGGTTTTGTGGTGTTGAATTCTGTTCACTTTTACTTGTCTGTAAAGCGTTTGATTTTCCATCAAATCTGAACGAGAGCTTTGCTGTGTAAAGTATTTTGATTGTAGGTTTTTCTTTCCCCTCATGTATCATGCCACTTCCTTCTGGCCTGCAGAATTTCTGCTGAGAAATTAGCTGAGATCCTTATTGGAGTTCCTGTGTATATTATTTGTTGCTTTTCCCTTGCTGCTTTTAATACTCTCTCTATCTTTAATTTTTGTCATTTTAATTACAATGTGTCTTGGTGTGTTCCTCTTTGGGTTAAATCTGTATGGGACTCTCTGAGCTTCCTGGACTTGGATGACTAACCTTTCCCAGGTTAGGAACATTTTCAGTTATTGTCTCTCTTCAAATATTTTATTGTGCCCTTTCTATTTCTCTTCTCCTTCTGGGACCCATATGATGTGAATACTACTGCACTTGCACTTACACTTGCACTGATGTCGTCCCAGAGGTCTCTTAAGTTGCCTTTATTTCTTTCTATCCTTTATTTTTTTCTATTCAGTATCAATTGTTTCCACTATTCTGTCTTGAGCTCAGTGATCTGTTTTTCTATATCAATTAGTCTCTTGTTGGTCCTTTCTAGTGTATTTTTCATTTCAGTTATTGTATTCTTCATTTTTGTTTGATTTTTGTCTATATTTTCTAACTCTTTGTTAAAACATTCTAATTTCTTGCTCTGTGCACTCATTCTCCTCCTGAGTTCTTTGATAATCTTTAAGATCATTACTATGAACTCTTTGTCAACTAGATTGTCTATCTCCACTTCACTTAGTTCTTCTTCCAGGGTTTTATCTTATTCCTTTGTATGAAATGTATTCCTCTGTCACCTCCTTTTGTACAAGTTGCTGTTTCTAGATTTATGTGAGTTGTCTTTCTTGACCTTGGAGAAGTAGTTCTCTATAGATGCCCTATGCATCCTAGCAATGCTCTCTGCTCTTGTCACCCATTCTTTATATTCTAGTGAAAGTGAAAATCACTCAGTCATGTCTGACTCTTTGTGACCCCATGAACTGTACAGTCCAGGGAATTCTCCAGGCCAGAATACTGGAGTGGGTAGCCTTTCTCATCTCCAGAAGATCTTCCCAAATAAGGAATCAAACCCAGGTTTCCCACATTGTGGGCAGATTCTTTACCAGCTGAGCCATAAGGGAAGCCCAAGAATACTGGAGTTGGGTAACCTATCCCTTCTCCAGGGGATCTTCCCAACCCAGGAATTGAACCAGGGTCTCCTGCATTGCAGCCAGATTCTTTACCAACTAATCTTTTCTAGGGACTCCCCTTAAGAGGACTGCATGTGTCCTTCTTTCGTGACTGGCTGACTATATGGGCAGTAAGGTAGGCTTGGTTGGCCCCTAATCTGGTTGGTTGACAGGCCCTGTCTTGTGCTGCTGTTTAGGAGACCTGGTCATGAGGTGGCTGGCTGCAGAATCCTAAAGGGCCCCAAGAATAGTGGTGGGTATAGCCAGTATCCTGAAAACTCTGGAGATCTTGCCCATCCACTGACAGGCAGGAATCAGATCCTGGGGTTAGGGTTGCAAAACTGATAAACATGCTTGTTCCTGGAGTCTAGGATCAGGGATCCTAGAGCTCTCAGTAAGGGCAGTTTTCCCTTTTACTAACGTGAAACCTCTAATAAGAGATATAAATTCAAATTTTTTTATTTCCCTTTTGATTTCTTCAGTAACCCATGGGTTATTTAGAAATGTGTTGTTTAATCTCCATGTGTTTGTGCTTCTTACAGGTTTTTTTCCATGTAATTTATACCTAGTGCATTGTGGTTGGAGAAGATGCTTGATATTATTTCAATTCTCTTAAGTTTACTGAGGTTTGATTTGTGACCCAAGAAATGGTCTATCCTGGAGAATGTTTCATGTGCACTTGAGAAGAAGGTGTATTCTTCTTCATTTGGTTGGAATATCCTGAAGATAGCAATAAGATCTGTCTCATCTAATAAATCATTTAAGACTTGTGTTTCCTTGTTAATTTTCTGCTTTGATGATCTGTCCATGGGTGTGAGTGGGGTGTTAAAGTCACCTACTATTATTGTGTTGCTGTCAATTTCTCCTTTTTTGTCTGTTAGTGTTTGTCTTATGTATTGAGGTGCTCCTATGTTGAGTGCATAGATATTTACAATTCTTACATCTTCCTCTTGAATTGACCCCTTGATCATTATTTAGTGTTCTTCTCCTGTAATCTTCCTTATTTTAAGGTCTATTTTGTCTGATATGAGGGTTGCCACTCCAGCTTTCTTTTGCTTCCCATTTGCATGGGAATATATTTTCCCATCCTCTCACTTTCAGTCTGTACATGTCTTGAGGTCTGAAGTGGGTTTCTTGTAGACAGCATATATATGGGTCTTGTTTTTGTATCCATTCAGCCAGTCTGTGTCTTTTTGGTTGGAGCATTTACTCCATTAACATTTAAAGTAATTATTGATATATACGTTCCTATTACACTTGGATGGGTGAAATCTACATTTTTGAAGGAAATATAATTTAACAAAATTGGCTACATAAAAGCTGACTAATGAGAATAGAAAATAATTGTGAAAGTCTCTTGAAATGCCTCAGGTGGTTATGCTGTCAGAAAGTAATCCTAGAAAAATTTTAGGAACTGTTAAGTCAGGTGCTCTAAAGTATCCCAAGTATGGAGAAGCAGGAAGTATGGAGAAGCTTCTTGGCTTTCAGCTTTAATAAAGAGAAGATGACATTTGAGACTCAACTAAATCTTTCCAAGCTGGTTTATGAGATAGTTTTTGCACCTTATATCACATACCTAGAGGAGACTATCTTGCTGTCTTGATGAACCACTCAAAAAGCTAAAAAAAAACTGTCTCTTGACAACCATATCATTCAGCTAAATACCAGCTCACCTAACTCAGTGCCCTACAAATCTTTCTTGGTAGACTGTCTTCAATTTACCACCTCAGAAAAAGATAGCCACGCCAGTGTCTTCCAGACCCCTTGGTACTTTAGTCACACCATGTGGAAATGGCAAGATAGGAAAACCTCTGAATGAAAAACCTGAGCTAAAATCCCTTTCTTTCCCTCCCTTGGCTAGACATATGGTATATCCATGCACTACTTGACCATTCTATCTATTAATGTTCTCTGTTTAGGTGGTACTTAAAGAACTACCAAACTGTTCTGGCCTTTTCGTTTCACCATTGAGGAGATCAATAAGAATCCTCATCTACTCCCCAATCTGACCTTGGGTTATGATCTCTACAATGCCTTTGAAAGTGACCACAAGACTTTGGAAACTGTCCTGTTTTGGCTATCTGGTGAAAATTAGACTGTCCCTAACTACAACTGCCAGAGACAGAGAAAATCTGTGGCTGCTTTTATAGGAACAGTCTCAGCATTTTCAGCTGAGACTGGAACGCTTCTGGGGGTTTATAATATCCCACAGGTGAGTGGGCCTGAGTTCTGGTGAGAGATATTCCATTCATCTCCCATCCTTTCCTTCTCATGAAATCAATGGAACAAGGAAATCTATGTATATGCATCTCATGGAAGCTGTAAACACATCCCAGAGACTTCCTCAGATTGTGAGGTTATTCTCTGGGTCCAGAAGAAGAAGGCATGTGAAGGAGAAGTACTGTCCCTACTTTGAAGCCTAGATTCATGCTCAGGGCCAAGACATCCATCCTACAGCTACAGTTACATTTTACAGCCAACATCCATCCTATAGGGAATATTGACTGATGACAGCTTACAGCTCTTTACATTATAGGAAATACACACAGCATAATGAACTAGCTCACCAATGGACAGGACCCTACAAGGGCACAGCCAAAAGACAGTGTTTGGCAGATATGGGAATAAAAAGCCTGGTTGCCTAGTCTCAATTTGAGACAATATGAAGAACCACCCCAGCTCCAGAGAATCCTGAACATTGGCTGAATCATTGTTGCAACTGTCTTGTGGTTCATAATTTCTATCTTCACACTTCTGCCTTGCTCCATTCCCAAGGTATACCTTTGGTGAACCCACACATAAAATTTCTACCTGGAACTCTCCATCTCAAGATCTACTTCCAGGGTCCAATCTGACAAGCAGCAAGTGGTAGACAGTACTTCAAAACATAGCAGCATTAGATTAGGAGAATTTTGTTCTGGAATAATATTTTTTAGAAGATCCAAGATCATAGGTCTTTGTAATCTTCAGTATATTCCAGGTAATACTATGGCAATGAATTTAATTCAACATTAAGAGTTTAATAACATAAGATTTATTTCTATCCAGGGTTTATACGAAATTTGGCAGACATAGGAAGGAAACTTTATTTCACAATTCAGACAGGGCAAAGATAATGGAGACACCACAGCCTTCTTGGTATGCCATCTGAAAACCAGGCCTTCTTATTCTTCCATTGAAGGAGATAATAAACAGATAAGAATCTTAGACATTCTGCTTGTCTTTGACTCGTAGGTGATACCACTGCTCAGAAGAAGACACATGTCCTTTCCAAAAGCAAATGGTCTTTCAAACACAATCTTCCATGTGCCTAGAATGAAATGAGACTGTGAAAAGTCTACTGCAGTTTCCTTTCATGAAATAATTAGCCAATTTTTGATGTCATATAGAAATTTGGCTCACACTCTCCCAATAGAAGATAACCCCAAACCCCACTAAATTAAATTTTTTTTTTTCTTTGCTTATTCAGGTCATATACAGTCTTTTTGATCCTTTCCTGAGTGATAAAGACCAATTTCCATCTCTTTATCAGATGGTCAGCAAGAACAGCTTTCTCATCCATGGAGTATTCTTGCTGTTGCTGCAATTTTGGCAGGACGTGGGTGGCACTATTTTTCTCTGAAGACAGGGAAGGGGAGCAGTTCCTTTGGGACTTGAAAGCAGAAATGGTACAGAAAGGTATACATGTGACTTTTACTAAAAAGATTCCTAACAGTAGGGAATTGTATGAAGTAATGGATGTAAATTTCATGAGTAGAACCTGAATTTCATCTGCAAATGTGTATCTAATACCTGGTGATATGGGATGTTTCATTTTTGTTGACAGAGGAATAGATTATTATTTAACCTTGGACAAGGTGTAGATTATGGTTGCAAAAGGGGATATTGTTTTGGATAAGATAATCTATATGCTACATTGTTTCCATGGGACTCTCTCCTTTTCACTCCAGAAGAAAGAAATCCCAGGTTTCAAACACTTTCTCAAGACAGTTAAACTGTCCCAATATCCAGAAGACTTTTACTTCAGTAATGTGTGGTTTCAAATTTTTGATTGTTCACTTGTTGGGTCTCATTGTGGAAAAATTGGAGACTGCCCACCAAATTCTTCCTTTGAGTTTATATCAATAAGTATTGACATGATGACATTGTCTGAATCCAGTTATTTCATCTATAATGCAGAGTATGCTTCATGGCTTAGTTGGTAAAGAAACTGTCTGCAATGCAGGAGACCCAGGTTTGATTCCTGGGTTGGGAAGATCACCTGGAGAAGGAAATGGCAACCCACTCCAGTATTCTTGCCTGGAGAATCCCATGGAAAGAGGACCCTGGCTGGCTACAGCCCATGGGGTCGCAAGAGTTGGACACGACTTAGCACCTAAACCACCACCACCACCAATGCTGTGTATGCAGTGGCCCAAGCACTCCATGAAATACTTCTGGTGGAAACAGAAATGAGATCTCCAGGATATGCAGACCAACCCATGATCTTTCCATGGAAGGTAAACATCCTTGAAATGCAGGTCATGAAGTCAACCAGACGATATCTGATTGTATTTTACTGAGATACAGCATCACAACCATATTTTTTTTGTCTCAAGGTCCACAGGATTAGGCACAATAGATGGAGAGGTATATCACATTGATTGTATATGTATCTATAATTATTAGGTCTCTTTGGAGAATTCTGCCATTGTAGGACTTTAATTCTAACAACTTGTATTAGAAAGTATGCTATATTCTTAGTGAAGAATGTAATGTAATAAAACATGCAGAGAAATCTTTTTTAAAAAGGATCTCCAATTAGTGAAATCTATGTATTTCCTTGGAATGTAAACAATGTCAGAAAATATCAGCGTAATTATCATGGCTGATTTCATAAATATTTCATCTATATCTCTGTGTACACTGTTGTTCAAGTCCTCCTATAATGATCTTGGTAAAACAGAAATAGGATCTACCTGACATTCTACATTCACCCTGGAAAATTAATCATTTTTATCCATAACAATTCCTATTACAAAACCTGCAAATCATTGTGAAGCATGAATTATGAACTCAGTTTCAAATTTGAGAAAATCAATAATGATTAACAACTCAATATATTTTCATGGGTAATGAATTTATCTGGATTTTGTGACTTTGCAACTCTTCTATACAGTATATTTAAGAACATCTATCTTTGTACACCAGAGAAAAATGCATTTAATTGAGTTGTTGATTAAAGAAAATAAATTAGTGAGATCAAATAAAGTTCATATTTTTAATTAGCTTTTAATATAAATTTAAAGCAAATGTGTGTATAAAAATTAAGGCCACAAATTAATATTCTGATTATGCTTATTTACAATAATACTTAATACACAACATCAACTTCGTTTAGTGTTGGCTGTCAGAAAAATAAGTGGCCTTTTCAAGATGATTTCCAAAGATGGAATTCTGATATATTTAGGATTCTTCTGTCATGAGTATTGAAAGCTTAAACACTAGTTGTTTGAAAGATAAGGACCGGATGTCAGCAAAATGGCAAAGTAGTGAACTCCAAACGTCTGTACTTCCAAGAATATCTTTAAACAACTGGCAAAAATTTATCAGAATTAACTTTTTTAGAATTCTGGCACCCAAAGAAAAGCTTGCAACAAAGAGGGGAATGCTTAAGGAATAAAACATGGCTGAACTTTGTTATATAGCTTCATGTTTTAACTTACTTGGGTACCACTCTTGACTGTCCACCTCAAAAGAGAACTTTTAAATGACACCACTCAATCTTCATAGAGGTTTCTAGTACTAGAAGGAGCAATATGAACATTATTCTCGCAAATAACGTTTCTTTGTTTTGACCTAACTGATGGCTCTCTAAAGGACTGATCTAAGACTTACTTTATTTCACCTGTCTTTGAACTTCCTTAAGGCTGAGTTAACAACCTGAGCCATGTTTGTTGAAAACACATATACCAGTAAATGTGTTAGCTGCTGCCTGGGGTCAGAGATAACAGTTGGGGAAAACTACACAAAAACTCTAAGGCATTTGAAGAAAGTCTAAAAAAGAGTTGTTTTTGATAATAAATATTTTTAAAAGCTCCCCAATATTTTATGAAATCTAGAATGTCATGTGAAGTACTTGGCTCATAATCAGAAATATGCCCTGAGGAAGGCACTATGCTCTCATTTCTAGTTGACCTCCTGGCCTCATTCAAGCAGGAGGTGAAAGCTAGACCCGAGCTGTAAACTGAACATTAAAGGCTGGCTCCAACCCACAAGAGAGTCCATTTACAGAACAGGGGGATAATTTTGAGGTGTGACTTTTTTATTGTTTGGCATTTATGGAAATTTCTATTTAGGTACAGTAGAGACAAATAGATTCAAGGAATTAGATCTGATAGAGTGCCTGAAGAGATATAGACGGAGGTTCATGACATTGTACAGGAGGCAGTGATCTAGACCATCTCCAAGAAAAAGAAATGTAAAAGGCAAAATGGCTGTCTGAGGAAGTCTTACAAATAGCTGTGAAGAAAAGAGACATGAAAGTCAAAGGAGAAAAAGAAAGATATACCCATTTGAACGCAGAGTTCCAAGAATAGCAAGGAGAGATAAGAAAGCCTTTCTCAGTGATCAGTGCAAAGAGATAGAGGAAAACAATAGAATGGGAAAGACTAGAGATCTCTTCAAGAAAATTAGAGATACCAAGGGAATATTTCATGCAAAGATGGGCTCAATAAAGGACAGAAATGGTAGGGACCTAACAGAAGCAGAAGATATTAAGAAGAGGTGGCAAGAATACACAGAAGAACTATACAAAAAAGATCTTCATGATCCAGATAATCAAGATCACTCACCTAGAGCAAGACATCCTGGAATGTGAAGTCAAGTGGACCTTAGGAAGCATCACTATGAACAAAGCTAGTGGATGTGATAGAATTCCAGTTGAGCTATTTCAAATCCTGAAAGATGATGCTGTGAAAGTGCTGCACTCAATATGGCAGCAAATTTGGAAAACTCAGCAGTGGCCACAGGACTGGAAAAGGTCAGTTTTCATTCCAATCCCTAAGAAAGACAATCTCAAAGAATGCTCAAACTACCGCACAATTGCACTCATCTCACATTCTAGCAAAGTAATGTTCAAAATTCTCCAAGCCAGGCTTCAACAGTACGTGAACTGTGAACTTCCAGATGTTCAAGCTGGATTTAAAAAAGTCAGAGGAACCAGACATCAAATTTGCAACATCTGTTGGATCATCGAAAAAACAAGAGAGTTCCAGAAAAACATCTATTTCTGCTTTATTGACTATGCCAAAGCTTTTGACTGTGTGGATCACAACAAACTGTGGAAAATTCTTCAAGAGATGGGAATAACAAACCACGTGCTTGTCTCCTGAGAAATCTGTATGCAGGTCAAGAAGCAACAGTTAGAACTGGATGTGGAACAACAGACTGATTCCAAATCGGGAAAGGAGTACGTCAAGGCTATATATTGTCACCCTGCTTATTAAACTTATATGCAGAGAACATCATGAGAAATGCTGGGCTTGATGAAGCACAAGCTGGAATCAAGATTGCCAGGAGAAATATCAATAACCTCACATAGGCAGATGAAATCACCCTTATGGCAGAAAGGGAAGAAGAACTAAAGAGCCTCTTGATGAAAGTGAAGGAGAAGAGTGAAAAAGTTGGCTTGAAACTCAACATTCAGAAAACTAAGATCATGGTATATGATCCCATCACTTCATGGCAAATAGATGGGGAAACAGTGGAAACAGTGACAGACTTTATTTTTTGGGCTCCAAAATCACTGCAGATGGTGATTGCAGCCATGAAATTAAAAGATGCTTACTCCTTGGAAGGGAAGTCATGACCAACCTAGACAGCATATTGAAAAGCAGAGACATTACTTTGTCAACAAAGGTCCGTCTAGTCAAGGGTATGGTTTTTCCAGGAGTCATGTATGGATGTGAGAGTTGGACTATAAAGAAAGCTGAGCACTGAAGAATTGATGCTTTTGAACTGTGGTGTTGGAGAAGACTCTTGAGAGTCCCTTGGACTGCAAGGAGTTCCAACCAGTCCATCCCAAAGGAGATCAGTCCTGAGTATTCACTGAAAGGATTGATGCTGAAGCTGAAACTCCAATACTTTGGCCGCCTGATGTGAAGAGGTGATTCATTTGAAAAGACCCTGATGATGGGAAAGATTGAAGGTAGGAGGAAAAGGGGACGACAGAGGATGAGATGGTTGGATGGCATCATCGACTCATTGGACATGGGTTTGGATAGACTCCAGGAGTTGGTGATGGACAGGGAGGTCTGGCGTGCCAGACCGTTCATGGGGTCTCAAAGAGTCAGACATGACTGAATGACTGAACTGAACTGAACTGAACTGACAAGGATGATGTTATCTGCATATCTGAAATTATTGATATTTTTCTCGGCAATCTTGATTCCAGCTTGTGCTTCATCAAGCCCAGCATTTCTCATGATGTTCCCTGCATAGAAGTTAAATAAGCAGGGTGACAATATACAACCTTGACATACTCCTTTTCCTATTTGGAACCAGTCTGTTGTTTCATGTCCAGTTCTAACTGTTGCTTCCTGACCTGCATACAGATTTCTCTAGAGGCAGGTCAGGTGGCCAGGTATTCCCATCTCTTTAAGAATTTTCCAGAGTTTTTTGTGGTCCACACAGTAAAAGGCTTTGGCATAGTCAATAAATCAGAAGTAGATATTTTCCTGAAACTCTCTTGCTTTTTCAATGATCCAACAGGAAACCCTCCAATAAGTAGGTCTAGGATCTTGTTAGGTCACTGCTTTATTTCCTGTGTCCTGGTGTGTATGAGACCTTGTGTGCACCATCCAGGAGTGGAGTTTTTGTTTCCCCAAATCCCATGGAATTCCTGTGATTGAACTTTATTGTCCTTCAAACCAGATTCTCTAGGATCTCCTCTTCCCATTGCCACATCACAGGCTGGGTATATGGGGCTCAGAAATTTTGCTATTATGAGAGAAATCCTGTGATACAATTATTTTTCAGTTTGTGGGTCAGCCACTTAGTGAGTACAGGATTTGATCTTATCCCAGCTGCACTTCTAACATTTTATTGTGTCTTGTTTGTCTTTGATTGTAGGATATATTTGTTGCTATGCTCTAGAGGGGTTTTAGTTGTTATAGTTCATTAGTTTGCTTCTGTTTCCAAATATTGTTTAGCAGATAGTTGTGATTTTAGTGTTTTCATATGAAGGAGTAAGCTTATGTCATCTATTCCATAGTCTTTTCACTTTATTTTTTCTTATTTTGGGGAGTTGCATGTTTCTCTTTTCCAGATATCTTATGTGTTCTTTTGTATCAACTAGTCAGCTGTTAAGTCCTTCTTGTGTTCTTTTTTATTTCATTTGTGGTATTCTTTGGGCTTCCCTTGTGGCTCAGCTGGTAAAAGATCCCTCTGTAATGTCGGAGACCTGGGTTCGATCCCTGGGTTGGGGAGTTCCCCTGGAGAAGGGAAGGACTCCAGTATTCTGGCCTAGAGAATTCCATGGACTGTATAGTCCATGGAGTCGCAAAGAGTCGGCCATGACTGAGCAACTTTAACTTTCTCTTTATTCTTTACTTCTGAATGACACTTTTAAAATTTTCTCTTGTTCTTTGTGTTTAAAACAATAGCCACCTTAATAAGTGCAAAGCGTATCTTGTGGATATTATTTTCATTTTTTTAAACACATAATGCTGTAGAGCATCTGTTCATGCATTTATTGGTTCTTTGTACATCTTATTTGAAGATATATCTGTTCAAGTTCTCCATTTATTTTTTAATTGGGTTTTATTTTGTTGTTTTTGTTAGGTTATAGGAGTTCTTCATTTATCCTGGATATTAATCCCTTAACAAATTAAGATTTACAACTTTTTTCTCCCTTTTGGATTGTTGCCTCTTCATTCTCTTGATAATACACTTTGATGCACAAAAGGCTTTAGTATGGATGAACACATATTTACCTATTTTTTATTTTGTACCTTGTGCATCTGTTGAAATAGAGAAAAGAGTTAGGAAGAAATTGTGTCCTTGGGGACAATGAGCCACAGATGATGCAAGTCAGCTTCCTGACATATAGAAGCTGAAATTTCCATGAATTTGGTCTCATGTACAACTGAAAGCGTTGACTGTTACTTAGGAATAAAGTTTAAATAAGGTATGTCTGATTATTACATCAGGGGGTACAGTGATAGGAAAGGTGACAATTTTTAAATGTGGGAAAAGTGAGGAAGTTCTAAAAGCAACTATTGACTTTGTTTTCTTACCAGATACAGAGCATTGTATCCAATGTCCAGCACAAGAATATCCAAACAGTGAGAGAAATCACTGCTTCCCAAAAGCTGTGACCTTGGCCTCAAGGGATGCCATGGGGATGTTGCTAGCGTGCACAGCTCTGTGCTTTTGTGTCATCATTTGTGTAGTTTTGTGGGTCTTTGTGAAGCACTGAGACACTTCCATAGTCAAGGCCAATAACCGGGCTCTCAGTTATGTCCTACTCATCTCCCTTCTCCTGTGTTTTCTCTGTTTACTACTCTTCATCGGCTGTCCCAACACAGCCACCTTTGACAAAGTGCGTTTGAAGATGTATGCACTATGGCTGTTGCCACCGCTTTAGCCAAAACTCTTATCATGATTCTGGCATTCAAGGTCATGAAACCAGGAAGAACCATGAGGCAGTTACTTGTCACAAAAGCTTCTAACTATGCCATTCCCATCTGCTCCCTTATCCAGGTGATTATATGTGGATTCTGGCTGGGAACTTCTCCACCTTTCATTGAGATAGACATGCTTTCTCATCCCAAGGAGCTCATTATTGTGTATATCAAGGGCTCAGTCACAGCCTTTCCCTGTGTGCTGGGATGCTTGGGTTCTGTAGCCCTGGGGAGCTTCTCCTTGGCTTTTCTGGCCTGAAACTTGCCCAACAGCTTCAGTGAAGCCAAGTTTCTGACTTTCAGCCTGCAGGGGTTCTGCTGTGTCTGGGTCACCTTCCTCCCTGTCTACCACAGCACTGAGGCCAAGGGGCTGCGGAGATTTTCTCCACTTTGGCCCCCAGTGCTGGGCTATTAGGTTGTATCTTTGTCCCAAAGTGCTACATTATTCTTATAAGATTTGATGAGAACTCTTTGAAAGCTTTAAGGAATAAAATGGTTTTTAAAGGAAATAGGCATTGAGATTTTTGTCCCATAAGTCTCTATCAGAGTTTTGGCTTTAAAACAAAAATAATATTATATGTCTATTTATTCAGATATTAGTAACTATCAAACTGCTCTATTTACAAAGGAATTCTGTCTTCTGTTTTTAGAAGTCTCTGTATTCCATGGCCCTCAGTCATCATGACACATTTAGATATTCTCAGATTAACGGTTATTCTCAAAATTTTGCTATTGAATCCAGTCATTTCTTGGGCTTCCCTCATAGCTCAGTTGGTAAAGAATCTGCCTGCAATGCAGGAGACCAGGGTTCACTTCCTGGATGAGGAAGATCCCCTGGAGAAGGAAATGGCAACCCACTCCAGTATTCTTGCCTGGAGAATCCCATGGACAGAGGAACCTGGCAGGCTACAATCCATGAGGTCAAGAGTTGGACACGATTTAGCGACTAAACCACCATTTCTTCCATTGTTAAGTATACACTGAGCACATCCTTATTGTTTTAGCCAATTCTCTATTCCAGAAATCTTTTTATAAATACATTTTTATAGTTTAATATATTTTTGTGGATTATTATATAATAGCTTGGAAGAGTGCCTGGTTACACCCATTCAAGCCAGAGTGCAGTGTGCATGCCCAGGGCTGCAAACACAATCAGAAAAGATCTGAGAAGACACTAGACTTACATTTCTGGCATATTTTGGGGTTCCATGCAACAAGGAGTGGAGTGTATGCAGCAGCTGCGGGTGGTCTGGCTTAGAGTTTAAGAGCACCCAAGTTTAGAAGCAAGCTGCAAAGACTAATAGAGTTAGTTTTTGGTGTGGTCATTGTTGTTGTTTAATGTGTTCTTTTGGGATCCTTGCATCCAAAGAAATCTCTCTCAGTCATTGACTGCTGTGATAATGAAAAAAGATATTTCAGTGATCATTCATCTCTAAGAACATAGTCTTTCTAAACAAACTTGAAAGTTCACTAAACCAAAGGACAATTGTGCTCATAAAAACTCCAAACAGCAAAAACCATGGAAGCAGAGGGTAATTCTAATGTTCACAATTTCCTCATTGTTGTATGCAAAATTCCAGTTTGCAACACAAAATTGCAAGCAATAGGAAGAGAGAAGAAAGCATAGCCTGTTTTTTTCTTTTATGAAGCAAAACAGAAATTGACAGAAACTCTCAGAGGTTAAAGCATCTGCCTGCAATGCGGGACACCTGGGTTCGATCCCTGGGTCAGGAAGATCCCCTGGAGAAGGAAATGGTAACCCACTCCAGTATTCTTGCCTGGAGAATCCCATGGACGGAGGAGCCTGGTGGGCTACATTAGTCCATGGGGTTGCAAAGAGTCGGACACGATTGAGTGACTTCACTTTCACATCCAAAAAGAAGTACACACATTGGACTATGAGACAAAGGCTTTAAAACAACTGTCTTATGTATGCTCAAAGTGCTAGAAGAAACCAAGGACAAAAAATTAGAAAAAATAAAGAGCCCTGCCTCTTGACCTGGGCCGTGGTAGGAGGCTTGGCTGTGGGGCTCTGAGCCACAGTCCCCACTCAGGTCAACATCCCACTGTCCTGATTGCTCTAGATTACAGTAAATTTTGGAATGAGAAAGTGTATATGATTTTGCAAGGTCCCATTCTGCTGAGGCTACTGTGTATGTGATCCCTGATGTTTAACTGAGCATTATCACAACCCTTGGAGCATATTGCCTGCTGGTGGAGAAAAGAGTCGCTCAAGGCAAGAAGACCCAGAGACAGCAAAGTAAAGGAGGTGCCTGTTCCCTAGAAGTGACAGCCCTGCCTGACTAATTGACTTGCAGTAAACCCAGTTGTCCAGAAACGTCTTGATGTATTCTGAATTACATTTTGTGTATGGTGTGAGAGATCAAGCCCTGAGCCTTTGGAGTGGGAGCACTGACTCCAAGACCCTAAACTACCAGAGAACTAACCCTCAGGAGTATCAGTTAGTGAAAACTCACACAAAAGAAACCACTTGAATACAAGACTCAACATCACCCAACCACCAATAGCACCCTGTGCAGAATGCCTCATCTAAACAACAAACAAGACAAAAGTACAAACCCAATCATCAGCATACATGATTACCACCTCACTCAGCCTTGCCCATCAGAGAAAAAACAAACAAACAAACAAAAACTCAGCACATATCTCACCCTATATGAAGTTTACACAAATCACTGGATCAAACTTAGGAGGGCAGAAATCAAAAGGAAGAAAGAATTCAACCTTGAAGCCTGGGAAAAGGAGACCTCAAACACAATAAGTTAAAAAAAAAAATAATGAAAAGGCAGAGAAATACCACACAAATGAAGGAACAAACTAGAAAGACAGAAGTCCAAATAAATGAAGAGGAAATAGGCAAACTACCTGAAAAAGAATTCAGAATAATGAGAGTAAAGATGATCAAAAACCTTGAAAACAAAATGGATAAAATGCAAGAATCAATTAATAAAAACCTAGAAGTATTAAAGAATAAACATACAGAGACAAGCAACATAATTACCGAAATTACAAAATGCTCTAGAAGAAATTAATAGTAGAATATCTGAAGCAGAAAAACAAATCAGTGAGCTGGAAGATAAAATGGTGGAAATGACTTCATAAGAGCAGAATAAAGTAAAAAGAATGAAAAGAACTGAGGATAGCCTTAGAGACCTCAGGGACAATATCAAATGCACCAACATTCAAATTATAGGGGTCCCAGAAGAAGAGAAAAAGTAAGGGTATGAGAAAAATTTTGAAGAGATAATAGTTGAAAATTTCTCCAACATGGAAAAGGATAGTCAGTCAAGTCCAGGAGGCACAAAGAGTCCCATACAGGATAAACCCAAGGAGAAACACACCAAGACACATACTAATGAAACTAACAAAGACTAAGCACAAAGAAAGAATATTAAAAGCAGCAAGGGAGAAGCAACAAGTAACACACATGGGAAACCCCATATGCTTAACAGCTGATCTTTCAGCAGAAACTCTGCAGGCCAGAAGGGAATGGCAGGATATATTTAAAGTACTGAAAGGGAAAAATCTACAATGAAGATTACTGTTCCCGGCAAGGATCTCATTCAAAATTGATGGAGAAATAAAAAGCTTTTCAGACGAGCAAAAGTTAAGAGAATTCAG
This sequence comes from Cervus canadensis, assembly GCF_019320065.1. Classification (NCBI taxonomy): domain Eukaryota; kingdom Metazoa; phylum Chordata; class Mammalia; order Artiodactyla; family Cervidae; genus Cervus; species Cervus canadensis. Next base: position 68,101,015 of record NC_057389.1, read on the forward strand.
CACCACCAAACCAGCTTTACAACAAATGTTAAAGGGGCTTATACAGTCAAGAAATACAAGAGAAGGAAAAAGATCTACAAAATTAACCCCAAATAATTAAGAAAATGGCAATAGGAACATATATATCAATAGTTATTTTAAATGTTAATGGATTAAATGCTCCAACCAAAAGACACAGACTGGCTGAATGGATACAAAAACAAGACCCATATATATGCTGTCTACAAGAAACCCACTTCAGACCTCAAGACATGTATAGACTGAAAGTGAGAGGATGGGAAAATATATTCCCATGCAAATGGGAAGCAAAAGAAAGCTGGAGTGGCAATCCTCATATCAGACAAAATAGACCCTAAAATAAGGAAGATTACAGGAGAAGAACACTGCATAATGATCAGGGGGTCAATTCAAGAGGAAGATGTAAGAATTGTAAATATCTATGCACTCAACATAGGAGCACCTCAATACATAAGACAAACACTAACAGACAAAAAAGGAGAAATTGACAGCAACACAATAATAGTAGCTGACTTTAACACCCCACTCACACCCATGGACAGATCATCAAAGCAGAAAATTAACAAGGAAACACAAGTCTTAAATGATATATTAGATGAGATGGATCTTATTGATATCTTCAGGATATTCCAACCAAATGAAGAAGAATACACCTTCTTCTCAAGTGCACATGAAACATTCTCCAGGATAGACCATTTCTTGGGTCACAAATCAAACCTCAGTAAACTTAAGAGAATTGAAATAATATCAAGCATCTTCTCCAACCACAATGCTATGACACTAGGTATAAATTACATGGAAAAAACCTGTAAGAAACACAAACACATGGAGATTAAACAACACATTTCTAAATAACCCATGGGTTACTGAAGAAATCAAAAGGAAAATCAAAAAATGTCTGGAAACAAATGAAAATGAAAACACGACAACTCAAAACCTTTGGTATGCAGCAAAAGAGGGAAGTTTAAAGTAATACCATCCTACCTGAAGAAACAAGAAAAACATTGAATAGACAACCTAACTTTACACCTAAAACAACTGGAAAAAGAAAAACAAAAAAACCCCCAAAATTAGTAGAAGGAAAGAAATCATAAAGATCCAAGCAGAAATAAATGAAAAAGAAATGAAAAAAATAGTAAAAATTAATAAAACTAAAAGCTTGTTGTTTGAGCAGATAAACAAAATTGACAAACTTTTAGCCAGACTCATCAGGGAAAAAAGAGAGAAGAATCAAATGAACAAAATTAGAAATGAAAAAGGAGATGTTACAGCAATGCAGAAATATAAAGGATTATAAGGGACTATTATGAACAACTATATGGCAATAAAATGGATAACCTGGAAGAAATGGACAGATTCTTAGAAAAGTTCAATCTTCCAAGAATGAACCAGGAACAAGTAGAAATTATGAACAACCCAATTACATCACCGAAACTGAAGCTGTGATCAAAAATCTCCCAAAACCAAATGTTTTGGGAGACATGTCCTGAGACATCTCCCAGGGCCAGATGTCTCCACAAGAGAATTCTATCAAACTTTTAGAGAAGAGCTAATGCCTATCCTTCTAAAACTCTTTCAAAAAATTTCAGAGGAAGGAACACTTCCAAACTCATTCTATGAGGCCACCATCACCGTGATACCAAAACCAGACAAAGAAAACACAAAAAAGGAAAGCTACAGGCCAATACCACTGATGAACATAGAAGCAAAAATCCTCAACAAAATTTTAGCAAACAGAATTCAGCAACACATCAAAAAGCTCATACACCATAATCAAGTTGGGTTTACTCCAGGAATGCAAGGATTCTTTAATATATACACAAAAATCAATCAATGTGATACACCATATTAACAAGTTGAAAGATAAAAATCATATGATCATCTCAATAAATACAGAAAAAACCTTTGACAAAATTCAGCACCCATTTATGATGAACACTCTACCAAAAATGGAAATGGAAGGAACCTAACTCAACATAGTAAAGGCCATATATGATAAGCCTACAGCAAATATTATTCTCAATGGTGAAAAACTGAAAGCATTCCCCCTAAGATCAGGAACAAGACAAGGGTGTCCACTTTCATCTCTGTTGTTCAACATAGTTCTGGAAGTCCTAGCTTCAGCAATCATTGAAGAAAAAGAAATAAAAGGAATCCAGATCAGAAAAGAAGTAAAGGCTCTCACTGTTTGCAGATGACATGATACTGTATATAGAAAACCCTAAAGGTAGTATCAGAAAATTACTAGAGTTAATCAGTGAATTTAGCCAAGCTGCAGGATACAAAATCAATACACAGAAGTCACTTGATTACTAACAATGAAAAATCAGAAAGAGAAATTAAAGGATAAATCCCATTCACCACTGCAACAAAAATAATTAAAAAGAATTAAATATCTAGGAATAAACTTACCTAAGGATGAGGGAGACTAAAGAACTGTACACAGAAATTTACAAGACACTAATGAGAGAAATCAAAGATGACATAAATAGATGGAGAGCTATTCTATGTTCCTGGGTAGGAAGAATCAATATTGTGAAAATGACTATACTACCAAACATAATCTACAGATTCAATGAGATCCCGATCAAATTACCAATGGCATTTTTCACTAGAACTAGAACAAAAAATTTCACAATTCATATGGAAACACAAAAGACCCCGAATAGCCAAAGCAGTCTTGAGAAAGAAGAATGGAGCTGGAGGAATTAACCTTTCTGACTTCAGATTATACCACAAAGCTACAGTCATCAAGACAATATGGTACTGGCACAAAAACAGAACTATAGACAAATGGAACAAGACAGAAAGCCTGGAAATAAACCCATGCACCATGGGTAACTTATTTTTGACAAAGGGGGCAAGAATATAAAATGGGGCAAAGACAGCCTCTTCAATAAATGGTGCTGGGAAGACTGGACAGCTACATGTAAAAGAATGAAATTAGAACACTTCCTAACACCGTACACAAAGATAAACTAAAAATGGATTAAAGACCTAAATGTAAGACCAGAAACTGTAAAACTCTTAGAGGAAAACATAGGCAGAACATTCAATGACATAAATCAAAGCAAGATCCTCTGTGACCACCTCTTAGAGTAATGGAAATAAAAAAAAAGTACACAAGTGGGACCTGCAGGTCAGGAAGCAACAGTTAGAACTGGACATGGAATAACAGACTGGTTCCAAATAGGAAAAGGAGTATGTCAAGGCTGTATGTTGTCACTCTGCTTATTTAACTTATATGCCGAGTACATCATGAGAAAAGCTGGGCTGGAGGAAGCACCAGCTGGAGTCAAGATTGCTGGGAGAAATATCAATAACCTCAGATATGCAGATGAAGCCACCCTTATGGCAGAAAGTGAAGAACTAAAGAGCCTCTTGATGAAAGTGAAAGAGGAGAGTGAAAAAGTTGGCTTAAAATTCAACATTCAGAAAACTAAGATCATGGCATCTGGTCCCATCACTTCACGGCAAATAGATGGGGAAACAGTGGAAACAGTGGCTGACTTTATTTTTCTGGGCTCCAAAATCACTGCAGATGGTGATTGAAGCCATGAAATTAAAAGACACTTACTCCTTGGAAGGAAAGTTATGACCAACCTAGATAGCATATTAGAAAGCAGAGACATTACTTTGCTAACAAAGGTCCGTCTGATCAAGGCTATGGTTTTTCCAGTGGTCATGTATGGATGTGAGAGTTGGGCTATAAAGAAAGCTGAGTGCAGAAGTATTGATGCTTTTGAACCGTGGTGTTGGAGAAGACTCTTGATAGTCCCTTGGACTGCAAGGAGATCCAACCAGTCCATCCTAAAGGAGATCAGTCCTGGGTGTTCATTGGAAGGACTGATGTTGAAGCTGAAATTCCAATACTTTGGCCACCTGATGCAAAGAGCTGACTCATTGAAAAAGACTCTTATGCTGGGAAAGATTGAGGGCAGGAGGAGAATGGGACGACAGAAGATGAGATGATTGGATGGCATCACCCATTCGATTGACGTGGATTTGGGTGGACTCCAGAAGTTGGTGATGGACAGGGTGGCCTGGCGTGCTGCGGTTCATAGGGTTGCAAAGAGTCAGACACGACTGAGTGACTGAACTGAACTGAACACAAGTGGGACCTGATTAAACTTACACGCTTTTGCACAGTAAAGGAAAAGACAACCCTCAGAATGGGAGAAAATAATAGCAAGTGAAACAATTAACAAAGGATTAATTTCCAAGCTATACAAGCAGCTCATACAACTCAATACCAGAAAAACAAACAACCCAATCAAAATGTGGGGAAAAGACCTAAACAGACATTTCTCCAAAGAAGATGTGCAGACAGCTAATGAACACCTCAAAAGATGCTCAACATCACTCATTATTAGAGAAGTGCAAATCAAAACCACAATGAGATATCACCTCACACCAGTCAAAATAGCCATCATCAAAAAGTTTACAAACAGTAAACGCTGGAGGAGGTGTGGAGAAAAGGGAATGCTCTTGCACTATTGGTGAGAATGTAAATTGATAGAGCTACTATGGAAGATTGTATGGAGATTCCTTAAAAAACTAGGAATAAACCACCATATGACCCAGTAATCCCACTCCTAGGCATATACCCTGAGGAAATCAAAATTGAAAAAGACACAAGTATCCCATTGTTCATTGCAGCAGTATTTACAATATCTAGAACATGGAAGCAACCCAGATGTCCTTCGATAGATGAGTAGATAAAGAAGTTGTGGTACATAAACACAATGAAATAATACTCAGTCATAAAAAGAACACATCTAAGTCAGTTCTGATGAGGTGGATGAACCTAGAACCTGTTATATAGAGTGAAGTGAGTCAAAAAGAGAAAGATAAATATCATATTCTAACACATATATATGGAATCTAGAAGAATAGCACTGAAGAACTTATTTACAGGGCAGCAATGGAGAAACAGACATAGAGAATAGACTTATGGACCCAGGGAGAGGGTGAGATGTAGGGAAAGAGTAACATGGAAACTTACATTGCCATAAGTAAAATAGAGAGCCAACAGGAATTTGCTGTGTGGCTTAGGAAACTCAAACAAGGGCTCTGTATCAACCTAGAGGAGTGGGATGGGGAGGGAGATGGGAGGTTCAAAAAGGAGGGGATATATGCATACCTATGGCTGATTCATGTTGAAGTTTGACAGAAAACAATATTCTGTAAAGTAATTATCCTTCAATTAAAAAAACAAATTAAAAAGAAAAAAACAGAAAAAAATGCATCTTTTACAGGTAGCATATAGTTGAATATGACTTTTATATGTAGTCTGACATTCTTTGCTGTTTAGTTGAAATAAATATTTCATTTACATTTTTTAAAAAAGAAAATAAAGAAAAATGATGTCAACGTACTGAGAATATCTATGAAGAAACAAAAAGAAACAGAGTGTCACTTCTTCCTCCCACCTCCAGCCTTAAGCAATCACTAATCCACTTTCTGTCTCTACAGATTTGCTCTATTTAACATTTCATATAAATGGAATCATATAATATTGGATTTTTTTTTACTAGCTTCTTTCACTTAGCCTATTGTCTTCAAGGTTCATCCATACTGCAGTGTTTGTCCCTTTATGTCTTTTATGAGTGAACAATATACAATGTACAGATATATCCCATTTTGTTTGCCCATTGTTTGAGCTGCTGTAGTCCACGTTTTGCTGGTTCCACTTTCACCTTCTCTGGACCAAGATCAGTGTCTCCTGTTCTCTCTCTTAATCACTGCCATCAAGTCCTCTCAGATCTGCTTAAAATGCCAACTCTTCTCAGTGGGATCCTTGACAAAACACCTACTAGGGGCCCTTAAAGCTGGCGTCTGCGTTCACCTAGACGGCAACTCCCTGTGGTCATCTAGCTGACTGCCAAGTCTAACATGCTTTGTGGCATCAACAACTATAAAATAAATTATTAGAGTAGAAGGGCTTCCCTGGTGGCTCAGATTGTAAAACATCTGCCTGCAATGCAGGAGACCTGAATTCAATCCCTGAGTTGGGAGATCCCCGGGAGGAGGGCACGGCAACCCATTCCAGTGTTCTTGCCTGGAGAATCCCCACAGACAGAGGAGCCTGGGTTCACAAAGAGTCAGACACAACTGAGCGACTAAGCACAGCACATTAGAGTGGAAATCCCAGGGCAGGTGGCATGCATGGTCTCCAGTGCTTCCTCTTTGTATAAGTTAAAGTATTCAGGGCCCTCTAGAACCTATCATCCACCCTTTCAGTTTCTCAGCTGCTGAGCCTCTATCTTATGTTTTAGGAGTTTCCCCACTTAATGGTCTTGGGAAGAAATAACACAACCTTCCCTGAAAATAGCAGATGCTTCCATTTGCAGCCTCCCCACTACACTTCTGGAATCAGATATACTCATACAGACTCTGAATCTGGACGTAGAAACAAGAAACTTGAAATCGAGCAACAGCTAATAGAATCTACCTCAGTGGGGCTCTGAGTTCAATTTCCTAAATGTTACAGGAGAGATTTTTAAAAAACAACAACAACCCTCTATTACACACAGCTAAGAACCTGAAATGACAGAGCCTCATGTTGGTGTTGGAAGGCGCAAATGACCCTGTGCAGGCATCCATTTTGCATTCATGCCTTGGTTTGAGATGATGGAGGAATTTTCCCAGACTCCCACATCATTGGTCACTGTCATTCTCAATGGCCTTCCGCACGTTTTGAATCCCACAGGCTTAGTGAAAGTCGGATGCTACATCCGCTCCCTAACCCCACATGGTTCAGTCCCTGCTGGTGGACATCAGTGTGGACACAGCAAGGTGTTCAAACCTGGATGGTCCAGGGTTTCTCTGTCTAGTCAAGTGCTTGTATGTGAGCAGTGGTTGTTCAAATTCACTTCCTTTCATTGCTGTATCAGAATATACATTGCCAACATTGTGGCTATTACATTAAACTTTAAAAAAGTTTCCAATACGCTACATGAAAAAGGAATCTCTATGTTTTACTTCATATTTTTCTTCTCAGAAATGGATTTGGAAATTCTCTTATATTAAGAAAAGTGTTTATTTCCTATGAACCTTTTGTTCTTGGCATTTGCCCATTTTGTCAATGGTTTGTTGTTTTTTTCCTTCAGTTGGTAAAAGTGTGGTTGTAGCTGTTTAGGGCATCCAGAATTCATGGCTAGGATTGCCACAACTTAGAAGGTCTCCTTTCCCCCTTTATTTTGCTCATCTCCCCTCTCTACCCTTCTCCACCTTGTTTCTGGCTCCAACCTTCCTTTTCCACAAATGCCTATTTGAGCAGAAGATGTTCTTAGGGATATCTGAAAATGCAGCAGATCAGAAGGGTTTGCTGAGGCAGGAAATGCTGGGGGAGGGTTCATTTCCTGAGCTCCAGCGACTTCCTGGGGAATGGGAGCTTGAAGCATCTGCTGACTTGTCAAGACTGCTGTTGTCTTCCTTATTCTGAGCCTGGGGTCCTCAACATTTTACAGGGCAGGGAACAATTGGCTTGATGGGGCTTTATCTACTCACTTAAATTGAGGACAGACATATCCATGTTGCAAGAGGAGGTTGAAGAGTTACCAGCTGGGGTTTAGCAGCTTTTTTGATAAAGGAGTTACCAAAGGGTCAGTCATCTCTTCTGTAGAGAAGGGCTTGATACACTTGCATCCTGGGCCTCATCCTCATTTATCTTGAAAGTTCTGCTTGCTGTTGCTTCTATTAACTCTTATTTTGTAAAAATGAGAAAGGAGGAGGTTTTCTGGGCATCTGTTTGACTCTTACGTTGGAGAACCTGTTGGGTTGCCTGTTGAGACTTTTGTGGGAGACTAGGAATATTCTTTGCTCAGGACACTCTAATATGTAGTCTTTGGAAGCCAAGGGAGGAAGCTGCAGTTTATGTTGGGTGAGAATGTGTGGCATTTGTGGGATGTCCTTTCTTCCTTATTGTGCAGGGGTTTTTAAGTTGATCTTTGTCTTGTCTATTCTTGGAAGCCTATAGGCAATTGTTTACTGATTGTTCCAACATCTGATGGGACCAACAGTCTTGGATTCCTGTTTCCCTGGTACTGGACAATTCATTTCTGCCTGTTGCCCCCAGTTTTCAAGTGTTTTATAATTTTATATATGAAAAAGCTTATTGTAATGATAGAATTAGAATGGAATACAGAGGAAAAAAGAATACTACATCTTAAGGTCAAAATATTGCAATCTACTACAAAAATATTATGTAACTGCATACTTGTATTTGATTGAATTTATTTGAAAAAATTCCAAAAAAGTTGTTTTCTGAATTTGAATAATTAAAAATATATATATTCATATACCTTCTCAAGGCTAAGCCATGAGTGAATATTTATTAGCATATAGCATTAGAGTTCACATTTGTCTTTCTTCATTGAATATTCCATTTAGTGAGAAAATAATATAAATTAAATTGATAGTAATACACACACAACTTGTTTGAGACTCTCTTCCTTTCCTACTTCAGACTGGGAAGTTTTCAGACAAGCATGCCAGGCTTCCTTGTGCTTCACTTTCTCCGAGGGTATGCTCAAATTCTTTTCCGCTGAGTTGGTGATGTTATCTAATCATCTCAATCTCTGCCACCCCTTTCTCATTTTGCCTTCAATCTTTCCCAGTATCAGGGTCTTTTCCAGTGAGTTGACTCTTCACTTCAGGTAGTCAAAGTATTGGAGCTTCAGCTTCAGCATCAGTCTTTCAAACGGATATTTACAGCTGATTTCCTTTAGGATGACTGGTTTGATCTCCTTGCAGTCCAAGGGACTCTCAGGAGTATTCTCCAGCACCACAATTCAAAAGCATCAATTCTTCAGTGCTCAGCCTTCTTTATGGTACAACTCTCATATCCTTACATGACTACTGGAAAAATCATAGCTTTGACTATACGGACCTTTGTCAGAAAAGTGATGTCCCTGACAAATGTTTAATATGCTTTCTAGGTTCATCGTAACTTTTCCTTCAAGAAGCAAGAGTCTTAATTTTGCGGCTGCAGTCACCATCTACAGTGACTTTGGAGCCACACAAAATAAAATCTATCACTGTTTCCACTTTTTCCCTACAAATTTTCCATGAAGTGATGGAGCCAGATGTCATGATCTTAATTTTTTGAATGTTGAATTTTAAGCCAGTTTTTTTTTACTCATATCTTTCACCCTCATCAATAGGCTCTTTATTCCTCCTTGCTTTCTGCCATTAGAGTGGTACCATCTGCATATCTGAGGTTTTGATATTTCTCCCAGCAACCTTGATTCCATCTTGTGAGTTACCCAGCCTGACATTTTGCAGGATGTACCCTTCATGTCAGTTTAAAGAGCAGGTAGACAATATACAGCCTTGACATACTCCTTACCCAATTTGGAACCAGTTCACTGTTTCACATCCATTTCTAACTATTGCTTCTTGACTTGCATACAAGGTTTCTCAGGAGATGAGAAAAATGGTCTAGTATTCCCATCTCCTTAAGAATTTTCCACAATTTGTTGTGTTCCACACAGTCAAAGATTTTAGCTTAGTTAATGAAGCAGAAGTAGATGTTTTTTTTATCTTTCTCTTGCTTATTCTACTATCCAACAGATGTTGGCAATTTGATCCTTGGTTCCTCTGCATTTTCTAAATCCAGCTTGTACATCTGGAAGTTTTCAGTTCATCTACTTTGAAAACCTAGCTTGAAAGAATTTGAGCATTGCTTTGCTAGGATGTGAAATGAGCACAGTCGTATGGTAGTTTGAACATTCTTTGGCATTGCCTTTCTTTGAGATTGGAATGAAAACTGACTTTTCCAGTTCTGTGGCCACTGCTAAATTTCCCAAATTTTCTGGCATATTGGGTGCAGCACTTTAACAGCATCAACATTTAGGATTTTTCAATAGCTCAACTGGAATTCTATCACCTCCACTAGTTTTGTTCATAGTAAGATTTCCTCGTAATTCTTCCTAAGGCCCTCACACTCCTGGATGTCTGGCTCAAGGTGAGTGACCACACCATCATAGTTACCTGGACCTTTTTTATATAGTTCTTCTGTGTATTCTTGCCACCACTTCTTAATCTCTCCTGTTTCTGTTAGGTCCTTACTGTTTCTGTCCTTTATGGCGCCCATCTTTGTGTGAAAGTTCCCTTGGTATCTCTAATTTTCTTAAAGAGATCTCTAGTCTTTCCCCTTTTATTGTTCTCCTTTACTTCTTTGCATTGTTTACTTAAGAAGACTTTCTTATCTCTCCTTGCTATTCTCTAGAACTCTATACCCATTGGAGTACATCTTTCCCTTTCTCCTTTGCCTTTTGCTTCTCTTCTTTTCTCAGCTATTTGTAAGGCCTCCTCAAACAACCAGTTTGCCTTCTTGTATTTATTTTTCTTGGGGATGGTTTTGGTCACCGCCTCCCATACAATGTTATGAACCACCATCCATAGCTCTTCAGGCACTCTATCAGATTTAATCCCTTGAATTGGTTTGTCTCCTTCACTGTATAGTCATAAGAGATTTGGTTTAGGTCATACCTGAATGGCCTAGTGGTTTTCCCTACTTTCTTCCATTTAAGCCTGAATTTTGCAACAAGGATCTCATGATCTGAGCCAGAGTCAGCTCCAGATCTTGTTTATGCTGACTGTATAGCACTTCATCTTCTGCTGCAAAGAGTAGAATCACTGTGATTTCGGTATTGACCATCTGGAGATGACCATGTGTAGAATTGTCTCTCGTGTTGTTAGAAAATGGTGTTTGCTATGACCAGTGTGTTCTCTCAACAAAACTCTGATAACCATTCCCCTGCTTCATTTTGTACTCCAGGCCAAACTTGTCTGATGCTCCAGGTATTTCTTGACTTCCTACTTTTGCATTCCAATCTCCTATGATGAAAATAATGTCTTTTTTTTTTTTTTGGTGTTAGTTCTAAAAGGTCTTGCAGGTCTTCATAGAACCATTCAACTTCAGTTTCTTCTGGATTAATGGTTGGAACATAGGCTTGGATTACTGTGATTTGGAATGGTTTGCCTTGGAAATGAACTGAGATCATGATGACATTTTTGAAGCTGTACCCAAGTAGTGCATTTCAGACTCTTTTGTTGTCTATGAGGGCTACTCCATTTCTTCTAAGGGATTCTTGCCCACAGTAGTAGATATAATGACATCTGAATTAAATTTGCCCTTTCCCATACATTTTAGTTCACTGATTCCTAAAATATATTAATATTTACTCTTGCTGTCTCTTGCTTGACCAAGTCCAATTTACCTTGATACATGGACCTAACATTCCAGGTTCCTATGCAATATTGTTCTTTACAACATCAAACTTTACTTTTACCACTAGACACATCCACAACTGAGTGTTTTTTTCTACTCTGATCCAGGCTGTTTATTTTTTCTGGGACTAATTCTCTGCCCCTCCCCAGTACCATATTGGATACCTACTGACCTGGGTGGCTAACCTTCCAGTGTCATATTGTTTTGCTTTTTTCATTCTATTCATGGTGTTCTTGGGGCGGTACTAAAGTGATTTTCCATTCCCTTCTGTAGTGGGCCACATTTTGCCAGAACTCTCCACCATGACCCATCTGTCTTGGTTCACCCTGCATGGAATGGTTCATAGCTTCATTGAGTTACACAAGGCTGTGACCCATGTGATCATTTTGGTTAACTTTCTGTGATTGTGCTTTTTATTCTGGAGGCTGTGGAATTATAGGACTTGCTTCTTCTGTCTGCCCTCTGATGGATGAGGATAAGAGCTTCCTGTGCAAGCTTCCTGATAGGAAGGATTGGTTGTGGGAAAAACTGAGTCTTGCTCTGGTGGGCAGGGCCATGCTCAGTAAATCTTTTATCCAATTATCTGCTGACTGGTGGGACTGTGCTTCTTTCCTGTTAGTTGTTTGTCCTGAGGCAATCCAATCCTGGAGTCTACAGGCTCTATGGTAGGGCTACTGGCGACCTCCAAAAGGACTTATGCCAACAATCATCTCCCAGGGCTGCTGCTGGCAATGCCCCTGTCCCCAAGGCGGCCAATGCCATCCCATGCTTCTGTAGGAGACCCTGAAACACTCACAGGTAGTCTTGCTCAGTCTCTTGTGGGGTGACTACTCCTTTCCCCTGGGTCCTGGTACACACAAGGTTTTGTTTGTGCCTTCTAAGAGTCTCTGTTTCCCCCAGTACTGTGGAAGTTCTATAATCAAATCCACTGTCCAGCAAAGCTACCATATGATCCAGCAATACCTCTTCTGGGCACATACCCTGACAAAACCATAATTCAAAAAGACGCTTTTCGTTTCAGCACTATTTACAATAGCCAGGTCCTGGAAGAAACCTAGATATCCATATCCATTGACAGATGAATATAAAGAAGTTGTAATATATATATGGATACATATGTGTGTATATATACATATATGTATACACACAATAGAATATTACTCAGCCATATAAAGGAACACATTTGAGTCAGTTCTAATGAGGTGGGTGAGCCTAGATACTGTTACACAGGGTGAAGTAGGTCTGTGGGTAGCCTTTTGCTGATGATTGGTTGCGTGTTCTTGTTTTGCTTGTTGTTTGACTGAGGCATCCAGTGCTGGGTGTTTCAGGCAGTTGGGTGGTGCTAGAACTTGGATTCAGGCTGAGGACTTCATGGGATTTGTCACTGATTAATACTCCCTAGTATCAGAAGTCCTAGGTGATCTAATATCCTGGACTCAGCACTCCCACCCCAGAGGCTCATGTCTGACTTCTGGTCAGGGAACCAAGATCCCACAAGCTGTTTTTTATGGCAATAAAGGGGGTTGAAGCAAAAAACACTCCCTCCCCCCACCCCACAAAAGAAACAAACAACAACAACAAAAATAAGAAATAAGAAACGAACCTAGACAAATGGTAAAAGCAAAATCAGAGAAATAGAAACAAAAACAAAGGAATATACACATACACAAACACAAACAAAACCAAAACAGACCAAAGGAAACCAAGTCCAAGAGAGTGACCTGGCAAGAAAAGGAAACTAAACAATTAGTGAACCAATTAAAAGAAAAATAAAAAGAAAATAAGACCAGAGTCGAATTCCATATAAGGAATAAAGCAAAGAAAACAAAACAAATAAACACCCAAAAGCTCCACACCCTGTGCATGACACAACAGTAGCACCCTGCTTCCAAAGCTGCATGGCTTTCCTCCAAAGGCACTCACGGCCATGGACTTCCTCCCTCCCATTCCCCTGGGCTGTCTCCTCACAGTCAGCAGTAGTTCTAGCCCTATGTTTGCACTCCAATCACCAAGCTCCAGCTACCAGCCACCATCCTTTCTGATGGACTCACATCCCTGTCCAGGGTACACAGTTTCAGTTTTTAACATTGAATATAATGTTGGCTATGGTTTCATCATATATGGCTTTCATTATGTGAGGTGTCTTATACCTACTTTGTTGAGCATTTTCATTATAAATGTTTAGTTTTTCAAAAGTTTTTCTGCATCTATTCAGATGATCCTATGATTTTTATTCTTCCCTTTGTTAACTAGAAGTATCACATTTTTCCTTCCTTGGATATTTAACCATCCTTGTATCTCTGGGGTAAATCTCAGTTGGTCATGATGTACAATTCTTTTAACATGTTGTTGAATTTGTTTCAGTAGTATTTTGTTGAGGATTTTTGCATTTATTTTCATTGGTACAATTTATCTGTCATTTCCTTTTTTGTGGTGTCCTTGTCTGGTTGAATAATGAAGTTATAAAATTCTTAGAAATGAATGAATTAAAAATGATATGCAAACCTGAATTTTCACTAGAAGATCTAAAACTACCTCCATCTGACTTGCACAGGTCCACAGCCTTGCTACTCAAAAAGGGGTCCACAGGTTAAAACCTGTATCATCAACATCACCCAGGAAATTCTTTTGATTTTCAGAATAAGTGGGCCTTCCAGGTCCTGATGATTCAGAACCTGCATTGCAACTACAACCATGGGTGTTACCTATGCATGTTGAAATTGAACAAATTCTGGTTTTCTCACCTTCTCATGTTGACAGTTGGGACTAGATAGTTATTTGTATTAGGTATTGTTGGGGTTCAGCAGCATTCCTTCAAACACTGATGAATATCCCCAGGGGCAATATAATCTCTGATTGAGAACATTGGCCTGCAGTTTGGGCTTCCCAGGTGATGCTAGTGGTAAAGAACCTGCCTGCCAATGCAGGAGACAAAAAAAAAAACGTGAGTTCAATCCCTAAGTCAGGAAGATCCCCTGGAGACGAGCATGGCAACTCACTCCAATAGTCTTGCTTGAAGAATCTTAGGGAGAGAGGAGCCTGGGGGCTAAAGTCCATAGGGTCGCAAAGAGTTGGACACAACTGATGCAACTTAGCACGTACACACGGCCTACAGCTTGAAAAATGGAAGTATCCAGACAGAATTCCAATTAAGGCCATTTCCTTACTCAGTTTGAACCTTTAGGTGGATCATTAAATTCCCTTAAACACATTATTGCAATGTGGGACATATAGGATAAACTTTTCTAAAAGTTATGTCAGGCAATGCCTGTAAGACACAACTCTCAGGTTAAATAGCATTAAAAGGTCTGCATATATTTTTATAATTAAGGAATATCTTATAGTGAGTGACTAAATGATGGCTCTTAACTTGTGATTTGGTATGAAATCCCTAGTTTTTTGAACAAATGTGTTAGGAAGCCATTGAATGTGATGCCAAGGTTAAATATCAGATGAACACAGTTCTCCCTCTTGTTGAAAAGGGAAGAATAATTTTCTGAAGCTAAAAAGGTTGTGTACCAACCACTAATTAGTCTTTAACAGATCTAAGAGACTTAGTCCTGATAGGTTCTTTAGTCTCATTCTTTGGAGAAAATACTAATTAAGGATTGAGATAAGGTGTTCATAGTTAGATCTGAAAAACAAAGACAAGCAGTAATAAAAACTGGATTCACTTGACCTCTAACCTGACCTCTTGGGATCAGAGAATCATTTGGAAAAAGTTGCCTTTTGGTTTTTTTCTAGAGGCCCAGAGGGAAAACAGGTACTTAGAAGTTGTAGTAACTGGAAGAAAATGTGCTTAATAAGCAGGCAAGGAGAGTTATTAATGTCTCCTTTGTTGCATTCCCTTAGTGTTTGCATCCCTAAGCTGGAGAAGACATGATATTTGTTTCCTAAGTCTGGATCAGGATTCGGTGCTTTAATACTCTGCAGTCTTGTCTGGTGACAGAGCTTCGGTCTTCATCATCAACAATCCAAGAATTAATTCAACTTTCACAAGCAATCTGCCTCTCAGAAACCCCATCTAGGTAAGTCTGAGAACACAAGAAGTGCTCCATAAAAGATTCAGAGAAAAGGAAACTTGAGAACTTTTATCTAAAGTCAAATGAAAGCCTAATCAGCCTAGCCCAGAGATGAGATATTACTGTTTTTGTATTCATGATTAACTAATCATATATAATTGATTTATTTAATTTGTTAATAAGGATGTGTCTGTTTGACTCTACAATGCAAGCTGACAAGTGATGGGAACAGAGGTCCAATTCGATGACATTGTAAATAAGTGAGATAAAATAGTTCCAGTAAAATTAAAACATATATGAGTTCTACTGTTCAGAGAAGGAGGCAAGTGTAATATATGTAGAAGACTATGCAGCAAATTATGACTATTATTTTTTAGTTTCTAAGTTGGGAAACATGGGAAACATTTAAGCATGTTCTGTATTCACTTAAAAGATCCAGACCAAAAGAGGTAGATATTACTGCAACAGCAGTTTATGAGAATCTATTTCAGAGTATCTTCTCTCATGCTGTGTATTCATATGAAAAGACATATTTAATAAGTCTGAGGAGGAATATTAAATACTTTTCCTTTGCAATAATTTCATTACTAGCAAGTCTGCATTTTGGAGAAGGGATTGTTACTACATATTTACATTCTCTATTGCAAATGGAATGTTAAAGACATTTGCCCAGTTTATATACAAGGGTCTGAGTTTTTAAATACTGTTTTTTATTCCGCATCTAAAGAAAAAAAACATTTTCCACTAACTTTGCTGTTTGACATCAATTCTTATATATATACACATGTGTATTGGGGTAATGTGTGAAAATATATATATTTTGTTTAATTAGCTCTATTAGTCAATCATGTCATATTCTCCCTTATTACATTTCATACAGGGAAACTTTTTCTATATCCTCTGTTGTAATAACAACCTCTATACATGTTACATTCTTATTTCACATCGGTTTTTCCATATTAGTAGCTTTTTGACTTTTGTGATTAGATGTTTTCACGATAGCAATCATCTTCTCCCCTCTTGTGGAAGACATTCTTTTGCATTCAGATAACTACTGCTTTTTTTTCATAAGCATATTGGAATTGCTTATCTTTTCACTGATAGGAAGTATAACTTTAGATACTGTTTCTTCTGCTTTTCAAAAATTGTACCTTTATATATATATTTCTTATTTGCAGGTCTTTGCCATTATAATCTTTAACTAGAGACCCATATGATGTGATTAAAATTTTATTTTATACATCTTATTCCATAAGTCAGTCTTAAGATTTTTATTAAATATCATTTAATACAATTGTGTGAAACCACTAGTCTTTTCCTGGTTGTATTTTCCTTGCAATTGTTTTTATTTTACGGATTTTTATTTCTTTAATATTTTTTCTGTATAAATGCACACACTTCAAAAACACAAAATGGAACAAAATATGAAGTCCCTGCTCATTTGGATCTTAAATCATAATGGAAAAGGCCTATTACAATAATCTAAATGAATGAATGTGATAGACTTTCCTCAGAGATAAATCATTTTTAAAAAGATAGATTTTCATGGCCTGTGTAGGAGGTGCATGATGTAGAGAGGCCTCTGCATGTTGGACAAGGAACAGAACCAGATCTAGAGTTTACACATCAGAAATAGCAAGAGATCAAAGCCAAAGTTCAGTAATAACACAGAAAATAATGTCACAAGGAAAAATGAAAGAAGGGTCAGCACATCTGCTATTGCACAATACTTTTAAAAATCTGTGGTCAAATAAGCATGGATAGATACAGGAATCACAGTTAGATCAGGAGAATGAGGCAGATCCCATGGTGAGGCAACTAAAGCAATAAAAGTTCAGACTGTTGTTTCTTGAGAGTGAGGTGATTTCAGTACCCACACGGCTACCTGTTCTTTCTGCAACCAGGCTCCTCCATCAGGCTTTTCATTCATGCGGCTTCCTCCTCATTAGCAGGACTTCCCTTTCAAGCTATTCTTGCCTTTACTGCAGGGGGTTCTAGACGTTTTTGACTATGTATCAAATCCATGCCTTTATATTGTGATCCAGAATGCGTGTGTGCTAAGTCACTTCAGTCATGTCCGACTCTTTGCGACCTATGGACCCTAGCCCACCAGGCTCCTCTATCCATGGGATTCTCCAGGCAAGAATACTGGGGTGGGTTACCATGCCCTTCTCCAGGGAATCTTCCCAACCCAGGGATCAAACCAATGTCTCTTACATCTCCTGTATTGGAAGGCAGGTTCTTTACCACTGGGCTTCCCAAGTGAGCACCACCTGGAAAGCCCATGATCCAGGATGCACGTTCACAAAAACATTGAAGAATAAAACACAAGCACATACATGAACACTCACACACAACTGAACAATGCACCATGAAACAATTTTGCATGGAGCTTTACTATGTCTTCCCTGATAGCTCAGTTGGTAAAGAGTCTGCCTGCAATGCAGGAAACCAGGTTGAATCCCGGGGAAGGGAAGCTCCCCTGGAGAAGGAAATGGCAACCGACTCCAGTGTTCTTGCCTGGAGAATTCCTCGGACAGAGGAGCCTAGTGGGCTGCAGTTCATGGGGTTACAAAAAGTTGGACACAACTGAGTAACTAACACTTTCACTTACTATGTATAATGCTCCCTGAGTTTTTTACTCCATTCTATTGAATTCTTAGAAACCAGAGTCTGAAACCCTAATGGGTCTCAATGTTAGAATGTGGAAAACATTCCTCTGATGTATTCTGTACTCCTATGTTAGTACATTTGGCTCTCTGTATCTTTGGGTTCTACATCTGTGGATTCATCCAACTACGGATTAGAAATAGCCAAAAAACATCCAGAGAGTTCCAAAAAGTAAACATGAATTTGAGATACACCACTATGATAAACTTTGCTGTTCATTACATCCCAATGGACTATTTTATACAGCTGGAAGTTTGCACTTTTTAACTCCCTTACCCATTTTGCTCCTCAATCTTCTCTGGAGACCACCAATATTTTTTCTGTTTCTATCATTATGTTTTCTGTTTGTTTGGTCTGGGATTTTGTTGTTATTTTAAGATTCCACATGTAAATGATATTATGCAGTGTCTGTCTTTCTCTGTCTGACCTTTTCATTTAACATAAAACAGTCAAGGTCCATCCATGCTATCACAAAAAGCAATATTTCATTACTTTTTATGGCCAAATTAAAAAGGCATAGCTTCTTTATTCATTCATCCATTGATGAGAATTGTATTAAATCAGAAGGTTGTTTTGGGTAACAAACATTTTAATAATATTCATTATTTCAATTATAAGCAGGGTATGTCTTTCCATTTATTTGTGTCTTCTTCAATTTCTTTCATCAATGTCTTACACTTTTCGGAGTACAGGTCTTATGCCTCCCCAGTTAAATTTATTCTTAGGTGGTTTTTTTTTTTGATGCAACTGTAAAAGGGATTATTTCTTAATTTCTATTTTGATAGTTTGTGATCAATGTATAGAAATGCAGCAGGTTTGCAACTGATTTTCTCTTCTGCATTTTGTTGAATTCATTTATGTTTAACAGTTTTTGGTGGCACCTAGAATTTTATAAACATAAAGTTATTTCATCTATAAATGATTACAATTTTATGTCTTCTTTCCAATTTAAAGGCATTTTATCTATTCCTTGCACTATTTCTTTGGTTGGAACTTCAAATACTATTTTGAATAAAAACAGCAAAAGAAAAGACAATATATAGGTTTGAAAAATTATAAAACTTAAATATAAGGGGTTAGTATAAAAATGCATAAAGAACTCATATAACCCAATAGATAAAAAATAATAACTTGGGCTTCCAGTTCAAGATGGTGGAGTAGAAGGACATGTGCTCATCTCCTCCTTCAAGAGCACCAAAATCACAACTAGCTGTTGAACAACCATCAACAGGAGGATGCTGGGACCTACCAAAAAAGATACCCCACATCCAAGGACAAAGAAGAAACCATAGTGAGATGGTAGGAGGGGCACAATCATGATAAAATCAAATTCCATACCCACCAGGTATACTGGAGAACAATAGTACCAAAGAAGTTCTCCCACTGTTGTGAAGATTCTGAACCACATGTCAGGCTTCCAGCCTCGGGATCCAACAAAGGGACTGGGACTTCCCAGGGAATCTGACCTTGAAGGCCAGTGGGATTTGATTACATGACTTTCACAGGACTAGGGGAAACAGAGACTCCAGTCTTGGAGGGCACAAATAAAACCTTGCATGCAGCAAGACTTAGAGGAAAGGAGCAGTGACTCCACAGGAGACTGAACCAAAACTATCTGCTGGGGTTGGAGGGTCTCCTGTGGAGGTGTGGTTCAGCAGGGGCTTACCGCAGGGATGCGGGCACAGGCAGCAGAAGTCTGGGAAGGTCCCCCTGGTGTAAACCAGAGAGCCCATAGACCTGAGGACTGGGTAACCTCAGGTCAAAAAAGAACCAGGGAGGGTGTACAACCCCACCCATCAGCAGATGATTGGATGAAAGTTTTACTGAAGAAGGCCCTGCCCACCAGAGCAAGACCCAGTCTTTCCCACCACCAGTCCCTCCCATCAGGAAATTTACACAAGCTTCTTAACCTCCTCTATCAGAGGGCAGACAGAAGAAGCAAGAAGAAGCACAGTCCCACAGCAATTAAAACAAAAACCACATTGCAGAAAGTTATGTCCCAGATGAAGGGAAAAGATAAAACCCCAGAAAAACAACTAAATGAAGTGGAGATAGGCAACCTTCCAGTAAAAGAATTCAGAATAATGATAATGAAGATGATTCAAGATATCAGAAAAAGAATGGAGGCAAATATTGAGAAGATGCAAGAAATGTTTACCAAAGACCTAGAAGAACTAAAGAACAAACAAACAGAGATGAATAATACACTAGAAGGAATCAATAGCAGAATAACTGAGTCAGAAGAATGGATCAATGACATGGAGTACAGAATGGTGGAAATCACTGCCTCAGAACAGAATATAGAAAAAAGAATTAAAAGAAATAAAGACAGCCTAAGAGATTTTGGGGACAACATTAAATGCACCGACATTCACATTGTCAGTTTCTCAGAGGAGATGACAGAAAGAAAGGACCTGAGAAAATATTTGAAGAGATAGTAACTGAAAACTTCCTGAACACAGGAAATGAAAGAGTCTACCAAGTCCAGGAAGTGCAGAGAGTCCCAGGAAGGATAAACCCAAGGAGGAACAACCTGAGACACATTGTAATCAAACTGGACAAAATTAAAGACAGAGATAAAATATTAAAAACACAAGGGAAAAATGACAAATAACATACAAGGGAACGTCCATCAGGCTATCAGAGCATTTCTCAACAGAAACTCTACAAGCCAGAAGGGAATGGCATGATATATTTAAAGTGATGAAAGGGAAGAACCTACAACCAAGAATACTCTACACAGCAAGACTCTCCTTCAGATTTCATGGAGAAATCAAAAAGTTTGCAGAAGAGCAAAAGCTAAGAGAATTCTGTACCAGCAAACCAACTTTACAACAAATACTAAAAGAACTTCTCTGGGCAGGAAACAAGAGGAGGAAAAGACCTACCTACAGAAATAAACCAAAACAATTAAGAAAATGGTAATAGGATCATACATATTGATAATTACCTTAAATGGTAATTGGGTCAAATGCACCAACCAAAAGATATAGACTGGCTGAGCAGATGAAAACATGTGCATTTATGCACTTCCACTTACCTCATCACTCTGCTTGACTCCCCAAATTGTATGTAATTCTTTTATATTGTTTTATGTTGTTAGGTTAATCATGTTCCTATTATGGCTTGCAATTGTAATTATCTTTTATTTTTTGTGAGGCTATTGATTGTGAAAACTGAGGAGCATCTTTCTTTATTATGATTGTGTAACTATTATTCATTTAATATCATTGTATCATGATTGGTCAACAGAAAAATAACAGAATTCTTTATCACCAAAGCTACCATTTAATAGAAAAACCTGTAATCACTTTTTAAAATCCATATGTATATCAGAAATATCTTGGAAGTTTTTGAAAAATACAAATTCCCAGGGTATTGCTTTTTTTCTCCATATCTCCATATATATTTCTAATTAGCAGTCATGTTTAAAAATAGCTGGACTATATGAGGATCTTTTACTTTTATCTAGTTTGTTTCCCTTTTTCTATTTCATATTCAGTGCTCCCATTTAATTTATGTTTTCCAATTTCTCCATCTCTTTGTTTTTATTTTTTTAGGTTCTTTCTCAAGACTATCAAGCATAATAGAAAAGGTTTTATATACATATATATATAATACATATAATATACATTTTTTAGAAAACATATGAATTTTTGCCTAACTAAAATATTTATGACATTTTTATTCCACTTGTTTGACTTAGTATGAATAGAATGCTAGATTTCTAATTTAAAAAAATATACAATAAACAACAAAGGTTTACTGTATAGCACAGGGAACTATAGTCCATACCTTGTAATACCCTATAATGGAAAACAATTTCAAAAATAATATATGTGTATATATATAACCAAGTCACACACACACACAAAAAAAACCCTCTACTTTTTGAAATTAAGTAACGTTTGTCTTTTTGCCAGTTTTTCTAAATATCCTGTGGGCATCTAATAACAATGTATGAGACACAAAATTTTAAAAATATTTGTATAGGATACAAGATAAATAGAAATAAAAATCTTTTGTATTTAAATTATTAATGACATCATTCAAGATGCTCCTGTTCTTATTTTTCTGTACTTGATAAAATATTCTCAGAGAAATGTGAATATGTCTCACTATGATTATATATTTTTTTCTTTTCCCTTGCATTTCTTCTAATTTTTGCTTTATTTATCTTTGTTTCTTTGTTGTTAGGTGTCTAATGGTTTATGATGTCTATTTTCTTTGTGAATTTTACCTTTTATCACTAAAAATATTCATCTTTGTTTCATTTTAAAATGAATAAATAAATTTAATTTTTAAATGTTATGAGGAATGGAGATACATTTTTGATGGAAAAATAGGACAAAAATTTGTCATGAAGTAAAACTGGTTATTTGAGAATGGGAAAAAGGAAAACCAGGACAAAATTATAGAGGAATTTGGAAAGGAAATCTTGGGGGAAAGTGTATGCTTTTTCAAATTGACTAAGATTAAAGTATACTTAGTTTTAAAATGTTGATAATCATAAGGTTTAATATCAAAAGTAAACTGATGCAATATTAGAATTTTATTTTCTCTGTTGGAAGAGCAAGTTTTGTTGGATTTTTTAATCTGTTCTTAATAAGAAACTGTAAACAAAAGTACTTTTTTTTGTTTTTTGCCTTTTAAGTGATGTCAAAAAACAAAAAATTCTGTGTTTTAGCAAAACAAAACTCAATTTTAAAATGGGCAAAGGACTTGATTAGACATTTTTCCAAGGAAGATATATGAAACTCCAAAAAGTACATGAAAAAATGTTCAACATCACTAGTTATTAGGGAAATTAAAACTCAGAGATAGCACCTCACATTGTTTTGAATGGTCATCTTCAAGAAAGTAT
Organism: Cervus canadensis; assembly: GCF_019320065.1. Taxonomy (NCBI): domain Eukaryota; kingdom Metazoa; phylum Chordata; class Mammalia; order Artiodactyla; family Cervidae; genus Cervus; species Cervus canadensis. The sequence goes on from NC_057389.1 coordinate 68,123,828, forward strand.
AGTTTAAAAATGTGAGCTTGTGCGTGGGTTAAAGGGAACCCTTGTGCACCTTTAGTGAGACTGTAAATTCTAACAAGCACGATACTGTGGCAAACAGTGTGGAGGACCCTCAAAATATTAAAAGTAGAAATAATATATGATCCAGCAGCTCTAATCCTGGGAAAATATCTAAGGAAACAAAAACACTCTCCTAAAATAAATCTGCACCCTTATGTTCATGGCAACATTATTCACAATAGCCAAGACATGGAAAACAACCTGAGTGTCTATGGATGGATGAATAGATAAAGAGTTTGAGATGCATGTATACAGTGGAATACCACTTAGTCATAAAAAACTAAGAAATTTGATGATTTATGGCAGCATGACTAGACCACAAAGTTATTATACTAAGTGAAAGAATTCAAACAAAGAAGACAAATACTGTATGATATTACTCATACATGGAAATGTAAAAAATTGAAAAAAACATAGAAAAAGAAAATAGACTTTTGGATATCAGAAGTAGAGGGTTGAGGCTGGGGAAAATGAAAAGGTTGTCAAAAGACACAAACTTCCAGATATGAGAAGTTATTGGCAGGTGGATTTTTTACCACTGAACTACAAGGGAAATCCCAGTTCACAATACATGTAAACTAAATCTTCATGTTGTGCACCTTAAACTTATTCAGTGATGCATGTCAATTATTTTTCAATGAAACTAGAAAAAATGAACAGTTCTTACCATGAATTTTTTAAGTGGTGAGAGTAGACACCCTTGCTTTTCTTGTTCTTGATCATCATAAAAGAAAAGCTTTCTGTTTTTCTTCATTGAATATGGCATTAGCTGTGGGATTATGATATATGGCCTGTATTATGTTGAGGTTTGTTCTTTCTTTACCCAATTTGTTAAGAGTTTTTATAATAAAGGATGTTGAATTTTGTCAAATGCTCTTTCTGCATCAATTGATATGAACATAATGATTTTTAATCTTCACTTTATTAATATAGTTTATCACATTGATTGAGTCACAGATATTGAAACATGCTTGCATCCTTGGAATAAGTCCCATTTGATTATGATATATGGTCCTTTTTATGTGTTCTTGAATTAAGTTTGATAATATTATATTGAGTTTTTTTGCATCTATCTTCATCAGGGATATTGGTCTGTAATTTTCTTTTCTTGTGGATCACTTGTCTGGTTTTGGTATTAGGAAAAGTTGGCTTCATCAAGTAAGTTTAGAAGAGTTTTTTCCTCACCTATTTTTGAATACTTTGTGAAGATTCATATTAATTCTTTTTAATATGTGATAGAATTCACCAGTAAAGCCATCTTTTCCTGAGAAAATTTTTTGTTGGGAGATTATTTCTCACTGATTCAATCTCCTTATTAGTAATTGACCTATTTCTCACTGATTCAATCTCCTTAGGAGTAACTGATCTCTTCAGATTTTTCCTTTCATAATGATTTAGTTTTGGTAAATTATATTTTTCTAAAAATTTATCTGCTTTTCTCTAGATTGTCCAGTTCGTTCACATATAATTGTTCATAAAGGTCTTTTATAATTCTTTGTATTTCTCTGGTATCAGTTATAATATCTCTTATTTCTGATTTTATTTATTTGAGTCCTAGGCATTCCCTCTGCCAAGCACACACAGACACACACACACATAAATTTTCATCTCCCTCCCTCCCTTACTTGAAGTCACTTTTCAAATATCATCTTGTTTTCAGGTCTTGCATAAATACCCATAAAAATTAACTGTACTATTCACTCACTCATGTTCACGTGCTTTCCCTTTCTTCATAACACCTATCCCATCTGAAATGGTACATACTTTTCTTATTTGCTTACCACTACCAGGTGGCTCAGGCGTCCCAGGTAGCTCAAATAGTAAAGAATCTGCCTGCAATGTAGGAGACCTAGGTTCAATTCCTGAGTAGGGAAAATCCCTTGAAGAAGGGCATGGCAACCCACTCCAGTATTCTTGCCTGGAGAATTCCAAGGACAGAGGAGCCTGGTGGGCTACAGTCCACGCGGTTGCAAACAGTCAGACAGAACTGAGCACACACACAACTTTATCATTTGTTTAAAAAATTTTTGTCCATTTTTCTCCATCATTGAAATGTAGGGATTTTTGCCTTTCAGCACACTAAGCTATTGCCTAGACAATAAGTTAAACATGGTCAGATCTCAGTTTACATCCCTGAAATGCACAAAGAATTTCTCATTAAAACTACAGAATACATGACCTCTTAGGGGTGAAATGGAGGAACGCAAAGTCAATGTCCAAGGTGGCAGAGAAAATGCAATAAAAAAAGCAGATCCATATGCAAAATATTAAAACAATTTTCTTGACTACAAAACAACTGTAACATTTTAATTGTGTATGGAATACTGTCAGTCAGTCAGTTCAGTTGCTCAGTTGTGTCTGACACTTAGTGACCCCATAGGCTGCAGCACGCCAAGCCTCCCTGTCCATTACCAACTCCTGGAGCTTACTCAAACTCATGTCCATTGAGTTGGTAATACCATCCAACCGTCTCATCCTCTGTTGGCCCCTTCTTCTCCGGCCTTCAATCTTTCCCAACATCAGAGTCTTTTCTAATGAGTCAGCTCTTCACATGATGTGGCCAAAGTATCAGAGTTTCAGCTTCAGCATCAGTCCTTCCAATGAATATTCAGGACTGATTTCCTTTAGGATGGACTGGTAGGATCTCCTTGCAGTCCAAGGGACTCTCAAGAGTCTTCCCCAACACCACAGTTCAAAAGCATCAATTCTTTGGTGCTCAGCTTTCTTTATAGTCCAATTCTCAAATCCATACATGACTATTGAAAGAATCATAGCTTTGACTAGATGGACCTTTGTTGGCAAAGTAATGTCTCTGCTTTTTAACATGATGTCTAGGTTGGTCATAACTTTTCTTTCAGGGAGCAAGTGTCTTTTAATTTCATGGTTGCAGTCACCATCTGCAGTGATTTTGGAGCCCCCCGCCAAAAAAGTTTGTCACTGTTTCCATTGTTTCCCCACCTATTTGCCATGAAGTGATGGGACCGGATGCTATGATCTTAGTTTTGAATATTGGGTTTTAGACCAACTTTTCCCACTCTCCTCTTTCACTTTCATCAAGAGGCTTTAGTTCCTCTTCACTTTCTGCCATGAGGGTGGTGTCATCTGCATATCTGAGGTTATTGATATTTCTCCCAGCAATCTTGATTCTAGCTTGTGCCTCTTCCAGCCTGACATTTCACATGATGTACTCTGCATATAAGCGTCTTTTAATTTCATGGCTGCAATCACCATCTGCAGTGATTTTGGAGCCCAGAAAAATAAAGTCTGACACTGTTTCCACTGTTTCCCCATCGATTTGCCATGAAGTGATGGGACCAGATACCATGATCTTAGTTTTCTGAATGTTGAACTTTAAACCAACTTTTTCACTCACCTCTTTCACTTTCATCAAGAGGCTCTTTAGTTCTTCTTCCCTTTCTGCCATAAGGGTGGTTTCATCTGCATATCTGAGGTTATTGATATTTCTCCTGGCAATCTTGATTCCAGCTTGTGCTTCCTCCAGCCCAGCGTTTCTCATGATGTACTCTGCATAGAAGTTAAATAAGCAGGGTGACAATATACAGCCTTGACATACTCCTTTCCCAATTTGGAACCAGTCTGTTGTTCCATGTCCAGTTCTAACTGTTGCTTCTTGGCCTGCATACAGATTTCTCAGGAGGCAGGTCAGGTGGTCTGGTATTCCCATCTCTTTCAGAATTTTCCACAGTTTTCTGTGATCCACAGTCAAAGGCTTTGGAGTAGTCAATAAAGCAGAAATAGATGTTTTTCTGTAATTCTCTTACTTTTTCTATGATCTAACGGATGTTGGCAACTTGATCTCTGGTTCCTCTGCCCTTTCTAAATCCAGCTTGAATATCTGGAAGTTCATGGTTCACGTACTGTTGAAGCCTGGCTTGGAGAATTTTGAGCATTACTTTACTAGCATGTGAGATGAGAGCAATTTTGTGGTAGTTTGGACATTCTTTGGGATTGACTTTCTTTGGGATTGGAATGAAAACTGACCTTTTCCAGTCCTGTGGCCACTGCTGAGTTTTCCAAGTTTGCTGGCATATTGACTGCAGCACTTTCACAGCATTATCTTTTAGGATTTGAAATATCTCAACTAGAATTCCATCACATCCACTAGCTTTATTCATAGTGATGCTTCCTAAAGCCCACTTGACTTTGCATTCCAGAATGTCTGGCTCTAGGTGAGTGATCACACCATCATGGTTATCTGGTTCATGAAGATCTTTTTTTGTATAGATACAAGTAATTTATGTAATACAAGTTTGTGTGAATATTAGTAATATTGTTTCCTTCTTTCCTAGAAGTTGCTTCAACCACATGGAACCACGTAATGATACACAAATTTCAGAATTTCTCCTTCTGGGATTTTCAGAGGAACCAGAACTGCAGCCCCTCATATTTGGGTTTTTCCTCTCCATGTACCTGATCACTGTGTTTGGAAACCTGCTCATCATCCTGCTTGTCAGCTCAGACTCCCACCTCCACACCCCCATGTACTTCTTCCTCTCCAATCTGTCTTTTGTAGACATCTGCTTCACCTCCACCACCATCCCAAAGATGCTGTGGAACATCAAAACTCAGAGCAAAGTTATAACCTATGAAGGTTGCATCACACAAATTTATTTTTTCATACTCTCTGCAGTATTGGACATCTTTCTCTTGACTGTAATGGCCTATGACCGGTTTGTGGCCATCTGCCACCCCCTGTATTACACAGTCATTATGAACCCCCGGCTCTGTGTACTGCTGGTTGTGATGTCCTGGATAGTGTGTATATTGAATTCCTTGTTACAAAGTTTAATGTTGTTGAGGCTTTCCTTTTGCACAGATGTGAAAGTCCCCAACTTTTTTTGTGACCTCAGTCAAATGATCCAACTTGCCTGTTCTGACACATTTCTTAATAACATGGTGATGTATTTTGCAAGTGTCCTGTGGGGTGGTGGTCCCCTGGCTGGTATCATTTACTCTTACTCTAAGATAGTTTCCTCTATACATAAAATCTCATCATCTCAAGGGAAGTATAAAGCATTTACTACATGTGCATCTCACCTCTTAATTGTCTCCTTATTTTTTTGTACAAGCCTAGGAGTGTACCTTAGCTCTGCTGCTACCCACGGCTCACAGTCAAGTACAACAGCCTCTGTGATGTACACTGCAGTCACACCCATGCTGAACCCCTTCATCTATAGTCTGAGGAACAAAGACATAAAGGGGGCTATGAAGAGATTCTTTGTGATGGAAAGTCTTAAAAGGCCAATTATTCTGGGTCTGGAGAGGTGCCCATGGCTTAAGGGATCAAAGCTTCAGTCAGTAGTTGTGATTCTTTAACCAGATTGTGAAAGTAGATCTTCCTTTTATTAATTTTCTGGAATTTTCATTTTTTCAGCTATTCTATGTAATTCAGTTAGTCATTTTATTAAGCTACCTTCTCTCTCAGATATTCAACAGCTTTCCCCTCTTTTTTTCTAAAATATTCCCAAACTTTGATATTAAAAATTGGACGTTCCCATATTCCCATTTACTCATGCAACTACTTGGATTTACTAAGAACAATGTCTTATCAAATGACTAATATCACCCCATGTAATGTGTCTTTAGTTTTACTAAAAAAGGAATCATCAGATATCACTCCAAAGGAAAAACATGACAAACATGGAAGCTAAGCCATCTTTGTAAGATTATAGGAGAGAAAAATCTGAGATCATAGCTTTTCACTTCTGTGTCCAACATTCCTTGTATATCAGATCCTTAACTGGTATTCCTGATATTGTAGACTTTAAAATACAAGTGTGTTTTACAACAGGTCATTGGGTTTATTTTCCTAATTAGGATTTTGTCTTCTTATCAGCCTCTATGTCCACATTACCTACCATAGTCACTGGCAAAGCTGATTATTGCGTACACGTCTGCCAGTGTAGTCTACACAGAAACACAAATTGCAACACAAATTGATTTAAACACAAATTTACTTAATATCACCTTAGAGTCAGAAATGATCTTGAATATAACAAAGTAACTTTTAAAATATACTTTGTATTATTATTTATGACATTTGTTTTCAAGCTGTGCATCTACTCATTGCAGTCTGGAATACTAGTGTCAATGTATAAAGAGGGACCTACTCACTGAAATGAAGGATTGATTAATCTGCTTTATGTTTTATTATTGAATTATCTTACTCTTCCTACTTGAAAACTCAAGGTGAGCCTATAACTATGACTTTTCCCATTGGTCTTAATGAAACATCTCATCAATTCTAAATGTTGTCATAAACAAAAAGAGCAGTGAATGGACATCATCCACTATATATCTCTCATATACAAATGAATTTCTTCAATTTGCAAGATCAAAACTGATTCATAAGAACATGACTTCCTGCTTAGACCTAAGATTCAGGTTTGGCAATTTTTGTACACAAACACATATGTCCTTGCAAACTTTCCTGAATATTAGGAAAGGAACATCAATGAAGTCACTTTTTAATATATTTGTGTGGGAAAAAACAACTTGGATAAGAGAGTAATCAGAAATGCTTTCTTCAAATCTCAGAACATGTGTGAAAAAAAAATGGTGAAAAATAAGAAGCAGTAGATTATTAGCTTTGCCCTCAGTATCATTCACTTTGATTATTACATTTGCCAGCAGGCTTCATAACCAGTTACCCTACAATAAAATGGTAAAATATAATGCATTTATTATCAAATGAGATGGTATGTTTTGGAGTTGTTTCAAGTTCTACTAGGTTTCTCATGAGTCTGTAATTAGCTGTCAGTCTCTCTATATGTTTCTAAGGTTCATCTATGATCCAGTAGTTGGCTGTAGTGCTTTTGTATTTTAAACTAAATTGTGAACAGTTCATTCATTCCTCAGTTCAGTTCAGTCATTCAGTCATGTCTGACTCTTTCAACCCCATGGACTGCAGAACACTAGGCTTCCCTGTCCATTACAAACTCCCAGAAGTAAAAGTGAAGTGAAAGTGAAAGTCGTTCAGTCGTGTCTGACTCTTTGCAACCCCATGGACTATGCAGTTCATGGAATTCTCCAGACCAGAATATTGGAGTGGGTAGCCTTTCCCTTCTCCAGGGGTTCTTCCCAACCCAGGCATCAAACCCTGGTCTCCCTCATTGCAGGCGGATTCTTTACCAGCTGAGCCACCAGGGAAGCCCAAGAATACTCGTGTGGGTAGCCTATCCCTTCTCCAGGGGATCTTCCCAACCCAGGAATCTAACCCAAGTCTCCTGCATTGCAAGCAGATTCTTTACCAACTGAGCTATCAGGGAAGCCCACAAACTCCTGGAGCTTGCTCAAACTCATGTCCATTCAGTCAGTGATACCATTCAACCATCTCATCCTCTGTCATCCCCTTCTCCTGTCTTCAATCTTTCCCAGCATCAGGGTCTTTTCTATATCTAGGTTAATATAGTTTACAGAAGAAAATGAGTTTATCAAATGTAAATTGCCTTAATTTATTCCACTGCTCCTAGTCATTATAATGCTTTCCTTTCTTCCCAGTTAGAAGACATATCTCTCACATTTATTCAGGGTGACTCAGCTACCTGTACTCTAGGTCTGACCCTGAGTCATGCATCATTAGAGATTTTCTTTTTTTAACTATTTTATTGGGACTATAACAGGTAATAAATTGAATATATTAAAAATGCACAAGCAATAGAGGAAGTAGAGGGATTAATAAGATGGCAGTATAGAAATTTCCATGTCTGTCCCCTCTAAGAAACATCAAATAAAAAGAACTATCCATCCACCAAAATACCTTCACAGGAGCAAGGGATTCCAAGTGAGACATTACAGCACTTTGATGAAGCAAGATAATTTTTAAAAGATGCATTGAATAAGGTAGGAAGGAAGGACAATGTCACGTTACTGCTGTCACACATACCTCAAGTCTAGGCATCTCAGTATGGAGAGAGAAACCTCCAAGTGGGAAAAGAAGAGTGAAGTGAGCACCTGAATTCACCTCAGACTCATTTCAGGCACATCCTAGTGCCAGGCTACCTCCCCAAAGTCTAGATCTCAGACAAATCACTGCACTCACAAGTTCCCGGCTCACCCCAACACCCAGCTGGAGCACATGGTCTCAGTATCCACACAGGCTCCTGCAGACACAGTCCATGCAGGCTCCTGAAGACACAGGCTTGTGGCCCAACCAAGTAGCCTTGCCCCTGAGATCTAACTTTCAGTCTTGGCATGGCACCAACACAGCATATAGCTCCCTAGCCTTAGGCAAACTCCCTTGAACTAAAGAGCTTGCCTTCACCAGGACAAGGCCAGCCTCTACCTTCTAAGATGTCAAACCCTTCACATGAGTCCCTGGCACCTGGATGACACAACCTGTACCAAGAATCCATGCCCAGTCACACAGAACTATATGGTATGTTCATCACCACAGACTCAGGTGCCAAGACCACCTCAGTGATTCCAAGATCCAGACCTTGCTCCTTGTGGTTCAGACACTGTACCAGACCCCAGGGAACCAAGAACCAGGCCAACCACTTATTCAAGCTCCAAGCCTGCCCTCTCAAGGACTCCAGAAGCACCTTCACCTTTGGACACCACCAGAGAGCCCACACAGTATCTTTGGTAGGTTTGCTGTAGAAGTGCTTTGTATGCAGACTAAATTGTGAAGAAATGAAATATCTGAACCAACAAATAAAGAGTAAGGAAAATGAATCAGTGACCTAAACTTCTCAACAACAACAAAATTAAGGACCCAATGACTTCACTGGTAAATTCTACGAAAAATTTAAAGAACAATTAACACCAATTCTCAAATTCTACTAAATGATTTAAGTGGAGGAAACATTCCCAAATTTATTTTACAAGGCCAGAATTACCCTCATACCAAAGCCAGATAAAGATACTACAGGGAAAAAAAATGACAAGCTAATATCCCTAATTAATAAAGATACATACATTATTAAAAAAAGATACACCACACTGAAACAACTAAGAGGCAAAATAAAAGCTAAAAGATAAAACAAACATGATAAGCTTAATAGATGCAGAAAAAAAAACTGGCAAATTTAGCTTCCTGTCACGACACAAACTCTCAATAAATTTTATATAGACGATTTATACCTCAAAATAACAAAGACCATATATGACAAGTCATAGTTAACATCACACTCAACAGCAAAAGGTTAAAAATTCTCTCTCTAAGATGAAGAATAAAACAAGGTTACTACTCCCACCACTCCACTTCAGCACAGCACTACAAGTCCTAGCTAGGCCAACCAGACAAGAAAAAGAATTAAAAGCTATCTGAAACCAAAAGGAAGGAATAAAGTTGTCTCTGATTGAAGATGGTATCATCTTATATATAAATACCTAAATACTCCACCAAAAAGAACTGTTAGAAATAGTAAACAAACTAAGTTTTGTACACAAAGTTAACCTACAAAATCAGCTGCATTATGCACAGCAAAAGAAACAATCAACTAAATGAGGAGTCAACTGACAATAGAAGAAAATGTTTTTAAACCTTATATCTGATAATGAATTAATATTCAAAATATATCAGGAAATACCGCAACTCAGTGGAAAAATGCAATCCAGTTAGAAAAGATCTGAATAGACATTTTCCAAAAAATGACATACATGTGACAATAGGAACATGAAAAGATCTCAACTTTGCCAACTGTTAGGTAAATACAAATCAAAATCACTATGAGATATCACTTTACATCTTTTAGAATGGCTCTTATAAAAAAAGAGGAGATAAATATTGTTGGTGATGAGGTAGAGAAAAGTGAAGCCTTGTGCACTACTGATGGGAAGCAAAAGTGGTACAGTCACTATGAGAGTGAGTATGGTGTTCCACAAAACGTGAAAAAATAATACTACTATATGATCCTGCATAACGCTTTTGGGTATATATCCAAAGAAGATGTGATGAATACTGGGAGTTAGACCTATAAATGGATGGAGAGTTCATAGAAAAGGAGTAACAAAAACTGAATTGACTTTACATCTGAACTGGTCTCTTGGGAACAGAAAATCAATAAGGAAAATTTCCTTGCCATCCATACCACTGTCACTCAAGGAAGGCATGTACTTGTAAGTTGGAGTAACAAGAGGGAAATTGCCAAATAGACAGATATAAAGAGATAAATTCTCTGCTGAGATTGGACTGGATGAGACACTGTTGTTTCTTTTGGGGTTCTAAGCCTGACTTAAGGACCAGTTGAGTCAAAACTCCTTCCTTCTTTCCAGGGAAAGATTTCAACCTCCATTATCAACTATTCAGGGAGGAATTTGTGTTTTCTCCCAGAGGTTGTATTCTTAGAGGTCACAAACAGGTGGGTCTGAAAACCCATGAACACTGTAGGAGTAGGTCTGAATGAAATCCAAGAATGTTTCCTTGAGGTTACTTGAGAGTTATTCCTGATTAAACTGGAGCCTGAGAATTACTGTGGTTGTTTGCTTGCTTGCCTCACATATTAACTGATGTATTTATCTCTGATGTCCAAAGAGAACTGAATATTTTACTCAGCATTGCAGAGTCTGTGTTGAAAATTAAATGGACGCTAGATCAGAAGAGGTAATGGGAGGGGTGAAGTGATTCCAGTAAAAGTAGAACATAAATTCAAGGACCTTTGCAATTAACTGGAATAAAGAAATATCCTTATTAGCTAAGGAGAGATACACAGTGAAGTGATAAGATTTTTCAGTTTTAAGGTGGTATATATTTGACTGGTGCATACTTACATATTAATAAGGAAACCCAGACCAAGGAATGCTTGAAAATATACTCTTGCGACAGCATTTCTTGAGACACACCTCTCAAGACATACATCTCAGTGTGGGTGTTCACATCAAAGGAAATTATGTAGTATATGAAAAGATTCAAGGTAACAATGTCTACTTTCCAGTTATTTTGTTATCTGTGAAGCCAAATATAGTTATGGGTTTGTCAGATACATACTTTCTCCATTGTAAATTGTAAATAGGAGTACTTTCCTTTTATATAGTAAGATCATAGTGTTTTTATTCCCAAATTTTCCATTTATTAAAAAGATAAGAGCTTTTTGCTGTGTTGTTTAAGCCAACTGGCTGTTTTGCATTTGGTTAATTTATGTATGCAAGGGTTTCTTGTTGATGAAAGGAATACTAATTTTCTAGAGATATTGGGAGATATTCCTGTCACAAGTCAGTATTTTGGAAGTCCATGGGACCTAGTAAATACAGGTAATCAGTGTCAGGTTTGGAAGAAACATTAACTCAAGGTTTGGATAAGATGCAAGGAAGTGAGACCTGTGGAAGTCAAGAGAAGGCATGGAGAAGGAAGAATAAAGACTGGATTCACCTGACTTCTAATCTGCTCTTCTGGGAACAGAAAATCAACAGGAATCATTTTCTTTGTGTTCAGACCAGTGTTCCCACAGGGATTTGTGTGCTCAGAAGTGGGAATAACAATGGCAACAGTGCCTAATGAGCAGCCTAGGGAGCTATAACTACCTCCACTACAGCCCCACAGTGTGAATCCCTGCTCCCGGTACTGGAAAGACAGATGCTGCATTTGGAGTCCTTATTGTGGCTCACACACCAATATTTTATTCCTTCCTACTGGCTTGTTTGGGAACAGAACTTCAGTCTCCATCATCAAACACCCAGAGAGAATTTCAGACATCCATACAGAGATTCTTCTGTTAGAGACAGTATCCAGGTATATCTGAGAACTCAGTAGATGTGTGAAGAAAGGTGCAGAGAGAAACGAACCTGAAAACTTTAACCTAAGGTCACCCTAGAGCCCAACAACCCTAGCCCTGAGATGAGAGACTGTGTCTTTTGCTAGGTAGGCTAATTAATCTACAATTAATGTATTTAATATGCCAAAAAGAGAAGTGTCTTTTGAACTCAGAAATACAAGGATCACTATTATACTATAAATACAAGTATCACTGGGTTTTCCTGGTGGCTCAGATGGTAAATAATCTGCCTGCAATGCAGGAGACCTGGGTTTGATCCCTGGGTTGGGAAGATCCCCTGGAGGAGGGCATGGCAACCCACTCCAGTATTCTTGCCTGGAGAATCCCCTTGGACAGAGGAGCCTGGTGGGCTGCACTCCATAGGGTCACAAAGAGTCAAACACGACTGAACGACTAAGCACAGTACCCCACAGCACAAGGGTCACTGTTATAACTAATTGTGGGGAATGAAGTTTAGTTAATGAGAATGAAGAAGGAATGGAAGCATAAACTGGTTCCAGTAAAATTAAAACATATCTGAGGAAGTTTGCAGTTAAGGGGAGTGGCAAACTAGAGTTTTAAGTTTGGAGACTTGTGCAGTGAACCGCATTTTTTAAATGTTTAAGATAGGATGAATTTGAGTCATATTTGTGTGTTTATTGGAAAGACTCCGACTAAGGGAGATGGATATTAGTTTGCAACATCAGTTCCCAAGACAAAGAATTCATGGTTGTCTCACATATTTGTTATTCATATGGGAAAAAAATTGTGCTTAATATGAAAAAGTGTTATGCTAACAAGCTTTACAATTATTTCACTCTTTAGAGGTGGGGAAGCAATGGTGACATTTGAAGGGTAGAAGAAAAAAATCAGGCACATCTCAGCAACAGTGATAACCTTTCATTTAATACCAGAAAGGAACTTTTCTGAGATTTTTACATACATTGAATAAATCTGTCAAGTGCCTCCAGACAATGGGTACTACTTTGCTTACTATTTAAAGGAAATTAGTCTACAGCAATACCATCCAAAATGCACCTGATCTCTTCTGATCTCAGAAACTAAGCGGGGTCAGGACTGGTTAGTACTTGGATGATGGGAGACCACTTGGGAATACTGATTTCTATAGGCTTAAAAATGAATAAATAAAAGAGAATATTAGCACTTACAATGGTTCAGTTGGCTCCCTATGGACAAGCAACTAGTATGTGGTAGATTCAAAATTCAAAACTCAGTTTTCTGATGCCCAAAATTTTACCCATAATACCATTTAAAATCTTTCACGTTTTCATCTTTAAAAAATGTTCACTGGTTGTTATGTTTTATATATTTTCTGTTGTGAATTGAGAGTTTATTTTCTAATAGCATTTATCTAATGGAAAGTTTAATCAGTAAAATGTCATAACATTCTAAAATATTGTTTCTCTAGATAATAAATTGTGAGTTTTTTCCCCCTTCTTTTATTAGGTATTCTGGACATTAAGGGGATATGGTTTGGTAATGGTTCCAAACTGAGTTTGGAATGCTGCCAGAACCAGAAAAGAGTCTATCTCATCATAATCTCGCAAAATTACCTTAGTATTCTAGATTATTTTATCCCTGATGTATAGATCTCTCCTCTTACTCTCCATTTAAATTTTTTTTTATGTTTCCTTAAATACTAGACATAAAATGGGCATATAAATACGGATCTTCATGTTTATACGTCCTTGAGAGAATTATCATTTGGTCAGTTCAGTTCAGTTCAGTCGCTCAGTTATATCTGACTCTTTGCTACCCCATGGACTGCAGCACGCCAGGCTTCCCTGTCCATCACCAACTCCCAAAGCTTGCTCAAACTCATGTCCGTCAAGTCAATGATGCCATCCAACCATCTCATCCTCTGTTGTCCCCTTCTCCTCCTGCCTTCAATCTTCAATCAGTTGGTATTACTTGCTGTTTCCATGTAATTTTTAATTGAAATGATATTGATTTATCACATTATGAAGTATTCATATACAATATTTTATTTTGAGTTCTACAGCGTATTTACCACCAAAATGTTAGTTTCCAACCATAACCACATAGTTGTCCCTGTTTATCAAATTTACCTCCCCTCTCCCCTCTCCTCCTCTAACTATTCTATTTCTCTATATCTGTTTCTTTTTGTGTGAATTTTGTTTGCTTATTTATTTAAGGTTTTTTCTTTTTTATATACCACACATGACTAAAATCATAGGGTGTTTGTCTTTTTGCATCTGACTTATTTCCTTCCATCATAACCTTGAGGTCCAGATGGGCATTTGTCAAAAATGTTAAGATTTCTTCTTTTATTTTAGCCATGCCATATTCCATTGTAGATACATGCCACATTCTTTTTTCCTGTCTTATTTATTTATTTATTTTAAATTGAAGGATAATTGCTTTATAGCATTGTGTTGGTTTCTGCCAAATGTCAACATGAACCAGCCATAGGTATATCTATGCCCCGTCCTTTTGAACCTCCCTCCCCCGTCCCCATCCCACCCATCTAGGTTATTATAGAGCCCCAGTTTGAGCTTCCTGTGTCTTACAGCAAATTCTCATTGGTTATCTATTTTATGTATGGTAATGTATGTTTCCATGTTAATCTCTTCATATGTCCAACCCTACCTTTCCTTCCCCGCCGTGTCCATAAAACTGTTCTCTATACCTGTGTCTCTACAGCCCCCCTACAAATAATTTCATCAGTACCGTTACTGGTTCCATATATATGCATTAGTATATGATACTTGTTTTCCCTTCTGACTTACTTCACTCTGTATAAAAGGCTCTAGGTTCATTCACCTCATTAGAACTGACTCACATGAGACAAGTGCTCGGGCCTGGTGCACTGGGAAGACCCAGAGGAATCGGGTGGAGAGGGAGGTGGGAGGGGGGATCGGGATGGGGGATACGTGTAAATCTATGGCTGATTCATATCAATGTATGACAAAACCCACTGAAATGTTGTGAAGTAATTAGCCTCCAACTAATAAAAAAAAAAAAAAAAGAAAGAAATACAAAAAAAAAAAAAAAAGAACTGACTCAAATACATTCTTTTTTATAGCTGAGTAATATTCCATCGTGTATATGTACCACAGCTTCTTTATCCATTCGTCTGTCAGTGGACATCTAAGTTGCTTCCATGTCCTAGCTATTGTAAATAGTTCTGCAATGAACATGGGGGTACATGCATTTTTTTTGTTTTGTTTAGTTTTTTCAATTTTGGTTTCCTCAGGGTATATGTTTCAGGGATTGCTGGGCCATAGGGTAGTTTTATTCCAAGTTTCTAAAGGAATCTTCATACTATCTTCTGTACTGGCTGCATCAATTTACATTCCCACCAACAGTATTAAAGGGTTCCCTTTTCTCCACACCCACTCCAGTATTTATTGTTTGTAGATTTTTTGAGGATGGCCATTCTGAACAGGTGAGAGGTGATATCTTGTTGTTTTGATTTTCATTTCTCTATTAATAAGCCTGATACTGAGCATCTTTTCATATGTTTATTAGCCATCTGTATGTCTTTGGAGAAATGTCTGTTTAGGTCCTTTTCCCAATTTTAATTGGATTGTTTGTTTTTCTGGTATTGATTTGTATGAGCTGCTTGTATATTTTGGAAATTAATCCTTTGTCAATTGTTTCATTTGCTATTATTTTCTCTAACTCTGGGGGTTGTCTTTTCACCTTGTTTATAATTTTCTTTGCTGTGCAAAGCTTTTAAGTTTATTTTTGTTTTTATTTCCATTACTTTAGGAGGTGGGTCATAGAGAATCTTGCTTTGTTTTATGTCATTGAGTGTTCTGCATATGTTTTCCTCTAAGAATTTTATAGTTTCTAGTCTTACATTTAGGTCTTTAATCCATTTTTAGTTTATCTTTGTGTGTGGTGTTAAGAAGTGTTCTAATTTCATTCTTTTTCACGCAACTGTCCAGTTTTCCCAGCAGCACTTATCAAAGAGACTATCTTTGTCCCGTTGTATATTCTTTCCTCCTTTGTCAGAAATACGGTACCCACAGATGTGGGGGTTTATCTCTGGAATTTCTATCTTGTTCCATTGGTCTGTATCTTTGTTTTTGTGCCAGCACCATACTGTCTTGATGACTGTAACTTTGTAGCATAGTCTGAAATCTGGATGGTTGATGCTTCAAGTTCCACTCTTCTTTCTCAAGATTGCAATGGCTATTCTGGGTCTTTTGTGTTTTCATATGTACTGTGAGACTTTCTGTTCTAGTTCTGTGAAAAATGCCATCGGTAATTTGATAGGGACCACACTGAACCTGAAGATTGCATTTGGTCGTCATTTCACAATGTAGATTCTTCCAACCCAGGAATACAGCATATCTCTCCATTTGCTGATGTCTGCTTTGATTTCTTTCATCGGTGTGTTATAGTTTTCTGTACAAAGCTCTTTTGTCTCCTCAGGTTTATTCCTAGATATTTTACTCTTTTTATTGCAATGGTGAATGAGATTGATTCCTTAATTTCTCTTTCTTATTTTTCATTGTTAGTGTACAGGAATGCAAGTGATTTCCGTGTGTTGATTTGTATTCTCCAAATTTGCTAAATTCACTGATTAGCTCTAGTAATTTTCTGATAGTATCTTTAGGGTTTTCTATGTATAGTATCCTGTCATCTGCAAAGAGAGAGTTTTACTTCTTTTCCATTCTTAATTCCTTTTATTCCTTTTTCTTCTCTGATTGCCTTGCTAAGATTTCCAAAGCTATGTTGAACAATAGTGGTGAGAGTGGGCACTCTCGTCTTGTTCCTGATCTTAGAGAAAATGCTTTCAGCTTTTCACCATTGAGAATAATGTTTGCTGTGGATTTGTCCTATATGGCCTTTTTATTATGTTGAGGGAGTTTCCTTCTATGCCCATTCTGAAGAGTTGTTTTTATCATAAACTACCATACAATTGCACTCATCTCACATGCTAGTAAAGTAATGCTCAAAATTCTCCAAGCCAGGCTTCAGCAATACATGAACCATGAACTTCCAGATGTTCAAGTTGGTTTTAGAAAAGGCAGAGGAACCAGAGATCAAATTTTACAGAAGGCTTTTTCTACACCTATTGAGATTATCATATGGCTTTTATCTTTCACATCGATTTGCATATATTGAAAAATCTTTGCATTCTTGGGGTAAATCTGACTTGATCATGGTGTATGATCTTATGTGTTGTTGAATTCTGTTTGCTAGAAATTTGTTTTGGATTTTTGCATCTATGTTCTTCAGTGATATTGGCCTGTAATTTTCTTCTTCTGTGTTATCTTTGTCAGTTTTGTATTACAGTGTGGTGTCCTCATATAATGAGTTTGGAAGTGTTCCTTCCTCTGCAGTTTCTTAAGAGTTTTACAAGGACAGGCATTAGCTCTTCTCTAAATGTTTGATAGAATTCATCTGTGAAGCCATCTGGCCCTGGGCTTTTGTGGGTTTTTTGGGAGATTTTTTTATCACAGTTTTTATTTCACTGCTTGTAATTGGCTTGTTCATAATTTCTATTTCTTCCTGGTTCAGTCTTGGAAGATTAAACTTTTCTAAAAATCTGTCCATTTCTTCCAGGTTGTTCATTTTATTGGCATATAGTTGTTCATAATAATCTTTTATGATCCTTTGTATTTCTGTGTTGTCTGTTGTAGCCTCGCCTTTTTTATTTCTAACTTTATTGATTTGATTCTTCTCTTTTTTTCTTGATGAGTCTGGCTAAAGGTTTGTCAATTTTCTTTATCTTCTCAAAGAACCGGCTTTTAGTTTTATTAATCGTTACTATTGTTTCCTTCATTTCTTTTTCTTTTGTTTCTCCTTTAATATTTATGATTTCTTTCCATCTGCTAACTTTGGGATTTTTTTGTTCCTCTTTTTCTAGTTGTTTTAGATGTAAATTTAGGTTATACATTCAATGTTTTTCTTGTTTCTTGACAGGATCGTATTGCTATAAATGTCCCTCTTAGAACTGACTTTGCTGCATCCCATAGGATTTGAGTTGTGTTTTCATTGTTATTTTGTTTCCAGGATTTTTTAAATTTCCCTTTTGTTTTTTTTAGTAACCTATTCATTATTTGGAAACATATTGTTTAATCTCCATGTGTTTGTGTTTTTTACACTTGTTTTCCCCTGTAATTGATACCTAGTCTCATAGTGTTGTGGTCAGAAAAGATGTTTGATACAATTTCAGTTTTCTTAAATTTACTGAGGTTTGATTTATGACCCAAGATGTGGTATATCATGGAGAATGTTCCATGTGCACTTAAAAATAAAGTGTATTCTTCTGCATTTGGGTGATATGTCCAGAAGATATCAATTAGATTCATCTGGTCTAATGTGTCATTTAATGCTTGTGTTTCCTTACTTTCTGTTTTGATGATCTATTCATTGATGTAAGTGAGGCGTTAAAGTCCCCTACTATTATTGTGTTACTTTCAATTTCTCCTTTTATGTCTGTTAGTGTTAGTCTCATGTATTGAGGTACTCCTGTATTGGGTGCACAAATATTTATAATTTCTATGTCTTCCTCTTGGACTGATAGCTTGATCATTATGCAGTGTCCTTCCTTATCTCTTATAATATTATTTACTTTAAGGTCAGTTTTGTCTGATATGAAGATTGCTATTCCAGCTTTCTTTTGCTTTCCATTTGCTTGTAATATCTTCTTTCATCCTCTCACATTCAGTCTGTATGTGTCTCTAGGTCTGAAGTGGGTCTCTTGTAGACAGCATATATCATATGTTCTTGTGTTTGTATCCATTCAGCCAGTTTTTGTCTTTTGGTTGGGCCATTTAATTCATTTACATTTAAAGTGATGGTTGACAAATATGTTATTATTGTCATTTTCTTAATTGTTTGGGGTTTATCTCTGTAGGTCTTTCCTTCTCTTGTGAATCCTGTCTATATGACTCCCTTCAACATTTGTTGTAAAGCTGGTTTGGTGGTACTAAATTCTCTTAACTTTTTCTTGTCTGTAAAGTTTTTTATTTCTTTATCAGTTATGAATGAGGTCCTTGCCAGATACAGTAATCTTGGTTGTAGATTTTCTCCTTTCAGTACTTTAAGTATATTTTTTCATTCTCTTTTGGCCAGCCAGTAGAATTTCTGCTGAAAGATTTGCCATTAATCATATGGGGTTTCCCTTGTATGTTACATGTTGCTTTTCCCTTGCTGCTTTTAATATTCTTTCTTTGTGTTTAGTCTTTGCTAGTTTGATTAGTATGTGTTTTGGCATGTTTCTCCTTGAGTTTATCTTTATGGGACTCTCTATGCTTATTGGACTTGATTGGCTATTTCCTGTCCCATATTTGGGATATTTTTTACTATAATCACTTCAAAAATTTTCTCAGACCCTTTCTTTTCCTCTTCTTCTTCTGAACTCCTATAATTCAAATGTTGGTGCGTTTAATATAGTCCCAGAGGTCCCTGAGACTATCCACAGTTCTCTTCATTCTTTTTCCTTTATTCTGCTCTTTGGCAGTTATTCCCACCATTCTATCTTCCAGCTCACTTCTCTGTCCTTCTGCCTCAGATATTCTGCTATTTATCTTTTCCAGAGTACTTTCAATTTCAGTAACTGTATTTTCTGTCTGTTTATTTCTTCTAGGTCTTTGTTAAATGTGTTAATTGATCCTTGCATTTTCTCCATTCTATTTTTGAGGTTTTGGGTCATCCTTACTATCATTACTCTGAATTATTTTTCAGGTAGCCTCCCTGTTTCCTCTTTGTTTATTTGGTCTTGTGGGTTTCTAGCTTTTTCCTTCATTTGCACAATATTTCTCTGCCTGTTTCTTTTTTTTTTTTTTTAACATTGCATTTGAGGTCTCCTTATCCCAGGCTTTGAGGCTGAATTTCTTCTACCTTTTGATTTCTGCCCTTGGTGGATAAGGGTGGTCCCTTGGTTTGTGTCAGCTTTGTGTTGGGTGTGACTTGTGCTTATGTTCTGGTGGGAGGAGGTGAGTTGTTGTTGGGTTTTGTTGTTTTGTTTTCCCCATCTGAGGGGCAGGGCTGTGTGAGGTGGTCATCCTGTCTGCTGATGACTGGGTTTGTGTTTTTATTTTGTTTGTTGTTTGGGTGAGGCATCCTGCAGGGAGTCCTGGTGGAAGTTGGATAATGCTGGTTCTTATATACAGGTGGAGGCCTTTGTGGGAATTTTCACTAATTAATACTCCCTGGGATTAGTAGTTCTCTGGCAGTCTAGGGTCTTGGAGTCACTCCTCTCACTCCAAAAACTCAGGGCCTGGCTTCTGGCCATGGAATGGAGATTCAACAGGTGGTTTGTTATGGCATTAAAGGGGATTAAAACAAACACACCAAAACAAAAACAAGAGACAAAAGATGAACCCCAGACAAATGGCAAATACTAAGTCAGGCAAATAATAACAAAAATAATGGAATATACACACATAAACAAAACCAAACAGTTAAAAAAATAATAAGTATAACAGATTGACTTGGCAAGCAAAGGAAACCAAAATTGATATCAGCTAGTTAAAAACAAAACTAACTAAAGGACAAACTGGAAAACAAAACCGAAGCAGGTGCCAACTGGGGAATAAAGCAATGAAAACAAAAACTAACCAACATAGTGTGAAAAAGAAAGAAAAGGGAAAAAAGAAAGACTAGAAAAGCAAAATTAAATAGAGGTAGATAAAGAAAATGTGTATATATTAAGGAATAACTACAATGGGAAAGTAACAATAATAAAAGCAAACAAAAGAATAAATATAAAATAATAACAATAAATTTAAAATATTTAGAAATTTAAAAATAAAAACCCCATAGAACTGCAAAAGGCCAAGATAGAGGCAGAAGTATATAAAAGAAATAAAAAGTGTGACTAAAAAAGTTCTCAAAAGCTTAAATAGCTTTAATAGTACTAATAAAATAAACTACAGCAGCAGTGAGAAAAAAAAAATGAAAAAGGAAAGAAAACACCAGTAGCAACGACAGAACAAGTCAAAGTATAATAATAGATGTTTTTCTTGAATCTCAGTTGTCAGCATCTTTTCCCTTGCTGTGAATCACAGTCCACCTCATCTCCCTCAATTGCCCTCCAATACTGGGCTGGTCTCTGGACCAGTGTGGGGACAGCTCAGACTCTAATCTGGTTTTACTCCTGTGTGTTCTTGCCTCCAATGTTCACAGCTGCCAGAGCCAGTGCATTTTCTTTTGTGGAAACTGTCATTGTCCTTGTATGTATTCCACAGACAGAGTCTGCTTAGTCGACTGTGTGGATTGAATCTGCAGCTTATACAGCTGGTGGGAAGATTTAGGGTCATCTTGCTCAGCCACACTCCCCCTGGATTTCAATTGTCATTTTATCTTCACCTCTGCAGGTGAGTTTTCCACAGGGTTTGCTTCTGAGGCTGCCCTGCTGGACCCCTGCCCCATGTGAGGACCAGGCATGGGGGTGGCACAGCTGTTTGGACTGTAGCAGCCCTGGCAGCACCAGGCACTCAGAGGAGCCAGCAGCTAGGGCAGCAGGAGTTATAGCGCTCTTAGGGTATTTCTAGCCTCTGGAATTTCTGCCCCAGTAGAGACCAAGCATAGAGGTAGTACGGTTGTTTGGATCATCAATGCCAGGTGTGCAAAGGCACAGGTGGCTTTTTCAAGGCACATTGTCAAGGAGATATGGCACTATTAGGGTGTGTGTGTGTGTGTGTGTGTGTGTTTTCCCCGCTAGCCTCTGGCAACTCCGCCCCAAGAGTGGAGGTGTTGTAGCTGCTTGGATCACGGGGACTCTGGCAGCGCTAAGCGTGCAGGGACACCAACTGCCTCAGCCACAGGAGCTATGGCCCTATCAGAGGATTTTTCTAGCCTCTGGCAGCTGGAAATCAGAGGGCCTCTTTGGCTGATCCTTCTTCGTTGCTAGGCCCATTCAGGGACTTAAAGTGTCCTTCTCTGGCTGG
The DNA here is from genome assembly GCF_019320065.1 of Cervus canadensis. NCBI lineage: Eukaryota > Metazoa > Chordata > Mammalia > Artiodactyla > Cervidae > Cervus > Cervus canadensis. The sequence continues at coordinate 68,145,495 of NC_057389.1, forward strand.
GGTCTTTCTCAGCTGTTTGGCGCATCAGGCACTTAAATCCCCTCCCCCTGGGGGCCTTGTCTTTTGCTCTGGGGTCTTTCTCTATTGTTCAGCTGCTGGTGCTGGCCCAATGGGGAGAAAGAGGCTACAGTGATGGCTCCACCCCCTACACATGACTCAGCAGTATCGCTTGCCCTTCATGGCTGCTGGATTTTCCTCCACAGATACTTCCCACTGTGATCTCCTCCTTCACATCCCCTTGGGCCATCCACCCTGCAGTCAATAGCAGACGTCGCCCTGGGATTGCTCTCTGATCTGTACACTCCAGCTCCCAACCACTGTGCTTTCTAAGGGACTTGCATCCTTGTCTGAGGTAAGTACGGCTGCAACAAGGATGGTCTGTGTGATTCTCATTCCATTCAGACTGTCACAGAACAGCCGCTTCACTCTCCACCAGCCTCAAATGTTTCTCCTCCTTCCCAAACAGTTGCCACGATGTGGGGATCTGACCTCCTGCTTCAGTTCCCCCAACCCCCAGGTGCAGGTGCAGTTCTGCTCACTCTCCTCTTTTCCTCCCATTTCCTTCATCCTACCAAATTTTGTGTGGTGCTATGTATTCTTTTCTGGTGGTCAAGTATTCGTGCCCATTCTCAGCTGGTGTTCTGCAAGATCTTCTGTGTTTGAAGGTATATTCCTGATGTAACTGTGAAGAGAGATGTACTCCGCCTCCACCTTCTCTGCCTTCTTGTTCTCTCATGTCACATCTTCTTTACCCATTCATCTATCCATACCCACTTAGGCTGCTTCCATATCTTGGCTATTGTAATAATGCTATAACTAACATTGACATGCATATATCTTTTCAAATTAGTGTTTGAGGGTTTTTTTTTTTTGAGGGATGGGGGGAGGCATAAATACCCAAAAATAGAATTGCTAAATGATATGGTAGTTTATTTTTAAAACCTGAGAAACCTCCATACTATTTTTTATTGTGACACCACCGATTTACATTCCTGCCAGTAGTGCATAAGGTTTATCTTTTCTCCCCATTCTCTTCAGTACTTGTTACGTCTTGTCTTTTTGATAACAGCCATTCTCATGGGCCTGGAGTGACAGCCTGTGTTTTCTTCCAGGAGTTTTATGGTTTCTCAGGTCTAATTATAAAAATTTAATCCACTCTGAGTTGAATTTTTATACTTTTTGGTACAATTTTAAATAGGATGATATTCTTAATTTATTTTCCTTTTAGTTCACAGTCACTGTATAGAAACACAATTTTATATATTGATTTTATATCCTCTAACTTCATTGTATTTATTTCTAATGGTTTTAGGGTTTTCTACACATAAAATCATGTTATCTGCAAATAGTGATGATTTTACATTTTCCTTTCTAATTCAAATGTCTTTCATTTATTTAATTACCCAAGTGCTCTGGTCAGGACTCCAATACTATCCTGAATAAAAATGGGGAGAGTGGGCATTTTCGTTTTGTTCCTGACCTAAGAAAGCTAGCATTTAGTATTTCAACATTGATTCAGATGTTAGCAGTGGGTTTGTCATAAATGACTTTTATTATGTTGAGGTACATTCCTTCTATATTCACTTTATTGAGAGCTTTTATCATAAAAGGTTGTTGAAATTTTAACATTCTTTCAACATCTGCATCTTTTCTGCATCAATATGAAGTGTATATGGTATTTATTCTTCATTAGTTTATCATGGATTTTCATGTTAACTACTTTTCAGATGTTAGACCATCCTTGCATCCCAGGAACAAATCTCAGGTAATAATGGTGTGTGGTCCTTTTAATGTATGTTTTTATTCAGTTGCTAGTATTTTGTTGAGACTTTTTGCTCTACATTTATCAGAAATAATGGACTATAATTTTCTTGTTTTCATGTTGTCGTGGTCTCATTTTGGTATCAGGATAAAGTTGGCCTCACAAAATTCATAAGGATGGTCTTCTCTCTTTTAATTTTTTGGAAGAATTGGGGGAGGATAGGTATTAAATCTTCTTTGAATGTTCTGTAGAATTCATGCCTGAAGCTGTCTCATCCTGGATCTTTCATTTGGGGGAACTTTTTGTTTACTGCTTTAATAGCTATACTAATAATTGGTCTATTCAAATTTTCTCTACCTTCAGTCTATAGTTGTGTGATTCTAAAGAGTTTGTTTATTTTTTCTAGGTTGCCTGATTTGTTGGCTTATAGTTGTTCATAATAGTCTCATAAACCTTTGTATTTCTACTGTATTTATTGCTATTTCTGCTCTTTTATTGCTGATTTTTTTAAAATATGGATCATTTTTGAAGTCTTTATTGAATTTGTTACAATATTGATTCTGTTTTTATGTTTTGTTTTTTTGGCCACAAGGCATATGGGATCTTAACTCCATGACCAGGCATTTAGCCCATATCCTCTGCACAGGAAATCAAAATCTCAACCACTGGACCACCAAGGAAGTCCCTATTTCTGATTTTATTAATCAGAGGCTTGTTTTTTCTTTTTTATTAGTTAGTCCAATAAAGTTTTTGTCAATTTTGTTTATCTTTTCAAAGACCCAGCTTGATTGAACCAAATCATTGATTTTTTTCCATCCTCTTTATAGTTTTCATTTCATTTATTTCTGCTTTGATTTTTCTTATGTTCTTTCTTTTACTAACTTTTAGCTCTTTGCTCCTTTTCTATTTCCTTTAGATGTAAAGTTAGATTGTTTGTTTAGATCTTTCTTGTTCTTTGTGGTAGGAAGGATTACTATACACTTCTCTCTTATTACTAAGTTTGTTTTATCACAATGGTTTAAGTATATCATACATTCATTTTTATTTGTAAACATTTTTATTTATAAACATGCATATATTTATAATTTTTCCAACTTTTTCTTATAGTTGATTTATAGTTTCATACCATTGCGATCAGAAAATGTCTGATATAATTTCAACCTTCTAAATTTATTAAGACTTGTATTGTTTCTCAACACATGGTCTATTCTTGAGAAAGGTTCATTTGCACTTGAGAAAAATTTGTCCTTCAGACCCAGTGTTTCATATAAGGCTACTACCTGTTGACTTTATGTTTCAATGACCTATTCACTATGTAAGCAGGGTGTTAAAATCCACTACTCTTCTTGCGTTGCTGTCAGCTTTCTCCATTTAGATCTCAAAAACTGCCTTATACATGTCAGTTCCTCTGTTTTAGATGCAGATATATTAATAACTAACATTAGCTTTATAACTTTGTCTTCATCATTTTTAGGTCTTCCTGAGTTCTCAGTAATAAATAACACCCTCATCCACTCTTTTTATACCTGTTTTTCTATCTTCACGTATGTCACTATGTCACATGATATGCAATATTTATTTGCTTATATTTTACAGTCATTATATCATTTGCCTTTTGTTTCTCACAATCTTATGCCTGGAAAATGGCCAGTACTCACTATATGTTCCTCAAATGCATAAAATATTTCTCATTACAACTGTTTAATGCATGATTCCTCGGGAGAAAGTCTGGAAATTTTCTCCATATAACAATCTAGGACTACCTGAGGACTTTAGATATCTTTTCCTATTCAGTCTGTATATTTCCTACTCAGTCTGTACAGACTTTCCTACAAGTCTGTATATTTCCTCCCTCTCTAACAGAATTCCTAGTCAGAGATGTTGCAAAACATCTCTTAAATGTTTTATACATATTTACTTTACACATGGTGGAGTCGCTCAGTTGTGTCCGACTCTTTGCAACCCCATGGACTGTAGCCCACCAGGCTCCTCTGTCCATGGGATTTTCCAGGCAAGAGTACTGGAGTGGGCTGCCATTTCCTTCTCCAGGGGATCTTCCCGACCCAGGGATCGAACCCAGGTCTCCCACATTGTAGACAGATGCTTTACCGTCTGAGCCACCAGGGAAGTCCAACTTTACATATACATGGTTTAAAATATACATTGTAGCATTTTAAATAATAATACTTATTTGTGCAAAATTATATATGTATTTTTTATTCCTAGTCATCAACACCAGCACATGGTACCAGGAAATGATACACAAAATTCAGGATTTCTTCTTCAGGGTTTATCAGTGGAACCAGAACTGCAACCATTCATATTTGGAATGTTCCTCTCCATGTATCTGATCACTGTGTTTGGAAATCTGCTCATCATCCTGGCTGTCAGTTCAGACTCCCATCTTCACACCCCCATGTACTTCTTCATCTCCAACTTGTCCTTTGTTGACATCTGTTTCACTACCACAACAATCCTAAAGATGTTAATAAATATACAGATCCAGAGTAAAGCTATATCCTATGGAGGGTGCATCACCCAGATGTATTTTTACATGCTGTTTGCAGCACTGGATGATTTTCTGCTGACTGTGATGGCCTATGACCGCTTCTTGGCCATCTGCCACCCCCTGCACTACACGGTCATCATGAGCCCCCGACTCTGTGGACTGCTGGTGCTGGTGTGCTGGCTCATTAGTGCCCTGTTTTCCTTGTTAGAAAGCTTGCTGGTGTTACAGCTGTCCTTCTGTACAGACTTGGAAATCCCCCACTTTTTCTGTGAAATCAAACAGGTTGTACTACTTGCCTGTTGCGACACTTTCCTTAGTGATGTTTTTATGTATTTTACATCAGTGCTGTTGGGTGCTGCTCCCCTGGCTGGTATTCTTTACTCTTACTCTAAGATAGTGTCTTCCATACGTGGAATCTCATCACCTCAGGGGAAATATAAAGCGTTTTCCACCTGTGTATCGCACCTCTCAGTTGTCTTCTTATATTATTGTTCAAGCCTAGGCGTGTACCTTAGTTCTACTGGTGCCCACAGCTCATACTCAAGTGCAACAGCCTCGGTGATGTACACTGTGGTCACACCCATGCTGAACCCCTTCATCTACAGTCTAAGAAATAAAGACATAAAAAGCGCTCTGAAAAGATTCTTTCAGATGGCAGTTATAAAAAGGAAAATTGTTCTGGATCTGAAGAATCATCCTTGAAGAACGATGCAAAACCTTAAAACAAGGAATCCCTATTGTTTGATCAGATTCTGGGTGTTGAACTTGCTGTTTATATTAATTTCTTTAAACTTCCATTTCTTTGATTTGAACACTTTAGACAATTTGTATACTCACTATTTTAAGTTTCTGCCTCTATCTGCTGATTTTTTGTTCATTTTCTTTTGTCCATTTCCCTACTTTTCCATTTTTATTTGTGCATTTTCCTATGTTCACAAAGTTTTTTCTCAGCCTTGGAGAAGAAAGACTTGGAAATTTTGATTAATTTTGTGGTACAACATGGGTTAATTAAAGATTTTTCTCAAATGATATTTATTATCCTGAATGATTTTAGAAGAACTATAAAAGCTGGAAAATGAGTAATAAAATTTCAGTAAGTACATACATATCAATAGTTACTTTAAATGCCAATGAAATAATGATTCAATAAAGAGACATAAGGTAGCTGAGTGGATAAAAAAGCAAAGCCCATCTATATGCTGGGCTTCTCAGGTGGTGCAGTAGTAAAGAAACTGCCTGCCAATACAGGAAATGTGGAAAATGCAAGTTCAATCCCTGGGTTGGGAAGATCACCTAGAGGAGGAAGTGGCAACCCACTCCAGTATTCTTGCCTAAAAAATTTCACGGCCAGAAGAGCCGGGCAGGCTGCAGTCCATGGGGTCACAAAGAGTCAGATATGACTGAGCGACTTAGCACACATATATATACTGCATACAAGAGACTAACTTCAGACTAAATTTTCACAAAGAATGAATGTAAGGGAATGGAATGTAAGGGAATGGAAAAGGTATTTTATGTATATGAACATTATAAGAAAGGGGGGTTGCAATATTCATACCAGAAAAAATAAACTTTAAAGAAAATTTGTCTTTATTGCATAAGACAAAGGGCATTACATAATATGAAAGGAATCAACATAAGAAGAGTACATACTAAAAATATTTGCTAACATATATATACCTAGGGCTTCCCTTGTGGCTCAGCTGGTAAAGAATCTGCCTGCAATTCAGGAGACCTGGGTTTGATCCTTGGGTTGGGAAGATCCCCTGGAGAAGGGAAAGGCTACCCACTCCAGTATTCTGGCTTGGAGAATTCCATGGACTGTAAAGTCATGGGGTTGCAAAGAATGAGCGACTTTCACTTTGTATACCTAAGATAAGAGAAACTAAAGGATAAAGCAAATATTCACTTATATGAAGGGAAACAGCAATAATACAAGAACAACAGAAAATGTTAACAACTCCTCTTCATCAATGGACTGATCATCTAGACAGCAAATCACTAAGGAAACAGTGGTCTTAAATGACATTAGAATAGTTGTACTTAATAAATATATAAAGAACATTAAATTAAAAAAAAACACATTTTTTATAGTGCTTATGGAGTATACTCCAGAGTAGATCACATGATAACCCAGGTAACAAGTCTTCTTAATCTTAAAAGTATAGAAACTGCATTATGCATTTTTGGAGCACAGTGGTATGAAACCAGAAAGCAACTATAGGAAACAAAATGAGAAAAACACAAACCTATGGCAACTAAAAAGCATATAATTAAAAATCTAATGAGAAAATGAAGAAATCAAAGAGGAAATCAGGAAATATTTCTCCAAAAAAAAAAACTGAAAATGAGAGCACAAATTTCCAAAATACAAGGGATACAGCAAAAACTTATAAGAGTGATTTTAATACCAACACAAGTGTACCTCAAGGAATAAGGATATTCTCATATAAATCACCTAAGTTACCATCCAAAGGAATTAGGAAAAGTAGAACAAAGAAAGCTCAGAGTCAGTAGAAGGAAATAGTGGTAGAAACTAAATGAAATACAGACCAAAAATTGAAAAGATCAATAAAATTGAGAGCTTGATTTTTATAAAGAATAACCAAAATTGGCAAGCCTTCAGCCAGGCTCAATAAGGGAAAAAAGAAATAGGGAAAAGAAGAAGTAAAACCATCACTGTTTGCAGATGCCATAATACTATACTACCAGAAACTAGAGTTTACCAAACAATGTGGTGATGCAAAGTTAATACACAGAAATATCTTGCATTCCTATATAATCCTTTACTTCAGAAGAAAAGAGAAAAAAAAAGTAGCTGGAGGAATTGGGTTCTCTGATTTCAGAGTAGACTACAAAGCTACAGTAATCAAAAGAGTATGGTGGTATCACAAAACAGAAATATAGATCAATGAAGTGGGATTTAAAGCCTGAACCAGGTGCTTCTGGTAAACTAATCTATGAAAAAGGAAGCAAGAATATACAATGGAGAAAAGATGGTCTCTTCAAAAAGTCATGCTGGGAAAACTGGACATCTTCATGTATAATTAGAAACATTACCTTGACACCCCAAGCATTCTTATTTTGAAGGTAGATACTGGAAATATGGCTTCCCAGATGGCTCAGTGGTAAAGAATTTGCCTGCAATGCAGAAGACCTGTGTTCAATCCCTGGGCCTAGAAGATCCCCTGAAGAAGGAAATGGCAACTGGATCCAGTATTCTTGCCTGGAGAATCCCATAGATAGAGGAGCCTGGTGGGCTACAGTCCATGGGATCACAGGAGTCAGACATGACTTAGCGACTAAACCACCACCACCTAACACCATACACAAAAACAAACTATAAATAGGTTAAATACTTAAATGTAAGGCCAGATACTATAAAAAATCTTAGAGGGGAGCATAGGCAGAACACTCTCTGACATAAATCACAATAAGATCTTTTTAGATTCATCTTCTAGAGTAATGAAAATAAAAACAAAAATAAATAGGATCTAATTAAACTTTAAAACTTTTGAACATCAAAGGAGACCATAAAGAAAACAAAACAGCCAGGCTCAGAATGGGAGAAAATATTTACACACAAAGCAGTTTGTAAGGGATTAATCTCCAAAATATACAAAGAGCATATGCAGCTCAATTAAAAAAGAACCCAATCAAAAAATGGTCAGAAGACATAAATAGACATTTCTGCAATGAAGACAAACAGATGGCTAAAAAGCACATGAAAAAATGCTCAACATCACTAATTATTAGAGAAATGCAAATCAAAGCTACGATGAGATATCACCTCACACTGGTCGGAATGGCTATCATCACAAAAATCTACAAACAGTAAATGATAGAGAGGGTGAGGAGAAAATGGAACCTTGCTATACCATAGGTGGGAATAGAAATTGATATAGGCAATACGAACTGTGTGAAGGTTCCCTGAAAAACTAAAAATAGAACTATTGTATGACCCAGCAATCCCATTCATGGGTATATATCTGAAGAAAACCATATTTCAAAAAGATATTTGCATCCAAAAGTTCATTGCAGCACTGTTTGCAATAGCCAGGACTTAAAAGTAACCTAAATGTCCATCAACGTGCTTCCCAGGTGGCACAGTGGTAAAGAATCAACCTGCCAATACAGGAGACATAAGAGACGTGTGTTCAGTTCCTTGGTTTGGAAGATCCCCTGGAGTAGGAAGTGGCAACACACTCCAGTATTCTTGCCTAAAAGGTTCCATGGTCAGAGGAGTCTGATGGCTACAGTCTATGGGGTCACAAAGAATCAGACATGACTAAGCAACTGAACACATACACATTGAAATGTTCATCAACAGAGGAATGGATAACAAAATTGGTACATGTATACATGGAATACTACTCAGCCAAAAAAGGAACAAATTTGAGTCAGTTGTAGTGAGGTAGATGAGCTCAGATCTTGTTATATAGAATTAAGTAACTCAGAAAGACAAAAACAAATATCATATATTAATGCATATACATGGGATCTTAAGAAATGATATTGATGAACCTATCTGCAGGGAAGGAATGAAGATGCAGACATAGAGAATGGACTTGTGGACACAGTGGGGGTAGGAGAGGGTGGGGCAAATTGTGAATGTAGCACTGACATGCATACACTATTATGTGTAAAATAGATAGCTAGTGGGAAGATGCTACGCATATTTTTTGAAAATTTCCTTCCTGACAGGAAATGACTCTTTTAGGTCTCTTGTTCCTTATCTATAAATAGGGAAATTCCACCTATGTAATAGAATTGGTGTATTAAGTAAGAGTAGCTGTGACTAAGTCCCAGGTATGCATTTACTTAGCTCGATGTGACATCAGAGGACCCTAAGGCCAGCAAGTCCAGCATTGCCCTGCCACCAGGACAGGGAATTGTGATCTCTCAGGGACGTCTTCTCCCAGGAATCACACATGGAGAAGGATACTTGAGAATCCACTGATCTAGCCTGTGTTGTACTCAGGGACATACATTTGACACCTCACATCGCTGGATCATAGGAAAATCAAGAGAGTTCCAGAAAAACATCTATTTCTGCTTTATTGACTATGCCAAAGCCTTTGACTGTGTGGATCACAATAAACTGTGGAAAATTCTGAAAGAGATGGGAATACCAGACCACCTGACCTGCCTCTTGAGAAACCTGTATGCAGGTCAGGAAGCAACAGTCAGAACTGGACATGGAACAACAGACTGGTTCATGGGGTCACAGAGATGGACACAACTGAGTGACTGAACTGAACTGAACTAATGTCAAAGAATGTTATGCTTATGTTCTCTTCTAGGATTTTGTGTGTGTGTGTGTGTGAGGGCTTACCTTTAGAACTTTAAGCTATTATGCGTTTGTTTTTGTATATGGTTTGAGGGAATGTTTTAATCTTATATTTTTACATGTCACTGTCCAGTTTTCCCAGCACCGTTTGTTGAAAAAAATTGTATTTTGTTATCTCCTTTGTCTTTAATTGAGTATAGATGTGTTGTTTTATTTCTGGACTCTATTCTGTTCTACTGATATGTATCAGATTTGTTGGGTCAGTATCATGCTTTTAGATTTCTGTAGCTTTGTTGTAGTCTAGTCAGGAAGGGTGATAACCCCAGCTTTATTCTTTTTTCTCAGGATTGCTTCATCAATTCATTCTTTTGTGATCCCATATGAATTTTAAGATTATTTTCCCTAGTTCTGTGAAAAACATACTGGATACTTTGATAGGGATTGCATTATATCTGGATATTCTTTAGGTTTTTTGACACTTTAATAATATTAATTCTTTCAATCCTTATCAAAATGCTCATGACATTCACAGAACTAGAACAAATAATTCTAAAATTTATGTGGAACTACAAAAGATACAGAAGCTGAATATCATTCAACCACTAGAAAGAATGAATATCTTACCACTTACAACAAAATGGATGAATTTTAGGGCATTAAGCTAAGTGAAATATGTCAGAGAGAAAAAGATATATACTATATGATCTCACTATTCAGTCAAATGAAAACAAAAACAAAACACCCAAGCATATGGAGTTACAGAACAGATTGTTGCCTGAGCTGGGAGGTAGAGATTGAGCAAATATGGATGAATATTGTCCAAAAAAAGTACAAATTTCAGTTATAAAATGAATAAGTCATGGAGATATAATGTACAACATGGGACTATAATTAATGTAATTGTACCTTATATTTTAATGTAGCCAGGAGAGGGAATCTTGCAAATTCTCATCATGTGAAAAAAATGTAACCATGTATGGTAATGACTGCTAACTTGATTTATTGTAGTGATTCAGTTCAGTTCAGTTCAGTCACTCAGTCATGTCCAACTCTTTGTGATGCCATGAACCACAGCACACCAGGCCTCCCTGTCCATCACCAACTCCCGGGGTCTACCCAAACCCATGTCCATTGAGTTGGTGATGCCATCCAACCATCTCATCCTCTGTCAGCCCCTTCTCCTCCTGCCCTCAATCTTTCCCAGCATCAGGGTCTTTCCAAATGAGTCAGCTCTTTGCATCAAGTGGCCAAAGTATTGGAGTTTCAGCTTCATCATCAGTCCTTCCAATGAACACCCAGGACTGATCTCCTTTAGGATGGACTGGTTGGATCTCCTTGCAGTCCAAGGGACTCTCAAGAGTCTTCTCCAACACCATAGTTCAAAAGCATCAGTTCTTCGGTGCTCAGCTTTCTTTATAGTTCAGCTCTCACATCCATACATGACCACTGGAAAAACCATAGCCTTGACTAGACGGACCTTTGTTGACAAGGTGATGTCTCTGCCTTTTAATATGCTGTCTAGGTTGGTCATAACTTTCCTTCCAAGGAGGAAGCGTCTTTTAATTTCATGGCTTCAATCACCATCTGCAGTGATTTTGGAGCCCAGAAAAATAAAGTCAACCACTCTTTCCCCATCTATTTGCCATGAAGTGATGGGACCAGAAACCATGATCTTAGTTTTCTGAATGTTGAGCTTTAAGCCAAACTTTTTCACTCTCCTCTTTCACTTTCATCAAGAGGCTCTTCAGTTCTTCTTCACTTTCTGCCATAAGGGTGGTGTCATCTGCATATCTGAGGTTATTGATATTTCTTCCAGCAACCTTGATTCCAGCTTGTGCTTCCTCCAGCCCAGCATTTCTCATGATGTACTCTGCATAGAAGTTAAATAAGCAAGGTGACAATATACAGCCTTGACATACTCCGTTTCCTATTTGGAACCAGTCTGTTGTTCCATGTCCAGTTCTAACTGTTGCTTCCTGACCTGCATACAGGTTTCTCAAGAGGCAGGTCAGGTGGCCTGGTATGCCCATCTCTTTCAGAATTTTCCACAGTTTATTGTGATTCACACAGTCAAAGGCTTTGGCATAGTCAATAAAGCAGAAATAGATGTTTTTCTGGAACTCTCTTGCTTTTTCGATGATCCAATGGATGTTGGCAATTTGATCTCTGGTTCCTCTGCCTTTTCTAAAACCAGCTTGAACATCTGGAAGTTCATGGTTCACGTATTGCTGAAGCCTGGCTTGGAGAATTTTAAGCATCATTTTACTAGCATGTGAGATGGGTGCAATTGTGTGGTAGTTTGAACATTCTTTGGCATTGCCTTTCTTTGGGATTGGAATGAAAACTGACCTTTTCCAGTCCTGTGGCCACTGCTGAGTTCTCCAAATTTGCTGCCATATGGAGTACTGCACTTTCACAGCATTATCTTTCAGGATTTGAAATAGCTCAACTGGAATTCCATCTCCTCCACTAGCTTTGTTCGAAGTGTTGCTTCGTAAGGGCCCATTTGACTTCACATTCCAGGATGTCTGACTCTAGGTGAGTGATCAAACCATCATGATTATCTGGGTCATGAAGATCTTTTTGGTACAGTTCTTCTGTGTATTCTTGCCACCTCTTCTTAATATCTTCTGCTTCTATTAAGTCCCTACCATTTCTGTCCTTTATTGATCCCATCTTTGCATGAAATGTTCCCTTGGTATCTCTAATTTTCTTGAAGAGATCTCTAGTCTTTCCCATTTGATTGTTTTCCTCTATTTCTTGCATTGATCGCTGAGGAAGGCTTTCTTACCTCTCCTTGCTATTCTTTGGAACTCTGCATTCAAATGGGAATATCTTTCCTTTTTCTCCTTTGCTTTTCGCTTCTTTCCTTTTCACAGCTATTTGTAAGGCCTCCTCAGACAGCCATTTTGCTTTTTTGCATTCCTTTTTCTTGGGGATGGTCTTGATTCCTGTCTCTTGTACAATGTCATGAACCTCCGTCCATAGTTCATCAGGCACTCTGTCTATCAGATCTAGTCCCTTAAATCTATTTCTCACTTCCACTGTATGGTCATAACGGATTTGATTTAGGTCATACCTGAATGGTCTAGTGGTTTTCTCCACTTTCTTCAATTTCAGTCTGAATTTGGCAATAAAGAGTTCATGATCTGAGCCATAGTCAGCTCCTGGTCTTGTTTTTGTTGACTGTATAGAGCTTCTCCATCTTTGGCTGAAAAGAATATAATCAATCTGATTTCAGTGTTGACCATCTGGTGATGTCCATGTGTAGAGTCTTCTCTTGTGTTGTTGGAAGAGGGTATTTGCTATGACCAGTGTGTTCTCTTGGCAGAACTCTATTAGCCTTTGCCCCCCTTCATTCCGTACTCTAAGGCCAAATTTGCCTGTTACTCCAGGTGTTTCTTGACTTCCTACTTTTGCATTCCAGTCCCCTATAATGAAAAGGACATCTTTTTTGGGTGTTGGTTCTAGAAGGTCTTGTAGATCTTCATAGAACCATTCAACTTCAGCTTCTTCAGCATTACTGGTAGTGATTAGTTTGTGATATATATGAATATCAAAAAATGACTATAGTATACCTGAAACTAATGTAATGTCATGTCATTTACATTTCAATTAAAACAACAAGTAATACAACACAAGTGCTATTTCAGCCAAAACATTGTCTCAGATCAGAATCCCCAGACCAGAGGCAAGTTACCCAGGGTCTCCTAGCCTATAGCATCATTGTCAGTAGGCTGATACTGAAAGGGGGCCATGACACAGTTCCCATTATCTGAAAGAACAGTTAAAGTAGTGATGTAAAGAGTAACAATCCCAAAGTGAAAAGTGTGGTTTCATATTTTCTCATGCAATATTACAGAAATTATTTATTTTTAAATTTTATTAGAGTATAGTTTCTTTACAATGTTGTGTTAGTTTTTGCTGTACAGCGAAGCAAATCAGCTATATGTAGACATGTATCCTCTTTTTTTAATTTCTTTACCATTTAGGCCACCACAGAGCATTGAGTAAGGTTTCCTGTGCTATACAGTAGGTTCTTCTCTATTTTATACATTGTAGTTTGTTATGTGTTTCAATCCCATTCTTCCAATTTATCCCACCCCCCATTCCTCCCTTGGTGTCGATGTGTTTGCTGTCCACATCTGTGTCTCAATTTCTATTTGCAAGGCATAAATGGTTTTAGATACCAAGTATAGTTTTATTTATATGAGAAAGATGACTCACAATTATTCTTTCAGGAAAGCTAGGAAAAACTGTGTGGCATGATATCTGTCATTTAAAAAAAATATTTTCAAAAAACCCATGTTGCTTCATGAGGATATGGAAATTTCCAAATATTTATAATCCAAAATTGAAAAAAAAAATTGAGAGTGGGATACATGAAAATAAAGCAAAAGAAAAGCTACCTATATATCAGACAGTGCAGAGAGCTTGATAAAGTGAGTTACTGAAACTGCATAGAAGAGTGGAATTAAAAAAAATAGAAATCCCAGGAAATATATGGAAGCAAATCCTATTCCACACTGATCAAAAACAAACAAACAAAAAAGTCAGTTTCTTGTTCCAAGCACTTGAATCCTACAATCAAGGGCATTTCTTCACCTCTGGGACAGTTGTCCACTTTATACCTATTATTCTATACATTCTCTTCAGAGCCCCTTTTATGTCTTTGTTCCTCAGACTGTAGATGAAGGGGTTCAGCATGGGTGTGACAACACTGTACATCATTGAGGCTACTGCACTTGAATGTGAGCTGTGGGTAGCAGCAGAGATCAGGTACACTCCTAGGACTGAAGAATAAAACAGGGAGACAACTGAGAGGTGAGACGCACAGGTGGAAAATGCTTTATACTTACCCTGAGCCGATGAGATGCTACATATGGAGGACACTATCTTAGAGTATGAGTAGAGGATTCCAGCTAGGGGACCACCAGCCAGCAACCCGGTGGAAAAATACAGCACAGTGTCATTAAGGAAAGTGTCAGAACAGGCAAGTTTGACCATCTGATTGAGATCGCAGAAAAAATGGGGGATTTCCAAGTCTGTGTAGGACAGTCGCAACACCAGGAAGCTTTGTAATAAGGAATTTAAGACACTCAAGGTCCAGGACGCCAGCACCAGCAGTCCACAGAGCCGAGGGTTCATGATGACCATGTACTGCAGGGGGTGGCAAATAGCCAAAAAGCGATCATAGGCCATCACAGCCAGAAGAAAGTTGTCCCAGCCTCCAAAGAGTGTGGAAAAGTACATCTGGGTGATGCAATCTGCATAAGTTATAACATTGCTCTTTGTGTGTATATTCACCAGCATCTTTGGGATAGTAATGGAGGTGAAACAGATGTCTACAAAGGACAAGTTGGAGAGGAAGAAGTACATGGGGGTGTGGAGGTGGGAGTCTGAGCTGACAGCCAGGATGAGGAGCAGATTTCCAAACACAGTGATCAGGTACATGGATAGGAAAAGTCCAAATATGAGGGGCTGCAATTCTGGTTCATCTGATAATCCCAGAAGAAGAAAATTTGAAAACCGGGTATCATTCCCTGGTCCCATGTGATGATGGTGACAGCTAGGAATGAAAAATTTTAAATAACATAATTAAATGTTAGGAGACAGAGCATTTGTAACATGTTACAGTTAGAGTACTACATGAAGGGGAAGAGCAAGTATAAAAAAGAATGGGATGGGTGTGTTATATTAACTGGGAGCTCAGGAAGATCTAAAAACAAAGTGACATTTGAACAGAGACTTCAAGGCAAACTTGAGTGGAAGACAGGAGGTTATCTGGATAAGCATGTGCTCTGCAGTGGATGATCCAGTGCAAAAGTCCTGAGGAAGTTGCTTGTTTCAGATGTTCCAGGCTCAAAATGTTCCAGTGTGATGAGCAATGAGCAAGAAGCAGAGTGGTGAGAAAGGGGTCAGAGAGGGTTGAACAAAGAGACAGCCTCCCATTTGCTGCTGAGCCTTCAGGACACTGGCAGTCCCTTTTTTCATATTCTGTTCCTTACACTTTACTAATTTTGATTTCAAGGAATCTTGTAAATATACATAGATCCCCTCCTTATCTTCATGTGTTGGATAGCATTATGTCATCTGCCTTTTAAGGGTCACTTTAGGATATATGTGGCTTCCCTGGTGGCTCAGAGGGCAAAGTGTCTGCCTACAATGCAGGAGACCAGGTTCCATCCCTGGGTCGGGAAGATCCTCTGGAGAAGGAAATGGCAACCCACTCCAGTACTCTTGCCTGGAAAATCCCATGGATGGAGAAGCCTGGTAGGCTACAGTCCATAGGGTCGCAAAGAGTCAGACATGACTGAGCGACTTTACGTTCTTACTTTTAGAATATATGGGGTCAAGTACCCAGCTCTCAGATCTGCTTATCACCCACATAACGGACACACACAAAACAGAACACACTGTGACCTTTTGGGAGCATGTTACTACTGGCCTCTTCTCACCCTCCAGGCACAAAATTAGCAAAGAAATGATATAAATCAAGCCTGCAACATCTAATTATCTTAACCCTAAAGAATAAAGAGTTCAAATTCCAGCTTGTGAACTTCCCCTGAACATGCGAATTTGGTGCTCTATTTTTAATATGACCGTTTTCTGTCCTGCATTTAAATAAGTGTAAAAAATGAATTTGGTGCTCAGGGCTGGTGCACTGGGAAGACCCAGAGGGATGGGATGGGGAGGGAGGTGGGAGGGGGGATCGCGATGGGGAACATATATAAATCCATGGCTGATTCATGTCAATGTATGGCAAAAACCACTACAATATTGTAAAGTAATTAGCCTCCAACTAATAAAAATAAATGGAAAAAAAATGAATTTAAAACAGAGACAATGGAAAGAAATGGACGTGGGATGGAAAAATCTGTGATTAGCTTAGGTGGGCCCTGAGAGGTTATAGAGAAGAGATAGCTTCCTTGATTCTAGCATCATTACAACCCCAGGTATACCTCCTTGATTCCCAGAATAACTAGTAAAGCAGCAAAAAGCAATTTACCCTAAAGAGGGAGGAATCATATTTACAATGTCGAAACATCTTAATGAATGAACATCCACTCTAAATATAAGCAAATGAAATAAATGCACAATTTACAAAAGAAATACAAAACATATGAAAATACTGGAAATTTTAAAGATGACACATTAAAAGACTTTTCTGAATGATATTAAGTATAAGATTCTGGAACCAGTAACTAAATCCTGAAACTTGGATCTACCACATAATGGCTATTTGAAAACATTTAGGGAGACAACTGATCTATTCGAAATGTTTATGTTCTCATACAAATAGTTGGCATAATGATGTCCAACCTCCTCAAGTGGTTGATAGATTTAGTCAACATATGTAAAACGTTCAGCATAGGTCCTTCCTGTTAGTGTATGAATGGTAATAACTAGTGATTACTTTCTTTGCATAGTTGCTCATGTGTCCATATGAATAGTTGTGTGTTTGCATGTGCACACATGATTGACTATTACATAAAAAACATGTTTACTGTGGGACACGCTCAAAAAATTTGGAATCCAGCACATTAAAAGAAAAATCAGTGTTAAAAGAAAGCCAGTTTTTGCTAATGAAGGAAATGCAATACGAATGAAGAGCCTGTCAAAAGAGGCAGGTTGCAAAGAGAAAGGCAGTCAGAGAATGTTAAAGTGACCTCAGACTCAGGGGACCACACACTGGCTGCTCCACTTGCTTCATCGCAGTATCCACCTCAGATCCTCAGTCTGACTGCTGTCCCTATACCTATTCTGTGTTCATCTGACCACTCTTCCTTTTTGTATGTCCCAGTAGTGGGTGAGCCTAGCTCTTCTCCCATTTTTCTTTGTAGGGTTCTTTCCTTTCTTATTTTGATGCTTGGGCTTTGATTCCATTTCTGATAAATCCAGTGGGTGCTAGTCCTGGTTCTGTTCCTCGTCCCACATGCAATGACTTCCCTAGACCGTACTCTATAAAATCCTGTGTATTCCTTGGCAATCTATCCCCTTTCTTTATGATATTTTTTTTCCTGTCTACCTTATGTCATACAATGCAAGCATTTACTTCATTGCTCTTTACTTTATCCATTGTAACATATTGTCTAAATAAGTAGGTACCTCACCCACATTGTTCACTTCTATGTTTTCACAAAGGTATGTATTTCTGTAGCAACAAATGTTAAGAAAATGAGAACTTATTTAATAAAAAGTATGGTCAGGAGAATAGAACTATGTAAATAATAGTACATTTAAATTTCTGTATTAAAAATACTGAGTAAATATCTAATACTAACATCTGAAATTGTATATATTAACAATAAATTACTCACACCAACATGGGTCTGTAATTTAAGATGAAATAAAATCTTGGAAATAAAAGAATAGGAAAATAACATTTTTAATACATAGTGGAGAAAGCAGTATCTAAAGTTACAGTTACATCCTACATATAAATGAACTCTATCGTGTTCATTTTAAAAAAATGAGATCATTAGTTGAATACAAAAGAATGTGTTCTGCATCCTGAGAGAAATGTATATATTTTCAGATATACATCTAATCACAAAACATGAAAGTATTGTGTTAGAGATAATTGTGAAATTAGATTGCAATATGCATAAAAACTATTCCTTACTACTTAGGATGCAGATAAACTTCAATGTTTAAAAACAATGAGAGGAATGCAATATGATTGACTGATAGATTTGACTACACATAATTTATAAACTTTCATACAACCCCACAGATATATCTATAAACACATACAATAATTAAATGGCATACAGCAAACTTGGTGGGAAATGCAAACATTATGAAATAATGTAATGAAAGAAACAGATTTCACAATACGAAAGCAAACTATTTGCAAAGACAATTGCATATACAAAGGAAATAGCTAACTAAGGCAAAATATATTTAGCCCCCCAGGTAATTAAATAATTGCAAAGAAATAGTCTTTGGTATACACTTCTGTGTATATTAAACATAGTTTTTCTGGCAATGTAAACCTAGGCGGCGATACTGTGAAATATATCTCAAGAACTGCCATTGCAATATAGTATATACTTCCTTGGGGCTGGATCATCCTCATAAACAGGGAACATGTTCAAATACAGCCCATCTGTAAAAGCTTCACTGCCCACGCCTCCAAATCTGATGCTTTGTTTTCCTATTCCCCTAAACTGCAAAATTTCTCAGAATGTTCTAACTTTACTGGAACCACTTTATGCTTCCCATTCCTTCTTCATTCTCATCCAACTGGAATTGCATTCCCATCACTTAATTCTCAACAATGGTCCTTGTATTACTGACTCCTCAGACACTTCTCCTTTTAAAATATTAATATTAAACTTACCAATTTAAAATGTGGCTATTTCTCAGCTCTGAATTAGGCTGGCTATGCTCTCAGGTGACTTTATGTAAAGTCATCCATTTACATTCTCTTGGAATTTTTCCTTAATTTTCTATAGGGCTGTCAAGCTCATCTGGATGGAGTCTCTGAGTGGAAGGTCTTAATGTAGAATTACCATTCCTCTTTGGATGACTGATGATTTTAAGACTGAAGCTCTGTCTTCAGGCAGAATAGCAGGAAGAAGTGAAGCATAGGTACTCGAGTCCAGTGGAGAAATTTACAACTCTCTCTGTCTCCTTATTAGTCACTGTTTCCATGGTTACTCCCACCACTGAGCACATCATTATCCTTCGGGACACAGATATGGACAGAAGAAAAATTTTTTTCTACTGAGTCTCTGTTCCCAGGAGATCAGGGCAGAAAGGTGAATCCGTGTTTCATTAATCCTTCTCCATGTTCCTGTTTTCTAGAGGTCTAACTGCATTGCACCTTATCATAATCTCTAGTTAACTGTGTCCCCAAATCTAAGATTGAGGAACTTCTTTGAGTAGATCTCATGGGCGAGCAAAATATTTTTTTGGTGGGAACATCTCCTAAGTTCTCTAGAAAGTTGCTATTCTCCTTTTGGCAAGGGAGAGGGCTGTGTTCCTTTGCTATAAATACATGGGTCCCATAATCCTTGGCTTAATGAGGCTTTTGACAGTTCAACTAGGAAACTTATGCTTGGAATACTTATTAAAATTTGTCATTCAGTGCTCCATTTAAAAATGTTAAAGATGTATTTAGATCTTTTTACTCACTGTGCAGTGAGCTTAAATTAAACTCTTTATATAGATTGTCTTCATATTTTTTTCACAAAAGTTTATCATCTGATATCTATACTATTACATGGCAAGAATACACAGAAGAATTATACAAAAAAGATCTTCATGACACAGGTGACCATAATGGTCTGATCACTTGGACTAGAGCCAGACATCTTAGAATGTGAAGCCAAGTAGGCCTTAGGAAGCATCACTATGAACAAAGCTAGCGGAGGTGATGGAATTCCAGTTGAGCTATTTCAAATCCTAAAAGATGATGCTGTGAAAGTGCTATACTCAATATGCCAGCAAATTTGGAAAACTCAGCAGTGGCCACAGGACTGGAAAAGTCAGTTTTCATTCCAATCCCAAAGAAAGGCAATGCCAAAGAATGCTCAAAATACTGCATAATTGCACTTATCTCACACATTAGCAAAGTAATGCTCAAAATTCTCCAAGCCGGGCTTCAACAGTACATGAACTGTGAACTTCCAGTTGTTCCAGCTGGCTTTAGAAAAGACAGAGGAACCAGAGATCAAATTTCCAACATCCATTGGATCATCAAGAAAGCAAGAGAGTTCCAGAAAATCATCTATTTCTGCTTTATTGACTACGCCAAAGCCTTTGACTGTGTGGATCACAACAAACTGTGAAAAACTTTTCAAGAGATGGGAACACCAGGCCATCTGACCTGCCTCTTGAGAAATCTGTATGCAGATCAGGAAGCAACAGTTAGAACTGGACATGGAACAGTAGACTGGTTCCAAATTGGGAAAGGAGTATGTCAAGGCTATATATTGTCACCCTGCTTATTTAACTTATATGCAGAGTACATCATTCAAAATGCCAGGCTGGATGAATCACAAACTGGAATCAAGATTGCTGAGAGAAATATCAATAACCTCAGATATGCAAATGACACCACCCTTATGGCAGAAAGCGAAGAACTAAAGAGCTTGTTGATGAAGGTGAAAGAGGAGAGTGAAAAAGTTGACTTAAAGCTCAACATTCAGAAACCTAAGATCATGGCATGTGGTCCCATCACTTCATGGCAAATAGACAGGGAAACAATGGAAACAGTGAGAGACTTTATTTTGGGGGGCTCCAAAATCACTACAGATGGTAATTGCAGCCATGAAATTAAAAGACACTTGCTCCTTGGAAGAAAAGTTATGGCCAACCTAGACAGCATATTGAAAAGCAGAGACAACAGTTTGCCAACAAAGGTCTGTCTAGCCAAAGCTATGGTTTTTCCAGTAGTCATGTATGGATGTGAGAGTTGGACTATAAAGAAAGCTGAGCGCAGAAGTATTGATTTTTTTGAACTGTGGTGTTGGAGAAGACTCTTGAGAGTCCCTTGGACTGCAAGGAGATCCAACCAGTCCATCCTAAAGGAGATCAGTCCTGGGTGTTCATCGGAAGGACTGATGCTGAAGCTGAAACTCCAATACTTTGGCCACCTGATGCGAAGAACTGACTCATTTGAAAAGACCCTGATGCTGGGAAAGATTGAAAGCAGGAGGAGAAGAGGACGAGGATGAGATGGTTGGGTGGCATCACCAACTCAATGGATGTGAGTTTAAGCAAGCTCCGGGAGTGAGGGAAGCCTGGCATGCTACAGTCCATTGGGTTGCAAAGAGTCGGACGTGACTGAGTGACTGAACTGAATTGATACTATTATGTACCTTATTCTACAGTTGCAGAAATGGGGCTTGGAAGGGGGAAGAGATCTGCCCAAAGTTATGAACTGAGTAAGGGATGAGCTTTGATTGCAACTCCATCCATGATTTTTCAGTTCTCATGCTCTTGGCCAGTGGGTCTCAGCCGGGCTGATTTTGCTTCTAAGGAGCACCCTCACTCTGGGGAGAGGCCGGGTGTCACAACTGGGGAGTGCTACTGCCACCTGGTGGGTGGGAGCCAGGGATGCTGCTAGTTCATTTCGGTTCAGGCCCTCAGTCATGTCCGACTCCTTGGACATGATTCCATACAAAATTTAGAATTGCTTTTTTTTATTTCTATGAACAGTGCTATTATAACTTTGATATGGATTGCATTGAAGCTATATATTCTTTGAGTAGTATGAATATTTAAACAATATTAATTCTTCTGATCATTGAACATATGACATTGTTCCATTTCTTTGAGCCTTCTTCAATATCTTTCATGAATGTCTCAAAGTTTTAAGAGTATATAAACTTCTGGATTAAAATGATTTCTAAGTGTATTTTCTTTGTTTTCTTAATTTATTTCTTAGATTGTTCATTGTTGGTGTATGCAAATACAACCAATTTCCACATATTGAATTTCTACCCTGCAACTTTATCAATTCTAATGATTTTTGAAGATACATTCAGGGTGTCCTGTATATAATACCATATCATCACAATCAGGGAAAATTTTACATCTTCATTTCCCAATATGCATGTCTTTATTTTATTGCTTAATTACCCTATGAATGTCAGTAATACGTTGAATAGGTGTAGTGGGAGTGGATATTCTTGTTTTATTTCTAATCATAAAGTAAAACCTTTCAATATTTCACTGTTCAGTATGATATTAGCTGTGGGCTTGTCATATATGGTCTTTTTAATGTTGAGGTACATTTTGTTGCTGTACTCACTTTGACAGAATTGTCAAGAAGGGATGCTGAATTTTGTCAAATATATATTAATGTTGCATATTACATTTATGGATTTGCTTATGTTAACCCATCCTTGTATAGAGATAAATCCCATGTGATCATGGCATATGATCATTTTAATGTGCTGTTGAATTCAGTTTAGCACTGTTGCATTTAGAATTTTATAGTGTATTTAATCAGGACATTGGCTTGTGGTTTTCTCTTGATTTTCTTCTTTAAATGTTAAAAATAGATTTATTGATAAGATAGATAAAGAAGGTTGGTAACTCCATGGATGGGTGGCCAGTTTTCTGCATCCACCCTGGAATGTGTCAAAGCCTGAGCCGAGTGGATGCTTCAGCCAAACTTCAAAGCTTGTCTGGAAGACACAGCAGAGGCTCAGACATGAAGCAGTGTCTAACTGGGGCCTTGGCACATATTATTGGTGCCTATATAGGCTTCACATCAGAAGCAACCCCAATCTCTGAATGCGACCAGACACCACAGACCACACCCTACCCATGCCAATATTCCACAGAGGTTCCACCTCTCTGGTTTTGCAACCCCACAGCATGGCAAGAAGAGTAGACCTGATGTGAGAGATATAGGAGGCGCATACCCAAAGATGCTTCTGAGCAGGGTATTTACCATTAGTGGTACTTACACAGACGGCACATCAGAACACTGGATCTCAGGCAGAGTTCATGTACCAGTGCAAGTCGATCGTCCCTCTTGCTCCAGCACTGCTCACCTCTGGGGACAATGTACTGGTTCTGGAAAGGATGGCATACACTTAAGGAGAACAGAGTCAGCTCGGAACTGACCCTCAGGGCTTCTCCTCCAGAAACTTGGAACCCAGCCCTGCCTTCTGTCCTATTAGACCAGTAGTGGCCACTAAGCAAAGAGAAGCCGTATCTCACACCTGTCTTCATCTCTAACGTCTTCACCTCCAGCTCCACCTCCTATCATAATGTTCACTACTGGAACAGCCTGAGGAAAGACATGAGTTGTGATAACATCAAATCCAGCTCTTTCACTAAAGCCAATGGGCACACAATAACTGTATATGGATACTCCCACAAAAGACCACTTCAAAACTGCAAGAAGTAACTGTGGAATATAATTTCATAAGGACAGAGAAAGTTAAGCAAAGTGAAAAGACAAGGAATTTAACTCAATTGCAACAGCAAGAGAATAGCCCTGAAAACAAAATATTAAAAAACCTAATGAAACAGAAATGAACAATTTACTGGATCAAGAAATCAATGCATTAGTAGTAAAACTGCTAACTAATTAAGGAAATAACTTATGAACACAGTGATAATTTTACATACAACTAGAAAATACTGGAAACGAAACTAGTCAGGACTGAAAAATACAATAAATAAAATTAACAACAACAACTATTAAATTAACTTTTCAGGTAAAAATGCATAAGTTATCTGGAATATAGACTAATGAAAATCAACCATTCAGCTAGCAAAGAGAAAAGTAAATTAAAAATGATACTAGCTTGAGGGATCTATGGGACTACATTAAGAATACCAACATATACATAATTTGGTGGTCCCGTGAGGAGATGTGAGAGAGGGAAGGGGGAAGGGGGTCAAACTGTACTAATATTTGATAAAATTATGACTGAAAACATTCCAAAGGTAAATAAGGAAGCAGATATTCAGATACTGGAATCAAAGAGAGTCCCAAAACAATGACAGCAACCAGACGGACACCAAGGTGTATCAATTGAAATGACAAAATTAAAGACATAGGTTTCTAAATACAAATATATATATAATTATTTGTATTTTTATATTTGTGTTTTTTATATTTGTGATATATATATATATATATATATATATATATATATATATATATCAGGCTTCCCTGGTGGCTCAGATGGTAAATATGTGTATATATTTTGCAGAAATGTTGCACACAAGAAGGGGGTGGTATGATATGTTTAATGTGTTAAGAGGGAAAAACCTGGAACTAAGACAATTTACTCAGCAAGATTATCATGTAGAATTGAAGAAGAGATAAAAAAAATTTCAAACAAGCAAAGACTAAAAGAGTTTATCAATAGTAAATCTACCCTAAAAATAAATGTAAAACTGAAAGCATTTCCTCTAAAATCAGGAACATGATAAGGATGTCCACATTTGCCACTGTTATGCAACATAGATTTGGAAGTCCTAGCCACAGCAATAAGAGAAACAAAAGAAATAAAAGGAATCCAAATTGGAAAAGAAGTAAAACTGTCACTGTTTGCAGATGACATGATACTATACATAAAAAATCCTAAAGATGCCACCAGAAAACCACTAGAGCTAATCTATGAATCTGGTAAAGTTGTAGAAAAAAAAAATAATACACAGAAATCTCTTGCATTGCTATACACTAAGAACAAAAGATTAGAAAGAGAAATTAAGGAGACAATCCCATTTACTATTGCAACAAAAAGAATAAAATACCTGGGAATAAACCTACCTATGGAGACAAAAGAACTGTACTCAGAAAACTATAAGATACTGATGAAAGAAATCAAAGACAACACAAACAGATATGCTATGTTCTTGGATTGGAAGAATTAGTATTGTGAACATGACTGTACTACCTAAAGCCATCTATATATTCAGTGCAATCCTTGTCAAATTACCAAATGGCATGTTTTCACAGAACTAGAAAAAAAATTGCAGTTTTTATGGAAAAACAAAATCAATCTTGAGAAAGAAAAACAGAGGTGGAGAAATCAGGCTCCCTAATTTCAGACCACTCTATAAAGCTACAGTAATCGAGACAGCATGTAACTGGCATACAAAAAGAAATATAGATCAACAGAACGGGAAAGTCTAGCGATAAACCCAGACATCTTTGGTCACTTAACCCATGACAAAGGGTGCAAGAATATGCAATAGAGAAAAGACAGTCTCTTCAAAAAGTGGTGCTGGGAAAACTGGACAGCTACTTGAAAAAGAATAAAATTAGAACACTCCCTAATACCATACAGAAAACTAAACTCAAAATAGAGGCATAATATGAAAACATTTATTATTAAGATGAGTTTTAACACTGCAATATCTAACTTATACAAAATAAAAGTAAACAAAACTGGGAGCAAATATCATAATTTACTCCTTGCCATTCTAGGCAATTATTTTGATATTTAAAGATGGTAGTCATGATTACTTTGTTTGTAAAGTTTATTTCGGATAATTATATTAAAATGCGATTGCATTGAGGTTCACATGCAGTAGGTAGGAGATTGGAAGACATATTTTTTTTGCATATGTTGTGACCCCGAATCACATGACAAAACAAATATTCAGGCTCTCTAGTGAACCTTTTATGATTGTGATGATATACACCATGAACAGCATGAAAAGGCAAAAAGATATGACACTGAAAGATGAAGCTCCCTACATCCCCAGATTTGTCAGTGTCCAATATGCTCCTGAAGAAGAGCAGAGAAATAGCTCCAAAAAGAATGAAGAGGCTGAGTCAAAGCAGAAATGACGTGCAGGTGTGGATGTGTCTGGTGGTGGAAGTAAAGTCCAATGCTGTAAAGAGAAAAACTGCATAAAAGCCTGGAATGCTAGGTGCATGAATCAAGATAAATTGGATGTGGTCAAACAGGAGATGGCAAGAGTGAACATCAACATTTTTAGGATTCAGTGAATTAAAATGGACAGGAATTGGAGAAATTAATTCAGATGACCATTATATCTACTATTGTGGGCAAGAATCCCTTAAAAGAAATGGAGTAGTCCTCATAGTCAACAAAAGAGTCCAAAATGCACTTCTTGGGAACAATCTCAAAACTGACAGAGTGATTTCAGTTCGTTTCCAAGGCAAACCATTCAATATCACAGTAATCCAAGTCTATGACCCAGCCACTAATGCTAAAGAAGTTGAAGGTGAACAGTGCTACAAGACCTTCTAGAACTAACATCAAAAAAAGATGTCCTTTTCATCAAACAGGACTGGAATGCAAACGTAGGATGTTAAGAGACAGAATGATTTCAGTTTGTTTCCAAGGCAAACCATTCAGTATCACAGTAATCCAAGTCTATGACCCAGCCACTAATGCTAAAGAAGTTGAAGGTGAACAGACCTACAAAACCTTCTAGAACTAACATCAAAAAAAGATGTCCTTTTCATCAAACAGGACTGGAATGCAAACGTAGGATGTTAAGAGACACTTGGAGTAACAAGCAAGTCTGGCCTTAGACTACAAAATGAAGCAGGGCAAAGGCTAACAGAGTTTTGCAAAGAGAAGAGCAAACACCCTCTTCCAACAGCACAAGAGACAAATTTACACATGGACATCACCAGATTGATTATATTCTTTGCAACCAAAGATGGAGAAGCTCTATACAGTGAGCAAAAATGAGACCAGGAACTGAATGGCTCAGATCATGAGCTCCTTATTGCAAAATTCAAACTTAAATTTAAGAAAGTAGGGAAAATCACTAGGCCATTCAGGTATGACCTAAATCAAATGACTTATGATTATACAGTGGATATGACAAATATATATTTGACAAATATATATTAAATGACAAATATATTCAAGGGATTAGATCTGATAGATAGAGTGCCTGAAGAACTGTGGACAGAGGTTCGAGACACTGTACAGGAGGCAGTGACCAAAACCACCCCCGAGAAAAAGAAATGCAACAAGGAAAATGGCTGTCTGATGACAGCTGTTACAGATAACTAAGAAGACAGGCAAAAGGCAAAGGGAAAAAAGGATGGTGCACTGGGAAGACCCAGAGGAATCGGGTGGAGAGGGAGATGGGAGGGGGGATCGGGATGGGGAATAAGTGTAAATCTATGGCTGATTCATATCAATGTATGACAAAACCCACTGAAATGTTGTGAAGTAATTAGCCTCCAACTAATAAAAAATTAAAAAAAAAAAAAGAAAATCTTAAAAAAAAAAATAAAAAAAAAAAAAAAAAGGAGAGATATACCAATCTGAATGCAGAGTTCCAAAGAATAGCAAGGAGAGATAAGAAAGGCTCCCTAAGTGAACAATGCAAAGAAATAGAGGAAAACAATAAAATGGAAAAAAACTAGATACCTCTTCAAGTTAATTAGAGATACCAAGGGAAAATTTCATGCAAAAGTGGGCAAAATAAAGGACAGAAACTGCTTGGATGTAACAGAAACTTAAGATATTAAGGAGAGATGGCAAGAATACTCGGAAGAACTGTATAGAAAAAGGTCTTAATGACACAGATAAACACTATGGTGTGGTCACACACTTACAGCCAGATATCCTGGAGTATGAAGTCAAGTGGGCCCTAGGAAGCATTACTAGGAACAAAGCTAGTGTGGGTAATGGAATTCCTGCTGAGCTATTTCAATTCTTAAAAGGTGATGTGGTTCAAGTGCTGCACTCAATATACCAGCAAATTTGGAAAACTCAACAGTGGCAACAGGACTGGAAAAGGTCAGTTTCCTTCCAATCTCAAAGAAGGGCAAGGTCAAAGAATGTTCAAATTACAACACAATTGAGTTCCTGTCACATGCTAGCAAGGTAATGCTCAAAATCCTTAAGCTAGGCTTCAACAATACTTGAGCCAAGATGTATGTACAAGCTGGATTTAGAACAGGCAAAAGGAACCAGATATCAAATTGTCAACATCCATTGGATCATAGAAAAAGCAAGAGAGTTCCAGATAAACTTCTGCTTCATTGACTATGCTAAAGCCTTTGACCGTGTGGATCACAACAAACTGTGGAAAATTCTTCAAGAGATGGGAATAAAAACCACTTTACCTGTCTCCTGAGAAACCTCTATGCAGGTCAAGAAGCAACAGTTAGAACCAGACATGAAACAACAGACTGGTTCCAAGTTGGAAAAAGAGTACGTCAAGGCTGTGTATTGTCACCCTGCTTATTTAATTTCTATGCAGGGTACATCATGCAAAATGCCAGGCTGGATGAAGCATAAGCTGGAATCAAGATTACTGGGAAAAATATCAATAACCTCAGATATGCAGATGAGACTGCCCTTACGGCAGAAAGCAAAGAGGAACTAAGGAGCCTCTTGATGAAGGTGAAGGTGGAGAGTGAAAAAGTTGGTTTAAAACTCAACACTCAAAAAACTAAGATCATGGCATCTGGTTTCATCACTTCATGACAATAGATGGGGAAAATATGGAAAGAGTGACAGACTTTATATTCTTGGGCTCCAAAATCACTGTATATGGGGTCTGCAAGCAGGAAATTAAAAGCTACTTGCTCCTGGGAGGAAAAGCTATGATGAAACTAGACAGGATGTTAAAAAGCAGAGACATCACTTTGCCTGCAAATGTCCATATAGTCAAAACTATGGTTTTTTCAGTAATCATATATGGATTTGAGAGTTGGTCCATAAAGAAGGCTGAGTGTCGAAGAATGGGTGCTTTTGAATTGTGGTGCTGGAGAAGATTCTTGAGAGTTCCATGGACAATAAGGAGATCAAACCAGTCAATCCTAAATGAAATCAACCTGAATATTCATTGAAAGGACTGATGTTGAAACTGAAACTCCAATACTCTGGCCACCTGATGCAAAGAGCTGACTTATTGGAAAAGACCCTGATGCTGGGAAAGACTGAAGGTAGGAAGAGAAGGGAGTGACAGGATGAGATGATTGGATGGCATCACCAACTCAGTGGACATGAATTTGTGCAAACTCTGGAAGATAGCGAAGGACAGAGAAGCTTGACATGCTGCAGTACGTGGGGTCACAAAGACACAGACTTGACTGAGCGATTGAATGACAAATACATATGTAGGTACATACAGACTTAACCCTTGAACAACACAAGGTTTAGGAAAACGGACTCTCTGCATAGTCAAAAACCCTCATGTAACTTTTGGTCATTTCTCTATATCCACTTATTCAGCCAAACCTATTAAAATAGTACAAACTTCCATAATTGTCATGTATGCTTTTATATGGGTAATGCAACTCATAGTTTTTCTTTTAGGAAAGCAAAAGAAAATTACTTGAGATAACATATGTTACTGAGAACTAATACTTTTAATAAATGAAGTTCTCATTAAAGAAATGGAATTTCCAAACGTTTCTAATCCAAAGTTAGGAAAATTCTGAAGCGTTATTCTTCAGTCACTTAGTCGTGTGACTTAGTTTTCTGCCTCTCATTTTCTGCCACTAGAGTGGTTGTGGTGTGACTTAGTTTTCTGCCTCTCATTTTCTGCCACTAGAGTGGTTGTGGTCGTGGTTGTTGTGGTTGCTGTTGTTGCCGTCCAGTCCCTCAGTCGTGTCTGACTCCTTGCGACTCCATGATCAGCAGCAGGTCAGGCTTCTCTGTCTTTCCATTGTATGGATTCTATCAAACTGATGTTAAGACCGGACCTTGGTCACTTTGGTCTGTTCATGCCTAAGAATCACTATGCAAAGAATGAAATTTTTGCAGCTGAGGTAATTGTTGTTACCAAAGGGAAATTGATCCAGATTCTGAAATAAACATGAGGAGGCCTACGTCTGCAATCAAGAGATTCCTGAGGACTTTCTTAGTATTAGCATGTCCTGTGACTAAAATCAATTGACATCTACAAGAAAACAATCCAAGCAGGACCACGAATGGTCAGACCCTCAGGAATAAAGTTTAGGGTTATCCAACCAGATGAAGAACCAGGACCAGCTGACAAGCTTGCTGAGGGTGAAGGGAATAGAAATGGGTAATAGAGATAAAGTAGTTATAAATACCAGTGAGAAAAGGTGACCACTGTATAAAACATGTATTTGGTTGTTATGAGTATTTCTTTTATTCTGTTTTGAATAAGTTAGAGTGCATTTATGATATACATGTATCTACTGATGTAGACCATTATCCTAAACATGGGGCCCTTCTTGTTGACTATCAGTGCATTTCGACAATTAAAAGTCCAAAGATGCAATAAATTGTCCCTCCTCTGCCATAGTTGTACCCACAAGACTTGGTCAATACAGCTTCGTGCCATCTCCACTCTCAAGGAGACTCTCAGTCCTTCAGGAAAGGTCCTTCAGATCCACTTTCTTCTCCTTGCTTTGGATTAGCCCAGGAACCTGGCATTCACTTTCCCTTTGGAGTGAAAGTGCTTCTTTACCAACCGCCCTTTAGCAAGCTACTGTCTTGGATATGGCTGGCTAAGTCAGGTAGGACCTGGGATGCTAGGAACTAGGGTGTCTCTTCAGCTGCTGACTATACTGAAAAGGCCTCCTTGGGAGAGTCCTGCCTGTTGTGTTTCTTATGATACAACCTTACAGGACAGTAAGGTCCTGTATGAGAACAGTGTGGAGTCAGTATTCACTTTGAACTTTGCCCCTAGGATTCCCCTAGAGAAATGACTGGTAAATGGAGACCTTTTGGGTAGAGGGGAGGACTCAGTCAAGTGAGCTGAGAATAGCTCATCCTCTCAGTAGAGTCTGTCCTTGTCCAGAGAATAAGAGCCCAGCTGGGTGATGCTGTGGATCTGTCTGCTCAGCTCATGGAACATCTGTTTTGTAGGCAGAAAGAATTGCTGGGAAGCTACCTATAGATGTAGAGGATGCCCACCCCTGTCTTCAAGCCATTTTCACTGACCTGGGTAAGGATATGTTGACCTTTGGGGATAAAGTCCACTTGGTACCTCTCCATCTTTGGTCACCATGCACATCATTTCCTGTGTTCCAGCATTGTTAAACAGTTTTCACTTTCTCCACCTAGTCATATAGTCTCAGCCTGGGATCTCTGAACATGCAGTCACTTCTGTCTGAATGTTTCTCCTTCTCTCCTTATTTCGGTAATTTCTGATCATCCTTCACATCTCCACTTACATGCCTCCTACTGCTCCTCCTCCAAGAACTCTTTCAGCCTGGGTCAGGGGCCTATTCTGGTTCTCACAATGCCCCAAGCTTGTCCCATTATAGCCTTCGTTACTTTATTTGTGACCATGTATTATTTGTCCCTGTTTCCTCCACATGCTGATTCCATGAGGTCAGAGAATGGGACAATCTAGTTCATCATAGTCCTGTCCAACTCCTAGCACATAGTACATTGCTGGCTCCATGTAAAAACCAAAGTTCTAATGAATGGATAAGCCAAATGTGGTACCTCCTCAAAGTGAAACGTTTCCAGACTTTCAAAGACAGAAATTCAGACACATGCCACAATACAGGTGAACCTTGAGGACAATATGCTAAATGAAATAGACCATTCACAAAATAACAAATACAGGATAATTTGACCTTCCAAAAATACTCAAGTATCTAGACACCAGTAGTTAAATGATGGTTTCCAATATATGGGGATAGATGGAAATGGACAGCTGTTGTTTAATGGACACAGAATTTCAGTTTTACACTTTCTAGAGATAGGTTGCAAAATAATATGAATATATTTAACACTACTCAACTTTACATTTAAAAATAATTCCATTCATAAGTTTTATGTGACATATTTTATCACAATCTAAAAATTCAGTTCAGTTCAGTCGCTCAGTCGTGTCCGACTCTTTGCGACCCCATGCACTACATCACGCCAGACCTCCCTGTCCATCACAAACTCCCGGAGTCCACCCAAAGCCATGTCCATTGAGTCAGTGATACCATACAACCATCTCATCCTCTGTTGGCCCCTGCTCCTCCTGCCCTCAATCTTTCCCAGCATCACGGTCTTTTCCAATGCGTCAGCTCTTCGCATCAGGTGGACAAAATACTGGAGTTTCAGCTTCAGCATCAGTCCTTCCAATGAACACCCAGGACTGATCTCCTTTAGGATGGACTGGTTGGATCTCCTTGCACTCCAAGGGACTCTCAAGGGTCTTCTCCAACACCACAGTTCAAAAGCATCAATTCTTCGGCACTCAAGTTTCTTTATAGTCCAACTCTCATATCCATACATGACTACTGGAAAAACCATAGCCTTGACTAGACGGACCTTTGTTGCTAAGTAATGTCTCTGCTTTTTAAAATGCTGTCTAGGTTGGTCATAACTTTTCTTCCAATGAGCAAGTGTCTTTTAATTTCATAGCTGAAGTCACCATCTGCAGTGATTTTAGAGCCCAGAAAAATAAAGTCTGACACTGTTTCCACCGTTTCCCCATCTATTTGCCATGAAGTGATGGGACCAGATACCATGATCTTAGTTTTCTGAATGTTGAGCTTTAAGCCAACTTTTTCACTCACCTCTTTCACTTTCATCAAGAGGCTCTTCAGTTCTTCTTCACTTTCTGCCATAAGGGTGGTGTCATTTGCATATCTGAGGTTATTGATATTTCTCCTGGCAATCTTGATTCCAGCTTGGGCTTCCTCCAGCCCAGCGTTTCTCATGATGTACTCTGCATAGAAGTTAAATAGGCAGGGTGACAATACACAGCCTTGACATACTCCTTTTCCTATTTGGAACCAGTCTGTTGTTCCATGTCTAGTTCTAACTATTGCTTCCTGACCTGCATATGGATTTCTCAAGAGGCAGCTCAGTTGGTCTTGTATTCCCATCTCCTTCAGAATTTTCCACAGTTTATTGTGATCCACCCAGTCAAAGGCTTTGGCATAGTCAATAAAGCAGAAATAGATGCTTTTCTGAAACTCTCTTGCTTTTTCGATGATCAAGCAGATGTTGACAATTTGATCTCTGGCTTCTCTGCCCTTTCTAAAACCAGCTTGAACACCTGGAAGTTCATGGCACAGTTCAGTTCATGTATTGCTGAAGCCTGGCTTGGAGAATTTTGAGCATTACTTTACTAGCATGTGAGATGAGTGCAATTGTGTAATAGTTTGAGCATTCTTTGGCATTGCCTTTCTTTGGGATTGGAATGAAAGGTGACCTTTTCCAGTCCTGTGGCCACTGCTGAGTTTTCCAAATTTGCTGGAAAATTGAGTGCAGCACTTTCACAGGATCATCTTTCAGGATTTGAAATAGCTCAACTGGAATTCCATCACCTCCCGCAGCTTTGTTCTTAGTGATGCTTCCTAAGGCCCACTTGACTTCACATTCTAGGATGTCTGGCTCTAGGTGAGTGATCACAATACTGAGGGGGTGAAAAAAGTTGTTCCAGAAACAAATTCATATATCCATAAAATTTGGTATATAGTGAAGTTACCAATTCAAGTAAGTTAGAAAAAGATGATTTAAAATGATGGAGAACCCATTTCAGTTTGCAAAAATTGACTACTGTATTCAGAAAAGAAATAAAATTAACCAAAATAAAATTGTAAACTATAAGATTTCAAATAAATCATGGGAAAGTCAAGTGTAGTGTAAATTATTTACCCAAGCATACTTTGACCCTTACTGCAAGTCTATAAACACAAACAGAAAAGACACAAGAAAGATAAATCTGAAATTTTCTTAGGTCTAAAAAGAGCTTTCTAAGGTACAGAATTGGCCTAAGTTACAAGGATATGCTTATTGTATACCTAATGATGAAGGAAATAGCTAGATTTAATAGCAAAAGCCTTGAAAACAGATAATAATTTGACACAGAACACTTATCTGTGAGTCTGGATGGCTGAGGGTAGTTTTACAAATATATTCTTAAAAACAGAGCGAATTCTTGAACAAATAGAAATAAGGCAATTTTGATGGTTCCTAATATCTGAATGAATAAACATATATTAATACTATTCTGTTTCTGACATTTTTGTTCAAAGACAAAATTGTGATAGAAACTTATGAGATAAAACCTCAGTGCCTATTTCTCTTAAAATCTACTTCATTCCTGAAACCTTTCAAAGAGTTCTTCTCAGGTCTTATAAGAATGATATAGCACTTTGGGACAAAGATACAGCTTAGAAGCCCAGCACTGGAGGCCAAGATGGAGAAGATCTCCACAGCCACCATGACCTTGCCCTTGGTGCTTGTGGTAGACTGGGAGAAAGGTGACCCAGATACTGCAGAACCAACAGGCTGAAAGTCAGGAACTTGGCTTCATTGAAGGTGTCAGGCAGGTTCCCGGCCAGAAAAGCCAAGGAGAAAGTCCCCAGGGCTAAGGAGCCCAGGTATCCCAGGACACAGTAGAAGGCAGTGACTGAGCCCTTCTTGCACATGATAGTGAGCTCTTTGGGGTCAGAATGAGTGTCCATCCCAAGGAATGGAGGAGAAGTTCCCAGCCAGGCTCCACAGATAATCACTCGGATCAGGGAGCACATGGGAATGACATAGTTAGAGGCTCCTGTTACCAGCAGTCGCCTCATGGTTCTTCCTGGTGTCCTGGCCTTAAATACCAGAATTATAGTCAAGGTTTTGGCCGGAACAGTAGCAACAGCTACAGTGAACACAGCTCTAAAGGTGATTTGTTGGAGGATGCAGGTGGCTGTGTTGGGACAGCCAATGAAGAGTAAGGAGCAGAAGAAGCACAGGAGGAGGGAGATGAGCAGGACATAGCTGAGAGCCCAGTTATTGGCCTTGACTATGGGAGTGTCTCGGTGCTTCACAAAGATCCACAAAACCTCAGCTGTGATGACACCAAAGCACAGAGCCATGCAGGCCAGTGACATCCCCAAGAAATCCTTGAAGGCCAGGAAGGTTAAAACTTTTGGGAGGCAGCGATTCCTCTCACTGTTTGGATACTCTTGAGCTGGACACTGGACACACTGCTCTGCATCTGGGGAGAAAGCAGACTCAGTATTTATTTTCAGAATTTGTTCTTTTTCCCCATCACCTTTCCTGTCACTATATGTGCTGGTAACCCCTGATGTTACTGTTAGACACCTGAAGTTTAGATTCTATTCCTGAGCAAGTCACAATGCTTTTGGGTGCAGATAAGGCCAAATTCATGTAAATTTAATCTTCAGCATGTGTAGAGGTCAGGATGGATGATCCGTGCTCAGTCAATGTCACCAAATTCCTTACTATTTTCTCTATTATCCCTAGTGTACAGGCAACAAAATTGAAAAATAACAGAAAAATTTCACTTCATCCAAATTAAAACTTTTGTGAGTCAAAATTCCACATCAAGGGAATGAAGGGGCAACAAAGCAAACGTAAGAAAATATGTGTAAATCTTCATTTAAGGGATTATATCCTCAATAAATGAAGAATTTCTATAACCTCACATAAATAACAAACAATACAAACCAATTAAAAATGAACACAGAACTTGTGTATACATGTCTCCAAAGAAGCTATATATACATGAAAGAATGTTCATCAATACTACATGTTACAAAATGCAAAGCAAAACAGTGAGACACCGTTCTGGACCCATTAGGATGACTATTATTTTAAAAATAATTTTCAAAATGTCAGGTGTTGAGCACTGTAGCCTTTGTACATTGCTGGTGGTAGTGTTAATGACGCAGCTCTAATGGAAAACTGTTGGGAGTTCCTCAGAAAACTAAACATGGGAGAGCATCAAGGTAGGGAAACAGAAGGAAGTGGAGCTCACTTGGACCTGTGAACACATCATGAATACATGTAAGATAGTTTTTATTGGAAACAAACTGGAAACAAGTAGAAAATATTCTTATAAAAGTAAAACTGCAAGAAAGACCCACACAGACTCAGAAGTGGAAGAGAAGCTATCAAGTCAGGCCAACAGTCCTAGAGCCAACAAGAAAGAAGAGGAGGATCACACAGGCTCAGAAATCCTCCCTGGGGAGTGAATAGGTCAAAGTACATCTTGGGTGTTCCAGTTCTGGAGTCCAACACTGGACTGGGGGCAAGTGTTCACTAGGCTGGTTGGAAAAGCAGTGAGACTGAGAGTGAGTCTGTAAGAAACCTAGATTCTGCTCATGAAGAGTGAGCTATATACACACACACTCTTCCAATCTCATGGAAAAAGGCAGAGGAAGCACACTGAAATTTTATGGGATTCTGGCTAGTTTCTCACAATTGTTCCACTGCTTCCAATCCCAACTCATGTGCCAGTTATGGCCCTTTTTGCTCCACAGTGCAGCTCCATTGTAGGATAAGACTGCTACAGATGTGGAAATGGGGAAAAACCAGCTTGAAACTGGCACAAAATCTAATCTGGATGATGCCACTAATTACAAATATTAATGGTAAGCAGCAGAGTGAAAGCATCAGGAACTGTGACCGGTCTTCCTGGACTGCAAGTGCACACACGCCTGAACACAATGGATACCTGTTTCATCCCTTTTTGTTTCAGCACCGCCCCTCTCAGGGGCAAAAGTGCCAACATGGAAAGAGGTAAGAGCAAACTTAGAGCAAACAGAATCACTTAGAATCAAACCTCAGTGCTTCTACTCCAGACATTTTGGCCTGACCCGATCCCCACTTGGGTAGTGTGGATCACTGAACAGAAAAGGAGACCCTGCTTATAAAGGACTCTATTTTTAATTCCTCAGTCTTCTGCCCCACCTCCTACAACAGTGAGAGCTGCCAGCATCCCCTGAGAAGAAGATAAGAATACTGCTCACTTCTGATCCAGTTCCTCCACCAAAGCCATTGGGTACATGTAGACTTCTATAGATGCTCTAATGCACAATGGCATCTGTTCAAGACAAGAATAGTCATCTGTTTCATCTAATTTCACATAGGCAGAGAAAGTTAAGCAACATGGGAATAGTCTCAAATAAAAGAACACCAACAACAAAAGAAACATTTGTTAAACTGACAAAGGAGCACTTAAATATATGAATCAAATATTAACATGCATCAAGGGAGAAATTGACAATGACAGTATATTAGGGGAACTGAACAACCTACGCACTTCAATGGAGAGATCATCCAGGTCAATAAGCAAATAATGCCCTTAAAAAACACATTGGATCAGACTTAAAATCTATCTACAGGACATTTCATCCAAAAACAAAAGAGTACACCTTCAATTTAAGTGTCCATAACATGTTTCTGGGCTTCCTGGGTGCCACTAGTGGTAAAGAATCTGCCTGCCAACGCAGGAGATGCAAGAGACATGGGTTCAGTCCCTGGGTCTGGAAGATCCCCTGGAGGAGGAAATGGCAACCTGTTCCAGTATTCTTGTCTGGAATATTCCATGGTCAGAGGACACTGGCAGACTATAGTCCATGGGGTCGCAGAGAGTCAGACATGACCGAGCAACTAAGCACAAGCATGTTTCTGGACCAGATGACGTAATAGGCCACAAGTCTCAGCTATTTTAAGAGGATCAAAATTATGTCAAGGACTTTTTTGACCTCAATGGTATGGATCTACAAATCAGAAGGAAAAGATAGGGATCATGGATTAAAAGATATAAACTACTAAGTATAAAATAATCTACAAGAATATATTGCTCAACAAAGGGAATAATATAATCAATAATTTATATTGTTTATAAACTATATATATATATTTTTATATATATATAAACTATAATCAATAGTTTATAATAACTTAAATTGAGTATCATCTATAAAATAGTTAATCACTATATGGTATACCTGGAGCTAACATAACAATTATACATCAATTAAAAATGTAATAATCAGAAAAATTTTATCATAGAAATGCTATATAATTGAGCAAATCCCCTTCTCTGTCTATACTCAAAGGAACTGAAAGCAGTAACATGAATAGGTACTTAAACAATGTTCTTAGCACCAACACTTAAAATAGTCAAAAGATAAAAGCAATCCAAATGTCCTTAATGGACAAATGGATAAATAAAATGTGGTATATTCATGCAATGAACCATTGGTCAGTCTTAAAAAGAATGCATTTTCTGACACAGGCTACAATGTGGGTAAATCTTGAAAATATTAGCCTAAGTAAAAGAAGTCAGGCTACAAAGGGGAAATACAAAATGATCCTACCCAAGTGATGTAATTGGAGTCTTCAAGCTCATAGACCCTAGGAGAGGGGGTAAGTGAGAGTAACTGTTTCAAAGGAACAGAAATTAAGTTAGATATAATGAGTTCTCCAGAGGAATAGTGGAGATGATTGTACAACAATGCAAATGGATTTAAGGTCCCTCAATTGTAATCATAAGAATGCTTTGAATGTTAATTTTTAAAAGTATTTATTTGACTGTGCTGGGTCTTTTTTGCTGCCTGGGCCTTTCTCTATTTGTGGTGAGCAGGGTCTACTCTCTAGCTGTGGTGCATGGGCTTCTCATTGCAGCATCTTCTCTTATGGCGTAGCACAGGCTCTAGAGTGTTCAGACTTCAGTAGATGAGGTACAGGGGCTCAGTAGTTGTGGCTCCAGACTTTAGATCACGGGCTCAGTAGTTGTGATGCATACGTTTACTTGCCCCATGGTATGTAGGATTTTCCGAGACCAATGTCTTCTGCATTGACCTGTGTCTTCTGCATTGACAGGGGGATTTTTAGTCACTGATCCAGCAGGGAAGTTCCAGTAAATTTTATATTATGTATAGTATACCATAATAAAAACAAATAGTACAAAAGAATAAATAAATGTGTGAAGAGATTGGTTCATGACTCCTTTATCAATGCCTTCACTTTCCTTTTCACTGGAAAAAAAAAGTGGAGTTATCATAGGGTAATTAAACATTTTTATACCTGTGTGGTTGGAAATGTGTCTCTCTGGGCAAAAAGCACAAATACAGCAACAAAAAGGCCTTCCTTCTTGTGGAATTTTCCTATATCCTGAAATGCAACTCTGGCTACAGAAAGATTTAGGTATCTGAAAGGAAAAATAGAGAGTCACTGGTCATAATT
Organism: Cervus canadensis; assembly: GCF_019320065.1. NCBI lineage: Eukaryota > Metazoa > Chordata > Mammalia > Artiodactyla > Cervidae > Cervus > Cervus canadensis. The sequence continues at coordinate 68,184,407 of NC_057389.1, forward strand.
CTGCACATGATTAGGTGCTATCAGAGGACATCTATATTTCTCCCAGAAGAAGAAAGGATGTCTCACTTTCTACTACATTGCTGTGTGTGCTCCCTCCTCCCTGCTTGGTTGATATCATCTAGACATCTAAGTGTGGGTTATGAGGTTTGTGTTACCTGTCTTTCTTTTGAAACATTTATGCAGATAGCCAAAATTTTATAAAATTATTTCATGGCTTTTATTTCATACACTCCTGGCAACATACCTTGTTTTCCTCTTGTTTAACCACCTCACCCCAAAATTCGATCAAGGCACATAGTCATGTTTTCATGATACTGAAAATTTATGTGCAGAAAAAATATTTTACTATACTCCCATACTTGGCTGCATAGAAGGCTGTAGGTTTGAGATAAAAGTACCTAATAATGTGAAAAGCTACCACCTTACTAAAAGTAGCTTCAAGAAACACAATAAATGTATGGTATGAAGAGGCAAAGTTTTAGTATGTGTGGGGAAATGAAGATTATGATCCAATTCTGCATGCCTGATCCAAGTATTGCAGTTTTATCCAGAAATAACACATTACTCTAAAGGCATAAATCATTGCTTTATTAATCAACAAAATATTACTGTGGAATTTTCAACTAAAATGAAAGGAAATCATGTTCAAAGTTTTGATGTACATAATAGAATTGTTCAATGATCAAAGGACATGAAAATGACCTAAGGAATGCATGAAAGTGAAAGTGAAGTTGCTCAGTCGTGTCCGACTCTTTGCGACCCCATGGACTGTAGCCTACCAGGCTTCTCCGTCCATGGGATTTTCCAGGCAAGTGTACTGGAGTGGGTTGCCATTTCCTTCTCCAGAGGATCTTCCAGTCCCAGGGATCAAACCCAGGTCTCCCTCATTGTAGGCAGACACTTTTCCCTCTGAGCCAGCAGGGAATGCACAAATGGAATTTTAAAAAATAGTTGAATACTTAATCTACATGTGATTATTTAAACATAAGTAGGACTTTCACAATACATAAATAAGGCTCAGAGTTCCCACTACATCCACGACCTTTATTCATTGCACTCAACTGCTGTATGAATACATATGCTGAAATTTGAAATAACCGTCTGTACAAACATGCTTATTTTAGACAGTGGCTCATATTGTGTGTAAGATTACTTAGTATGAAGTCTAGACATTGCATTCAAAGAGTAAATATAGGAAATTACGTTGTGTTTGCACACACAACCCACAGAGCTGAGGTGTCAGGCACAGTCATTGCCCACTAGGCACTCTGGTGTGAAGCAGTAGGCACAATGCCTCAGCATGGAGTACCCTGTGAATGAGTGAAACTAGATCAGGCACAAAGGCAAAAGATGAGAGAGGTGGCTGAAGATGGTGAAGAGGGATGGTGTTCACCTATCCTTATGAAAACACCAAAATCACAAATGACTGCTGAAAAGTCATCAAAAAAAAAAAAAAAAGGAAAACCACTGGAACCTGCTAAAAAAGATACCTTACATCCAAAGCAAAAAAGAAGCCACAGCAAGATGCTAGGAGGAGCACAATTGTAAAATCTAATCCCATATCTGTTGGATGAACTACCCACAAACTGGAAAAGCATCGTACCACAGAAGTTCTCCCACAGGATTGAAACTCCTGAGCCCTATATCAGACTTTCCAGCCTGGGGATCTGGCAACGGGAGGAGAAGTCCAGAGAGAACCTGCCTTTGCCGGCCGGTGGGGTTTGATCACAGGAATTCCACAGGACTAGGAGAAACAGAGACTTTAGTCTTGAAGGATGCACACAAGGTTTTTGTGCACCTGAACCCAGAGTGGGGGTGGGTGGACAGTGAACTTGTAAGAGAATGGGCCAAACAGACCTGCTAGTATTGGCAAGTCTCCTGCAGAGGTGAGAGTAGCTATGGCTGATTGCAGGGACAAAGACCCCAGCAGCAGCAATTCTGATGAATACTCATTGGCATGAGCCCTCCCAGAGGCTGCCATTAGCTCCACCCAACCGTCTATATATTCCAGTGCTGAGATGCCCCAGCCAAATAATCAATAGGGCAGGAACACAGCTCCATCTTTCTTAAAGTCCTCCTAAGCATGACCCTGCCCACCAGAGGGACACAACCCAGCTCCACTCACCAGTGAAGTTTCTCCCCAGGAACCCAGCACAAACTTCTTAGATGGCTTCATCCAGCAGAGAGCAAACAGAAGCAAGAAGAAATAGTACCCTGAGACTTGCAGAATGGAAACTGGAGTCACAGGAAGACAAAATGAGATGGCAGAGAGATATGTGCCAGATGAAAGAACAAGATTGATAACCTACTGCAAAAAGAGTCCAGAATAATGATAGTGAAAGTAATCAGAGATTTCAACAAAAGAATGGAGGCAAGGATTGAGAAGATGCAAGAAATGTTCAATAATGACCTAAAAGAACTGACAAACAAAACAAACCAACAGAGTTGAACAGTAAGATAATAGAAATAAAAAATACACTAGAAAAAACCAATAGCACAAATATTAAGGGAGAATGGAAGGGTTACCTGGAAGACACTGCCACAGAACAGAAAAAAGAATGAAAACAAATGGGGACAGACTAAGAGACCTCTGAGACATTAAATGAACCAATATTTGCATTATAAAAGTCCCAGAAGGAAAACAGAGATAGAAAGGTCCAAAGAAAATATTTGAATAAATAATAGCTGAAAATTTCCTGAATATAGGAAAGGAAACATTCACCCAAGTCTAGGAGGCACAGAGAGAGTCCCGGGAAGGATAAGCTCAAGGAGCAACACATAGAGACACACAGGAATCAAACTGACAAAATTTAAAATCAATGAAAAAAATTTTAAAGTGACACAAAGAAGGCAGAAAATAACATACAAGGAAACTCACATAAGATAATCAGTTTATTTATCAGCAGAAACTATACATGGCAGAAGAGAATATTTAAAGACATGAAAGGGAAGAACCTACAACCAAGAATACTCTACTTAACAAGAATTTCTTTCAGATTCAACAGACAAATCAAAAGTGTTACAGACAAGCAAAAGCTAAAATAATTCAATGCCACCAGAACAGCATTGTAACAAATGCTAAAGAAAATTGTCTGAGCAAAAAAAAACAAAAAAAAAGCCACACCTCGAAACAGGAAAATTAGTAAGGGAAAAACTTACAGGTAAAGGCAAACATGGGCTTCTCAGGTGGTTCAGTGTAAAGAATCTGTCTGCCAATACAAGAGATGCAGGCTCAATCCCTGGGTTGGGAAGATCCCCTGGAGAAAGAAATGGCAACCCACTCCAGTGTTCTTGCCTGGGAATCCCATGGACAGAGGAACCTGGCAGACTACACTCCATGAGGTTGCAAAAAGGTCAGATATGATTTGTGGACTAAACAACAAAGGCAAACATACAGTAATGGTAGGAAATCACTCTCAAATATGATATCAAAACCAGCAACTGTGAGAAGAGCACAAATACAGGGTGTTTAAAATGCATTTGAAATTAAAATACCAGCAATTTGAGAGTCTTGTTTAAACGTAGACTGCTATATCAAAACCAACTGGTAACAACAAAACTAAAATCTACAATAGATACAACACACACAAAAGAATAAAGAATCCAAGCATGATACTAAAGTTAGTTACCAAATACAAGAGCAGAGAATAAAACAGAAAGAGATGAAAAAAGGCTACGAAAGCAAATCCTAAATAATCACCAAAATGGCAATAGAAACATACATATCAATAATTATCTTTGGATTAAGTGCTCCATGCAAAAGAGGTAGACTGGCTGAATGGACCTGTATATGTGCTGTGAACAAGAGATGCATTTCCAATCTAGGGACATGTAAAGATTGAAAGTAAGGGGATGAAAAAGGCTATATAATGTAAATGGAAAACAAAAGAAAGCTGGAGTAGCAATACTCATATCTGATGAAACAGAATTTAGAATAGAGACTGCTAAAAGAGACAAAGACACTAAATAATGATCAAGGGATCAATGCAAGAACATATGACAATTGTAAATATATATGCACCCAACAAAAAAGCACCTTAATATATAAGGCAAATACTAATAGCCATAAAAAGGAGATATTGAAAACAGCACAACACTATTTGGGAACTTTAACACCCCATTTCTGCAATGGACAGGTCATCCAGACAGAAAATCAATAAGGGAACACAGGTTTTAAATGACACTCTACACCAGATGGACTTAACTGACATTTACTGAGCATTCCATCCAAAAGCAGCAGAATACATATTCTGCTCAGTGCACATGGAACATTCTCTGGGACTGATCCCATGATGAGACACAAAGTGAACTCACAGAAAATTTAAGAAATTGGAAATCATATCAAGTATCTTTTCTGAACACAACACTATGAGATACGAAATCAATTAAAAGCAAAAAATAGTAACAAACACATGGAGACTAAACAATATGCTACTAAACAACCAATGAATTACTGAAAAAATCAAAGAGAATATCAAAAATACCTACAGAAAGTTAATGTGATAGCACAGCTATTCAAATCTTATAAAACTCAGCAAAAGCAATTCCAAGAGGAAAGTTTATAACAATACCATCTTATCTCAGGAAACAAGAAAAGTCACAAACAACCTAACCTTACACCTCAAGCAACTCTACAAGAAGATCAAACAAAACCAAGTTAGCAGAAAGAAAGAAACTATAAATATCAGAGCAGAAGTAAATGAGATAGAGATGAAGAAAACGATAGAAAAGATGAATGAAACTGAAACCTGGTTCTTTGAAAAGATAACAAAACTGACAAACCTTTAGCCAAACTCATCAACAAAAAGGGGAGAAGGCTCAAAGCAATAAAATTAGTAATGAAAAAGAGAAGTTACAACAGACAACACAAAAATAAAAAAGATCATAGAGACTAATACAAGCAACTAAATGCCAATAAAATGGACAATCTGGAAGAAATGGACAACTTCTTAAAAGGTACAATCTTCCATGACTAAACCAGGAAAAAAATAGAAAATATGAACAGACCAATCACAAGTAATGAAGTTGAAAGAGGGATTAAAATTTTTTCAACAAACAAAAGTCCAGGGCCAGATGGCTTCACAGGTGAATTCTATCAAACATATAGAAAAGAGCTATTACCAACCTTTCTCAAACTCTTCCCTAAAATTCCAGAGGAAGGAATACTCCCAAGCTCATTCTATGAGGCTACCATACCAAACCATACCATACCAGGCTACCTGATACCAAAACTAGGCAAAAATGTCACACAAAAAGAAAATTATAAGCCAATATTTCTGATGGACACAGACACAGCAATATACTAACAAAATGAATGCAATGATACATTAAAAGGGTCATACACAATGATCAAGTGAAATTTATCTCAGAAATCAGGGATTCTTTGGTATATGCAAATAAATTAATGATATACCATATGAACAAAGTGAAGAATAGAGACTTTATAATCTCAATAAATGGAGAAAAAATATTTTGACATAATTACATCTGTTTATGCTTTTAAAAAACTCTCCATAAAGTGGGGATAGAGGGAAGATTTTGTGTGTGTGTGCTCAGTTGTGTCCAACTTTTTGTGACTATGGACTGTAGTCTACCAGACTGCTCTGTTCATGGAATTTTCCAGACAAGAATACTAGAGTGTGTTGCCATACCCTCCTCCATGGGATCTTCCCAACCTAGGGATCAAATCTGTGTCTCCTGTGTCTACTGCTCTGGCAGGCAGATTCTTTACCATGGAGCCACCTGGGAAACCAGATGGAACATATCTCAATATAATAAAAGCCACATATGACAAACCTACAGCTAACATTATACTCAATGGTGAAAAGCTGAAATCATTTCCTTAATGATTAGGAATAAGACAAGGATGTCAACTCTCTTCCTTTTTTTCCAAAATAATTTTGGAAGTCCTAGCCACAGCAATCATAGAAGAAACAAAAAAAAAAAGTATTTCATATTGGAAAAGAAGAAATAAAACTGTCAATGATTGCAAATGACATGTAAAATACAAAAAAATATCCTAAAGATGCTACCAGAAAACTACTGGGGCTCATCAATGAATTTTGTAAAGTAGCAAGATGCAAATTAATACACAGAAGTCTGTTGTATTTCTAGATACTAGCAATGAAAGATCAGAAAGAGAAATTAAAGAAACAGTTACATTTATCACCTCATCAAGAAGAATGAAATATCTAAGAATAAAACTATCTTAGGATAGAAAATACCCATACTCAAAAATCTATAAGACACTAATGAAAGAAATAGAAAATGAAACAAACAGATGGAAAGATATACCATGTTCATGGATTGGAAGAATCAATATTATTAAAATGACTATATCACCCAAAGCAACATACAGTCAATGCATTTTCTATCAAATTGCCAATGATGTTTTCATAGTACTAGAACAAACAAATCTTAAAATTTGTATGGATCTACAAAAGACACTGAATAGTCAAATCAATCTTGAGAAAGAAAAATGGAGCTGGAGGAATCAGGTTCTCTGACTTTAGACTCTATTGCAAAACTAATGTCATCAAAACAGTATGGTACTTTCACAAAAAGAGACAAGCATAGCAAATAAACAGAATAAAAAGACCAGAAATAAACCCACCTACCTATGCTCAATTCATCTACAATGAATGAGGCAAGACAATACAATGGAAGAAAGACAACCTCTACAATAAATAGTGTTGGAAATACTGGATGGCTATATGCAAAAAAAAAATTAAATTAGAACATTCATTAACACCATACACAAAAATAAACCCAAAATATATTAAGGACCTAAATATAAAACTGGATACTATAAAACTCTTAGAAGAGGGGCTTCTTTGTAGTCCGGGGGCTAAAACTTACATATGGGCCACAATGTATGGGGCCCAAGTTCAATCCCTAGTTGGGAAACTAGATCCCACATACTGCAACTGAAAATTCCACCTGTCACAGTTAAAAATCCCACATGTTGCAATGAAGATCAAAGATCCTATGTGCCACAACTAAAGATCCAGCATGGTGGATAATAAATAAATAAATAATTATAATAAACTTTTAGAGGATATCATAGGCAGACACACTTTGATATAAATCACAGCAATATCTTCTTCAATCTGTTTTCTAGAGTAATGAAAATTAAAACAGATACAAACCAGTCAGACCTAACAAAACTCAAAAGCTTTTGCACAGCAAATAAACCATAAACAAAACAAAAGGCAACCCACAGAATGAAAAAACAGTTGTAAATTATATGGACAAAAGGGATCACCCTCCAAAATTTACAAACAGCTCATGCAGCTCAATATCAAACCAAACAAACAATCCAGTCAAAAAGGGGACAAAAGACCTACATAGACATTTCTCCAAAGAAAAAGAACAGATGAGCAGAAAGTACATGGAAAAGGTGCTCAATGTTGCAAATTATTAGAGAAATGCAAATCAAAACTACAGGGATATATCACCTCACACCAGTCAGAATGGCCATCATTGAAAAACACGTAAATAGTAAATGCTGGAGAGCATGTATCTAAAAGAAAAGCCTTTTAAACAAATGGTGGGCATGTAAATTGGTAGAGCCACTATGGAGTATAGTACTGAAGTTCCTTATAAAACTAAAAATAGAGCTAACATATGATCCAGTAATTTCACTCCTACACATATATATGAAAAAAACATGGTTGCAAAGGATACATGGACCCTACTGTTCATTGCACCACTGTTTACAATAGCCAAGACATGGAATGAACATAAATGACCACTGAAAGATGAAAAGATAAACAAACTGTGGTACATATATAAAATAAAATATTGCTCAACCATTAAAAAGAATAAAACGATGGCATCTACACCAACATGGATGAACTTGGAGATTACCATACTAAGTAATGTAAATTCGACAAAGACAAATATCATAATATCACTCGTATGTGGAATCTAACAAATGATACAAATGAACATATTTACAGAACAGAAAAAAAAATACAAACTTTGAAAACAAATTTATGTTTACCAGGGGGAAGGGTGGAAGTGAGAGATAAATTGGGAGTTTTGGATGAAATGTTCCACTACTATCCTTGCAATTAATGAACAAGGACCTACTGTATAGCACAGGGAATTCTGCTCAATATTCTGTAATAACCCAAATGAGAAAATAATTTTAAAAAGGATACAGGTTTATGTATAACTGAATCACTTTAAATACCTGAAGTCAACACAATATTATTAATAAACTATATTATTAATAAACTATTAATAAACTATTATTAATAAAATATACAATAAACATTAAAAATTAAGAAATGTAAAATAAATTTTAAAAAAGAGTGAATTTAGTGCTCAGTTCAATTGATGCACACTTCATCTCATATGAGGATTCCATTCTAGTATATTTACAATGCAGAGTTCTAAAGAATAGCAAGGAGAGATAAGAAAGCCTTCCTCAGTGATCAATGCAAAGAAATAGAGGAAAACAATAGAATGGGAAAAACTAGAGATCTCTTCAAGAAAATTAGAGATACCAAGGGAACATTTCATGCAAAGATAGGTTCAATAAAGGACAGAAATTGTAGGGACCTAAAAGAAGCAGAAGAGATTAAGAAGAGGTGGCAAGAATACACAGAAGAACTGTACAAAAAAGATCTTCACAACCCAGATAATCACAATGGTATGATCACTCACACTCACCTAGAGCCAGACATCCTGGAATGTGAAGTCAAGTGGGCCTTAGGAAGCATCACTACAAACAAAGTTAGTGGAGATGACGGAATTCCAGTTGAGCTATTTCAAATCCTGAAAAATGATGCTGTGAAAGTGCTGCACTCAAAGTGCCAGCAAATTTGGAAAACTCAGCAGTGCCCACAGGACTGGAAAAGGTCAGGTTTCATTCCAATCCCCAAGAAAGGCAATCCCAAAGAATGCTCAAACTACCACATAATTGCACTCCTCTCACATGCTAGTAAAGTAATGCTCAAAATTCTCCAAGCCAGACTTCAGCAATACGTGAACCGTGAACTTCCAGATGTTCAAGCTGGTTTTAAAAAGGCAGAGGAACCAGAGATCAAATTGCCAACATCCATTGGATCATCGAAAAAGCAAGAGAGTTCCAGAAAAACATCTACTTCTCTCCAACCAGTTCTCCTGAAGCTGGAAGAACCAGGACACAAAGTTGGATATTGAAAAATTGATTTCTGTTCCATTCCAGGAACAAATCTAAATGTATTCATTTTATGTAAATTTTAGCCAGTAGAATTAAACAAGGCTTTTGAAGACAAAAGAAGAGAAAAAGTATGATATGGTACTTGTCACAGCACTCAAAGGCAGAAAGAACAGAAAACTATAACTTCTCCAAAACATTTCAGCTAGAGATCAGATGAATTCTTTAAAAACTGTTCCAGGAAAAAGAAAAATATGTAATATTTTCTAAATCATTCTGTGCAGCTAGCATTACCTTAATAAAAATAAGACAAGAAAATTGGAAGAATATAATACTACAGACAAATGTCTTTTTATACATCTTCACATCGATTATATATACATATATATAGGTATATGTGTGTATATGCATGTAAACAGTATAATTTTCCTGAGATTATTCTAGAAATAAAAGGCTGTGCTACCACTGAAAAATCAACATAATTTACCATATTAGCAAAATAAAGCAAGAAAACCTGATCATCTGAATGCATGCAGATCAAGTGTGGCAAATACTCTCAAATCCTTAACTAATAAAACCTTAGCAAACTAGGAGCAGAGGGAACTACCTCAAATTGATAAACCACATCTTCTAAAGATTCCTTTCTTACATCCTATTTTATAGGAGTATGGTGATATACTAAGCAAATACTAACAGATAACAAGGGAGAAATAGACAACAAGTCAATGTCAATAGAGACATCAATATCCCATTTTCAACAGTGAATAGATCTTTCAGACAGATAATCCATTAGGAAACTAAGTAAAAGAAGCCACTCAAAAATATATTAATAATAACTATATATTACATAAATATTTATATGAAATACCAGAACAATAAAACACTTAGAGAGAGTAGGTTGCTGACCAGGATTGGGAGGAGAGGAATATGGGAATAGACTGATGATAAGTGTAGAATTTCATGTTGGGGTAATACTCATGTTCTAAGATAGTAGGGATGGATGCACAAATCTGTGAAAACAAAAAGCCAATGAATTGTACACTGTAAAAGGCTTAATTTTAAATTAGGGGAATTATATCTCAATAAAACATTGATTTAAAAATTCAATACAGATGTATACACATAAATTCTTGACTTTGATGAAACATGAAACAAAAGTAGAAAAATAAAAGATTTAACTACAAAAATGGGAGCATTTTCATAATTCTCCATTCCGCCCCAGGATTAAACGGCAAGAAAGAAACTGTGATAAATTACTGTGAAGGGCTCAGACAAGTACTACATAAAGCATTTTATAAATTAATAAGCAAAAGACCAGCACCTCAGTAGAGATTATTAAAGACAAAGGCTGTGAACAAACACATAATTTGACAAATGCGTTCAATAGTCTAAAATCAAAGGCAACAATACCGAGATTTTAACAAGCAAAAATGTGCACATTAATATGAAGGCCTTAGATTTTGTGCCTCGAAGGTGAAGCAGAGAGAATATTCAATTTGGCAAGAATGACGACCCTGCCCTCTGCTGGCTGCATTGTGAAGTGCTAGTTTCGCAGCAGGTTTCTTGATAACACATACATACCAAACGCTGTATGAAAGTGCATGGGTCTTGACCCAACAATTTGAACTTGTTGAAATCACAGAACTGTTCCAAGTTTATTAGGAAGAATTAATAACCCCTTATTTATTATTGCATAAAATTAATGACAATGGCTTAGTATTCCACATCTATATGAAATCACATTTGTAGATTTTAAACAATAATGTAAAAATCCATTTGCCCATGTTAAATAATGTTTATGATAATTTTTATGTTTAAGAAACAGTTTACAGAATCATGTTGACAGTATATACCCATGTAATAACCCACACAGTTTAGAAAAACATTCTAGAGTTGTCAATCACATGATACCTGTAGCTCTTAAGCCCAGAGTGGAAATGTGCAGAAAGATTCCTGCTTGCTGCTCAGAAGGAAGGCAGTAAAATTTGACCTCTAGCCTTGTGACATCACTAAAAACTCTCACCCCTCCCCGCCCGCCACAGACCTCATAGACAAAACAGGTTCCCTCTTCCCCCCACAATGCCTGAGATCAGAGAGTTTCCCTCATTCCTTGTTAGCCCTTCCTACCATCCTAACCCTGGTAGAGGGAAAAGAATCAGTAGCTTTCACAAAACTAGAAAATGTACACGCATGAAACAATTTCTATAAAACACTGCAATTCATGTTTTGGTACAAGATACAGAAGCACACCGAGAGGAAAGAAAACATGACATGAGACAGCTGGAAGGGACAAAGATGGGGCAGACAGAGGTCAACCCACAGATGAGAGAAAAGGTCAGAGCCCTCCAGTGCAGGACACCTGCACAGATGATTGGGTTTAAGACAGTTCCAAAAAGAACTAGTAAGGAAGCATAGTACACAGGTTCTAAATACCTCCTCACTCTTCTGAGGACATAGGCATGCTGAGAAATGTCGCAGAAGCACTGTTTACCCTTTCACTCAACACATCATGAACAGAACACAGGCTGCTTGATGAAAACCACCTTTCAAGCTTCTGTATTATAAATCAACCACAGACATACATTTCACAAAAGTAGACAAAGTCCAGATTTTAAGGCAGTGGGTTTTTTTTTTTGGAGAGGTTAAGGATATGTATAAAAATGAAGGGATTTGACTCTCTCTGAAATATTACTGAGTTTTCTACTCTTGGCTTTTCGAATAATGAGCTGAATATCACACTCCTGATGGGATTTGATTAATGATCTTTAGGGGACTTCTATTTTTACGGTGGTGAATCCAAGGCACTTAGGGTCTCTCTAGGACAGTACATTTCAGCAGTGTCTTTGTTAATAGTGAGCATTCAGGCTGAGCCAGTTTCTCCTAAGTGTGGCCAGGGTGATCAGTGTCACAAAAGCGTTGTGTGCCTCAGCCTAAGGGTCCTAACAATGGAAGGGGTTGGGGGTCAGCAGTCTCACTGATTCTAAGACCTCCAGGAACTAAACATGGATATTCTGCTGATGGAATGAACAGGATAAATGCATAATTCACTTCTCTGTCTTGAACAGAGTAAGGAGGGGAAAAAATTTCAAAGACAAAGAAGCAATAGAACATTCAGAATCCCATTGGTCTATATTTCTGCCACTTCTGTGCACCACTGAGATCATTTTCAAGGGGATGAAACACACACACATTTGCATGTGCAAACAATAACTTACGTAATGGTTGTCACTTCTTCTGGTCTGTGCACAAAAGACAGCTGGAATATTTTTGCTTTCTGGCCTAAAGAATACAAGAGGAGAAACCCACCCACCATCAGACCCCCATCTCTGCAGACACTTAGCTTCTGGTGTTCTAAACACCGTCTTTATACGTCTCACAGGCAGTGTGTAAAGGGCTCAGGATTCAGAAAGCATGGCAGGGTCAGCCCAGCGGAGATAAAACCTGTGTCTAAGCTCAGCTGAGGAGAAGCTGAGTCAAGGAGCAAGTCTGCAGGCTCTGCCCTCAGAACGGAACACTTTTCCTCACCAGCACCACAGCACATGCCCACTAACACTCGTCTCTGAGCCCGGGGAAACACTCCAGGACGTGTGCGGGCTGACGTGTCGGATGGGGGCACAGTTAGAATCATAAAGGAGGTATTTACGAGGGAGTCACGGTGCTGACACCTCACCCCCAGTGTCACTGTGAGCGGAGCAGCCTGGCTTCCTCTTTTTACCGGTTCCTATCAGCTTCATGGAGGACCACCGGGGAGGCCCCTGTCCTGGGGCTCTGCACCTGTCGCCTCCAACCTGGTGGAAAACAATGAGCATAAACATGTCCTTCCTCTAACCTCTGTGATTTCATCATAGCGTGTGACTCTCAAACGTCACCGCTTAGGGGCAGAGAGTTAGGGCTGGAGGGAACAAGCCCATCCTGACACTGAGACTTTTGTCATCTTCTGTTCAGGACTGATTTCCTCGCAAAGAGCCCATGGTTGTTGTGAACTACTGCTTTAAGGGACTCAGCAGGGTTAGGAAAATCTGGTCTGGAATCAACGTGGAACTTTTTCGCATAATACTGATTTTTAGTAAAAGGTAAAATTAATCGTCAATTTCTGATCATGACATATGTAATTAAGAAGCCACTTTATCTCAAATAAAATTTTATTTCAAATCTATCTTATGAACAACTTAATTTTACATGTTAAGAAACTATGAAAAATAAGGAAAACTAAATTCAGATCTATCACATACAATGAAATAATATGGATTAGAGGGAGATAAAATAGAGGAGAGAAAAACAATGTAAAAATCAACGAACGGTTCTTTGCAAAGATCCACAAGAATGACAAAACTTTAAATAGATTGCTAAGAAAAAAGGCAGAAGATTCAACTACTCAAAATAAGAAACGAATGTTGTGAGCATTACTGCTAAAATAATAGAAACAAAGAATTCAAAGAGAACACTTTGTACGACTGCACATCAGCAGATTAGATAATCCACACAAAAGGGACAAATTCCTGAAATGTTCCAACCAAGACTGAATTAAGAAGAAATAGAAAATCTGAATAGATCTATAATTAGTAAGACGATTGAATCAGTAATCCAAAAATTCCAATAAAGAACAGTGCCACATAGTTTCACTGTTGCATTCTACTAAACATAAAAATTAGTTAATAATCATCATTCTCAAATGCTTCCCAAAAATTGAAGAGATGGGCACTCTCTCTAACTCACTTCATGAGGCCAGTATTACTCTTCTACCAAAACCAGAAGAAAACAATACGAAAAAATAAAACAATACATGGATATACTCATGAATAATAATAGAAATATCTTCAGCACATACTAGCTAGCTGAATGCAGCAGCACATTAAATGGATTGTGAAAAATAACCAAATGAGATTTATTCCTGGAATCTAAAGATGGTCAGATTTATTACATTCTTTGCATCTAAAGATGGAGAAGCTCTATACAGTCAGCAAAAACAAGACCAAGAGCTGACTGTGGCTCACATCATGAACCCCTTATTGCCAAATTCAGACTTAAATTGAAGAAAGTAGGGATAACCACTAGACCATTCAGGTATGACCTAAATCAAATCCCTAACAATTATACAGTGGAAGTGAGAAATGGATTTAAGGGACTAGATCTGATAGACAGAGTGCCTGATGAACTATGGACGGAGATTCATGACATTGTACAGGAGACAGGGATCAAGACCATCCCCAAGAAAAAGAAATGCAAAAAGCAAAATGGCTGTCTGAGGAGGACTTACAAATAGCTGTGAAAAGAAGAGAAGCCAAAAGCAAAGGAGAAAAGGAAGGATATACCCATTTGAATGCAGAGTTCCAAAGAATAGCAAGGAGAGATAAGAAAGCCTTCCTCAGTGATCAATGCAAAGAAATAGAGGAAAGCAATAGAATAGGAAAGACTAGAGATATAATCAAGAAAATTAGAGATACCAAGGGAACATTTCATGCAAAGATGGGCTCAACAAAGGACAGAAATGGTATGGACCTAACAGAAGCAGAAAATATTAAGAAGAGGTGGCAAGAATACACAGAAGAACTGTACAAAAAAGATCTTCACGACCCAGATAATCACGATGGTGTGATCACTCACCTAGAGCCAGACATCCTGGAATGTGAAGTCAGGTGGGCCTTAGGAAGCATCACTACAAACAAAGCTAGTGGAGGTGATGGCTATTTGAAATAGCCAGTTGAGCTATTTCAAATCCTAAAAGATGATGCTGTGAAAGTGCTGCACTCAATATGCCAGCAAATTTGGAAAACTCAACAGTGGTCACAGGACTGGAAAAGGTCCATTTTCATTCCGATTCCTAAGAAAGTCAATGCCAAAGAATACTCAAACTACTGCACAATTGCACTCCTCTCACACGATAGTAAAGTAATGCTCAAAATTCTTCAAGCCAGGCTTCAACAATACATGAACCATGAACTTCCAGATGTTCAAGCTGGTTTTAGAAAAGGCAGAGGAACCAGAGATCAAATTGCCAACATCCATTGGATCATTGAAAAATCAAGAGAGTTCCAGAAAAAAAAATCTATTTTTGCTTTATTGACTATGCCAAAGCCTTTGACTGTGTGGATCACAACAAACTGTGGAAAATTCTGAAAGAGATGGGAATAACAGACCACCTGACCTGCCTCTTGAGAAACCTATATACAGGTCAAGAAGCAACAGTTAGAACTGGACATGGAACAACAGACTGGTTCCAAATCGGGAAAGGAGTACGTCAAGGCTATATATTGTCACCCTGCATATTTAACTTGTATGCAGAGTACATCATGAGAAACACTGGGCTGGAGGAAGCACAAGCTGGAATCAAGATTGCTGGGAGAAATATCAATAACCTCAGATATGCAGATGACACCACCCTTATGGCAGAAAGTGAAGAAGAACTAAAGAGCCTCTTGATGAAAGTGAAAGAGGAGAGTGAAAAAATTGGCTTAAAGCTCAACATTCAGAAAACTAAGATCATGGCATCTGGTCCCATCACTTCATGGTGAATAGATGGAGAAACAGTGGAAACAGTGGCAGACTTTATTTTGGGGGCTCCAAAATCACTGCAGATAGTGACTGCAGCCATGAAATAAAAAGACGCTTCCTCATTGGAAGAAAAGTTATGACCAACCTAGACAGCATATTAAACAGCAGAGACATTACTTTGTCAACAAAGGTCTGTGTAGTCATGGCTATGGTTTTTCCAGTGATCATGTATGGATGTGAGAGTTGGACTATAAAGAAAGCTGAGTGCTGAAGAATTGACGCTTTTGAACTGCAGTGTTGGAGAAGACTTTTTTTTTTTCATTTATTTTTATTAGTTGGAGGCTAATTACTTTACAATATTGTAGTGGTTTTTGCCATACGAGAGCCCTTGGACTGCAAGGAGATCCAACTAGTCCATCCTAAAGGAGATCAGTCCTGGGTGTTCATTGGAAGGGCTGATGTTGAAGCTGAAACTCCAATACTTTGGCCACCTGATCGAAGAACTGACTCATTGGAAAAGACCCCAATGCTGGGGGAAATTGAAGGCAGGAGGAGAAGGGGACGACAGAGGATGAGATGGTTGGATGGCATCACCGACTCAATGGACATGGGTCTGACTAAACTCCGGGAGTTGGTGACAGACAGGGAAGCCTGGCGTGCTGCAGTCCATGGGGTCACAAAGAATCGGACACGACTAAGCGACTGAACTGAACTGAAAGATGGTCCAATATATGGAAAGAAATAAATGTAATAGCTAAGAGTAAAACACTGATGCCCTTTCAGAGAAAGATGCCTGCTTTTGCCATTTCTACTCCACATAGTGCAGGAGGACCCTGCTAGAGAAAATAGGCAAGAAAAAAGATATGAAAAAAACTATATTAAAAAAGAAGCAAAAAATGATCCCCATTCACAGATGAAATGGTGTAACATGTAGAAACCCTCAAATTACACACAGACACAGACAGAGACGCACAATAACCAATGCACACATTTTGACTCACTGGGGAAATTCAGCAAAGTTGCACAATATAAAATCAATACACCTAAGTTATTGTGCTTCTACATGCTCATGAAGAACAGTTCAAAAAGGAATAAAAGTTCTTAGCAATAAACTTAAGCAGTGAGGCAAAACTGTACTATCATTCAGTGTGGAAGGGACAGACTTTTTTCAACAAATTACATTGAGTAAAGTGAAAAGTGAAGGTAAGATAAGTATTTTTAATTCAAAATGAGATCCAAGATGGAGTCCTTTCCTTGGGATGAGAACAATCCCTGGGATGATCAGTCCTTTCAATTTGGCCAATGAAAGGGCAGTGTTTTGTTTTCTCTGGGAGAGACAGTCATCCTGGATACAGATTTCCATTTCCTGCATGCGATGCTTCCAGGTGTATTATCAATCGTCATGGTGTCCCACACACACTGCACAGGAAATGAAGTGTGACAGTGAGCACCTGCTCATGAAATTCACTGGTCCTTCCCTTTTCCAACCATCCTGAAGCAGGTGGCCCAACACAACAGTGGAATGGGCTTTTGAGGACAGAGAGTCTGTGTCCCCTGGGTGGAGATTCCCTGTAGGGATGGTGCACTGTTCTTTGGGGAGGTGCAAAATTTCTAAATCATCATCCTTTATAAGGCCCTGATTTCTCCCATAACCAGGACTCAAGGGTCCAGGACACAAACTACAAGTCTGTCCCATTACAGACATGGTTACCTTTGTGAACATATATTATTTGTCCCTGTTCTCTCCACATGCTGACCTACACAAAGTCAGGAAATCTAGTTCACCTTTGTCCTAATGTACCCCAGCAGCTAGCATATTGCCTGCTCTGTGTAAAAACCAAAGTTCTAATGAATGGGTAAACCAAATGTGGTACATCCACACAGTGGAATGTTTCTAGGCTTTCAAAGAAGGAAATTCAGATACATGCCACAATAAAGATGAACCTTAAGGATATTACACTAAGTGAAATAGGCTAGTCACAAAATAACGAATACAGATAACTTCGTTTATATGGCCTACCCAGAATAATCAAGTATTTAGAGACAGAAAGCAGAATGGAGGCTTCCAGCATTTGGGGGGTTTTTATGGAAATAGAGAGCTGTTGCTTAAAGGACATAAAATTTCAGTTTTGCACATTCTCAAGATTGGTTGCACAACAATGTGAATATATTTAACACTACTGAACTGTACACTTAAAAATATTTCCAATTATGAGTTTTACTTGACCTATATTTTACCATAATTTAAGACTCAACTTCCCCCAAGACTCTCCTTGATGTAGACCTGCTGATTGTTTGGAATCTCATCTCCTCTCTCTCTTGCCCTCTCTTGGCTCAGCCACACTAGCTTTCTCACTGCTAATTGAACATATCAAGCTCATTCCCATGCCAGGATCTTTGCCCATGCTGTTCACTCTGTCTAGAATAATTTTCATGCCCAAATCCTTATTGCCAAACTGGGACACAGGGCAGAGGTCACCTGCACAAAGGGGTACCCCAGACCTCTGGGTAAAGCTGCTTTTCCCATCTCTCTTTATTGATGCTCTTACTGCTTTTGAAATCACTTTATTTAGACATTTATTCTCCTGTAAGGTGTCTGTTGTCCATGCTAGAATAGGGTAGCGACACTGCCTGATTTGTCATTGTTGATTCCTACCACCTGTGTCAACTGAATGAAAATATAAATGGAAAAGTGCTTCACA
This sequence comes from Cervus canadensis, assembly GCF_019320065.1. Classification (NCBI taxonomy): domain Eukaryota; kingdom Metazoa; phylum Chordata; class Mammalia; order Artiodactyla; family Cervidae; genus Cervus; species Cervus canadensis. The sequence goes on from NC_057389.1 coordinate 68,202,749, forward strand.
AATAAAAACAGTTCTCAAACTGACTGGGAGAAGTGAAACTCAGTGGGTACAGACTTTCTGCTCAGGGTGATAAAAAGTTTTGGAACTGGTGATGAGGGGGCTTCCCAGGCAGCTATAGTAGTAAAGAACCCACCTGCCAATGCAGGAGATATAAGAGACCAGGTTCAATCTCTGAGTCAGGAAGATCCCCTGGAGGAGAGCACGACAACCCACCCACTTCAGTACTCTTGCCTGGAGAATCCCGTGGGCAGAGGAGCCAGATGTCATGATTTTAGTTTTTTTAATATTGAGCTTTAAGCTGACTTTTTCACTCTTTTTTTTTTCTTTTTATTTTTTTATTGAAAAATAATTGCTTTACAGAATTTTTCTGTTTTCTGTCAAACCTCAACATAAATCAGCCATAGGTATACATATGTCTCCTTCCCTTTGAACCTCCCTCCCACCTCCCTCCCCCTCCCACCCCTCTGGGTTGATACAGAGCCCCTGTTTGAGTTTCCTGAGCCACACAGCGAATTCCTGTTGGCTATCTATTTTACATATGGTAGTGTAAGCTTCCGTGTTACTCTTTCCATATATCTCATCTTCTCCTCCCCTCTCCCCATGTCCATAAATCTATTCTCTATGCCTGTTTCTCCATTGCTGCTCTGTAAATAAGTTCTTCAGTACCATTCTTCTAGATTCCATATATATATGTTAGAATACAATATTTATCTTTCTCTTTCTGATACACTTCACTCTGTATAATAGGTTCTAGATTCAACCACCTCATCAGAACTGACTCAAATGTGTTCCTTTTTATGGCTGAGTAATAATTCTTTGTATATATATACCACAACTTATTTATCCATTCATCCGTCAATGGACATCTAGGTTGCTTCCATGTTATAGCTATTGTAAATAGTGTTGCAATGAACAATAGGATACATGTGTCTTTTTCAATTTTGGTTTCCTCAGGGTATATGCCTGAGGAGTGGGATTGCTGGGTCATATGTTGGTCTTATTCCTAGCTTTTTAAGGAATCTCCATACCATTTTCCACAGTGGCTGTATCAATTTACATTCCCACCAATAGTGCAAGAGTGTTCCCTTTCCTCCACACCCTCTTCAGCATTTATTGTTTGTAGACTTTTTGATGATGGCCATTCTGACTTATTTAATTTATATGCAGACTACATCATGAGAAACGCTGGGCTGGATGAAGCACAAGCTGGAATCAAGATTGCCGGGAGAAATATCAATAACCTCAGATATGCAGATGACACCACCCTTATGGCAGAAAGCAAAGAAGAACTAAAGAGCCTCTTGATGAAAGTAAAAGAGGAGAGTGAAAAAGTTGGCTTAAAACTCAACATTCAGAAAACTAAGATCAAAGCATCTGGTCTCATCACTTCATGGCAAATAGATGCGGAAACAGTGGAAACAGTGATAGACTTTATTTTGGGGGCTCCAAAATCACTGCAGATGGTGACTTCAGCTATGAAATTAAAAGACACTTGCTCATTGGAAGAAAAGTTATGACTAACCTAGACAGCATATTAAAAAGTAGAGACATTACTTTGCCAACAAAGGTCTGTCTAGTCAAGGCTATGGTTTTTCCAGTAGTCATGTATGGAAGTGAGAGTTGGACTATAAAGAAAGCTGAGTGCCGGAGAATTGATGCTTTTGAACTGCAGTGTTGGAGAAGACTCTTGAAAGTCCCTTGGACTGCAATGCTAAATCCCCTGGACCAGTCCATTCTAAAGGAAATCAGTCCTGAATATTCGTTAAAAGGACTGATATTGAAGCTGAAACTCCAATACTTTGGCCACCTAATGCAAAGAACCGACTCATTTGAAAACACCCTGATGCTGGGAAATACTGAAGGCGGGAGGAGAAGGGGATGACAGAAGATGAGATGGTTGGATGGCAACACTGACTCAATGGACATGAGTTTGAGTAAACTCTGGGAATTGGTGATGGACAGGGAGGCCTGGCGTGCTGTGGTCCAAGGGGCTGCAGAGTCGGACACAACTGAGCAACTGAACTGAACTGACTGAGACCTGTGTTGGTATTAAAATAACTCATAACAGTTTTGTTGCACCCTATAGATTTTGGGAAGTTGTGCTCTCATTTTAATTTTTTTAACTATTTCCTGATTTCCTCTTTGCTTTCTTCATTTACTCATTAGTTTGGGTTTTTATGGTGTTGTTACTTAGTTATATGGTGTTTTTTTAGTTATATGTTTGTGTTTTTCTCATTTTATTTCCTATAATTGATTTCTGGTTTCATACCTTTGTGCTCCAAAAATGTAAAAAGCAATTTCTATACTTTTAAATTTGAGGCTTGTTTATTGGGCTATCATGTGATCTACCCTGGAGTATATATTCCATGTACACTATAAAAATATGTGTCATGTTATTTTTCTGAATTGAATCTCCTGTATGTATTTATTAAGTACAACTATTCTAATGTATCATTCAAGGCCACTGTTGATCTTCTGTCTAGATGATCAGTCCATTGATATAAATGGGATGTTAACATTTCCTGTTGTTTTTGTATTATTGTCAATGTCTCCCTTTATATAAGTCAATATTTGCTTTATCCTTTAGTTTCTCTTATCCTAGGCACATATATACTAGCAAATATATATATATATTAGTTTATACTCTTCTTGTGTTGATTCCTTTCACATTATATAATACCCTTGTTTGTCTCATGTAATAAAGATAAATTTGTTTTGAAGTCTATTTTGTTTGATATGGATACTGAAACCCCTCTTTTTTATAATATTCATATGCATAAAATATATTTTTGCAGTCCCTTACATTTATTCTTTGTGAAAAATTCAGCTCTGAAGTTAGTCTCTTATATAAAGCATATATGTGGGGGCTCAGTCACTCAGTAATGTCTAACTCTTTGCAACCCCATGAACTTTTTAGCGCACCAGGCTCTTTTGTCCATGAATTTTTCTGACAAGAATCCTGGAGCAGGTTGCCATTTCCTTTTCCAGTTGATTTTCCCAACCCAGGGATCTAAGCCACATCTCTTACATTTCCTGCGTTGGCAGGTGGATTCTTTACCTCTGCACCACTTGAGAAGCCCCAGCATTTATATGGGTTTTGTTTTCTTATCCTCTCAGCCACCCCGTGTCTCCTTATTGAATCATTTACTCCATTGGCAATTAAAGAAATTATTGATACATATGTAATTTTAAACATTTTATTACTCACTTTTCAGTTTTTTGGATAACATATGTCATTTGAGAAAAATTATTTTTAAGTAATCCATGTTGTACCAATTAATCAAAATTTCCAAGTCTTTCTTCTCTAAGGCTGGGAACAACTTTGTGAAAGTAGGAAAATATACAAATGAAAATGGAAAAATAGGGAAATGGACAAAAGAAATGAACAGAAAAAAAATTCATTAGAGAGGAAAACTTCAACAGGTGAGTATACAAATTGTTTAAAGTGTTGAAGTCAAAGAAATGGAAATTTTAAGAAATTAACAGAAGGAGCAAATTCAACATTCAGAATCTGATCACAGAATAGGAATCTCTTGTTTTAAGGCTTTGAGTCCTTCTTCAAGGACACTTCTGCAGACTCAGAATGATTTTCCTTTTTTTAACTGCCATCTGAATGAACCCTTTCAGAGCCCTCTTTATGTCCTTATTTCTCAGGCTGTAGATGAAGGGGTTCAGCATGGGTGCGACCACAGTGTACATCACCGAGGCTGTTGCACTTGAGTGGGAGCTGTGGGTAGCAGCAGAGCTAAGGTACACGCCTAGGCTTGAGCAATAATATAAGAAGACAACTAAAAGGTGAGACACACAGGTGGAAAACGCTTTATATTTCCCCTGAGGTGATGAGATTCCACGTGTGGAGAACAGTATCTTAGAGTAAGAGTAAAGAATACCAGCCAGGGGGCCACCCCCCAACAGCACTGCTGTAAAATACATAATTATGTCATTAAGGAAAGTGTCGCAACAGGCAAGTAGTACAACCTGTTTGATTTCACAGAAAAAGTGGGGGATTTCCAAGTCTGTACAGAAGGACAGCTGTAACACCAGTAAGCTTTCTAACAAGGAAAACAGGGCACTAATGAGCCAGCACACCAGCACCAGCAGTCCACAGAGCCGGGGGCTCATGATGACTGTGTAGTGCAGGGGGTGGCAGATGGCCAAGAAGCGGTCATAGGCCATCACAGTCAGCAGAAAATCATCCAGTGCTGCAAAGAGTATGTAAAAATACATCTGGGTGATGCACCCTCCATAGGATATAGCTTTATTCTGGATCTGTATATTTATTAACATCTTTAGGATTGTTGTGGTAGTGAAACAGATGTCAACAAAGGACAAGTTGGAGATGAAGAAGTACATGGGGGTGTGAAGATGAGAGTCTGAACTGACAGCCAGGATGATGGGCAGATTTCCAAACACAGTGATCAGATACATGGAGAGGAACATTCCAAATATGAATGGTTGCAGTTCTGGTTCCACTGATAAACCCTGAAGAAGAAATCCTGAATTTTGTGTATCATTTCCTGGTACCATGTGCTGGTGTTGATGACTAGGAATAAAAAAAATGCATATATGAATTTGCACAGATGGATATTATTCATTTGAAATGCTACAATGTATAAAGTAAGTATATGTATATGCATATAATATATATACACATACATACATGTATTGTCTGAATCCTCATATTTAATGGATGTTCTGTGACATCTCTGACTAGGAATTCTGTTAAAAAGAGGGGAAATATATAGACTTGAGTGGGAAAAAATATCTAAAGTTCTCAGGTGATCCTGGATTATTATGTGGAGAAATGTTTCAGACTTTCTCTCAAGGAATCATGCATTAAACAATTTTAATGAGAAATATTTTCATGCATTTGAGGAACATATGGTGAGTACTGACCATTTTCTAGGTTTAAGATGCTGAGAAACAGAAGCCAAAAGATATAAGGACAGTGAAAATGTATAAGAAAATAAGTATCATATATCATGTGACATAGTGACATATGTGAAGAAAGAAAAACAAGTATAAAAACAATGGATGAGGGTTTATCTATTACTGAGAGTTCAGGAAGATCTAAATATGATGAAGACAAAATTACAAAGTTGATAACAGTTATTAATATATATCCATCTAAAATAGAGGAACTGACATGTATAGTGCAGTTATTGAGACCTAATGGAGAAAAGTGACAGCAACACAATCATAGTAGAGGATTTTAATACCCTGCTGGCCACAATGAATAGATCATTGGAACATAAAGTTAACAGGAAACAATAGTCTTATATGAAACATTGGATCTGAAGGACATGATAGATTTTGTACAGAACATTCCATCCAAATACACATTCTTCTCAGGTGCAAAGCTTGGAAACTAGGCTTCTCAAGAAGCTTCCAAGTCTACTCTTGGAAGCTTCTCAAGAGTAGACCATATGTTGGAAAACACTACAAATCTTAACACATTTAGACAACTGAAATTATATCAAGCATTTTCTGATCATGATGGTATGAGACTACAAATCAACTATAAGGAAAAGCTGGAAATATATATGCACATGAAACAACATGCTACTTAACAGCATTTAGAATATTACAAATCAAACAAGTCATAATATTTATGCATATAAATGAAAATATGACATACTTAAATCTTTTTGATAAAAGTAGTAATAAGAGGGAATGTTACAGTAATTCCTACCTACCTCAAGAAACAAGGAAGATCTAAACAATCAAACTTTACATCTAAAGGCAATAGAAAAAGAAGAACAAAGAACCAAAAGTCAGTGAAAGAAAGAACATAGTAAAAGTCAGAACAGAAATACATGAAATGAAAATGAGTAAGATGATGGGGAAAAATCAATGATTTGGTTCAATCAAGCTGGTTCTTTGGAAAGATAAACAAAGGCAGACAAAACTTTACTAGATTCATTAAGAGAAAAGAAAAAAAAAAGAGTCTCTGATTAAAATCAGAAATAGGGACTTCCCTAGTGGTCCAGTGGTAGAGACTTTCCCTTCCTGTGCAGAGGGTACAGATTCAATGCTTGGTCATGGAACTAAGATCCCATATGCTTTGTGGCCAAAAAAACAAAACATAAAAACAGAAGCAATATTGTAACAAATTCAATAAAAACTTTAAAAACAATCTGCATCAAAAAAATCAGAAATAAAAGAACAGAAATAGCAATAAATACACTATAAGTACAAAGGATTATGAGACTATTATGAACAGCTATAAGCCAACAAATTGGGCAAACTAGAAAAAATAAGATCTTAGACTCACACAACTATAAACTGAAGGTATATAAAGTTTGAATAGACCAATTATTAGTACAGGTATTAAAGCAGTAATCAAAAAGCTCCTTAAAAATGAAAGGTTTAGGATAATAATTTCAAGGGTGAATTCTACAAAACATTCAAAGATTTAATACTTATCCTCACCAAATTCTTCCCAAAAAATTAAAGGAGAGAAGATCATCCTTACTAATTTTATGAGGCCAAATTTACCCTTTTGCAAAACCGGACCATGAAAACAAGGAAAATACGAAAATTATAGTCCACTATATCTGATAAATGTAGAGCCAAAAGTCTCAACAAAATATTAGTAACTGAATACAACAATACCTTTAAAGGACTAAACACCATATCAAGTGAGGTTTGTTCCTGGGATGCAAGGACAGTATAACATCTTAAAGGTAATCAACATGAAAAACCATGAGAAACTAATGAAAAACAAATATCATATGATCAACTCAACAGATGCAGAAAAGATGATGATGTTGAAAGGGTGTTCAAAAATTCAATACCCCTTTATGATAAAAACTCTCAATAAAGTGAATATAGAAAGAATGTACCTCAGCATAATAAAAGTCATCTATGACAAACCCACTGCTAACATCAGAATCAATGCTGAAGTACTAAGTGCTGGTTCCCTAAGGTCAGGAAGGTGACAAAAATGCCCACTCTCCCCATCTTTATTCAGGATAGTCTTGGAGTCCTAATCAGAGCACTCAGCAAAAAAATAAATAAAAGACAATTGAATTAGGAAGGAAAAAGTAAAACTATCACTATTTGCAGATAACATGATTTTATTTGTAGAAAACCCTAAAACCATTAGAAATAATAAATATGGTGACATTATGGCGTATAAAATCAACATATAAAATTTTGTTTCTATACACTAACTGTGAACTAAAAGGAAAATAAATTAAGAATACCATCCTATTTAAAACTGCAACAAAATGTTATAAAAAATAAACTCAGAATAGATTAAATTCTTGAATATTAGACATGATAAACCATAAAACTTCTGGAAGAAAACACAGACTATCACCTCAGGTCCATTAGAATGGCTATTACCAAAAAAAAAACAATAACAAGTTTTGAAAAGACTGGGGAGAAAAGGTAAACCTTATACACTATTGGTGGGAATGTAAATTGGTGGTGCCACTATGAAAAATAGCATGGAGGTTTCTCAAATTTTAAAAATAAAACTACCGCATCATTTAGCAATTCTACTTCTGGATATTTATGCCCCTCCTCCCCAAAAAACCCTCAAACACTAATTTGAAAAGATATATGCATGCCAATATTAACTACAGCATTATTTACAATAGCCAAGATATGGAAGCAACCTGAGTGTGTATTGACAGATGAATGGATAAAAAAAATGTGGTATGTATCTACAATGGAGTATTGCTTGGCTAAAATAAAAGAAAAACTACTGACATTTTTTTTTACAAAGGTCCATCTAGACCTCGAGGGTATGATGGAAGGAAATAAGTCAGAGGCAAAAAGACAGATACCATATGATTTCAGCCATGTGTGGTATATAAGAAAAAAAAATTAAATAAGTGAACAAACCAATTCACATAAAAAGAAACACTTAGATATAGAGAACAGAATAGTTCCCAGAGGAGAGAGGAGGGGGAGGTAAAATGAATAAAGATGAACAACTATGTGGTGATAGTTGGGAACTAATATTTTGGTAGTGAATACAGTGTAGTAGAACTCAAAATATAATGTTGTATATGTAAAAACTACATAATGTTATAAACCAATGTCACTTCAATTAAAAAAGAATGTAGAAATAGTACACAATTCCAATTGATAATTCTCTCAAGGACATGTCAACATGAAGATCTATATTTATATGCCCATTTTATGTCTAGTATTTAAGGAAACATAAAAAAGATTCAAAAATGGAAAGTGAAAGAAGAGATCTACACATCAGAGATAAAATGATCTAGAATGCTCAGGTAGTTTCTGAGAGATTATGATGAGAGTTACTCTTTTCTGGTTCTGGCAGCATTCCAAACTATATCCCCTAAATGCATAGAAGACCTAATAAAAGGAGGAAAAAAACTCACAATTTATTCTTCAGAGAAACAAGGAATATTTTATAACGTTATGACCTTTTATTGATTAAATATTCTGTTAGATAAATTCACCTAGGAAATAAATTCTCAATTTACAGCAGAAAATATACAAGGTAAAATAACTATTGAACATTTTTAAAGATGAAAGATGAAAATATGAGAGATTTTTTAAATGGTATTATATGCAAATTTGGGGTATCAGAAAACTGAGCGTTGAATCCTGGATCTACCACATGCTAATTGCTTTTCCATGAGAAGCCAACTGAACCACTGTAAGTGTTGATATTTTCTTTTCTTTATTTACTTTTAAGCCTACAGCACCCAGTATTCCCAGGTGGTTTCCCATCATCCAAGTACCAACCAGTCCTAACCCTGCTTAGCTTCTGAGATCATAAAAGGTCAGGTGCATTTCGTATGGTATTGCTGTTGACTAACAATTCTCTTTCAAATAGTAAGCAGAACAATATTTGACTTTCTGTTAAACTTCTTACACTCTCAGGAAACTTAACCATAAAATGCTCCTGTGTACAGCCCAACCCTGAACACTGCTGTTTCGATTATGAGTATTATATCTTTGACCAAAGAGTTTGGTGGTTTTGAGTTCACATATTTACCTAAATGGTATATTAATGATCACTTATGCAAAACACATTCTGTATGCTAACATTATAAAATAAAGTTCCATTAAAAATATAGATTTGGGGCTTCCCTGATGGCTCAGGGGTAAAGAATCTGCTTGCCAATGCAGGAGACACAGTTTCAATCCCTCGTCTGGGAAGACATCCCACATGCCATGGAGCAACTAAACCTATGCCCACAACTATTGAGCCTGTGCTCTAGAGCTCAGAAACCGCAACTGCTCAGGCCATGAGCTGCGACTACCGAAGCCTGCGGGCCCTGGAGCCAGTGCTCTGCAACAAGAGAACTCACTGCAGTGAGAAGCCCGCATACCCGCAATTAGAGAGTAGCCCCTGCTCACCACAACTGGAGAAAAGCCCGCACAGCAATGAGGAACCATAAATAGTGAGCAGAGTAGTATCCATTGTCTGGAGGTGCTTGACATATGTATTCAATGTACGTAAAAATCTCAGAATAGTTCCCTTCTGGCAATAAATGAAAGGTATTCAACTGTTGATGAGATGGGCCTGATTTTTTTCTTCTACCTTTCAAATGTCACCATTGCTTCCCCACCTCTAGACAGTGAAATGATTGTAAAGCTTGTTAGCATACCACTTTTTTTCATATTAAGTACAATTTGTTTCCCATATGAATAACTAATTTTTGGGTGCTCCAAAATCACTGCATATGGTGACTGAAGCCATGAAATTAAAAGACACTTGCTCCTTGGAAGAAAAGTTATGACCAACCTAGACAGCATATTTAAAAGCAGAGATGTTACTTTGCCAACAAAGGTCCATCTAGTCGAAGCTGTGGTTTTTCCAGTAGTCATGTATGGATGTGAGAGTTGGACTATAAAGAAAACTGAGCACTGAAGAATTGATGCTATTGAACTGTGGCATTGGAGAAGACTCTTGAGAGTCCCTTGGACTGACAGGAGATCCAACCGTTCAATCCTAAAGGAATTAAGTCGTGAATATTCAGTCCTGAATATTCACTAATGCTGGAGCTGAAGCTACAATACTTTGGCCACCTGATGTGAAGAACTGACTCACTGGAAAAGATCATGATGCTGGGAAAGATTGAAGGCAGGAGGAGAAGGGGCCGACAGAAGATGAGATGGCTGGATGGCATCACTGACTCAATGGACATGAGTATGAGCAAGCTCTGGGAGTTGGTGATGGACAGGGAAGCCTGGCGTGCTGCAGTCCATGGGGTAGCAAAGAGTTGGACACAACTGAGCAACTAAACTAAACTGAACTGAACTGAGACAACTGTGAATTCTTTGCCTTAGGAACTGATGTTGCAAACTACTTCATCTCCCTTAGTCTGAGTCTTTCTAATAAACACACAAACATATTCAATTTCACCCCATCTTAAATATTTAAAAAGTGACTTCAATACAGTGCACAAGTCTTCAAACTTAATACTCTAGTTTATAATTCCCCTTAACTGTAAACCTCCTCAACTGTGTTCTAATTTTACTGGAACCATTTTATGCTTCCTTTCCTTCTTCATCCTCATTAAACTGAACTTCCTTCCCAGCTATTAGTTATAACAGTGACCCTCATATTTCTGAGTTGAAAAGACATTTCTTTTTTAGGTATATATACATACATATACATATATAGATAGATAGATAGATAGATAGATAGATAGATAGATAGATAGATAGATATAGATATATATAAATTAATTGTAGATGAATTAGTCTACCTAACAAAGAAACATGACAATCTCTCATCTCAGGGCTAGGGTTGTTTGGGTCTCAGGTGAACTTAGGTAAAAATTTTCTGGTCCATTTCCCTCTGAACCTTTCTTCACATACCTACTGAGTTCTCAGATGTACCTGGGTAATGTCTGTAACAGGAGAATCTCTGTGCAGATGTCTGAATTACTCTCTGGGTAATTAATGATGGAAGTTGAAGCTCTGTTCCCAAACAGGCCAATAGGAAGGACTAAAACATTGGTTTCTGAGCTGCAATAGGGACTCCAAATGCAACAACCAAGTCCTTCCAGTACCACGGATTTACACATTGTGGGGCTGTAGTAGAAATAGTTATAGCTCCCTAGGATGCTCATTAGGCACTGTTTCCATTGTTACTCCCACCTCTGAGCACATGAATTCCCTGTGGGAACACTGGTGTGAACGCAAAGAAAATGATTCCTGTTCATTCTCTGTTCCCAGGAGATCAGATTAGAAGTCAGGTGAATCTAGTCTTTATTCTTCCTTCTCCATGAACTCTCCTGCATTCCACAGGTTTCAGCTCTTTACAGCTTATTGAGAGAATTAATTCGTATGTAGATTGATAAGGAGTCTGGCACCCTCGAGGAGTTGAAAGGGGTCCAGCGGAGATAAGAACAAACTTTTTTTCTACATTTCTGCCTCTTAGTCACACAAGACATTTTTTTCTTAAACTCTGAGTTGTTATGGCAACAAACTACTTCTTCTAAAACTAACTTTCTTTAAGCCCAGAGCTATTGATTACACAACAAAATAACTCATCTTGCTCAGTTCAGTTCAGTCGCTCAGTCGTGTCCAACTCTTTGTGACCCCATGAATCACATCACGCCGGGCCTCCCTGTCCATCACCAACTCCCGGAGTTTACTCAAACTCATGTTCATCGAGTCGGTGATGCCATCCAGCCATCTCATCGTCCCCTTCTCCTCCTGCCCCCAATCCCTCCCAGCATCAGGGTCTTTTCCAATGAGTCAACTCTTCACATGAGGTGGCCAAAATATTGGAGTTTCAGCTTCAGCATCAGTCCTTCCAATGAACACCCAGGACTGATCTCCTTTAGGATGGACTGGTTGGATCTTCTTGCAGTCCAAGGGACTCTCAAGAGTCTTCTCCAACACCACAGTTCAAAAGCATCAATTCTTTGGCACTCAGCTTTCTTCACAGTCCAACTCTCACATTCATACATGACCACTGGAAAAACCATAGCCTTGACTAGACAGACCTTTGTTGGCAAAGTAATGTCTCTGCTTTTTAATATGCTATCTAGGTTGGTCATAACTTTCCTTCCAAGAGTAAGCGTTTTTTCATTTCATGGCTGCAATCACCATCTGCAGTGATTTTGGAGCCTCAAAAAGTAAAGTCTGACACTGCTTCCACTGTTTCCCATGTATTTGCCATGAAGTGATGGGACCAGATGCCATGATCTTAGTTTTCTGAATGTTGAGCTTTAAGCCAACTTTTTCACTCCCCTCTTTCACTTTCATCATGGGTATGTTTTTTCTTAAGCTGCATACTAATGATTATATAACAACAATGTATCTTGCTTGAGAACATGTTTCTCCTTAAGAACCTTCTGACTAATTCTGTTACCTTAAAATGTATGTCCTGGGTGTGGGTCTGGTAAGACCTTGCCAACCTTGAGGCATTCTTTTGATCTATTGTTAGTAACCAATTAAAAAAACTATATAGCTCCCTTGCTAAAGACTAGTGATGGGGCACTCTGCCCTCTTCTGATGTCTATGTTAGAAGCATTCTCTATCCCTTCTTCACCAATAAAGCTTTTGCCATATGAAGCTCTGAGTGACTGAAGCCTCGTCTCTGGTCCTGTAGCAAAATTCTCTCCTTTGCAGATCACAAATCTGACACAATTCACCATTATCATTATCCCAACCTTCAGTTACTGTTTCTTCCAAATCCAAGACTGATGACCTGTGTTTACTAGGTCCCATGAACTTCCAAAATATTGACTTGTGACAGGGATATCTCCCAATATCTCTAGAAAATTAGTATTCCTCTCCTCAACAAGAAACCTATGCGCACATAAATTAACCAAATATAAAACACCCAGTTGGTTAAAACAATAAAACAAAAAACTCTTTATCTTTTTAACAAATGGAAAAATGGGAATAAAAACACTATGACCTCACTATACAAAAAGAAAGGACTCCTAGAGACAATTTACAGTGGAGAAAATATGTATCTAACAAACCCAAAAATACATTCAGCTTCACAGATAACAAAATAAATGGAAAGTAAACATATTATACAATTTCCTTTCATGTGAACACCCACAATGAGATGTGTGTCTTGAGAGGTGTGTCTCAAGAACTGTTATTGCAAGAATACATTTTCAGGCATTCCTTGGACTGGGTTTTCCTCATTAATATGTAAACAGTCAAATATGCGCTGTCTTAAAGCTAAAAAGAAATCTCATCACTTCATTGTGTATCTCTCCTCAGCTAAAAGGATATTTCTCTATTCCAGTTAACTGCAAATGTCCTTGAACTTATATTCTACTTTTACTGAAATCACTGCACCCCTACCATTCATTCTTTTAATCCGGCTTCCATTCAACTTTCAACATTGACCCTGCATTGCAGAGTATAATATTCCATTCTCTTTGGGCATAATAAATAAATATATTAGTTAATTAATGAGGCAATCAAGCAAAAAGCCACAATAATTTTCATGCTCGAGGTTAGGCAGGAATGGATCTCAAATGACCTCAGGTAAACATTCTTGGATATCATTTTCTCTGACCCAGTCCTATAGCATCTATGGGCTCTCGGACTCACCTGGTAAGCAGAGACTTGACTTTGCTGACAAAGGTCTGTGTAGTCAAAGCTATGGCTTTTCCAGTAGTCATGTACGGATATGAGAGTTGGACCATAAACAAGGCTGAGCACCAAAGAACTGATGCTTTCAAACTGTGATGTTGGAGAAGACTTCTGAGAGTCCCTTGGGTTCCAAGGAGATCAAACCAGTTTCCTAAAGGAAATCAACCCTAAATATTCATTGGAAGGACTGATGCTAAAGCTGAAGTGTCAATACTTTGGCCACCTGATGCAAATAGCTGACTCATTGGAAGAGACCCTGATGCTGGGAAAGATTGAAGGCAGGAGGAGAAGGGGACGACAGAGGACAAGATGGCTGTTTGGTGTTACCAACTTGATGGACATGAGTTTGAGCAAACTTTGGGAGATGGTGAAGGACAGAGAAGCCTGGTATGCTGCAGCCCATGAGGTCTGCAAAAAGTTGCACACGACTGTGCAACTGAATAACAGCAACACACTTTTTATTAATCTGTTATTCTTAAGGTTTACAAATTTCCTTCCATATATTGTCTTTTCTCTTGCTGCTTTTATTCAAAATAGTATTGGAAGTTCTAGTCAGAGAAATGGTGCAAGGAAAAGACAAAATATCTTTAAATTGGAAGGAAGAAGTAAAACTGTAACCAGGTATAGATAACATAATTTTATGTTTAGAAAATGCTAGATACCACCAAAAAATTGTTAAACATGAATGAAGTCAACAATGTGCAGAACAGAAAATCAGTTGCAAACCTGTTGCACTTCTATACATTAGCTACAAACTATCAAAATAGAAATTAAGAAATAATCCCTTTTACAATTACATCAAAAAAATTAAATACCTAGGAATATATTTAACTGGGGAGGCATAAGATTTGTACAATAAAATTATAAGATATTGATGAATGAAATTGAAGGAGACACAAATTAATGGAAAGATATACCCTGCTCATAGCTGAAAGAATGAATACTATTTAAATGTCCATATTACCCAAAGAGCAATGGGCGATATGAGATCTCTAGTCTGCCTGTTTATGTTTATGTACACATTGTATATGAGTTATCTCTACTTCTAAAAAGTAATATCAAAATTAAGACCACAGAAAGAGAAAAGTGTGGCCACAATATCCTTTAGACCCCAGAGAAAATTGGCTAAGACAAAATTTCTTTTGCAATTACAAACCAGTTCTTTTTGCATATGCAATTAAAAACAGCTAGCTTGTTGAAAACATGCCTAGAAAAAAACCTTAACATTAACTCTTATGATGTCCTTGAGATACACAGCCCACCTTGCCTGATATTTAAACATCCCGCCAAAAAACAGAGGAAGTAGGTCTGGCTTACAGGTGACTGTTTTTGAATGGAAAAAGATACAGAAAGTTAAAAAAAAGTGGGGGGGGGGGGGCTTGTGAAAAGTGGAACCCAAAGGAAAGAATTTTGTCCATGGTACAAGTTTTCTTGAGATGTTGAACTTTGCCTGTGAAACCTTCCATTGTTATTTTGGCTAAGTGAATAACATTTAAATCAAACAGTCAAGGCTATGGGAGATCCAAGACAGCTACTTGGCTTTTCCCAGCCCCCTGACAAACCTCATTTTTATTTGATGGGATAAAGCCTTCCCTGATCAAGAGGTTAACACCCTCACAATAAAAAAAAATTTTTTTACTCATGTTCAGGCCACTATTGATATAACAAGATGAGGTCCCCTCATGTTATCAATCAATAATACCTGCCCTAACCTTGGCCATAAAAAATATTTTCCACTATTACTCAAGTTCAATCAGAGCAACAAACAAAATTTCAACCAAGGAGTAAAATCTCCCACAGTTATGGGATGGATTTAGTTAACATTAGGCTATAGTAATTTAAACTTAAAGGCTCTTCTATACTGGGAACAAATCATACTAAGGATAATCAGTCTAGTAACACTAGAAAATAGTGTGGGTGCCTTATGGACAATACCAATATATAGTTTCCCTAAGAAATAAGGATTGGTATAGAACAAACTAAGTCAGATGACTTGGGTATATACTGGAATATACTGGGCTACACCTAATGGAAGTTCTTTATGGAAGTTCTTTACTTATGACCTTACTATTACTGCTAGCTACATATATTGCCTGTTTCATAAAGGGTTGTCCCTTACCTTATCAAGTGTGTGACTGAGCCACTGATAAAATGATAATATACAATTAATATGAGATCAATGATTGTAACAGTGTAACTCTAGATATGAGAAGAAACAACAAAAGGGAATATCTTCCTGGACCACAAGAGACCAGTAAGTACAAGCAGTCCAGAGAATTTTGAATACTCTTTTATGGCCTATTCTAGTAACAGCACATTGAGTGGCCTGTCAATGAAATCTTCACAAGACCTGGGAATGACCATTCCTAGCACCATGGGACAAAATGGTCATGTAATGCCCCCAAGCCAATGCCCCCATCAGATTCATGACCTTGAAGGGGCTCTGCCAATTAGAAATTGGCACTTGCCATCTATCTTTACAAAGTTTAAATCATGGCCACTGAAGCAGCTCACCTTCAGTACTCCCTGAAAGGAATTCAGTGTGGAAATTAGGAATGAGGCACTCTGTGCTCTGGAAAAACTGCCTGAAAAGGTCTTCAGATAGTTAGACACTTTCAGGAGATTTTTATGAGCCCTGATTCTTGCATCTTCTCATACCTAGAGAGACACTAACATCGTCGACAGGGACAGTTGTTTTGGCTACTAAGGAAAAATCACAATTAAAGTCAAAATAGAGTAGCTATGAAAATCAGTAGGTGACACTATGGTGTGATTTCAGACAAGTCCTTGTTTTGTTAAGAACTTGAGTTTTCTGAGCTGTGTCAGACTTAAGATGCCATCAGACATTCTAAAAACAAAATCTGCCAGCAGCAGGTGACTACAACCTTATTTTTAAAAGGTCTTTTCTTGTAACTGTTATATATTTTAACAATGAAATTGCTCTAGATCATATGTTGGGGGGAAAAAATGCATAATGACCCATAGCCACATTAAAGGTTAAGACCTACTTAGATAAACCTAGATAACTGGCTACCTGGCTACAAGTCTTCTCCAAGTGTTAAATATAAATTAAGATTCAGACTTAAATCTTAGGCTTAACTTTCTCTATTTTGTCTATTAATGTTCAGGTTGCCATTCCTTCAATTACTTCTGAGTCCAAATGGCTCCATTCCTTTGGAGAGGATGACCCAAGCACTGACCCTACCTGGACCACAATCAAAATTGTCACCAAACATAACTTGGTTCTTATTCTCTCTTTGACCCCTAGTTACAATAACTCTTTTACTGATTTATAACCTCTGTTTTTTAAAAAATATCTGTTAAGTTTTATCTCCCTCAGATGACAACACATTTACATCAAGATAATCATGATGCAGAAAGAAAATCCATGCCCCCAAAAGATTACAGCTATTCCTCTGAACAGATCCTGCAGGAATATCCACAAAAGTCACCCTGGGAACCCTTAATAAAACAAGGTGAAAGCTCTGTGACCCTAACTAAGTAGGGTCTACGAGCAGAAGACTGTCCATCTGTCCTTCATAACCTCAATTAAGATTTCTTGGGGTTCACGTCTCTCAAGGAATACTTGAAGTAGGAGATAGATGGGCCAGTGGGCTGAACTGCTGGTGATTGTCAAACAAAGCAAAACTGAAGTTTTGTCCTCAGACAGATAAGAACACCACCTAGTTCCCTTCCTCCAGTGATAATGGAGGGAATACACTGACAGGGGGGATTTTGTTGCAGTGAAAAGGGAAAAAGAGGAATGAGTTTTTCCCTTTCCTGAGAACAAAGAAGATAAAGAGAACAGTAAGCAGGCCTGAACATTCCCCGTGTTTTACTTACCTACTCCTAATTCTGAATGTCTGTAACTAAGCTTGCTTTTCTGCCCCTTAACTCTGCGGAAGCTACAGTTCACATTTTTCCCTTTAATGTGTGCTAAATACATCCCCTATCTGGTGTTTACCTTTACAACACCCTTCCCCTTGTAGTTACATATCAGAAAGAAGGCCTCAAAGCTACCAAATGGCCACACTCAATTACTGGGTTACTGACACCAGTTTATGACTGTCTTTGAAACAATGCAAGAGGAAGAAATCAAGATCCTATCACCTTTATTCCCCATCACAGACTCCTGACTGCAAGTCCTTGCCTTATATAAGCCCTTAGACTCCTCATGAAGGTGGGGGTGGGGGGCACAGTTCTTGAGGCAAGAGCCTACTGTGTTCCCCTGTCTGCCAGTTGAGAATTAAAGCCACCTTTTTGTTTCCTCCAAACTTTGTCTCTGTATTTTTTCATTCGGCTTCAGTGGGCAGAGAAGGCCAAGATTTTGGTCAGTGACAATTTCTGAAGAAGAAATTTGGAAAACCCTGAAGCTAACTGACAAAATTCAAAAGAGATAGAGTCTTGGAGCTTCTCTTGTACTGGGACTTTGATTTCAGCTATTGTTTCTAGTGTAGAAAAGAGTGAGCATTTTAATCACAGGAGAATTTGAAAAAAAAAAAAAAAAAAAACCTGACAAATAGCAGGAGGATTTGGCTAGGAGGAGCCCCTGTGGGGAAAATCCACCCAGTACAGTCTTAGAGCCTGGCACTGGGACCCCTACTCTGGACCCAATGCTTTGAGGGCCCTCTTTGGTCCTCATCCAACTGCTCCTGTCTCCACCAGGTGAGAAGCTCTTGAGGTCCATGGAGCTTGCCACGTTGAGCCCTGGCTCCTTCTCCCTTAGATGCCATACCTAGGTCCCCTGTACCATGATTCCCTGCCCTAATGGCACTGATCTTGCTTCCTGGGTCTACAAGAGCTATTCCTAGATGTTATCCTCTGAAGTGCAGCTGAGCCAAAACAGGGAGATGTTGAATGAAAGAGGACGCTGTTTGCTCTGGTGGATGGTGGAGACTGCACCTAGATGTGCAGTATGGGAACTTGACTGAACTGGAGAAGTCTCTCATACAGGAGGGAATAGGGTCTAGGTGGAGACAGCACAAGCTGTAATCAAGATTTCTGGGAGAAATATCAATAACCTCCAATATTCAGATGACACCACTTTTATAGCAGAAAGCAAGGAGGAACTAAAGAGACTCTTGATGAAGGTGAGAGAGGAGAGTGAAAAAGCTGGCTTGAAACTCAACATTCAGAAAATGAAGATCATGGCATCCAGTCCCATCATTTCAAGACAAATAGATGGGGAAAGAATGGAAATAGTGACAGACTTTATTTTCTGGGGCCCCCAAATCACTGTGGATGGTGACTGTGTTACTGAGTCCAGGCTTGCTCTGGACTTGCTCTGGCAAGACAGGCCAGTGAATCCAAGGGATGAGGTGTTGAGGCAAGGAAAATGACTTGAATCAAGAAGCTAGCAGACCAAGACAGCAGGTTAGTGCCTCAAAATAACCATCTTATTGGGGTCTGGATGCCAGGTTCTTTTATGCCAGAGAGAAAGAAGCAATGAGGAAGTAAAGTCAAAAGGCAGAATAGAGAGTGAGAGGCCGTGGGGAAGTAAACTGAAAGGGTCTTCAGTCTTCCAAAACATCTCCAAGAGAATGGCCAGCCTTTGGAAGGGGTGTGTTCATCTCTCCTGTTCACAGGTGGGCAGGTACAAACTATCTCTCCATGAGCTGAGCAGTGGCATTTTAGTTTACAGTCAAGCAGAGAGGCAGAGTCCTCCAGACAAGCCATTGATGGTGACCTGGAGAGAACTGTTTCTGTGTTGGGGGTGGGAGGGTTGGTATGGTGCGAGGGGAGGAGCCAGGTTATATAGAAGCTTGCAAAAAAGGGCATGTAATCCGAATATTAAAAGATTAATTAAGAAAAACTATAACTGGGAAGGGTTTTGAATTCATCCTGGCTTTGCTTCTGTGACTTTATCCCTTAGCTTGTCGCTTTTATTACTGTAGGCATACAAAACGGCCTACCTCAGGGAGATAGCCTGACCCTGCCTACCTGGGGTTTCCCAGGTGACTCTGTGGTAAAGAATCCACCTACCAGCTTTTTCTCAAGGACACAGGTGTTGTGAAAACCATCATTAAACCTAAGTGAAAATGGGAAAGGAAAAGACCCACATCAACATCACTGTCATTGGGCACGTAGATTCAGGGAAGTCTACCACGACTGGCCATCTGATCTACAGATGTGGCGGGATCGACAAGAGAACAATTGAAACGTTCGAGAAGGAGGCTGCCGAGATGGGAAAGGTTCTTCAAGTATGCCTGGGTCTTGGAGAAACTGAAAGCTAAACGTGAGCATGGTATCACCACTGATATATGCCTGTGGAAATCTGAGACCAGCAAGTACCATGCTACCATCTTTGATGCCCCAGGACACAGAGACTTCATCAAAAACATGATTACAGGCACATCCCAGGCTGACTGTGCTCTCCTGATTGTTGCTGCTGAGGTTGGTGAATTTGAAGCCAGTATCTCCAAGAACGGGCAGACCCACGAGCATGCCCTTCTGGCTTATACTCTGGGTGTGAAACAACTAATTGTTGGAGTTAACAAAATGGATTCCATGGAGCCACCCTACAGCCAGAAGAGATACAAGGAAATTGTCAAGGAAGTCAGCGCCTACATTAAGAAAATGGGCTACAACCCTGACACAGTAGCATTTGTGCCAATTTCTGGCTGGAATGGTGACAACATGCTGGAGCCAAGTGTTAACATGTGTGGTTCAAGGGATGGAAATTCACCCATAAGGACAGCATTGCTAGTGGAACCACCCTGCTTGAAGCTCTGGATTGCATCCTCCCACCAATTCAACCAGCTGACAAATCCTTGTGTTTGCCCTCCCAGGATGTGTATAAAATTGGTGGTATTGGTACTGTCCTTGTGGGTCGAGTGGAGACTGGTGTTCTCAAACCTGGCATGGTGGTCACCTTTGCTCCAGTCAATGTAACAACCAAAGTGAAGTCTGTAGAAATGCACCATGAAGCATTGAGAGAAGCCCTTCCTGGGGACAATGTGGGCTTCAATGTCAAGGACGTGTCTGTCAAAGATGTTCATCGTGACAAAGTGGCTGGTGACAGCAAAAAGGGACCCACCAATGGAAGCAGCTGGCTTCACAGCTCAGATGATTATTTTGAACCATCCAGGCCAAATCAGTGCTGGGTATGCACCTGTGCTGGATTGTCACACAGCTCACATTGCTTGCAAGTTTGCTGAGCTGAAGGAGAAGATTGACCATCATTCTGGGAAAAAGCCGGAAGATGGCCCTAATTCTTGAAATCTGGTGTTGCTGCCATCATTGATATGGTTCCTGGTAAGCCCATGTGTGTCAAGACCTTCTCTAACTATCCTCTCCCGGGCTGTTTTGCTGTGCGTGACATGAGAGATGGTCGCTGTGGGTGTCATCAAAGCAGTGGACAAGAAGGCAGCTGGAGCTGGCAAAGTCACCAATTCTACCCAGAAAGCTCAGGTTAAATGAGTATTATCCCCAATACCTGCCACCCCAGTCTTAATCAGTGGTGGAAGAACAGTCTCAGAACTGTTTGTCTCAATTGGCCATTTAAGTTTAATAGTAAAATACTGGTTAATTATAACAATGCATCTTCCTTCAGAAGGAAAGGAGAATGTTTTGTGCACTGTATGTTTTGTGTGTGGCAGTTTATTAGTTTTTAAAATCAGTGCTTTCTAAAGAAAACAACTTGATCAAAAATCTGTCACAGAATTTGAGACCCATTAAAAAATGTATGAGGAAAAAAAATCCACCTACCAAAGCAGGAAACACAGGAGATGTGGGTTCAGTCCCCGGGTTGGGAAGATCCCCTTGGAGAAGGATATGGCAACCCACTCCAGTATTCTTGCCTGGAAAATCCCATGGACAGAGGAGACTGGCAGACTGCAGTCCATGGGGTCTCAAACAGTCAGAGGCAACTGAGCATGCCTGTTCAACTCAGCCCACCAGTGAACAAAATAAAACTAACATATCCCCCTGCCTGAGGCTTGCAGCTCTAGAAGATACTTGCAAGAATTGAATGGTCTTTTTACTTTGTTTCCTCACCTCCTCTATCTCTGATCCATAAAAGAACCTGGCATCCAGGCCCCAACAAGGTGGGTTTTTTGAGCCTTATTTTGAGCCACTAGCCTGCCGTCTTCTTGGTCAACCAGTTCCCAGAATAAAGTGCCTTCTTTATCTCAACACCTCGTCCCTAGGATTTATTGGTCTATCCTGGGGTGAGCAAAGCAAACTTGGACTCAGTAACAAAACCAGATCTCTCGTGTTAAGGGATTTAGCACTCTGATGCTTAAGCTGAAGCTCCAATACTTTGGCCACATAATGCGAAGAGCCGACTCATTAGCAAAGACCCTGATGCTGGGAAAGATTGAGGGCAGGAGGAGAAGGGGACAGCAGAGGATGAGATGTTTGAATGGCATCACCAATTCAATGGACATGAGTTTGAGTAAGCTCTGGGAGATGGTGAAGGACAGGGAAGTCTGGCATGCTGCAGTCACAGAGAGTTGGACACAACTAAACGTATGGGAAAATGCAAGTGTCCAGGTTTACTGAAATCATTTCTTTCATATGTATCTCAGCTATCTGGAACCAAGTCCTGCTTTTTGATTGTTCTCATCCTTAATTCCTCATTTACCATAAGGGGTAGTGGGCATGGCAGTTGGCTGCCTCTTATGTTTCTCACACCCTACCCTAGGTCCTCAGCCCTGGCTGATGGCTGCCAGATAGCTGGTATTGTTTCACCTGGGCTCAGAAATTTACATTTGGAAGGCTGGAATCCCTGATGACTGTGGCATGGCTTTTTTATTAGTATAGCAGAAAATATTTTATTTCACAAAAATATTTCATTTCACAACCAGCAAGAGGCGAAAAGTGAGGGGGACCCCAGGTACATGCCAATGCTTGTATGATCCTGGAAAGCTACCAAGAGACCCAACTCTGGAGTACAGAACCAAGAATAGATTTTAAAACCATCAGTTCAGTTCAGTTCAGTTCAGTTGCTCAGTCCTGTCTGACTCTGTGACCCCATGGACTGTAGCACACCAGGCTTCCCTGTCCATCATCAACTCCCGGAGCTTGCTCAAACTCGTGTCCATCAAGTCAGTGATGCCATCCAACTATCTCATCCTCTCTCAGCCCCTTATCCTCCCACCTTCTATCTTTCCCAGCATCAGGGTCTTTTCCATTGAGTCAGTTCTTTGCATCAGGTGGCCAAAGTATTGGAGTTTCAGCTTCAGCATCAGTCCTTCCAATGAATATTCAGGACTGATTTCCTTTAGGATGGACTGGTTGGGTCTCCAAGGGCCTCTCAAGAGTCTTCTCCAATACCACAGTTCAAAAGTATCAATTCTTCAGCGCTCAGCTTTCTTTACAGTCCAACTCTCATTTCCATACATGACCACTTTACTGACTAGATGGACCTTTGTCAGTAAAGTAAGGTCCCTGCTTTTTGGCATGCTGTCATAGCTCTTCTTCCAAGGAGCAAGCACCTTTTAATTTCATGGCTGCAGTCACCATCTGCAGTGATTTTGGAGTCCAAGAAAATAAAGTCTGTCACTGTTTCCATTGTTTCCCTATTTATTTTCCATGAAGTAATGGGACCGGGTGCCATGATCTTAGTTTTTTGAATGTTTCTTATAGACATGTACATAAATCCCATCCCCTAGAGGGTCAGTTGACTTCCCTCCTCAACCAGGAGACAATTTTGCCTCCATTTACACATTGATTTCACTATTTCTTATCTATAATTATGTTTGTTCTTTGTCCTATGAATTGGCTTTGACATCTTTGTTATTCTTTGCCTTATTAACAATGAGTCAAATAAAATTTTCATATCTATGAGAGTCATGATTTTACCTTTTTTTTTTGAGAATTATCTTTTAATGAGACAACTGCAGCGACGTTTGTGGTGATAAAACAAAACAAAGTATCAAATCAACTGTGAGTCTCAAATGACAGGTGAGTGGTTAAGTGGCTCATAAAACTGCCAGTTAATGGAATGAAAACAGTAAAATCTATGTGATCCACTTGAAAGATGTTTTTATATCTATATCCACTTGTGGTAGGATCTCATTTTTATTTTTAAAAAGGAAAAAATTAGTGTGTGTATATCTATGTATTTTTCTATGAGTAAATTAAGTTGTGGACAGAAACACACTACTAATGTTGTTTATCTCATGTTGAGTTGAGTTTGCTTAACATGAGGCTTTGTGATTAATCCAGTTAATATATATAAATATATATTCAAGGTAATATATATTCATATATATAATATATATGTCTTATATATATATAAATCTTTCGAGTTAACTGTTACAAACAGCATACTTAACTTTTGTAATTTATAAAACTCCTACTAAGGTTCTTTTTATGGTATATGGGATCCAGAAAAATGGTACTGATGAAACTATTTGCAGGACAAGAATAGAGACTCAGACATAGAGAACAGACTTATGGACACAGATGGGGAAAGAGGGTGGGACAAATTGAGAGACTAGCTTTGAAATATATAAATTACCATATGTAAAATAGATAGATGATGGGAAGTTGCTGTACAGCACAGGGAGATCAATCTGGTGTCTGTGACAAACTCGAGGGGTGTGGTGGGCTAGGAGGTGGGAGGGAGGTTTAAGAGGGAAGGAACATATGTACACCTATGGCTGGTTCATGTTGATGTCTGGCAGAGCCCAACACAACATTTTAAAGCACTTATCCTCCAGTTAAAAATAAATAAGTAAATAAAAAGATTTGTTTTATGAAAAAATACCCAGAAGTTTCCTGAGGGACATAAGAAAAGGCTGGAAAAAAATGACAAGATTCACCTTGTATTTGAATAAGAAAATTTAACATTTTAGAGATATCAATAATCTTTACAATGTTTGATAATTAAGACGCTATGTAACTGATACCAGAATAGAGAAGCTAATTGGTGGAAAAGAATTAGGAGTCTACAACTGCCCCATATGAGAACTTAGTATGTGGAAAAACATTTTTACAAACCTGTGTTAGACTATTAAATAAATTATTTTGGAAAAACCAGTTAGCTGATTGAGGGGAAGTTAGATGACTATTTTACTGCACAAACTAAAATAAATTTAAGATGATTCAAGGCATAATATTTTGATCCAAATAATGAGGAAAATATGGGTGAAGCCAGGAAAAATAAGGGGAGATCTCTCACCTGTGGTTCCTGAAACACTAATAAAAGATGACTAGATCAGTACACAAATATACAAATAACTCAGAGAAGCAATGCAGAAGAGAAAAAAAAAGTAAATTGTCAATAAACATGAAACTATATTCAATTTTCACTAGCAATTGATTAATGAAAACTGAAAAAAAATAACCAGCAAGGAAACATCACTGTCAGGGAACAAATTTTCCAAAATGATCAATATCAATCATTTTTGATACTGATACTGATATTTTGAGAGGCATGCAAATCAGTATTATCTTTCTGGAAGGCAGTCTGGCCCAAGGGGGATAATTACATGGAAATGGAATTGTACATCACAGAGGTTTTGACATTTTTTGTGTAATATCAATACATATAAAAAACTGTAAAAAAAAAAATCCCTAGAGGCTTGTTTACTCAGAATTCTTCTATGGACCTACCAATAAGTGAGGTAGGCCTACATTTAAATAAATTATGAGTATAATAAGTACCTTATAAGCAATAAGGTATGTAAATGACATCACCAACTAGACCACACCATGTTTCTGTTGGGAGAGCTCAGACTAAAGCAATTCACCGGGAATGACCTCTTATGAGCCTCAAGACTCATGGATTGCTAATGGAAAAGTTTGCCCTTAATCAAATTGTTCCTTCTCTATCAGAAGCTGAAACTGACCCTCTCTAAAACTGAGTTCCTTTTTGTGAGTTTGTGATTAATCTCTCTATTCAAAACTTTATTTACTTTTATTCTGGCCTCAGTCATGTGTCAACCAAACACTAATCAATCAGAATCAGACAACTAAAATTGATGTTGTTTATAACATTGTTAATGTACTAAAATTGCTGTTGTAGGTATTACTATTAACACACAAACTCAGGTTTGTTTCTCCAGAGCAGGATAAGCTCACAAATGCCCCAGGCATGGACCACCTGACTAGAGAATCATAAACTAGAGATATTCTTATTTCCACAACTATGATTAAGAGATGTCACAGAAATGTCACAAGATGATGATTAATCTCAACTTATTTGTTCTTCTCCTTTAAAAACACCCCAAACTCAAAGACCAAGTTGGAGTGGATCTGACTTGCCTTCCATTCTCTTGCTTGGAGCCCTGCAATAAAACCTTACTTTGCTATAAAAATTCACTGTCAGAGTTTGGCTTTCTGTGCCACAAGAGCCTTTGTTCAATAACAAAACCACATGCAATTGACTTAAAAGCTAGGTTGAAAGTAACATTGAAGACTGTTACAGGCTAAGTATGTGTTATATCAGTTATTATTTATTTATTGTTTATAACACATTGGATAGCTATTCTTGTATTATCAGATGTGCAAGGCCTGTTGGAAGTGGGAAAGACTGGACCTAAGGGAACCAAGAAGGAGGATTAATTAGAAAATGTGGGCCAGTAAAAGCAAAGTGTCTGCTGGAATAGAAAGGAGAGGAATAAATTCAGGAGCTATTTTCAGAATGCGTGCGTGCTAAGTCCCTTCAGTCATGTCTGACTCTGCAACCCCATGGACTGTAGCCCACCAGGCTCTTCTATCAATGGGTTTCTCCAGGCAAGAATACTGAAGTGGGTTGCCTTTCCCTTCTCCAGGATTTTCAGAATAGAATGAACAAACGTTAATGACAGCTTTGGGTGGTAGTGATGGGGAAGGGATGTATAAGTAGACTTATACGTCAAATGCCTTACTGAAATCAGCTAGAAACAACAGGGATAAAGGTTCTCAGCTGTGATCTCAATGAGTGAAACCCACAAAGTTCTATATCCTACAACCATTTCCATTCATCAGCAGCAACCGTTGCTTCCCTCAATTCCACCCTTCCACTAGTCACCTACACTGGGGTTTTTTACCTACATCTTCCAGTAGTTTCACCTCCTTAAATTTACTCAGTCACCTCAGTGAGACTTCATCATAATCTCCCATTCCTACATTCCCAATCTATGTACTGCCCCTCACCATATTTTTACTTCACCCTTAGAAGGAAAAGAAATCACCCAGTTTTCTCTGTTTTGTGAGGGTCACAGATTGGGAAATTACCTTGTCAGTACTTGTTTAACTTTAGTTCCAGGACTTTGGTGGCTCAAGGTTGAGGGGAAGCATGGGTGGGGGTGGAGGGCAGGGCAGATGACCAGCAGGGGTTGGGTGCAAGTTGGGGTACCAGTCTTCAGACTGGTAGGGTCGAGGAAAGGAACTACCTGTGGAGGGCTGAGATGGAAGAGCATGGTTGTAGGGGTGAGGGAAGCAGGTCATTGGGGGAGGTGGTGTTGGGTAGGAGTAGGGACAAGAAGGGGGCTCGGGCAAGAAACCAGAGAAGGTGGCAGGAGACAGGTGGGCCAGTGGCTGGAGCAGTGACCGCTCTTGCTTCCTCTGCTTAGCTCTGCGGTTCTGGAACCAGACCTGAAGAGGGGGAAGAAGAGCCACATCAGAGCCTCTCTCTCAAACAGGTGGCATTATCACATGCACCCTCTCTCCTTGAAGTCTGAAGGTACAGAGCATAAAATTCCTCCACATTCCCAGAGGAGGCAAAGCTCTTGCAAAAGGTATAACTGATCCAGGCCTAGTGACAAAGTGAGACCACACCATTCCTCCAGTCCATGTCTAAATTTGCCCTGCTTCAATTTTG
Source organism: Cervus canadensis (assembly GCF_019320065.1). Lineage (NCBI taxonomy): Eukaryota > Metazoa > Chordata > Mammalia > Artiodactyla > Cervidae > Cervus > Cervus canadensis. The sequence goes on from NC_057389.1 coordinate 68,230,068, forward strand.
GGTGAGTAAGAAATGTCAACTTCCAACAGGAAAGAGACAAACATGACAAAATGACATTTCCCTTCCCCAGAGAATGGGAAACTTCCTCTAGGGTTATTCGAGTTTAAGACTATGGATGAGTTTAATTGTCATAGACCAGGTTGGCTTTAGGATATAGTTTATTCTAAAATTAAGATTCCTAAGATATGGTTTCCCGGTGGCTCAGATGGTAAATGATCTGCCTGCATTGCAGAAGACCTGGGTTCAATCTCAGGGTCAAGAAGATCCACTGGAGAAGGAAATGGCAACCCACTCCAGTATTCTTGCCTGGAGAATGCCATGGATGGGCTACAGTCCATAGGGTTGCAAGGAGTCAGACACAGCTGAGCAACTAACACACATACTCAAGATATGGTTAGAAATAAGGGAATATCAGGCTGATCAAGTTTCAAGGCCATGGTTAGAGACAAGGTTACATATGTGTAGGAATGGTTAGGACTGAAATTCTACTATTCAGATCACTATTAAGGTTGGGGGTCGATACTGGGGGTTGATGTTGGAATTCAAGTTAGATTAGGTTAGTGCCAGGGTTAAACTCAAGTGACATTCCTGGTACAGATGAGGTTACCTTGCCTGTTGGATAAGACTCTGTTATAATGCCCTGAGAATTTATGCCCCAGTAGTTCCCAAGCACTGAATCTGCATTTCTTCCTGGGGGGTGGAGGCGCGGAATTCTGGGCCATCACCTGGATTCTGGCCTCACTGAGGCCCGTGTCCTGAGCGAGACTTTCTCGTGCCCAAATGTCAGGGTACTGGTTCCTCCCAAAAGCTGACTCCAGCTGTTCCAACTGCCCTGGACTGAAGGTGGTGCGGTGACGGCGCCGGGAGTGTGGCCGACCCCTCTGTCCTCCTTGTGGGGAAAGCTTTGGTCTTCCCACTCTTAGACTAGAGAGGTTCCGGTAAGGCCGAGTGTTCATGTCTGAGGAGGAGAGGGGAGGGAGAGGTTGCTGCCGCAGAGCCCCATCCATCCATCCCAGACCACATATGCTGGAATCCCCAGAGTCTACTCGAGCCCAGTGTGTTGCTCATACACTCTGCCCCAACCAGAAATTCTTCAGCTTTCAGAAGCAGCTGAATCTATCTCAGCCTTGGCTCCACTTTGTTTCTGAGTCCCCTAACTCAGGCTGCCATCTCCAGATGAGGTCCACACCTCAGATTTATTTGTCCTGGGCATTCACGCTCTTTCTGCCTCACTTCTGCACCCTATGCCCCCTTCCTATTACATTCCCCCAGATGTGCCTGCATATAACGCATGCCCCTCCACAGCCTTCCACCTCTCTGAGTATACATACCACCTTCCTGGATCTTACCCTATGTACCTTATGTTCACTTTGACACCCTAACAAATTGCCCAGGTCTCTAAGACCCCTATTACTTGCTCCCTGCTCTCATGGCTCACATGCAACTTAAAACTTTATATTGTTCCCGTCCTATACCCTTCACTTGGGAAGATGAAACATCCCTCCCCCTTCTGCTCAGATGCACCCTCCCCGTTCATGCATTTCATCTTCTCCCCTATCCCAGTCCTGGCCCGGCCACCAGGCTGCAGGAACCTGAGCTCGTGGGAAAGGCTTGCCTCTTCTCCCTACAGGCTTACTAAGCCCCCACACTAATTAGTCTGAGAGCCAGTCAGGGAAGAGAGAACAGGAGCAAAACGAAACACCTGGAAGGCACTCACTGAAAAAAAGATGTCTGGAGTGAAGATCCCATCCCCGTGGGGATCCAGGAGGTGGTCCCCACCTGGTGCTCAATGTCCACCTCAGCCCCCTGCTCTACTCAGATCCAAAGCTCTGGTCCCTCCAGCTCTCTTCCTCAGAGAAGGCTATGCAGTCGGTGAACTCCAAGGTCAGGAATGAGGAGACATATTTCAGCTCTGCCTCTGCCTCCTCCTCAGGGCAGGACCTCAGTGACCCGACTCTGTAAAGCGTAAAGTTGTACCTCCCCATGTCTTCTAAGGTTCCCTTATTTTTAACATTCTAGGATTCTGGTTTTCTATTTCTCCTCTTCATCTTCCTCATGGCAAACAGTTACCCCATGGAGCCCACACACCAGCTGCTTCCTCAGGAACACCACCCAAAAGATTCACTCACCCACTGAGGAGGTCACAGTCTCAGCGGCTGGGTAGCCCTCAGGCCACAGGCTGCTGCAAACTTGCTCCTTTGTTTGCTTACCCTGCTCACTTCTCCCTTCTGCATCCATGGCTCACAAAAGAGACTAAAGACAGTCCAGTCCTGTGTCCTCAAGTCTCTGATTCTGAATCAGTCTTTCTAAGTTTCTGTTCCCCTCTATGCCTGGTATCTTAATTGTTCTCCCTCTATTTATACCTCTTTCTGTATCTCCCTAGGTAAATATAAACATAGATATAGATAGATATCTCTGTCTTTCTCCCTCTCTCCTTTTTTTCTAACTTTTGTTTCTAATTTTCCATTCCCTCACTTAAGTATGATCTCATTCTGTCTGTCTTGCCCTCACTCTTTTTTCTCTGTTTTAGTCTCCACTTTTCTCTCCCTACCCTTTCTCTCTGGGATGCCGTTCTCTCCCTTTGCTCTCAGCTGCCTACTTTCCCAGCTTGCAATCCCACACTACCTCTTTTCTCCCTGAGTCTTGGAGGAGTGACCTCCTCCTCACCCCTGTGGGCCCATCCAATCACTGCCTGGTCACCAAAACCCCCATCATCAAGGGAGGATCACAAGCCGGATGAGAGAAGGTGCTCTGTTGGAGGGTCCAGGGACTGGGGCCAAGAGCTCATATTCCCAGAAGGCCAAATTCTTTTGTCCTTTTAAATCCCCTCCTGGGAGCAGACAAGGGAAGAAGGAGAAAATGCATTCTGCCTGAGACCCCTCCTCAGAACCCCATCATGAGAAGGGAGAGGGGGTACAAATGGGGGCCAGGAGTAGGGCCTGCCTGGTATCTCATTATGCAGGTGATTCCCAAAGACTTCTTTCTAGGAAACTAAAAAGTTAAAAGACACAAGCACATTCTGATCCCTCCTAGATAACTTGATTCTCGGAATACTCTGGACACCCCCTCAGAACAACGTAAAGCATAGAATGAGTCTTCTGGCCAACCATAGTTCTCAAGTAGTCTCTGCTTTCCTTTCCCATATGTCACCTCCTTATTCACCCAGAACCCCCCAGGACTCCCTTAACTTCCAAGGTTGCCCAGAACTTCAGAGTACCCTGACCCTGAAGAGCGTCTGAATTCCAGGTACATCCTGATTCTCCCAGACCCCAAAACTCTGCAGAAGGCTGACATTCTGATTCTTCAAGGAAACCCTGACACACCCAGCCTCCCTGAGCAGTCAGGACACCCTGACACCTGCAATAGTCTGCTTCTTGAGATTACTTAGCTCCGGGAAGTACATTCTGACATCCCTAGGACATTCTGACCCTTTAAAGACGACTCTAGGGTCCTCTAGGACACACTGAAGCCTAGAACATTTCACCTCTACTAGGAGATAATCCCTGTCACCCGCCATGAAGTTTTGAAATCTCAGTATAGACTGAATCCATGAGAATACCTTATTAGTCTTGGAACACACTGTACCCATAGGATCCCCAATGTCATGCTAATCCTCCAAGCATATCCTTTAAAATCACAATTCAATTCAGAAAACATGGTAATCTTCTAGGACCCTTAAGATTACAATATGATCCAGGGATCAGAATAATAAGCAGCACACGAAAGCTTGTTAGAAATGCAAATTCGGGAACCCCACTTGAGTCCTACTGAATCAGAATCTTCACTGTAACAAGATCCCCAGGAGAACTGACTGTACAATTGTCTTCATTAGCTCTGGCTGCCATAACAAAATACCAAAGGATAGTGGTTAAAACAATAGATTTCCATTTCTCACATTTCCAGAGTCTGAGAAATCCAAGACTAAGGTGCTAGCTGATTCAGGTCCTGAGAGCCCTTTTCCTGGATTGCAGACAGCCACTTTCTGTATCTTCACAAGATGGAAAACTCAGTCCTGGTTTCCCTTCTTCTTCTTATAAAGATACTTATCTCATCTTGTGGTCTCACCCTCATGATCTCTCTCAACCCTAATCACCTCCCATAGGCCCACCTCCCAATACCATTATACCATATTGGGTTTAGGGCTTTAATATAAGAGCTGACTGCTGGGAGAAATATCAATAACCTTAGATATGCAGATGATACCACCCTTATGGAAGAAGGTGAAGAAGAACTAAAGAGCCTCTTGATGAAAGTGAAAGAGGAGAGTGAAAATGTTGACTTAAAACTCAACATTCAGAAAACTAAAATCACAGCATCTGGTCCCATCAATTCATGGCAAATAGATGGGGAAACAATGGAAACAGTGAGAGATTTTATTTTGGGGGGCTCCAAAATTACTGCAGATGGTGACTGTAGCCATGAAATTAAAAAATGCTTGCTCCTTGGAAGAAAAGTTATGACCAACCTAGACAGCATATTGAAAAGCAGAGACATTACTTTGCCAACAAAGGTCTGTCTAGTCAAGGCTATGGTTTTCCCAGTGGTCATGTATGGATGTGAGAGTTGGACTGCGAAGAAAGCTGAGCACCGAAGAATTGATGCTTTTGAACTGTGGTGTTGGAGAAGACTCTTGAGAGTCCCTTGGACTGCAAGGAGATCCAACCAGTCCATCCTAAAGGAGATCAGTCCTGGGTGTTCATTGGAGGGACTGATGCTGAAGCTGAAACTCCAATACTTTGGCTACCTGATGTGAAGAACTGACTCCTTGGAAAAGACCCTGATGCTGGGAAAGATTGAAGGCAGGAGGAGAAGGGGACAACAGAGGATAAGACGGTTGGATGGCATTACTGACTCAACGGACATGAGTTTGAGTAAACTCCAGGAGTTGGTGATGGACAGGGAGGCCATGTGGTTGCAAAGAGTTGGACACAACTGAGCAACTGAACTGAACTGAACTGAACTGAGAGGAGACACAAACATTCAACTCATAACAACATGATAGTCGAGAAGCAGTGGTCCAAGATGTGAAACTTCTCCCCCAACCCCAGAATATACTATGACCTCCTAGAGAAACCTGAGCCCCATGGCAGCTGAACCTCCCAAGATTCTTGTAGCTAACTTGGACCCACAAGCAGACACTGAATTCCGATACTCTTGCTGCCTCAAGAGACCCTAATCTTATAAGGAAACTCAGATTAGCCATACAGAGCAGCCTGATGATCCCAGGATACTCAGATGTTACAAAGAAATGCTACTACCCTGTTTCCCAAGGACACTGAGACATTACAGGTTTGACAACCAGAATACCATTATCTCTTAAGAGGCTGGGATGCCGAGAAGAGTTGGTTTTCCAGGGCATACTGTTTCTACTTCCAACCCTGACCTTCAAGGAAGACTGATACCCAGGATACTCTCACCGTACAAGAGGCAGGATGGTGTGATGGGGAAGAATACAGGTACTGGAGCCAGACTGCCCCAAGTTCTAATATTTACTAGCTATGTGATCCCAGGCTAGGCTCATTCCTTATATCTCTGCACCTCAGCTTTATCATCTAGGATTAATAATACAATCAATTCTCTTTATGAGAGGTAGTTATATTCAATGAAGTCATGATAAACACTTAATCAGTGAATACTGAACCACTGCTATTAGGAGAAATAGGTTCCTATGAACCTCTGCTTACACTGTTATTGGTCAACCAATCAATACATAACCTTGTTGTATGTGTGTTTCTGTTTAAAGACACCTTAATTAATATATATTTTGTAAATTCATTAACATTGAGCTGACAGCCAACAGCACTGTACCTGGTGCCTGAACAAACATTAGTTTCTCCATTAAACACATCATGGCCTTCCTGCACTTAGGAACAGTAGATATCATTGCAACACCATGCTTGGGAGCCATTTTGAATCGAAAAAGTGAGAGAGTTCCAGAAAAACATCTGTTTCTGATTTACTGACTACCCCAAAGCCTTCGACTGTGTGGATCACAATAAACTGTGGAAAATTCTGAAAGAGATGGGAATAACAGACCACCTGACCTGCCCCTTGAGAAACCTGTATGCAGGTCAGGAAGCAACATTTAGAACTGGACATGGAACAACAGACTGGTTCCAAATAGGAAAAGAAGTACGTCAAGGCTATATATTGTCACCCTGCATATTTAACTTCTATGCAGAGTACATCATGAGAAATGCTGGGCTGGAGGAAGCACAAGCTGGAATCAAGATTGCCGGGAGAAATATCAATAACCTCAGATATGCAGATGAAACCACCCTTATGGCATAAAGTGAAGAAGAACTAAAGAGCCTCTTGATGAAAGTGAAAGAGGAGAGTGAAAAAGTTGGCTTAAAGTTCAACATTCAGAAAACTAAGATCATGGCATCTGGTCCCATCACTTCATGGCAAATAGATGGGGAAACGTGGCTGACTTTATTTTGGGGGCTCCAAAAGCACTGCAGATGGTGATTGCAGCAATGAAACTAAAAGACGCTTACTCCTCGGAAGGAAAGTTATGACCAACCTAGACAGCATTTTAAAAAGCAGAGACATTACTTTGTCAACAAAGGTCCATCTAGTCAAGGCTATGGTTTTTCCAGTGGTCATGTATGGATGTGAGAGTTGTACTATAAAGAAAGCTGAGCCCCGAAGAATTGATGCTTTTGAACTGTGGTGTTGGAGAAGACTCCTGAGAGTCCATTGGACTGCAAGGAGATCCAACAAGTCCATCCTAAAGGGGATCAGTCCTGGGTGTTCATTGGAAGGACTGATGCTGAAGCTGAAACTCCAATACTTTGGCCACCTGATGGGAAGAGCTGACTCATTTGGAAAGACCCTGATGCTGGGAAAGATTGAGGGCAGGAGGAGAAGGGGACAACAGAGGATGAAATGGTTGGATGGCATCACCGACTCAATAGACATGAGTTTGAGTGGACTCCAGGAGTTGGTGATGGACAGGGAGGCCAAGCCACAGTTCATGGGGTTGCAAAGAGTTGGACATGACTGACTGACTGAACTGACCTGTAGCCTGTAGTGTTTTCTAGAGAAATCAGCTGATAGTCTTATAGGGGTTCACTTGTAATTAACTGTCTAATTTTCTCTTGCTGCCTTTAGGATTCTTTCTTTAATAGTTAGTTACCTTTATTACACATAATGTATCCTGGTGTAGGTCTTTTGGGGTTCATCTTGTTTGGGACCCTATGTGCTTCCTGTATTTGGATATGTTCCTTCTTTAGGTCTGGGAAACTTTTAGTCATAAAATCTTTAAATATATTTTCAATCCCCTTTTCTCTTTATTCTCCTTCTGGAATTCCTATTATGCTTAGCTTGGCTTGTTTTATATTATCCCATAGGTCTCTTACATTGCTTTTGTGTTTTCTTTTTTTAAAATTTGGCTCTCTGCTTCTTTGATTAGGCAATTTCCATTAGCCTATCTTCCAGGTCTCTTATCCTTTCTTCTGCATTGTTCATTCAGCTATTCATTGCTTTGAGCTCAGTTTTCATCTTGGAAAATGAATTTTCTAATTGTTTTGGCTTCCTCTTACAGTTTCTAGTTCCTTTTTTACAGTAATCTGCATTTTTTTTTCAATAGCCTTTCTTAATTCCTTCAGGATTTTCATTACCTCTCTTTAGGAGTGTTTGTTAGACTGTCAGTGTTTGTTAGACTGAGTTTGTTAGACAGTGTTTGTCAGTGTTTGTTAGACTGAAGAGTTCTGTTTCACTGCTCAGGGGAATTTTCTTGATCTTTTGACTGAGAGTGCATCCTCTGCTTCTTCATTTTGTTTGTATTTCTCTTATTGTGTGAGTTTAGGAGAAACAACTAGCTACTGAAATCTTGGAGGGCTATTTATAAGTGAGAGCATCCCTGTGTGGCTGGTGTGGGTCTAATATTTTTTTGGCATGAGGGCTGTTTTTGGTTTGGACACTTGCTGTGTCTTGCCTCAGCATGTGCTGGCTGATATCCCCTCAATAGGGGGCATGCAGGTATGAAGGCATACAGCTTATGCAGGTTCCCAGGAAGGGAGGGGCTGAGGCTGGCTCCCAGGCATGAGTCACTCTGCAGCAGCAGTGGTAGTGGTGGCAGATCACGCATGTGGTTGGCACCAGGCTGCAGGGCCCGTGGCAGCAGTGACAGGCCGTGTTGGCTCCCAGGAAGGTGGGGCAGTGGCCTGCAACACTCATAGGAGCCTTGGTAGTGGCACTGGCAGTGATCCACATCCACCTCTGGAGCTAAGATGGCACCTGCTCCTGAAGCACATGTTGGCATGCCCTGCCACCTGCAAGCAACTGGAGAAAATGGCTCCTATGGCAGGCCCACCCCTACTTGAGAGTCCCTCAATGGTCCCTTGTCTCCCTGGCCAGGCCCAGGCTTCTCCCCATACTCCCTCAGCTGTGGTGCATGACACCCTAGCTCCCTCAGGCTGTTTTCATGTACCTAACCCCAGTCTACTCCCCAGGGTTTGAGCTCCAAAGCCCAAGCCTCAATATCCAGTCCCCACCCAGCGCAGTGAGCCAGCGGACAAGTGTCTCAGAGTAATGAGTGTCGGTTGGCACTGACCCTTTGTGTAAATCTCTCTCTGCTTTGCCCTCTGCACACTTGTTTCTGTGCTCTTCGCTGAGGCTCCAAAACTCCCCCTCCATTCCTTATTCTCACCAGTGAGGGGACTTCTCAATGTGTGGAAACTTTTCCTCTTTTACAACTCCCTCCCAGAGAGGCATTTTGCTGTGAAACTAACATTGATCTAAAAAAACCAAAATCTATTAAAAACATTGGTAAAATTAACACTAAAGCTAACTAAAAAAACAAACAAACAAAAATGTTGGTTTGGACAAGAAGATGAAATATCCAATTTAAAACATACTAAGTTTGAGTCAAAAAACAAAACAAAACTAACACAGCACCAAAATCCACTCTCACCTTGTCTACTGCTTAAAGAGATCAAGCCCTGAGCCTTTGGAGTGGGAGCACTGACTCCAAGACCCTAGACTACCAGAGAACTAACCCTAGTGAGTATCAAGTACTGAGGATTCACACAAAGAAAGCCACTTGAATACTACACCTGGCATCACCCAAAGACCAGTAGCACCCTTTCCAGGACACCTACTCTAAACAACAAACAAAACAAAAAATACAAACCCAATCATCAGCAGGCAGGATTACCACTTCACTTAGCCTTGCCCATCAGAGGAAAAACAAGCAAAAACTCAGCACAAATCTCATCCTATATGAAACTTACACAAACCACTGGATCAACCTTAGGAGGGCAGAAATCAAAAGAAAGAAAGAGTTCAACGTTGAAACCTGGGAAAAGGAGACCTCAAACACAATAAGTTAAAAAAAAAAAACAACAAAAGGCAGAGAAATACTACACAAATGAAGGAACAAAGCAGAAAGACAGAAGTCCAAATAAATGAAGAGAAAATAGGCAAACTACCTGAAAAAGAATTCAGAATAATGAGAGTAAAGATGATCAAAAACCTTGAAAACAAAATGGAGAAAATTCAAGAATCAATTAACAAAGACCTAGAAGAATTAAAGAATAAACATACAGAGACAAACAACACAATTACTGAAATTAAAAATACTCCAGAAGGAATCAATAGTGGAATATCTGAAGCAGAAGAATGAATCAGTGAGCTGGAAGAAAAAATGATGGAAATAACTTCAGAAGAGCAGAATAAAGTAAAAAGAATGAAAAGAACTGAGGATCATCTCAGAGACCTCTGGGACAATATCAAATGCACCAACATTATGAGAAAATTTCTGAAGCGATTATAGTTGAAAATTTCACAACATGGAAAGGGAAATAGTCAATCAAGTCCAAGAAACACAAAAAGTCCCATACAGGATAAACCCAAGGAGAAACATGCCAAGACACATACTAATCAAACTAACAAAGACTAAACACAAAGAAAGAATACTAAAAGCAGCAAGGGAGAAGCAACAAGTAACATACAAGGGAAACGCCATACACTTAACAGCTGATCTTTCAGCAGAAACTCCACAGACCAGAAGGGAATGGCAGGACATATTTAAAGTACTGAAAGGGAAAAATCTACAACCAAGATTATTGTACCCGACAATGATCTCATTCAAAATTGATGGAGAAATAAAAAGCTTTTCAGACAAGCAAAAGTTAAGAGAATTCAGCACCACCAAACCAGCTTTACAGCAAATGTTAAAGGGGCTTATATAGTCAAGAAATACAAGAGAAGGAAAAAGATCTACAAAATCAACCCCAAACAATTAAGAAAATGGCAATAGGAACATATATATCAATAATTACTTTAAATGTAAATGGATTAAATGCCTCAACCAAAAGACACAGACTGGCTGAATGGATAAAAAACAAGATCCATATATATGCTGTTTGCAAGAAGCCCACTTCAGACCTAAAGACACATATAGACTGAAAGTGAGAGGATGAAAAAATACATTCTATGCAAATGGGAAGCAAAAGAAAGCCAGAGTAGCAATCCTCATTCAGACAAAATAGGGCTTAAAATAAAGAAGATTACAAGAGATGAGGAAGGACACTACATAATGATCAAGGGATCAATCCAAGAGGAAGACACAAAATTGTAAATATCTATGTACCCAACATAGGAGCCCCTTTATACATAAGACAAACACTAACAGACATAAAAAGGGAAATTGACAGTAACACAATAATAGTAGGAGACTTTACCACCCCACTCACAGCAATGGACAGATCATCAAAACAGAAAATTAATAAGGAAACACAAGTCTTAAATGAGGCATTAGATGAGATGGATCTCACTAGTATCTTCAAGACATTACATCCAAATGCAGAAGAATACACCTTCTTCTCAAGTGCACATGGAACATTTTCCAGGATGGACAACATCTTGGGTCACAAATCAAACCTGAGTAAATTTAAGAAAATTGAAATCATATCAAGCATCTTCTCTGACCACAACACTATGAGACTAGGTATCAGTTACAAGAAAAAAACTGTAAGAAACACAAACACATGGAGATTAAACAACATGTTTATAAACAACCAACAGGATATTGAAGAAATAAAAAGGGAAATAAAAAAATTTCTAGAAACAAATGACAATGGAAACACGACAACTCAAAACCTATGGGATGCAGCAAAAGCAGTTCTAAGAAGGAAGTTTATAGCAATACAATCGTACCTCAAGAAATAAGAAAAACAACCTAACTTTACACCTAAAACAACTAGAAAAAGAAGAAGAAAAACAATAGCAAGAAACACCAAAATTAGTAGAAGGAAAGAAATCATAAAGATCTGAGCAGAGATAAATGAAAAAGAAATGAAAGAAACAATAGTAAAGACTAATAAAACTAAAAGCTGTTACTTTGAGAAGATAAACAAAATAGGCAAACCTTTAGCCAGACTCATCAAGAAAAAAGAGAGAAGAATCAAATCAACAAAATTAGAAATGAACAAGGAGAGGTTACAACAGTCAAAGCAGAAATACAAAGGATTATAAGAGACCCAGAGGAATCGGGTGGAGAGGGAGGTGGGAGCAGGGATCGGGATGGGGAATACGTGTAAATCCATGGCTGATTCATATCAATGTATGACAAAACCCACTGAAATGTAAAAAAAAAAAAAAAGAGAGAGACTATTATGAACAACTGTATGGCAATAAAATGGATAACCTGGAAGAAATGGACAGATTCTTAGAAAAGTTCAATCTTATGAGACTTAACTAGGAAAAAATGGAAATTATGGAAAAACCCAATTACAAGCTCTGAAATTGAAGCTGTGATCAAAAATCTCCCCAAAAACAAAAGCCTAGGACCAGACGGCTTCACGGGAGAATTCTGTCAAACACTTAGAGTAGAGCTAATGCCTCTCCTTCTAAAATTCTTTCAAAAAATTGCAGAGGAAAGAACACTTCCAAATACTTCCCCATTCTATGAGGCCACCATCACCCTGATACCAAAACCAAATACAACACAAAAAAGAAAACTACAGGCCAATATCATTGATGAACATAGATGCAAAAATCCTCAACAAAATTTTATCAAATGGAATTCAGCAACAAATCAGAAAACGCATACACCATGATTAAACTGGGTTTATTCCAAGAATGCAAGGATTCTTCAATATATGCAAATCAATCCATGTGATACATCATATTAACAAATTGTAAGATAAAAACCATATGATAATCTCAATAGATGCAGAAAAAGCCTTTGACAAAATTCAGCACCCATTTCTGATTAAAACTCTTCAAAAAATGGGGAAGGAACCTACCTCAACATAGTAAAGGCCATATATGATAAGCCTACCACAAACATTATTTTCAATGGTGAAATACTGAAAGCATTCCCCTAAGATCAGGAACAAGACAAGGGTGTTCACGTTCACCACTGTTATTCAACATAGTTCTGAAAGTACTAGCTACAGCAATCAGAGAAGAAAAAGAAATGAAAGGAATCCAGATCATAAAAGAAATAAAGCTATCACTGTTTGCAGGTGACACGATACTGTACATAGAAAACCCTAAAGACAGCATCAGAAAATTACTAGAGCTAATCAGTGAATTTAGCAAAGTTTCAGGATACAAAATCAATACACAGAAATCACTTGCACCTCTATATACTAACAATGAAAAATCAGAAAGAGAAATTAAAGAATCAATCCATTCACCATTGCAATAAAGACAATTAAATATCTAGGAATATGGCTTCTCTGATAGCTCAGTTGGTAAAGAATCCGCCTGCAATGCAGGAGACCTGGGTTTGATCTCTGGGTTGGGAACGGCTACCCGCTCCAGTATTATGGCCTGGAGAATTCCATCGACTGTATAGTCCATGGGGTCACAAATAGTTGGACATGACTAAGTGACTTACTCACTTAAACTTACCTAAGGAGACAAAAGAACTGTACACAGAAAATTATAAGACACTGATGAAAGAAATCAAAGACAACATAAACAGATGGATAGATATTCTATGTTCCTGGGTAGGAAGAATCAATATTGTGAAAATGACTATACTACCAAATGCAATCTACAGAGTCAATGCAATCACTATCAAATTACCAATGGCATTTTCACAGAACTAGAACAAAAAATTTCACAATTCATATGGAAACACAAAAGACCCCAAATAGCCAAAGCAGTCTTGAGAAAGAAGAATGGAGCTGGAGGAATCAACCTTCCTGACTTCAGGTTGTACTGCAAAGCTACAGTCATCAAGGCAGCATGGTACTGGCACAAAAGCAGAAATATAGACCAATGGAACAAGATAGAAAGCCCAGAAATAAACCTATGCATCTATGGGTACCTTATTTTTGACAAAGGAGGCAAGAATATACAGTGGGGAAAAGACAGCCTCTTCAATAAATGGTGCTGGGAAAACTGGACAGCTATGTGTAAAAGAATGAAATTAGAACACTTCCTAACACCATACACAAAGATAAACTGAAAATGGATTAAAGGCCCAAATGTAAGACCAGAAACTATAAAACTCTTAGAGGAAAACATATGCAGAACACTCAATGACATAAATCAAAACAAGATCCTCTATGACCCACCTCCTAGAGTAACAGAAATAAAAACAAAAGTAAACAAGTGGGACCTGGTTAAACTTAAAAACTTTTGCACAGCAAAGGAAAAGACAACCCTCAGAATGGGAGAAAATAATGGCAAATGAAACAACTGACAAAGGATTAATTTCCAAAATATACAAGCAGCTCATACAACTCAAGGCCAGAAAAACAAACAACCCAATCAAAGAGTGGGAAAAAGACCTAAACAGACATTTCTCCAAAGAAGACTTACAGATGGCTAATGAACACATCAAAAGATGCTCAGCATTGTTCATTATTAGAGAAATGTAAATCAAAACCACAATGAGATATCACCTCACACTGGTCAGAATGGCCATCATCAAAACATCTACAAACAATAAATGCTGGAGAAGGTGTGGAGAAAAGGGGATGCTCTTGCACTGTTGGTGGGAATGTAAATTGATACAGCCACTATGGAAGACGGTATGGAGATTCCTTAAAAAGCTAGGAATAAAACCACCATATGACCCAGCAATCCCACTCCTAATCATATACTATGAGGAAACCAAATTTGAAAAAGACACATGTATCCCATTGTTCATTGCAGCACTATTTACAATAGCTAGAACATGGAAGCAACCTAGATGTCCATCGACAGATGAATGGATAAAGAAGTTGTGGTATGTATACACAATGGAATATTACTCATAAAAAGGAACACATTTGAGTCAGTTCTGATGAGGTTGATGAACCTAGAACCTATTATACAGTATGAAGTGAGTCAGAAAGAGAAGGATAAATATCATATTCTAATGCTCATATACAGAATATAGAAAAATGGTACTGAAGAATTTATTTGCATGGAAGCAGTGGAGAAACAGACATAGAGAATAGACTTATGGACATGGGGAGGGGGGAGGGGAGGATGAGATGTATGGAAAGAGTAACATGGAAACTTACATTACCATATGTAAAATAGATAGCCAAAGGGAATTTGCTGTATGGCTCAAGAAACTCAAACAGGAGTTCTGTATCAACCTAGAGGGGTGGGATAGGGAGGGAGACAGGAGGGGATTACAAAAAAGAGGGGATATATGTATACCTATGGCTGATTCATGTTGTGGTTTGACAGAAAACAACAAAATTCTATAAAGCAATTATCCCTCAGTTAAAAAAAAATTTTTTTTTAATTACTGAGTTTGAGATACCTAAAAGAGACACTTGTTGAAGGATGAAAATGATACTGATAATTCTGTCAATTAACATTGTGTTTGGTGTGTTAAATACTGTTATACTATTATTTGCTAGAAATTTTCCTATAAAAATATTATGGATACTAAATATTATTTTGATTAAAAAATCACCTAATTATTTAATAAGTAAATTGGTTGTCAGTGGCTCATTTTACAGTATAAGTCCTGCTAACCAAGTATATACTAACTTGTCTTCTTTTCTGTATTAAAAAAGCTAACAAGCGCATTATTGTACTTTTGTAAGTTTTGTAAGATGTTGACACTGGTGAAACATTAAAGTATACACAGGACCTCTGTGTGATATTTCTGATAATTGCATGTGAATCAATAATTATCTCAAAGCACAGTTTAATTATAAAAACAACCAAAGAATTAGGGGATAGGTTATAGGTAATAAGCTCAGGGAATCTTTTCTCTTTCTCTGATGAAGGAATTTGACCTTGCATTCTATTAATAGCTCTATTCCCCTGGTAACCAACCAAGAAGTATGTCTACTGTTTCTTTCTAATCAATCTTTTTTTTTTTCTAATCAATCTTATTTATGGTTCTGATTGCCTTGGTAACCTGTTCAAAAGAGTCATCAGTTGAATAATGAGGCAACATTGCTTAAGATAAAAATGACTCTTGATTGGCAAAGTGTATTTAGATTAGGTAAGTCTCTTGCAGGATCCCTGGAAACTAAGCTATGCTCATAGGTTGTTACAAGATACATTCGATTTGATGGGGCCTAGGGCTTCAAAGCCATCATGAGTCTTGCTTCCTTGTACTTGAGCTATCACCTGAAACATCCAAGGAGACAGTTACTGAACAGCTGTATGCACTTTGAAAAGACTATTCCCACTGAATGGAAATGTCTGACAAATACCAGCTGGCACATTCTGCTCCTTGTATCTATTCAAAACATAAATGGAACAATAAAGTGGTGTGAAGTCAGCTGAAATTATGGCTGCTGGGCCAGAAGAGGTGTCTGGATACTTGGTCAGGATAATGGCCCTAAAATTACACCTATCTAACCTTAACTATATATTCTTGGATAGAAGATACAAGATCTAAACTTTTCTGTATGTTAAGCTGTATGGGTACATTTACTAATCATAATTATCAACCTTTCCTATTGGGATAGAGAATGCTCACTTCAGCCAAGAGACTGTTTCTCAGATTTGTCCTTCTGTGTGGGCTCATTTTTACCTGGTGTCTGGAGGCCTTTAGAACACACAGAATCACATGCCTTATGAGCATACTGCTTTGGGCACAGGAAGAAATCTGTAAAGGGTATCTTGAAATCTTTACAAAATATATGCTATGGTACCAAGAGATTAACATGCCACAGTTTGCTGCTACTTGATGTTTGCTAAACAAGTTATTGTCACTTGATTTTTGTTAATGAAGGGAACTCAGACTCTATGAATTTTTCTTCTTTAAAATATTATTCTTGTATCAAAAAAAGGTAGCTAAGGTTGAAACGCTGCCACTCATAGGTTACTAGAGGTGATTTAAGACTAGAATTGTTAGTTGATTTTGCACCACTAAGTCACATTTCTTGGGCTGGTGTATTGCTGAGCTGAGAAATGAAAGAAAGTATTAATGTAATGTCATCAATAACCTGAATGAGAACAGAAAAAGTGTGGATTACTTGTCAGAACTTGATCAAGTGTAAATGTTTCAAAATATGTGCACCTTAAACCAACCAATAATTTTTGCTGAAGCTCCAGTATTTTGGTCATCTATGCGAACAGCTGACTCACTAGAAAAGTCCCTGATGCTGGAAAAGCTTGAGGGCAAAAGGCAAAGAGGGTGTCAGAGAATGAGATGGCTGGATGGCATCACCAATACAATGGACATGAACTTGGGTAAACTTTGGGAGATGGTGAGGGACAGAGAGGCCTGGTGTGCTGCAGTCCATGGGGTCATGAAGAGTCAGACATAACTGGGTGACAACAACAACAATAGGACAAGATTAGATTTGTATTTCAAAGTTATTAACTGGTATAGGTATAAGGCAGAAAGCAAAGAGGAACTAAAGAGCCTCTTGATGAAGGTGAAAGAGAAAAGGTGAAAAAATTCGCTTAAAACTCAACTTTCAAAAAAACTAAGATCATGGCATCCAGTCCCATCACTTCATGGCAAATAGATGGGGAAACAATGGAAACAGTGACAACTCTATTTTCTTGGGCTGCAAAATCACCATGGATGGTGACTGCAGCCATGAAATTAAAAGACACTTTCCCTTTGGAAGAAAAGTTATGACAAATCTAGACAGCATATTAAAAAGCAGAGACATCACTTTGCCAAAAAAGGTTCGTCTAGTAAAACTATGGTTTTTCCAGTAGTCATGTACGGATGTGAGAGTTGGACCATAAAGAAAGCTGATGCCAAAAAAACTGATGCTTTCAAACTGTGGTGTTGAGGAAGACTCTGGAGAGTCCCTTGGACTTCAAGGAGATCAAACCAGACAATCCTAAAGAAAATCCAGTCTGAATATCCATTGGAAGGACTGATGCTGAAGCTGAAGCTCCAGTACTTTGGCCACCTGATGCCAAGAGCCAACTCATTTGAAAAGACCCTGATGCTGGGAAAGATTGAAGGCAGGAGGAGAAGGGGATGACAGAGGTTGAGATGGTTGGGTGGCATCACCAACTAAATGGACATGAGTTTGAGCAAGCTCCAGATGATGAAGGACAGGGAAGCCTGGTGTACTGCAGTCCATGGGGTCACAAAGAGCCAGACAGGACTGAGTGACTGAACAACAATAGGTATAATGATATACAGTACTGATTACAGATATATGTTGTTATGTTATAGGCAATTCAATAATTAAACCTTATATAGAAAAATTTTAAAGATGATGCAAGGATTGGAACCATGAGGATGATGGGCAGTGTGATCCCTAAAGTCTACTGATAGAATGAGCAGGGTGCTGCCAACTGGGGTCATCTGAAGACACAGGCTATGCTCAGGCACACAGCTGAGCAATGATGAATATAGCATATAATGAGAATGTAGAGTCTCTGCTCAGGATAAATTTCTTAACACCATGAAATAACTGAACTGAGTTGATAAGTTTTGATATCAATTTTTATCAATCTGAGTTAGAAACAATTCAGCCAGGCCTTTCAGAGGAATTCCCTACCTACATAACCATTGTTTGACACAACTAAATTTACCAGGGGAAGTTTAAGAGCAGCTAAATTAAGTTAATGTGATCAAAAGACTAAGGGACAGTTTATGTTTATACAGCATCTAGAGGTTTAATAAAATTTAATTTATGGCTGGGAAAATAAGAAAAATAGCTCTAATGGAGCACATTCCACATCACTGCAATTCCTATCTCCCCTCAGACCTGCTTGTATCCTTTGGTACCAAATAAATCATATTTCACAAAGTCCTTGAAAACTGCGATTGTGACTTCAAAGAGACTTGAGCAGATATTTCACAAAAGAACATATAAAAATGGCCCATGAGCACCTGAAAAGGGGCTCAAATCATAAGTCTTCAGGGAAATGCAAATTACAAGTACAATGAGATGCCATTAATACTCAATAAAAAGGCAAAAACAAAAGAGATGACAGTACCAAGCATTGGTGAACTTGTGGGACAAGTGGAACTCTCCTACATTGCTCCTGGATGTATAAAATGATACAATCACTTTAGGAAAATATTTAATAGTTTGTTTTAAAGTTAAACATTCCCTATTGTTATATTCTAAATGTCTATGTCCCCCCCAAATTCATATGTTGAAGTCCTAACCCCAATGGGATGGGATTTGAAGATGAAGCCTTTGGGAAGTAATTAGGGTTTAGATGAAGTCATGAGGGTGGGGCCCTCATGATGGGATTAGAGCTTTTATAAGAAAAGACACTAGACAGCTTGCTCTCTTTCTCTTTCCTACACTCACAAAGAAGAGGTCACATGGCAACAGCCTTCAAGCCACGAGAAGAGGCCTCAGAATAAATCCACCATGCTAATGCCTCAATCTTAGACTTCTCAGATCAGAACTCCCCAGGACTTTGTAGCCTCCAGAACTGTAAGAAATAAATTTCTGTTTTTTAAAGCACTCAGTCTGTGGTATTTTGTTATGGCAGCCCAAACACAGTAATACCCCTACCCCACAATCAGTTGTTCTGGTCTTAGGTATTTACTCAAGAGAAATAAAAGAATGCCCACCAAAATATCTGTGATCCAATGTTCATGGCAGCTTTATTCATAATAAGTTGTTATTGTTGCTGTTCAGTCACTAAGTTGTGTCTGACTCTTTGTGAACACCAGGGCTGTATCTCGCCAGGCTCCTCTGTCCTCCAGTATGTCCCAGTTCAGTTCAGTTCAGTCGCTCAGTCGTGTCTGACTCTTTGAAACCCCATGAACTGCAGCACACCAGGCTTCCCTGTCCATCACCAACTCCCGGAGTCCACCCAAACCCATGTCCATCAAGTCGGTAATGTCATCCAACCATCTCATCCACTGTTGTCCCCTTCTCCTCCTGCCCTCAATCTTTCCCAGCATCAGGGTCTTTTCCAATGAGTCAGCTCTTCCCATCAGGTGGCCAAAGTACTGGAGTTTTAGCTTCAACATCAGTCCTTCCAATGAACACCCAGGACTCATCTCCTTTAGGGTGGACTGGTTGGATCTCCTTGCAGTCCAAGGGACTCTCAAGAGTCTTCTCCAACACCATAGTTCAAAAGCATCAATTCTTCAGTGCTCAGCTTTCTTTATAGTCCAACTCTCACATCCATACATGACCACTGGAAAAACCATAGCCTTGACTAGATGGACCTTTATTGGCTAAGTAATGTTTCTGCTTTTTAATATGCTATCTAGGTTGGTCACAACTTTCCTTTCAAGGAGTAAGTGCCTTTTAGTTTCACTGCTGCAATCACCATCTACAGTGATTTTGGAGCCCAGAAAAATAAAGTCAGCCAATGTTTCCCTATCTATTTGCCAAGAAGTGATGGGACCAGATGCCATGATCTTAGTTTTCTGAATGTTGAGCTTTAAGCCAATTTTTTCACTCTCCTCTTTCACTTTCATCAAGAGGCTCTTTAGTTCTTCTTCACTTTCTGCCATAAGGGTGGTGTCATCTGCATATCTGACGTTATTGACATTTCTCCCTGCAATCTTGATTCCAGCTTGTGCTTCATCCAGCCCAGCATTTCTCATGATGTACTCTGCATAGAAGTTAAATAAGCAGGGTGACAATATACAGCCTTGACGTACTTCTTTTCCTATTTGGAACCAGTCTGTTGTTCCATGTCCAGTTCTAAATGTTGCTTCCTGACCTGCATATAGGTTTCTCAAGGGGCAGGTCAGCTGGTCTTGTATTCCCATATCTTTCAGAATTTTCCACAGTTTATTGTGAACCACACAATCAAGGCTTTGGCATAGCCAATAATGTCTATGTGTATGTCCCAGAGTTTGCTCAAATTTACATCCACTGAGTCAGTGGTGCTACCTAACCATCTCATCCTCTGCCACTCCCTTCTCCTTCTGCCTTCAATCTTGCCAAGCATCAGGGTCTTTTCCATTGAGTCGGCTCTTTGCTTCAGGGGGCCAAAGTACTGGAACTTCAGCTTCAGCATAAAGCCTTCCAATGAATATTCAAGGCTGATTTCCTTTAGGATTGACTGGTTTGATCTCCCTGCAGTCCAAGGGACTTTCAAGAGTCTTCTCCAGCACCACAATCTGAAAGCAATCCAAATGTCCATCAACAGATGAATGAATAAACATTTTACATTTGTGCAATAAAATACTATACACTAATAAAAAGAAATATCAATACACAGACAAAATTATACAAAAGAATTAAATTCAAATTAATTAAATAAAATTAATACAAAAGAATTAATTTCATAAATATCATGTTGAGGGAAAGAAATTAGACACAAAAAAGTACATACTACATGGTTCCATTTATATCAAGTTTTAGAACTGGCAAGACTAATTTACAGCAAAAGATATCAGAACAGTGTTTGCTTCTGGGTGGGTCATTTTGAGTGGGAAGTAGTTTGAAGGAACTTCCTGGGATGATGAGAATGTTCTATGTTTTACCTGGGGTCAAACAAATTTATCAACATTTATGAAAATGTACATGTAAAAATCTGCATTTAAAAAAGAGAATAGATAAACTAAGAAGTATCATTAACACGACTGCTGAAAGTTGCTGCTTTGGCTAGTTTGTGATATTGTGATTTATAAAACAAATATATATATACACATGATCTTCTTCCATTTTCCCAAAACCCTTAGGATTTCCTAAGTGATAAGAGTGATAATCAAATCCCGCTGACCTTCAAAGTCAGATTCACTGGGGATTCCCAGTCTCTTTCCCAGATCCCCAGGTTGGGAAGTCTGTTGTGGGGCCTAGAATTTTCCCAGCAGTGCAAGAACCTCTTTGGTGTAACTGTTCTCCAGTTTGTGGATCATCTGCCTGGCGGCTCTGTGGTAGGGCTAATGACGAACTCCCCCAAGAGGAGTTATGCGAGAACACCACACCTCCCAGGATTGCTGCTGTCAGTGTCTCTGTCCCCACAGCAGGCCACTGCTGACCCATGCCTCCACAGGAGACCCTCAAACACTCACAGGCAGGTCTGGTTCAATTTCTCATGGGGGTCACCTCTCCTTTCCCCAGATCCTGGTGTGCACAAGATTTTGTTTTTGCCTCCAAGAGTCTCTGGCAGGTATGAGGGTTGATTTTAACAGGACTGTGCCCCTCCCACAGTCTCATTTCGGCTTCTCCTTTGTCCTTGGATGTGGAGTGTCTTTTTTTCAGTGGGTTCCAACATCCTCCTGTCAATGGTTGTGTTGCAGGGAGGAAGCCAATTCTGACTCCATGTTGGAAATTGTTTCTTTGACTTGCTTTTCACTGCTTTTATTATTATAGTTCATACTCAATGGCTTGCCTGGAGGCCCCTGCCTCTCTGCTTGACTGTAAACTAAAGTTCAGCTCATGGGGACAGTTTGTCCCTGACCACCTGTGAATACAGGAGATTAACACACCCCTTCCAAAGGCTGGACATTCCCTTGGAGATGTTTTGGAAGACTGAAGACCATTTCACTTTACTTCCCCCACTGCCTCTCCATCTCTATTTTGCCTTTTGACTCCAGTTCCTCATTGCTTCTTTCTCTCTGATCTATAAAAGAACCTGGTATCCAGACCCCAATAAGATGGTTATTTTGAGGTGCTAGCCTGCCATCTTCTCAGTCTGCCAGCTCCCCGACTAAAGTCATTTTCCTTGCCTCAGCACCTCCTCGCTCAGATTCACTGGCCTGTCATGCAGCAAGCAGAGTGAGCTTGGACTCAGTAACAGCAGTTCAGTAGCTAGTTGCGATTTTGGTGTTCTTGCAGAGAAGATGAGCACACATCCTTCTACTCCTCATACTGTGGACAGTGACTCCAGCCATGAAATTAAAAGTGGTGTTGCAGAAGACCTTTCAGAGTCCCTTGGACTGCAAAGAGATCCAACCAGTCAATCCTAAAAGAAATCAACCCTGAATATTCATTGGAAGGACTGATATTAAAGCTGAAGTTCCAACACTTTGGCCACCTGATGTGAAGAGCCGACTCATTGGAAAAGACCATGATACTGGGAAAGATTGAAGGCAGGAGGAGAAGGGGGTGACAGAGGATGAAATGGTTGGATGGCATCACTGACTCAATGGACATGAGTTTGAGAAAACTTCGGGAGACAGTGAAGGACAGGGGAGCCTGGTGTGCTGCAGTCCATGGGGTGGAAAAGAGTCAGACATGACTGAGTGAGTGAACAGCAACAACAAAAAAGAGTGATAAATGTGTCTTTTGATAGCCATAACACCCCCTTTTCAACCACACCAGACTTTATGTTCTGGTGCTTCTCTGGTGGTTCAGATGATAAAGAATCTGCCTGCAATGTGGGAGACCCAGGTTTGATCCCTGGGTTGGGAAGATCCCCTAGAGAAGGAAATGGCAACCCACTCTAGTATTCTTGCCTGGAAAACCCCAAGGACAGAGTAGCCTGGTGGGCTATAGTCCATGGGGTTGCAAAGAGTCAGACACAACTGAGCAACAGCAGCAGACCTTATGTTAATGAGGTAATTTCTGGAAAACACCTAAGGATGGGGGCTAACTGCCAGAGAACAAAACGCTATTAGAGGGTTGAAAGTAGCCCCACCCCATTCTCAGGGGAGGGAAGAGGGGCTGGAGATTGAGTTCAATCACCAATGACCAATGATTCAATCAATTATGCCTATGTAATGAAAGCTCTATAACATCTCAAAATGACTAGGGTTCAGAGAGTGAATCTGTGGAGGTGCTGGAAAAGTGGTCCTCAGAGACAGCAAGAAATCTCTGCATCCTTTCCCCATACCTCATCCTATGAATCTCTCCCATTGGGCTGTTTCTGAGTAATACCCTTTTATAATAAACCGGCTAGTAAGTAAAATGGCTTTCCCAAATTCTGTGAGCTGCTCTAGCAAATTAATCAAACTGGAGGAGGGGGCGAAGAAACTTCTGATTTACAGCCAGTATGTTAGAGCCACAAATAACAACCTAAACTTGAGATTAGTGCCTGAATTGGGGCTGGGGCTTGGGATGTGGGACAGTGTTGTGGGACTGAAGCCTTAACTTGTGGCATCTGATGCCATCTCCTGGTAAATTCAGTTCAGTTCAGTCGCTCAGTCATGTCCGACTCTTTGCAACTGAACTGCAGCACTCCAGGCTTCCCTATGCATCACCAACTCCCGGAGCTTGCTCAAAACCAGATCTATCAAGTCGGTGATGCCATCCAGCCATCTCATCCTCTGTCGTCCCCTTCTCCTCCTGCCTTGAACCTTTCCCAGCATCAATGTCTTTTCCAAGGAGTCAGTTCTTCACATCAGCTGGCCAAAGTATTGGAGTTTCAGCGTCAACATTAGTCCTTCCAATGAATATTCAGAACTGATTTCCTTTGGGATGGACTGGTTGGATCGCCTTGCAGTCCAAGGGACTCTCAAGAGTCTTCTCCAACACCACAGTTCAAAAGCATCAATTCTTTGGCACTCATCTTTCTTTATAGTCCAACTCTCACTTCCAGACATGACTACTGGAAAAACCATAGCTTTGACTAGACAGAACTTTGTTGGTAAAGTAATGTCTCTGCTTTTTATTTATTTATTTATTTTGATAAAAACAGTCCCACAGCATTTATTGTCATCTGGTAATAACATAAGGGTGAGCAGAACAATATGAATACAAGTTTTAGAACTACATCTCTAACAAAAGACACCTAAAAAACGCAACGGTATTGCCAAACAATTTCTCACTTCATCTATCACTTCTAGTTGGAGACACTTTGGAGCAGAATGATGTTATCTCCTTTTAGCATGATCCGACCCAGTTGTTTTCTTGACTTTGTTTTATAATGAATCTCTTCTGCATCATCTAATACAAGGTTCATATACTCATCAAAACCAATGATACAGCCTTCTATCCGCATAGTCACTTGCTCATAAAGCCACATCTGAATCCGTGATCTATTTTGCAAGTATCTGAAGATGAGATTGATGGGCTGCACCATCACCTTCTGCACCTTCTGGCCCTGGCCCCGGTACGCCATGCTGGACACTCAGAAGCACCACACTACTCCACACTGTCTCTCAGAAAGCAAAAATATGGAACGCTTCACGAATTTGCATGTCATCCTTGCGCGGGGGCCATGCTAATCTTCTCTGTATCGTTCCAATTTTAGTATATGTGCTGCCGAAGCGAGCACTGTCTCTGCTTTTTAATATGCTGTCTAGGTTGGTCCTAGCTTTTCTTCCAAGGAGCAAGCGTCTTTTAATTTCATGGCTGCAGTCACCATCTGCAGTGATTCTGGAGCCCAAGAAAATAAAGTCTGTCAGTGTTTTCATTGTTTCTCCATCTATTTGCCATGGAGTGATGGCACTGGACATCATGATCTTAGTTTTTTGAATGCTGAGTTTTAAGCCATCTTTTCACCCGCCTCTTCCACATTCATCAAGAGGTTCTTTGGTTCCTCTTCACTTTCTGCCATAAGCATAGTGTCATCTGTGTATCTGAGGTTATTGATATTTCTCCCAGCAATCTTGATTCCAGCTTGTGCTTCATCCAGCCCAGCATTTCTCATGATGTACTCTACAGACTCTTTGTGACCCCATGGACTGTAGCCTTCCAGGCTCCTCTGTTGATTGAGTTTACAGCTTGGTGGGTGTTATTAAAAAAAAAAAAAAAAGACAGGTCTGACATTTAACATCCTCTCCTGTAGATGAATATTGAGCAGAGCTGAAGACAAAGTTGACATCAATGAGTAAGCTCATTATGGTTCTCTGGTTGGCATACATTTAGAAATATTTTTCACATCATCTCTTGCAGAAGAACAATGCTTGCTTTAAAAAAAAAAAGTGGGTATGTGCCATTTTAAGCACTCAATATTGTCTTTATCAGAGCCCTCATTGTTTTGTTCTCACCATTCACTCTTTCCCAAAAGCAGTGCATTATTCGACAGTTTGTTGGCTAGATGAAAAGTGAAGTGAGGTGAAAGTTGCCCAGTCATATCCGACTCTTTATGACCCCATGGACTATACAGTCCATGGAATTCTCCAGGCCAGAATACTGGAGTGGGTAGCCTTTCCCTTCTCCAGGGGATCTTCCCAACCTGGGGATCAAATCCAGGTTTCCCACATTGCAGGCGGATTCTTTACCAGCTGAGCCACAAAAGAAGCCCAAGAATACTGGAGTGGGTAGCCTATTCCCTTCTCCAGTAGATCTTCCTGACCTAGGAATTGAACCAGGGTCTCCTGAATTGCAGGTGGATTCTTTACCAACTGAGCTATCAGGGAAGCCCCAACTAGATGAGAAGGCACTATTGAATTACCACCATTACCAAACTGTTGAAGTATCTGGTTCCAGAGCCTGCTTAGGGCCTGCTGCTGCTGCTGCTAAGCCACTTCAGTTGTGTCCGACTCTGTGCAACCGCATAGACGGCAGCCCACCAGGTTCCTCCGTCCCTAGGATTCTCCAGGCAAGAACACTGGAGTGGGTTGCCATTTCCTTCTCCAATGCATGAAAGCGAAAAGTGAAAGTGAAGTCGCTCAGTCATGTCCGACTCTTAGGGACCCCATGGACTGCAGCCTACCAGGCTCCTCCATCCATGGGATTTTCCAGGCAAGAGTACTGGAGTGGGGTGCCATCACCTTCTCCTGCTTAGGACCTGTAAACCCCGTTTTTAAGAGAAACATGACTGAAGACAGGGAAGTCCCATATGTAGGATCTTTCAGTAATCAGGGAAGAAGTCTTCCTAGAAAAGATTCATTTCAGTATTCCTAGATTGTGGAACTCCAGAGAGTTTAACACCATTGGGCACTGCATAATTTTAAGAGTCCTCTAGTGACTGGGAAGAGGGCTGTTTGAAGAGAATTAAAAGAGAAGAGGACCTTCCTTGCTCAGGAGAACAATGGAAACTGCAGCCTAGACATTAATTCCCTTACAGCTAATTAAATAGGTTTGTTCTTTGCGGTGGTCTACTTGACCTGACTATCATTTACACAGATGCAGAGCTACAAGACACTGTCCTCGATGAACGTCCGTTTCCTCTCAGAAGAACAAGGAACCCAGGAGTCAGCAGCCCATAGAGCGCGACGACGAATAGGGGTCTGGGTCTGGGCGAGTGAGGAGCTCAACGGGGCCTCTCCTCGCAGACAAGGGCAGCGAACTACACGTCCCAGTATCCTTGGGTTCTCGCGTGAACTACATTTCCCAGAGGGGTATAGCGACAGCCCCTGCCCCGCCCCTCCTGTACCTACTTGGGGTGCCTGGCTTCTGCAGCTGGCGTGAGCAGCCGCCTGGCCTGAGGTTGGCCCAGGCAGCACCTCGGGCGAGTCCAAACCCGAAGCTGCTGTCAGGCTGTGGCAATTCCGGAGCCTCCCGCCTGCAGCCCACGGAACCCCAGAGGCCTCGGTGAGGTGAGCGGCGGAGGGTCGGCGGGATGCGGGAGGGAAGACCCGGCCTCGGGAGGATGCGGCGTCGGGGCGCCAGACACAGGCCCAGCATGAGCGAGCTGGGCCTTTGTGGGCGCCAGCGGGCCGAGGGCCGGGCATCCGGGCTCCGTCCACCTCACGCCACCGCCTCCCACAGACGTGCCCTGAACGCCACAAGTCGGACACTTCTTCCCTTTTGGCCGGGCTCAGCCATCCTTCTGCTTCCTCCAGATAGGTTCCCAGCGCGCTACCTGCCTGGCTCCTTCCGGCGTTTGAATTGCTCTGGGCCGGCAGTGAACGTGAGAAAATAATTTCCTTCCCCTACCGTCGCCGCTGCTCTCCCTAGTGACAGGCTTGTTTTGCCTGAGAAGTGAATCGCCGGCTTCCCCCAGTGGCAGAATCAGGACTGGAATCCAGGTCTCTGGTTGTCTGTACCTCGTTTCTCAAGACAGCAGCCTCCTCCGCTATAGGAGAACTGATACTTTCCCTTTCCAAAGCAGTTTTCTCTAAAAATCTGGACATTGTTTCCTTGCAAGGAGGAGGACGAATTGGGTGGGAAGACTCGAAGTGCAGAAAAGTTGTCACATATGCACGCAGGGAGTTTAGAGCAGATGCCAGCCTCCCTGGCTGTGTGGACTGGGGCAAGTTGCTCCCACTCTGCCCTCAGTTTCCTGATCCATAAAATGGGGGCTGACAGTGTCAACCGTGCTCAGTAATGCACGTAGTGCCTGGCACTTAATGAGGCTCAAGGAGTTGCTGCTGCTGCTGCTGACTGAATCCTAGGACGTTTTTCACTGAGCCAGGGAAAGAGCTGGGCCTGGAACAGGATGACCCAGCCCTTCTGTCTGGTCCTGTCTACCCCTGGCTGCTTCTGACTTCCTTCTCTGAGGGCACTTGGCATCATTCTCAGGGAGTGTAAATGATTCAGAGCTGCTGATTCAGAGGGGTGGAAAACAGAAGGGGCTTCCTCCTGGCTCGCTTTGTCTTCCCTCAGATCTGGCCTCTGGAGACTTCACCCATCCTCAGGGGACACTACCCAGAAAGAAGACATGGCTACTGAACAGAGGGAAGCAAGGTCTCAGGTGAGTTCATTGTCCTCTCAAGTCTTAGGGACAGGTGGGGTTTTTCACCCTCAAAGTAAAATTCTGTACCCAGTACAGTTTTCGCCAGGATTTGGAGCTCAAGTCCTTTTCTCTTGAAAGAACTCTTACACTGGTGGATGATGGGTTCTGTAGAGAATATTTGCCTTCCCGCTCCCCACCCCACCCTCCCCCATCCATGTCTAGTGTTTCTCTTTTTTTTTTACCCCTAATAGGTGCTCTTTTAGTCATTAACCTCAACTTACTGTATGATTACTGGTTTGAGAAGTAAGATACCACATGTCTTACACCACTTGGGGTCAGAACAAACAAACATACACCCTTGGCAGAGTTCCTTTCTGACATACTGCCTTTGCTCACTCATGTCCCCCTCCCTACCCTTGGCCAGAATGCTTTTCTTTTTCTTTCCACCCCTGAGAATCCTCATGATACTTTCCAAGGCTTTGCCCAGTCCATAGTTTTTCATTTTTTCTCCTTCTTAACTTTCTGGATCATGTAGCTTGTTTCCATCACTGCCTTGAAAACTGCTCTTGACCTGCCGTTTTCATCTTTATGCTGTGAAAGTGAGAGTGGGACCCCATCCCGCTGAGCTAGTGTGCAAATAAAGGATAACCATGTGGGAGGGGACGTAGATGAAGTAGTCTCTTGACTCCAAGAGTAGAGAGAAGACTCCTCAGGAAGCAGCAGTGAGAGTTCCATAGGATATTGGTAGTGGAGAGCAGGGTATACAGTGATTACTGAGTGGTTCTTTTGAGCCGGATGGCCAGGTTTGTGCCCATCTTCTCTGTTGCTGTTAATGTGCCTCAGTTTCTTCACCTGTGTAAAGAAAACATCCATGCCTACCTCCTAGCATAGATGAGAGGATCCTGGGAATTAGTGCGTGGAAAAAGTTTTGATCAGGGCCAGGCGCATAGTAGATATTCAGTATGTGATGGTTGTGGCGGCTGAATGATATTAATATAATATATGATACTATTATTGTTGGTAGATAGAAATGACTGTACAGTGTTCGTCTTTTACTCATCCTCATCTAACCATAATAGGTAATGTTACTAGGGAATATCCCGAGGGCTTTAGCTTTATTCTCACTGTTATAGCAAAGTAGAAGTTATTACCGGGGTTGCCACTGAGGCTCAACAAAGTCAGGTAATCTGAAATCAAACCCAGGTTCTAAGTTTTCGTGTTGGTTATCGTCCAGTCATTCCTCTTTTACCTCTTTTCAGAACACAGGGCAAGCCTAACCCCCAAGTTACCAGAGCTGTCTGCAATGGGATATTGTATATTTTCTGAACCCATGAAATGTGGTGGTTGATCTTCTGCAGCTATGGCTAGTACCTGCCTTTGCACATTTGGGTTGCTTTCTTCTAAGGCTTTCACATTCCATTCCAGTAAAGCCAAGCTGCTCTCTTGCCCCAAATCTTCTCTGTCCCTGTGTATGAGTCCTATATGACATTTCTCCCTGACCTCACCTGCTGTATGTACATCAGTCCTGTGTGGACATGTGTATAAAATTCAGTGACAGGACGTTTAAGACTAGAGAGTGAATATACCCACCAAGTGCTGGGTTAAAAGACAACTTCAGTTACTGTCTTGTCTCTGCCATGGATAAAGTAGTATGTGCCCTGGATCTTATGTTCCTCATCTCTAAAATGAGGATTAAACTAGGAAATGGTATATAGTCTTGTCCAGCAACACTTTTTTCTTTCATTGCTCAAATTATTCATGCATTTTTCCTGTCTACCAATTGGATTGTTACTTCTTTTGAGGGCAGAGATCATTTCTTATATCCCTCCCCTGTGCCAATAAATTATCTTATTATATGGCACTGCATGTTAATGTTAAAAAATTCAGAAAATAAAAAATACATATATAAAAAAGAAAGTAAAATCACTCTTACGCCAGCATCCCCTGGACAAAATAATGGTCATTCCTTTGGTATGCAGCCTTCAGAATAATTTTCTATATACCTTTATTTATTTATTATTTATGTACATATATATGTGTGTATTTTTCTTTTCTTTGCATTGTTCACTTAAGAAGACTTTCTTTTCTCTCCTTGCTATTCTCTGGACTTCTGCATTCAGCTGGGTATATTTTTCGCTTTCTCCTTTGCCTTTCACTTCTCTTCTTTTCTCACATTTGTAAGGCCTCCTCAGACAACCACTTTGCCTTCTTGCATTTCTTTTTCTCGGGGATGGTTTTAGTCGCCCCCTCCTGTACAATGTTATGAACCTCCGTCCATAGTTCTTCAGGCACTATCTACCAGATCTAATCTCTTTTAGTTTTTCATTGTGATAATATATACATAAGATTAAATTTACCACTTTAACCATTTTTGAGTATATAATTCATTGACATTAAATAACATTCACATTGTTGTGTTACATCATTACTGTTTATCTTCACTGTATGGATTATCTCATTTATTTCTTAACCCTGTGAGGTAGGCTTTGAGAGGAAGTTTTGCAGAGTGGTTAAGTATGAAGCCTTTGATGTTCCCTGGATTGGAATTCTATCTCTACCACTGACCAGCTGTGATATTGTGACTTATAATATGAAGTATATATTAGGTCTTTGTCCTTGTTTCTGGCACATAATTTCCCAAACCCTTGTGATTTTCTAAGTGATTAGTAATAAATGATTTTTATCCCTGAAATTACTTCAGAGCAATGAAGGCAAAATGGATGTGCTTTGTTATTCATAACAAGGCCTTTCATTCACACCAGAGTTAATTTGGTGACTTTTGGACCCCACCTAAAGATGGGGACTCGTTGCCAGGGAAGCTTGATTAAAGGGTTGGAGCTTTCAGTCCTGCCCCCTATACCCATGTTACCCACCCACCACCACCCTAAGAGATGAAAGTTGAATCAGTTGCTAATGGTCAATTATTTAATCAATCATGCCTATGTAATGAACCCTCATAAAAATCCAAAAGGGTTCAGAGTTCTTCCAGGCTGGTGAACATTTAACGAGTCAGAGAGAATGGCAAATCCATAGTGCACCCCTTTCCTGTACATCTCTTTCATCTACCAGTTCCTGAGTTACATTCTTTTTATCATAAACCAGTAATCTAGTAAGTAAATGTTTTCCTGAGTTCTGTGAGCCACTCTGGCAAATTAATCAAACCTTAGGAGAGGGCTGTGGAAACCTCCAGTTTATAGCCAGTCATTCAGAAACACGGGTAACAACCTGGACTTGTGATTGACATGGAAGGGGGGCCAGTGTTGTGGTACTGAGCCTTTAAGATGTGGATCTGACACTACCCTCAGTGTCAGAATTGAGTACCAGCAGGTGTTGCACAATTGCCTGGTGTATGGAAAACCCCCCACATCTGGTGTCAAAAGTGAAATAGTACTGTGTTAAGGGTCAAAGAGACTTACAAGAGGAGTGATTTTGCCTTCATACCAGCTGTGTGACTTGGATAAATTTCTCCTTTGCTTTCTCATGTGTAAAGGGGAGATAATTTCATAGGGTTGTTGTGAAGACAAAGATTTACACTAAAGATTAATATAAAGCTCTAAGAATAGTACTTGGCCTGAAAAAAGCTTTCGATAAATGATAGGTGTTTTACTTTCCATTGTTACTGTCTTCAAATTTCAGGGAGCACAAATATAGCGCCTTAAGTTATGTAAACTAATCCCTCTCAGTGATTATTTCTGTTTCCATTTCTTTGCTGTTAGTAGGACGATGATAAACATCCATTTATGTACATTTTTGTCCACTGTTCATTATCAAACAAATACAGTAATTGGAGCATTAAAGAATATGCACATTTTAAAGCTTGTAATGTGTGTTATCAAATCACCATCAGAAAGATTATTCTAATTAACACTCCCACTAATGGCATTAATACCTCCACACATCTTTTGTAGTGGTTAACAGGGTCTGGTTCATACTTCATGCTACTCAGTATATATTTGTCACAGGTCAGTTGTTCATTGAACAAATGACCTGGAAGTTTCACAACCCAGAATAGTATAGAAGCATTTCATGGTAGCGCATCTACTACCCACTGCCACCTTTTTCACCCTGTGTGATGGGTGGTCCTGGCTGAGCTGGGATGGCTTGTCTCTACAGGTGTCAGTGACGTTCGAAGATGTGGCTGTGCTCTTTACACGGGATGAGTGGAGAAAGCTGGCTCCTCCTCAGAGAAACTTGTACCAAGATGTGATGCTGGAGAATTATAGTAATCTTGTCTCATTGGGTAAGGAAATTTCCCCTGTAGATACAGAATTCAGAAATCTGGATACCTCAGTACCTGATTCCCTGGATAAAAGCCCTGGGTCATTTAAAAACTTTATCTGAGTTTTTTTTTTTTGTCTTTTTGCCTTAGCACTGTACAAACTGGATCTCCATAAATAAATCAGAAAAACTTTTTCCCCCTCATAGGCATGGAATTGCCCCATGGATGGGACAGTCTACAGAGCTGCACATTAGAAATTCCCTCATTATAGGCACTTCCCTCATTTTCCCTCTAAGACTGAGCTATGATGTGTTTGCTCATCTCTTAACAGAGTATCCCTCAACCCTCTTCTTTGACCCAACACTTGCTTTTCTCAATTATCTTTTACGGGGGTCAGCAAACTTTTTCTTTAAAGGGCCAAGGAGTAAGTATTTTAGGTTTTGTGGGCCATATATGGTCTCTGTAACATACTCTTTTTTTTTTTCAACCGTTCTTTGCTCAAGAACCATACATAAACAGATGGTAGTCTAGACTTGGCATATGAGACCCATAGTTTGCTGATTGCTGCCATCTTTCAAAGGGGTCAGATAGTGTTTTCTCATTTTAAACAAGCTTCTTGATACATAATCCTTTGCATAGATACCTGTTACAAATGTTAATTTAGTCTGTATATGTAACATGCATTTAACAGTGTATGCATATTCCCTCTTGTATAGGAAACTGTTTTTCCGTATTAATCAAGGCTGCACATTTATCACGCCTCACTGACATACAACTAAATGTTGCATTGTCCCTTGCCTTTACCCTAACATACCCCCTCACATCATGGGGTCACAATTTAAGCACCCCACAGAAGTTCTTTGTATCATCCTTTGAGTTTTCTACTCAGATTTCAGATTCTTTTTTGCGTCAAGGCAAAATCAAGTCTTTTTGTTTTCTTTTTTTGCTCTATGAGCAGGACTCCTATTTCCCAAACCCAAAGTGATCTCCCTGTTGCAGCAAGGAGAAGATCCCTGGAAGGTAGAGAAAGAAAGCCCTGGAGGCACCTCTCTAGGTGAGTGGGTGGGGAATCTCTGCAGGCAGCAGTCTGGTAAATGAGTGGGTGTGTGACTTGAAGATGTTGGTCAGGGAAGTTTTTCTGGCTTCTCAGTGCTCAAGAAGTGGTAGAGAAGGGATGCTAAGGCCCCCATTTGCAAGCTTCCTCTTTTTCTCTGATACTTCACAGGTGACTCTCTCAGGATCTTTTTTCTTACTCTTTCCTGTTGGTTCAGAGGAGAGCTGCATTTTCAAGTATTCATTCAGCAAGCTTAGTGTATTGAAGGAACTGCAGCAGATTCATTCTGACTGAAGCCCAGGGTCATGGGAAAAGAAAGAGATGAGGAAGGAAATAGATTAGAAAGCCAGGTGGGGGGTCACACTATGAAGCGCTTTGGTTCAGTTCTTAGGGATGGGAGCTGTCCATGGTTGACTGGAAAAAACTCAAGGATTTTAAACTGAAGAATTATATGGTCCTTGATATTCTAGAAAACATGGCCTCAGTCTGAGATACTATAGATAACCTTCAGTAAAATCATACCTAAAGAAGCCAAGCACACCTACACTGACAACACCACAGTCATAAAGAAGGAGCACTGGTGGAGGCAGAGCTCCAAGGCATGTAAGGGACTAAAAAGCAAATTGTGGAGCACGATTATGACATGTCACCATTTATGTCTAGAGAAACTTACATGTATGTTTGTTGGTATGCATACTAGGTGTGTAAGTCCTGAGAGAAAAGTCAGGGGACACCTAACCTGGTAACCAGTTCCATTTGGATTAGGATTGAGAATGGGCATGATGAAAAGTGACTTTATTTACATGTAATATAATTAAAGTTTTCACAGAGAATGTATTAATTAAGTCCTTATTTTGTAATTTGAATTTAATAAGAATAGTCACTTCAAAAACATTGTTGGGCTTAGATTTCAAGTGAGGAGAAACTAGAGGTGGGAACCTTCTGGAGATTATTGCATAATGTAAGCAAGACATTACCTAGAAGGCACATGCAGTGGGTTCGGAAGGAAAAAATAGGGGCCCCTTTTTTTAAAGATATAGGACAAGTTTGGTGTGGGATGGGTTTCACTTGAGATGTGAGCAAAATATGGGTACAGGCTACCCGTAAACAGCTGTAGAAGAATTTATGGGTTGGAACTGAACAGGGAGGTCAGGGAGGCGTCAGTGCAAAGGTGGCATTTGAAGCCTTGAGCTGAGCAGATAAAGGAATAGAGGAGCAGACAAGAGTCCCAGGAACCCTCAGTGTTTATGAGATGGATTAAGAGGGAAGAATCTGTGATTGAGCCTGAGAAGAAGTCACC
This sequence comes from Cervus canadensis, assembly GCF_019320065.1. Classification (NCBI taxonomy): domain Eukaryota; kingdom Metazoa; phylum Chordata; class Mammalia; order Artiodactyla; family Cervidae; genus Cervus; species Cervus canadensis. The sequence continues at coordinate 68,264,418 of NC_057389.1, forward strand.
AGCAGATGGACTGCAGGACAGGCCATATCCATCCCTAAAGCCCACACACCTTTAGGAGAATGCTTTCTTCCTAAGGTGAGATCATACAAGGTGAGATCTTTTGAGGTGGAGACCACACTTTTTCTTTGTTTATATTTTTTAACTGTCATTTGGGAGAAATACACTAATTTTGTCGGAATTTCTGGAGACCACCACAGAGTAAACAGAGAACTCAGGCAGCGAGAAACCAGTAGAGAGTTAGGAAGAATGTCAGTCCCTCTGTCAGGTATGGGCTGAGTCTGGCATGAAAGGTCAGAGGAAGAAAAGGAAGAATTGTTCCCTTTCCCTTCACCTCAGGAGACTCTGATCCATGAGTCCCCCTTCCTGAGTGAAGTATTAGTTGGATTAAACTGAATAGAAAGTATGACTGGAGTCCAGAGCTGTCCAGAGAGACCCCAAGGCCACCTAGCAGAGATGTGGCGTCCTTCTCAGGTTTGGGAAATTGAAGGAAAACGCTGGGTGTCTGGAGGAAGTAAAGACGTCAGAGCCAACCAGCGTGTGCATTTCTCTTGACGCAGTGAACTTCCTCTCTTTGGTCGAAGGTGACAGTCAGATGGGGTGTCCTGGGGGTGCTGGCATGCGCTGTGTCCTCCTGCACCCCTGGCGAATCCCCCATCTTCCTGGGCTAAAGTACCCTCGGAACAATTTCATTCCAAGAGGAACTCACTTCCCAGTGTGCTCAGGTGAAGGACCTGGATGTTCTTGGAAGCACTTCGATTATTAACTCTAGACCAGAGCCAAAAACCAACCCTTTAAACAACCAGTGACAGAAAAGCTTATGCTTCCAAGGTAGGACTCCTAGGATCTTTAGTTGCCTCCAAATATGTTTTTTAAAATATTATTTCCACTTCAAAACTACTCACAAATAGGAAAAACAAACAAAAAGGGAAAACAAACTGTCATCCCTAGATCCATATGTTTTATATTGAGAGATAGGAGGGAATGGCTCAAAAGGTACACAACTCATCTGAGTCTCGTACTTAAGAAATGAGTCCAAAGTCTATAATCAGTTTTCTGGAATATTATGTATATTATATGTGTGTATATGTATATAATTGTTCAGTTGCTCAGTCGTGTCTGACTCTCTGTGACTTCATGGTCTGCAGCATACCAGGCTCCTCTGTCCTCCACTATCTCCCAGAGTTTCCTCAAACTCATGTCCATTGAATCAGTGATGCCATCCAACCGTCTCATCCTCTGCCACCCCCTTCTCCTATCCCTGCAGTCTTTCTCAGCATCAGGGTCTTTTCCATTGAGTCAGCTCTTTGCATCAGGTGGCCAAAGTATTGGAGCTTCAGCTTCAGCATCAATCCTTCCAGTGAATATTCAGGGTTGATTTACTTTAGGATTGACTAGTTTGATCTCCTTGCAGTCCAAGGGACTCTGAAGAGTTTTCTCCAACACCACAGTTTGAAAGCATTAATTCTTTGGTGCTCAGCCTTCTTTATGGTCCAACTTTCACATCCATACATGACTACTGGAAAAACCGTAGCTTTGACTATATGGGCTCTTTTGGGGAAAGATATCTCTGTTTTCTAGGTTTGTCATAGCTTTCCTTTCAGGGAGCAGTCTCATTAGATTGTTGCTTTAGCATGCAGTGGTTTATATGGCATGCATATGGTTTATAAATATATAAACCAGGAATAATGTGATTAAATCAACTTGAACATCTCATGAGTTTGGTTTACACCCAATGTAAAAACATTCTTTAATTCAAAAATTTAAAAACCCAATGATGATTTGGGTAAACAATTCCCTCCAGTGAGAAAGTGCTTTTCTTTGTCTTTCTCTCTTCCTTTGTTGTATTTATGCGAGAATTCAGGGCAGACTGAACCTGGCAGGATGGTCAGCTGAGCAGTCACTTGTGGGCTGCCTTCAACTTGCTGAGATTTGTTGGAGCTGCATCTGCACAGAGAGTAGGGATCTTTTTCTAATTTGCAGAGAAGTGCTGTAGGGGATATACCAGCAATCTAATGAAATAGCATGCAGTAGTTTTAAACAGCAGATTTCTTACAAGGTGAAATGTGTTTAACATGTTTAAGTTAGTCTTGTTCTTTCCCCCTGCCTTCCCCTCCTGCCACCAACATCTTTTTTTCCTTGTAGCTGCTAGAATGGTCTATTTAAAATGTAGATCAGGTTATCTCACTCTGATGCCCAAAGCCTCTAGTGGCTTCTGCCACATGGAACACAATATAAAGCCCCCAGCATGGCCCTCAGAGGCCTTTGTGGTCTGGTTCTGGCTACCTTTTCACCTTCATCTCTTTCCTCTCTGCCCTTTATTGGAGAACTCTAATCACCCTGGTCTCCTTATAGTTTGTCAGGCAGGCCAAATAGGCTCCCACCGCAGGGCCTCTGCACTTGCTTTTTCCTCTCCTGGACCATTTTTCTTCCTGGCAGCCAGGAGCCCATATGACTCACTTCCTTGCACTATACAGGTTTCTGCTCAGTTGGCACTTTATCAATTAGTCACAGCTCATCTGGACATGGTCTTTTGTCCTCCACATTCTTTATTCCTTCACCATGCTTTATTTTCTCTGAGTACTCGTCACTGCAAAATAGTACATATTTATTATCTGCTCTTACTCTGGATTGTAAGTTCCCTTATGCTGGATTGTCTGTTTATTTGTTCCCACCTCCTCAGTACCTAAAGTAGTGCTTGGTTAGAGTGAGCTTCCAGTTAGTGAATGCATGAGTGACTTGGTCAGGTAGTGGTGACAGAGCTAGAAAAAAGGGAACCAATTTCAGAGGTATTTGGCAGATGAAAGCAGCAGGACTTAGAGATGGATCAGATATAGAAGATAGAAGAGATGGAGTTGTCAAGGATGCTTCACTTGGTTTGTGGCCTGTTCTGAGATGGACAATGATATCATTCACTGAGATAGTGGTGCTAGGAGATCAGATTTGGGGGTTAGTATAAATATGGTTTTAGATGAATTAAATTGAATTGTCTTTTGGTTGATCCAGTTATTCAAGTGAAGATGTCAAATAGCCTGTTAGGTTTAGAGTTCCATCCCTCACAATATAAACTGAGCATTAAATGTGAAGACTCTGTCACTAAAAGATAGTTGAAGCATTGCTTGAGTTTGAGTTAACCTGTAGAGTGGATTCAGGGTACAGCAAGAGCAAGAAAGAGGACAGGACTCAATCCAGAGAAACTCTGGCATTTCATGGCTAGGTAGAGAGAAATGAACCTGTAGGGATGCTAAAGTGTACTACAGACTAGTGTCATTGAAGTCAAGGCTTATAAAGGACGGTATCAGTAGGGTAGGGAAAATTAAATGAATTTGAGACTTACTTAGATGTTAGAAGAAACAAGCCTTGGTAATCGATTAACTGAGGGAGAAGTATGAAGGGTGCCTTTTAAAGTTTTGATTCAGAACTGGTGCCATTTATAGGTTATACAGGTTGGAGGGAGGGAATAGTCATAAATTCAGTTTTAGGCATGTTGAATTTGAGCTGTCTTTGAGACATCTAATTGCTGTTTTGAGTTGGAAGTTGTATAATTAGGTATGGAGAGTAGCGAAGTCTTGCCTAGAATGTTTGTAGATGAACCTGGCCTGTGGAAAGGGTACCGAGTGGAAAGAATTGGGGGCCTAGGACTGAACCCTGCAGAACTCCAAGGATTAAAGATCAGGTAGAGGAGAAGGAGTGCACAAAGGAGACTGAAAAGCTGCAAAGGAAATTGAGGCTGGTGGACCATGAGAAGAATGTGGAGGCGAGCTCAGGCAGAGAACTCCAGCAGCTGCTTACTGTAGCTTAGGCAAAGAACTTCTCAATGAAAAGGAGGAGTCACTATTGGATGCTGCTAAAATGTAAGTTAGGCGAGGACTGAAGAGCACATCTTGGTTTTATCACATGGAGGTCATCGTTGCCTTAAAGAGAGTGGTGGTAAGAATAGAAGCCAAAAATGAGCCCATGAGAGGTGCATGAGGAAATGAACACATGTGGGATACTGTAGAAGGTGAGATGTGATGAGAAGGCAGCAGCAGCAGCTGGCAGAGCTCTTATTTGCAAATATAAATACATATTTCTTTTTTTCCTTTGTCCACTCCAATTATATTATACAGCATACGTTATTCTACCCCTTTCACTTGGTATATATTGAAGCTCTGTGCATGTCATTTCATAGAGAGCTTTCTCACTTAAGGAATAGTTCTATGGTCTTCAGCTGACTCTCTTCCAGGCAGAAGAGGTGGTTTTGGATTGTATGTGGCTTTGTGTAATGTTAACCCAGTTAATCCAACTGTCCATCAGAGAAATCTGCTTTAATAAACTGGGTACATTCTCACCAAGAAATTCTTTGCAACTGTAAAAAGGAATGAGGGGAGATCTCTGTAAATTCCATTGTGAGATGATAATATTACTAAGCAAGGAAAAGTGCAGATAGCAAAGAAAAGAGGAGATACCAAAAAAGAAAAAGTGTGTATTTGCTTGTATTTAAAAAAAAAAAAAGAAAAGCCAAAAAAAAAAAAAAAAGGATGAAAGCAGATCAATAAAGAACCCAGCTGCCAATGCAGGAGACACAAATTCCATCCCTGGGTTGGGAAGATCCCCTGGAGGAAGGCATGGCAACCCACTCCAGTATCTTGCCTGGAAAATCCTATGGACCAAGGAGCCTGGCGAGCTACAGTTCATAGGGTTGCAACAAGTCAGACATGACTGAAGTTACTTAGGATGCACACACATATCAATAGAAAAGGTTACCTGTAAGGTGAAAGAAGAAAAACAAAAAGGATTAAGAGAATGCTGCTGCTGCTGCTAAGTCACTTCAGTCGTGTCCGACTCTGTGTGACCCCATAGACGGCAGCCCACCAGGCTCCCCTGTCCCTGGGATTCTCCAGGCAAAAACACTGGAGTGGTTTGCCATTTCCTTCTCCAATGCATGAAAGTGAAAAGTGAAAGTGAAGTCGCTCAGTCGTGTCCGACTCTTAGCGACCCCATGGACTGCAGCCTACTGGGCTGCTCCGTCAATGGGATTTTCCAGGCAAGAGTACTGGAGTGGGATGCCATTGCCCTCTCCAGATTAAGAGAATAAGGATAGAATTAAATAAAACTGGAAAAGTGTTCCATAAATATTGAAAGCAAAATGAAACAAATGACCCTAATAGTATATCATATTGTTGGCTTAGTCACATAGAAAAGAATTATCTCAATTGCCTTTAAATCACAGCAGTTTAAATAAAGATCCTTAGTGGTTTAGATCAATATTATGATTTATAATAAAAAATATATATTTGGTGCATGAGTGCTCAGTTGTGTCCAAAACCCCATGGACTGCAGCACACCATACTCCTCTATCCATGGAATTTTCCAGGCAAGAATACTAGAGTGGGTTGCCTTTTCCTACTCCAGGGGATCTTCCTGACCCAGGGATCAAACCTGTGTCTTCTGCATTGTCAGGAGGATTCTTTACCCCTGAGCCTCCTGAGTACAGTTCTTAAAATCCATGGCTGATTCATATCAATGTATGGCAAAAACCACTACAATCTTGTAAAGTAATTAGCCTCCAACTAATATAAATAAATGAAAAAAATAAACAATTTTTAAAAAAAAAATGGTCTATAAGTTATTCTATGACACACCTTAGCTTTTTTGTTCTTGAGGCTTTTTGTTGCTAAATAACATGGGATGTGGGAAGAAAAGAGGCGAGCGGATGGTCTCTTGGTGTGGTCCCAATTGTGTCGACTGTATTCCTGGTAGGGAGCTTTGTAGTTTCTGTTACGATGTCCTTCAAAATAAATCAAGCTTAATGTCTGCTGGGTCCAGATGGTACCTGTAAAAATAATCTTGTTTTCAATTCTGACTTAATTTTTAATAAAAGTTCAATAGGAATGCCATCTGTCTCAAAATTAAAAAAAAAAAAAACCCTGGGAAATCCTAGGTGATGAGAGCCCCAAAGGTGTCTTTGTTATGTTAATGATGTTTCTCTTGGACCCTGCCTTACAATGGGATTTGGTTTCCAGGACCAGTCATGTGATGAAAGGGTTGAAACTTTTAATACCACACCAGGGAGGGAAGGGGGCCTAGAGGTTGAACTGGTTGCCAGTGGCCAATGATTTAATTAATCATGCCCATGTAATAAAGCCTCCATAAAACCTCAAAAGGACAGATTCAGAAAGCTCCTGAGTTTCTGAACATGTGGAGATTTGGGGAGAGTGATTCACTTGGGGAGGGCCTAGAAATTTCATGCCCTTTCCCCATACATTGCCCTGTACATCTGTTCCATCTGGTTTTTCTCAAGGTATATCCTCTTATAATTAACTGGTGATCTAGTAAGCAAAAGTGAGTTATGAGCCACTATAGCAAATTAATCAAACCTAAGAAGGGGGTCATGGGAACTTTTGATTTGTAGCCAATTGATCAGAAGTATAGATGATAACCTGGGCTTGTGACAGATGTCTAAACGAGGCAGGGGGAAGTCTTATAGAACTGAGCCCATAACCTGTGGGATGTGATACTATCTCTAGTTTTTAGTAGGAAATGGCAACTCACTCCAGTATTCCTGCCTGGGAAATTCCATGGACAGAGGAGCCTGGTGGGCTATGGCCCATGGGGTCACAAAGAGTTGGATATGACTAAGCATGCATACTAGGTATTACAGATAATGTTAGAGTTGGATTGTAGGACACCCAGTTGGTATCCAAGAATTGCTTATTGATGTTTTAACCATCCCTGAGAAGCACATTGGAACTGAGTGAGGAACATTTACTATCTTACAGGCAAAAATAAGTTCAAACAATTATGTTGATTTTGGTGGATATAGTAAAAGTATGTGGTTGTGTTTACAAGTGGAATTTTATATTTGATAAATGTGTTCTGAAATATTGATAAAATGATATAATAGGGCATTAGCATACTTTAGCATACTCTAATGGAAGAGATATAAGGGAGTTATTTTGGGTTTGCCAAAAAGTTCATTTGAGCTTTTCCATAACATCTTACAGAAAAACCTGAGTGAACTTTTTGGCTTTCTCAGCCTGTTCCAACAAAGTACCACAATTGTGTGGCTTTAAGCAACAGAAATTTATTGTCTCACAGTTTCGTGGGACCATGCTTTCTCTGAAACTCCAGATAGGGTTCTTCCTTGCCTCTCCCTACCTTCTCGTGGTGACGAGCAGTCCTTGTTCCTTGGGTTACAGCTGCGTCACTCCAGTCTATGCTTCTGTTGTTATTTGGTGTTCCCAGGGGTATCTTGACATGATCTTTGTGTGCTTGCCTGTGTCCAGATTTCCCTATTATAAAGACACCAGTCATGTTAGATCCCACCGTAATCACCTCATCTTAACTTGATTGAATCTGTGAAGTTACTATTACCAAATAAGGTCATATTCTGAGTTACTGGGAATTAGGACTTCAACACATCTTTTTGGTGATACAATTCAACCCATAACAAGGTAATAAATGTAACAGCATTAGTAATTGTTGATGCTGGCTTGGCCATTCATTGTACAACTCACTCTACTTTTGTACATGTTAAACATTTTCTGTAATACGAAGCTTTAAAAATTAGAATTACAAACACAAAATTTTTAAAACAGCATTTCTCTTTTTCATCAACATATAATCATTATGGAATACATTTTCAGGTGTGTAGTTCTATCCCCATTGTGGTGTTATGTATAATTCTCAGCAAATAGCTCCCTCAGTTCTCTGACTGTGGAAAGTCTTGAGACTGCAAATGCATGTGACATTTTTATAGGAATAATTTTGAATCTGACCACCTGTAGAATAAGGCGGGAAAGGATATAGGTCTGAAAAGTTGACTTGGGTTCAAAGATTTTAATGCTGCCTTTAGTCTTCACACTACCCTATCCATCTAATCTATGGCTAAGCCTTTAAAATCCCATTTTAGACATTTCTTCCCCAAACTTTTGACCACACCTGTATGCCTTCCCTCCTTGCGCTCACTACTATCTGAGGGTAGTTTGGATGCTGTTCTAAGCCCACATTTGTATCCATTTCTGTCTTGTGTTTTTGTTGTATAAATTATCACATTGCAATGTGATTGCCTACTCCTTTTTTCTCTCTAATGCAAAACAGTGAACTCCTTAAAGAAGTTAACTGTTTCTTTTCATTACCAGATCTGGAATGTCTTGTGGATCATGTAACTAGGATAGAGCCTAACATATTGTAGGTGCCTTTTAAATATTTGAAGAATGAGTTAAATACAGTACAATCAATGCTTTTTGAAATAAGAGTTCTGTATAGAAAGAAGGTTAAATTTGGTAGGAAGTAATATTGGAAAGGTGAGAAACAGATCAAAGGATTAAATTGAAGGTCAATAGCAATAGTCACTATAGAGTAAGAAGGTCCCGAACTTGGATGTATTAATGATGGTTGTTAGAAACATCTTAGTGGTACAATTTAAGGGAATTTGATGACTGACTAGACATGGAATGCAGGAGAGAGAAGGTTCTGAGATCAAACTAAGAATTTATGGCAAAGGAGCTGAGGAGGTTATGATATAATTCAGAGCTAGGAAACACAGAAAGAAAAGTTTGAAAGAAATGTACTGGTTTCAGATTTGGACAAACTGAATTTGAAGAAAAATACACAAATGGAAAATCTAGCAGGCAACTGGAAATAACTCTCTAAAGTGTTTTGAGAGTTAGTATAGTCATTGACATCGGAGGTATGGGAGTGGATGAAATCACGTGGGAAGAGAAGATTGAAGAGAGACTCACAGAGATTCATAAGCACCGAGGGAAGAGAATCTAGACCTAACGACAGGTTTTAGTTGGGGTGGTAGTCATTGACAAAATCACCTGGTCTCTAAACTTCTGACCGAAGTTATAGCCTTGTTTATGACATAACTCAGGCTCAGGCTTGATTCTGAGAAGAGCAAAAGTTGAACTGCACTTATGGAGACACCTCTGTGGACTTACCAGAAACTTTAAACAGATCACAGGGAAGAGTTAGGATGTCCACAATCCGGGACTCATGTCCCCTTCAACACGCAACATGAATTTTGGACTACGCTATTGGCACTTGAAGTAGAGTGAAATGAGTTTCCCGTTATTGGTATGGAACCTTGTAGCTGTAATTACTTCCATTAAAAAATTAAAACTGCCCAAATCCTGTTTCTCTATTCTCCTTTAAACAAAACTTTTCAAAAGCATTTCTATACTTGATGTTTCTCCCAGTGTTTCTGTGCACTCCAGTGGGGCTTTATTCCTGTTCCATGAAAAGTAGTTCCATGAAAAGTCTCCATCTTGGCACAATCAGGGTTAAGTTTTTAGTTCTCAACAAACACAGTCCACTAGCGATTCCAGTTCTGTTAATAGGTGATAAGAATGCAGTCACCATATACTTCTACCTTCTTTCTCACCTACTTAACTACAGGAACCTCATAATCTTCCCTGTTTCCTGCTTCTACTTGTGTGTCAACACTGTTCTCTACACAGTAGCCAACTTGAGTGAGGATGTAATTGCCTGTGACTTCCCAGCATACACAGAATAAAATTCCAGAGTCCTTACATGACCTGTTAGGCCTTATATGACTTGCCTATACCTATTGCTTCAATATTATTTACCATTTTCTCTCTTGCTCAATGCACTCTAGTAGCCACACAGCCTCTTTGCTGTATCTCAGAAGTCACCACACTTTGATATTTGCTGTTTCCTTCACCTAGGAAGCTCTTGCTTCACACATCCATATGGTTGTTATTTATTTACTTATTATTTGTTACACCTTCCCATGCACACACACACACACACAAACACAAAACCAAGGTAAAAGCTCCTTAAAGACTGAAATTCTTAGTCATCACGTTCTCTACATTCCCTAGAACTTTACCTGGCCCCTAGTAGGCACTTAAGTATTTGGGAATGGAAAGGATGTCTGCAGCATATGCAAAGATAACACACACACACACAAAAACAAAAATGTAGGGCTCTGGAAATTGCATATAGTTCAGCATACCTGGCAGGAAGCCAGGGAAAGGAGATGAGTTCCAAGCTGAACAAAGGTTAGATCATCACATACTTTGTTCACCCTGTTAAGTACTCTATACCTTATAAGTTGAAGATAAGTTGGACAATCTTAAGTTTGCAGCATGGTAAAATGAGAATTTTAGAAAGATTAGTCTGTTACAGTGTGGAGACTGAATTGGCAGAGAGCAAGACTATACAAAAAAATCTTCATGAACCAGATAACCATGATGCTATAATCACTCACCTAGAGCCAGACATCCTGGAATGAGAATTCAAGTGGGCCTTAGGAAGCATCACTACAAACAAAGCTACTGGATGTGATGGAATCTCAACTGAGCTATTTCAAATCCTAAAAGATGATGCTGTGAAAGTGCTGCACTCAATATGCCAGCAAATGTAGAAAACTCAGCAGTGGCCACAGGACTGGAAAAGGTCAGTTTTCATTCCAGTCCCTATGAACAGCATTGCCAAAGAATGTTCACACTACCACACAATTACACTCATCTCACACGCCAGCAAAGTAATGCTCAAAATTCTCCAAGCCAGACTTCAACAGTATGTGAACCATGAGCTTCCAGATGTTCAAGCTGGATTTTAGAAAAGGCAGAGGAACAAGAGATCAAATTGTCAACATCAGGTGGCTCATCGAAAAAGCAAGAGAGTTCCAGAAAAACATCTATTTCTGCTTTATTTATTACATCAAAGCCTTTGACTGTGTGGATCACAACAAACTGTGGAAAGTTCTTCAAGAGATGGGCATACCAGATCACCTTACCTGCCTCCTGAGAAATCTGTATGCAGGTCAAGAAGCAACAGTACCAGACATGGAACAATGAACTGGTTCCAAATTGGGAAAGGAGTACGTCAAGGCTGTATATTGTCACCCTGCTGATTTAACTTATATGCAGAGTACATCATGTGAAATGCTGGGCTGGATGAAGCACAAGCTCGAGTCAAGATTGCCAGGAGAAATATCAATAACCTCAGATACACAGATGACACCACCCTTATGGCAGAAAGAGAAGAAGAATGAAAGTGAAAGAGGAGAATGAAAAAGTTGGCTTAAAACTCAGCATTCTAAAAACCAAGATCATGGCATCCAGTCCCATCACTTCATGGCAAATAGATGGGGAAACAATGGAAACGGTGAGAGACTTCATTTTGGGGGGCTCCAAAATCACTGCAGGAGGAGAAGGGGACGACAGAGGATGAGATGGCTGGATGGCATCACCGACTCGATGGACATGAGTTTGAGTAAACTCCGGGAGTTGGTGATGGACAGGGAGGCCTGGCGTGCTGCGATTCATGGGGTCACAAAGAGTTGGACACGACTGAGTGACTGAACTGAACTGAACTGAACTGAAAATCACTGCAGATGGTGACTGCAGCCATGAAATTAAAAGATGCTTGCTTCTTCGAAGAAAAGCTGTGACCAACCTAGACAGCATATTAAAAAGCAGAGACCTTTGCTGACAAAGGTTTGTCTAGTCAAAGCTATGGTTTTTCTAATAGTCATGTATGGATGTGAGAGTTGGACTCTAAAGAAAGCTGAGCCCTGAAGAATTGATGCTTTTGAACTGTGGTGTTGGAGAAGACTCTTGAGAGTCCCTTGGACTGCAAGGAGATCCAACCAGTCCATCCTAAAGGAGATCAGTCCTGGGTGTTCATTGTAAGGACTGATGCGGAAGCTGAAACTCCAATACTTTGGCCACCTGATGGGAAGAACTGACTCATTAGAAAAGACCCTGATGCTGGGGAAGATTGAAGGCAGGAGGAGAAGGGGACAACAGAGGATGAGACGGGTGAATGGCATCACCAACTCAATGGACATGAGTTTGAGCAAGCTCCAGGAGTTGGTGATGGACAGGGAAGCCTGGTGTGCTGCAGTCCACAGAATCACACAGAGTTGGACACGACTGAGCGACTGAACTGACTGAAGTCTAGAGGTGGTGATAGTTGTTGTTAAGTTGACCAATTGTGTCCAACTCTTTTGCAACCCCATGGACTGTAGCCTGTCAGGATCCTCTGTCCAAGGGATTTCCCAGGCAAAAATACTGAAGTAGGTTGCCATTTCCTCCAGAGGATCTTCCCAACCCAGGGATCGAACCCACATCTCCTGTATTAGCAGGCGGACTCTTTACCACTGAGCCACCAGAATTAGGAGACTATGGTAGAACATTAAAGCGTGAGAAGCAGAGTACCATTTAGGTACCCGAGTTCAGTGCTCAAGAGCTCTAGTAAACTTGTCGGTCATAAAACAGCAGTCTTTACATACAGGCCTACATAAAGGTATAGGTCTCTAGCGAAGGCAGGATCTCTAACTTTACATTATAACTGACAATCCACAATTTTGGAATCTTTCTTTTTCCCGGCACATGTAGCCTGCAACCAATGACTGGTGTTCACAGGGAAAGTACTCCAGTTTTATGACTGCCTCCCACTCTTCTACCCAAATAATGTTATTGAAAGTTGATCATTTAGCGAGATTTAGATGGACAAGGAACTTGGAAGGTATTAACAGAAAATTAAAAAAAAAAAACCTCCTCTTTCCGTAACAGTAAATAGGAAAGATGAGAGAGATTTTGAAACAGCATAAAGATTTTGTGATTGGCTAAGTGAAAAGAAGCTATTACACTAAATACACACTGTGTGCTTTTCCAGAAGATGTGGTCCCTAATTGAATGAATGATTTATTGATATTTAGGTGTTTTTTTTTTAATGAGTGTTATTCTCACTTGCCCTGCATGGCAAATACCAGTGCCTTGAAAAATAGGAAAAGAAATAGTAAAGATGGGTGCATATAAAATTAGTCAAAGAGAATGTGTAGAGTGAAGGGAAAAAATCCCAAACTCTAGAGAAAGCAATTTTTAAAGGGGGAATAGAAGAAGTTACCCATGAAGGAAACTGAGAAGTTAACTCTGGTAGAAGAAAAGACAAAAGCAAAATATATTATGTTCACCAAGCAGAGACAATCTGTACACAGATTATGAATGTCAAGTAGAAATGTCAAAATACAGTAAGATGCAGAGGAACCCTTAAAATGGTTACTGTAACTCAGGAGAAAATAAATAACTATATGTATACTTGTTCCCCTGGCAAATTTTAATATTCAATTAATTGCATCCTTACCCAATTAAAATTTATTTAACTTAATGCTGTTCTTTACCATGTTATCATGTTAGCCCTTTTTACCTTTTTTATATTTGATCTTTGACTCTTTTATATGTTGCTTGCATAGCCTCTCTTGCTTGATGCATTAGCAAGGTTACTTTCCTATCTTGCAACCTTTGGTTTCAGGCCTACCTGTTGTTACCTCAGTAGATTAATCTAATTCCTTCCTGTTTGAAGTGGCTCTGAGACTCCTCATTACTTGTGTAATGTACTGTCCTGGAGGCAACTGCTACAAGTGTTTGAATCATGTGTGTGTGTGTGTGTGTGTGAAATTAATATATAAGTAATTGAAAGTATTTGACATTGTTCAAAAATTTATATATAAATTGTTGAGGAAGATTAGTAAAACATTTTGTATATAATTCAGATGCCATTAGGAGGATCTTCAGGTTAAAAGGGCATGCTGTCTGCTTGCAAAGAATATTTAGGATAGAAAAGGAAAGTGAAATATATTTAGATATAGGTAGATAGATAGGTGTAATTACATGTGTAGAATATATATATATGTTTTTTAATACTGTGATGAGTGCCTATAATAAGAGGAATGGACTGTGTAAACTCACAGTACCCCTGTGTTCACTATTTACAATAGCTCGGACATGGAAGCAACCTAGATATCCATCGACAGATGAATGGATAAAGAAGTTGTGGTACATATACATAATGAAATACTACTCAGCCATAAAAGGAATGCATTTGAGTTTGTTCTTATGAGGTGGATGAACCTAGAGCCTATTATACAGAATGAAGTAAATCTGAAAGGAAAAACAAATTTCATAATTAATGCATATATATGGAATCTAGAAAAATGATACTAATGAACCTATTGTCAAGGCAAGAAGAGAGATGCAGACATAGAGAACAGACTTTGGACACAGCAGGGGAAGGAGAAGGTGGGACAAATTGAGAGAGTAGCATTAACATATGTAAATTACCATGTGTAAAATAGCCAGTGGGAAGTTGCTGTAGGCACAGGGAGCTCAACCTGGTGCTCTGACAACCTAGAGGAGTGGGATGGGGTGGGAGTTGGGGAGGAGGTTCAAGAGGGAGGGGACATGTGGGTACTTACGGCTGATTCATGTTGTTGTATGGCAGAAGCCAACACTATTGTAAAGCAGTTATACTCCAATTAAAAATAAATATTATTATTTTCTACAAAACAATTAGAAACACTCAGTTAACTTTTGAATGGATTCTGAATGATACAAAGGAATTTGGCATGAGGGAAAAGGGATGAAGACTTTCCAGATTATGAATGATTATACAAATAAGAGAAATGTCAAGAAGATAATTTAAAATTCTGTCATGGGCTTTGGACTCTCATCCCAGACTGCCATTTTCAATTTATGGTTCCTCTTTTAATCCTTCTTCTCCATTTTTCCATTAACTGATTCTCCTGGTCACTCTTACACTCACCCTCTTTAAATGGGTTTGTTTAATCTTTTCTCCACTCTCTTGTTCTCAGCTTGTGTTGTCTTATTTCTCTGTACTGCTTAATTAAATCTCCTAAGTTTTTCTTATTATCTTTTGGCCAAATAATGAGACCTTATTTGAATACCATAAATATTCAGTCTATACATTTAGTAGCCAAATGCTGTATCACATGAAACATTTTCAGTTTTTTCTTTCCTCTCCAGGATGGAAGAACAGTTATAAAACCACAAAGTCAACTCAAACACAAGGTCACTCATTTCAGGAACTGATAATGAAAAGATCCAAAAGGAGTGGACCCGGGGACTTCAAATCAGAAAAACCCTGCAGATATGAAGGCAGATTAGAGAAAAAGCAGGAGAAAAAAGAAAGTTTACAGATAGTTTCAGTCACTCACAAAAAAATCCTCACTATAGAGAGGAAACATAAAAATACTCAATTTGGCCAAAATTTGAGCCCAAAGTCAGTCTTTTTTAGGCAACAGGTGATCCCAAGAGAAAAAACCCCAACAAAATGTGAAATACAAGAAAAGAGCTTCAAACAAAATTTCAGTTTATTTAATCAACAAAAAACCAACACAGCTGGGAAACGTTATAAATGTAGTATGTGTGAGAAAACTTTCATTAATACTTCATCCCTTCGTAAACATGAGAAAAACCACAGTGGAGAGAAATTATTTAAATGTAAAGACTGTTCAAAAGCCTTTAACCAAAGTTCAGCACTTATTCAACATCAAATAACTCATACTGGAGAGAAACCCTATATATGTAAAGAATGTGGGAAAGCCTTCACTCTCAGTACCTCCCTTTATAAACACTTAAGAACACATACTGTGGAGAAATCCTATAGATGTAAAGAATGTGGTAAATCCTTCAGCAGAAGATCAGGCCTTTTTATACATCAGAAAATCCATGCTGGAGAAAACCCCTATAAATATAATCCAGGTAGGAAGGCATCTAGTTGCGGTACATCCCTTCCTGGATGTCAGAGAATTCATTCCAGAAAAAAGTCCTACTTATGTAATGAATGTGGTAATACCTTTAAGTCTAGCTCATCCCTTCGTTATCATCAGAGAATTCACACAGGAGAGAAACCTTTTAAATGTAGTGAGTGTGGGAGAGCCTTCAGTCAGAGTGCATCTCTTATTCAACATGAAAGAATTCACACTGGAGAAAAGCCTTACAGATGTAATGAATGTGGAAAAGGCTTCACTTCTATTTCACGACTTAATAGACACCGAATAATTCATACTGGTGAGAAGTTTTATAATTGTAATGAATGTGGTAAAGCCTTAAGTTCCCACTCAACACTTATTATTCATGAAAGAATTCATACTGGAGAGAAACCATGTAAATGTAAAGTGTGTGGGAAAGCCTTCAGACAAAGTTCAGCTCTCATTCAACATCAGAGAATGCACACTGGAGAAAGACCCTATAAATGCAATGAGTGTGGAAAAACATTCAGATGTAACTCATCCCTTAGTAATCATCAGAGAATTCACACAGGAGAGAAACCATATCGATGTGAAGAATGTGGGATATCTTTTGGCCAAAGTTCAGCTCTTATTCAGCATCGGCGGATTCATACAGGAGAGAAACCCTTCAAATGTAATACATGTGGGAAAACTTTTAGACAAAGCTCATCACGTATTGCCCATCAGAGAATTCATACTGGAGAGAAACCCTATGAATGTAATACATGCGGGAAACTTTTCAATCACAGATCATCCCTTACTAATCATTATAAAATTCATATTGAAGAGAACCCCTAGGAAGTAGATATGCATGTGTGAAGTTCTGAAACCAAAGCTCACCAGAATACATGAGAGTGATGTAATAAATGTAATGGATATGAAAAGCCTTTCTATAGTTTAGTCCTCATCAGATAATAAATCCTAAGGACAAACCTATGTAATGCATATTGAGGAAGCCTGTCAGACAGTAGTAATAACCTAAAATGAAGAATCCCTGACTGGAGACATTGACTTTGGGCATTTGTAAACTAATTGTTCTCTCTACAGCAGTGTAGACTACCTGTCATATGTAATTGTTACAAGCATCTGGGTGATGAGGGGAGGTGTGCACTGGATTTCCCATTGAAATAAATGTTAATGCTTTTTTAAATAACTTGACATTGTTATGTATGCTATTATATGTAATAGCATATAACAGATGTGGTTAAAGAAATTATACATTTTTAGAAAAAAGGACCAAATAAAAGATAAAAATGAACTGTAAACTACCTCTCAATTTCTGGGGTTAGTCCTTTTCCTGAGTTGCTGTCAAACTTTGTGCATGGATTTCATTTAAAAATAGAAATAAAAGTCTGTTCTCTTCTTCTTTTGTTCTTCTAGTAATTGCTATAAATTTCAAATTTTCTACTCAGAATTTTTTTTCTTTTTTTGCTCTGAATTAATTTATTACGAAAGTATACTTGCTAAATACTGTGAGCTGTAATCTTAGGGATATTAAATGGAAAAATAAGCAGTTTTCAAAGCTATTTAAAGTATTTAATACAGTATTGAAAAAAAAAGTAATACAGTATTGAAAGTTATTAAATGTTTAATATATATGTATTTAATAATATAGATTCTAATATCACACCAGAAAGGCCTGTCAAAAGTAGTTTAATGAATCTAGCATATATGCCAAAATGTTGAAAGGTACATTGATCACGTCATGAAATAGAGTATGTTTTTCCTTCTTGGTGTTTTTAGTATCAAAACAATTTCAGGAAAACAAAAGGAATAATTATGAACAACTCAGTGGTTTGTTTTTCTCCTAGCCTTGGGGCAGGTACTGTATTGCACACTGGAAACTTCAATAAAAAAGTCACAGACCTTTAAGAAGCTATGAATGAAGTAAAGGGAATAGAGTTGAGGAGCTATCAGATGAGTAAAGCAAATTATGTCAGTGTATACAAGTGTGGTTGTTTTAACAGGCAAATAGATTGTGAAAATATTTTGCAGTGCAAGAACATTGTAGCAATTTGGACATGAAGAAAGAGATTGAACCTAACTAAGGAAGCCTGATTACATCAGAGAAAGTTTTCCAGAAGCAACGATCCCTGAGTCAGGTTTTGAAAGAATAATAAGAGCTCTCCAGAGGTTGAGATAAGCCTTCCAAATAAGAGGAAAGGTAGAGGTGGTTAATACTGTGACATCTCTCTGGAAATTGAAGTATAAAACTAATGATCAGGAGAATGGCAGATGTTAGTTTGAGTAGAAGGCAAGAGACCAGATAACAAAAGCCCTATTTGCCATGCAAGGAAGTTTAGATTTTATCCTGAAACTGATAGTCAGTTAAAAATGTTAAGCAAGGGACATTGTTTTGGCAACAGTGTGTGGAGAATGTATTTAGAATTTATTAAAGCTGTGTAGACTGATGCCTGGAAATCTGAGCTATGATAATTCAAGTGATAGATAAATCAAGAGTCCAAACTAAAACAGGAACAGCACATTTGGAGAATAGGATACAATATAGTAAAACAAATAAGATGGCCTTCAGAAGCAAATAAATGAGGTTGGTGAGTGAGAAGAAGGCTAAGAAGACAAGTAAGTTTGACAGGTATCCTGTATATAGTGAATATGTCTTGTATGGACTGATTTTGAATTGCATCTTGTGTTGATTTTTTTTAAGTTGCCCTTAATGTAATTAAGTTGCATTTTTTTTCCTGGTAATGAAAATTGAGCAGTTAGAGCTGTATTTCTGTTTCAATAATTGGCACTTAAATTACTTAAATAGCAATGCTAGCTGAAAACTGTACCTCCACAGATCTGAACAATTCTTTATAGTCTCTCCTATATTTTTGGCTGAGAAAAGACCAAAGTTGGAGGGTTAGGTGTTGGGGGTGGGGTATGTGCTAAGCTTAGTCACATCTGACTCTTTGCAACCCCATGGATTGTAGTCCACCAGGCTCCTCTGTCCATGGGGATTCTCCAGACAAGAATACTGCAGTGGATTGCCATACCCTCCTTCAGGGGTCTTCCCAGCCCAGGGATCAAATCCAGGTCTCCCACATTGCAGGCGGATTCTTTACTGTCTGAGCCGCCAGGGAAGCCCGGGGGGTGGGGTGGGAGAAGGTAACTGAGAATTGAAAGTCTTCTTTTCCATGTTAAAGAAAAGACGTTTTTTGGTCATGGTCTCAAGTTGTAAGCAAGTAATCACCATTAATTAGAGATTACTTTAGATCAGTACACATCCTCTAAAAAGCAGCAGCAGTGACCCCTGCATCTGACAGTTAGCAAGTTAATGAGACTCCAGCTTCTGAAAGTCAGCCTATCATTTACTATCCCATGCCTCTAAACAAGTCAGTCATCAAATGCCTCAGTTCAGTAACTATATTTCTAAAAGTATGCCAGTCAATAACAGCTTTATTCTAGTGATCACACTAACACAATTGAAAGACTGTCATTCCATAAACACTCCTGCTTCTGAAAATCCACCAGTCCTTGGACCAAGCTTCCCAAAACCTTGTATAAGATCAGCTGTGGCTTTCATTGAGAGGTTGTTCCTTGCAGATACAGCTCTCCCTTGCAGCCATACATGAAGTTCATTTTTTCTGCAGCACATACCAAAGTTCAGTTTATTGTTAGGTTGCAACTACTTCAACAGTTCAACCCCAATTTACTGTTACAAATTTAGCTTCATGAGTGACAAATACATTAATGATGCTATGAGACTATCAAATTCAATATTTTCAATTTCTGTGGTGTTTGCTAGCATATATTTTTTATTTGTGTATTTGAATCTTGAATGCAAATATAGATTTGTGATTAACTTTCAGAGCATTGGTTATCTATTAAATGAGAGAAAAGTCCTTTTGAAACTTTTTTTGCAGTATGAAACTGTTCATTCAATACAAAAAAATGATAGAAAGTCAGTTATAAACCAGTCTATTAACAGCTAAACCTAAGAGATATGTGGTTCCTCAGCTATTAAAAAAAATACATTTTCTAATTAAAACAAATTCAGATGAAAATAATCACAGCAGAAGTTGTAAGATTGTTCACATTGTGTATCATCATGATCATCCTTTTTAGCACAGATAACTGGTCAAACATACCAGGAATATTTTCTGATTCTAAAATTGAAAGGAAATTTTAAGTGCCAGGATAAAATGCTACAATAATAAAAAATGTAATAGCTCTATTTACTATTACAGAGATTATTAAAGATCTAAAATACCTCATTTTTTAAAAACATAGCCCAAGGTGCAGGTAATCACAATATCAGAAAAAAATTCCCTTTCGTTGTATGTTTTTCCTCATGAAAAAGCCTTGCTTAGAAGGCTGCTGCTCACTTAATGAGTTAATGAGAAGTGTACTGCTTTCCTAGCGATAATACAAATGCAAATTTCGGTGTATATGCAGAAGTGCAAACAATTTAAAGTTGAATCAAAGTGTAGTGGATTCTATGCAAGGTGTTGGCTATTCTGCACACAATTCTGCACTTTTGCATAATTCTGCACAGACAACATCTGACATTCTATTGACCGCAGAGTAATTATTGTGAAACTGTTGCATTACTTGAGCATTTAAACATTTGAGGAGTTAAAGAATTTTTGTGACTTTGCTTGTATTTTATAATCTTCAATTTTCTGGCATTCAGAAACTTGTTTGGTCTTGCTTTTTCAGCTTCTATGCTGTGAACAGTTTGAAAATGATTACTCACATTCTTACAAGAAGAATAAGTTGGACAGGCTGAAAACCAATGACTTTCCTTTTATCTTCCTGAGAACTGAGGTTGCTGGGCAAATTGCAACACTCGTATGCAAATCTGGTATGACAGGCATACTTGTATTCCAGAGAAATACAGCCAAGATCTGCTTACCTGGAACAGAAACTACAGGAACCACAAAATGTTAGAAATATTAATTGCTTATTTTGATAAATTGCCGGGTCTCCCGCATTGTAGAGCCACCAGGGAAGTCCAAATGTGGACTGTCTTGAGAGTGAGAAATTCCTTGGGGGCTACAGTCTTAGGATGTCATCCACATTTCCACTGCCATTAGATTCAGAAACTCTGATGGATTTGCATGGTGGAGACCTGAGAAATACTCCCTCAGTGCTCTAAGAGATGAAGGATAACCATTGTGAAACACATCTAGAGTTCACCAAAAATGTCTACTCTCCTGGGGAAAAAAGTTTACCAGAGTCTTATGCTAGCTGAGATGAGGTCATTCCTCCTACTTTAGCCCCATCGAACCTTGCTGTCTCACTAAGGAGGAGAAAAAAACAAACAAACATGGAGTTGGGGGTGGGGGGGTTATTCGAGGAAAAATATTAGGAATGATGCAATCAGAGGAGAGAGCACAGGGCAAGGAGCTTGGGAGAAAGCTGTAGCACTGGATAAATATTTGTCCTAGATAGTCCCACTAAGACTGAGATTTAATTGGAAAATTATAGACTCCTCCACTACACCCTGACCCCCACCCCAGAACTTGCCGCCACACCAGCAACTCTAGATTACAGCAGAAAGAGCTACAAGATACAGACTCTCTTTGAGGAGTGTTCCGCTTATAATGTGGGAGACCTGGGTCCAACCCCTGGGTTGGGAAGATCCCCTGGAGAAGGAAAAGGCTACCCACTCCAGTATTCTGGCCTGGAGAATTCCATGGACTATATAGTCCACGGGGTCACAAAGAGTCGGACATAGCTGAGCGACTTTCACTTTCACTTCAGGAGTGTTCAGTGTTTTGTCAATAGTGGAGACAAAGACAAGGATACTAGAGGAATTTGAAGACTCTGGCAGCTATGGTTGCCCAACTCCTAGCCAGGAAGTGAAGTGAAGTCGCTCAGTCATGTCCGACTCTTTGTGACCCCATGGACTGTAGCCTACCAGGCTCCTCCATCCATGGGATTTTCCAGGCAAGAATACTGGAGTGGGTTGCCATTTCCTTCTCCAGGGGATCTTCCTGACCCAGGGATCGAACCCAGGTCTCCCACACTGTGGGCAGATGCTTTAACCTCTGAGCCACCAGGGACCAAGTTAACATAAATCTGGGATAAAAAACTATGACCATGTGGGATTTATCCCAGAAATTGAGGATATGTACAACATAAGAAAATCAATCAATATAATGCACTGCACTAGTAGAATGAAGGCAACACACACACACACACAACCATCTTGATGCGGGAAAAACATTTCACAAAATTCAGTAACCTTTCATGATAAAATTACTGAGCAAACCAGGAATAGAAGGAAATTTCCTTAACATTATAAAGTACTTTAATGAAAAATCCACAGCTAATCTCATATTGAAGAGTGAAAAACTGACAGCTTTCCCCCTAAGATTAGGAACAAACAAGGATGCTTGATTTTGCCACTTTTATTCAAGACTGTACTGGAAGTTGTAGTCAGAGCAATTAGGCAAGGAAAAGAAATAAA
This sequence comes from Cervus canadensis, assembly GCF_019320065.1. Taxonomy (NCBI): domain Eukaryota; kingdom Metazoa; phylum Chordata; class Mammalia; order Artiodactyla; family Cervidae; genus Cervus; species Cervus canadensis. The sequence goes on from NC_057389.1 coordinate 68,286,383, forward strand.
AGGCATTCAAACTATAAAGCAAGAATTTTCTCAATTTTCAAATGACAGAACTTTATATATAGAAATCCAAACAACCATCAAAAATCAGTTAGAACTTTTATGGAGAAGGAAATGGCAACCCACTCCAGTATTCTTGCCTGGAAAAGTCCATGGACAGAGGAGCCTGGCGGGCTGCAGTCCATGGGGTTACATGACTGAGCATGTGTGCACGAGGGTGGAGGGAGATGGGTTGGTAGCAATAAAGTGGTAGGACTGAAAAAAAAAAAAAAAACAGAATTTTTTAATGAGTTTACAGTGTTTCAGGATACAAGACCAGCATGTAAAAATCAGTTTTATTTCTACATGCAAGTAATAGAAAATATAAAAGGAAAATTCATGTACAATAGCATCAAAGAGGATAATGTATTTAAGGAGAAATTTAACCAAGTAAGTCCAAGACTTATACAATGAAAACTACAAAGCATTGCTGAAATATATTAAAGAAGGCCTAGATGTAAATAAATGGAAAGAACATTTGATATTCATGAACAAGAAGACATAATATTGTTAAAATAACAATACTACCAAAATGATCTACAAATTCAATGCAATCATTATCAAAATTCCAATAGCCTTTCTGCAGAAGTAGAAAAGCAGATCCTAAAATTCATGTGCAATTGCAAGGGATCCCGTACAGTGGAAACAATCTGGAAGAAGAACACATCTAGAAGAACATTTCCCAGGTTCAAAACTTACTACAAGGCTACAGTATCAAAACAGTGTGGTATTGGCATGTAGAAATATATATAGTTTAATGGAATCAAATTGAGAGTCTACAAAAAAAATTGTAAAATTGATTTTTTACAAGAGTAAAAAGACTGTTCAGTGGGGAAAATAATCTCATCAATGGCTAATGCTGAGACTACTGGATATCCACATGCAAAAAAAAAAATTGATTCTGGACACCTACTTCACACAACATACAAAAACTAACTCTGAATGAATCAAAACCTAAATGTAGTGCTAAAAGTATTTTTAAAAACTATAAAATTCTTAGAAGAAAACATAGGTGAAAATCTGCATGACCTCGAATTAGGCAACATTTTCTTAGATATGACACAAAACACAAGCAAAGAAAATGTCAATAAATTGAACATCATTGAAATTAAGACGTGTATCGAAAGACACTAGCAAGAGAATTAAAAGGGCATCTCATAGAATGGAAGAGGATATTTGCAAATATTTTCTAAAAGCCTCAAGTCTGAAATTTTTTTTAAAAAATTCATAATGCAACACAATTCAATTAAAAAACACAATGCAATTAAAAGGGGGGCAAAGTAATTGAATAGACATTTCCCTAAGGAAAATATACAAACAGCCAATAACCAAATGAAAAGATGTTCAACATCATTAATCATAATGCAAGAAATGCAAGTCAAAACCACAACGAGATATATCAGATCCATTATGTGATATAATAAATCCAAAAATACCACATGGCTATTTTTTAATAACAGATGTTGGTAAGGATGTGAAGAAATTGAACCCTTGTGCATAAATGATGGAATGTTAAATGGTGCTGCTGCTGTTGAAAACAGTTTAGTGATGTTAAATACAGAATTACCATAGACCAAGAAATTCAACTCCTAAGTATATACCCAAGAAAACTGAAAACAATTGTTTACACAAAAACCTGTTCACAATATTGTTCAAAGAAGCACTATTCACAATAGCCAAAAGATGGAAACAACTCAAGTATCTATCACTCGGTGAATGGATAAATAAAATGTAGTATATCCATACAGTGAAATATTATTCAGCAATAAAAAGGAATAAAATGTAGATATAAGCCAACACATGGATGAACCTTGTAAACAGTATGCTAAGTGAAGGAAGTCAGACACAAAGGTTGTGCATTGTATGACTCCATTTATGCAAAATATCCACAATAGGCAAGCCAAGAGACAGTAAATTACTGGTTTCCATGGGCTGGAGAACAGATGAATGGGGAGTGACTGCTTAATGGGTACAAGATTTTCTTTGGGGGATGATAAAAATGTTCTGAAGCTAAGTAATGGTGAGGGTTGCACAAAAGTGGTTGTACTAAATATCACTGAATTGTATGGACTAAAAACTAATAGACTGCCAGTTATTTCACCACAAAAATTGAGTTTATTCAACAGAGAATTACAATTCAGGGTCTGCAAGCACGGCAAATCACAGGCAAGTCCCCCAAACAGCAAAAGAAGTAGAACTCAAACATTGTCTGCTTCAGTTCTGAGAAATCTTTACTTTCAGGTCACCTAATGATATGCAGGTCCAGTTAGGGTAGGAATTTTAGAGTCTCCAGTAAGACTGGGTTGTTGTTTGGTCCAAGCCAGAGCATTCTCTCTTTTTTTTTTAATTAATTTTTAATTAAAGAATAATTGCTTTACAATATTGTGTTCATTTCTGCCATACAACAATGTGGATCAGCCATAAGTATACATAAATCCCCTCCCTCTTAAGCTTCTCTCCCGTGCTCCCCTCCCCAACCCCCAGGACATCACAGAGCACTGGGCTGAGCAGAGCATTCTTTTTTTATCAAAACAATTATTGAATTTCCAATCTTGTTTTTCCTTTCCTGAGGCCAATTGTTGAACTTCTCTGGGCCAGTTTTCCTAAGTTATCATTTGGGGAAATACCCTTTTGGACCATGACAGAGGTTCAGCTGCTATCGGTCCCTTTAAGAGAAGCATTCCTTGTGGAAATGTCAATAAGATAAATTTCCCTTAGCTTCTAGAGCATTAAGTTTAGAATGACCCGAAATCTTAAGAGCTAAATTGGCAGGTAAAAGTATTGCATCTAATAACACCTAAACATAAGGGCCATTTCAAATTTTACTTCAGCTAGAAGTAAGCCATGACACATTTACAACATTCCAAAATAATAAGCTACAAAAACATACAGAAGTTTGTCTATATGAGAGAAACTTGAAATACATTTTCAGCAGAAGCTGACTAATCTGAGAAAACCTTGCAATTAATGTTTGTTTGGGGTTTGGGGATACTTAAGGACACCATAAAACCTATCTGGAACTAGATATAGCTTTTGTTCTGATATCAGATGCCCTAAATATCAAACCTGGGTTTGGGCAAACTACAATTTTCCTTGACAACCTCGTGTCCCTTTAATGCTAAAAGCTCCAGCAAGTGGATACTGTCTTCCTGTGACGAGGCCTGAGGACAGCAAAAAGCAAATCATCCACATACTGCAACAAAATAGAATTTCTGGGAACTTTATATTATCTAGATCAGCCTTGAGGATTTGTGAGAAATAAGAACTCTCAGTAAAACCCTGAGGCATTACTGTACAGGTGAACTGGTTTTGTACCAAGGTGAAGGCAAAAATGATACACAATAGTCCATCAACTGAAATACTAAAAAATGCACTACATAAATTGAATTACAGTGGAACATTTATATCCAGTGGGAATGGATGTTAGTAAAGTATGAGGGTTAAGAACAACAGGGTGTGGAGGGATAACGACATTGTTTTTTGTTCTGAGGTCCCCAGCAAACCTCCACCCTCAGCCCTCAGGTTTTCTCATTAGTAAAATAGGGGTATTACAGGAACTATTGCAAGAAATGGGTCTTTGAGACTTGTAATGTCCTATCATGGGCTTTATGCCATGAAAGGATTCTTTACTTATAGGATATTGATTAATTCTGGGGAGAGGTTTTAAGGGATCTATTTGCTCCTCCGTCCATGGGATTATCCAGGCAAGAATACTGGAGTGGGTTGCCATTTCCTTCTCCAGGGGATCTTCCCAACCCAGGGATCGAACCCAGGTCTCCCACATTGCAGGCAGACGCTTTAACCTCTGAGCCACCAGGGAAGCCCAATTTGAATCAATGGCTAGTACACTGTGAATTTTGTCAATATCAATTAGTGATTTTGTCTATAAGGAGGGTAGTAGTTGGTTTAATAAAGATAAATGATCAGTGTTTCCAGAATCAGCTCAGAGACAGAGCTGATAAAAGATGTCAAAAAGGAGAGCCAGCGGGTGGTGGCCCTTGCTGGGGACCCGCCAGTGACCCAAGGGGACAGAAGTGGCTCTTAGTCCAGCACATGCATATTGAGGCAAGTTAAAGGATTTAATATGAAGCTTAGAAGCAGATAATGCCAGAAAGCAAGCAGTAGTTGGTATACATTTAGTGAGTGGGGCAGCATTTCCTTCTCCCACTGCTGCTGAGATGGCAGAAATTAGTCGAATTCAGTAGGAAATGGAATACACCAAAGGTCAGTAAGTGAGGGTCCTGGAAAAATGAACGATAGCACCAACAAATGCTGACCTGGAACAAGGATTCCAAGAAGGAGTTTCAAATGCTAGTGTGATTATGCAGGTTCCAGAGAGAACTGTAGCAGGAAATAATGAACATTCCATTTTCAAGACCAGCAGATTTCAAGACCAGACCTTACACAGTCAACTCCCTTTAAGCCTATGGCACTAAAAACACCACCTCCCGGGCTTACCCTAAGTGAAAGACCACTAGATTTTCTGGGTAGAGAAGGACCTCCTCTATCCCCTCAAAATGAAGAAATCCATGCAGTTGTCAGGCTAAAAATAAAGCTCTCTATGAGTGAAAATGCTATTCACCAAAATGGACAGCTGGTTAGAACTGACTACATGTATGGCTTTTCAAATATATATGCAATGATTGAAGGTACTTAAGGAGCCATGACAGTTGTCGATACAGCATCAATAAGACTACAGATAAACTAAATAGACGTCTGCAGCTTCTGGAAGAGGAGAACGAAGAACATGCTAAAAAGAAATGGCCATGTATTCAATTACTGTAGCATTCTGGCTCTGGTTTTGCCACTAGAGGTAACCTCAACTCAGAAATGTTGTCTCAATAGCTGGAAATATAAAGAATTTGCAGACTTTAAAAAAAAAAACAAAAAACAGATGTCAAAGAGTCACTTAATTCATCTGGTTGGCTGCTTTGATGACTATTGTCAAATTCCAGAATTATTTTCCCTTTTCAGAAGAAAGCAGTTTCAGCATGATATTACTTTAAGAAGAATTATCAGCATAATATATGAAAGCGGGCAGAGGAACTAAGGAGAAAAGAGTGTGTGTCTCTCAAAAGGCCCAAACAAAAGGGAATCAGTTTACAGACAGGAATCTCTTGTGAATATCATTAGAGATCCCCATTATTTGAACTCAAGGCAGGGACTGCTTTATAGTAGTGGGGTTGAGCATCAAGAGTGGCTCAGATGGACTAGGAGAGATCCATCTCAAATGTGGAGGAATGGTTCTCCAAGCTGATTAAGAGGGAGGATTGAGAAAAGCCCCTACAGTTCCTTGGAGCCCCACAACTGGGAATTGGGAAGAAGTTAGAAAGCCCAGTTAGAGAGCTGATGGTGACTGAAGTGCTTGAGTCTGTTAACAATCTCTTTTCCAGTGTCCTCTTTGCACTAATAACAGAAGCTAGGAAGGTTTTTGTTTCTTTTAGTAAGCTTTTTTTGCTGAAATTTAAGATTAAGAATTTAGGCAGTTTTCCTTTTAGGTGACTCATCCAGAGTGTGAGAGAGCTAGTTTATCAGATTAACTAAATCTGGAGTGGACAGTTTCCCATTACACCCTGTTCCTTTTTACTAGATCCTTGTTCAGACCATTAATAATCAGAGTTAAGTGAAAAAGCATCACCAGTGTTATGAAGAGGATGATGAAGCAAGATCTATAAAAACCTTGATGTCAGACCCTGAATTTTCGTTTACTGCCTCTGTGCCCTGATTCAGGTCATTTTAAGCTTTTGAATCCACATTTCCTCACCCCTAAAATGGTATAAACTCTCACCCTCCAAAACATATAGTGCTGTCATAAGGATTAAGTGAAGTAATATAATACAACATGAGGTTACTAAAAAGTGCCACACAGATGTATTACACTTTCTTTTGAATGTATTTTTCATAAAGTTTTCCCAAAAAGCAAAAAGGACGAAAAATCCTGCAACTTATTGCCTGCATTTCTTCAGTGCCTTGCCTAGTGCTAATAGATGTGGTGAGTTATTAATGTGGAGGGAGATTTAATGTGAAATTTTTATATTAAAACATTAAACTTTTGTAATGATGACATTTTAAAAAAAGAAGAACTTGGCAGTGTTTGTATTGATAATAGACATTCTGAGCTGTGTCTATTCATTAAAATAAAATTTTCCAAGAAAAAAAAAAATCAGAGTTAAATCTACATGAGTGGGATCAACATCTGAAAGAAGACCAGAATTTTCTTTAAAAATAACCCAAAGTTGATTATAATAGCAATGAACAGACTCATCAGATGTTTGTATGTAAGCATGAGTTTTGTTCCTTTATTCCAGTCATTAAGCTTTGGAAAAGTGCTAGGAATTGCCCAATGAAGTCATCTAGGGATTTCTTGGGCCTGATGGTACAAGTTAGAAGGTTGCTCTCCTGGTTTAATTCTAGAGACCTTTCAGGACTTTCCCAATCAGAAATTTTCATTCAATGCTGGAAATGGCCTTCACCAACAAGCATGGGGTCGCTAAGAGTCTGACATGACTGAGCAACTTCACTTTCACTTTTCATTTCATGCGTTGGAGAAGGAAATGGCAACCCAGTCCAGTGTTCTTGCCTGGATAATCCCAGGGACAGGGGAGCCTGGTGGGCTTCCATCTATGGGGTCGCACAGAGTTGGACACGACTGAAGCGACTTAGCAGGAGCAGCAGCAGCAACAAGCTTATGATCTAACTGATACAGATCAAAGAAACAAGATTGATTGGTAAGATTGATATATTAAATTCCTTAGCAAATCTGCAAGGATCTTTGTTTACTTTGGGAAATACTTTGAATAATGCTTGCAGTTCAGTTTTAGTCCAAAGAATATAAAAATTTAAGAGTTTTGCCTCTGGATTCTCAGAAGGCTTACTTGATTCAAAGGGACAGGTTCTGAGGGGTTCAGAAGAAAATGGGATGAGGAGAGCTTCAGGAGGAAAGGGAAGCTCATTGAGAGAATTAGTGTGGGGAAACTGAGGGTACAGAGGAGGAATAGGCAGTGTAAAGGGGGAAGGAAAAAGGTGACTCTGGAGGCAGGGTCTGAGCACAAGTGCCCAGAAGAGGGGAGCAAGATAGTACTAGAGGCAGAGCCTGAGACAAAGAGGCTGGGGAAGAACGTGAGTCTTCAGGAGCTATTTTATCGTTCTTTAATCATTTGTTTGCCTCAGTTGATCTTAAAAATCTTATTTCGCAGAGAGGCAATTTTAGAACACCTGATCACCACCCTACGCTGAGTCACTTGCCCCTTCCAACATAAACACAAGGCTCTATCATTTCAGGTTCTTAGCTGTGTGCAATAGAGGGTTGCACTTTGTTTGTTTGTTTTCATCTCTCCTGTAGCATTTAGGAGGACAGGAAGTTGAGCTCAGAGCCCCACTGAGGTAGATTCTATTAGCTGTTGCTCGATTTCAAGTTTCTTGTTTCTATGTCCAGATTCAGAGTCTACATGAGTATATCTGATTCCAGAAGTGCAGTGAAGAGGCTGCAAATGGAAGCATCTGTTATTTTCTGGAAGATTTTGTATTATTTCTTCCCAAGACCATAAAGTGCATAAACTCCTAAAACATAAGATAAAGGCCCAGACATCAGAAACTGAAAGGATGGATGATGGGTTCCAGAGGGCCCTGCATACTTCAACTTATACAAAGAGGAGTCACTAGAGACCATGCATGCCATCTGCCCTGGGATTTCCACTCTAATGTGCTGTACTTATTCGCTCAGTTGTGTCTGACTCTTTGTGAACCCATGGACTGTAGCCTACCAGGCTCGGCTCCTCTGTCCATGGGGATTCTCCAGGCAAGAACACTGGAATGGGTTGCCGTGCCCTCCTCCAGGGGATCTCCCAACCCAGGGATTGAACTCAGGTCTCCTGCATTGCAGGCAGATGTTTTACAATCTGAGCCACCAGGGAAGCCCTTCCACTCTAATAGTTTATTTTACAGTTGTTGATGCCACAAAGCATGTGTTCGACTCGACAGTCAGCTAGATGACCACAGGGAGTTGCCGTCTAGGTGAAAGCAGACGCCAGCTTTAAGGGCCCCTAGTAGGTGTTTTGTCAAGGATCCCACTGAGAAGAGTTGGCATTTTAAGCAGATCTGAGAGGACTGGATGGCAGTGAATAAGACAGAGAACAGGAGACATTGATCTTGGTCCAGAGAAGGTGAAAGTGGAACCAGCAAAACGTGGACTACAGCAGCTTAAACGATGGGTAAACAAAATGTGATATATCCATACATTGTATATTGTTCACTCATAAAAGACATAAAGGGACAAACACTGCAGTATGGTTGAACCTTGAAGACATTAGGCTAAGTGAAAGAAGCTAGTCAAAAATAATCCAATATTATATGATTCCATTTATATGAAATGTTAAATAGAGCAAATCTGTAGAGACAGAAAGTGGATTAGTGATTGTTTAAGGCTGGAGGTGGGAGAAAGAAGTGACACTCCATTTCTTTCTTTTTGTTTTTTGTTTCTTTATAGATATTCTCAGTATGTTAAGTATCATTTTTCATTTTTTTAATGTAAATGAAATATTTATTTCAACTAAACAGCAAAGAATGTCAGACTACATATAAAAGCCATATTCAACTATATGCTACCAATAAAAGATGCACTTTTTTCTTTTTATTTTTTATTGAAGGATAACTGCTTTACAGAATTTTGTTGTTTTCTGTCAAACCTCAGTATGAGTCAGCCATAGGTATACATATATCCCCTCCCCTTTGAACCTCCCTCCCGTCTCCCTCCCCATCCCCCTCCTCTAGGTTGATACAGAGCCCCTGTTTGAGTTTCCTAAGCCATACAGCAAATTCCTGTTGGCTGTCTATTTCACATACGGTAATGTAAGTTTCCATGTTACTCTTTCCCTACATCTCACCCTCTCCTCCCCACTCCCCATGTCCACAAATCTATTCTCTATGTCTGTTTCTCCACTGCTGCCCTGTAAACAGATTCTTCAGTACCATTTTTAGGATTCTGTATATATGCGTTAGAATATGATATTTATCTTTCTTTCTGACTTACTTCACTCCGTGTAATAGATTCTAGGTTTATCCACCTCATTAGAACTGACTCAAAGGTGTTTCGTTTTGTGGCTGAGTAATATTCTATTGTGTTTATGTACCACAGCTTCTTTATCCATTCATCTGTCGATGGACATCTAGGTTGCTTCCATGTCCTAGCTATTGTAAATAGTGTTGCAATGAACAATGGGATACATGTGTCTCTTCCAGTTTTGGTTTCCTCACAGGGTATATGCCTAGGAGTGGAATTGCTGGGTCATATGGTGGTTTTATTCCTAGTTTTTAAAGGAATCTCCATACCATCTTCCATAGTGGCTGTATCAATTTATATTCCCACCAACAGTGCAAGAGCATTCCCTTTTCTCCAGGGAAGTTTAAATCATTTGTAAGAGGGCAGTCTTCCATGTCTTTGTTTTTCTCTGCCCAATCAACCTGCTTTGTTCTTTGACTCAGGGCCCTTTCCTCTGTGCTTGCACATCCTTTAGCTAAGAAGGATTTTCGCACAAGGGCCTTTGGGAAGTTAGTAAAACTTATTATGGTTTGGCATCCCCTCCCTTTTTGACCCCACAGAACCTTTCTGCACATGTACAGTCAAGGTCTCCCTAACCCCAAAGATGAGAAATACATGACCTCTTGATCTTTTACCCAGGCAGTGCTTAATCCCTCTCTGTCCCTGTCATTATTGTTATCTTAAAGTGTCCACAGGAGACAAAGTCCAGCTATTTACCCTGTTCTTGTTGTTATTTCTATCCTGAAGTATAAACAGGAGGTTGGCTGTAAACTTCTGATCTGGAGCCCATCTATACCCTGCCTCAAGAAATATGAAAAGGAGGCTAGTTGTAAATGTCTGGCCTGGAGCCCATCTATCTCCTGCCTCAAATCTACACAGACATGCACATGAGGAAGGACCACAGTTTTAAAACATAAAATCCAGGGTCCCTGTGGTTGAGGGGGGCAGGGGCAAATGCTCCTTCAAAATATTTAGATAACTGGGATCCTATTTCCCAGAAGTTTTTCTCTAGAGTAGAAGGACAATTTACAAAAAGCCCTAACAGCTCAAAAATCCTGCAGGCATTAACACCAGCCAGTTTCAAGGGCACAGCCCAGTCCTGAAAGACTCAGGCTGAAAGCTTAACAGCACAGATCAAATAGAAGAGTCCCTGTTCCAAAAGGAATCAAGCTGAAAGTGAGGGAATTCCAGTTGGAACAGCTTGATTTCAAGTCAGGTCAATGTGCCAAAAGAGTACTTGAAGATGAACAAGGCTTTAATCAGAAAAGATAAAACCTTAATATAGATCCTGAATAAAACCTGGAGATCTGCAAAGCAAAGGGGGCAACTCAGATCCAGGAGAAAGACTTAACCTTCAAACCCCAGGGTCCCTAAGAAAAGCATCAAGCATCAGTGAGCTCATTATTGGTATCACACCTGTTTGAGCACCCACCTTCCAGTTGTTGGAGGTCTTCTCTGGATCCCTATGTGGGCCAAAAATGCTGACCTTAAATAGACTGACAGTTATTTCTCCAGCAAAAATGGGTTTGTTCATGATCATCAAAGAATTGCAATTTGGCATCAGCAACCACGGCAAGCCACATGCAATCTTTTGCAATAAAGAGAGAACTTATTTATGGGGATAGGGAGTGAAGGAAAGAGTTCAAACTATAGTAGCTTCTCATTGATTGCACTGTAACCATCTTTCATTGACTGAGCTCTTGCCAGGAAGAAAGTCTTTCTTCACCTTCCACTATGGTTGTAGGGTGTTAGGGCTCCCCCTTCTGGCCTCCTGGCTCCATTTTTATCAACAGTTGAGATTTCTGTGTATTAATTTTTACAGGCATCATCTTTTGATTGAGCATTACTAGGTCTTCTCAATCCTGAACCGGTCAGTTGTTCTATACAAGGTTCTAACTGTTGCTTCCTGACCCGCATACAAAAACTAAAGAACCTCTTGATGAGGGTGAAGGAGGAGAGTGGAAAAAGCTGGCTTAAAACTCAACATTCAAAAAACTGAGATCATGGCATCTGGTCCCATCACTTCATAGCAGATAGAAGGGGAAACGGTGGAAGCAATGACAGATTTCCTCTTCTTTGGCTCTAAAATCACTTTGGAATAGTGACTGCAGCCATGAAATTAGAAGACCATTGCTTCCTGGAAGGAAAGTTATAACAAACTTAGACAGTGTGTTAAAAAGCAGACATCACTTTGCTGACAAAGGTCCATGTAGTCAAGGCTATGGTCTTTCCAGTAGTCATATACAGATATGAGAGCTGGGCCATAAAGAAGGCAGAGCACCAAAGAATTGATGCTTTCGAACTGTGGTGCTGGAGAAGACTCTTAAAAGTCCCTTGGACAGTAAGGAGATCAAACCAGTCAATCTTAAAGGAAATCAACCCTGAATACTCTTCGGAAGGACTGATGCTGAAGCTGAAGCTCCAGTACTTTGGCCACCTGATGTGAAGAGCCAACTCGCTGGAAAAGACCCTGCTGCTGGGAAAGGTTGAAGGCAGAAGGAAAAGATGGCATCAGAGGATGAGATGGTTGGATGGCATCACCGATTCAAGGGACATGAACTGGGGCAAAGTCCTGGGAGATGGTGAGAGAGAGGGAAGCCTGGTGCACTGCAGTCCATGAGGCCTCAAAGAATCGGAAAAGACTCAGCAACTGAACAACAACTGTTCCTCCTGGCAAATTTGCAGCAGGTGTTCCTTCCTTCACAGTTTCTTTGACAATATAACATAGATACATGTTAGTATCTCTATGTCTCTTTCATCACTTTCTGCACATGTCCTAGGAGATATTTATCAGAAAGAAAGCACTTCTCCTCTGTGCAGACACTACTTTCACAAGTCTTCACCTTAAGCAACTTTTACATTATTCACACATATGCGCGCACGCATACACACACATCACTTTATTTTCACTTCTCTAGTAATAAAAATACAAGGCAAAAAATATGAGAATTGCGTCCCTTGTCCAATATTGCTTTCTAGGAGGAGATTATGAGTTTTGTGAGAACTCATTTGACTGTGTGGCCAACTTAGGGCTCCATTCACTAGTCCTTAAGGTGAAATATCCTTCAAGAATGTCAAGACCTTTGGGCTTGTTTGGGAAACCCCAGGTGATGCATGGGGCTCTGCCAGACCCCTTGGTTGTGCGCTAAGGACATGCTGGTAGGCCACTTAGGCAAGTGTGGTCACTGGCATCACATCAAGATGTGACTGCAGCACTCCCACCTGGGCTCAGTGGCCTTCCCCATGGGACCTACTCATTGTGCCCTGAAGATGCCCAGGGGCTCCAGATGTCCCAAAGGTGCCGCGTCCTTCAGCGGCTCTCCAGAGATCAGGCGGAAGAAGCAGACCCAAACTCATCAAGGGCTCTAGGGGCTGGCCCTGGGGTTTTCATCTAAGGGCAGGGGGCTTCCTGAGATGGAGTGACCCTAACCCTCATTAATCCTCTCTCCATCCCCCATCTGCCACAGGATGCTAGCAATAACATCGCACTGTGTTATTATATGTTATAGCACTATGTTATAGCAATAACATCGCATAGAAGTCTCCAGGAGTCTCAGTGGAATACCATGATGCTCTGTTTGCATGGTGACCCAGAGGTCAAGGGCATCTGTCACCCCACATTCCCCCCAGAAACTAGTCAGAGGAGTCAATGTGTCCCAGCTTTTAGAATGTGCTCAGGAGCATCTGACTTATGCGCATAATTTCCTCTGACTATCTTGTACAAAGGAAAGAGTATATTTATAACTGACATATAAGGCCCTTGGTCAACAGTGTCTTCTCTGGATATGCTTCTATTGATCAATTTACTCTTGTTTTGTTGGGACTGAAGTATTTCGCTTTTGAACTAAGGCAAATGCTGTCAACTTTTTTTAAAATTTGTATATTATAACTCATAGGAAGAAGGTTATCACCCCCAAAATAACCACTGAATTTGGGGAAAGAATTTACTCGTCCATTTTTTTTTAACTAATTTCAGGGAAAAAAATAAGACAGGACTATAATTTTTTTAATCTTCATTGCACTTTTGCCTCTAAATTTCTTCCTATACATCAACAGGGCATCTTCATTCCACCTCAGGATCTAAGCATATAATATCCCCTGTCCTTGGAATGTTCTCCAAAAAGAAAGTTTTGGGGGGTCAACTTGTTTGTTTTTTAAATTTTTACTCGAGTGTGGTCAGGAAGATGCCCTGGAGGAGGAAATGGCAACCCACTGCAGTATTCTTGCCTGGAGAATCCCACGGACAGAGGAGCCTGGCGGGCTACAGTCCATAGGGTCCCAAAGAGTCAGACATGACTGAAGCTTCTTAGCACACATGCAGTTGATTTACAATGTTGTGTTAGTTTCAGGTGTACAACAAAGTGAGTCATTTATACATATATCCATTTATTGTTTAGATTATTTTCCTATATACTCCCATTACAGAGTATCGAGTAGAGTTCTCTGTGCTATGCACTAGGTCCTTATTAGTTATCTATTTTATGTAATGTAGTGTGTATTTTTCAATCCCAGTTTCCCAAATTACCCCTCCCCCACCCTTGGTGACCAAAGTTTGTTTCTACATCTGTGACTCTATTTCTGCTTTGTAAATAAGTTCTTTTGTAACATATTTTAGATTCCACATATAAACAGTACCACATGATATTTGTCTTGCTCTGTCTGACTTACTTCACTCAGTATGACAATCTCTAGGGGCATCCATCAGAGAAGGCAATGGCACCCCACTCCAGTACCCTTGCCTGGAAAATCTCATGGACAGAGGAGCCTGGTAGGCTGCAGCCCATGGGGTTGCTGAGTCAGACACGACTGAGCGACTTCACTTTCACTTTTCACTTTCATGCATTGGAGAAGGAAATGGCAACCCACTCCAGTGTTCTTGCCTGGAGAATCCCAGGGACGGCAGAGCCTGGCAGGCTGCCATCTATGGGGTTGCAGAGTCGGACACGACTGAAGCGACTTAGCAGCAGCAGCAACAGCAGCAGGGGCATCCATGTTGCTGCAAATGGCATTATTTCAATCTTTTCATGTCTGAATATTAATAATATTAAAATGTACCAATTTACATTCCCTCCAACAGCATAGGAGGATTCCCTTCTCTCCACATCCTCCTCAGGATTTATTGTTTGTGGATTTTTTGATGATATCCATTTTGACTGGTGTGAGGTGATATCTCGTTGTAGTTTTGATTTGCATTTCTCTAATAATTAGTGATGCTGAGCATCTTTTCATGTGACTTTGGCCTTCTCTATGGCTTCTTTGGGGAAATGTCTATTTAGGTTTTCCACCCATTTTTTCATTGGGTTGTTTGTTTTCATGATGTTAAGTCTCATAAGCTGTTTGTAAATTTTGGAGTCACATCAGTTCAGTTCAGTTCAATTGCTCAGTCAAGTCTGACTCTTTGTGACCCCATGGACTGAAGCACGCCAGCCTTCTCGGTCCATCACCAACTCCCAGAGCCTGCTCAAACTCATGTCCATCAAGTCAGTGATGCCATTCAACCATCTCATCCTCTGTTGTCCCCTTCTCCTGCCTTCAATCTTTCCCAGCATAAGGGTCTTATCAAGTGAGTTGGTTCTTCACATCAGGTGGCCAAAGTATTGGAGTTTCAGCTTCAGCATCAGTCCTTCCAATGAATATTCAGGACTGATCTCCTTTAGGATGGACTGGTTGGATCTCCTTGCAATCCAAGGGACTCTCAAGAGTCTTCTCCAACACCACAGTTCAAAAGCATCAGTTCTTCAGTGCTCAGCTTTCTTTATGGTCCAACTCTCACATCCATACATGAAACACTGGATAAACTATAGCTTTGACTAGACTGACCTTTGTTGGCAAAGTAATGTCTCTGCTTTTTGATATGCTGTCTAGGTTCATCATAGCTTTTCTTCCAAGGAACAAACATCTTTTAAAGAATTTCATGGCTGCAGTCACCATCTGCAGTGATTTTGGAGCCCAAGAAAATAAAATCTGTCACTGTTTCTAGTCACATCATTTGAAATTATTTTCTTCCAGTCTGTGGGTTGTCTTTTCATTTTGTTTAGTTTCCTTTGCTGTGCAAAAGCTTTTGAGTTTAAGTAGATCCTATTTGTTTATTTTTGTTTTTATTTCCACTATTCTGGGAGAAAGATTGAAAAGCATATTGCTGCGAACTATGTCAGAGAGTGTTGTGCCTATGTTTTCCTCTAGGAGTTTTATAGTGTCCCGTCTCACATATAAGTCTTTAATCTAGTTGAAGCTTATTTTTGTGTAAGCTGTTAAAGAATGATCTAATATCATTTTTTACATGTAGCTGTTCAATTTTGCCAGCACCGTTTGTTGAAGAGACGATCTCCAATATTGTGTAGTCTTGCCTTCCTGTCCTAATTTAATTGGCCATAGAGCATGGATTTATTTCTGAGCTTTCTATCCTGTTCCATCAATCTATATTTGTTTTTGTGCCAGTACTATACTGTTTTGACAGTCTCTTCAACAAGAGGTGCTGTGAAAACTGGACAGCTACATGGAAAAGAATGAACTTAGAACACTTTGTGACACCACACACAAAGGTAAACTCAAAATGGATTCAAGATCTAAATGTAAGACCAGAAACTATAAAACTCTTAGAGGAAAACATAAGCAGAACACTCTCTGACATAAATCACAGCAATATCTTCTATGATCCACCTCCTAAAGAAATTAAAAAATAAACATATGGGACCTAATTAAACTTAAAAGCTTTTGCACAACTAAGGAAACTATAAGAAAAGTGAGAAGACAACTCTCAGAATGGGAGAAAATAATAGCAAATGAAACAACTGACAAAGAATTAATCTTCAAAATACATAAGCAGCTCAATATCAGAAAAACAAATAATCAAAAAGTGGGCAGAAGACCTAAACGACATTTCTCCAGAGAAGACATACAGATGGCTAATAAATACATGGAAAGATGCTCAACATTATTAGAGAAATGCAAATCAAAATCGCAATGAGGTATCATCTTACAGTGGTCAGAATGGCCGTCATCAAAAAGTCAACAAACAATAAATGCTGGATAGCGAGTGGAGAAAAGGGAACCCTCTTACACTGTTGGTAGGAATGCACACTGATACAACCACTATGGAGAACAGTGTGGAGATTTTTTAAAAACTAGGAATAAAACTCCCATGTGACCCAGCAATCCCCTACTGGACATATACCCTGAGGAAACCAGAATTGAAAAAAGACACATGTACCCCAGTGTTCATTGCAGCACTATTTACAATAGCTAGGACATGGAAGCAACCTAGATGTCCATTGGCAGATGAATGGATAAGGAAGTTGTGGTGCATATATACAATAGGGTATTACGTAGCTATAAAAAATGAATGCATTTGAGTCAGTTCTAAGGAGGTGGATGAACCTAGAGCCTATTATACAGAGTGAAGTAAGTCAGAAAGAGAAACACAAATATCATATATTAATGCATATATGTGGAATCTAGAAAGATGGTACTTATGATCCAACATGCAGGACAGCAAAGAAGACACAAGCATTAAGAATAGACTTTTGGACACAATGGGAGAAGGAGAGGGTGGGATGATTTGAGAGAACAGTATTGAAGCATATGCATTACCATATGTAAAACAGATAGCCAGTGGGAGTCTGACATATGACCTACTGAACCCAAAGCTGGTGCTGGGTGACAACCTGGAGCGTGGGGTGGAGAGAGAGGTGAGAGGGGTGTTCAGGAGGGGAGGGACACTTGTATGCCTGTTACTGATTCATGTTGATGTATAGCAAAAACCATTACAATACTGTAAAGTAATTATCCTCCAATTAAAGTAAATAAAATTCTAAAAATTATATAGCTTAAAATATTCAAGAAAAAAAAAATAGTGAGGAGAATAGGTCAAGTGCCAAGGTCTCAGATGCCAGCCAAGAGCCAACCCGAAAGTAGGTCCTTCTGAAAAGAGCAGCTTCAGGCCTGCTATGTTAACACTTTTTTTGCACATTGGTCTACTTAGTTTTCTATTACTGAGTTTGTTTTAATAGTTTATATTTATCTGGAAAATAATCTTTGGCTTGGACTTTTATGTTAACTGTTATATTGTTGTCCGTTAAATTCCATTTTTGCTCCTCATGTTGTATGTGTCTCATTCCTAAAAATCACTCCAGTGTAAAGCTTACTTGTTAGTCTTTCCAAAGAAAAAGATCTTAGTTTTATTCTTTGACTTAATTTTTTGTTTTTCTTTAACCTGTGCTTTGTCTGTATTGATTACTTCGTGTTTTACTTTGCTAGTTCTCTCTCTTATACAGTTGAACACTAAATTGAAATAAATACAAAACTGTAAAACCCATTAACGACTTTTACAGCAAAAAAAAATTTTTTAAAGAGCTGTCCTCTCATTGATGACATTGTTAAAAAAAACAAAAACAATGAAGTCACCAAAAAAAAGCCCAAAAAAGTACTGTTAAATACACTGTGAAAAAGGCACTTCTTTATAGTATGCAAGCTGGAACAAGAAGGCAGAGCATTGCCTTGCTTGACTTCAGGTGGGAATGTACACATTGATAGAGAAATCTTTTTGCTGCTGTGCTCACGTCCATGAATGAGCGTGAAGGCACAATGAAGATTGATTTGGGAGGAGAAGGGGGCGACAGAGGATAAGATGGTTGGATGGCATCATTGACTCAATGGACATGAGTTTGAGCAAACTCCCAGAGATAGTGAAGGACAGGGAACCCTGCCATGTTGTAATCCACAGGATCGCAAAGAGTCAGACATGACTGAGCAACTGAAAAATAACAACAAATAAATTTTAATGAGAAGCAAAGCTTGCAAATGCATAATCCCCACAAATAATGAGGATTGGTTATATACAAATATTTATTGGTATTTATTGGACATTTCCCCACAGTATACTGCAAAGAAAAGTTACAACATGAAACAAATAAAACTGGAACTTTGTTGCTTTACAAACAGGAATAAAGCAAAGATGTCCCTTATCATTCCTTCCTAGAAAGAGGAAGTGGTGAAATAGAACAAAGAACACAGCCCTTGGATCTAGGAAAAAACTCTCACTGGTGGTGAATTCAGATGAGATTCAAATAAGAGGTCAAACACTAGCTTATGCAGTAGCAGGAAGCACTTGAATAGTATAGGGGCAATAGCAATTATAAGAATTATTGAGTTATCTGCCTTTGGCTTCCCTGATGGCTCAGAGGGTAAAGAATCTGCCTGCAATGCCAGAGACCTGGGATCAATCCCTGGGTTAGAAAGATCCAGGGAGAAGGAAAATGACTACCCACTCCAGTATTCTTGCCTGGAGAATTCTATGGACAGAGGAGCCTAGCAGGCTACCTTCCAAAGAATCACAAAGAGTCAGACACAACTGAGTGACTAACACAACAAAATGACTTTGGTTAGCTGTTTTAAAAGCTTTAAAAAAGGAAAACGACAAGGTCAGCTAGCTGTCAACTATAGAGTCAGCTGCCTCCTGTAGCCACAGGGAAGATTGTGTTGAAAATTAGACACAGGATCTAATTTTAAGGGCAACAAAGCTACAGAGTAAATTGAGTGCATAGCCTAAATGGTCTTCGACTCTAAAGATCAGAATTCTGAGAAGCACATCTCTAGTGTATTTAATACATTGCCCTTCCAATCTGTTCTCAAATCTTTATTTAAATATATATGTATCCTTGAAAATATGTAGTGTGGTTGGTGTTTTTAAAAATCTGCCTAAATGGGATTGTGTTATAAATTACATTTTCTTCTTCACTCAACATTAAGTTTTTAGGTCTATTTGTAAATCAAGTTCACTGCTTTTAACTAATACACAGTATACATCCATTTTACTTATCTATTCCCCTAGTAATGGACATCTACATTGTTTCCAATTTTTTCTGCCTATCACAAAATGTCAAAATATCTTCACATACATGTCCGTATGGGGTTAAATGAGACTTCCAGTGGAGTTCTGGCTCATCTTCACGTGACCAACTTCTCTTCTTTCAGTTCAGTTCAGTCGCTCAGTCGTGTCCGACTCTTTGCAACCCCATAAATCACAGCACGCCAGGCCTCCCTGTCCATCACCAACTCCTGGAGTTTACTCAAACCCATGTCCATCGAGTCGGTGATACCATCCAGCCATCTCATCCTCTGTTGTCCCCTTCTCCTCCTGCCCCCAATCCCTCCCAGCATCAGGGTCTTTTCAAATGAGTCAACTCTTTGCATGAGGTGGACAAAGTACTGGAGTTTCAGCTTCAGCATCAGTCCTTCCAAAGATCACCCAGGACTCATCTCCTTTAGGATGGACTGGTTGGATCTCCTTGCAGTCCAAGGGACTCTCAAGAGTCTTCTCCAACACCACAGTTTAAAAGTATCAATTTTTTGGCGCTCAGCTTTCTTCACAGTCCAACTCTCACATTCATACATGACCACTGGAAAAACCATAGCCTTGACTAGATGGACCTTTGTTGGCAAAGTAACGTCTTTGCTTTTTAATATGCTGTCTAGGTTGGTCATAAGTTTCCTTCCAAGGAGTAAGCGTCTTTTAATTTCATGGCTGCAATCACCATCTGCAGTGATTTTGGAGCCCCCAAAAATGAAGTCTGACACTGTTTCCACTGTTTCCCCATCTATTTCCCATGAAGTGATGGGACCAGATGCCATGATGTTAGAATGTGGAGCTTTAAGCCAACTTTTTCACTCTCCTCTTTCACTTTCATCAAGAGGCTTTTTAGTTCCTCCTCAGTTTCTGCCATAAGGGTGGTGCCATCTGCATATCTGAAGTTATTGATATTTCTCCTGGCAATCCTGATTCCAGCTTGTGCTTCTTCCAGCCCAGCTTTTCTCATGATGTACTCTGCATATAAGTTAAATAAGCAGGGTGACAATATACAACTTTGATGTACACCTTTTCCTATTTGGAATCAGTCTGTTGTTCCCCGTCCAGTTCTAACTGTTGCTTCCTGACCTGCATACAGGTTTCTCTTCTTTAGCCCTAAACTAAATGTCATATCTGCCAAGAACACCTCTCTTACCATCCTACGTCTAGCAAGCCCTTCTCAGATATTCTTTTGGTTTCTAGTTTGTTTTCTTCATAAGAAATATAAAGTGTTGAAATATTTGTTTCCTTTTATTTTTTTTTCTTTCCCCAGTGGAACCTGAACTCTAAAAAGGCAGTTACTTTGATCTTGTGTGCTTTTTGCATCCTCAGCACCTAGGACAGTATTTGGTATAAGTCGGTGCCCAATAAACATTTTATGAATGAATGAAGGCAGAAAGAATGACTAGAAAAAGGGAGAACACTCTTGAGAGAAAATGTGAGGATGATCCTAAGGAACTTGGCCAGTTGAGTCCTAAGGAGCTAAAAGCCAATAAGAAATTATCTGTGATGAGAAATGATTGGCACCTTCAGAACTAACTGAATTCTGATACTAAAATGTAAGTTCTTTTTGTTTCTGCACTGTACCTACCCAAGTATCCTCAAAATTTTAAGCCTATTCCTCATAAAAGCTACATAGTCTTTAGAAAACCAAGAAGAGGAGGTCTGTGTCAATACTTGGTACAAAATGTTATGAAGCAACGATAGCTACTGCAGATAATATAGTATACAGGAACTGAGGGATGGTGACAGGAAGCTCCAGAGAAGTTAACACCCTCTCTAGAAATCATCAGAATACTCTGAAGGATACTATACTTCCTACAATTACATAAAATAGGAACTTGATACTCATACACTAAAATAAAAGATAAACCCAGAAGATTTGGAAACAAATATATGTATTACATGTTTTCATATACTTGTATAGGATTCTACAGTATTCTTAAGAAGTTTAGAATGTAAGTAAGTGTATTTTCCCTTCAATGGTTTCCCTGGATAGTTGACAGTTGAAACTATTGGTAGCATGTGTTGACAAACTAATTTACTAACTTAGGTCCAAAGCCCTTTCATATAGAAGTAGTGAAAACTGACAATAAGATTGGAAAGATCAGTCCATCCTATTCCTAACACAACCTCTGAATTAAATCATTCCTAGCACTCCTCCATTCCACACCTCATATACACACTGCAAAGTGCACTGTGTATCGGGGGATGTTTCTGACAGTGTTTGATGGGGCTGGATCCTGCTTCACAGTGTGCTGTGTGAATATCCTCACAACCAATCTCAGGAAATATTGGAGAAACCTGGGATGTTATCCATCTTCAGCAGCATGGGATGCATGGGAGACCCTTTGTGACCTGCTGCTGAACTGTGACTATGGCACCCTGAGATCTTTGATGACCTTGATGTGCGGATGATAAACTCACTCATTGTTTCATCATGAGGAGCCTTCGATGATATATCATCTTGAAAGGTATTTTTTTAAGGCAAACTCCCTTGGTCTCGCTGAAAGATGGACTCAGCCAGTTTTCCCTAATGGCTAAGTAAAGTAAGTTGCTATGTATCAATACTTTGCTATATGATTTGAAGCAGTCAGTAGAATGGGTTAAACACAAGAGCTTTGGAGCAAGTAAAGCCTGAGATTGAACCTTGGTTCTGGTACTTGATAACTGTGAATGCAAGCCTGTAACCAATGATCACTTTATAGAGCTATTAAGGTTATTAAATGAGATCATGTATACCAAGTGGTTAGCACATAAATGAGTATAAACGATAGCTAAAAGCACACAAAAATGTATAATTAAATATAAATTATCAGTAATAACAACTTAGAAATTATAAACCCATAAAGGTTTACACCTTTGAAAAGGTTTCTCCAAAAAAATGACAAGCTTTTGTTAAACTTAATTTACATTACAACACAGACTTTTACTCTGGAATTCTGCTTTCAGAGATGACTTTTACTCTAGAACTCTGCTTTTCCTATGCCTGAAGTTAAACCTGTAGAATATCTATGCTAGAATATACAATAAGAATATTCCTCTGGTTGCTCTTCAAAACTAAGATTTTCTTTACATATGGCTTACCTTAAGGTTTTCTTAAGACATACTTGTTCTTGTATTGAGATGAAGATACCAGATTAGACAGTTTTTTCTGGTATTAGTAGTCGTTGGTATTTAGTCGCCAAATCATGACTGACTCTCTTGTGACCCCATGGACTGTAAGCCCACCAAAGGCCTCTGTCCATGGGATTTCCGAGGCAAAAATACTGGAGCGGGTTGCCATTCTCCAGGGGATCTTCCCAACCCAGGAATTGAACCTGTGTCTCTTGCATTAGCATGCAGATTCTTTACCACCAAGCCACCAGGGACACCCTGGTGTTTGTAGTAGATTCCGAGAAATTTAGACAGATTTTTGTCATTAATTCCTCTAACTCAAGGTGTTCATTTTCCAGGAAACTGACTTAATACAAAGAGTTAAGATGTCACATAAGATTATTAAGTCAACTAGCACAGGAATTTGGGGAATTTCAAACTTTGATTTAATTCAACTTAACTCGGTTGAGCAAAACAGTCAAAAGCAGCTTTCATAAGCAACCTACAAATATGTACCAAGTTGTAGCCACTAAGACACCAAAGATAATATAAATTAGGTTTCTATCTCCATTCAAAGCACATAAGCTGCAGAGAGTAACTAGGAGCACCATGCATGTAATAAGAGAAATGCTACTCACTGGACATTCTCAGCCTCCTCCTGATCACAACACACTTTCAAATATTAGGCCTTAATATTTAAGTGGCACACAAATTTAAATACTCAAAATGACACTAAAGCAAGACAGCAACAACTACAAAACACAATCTACTACTGGGTAATGTTTTGTGAGGTCTATTTATCACTCTGTTGGTGTCCTTCCCACTTGGCTGTCTTTTAACTTCATATTGCTGTTTGAGCAAAACTGTGCACTTTCCTGATCCTCATGAGACAAAGATCTTTCATGCTCCAGCAAAAACAGGAAGTTTTCTTTGCTGCCAGCTTAATTTATGCCTCTGTATGCCTCAAGCTGAGTCCGACTTTACCTTGCAAGATGGCCCAGTCTACTCAGCTAAGCATCCTAACTGATAGATGTTCTTGAAACAGTAAGTATAATCAGTTGTAGAACCAATACATTTCACTCTATGCGCAAAACTGGTCAGCATATTTTGATGGCTCCAGGCACACCAGTGTGCCTTGGCCAACTGTTTGAGGGCTTCATCTATAACTGGAGTAGTCAAGAAGAGGGAGATGAGTGGGAACTAATGCAGTCGGGGACAGCATCTTAGAGACAGACATCGAAGGATGGCTGAGATTTAAAATTGTAAACGCAGAAATGGTGGCTATTCCAGGTGAGGAGAATAAAGTTGTCTGTTTCATTCTACAGCATAGCAAATTTTCACTTCCAATTTTCCAATTGTCTTTTCAACTTCACTTCTTCACTTCTTGACATGGGATACAATCTCCATAACAATTCAGTTTATCCAAAGTGGGTGGCACGTTTTCTATGATATTAGATCATGAAATGACAGTGCCCTCCTTTCACCTAACAAGGTACAAACCCATGTTCTATTTGGTTTAAGCCCACCACAGTCCCAACTCTGCCCTCTCAAATTTGATTTCTGACTTTTTCTTTTATTCATCTGTTTGTCAGAACACAAAATCGTCTTGACACTTTTCAGCACCAACCCTTCCTGCCGCTTCTCTAGCATCTGTCACTGTCAGTCTTTTTCTCATTTAACCCCTTCTCTCCTTTAATCTGGGCTTCCTGGACTTCCCAAGTGGTGCTGGTGGAAAAAACCTGCCTGCCAATGCAGAAGATGTAAGAGACAGGCGTTTGATCCCTGGATTGGGAAGAGCCCCTGGAGGAGTTGTTCAGTCACTAAGTTAGTTGTGTCTGACTCTTTGTGACCCCGTGGACTGCAACATGCCAGGCTACCCTCTCCTTCACTATCTCCTGGAGTTTGCTCTATTTCACATCTGTTGAGTCGGTGATGCTATCTAACCATCTCATCCTCTGCCACCCCCTTATCCTTTTGCCTTCAATCCTTCCCAGCATCAGGGTCTTTTCCAATAAGTTGGCTCTTCCAATCAGGTGGCCAAAGTACTGAAGCTTCAGCTTCAGCATCAGTCCTTCTAATGAATACTGGAGTAGGAAATGGCAACCCACTCCAGTACTCTTGCCTGGAAAACCCCATGGACAGAAGACTCTGTCAGGCTACAGTCCATGGAGTTGCAAAGAGTCAGACACCACTTAGCGACTGAGCACACATATCCTTACTCCTACCCGTTCTTACTACCTTACTCTGACACCAAGCTCTTGGTTCTCTCCTTCTGATCATTCCTTTTCAGGCTTTTTTCATGTCCCATAAGTGCTCCCCGGGGCTCAAATTTTGACTCTCTCTTTTTTTTTTCTCTCGCTCTTCTTACTTAAAGCTCACAATGGGAAACTGTCCAGGGATTCTTACAACTGTGAAATCCCTTATTTTAACTGGGCTCACTAGCTCTTATACATTATTTTGCCTTGGTTGAATAAAACCCACAGGGGTAAATAAGAAAAACTTTGTTAGGGAAACTTCAGTTACCAAATCTGCTCAGGAAGCAGCTAAGAAGTCTCAACTGAAACTTCTCTTTTTGTTGCTGTTTCTCTCAGGCGTACAGGCCTTAAAAAGATAAGCACCTCTGAGCTTATTTCCTAGGCTATCCTCTAAACTATCGGAATCCATTTTTAGACAAGAAGTTGCAAGCAGGCTCAACTACACTATCCCCAGCACCAGTCTGGACCTGGTAGAGAGCCGATTTGGGGCTTGTCTCTTGCGTGATGATTGTGCCTGAGTTGAGGGATTGAGGGCGGGAGGAGAAGGGGACGACAGAGGATGAGACGGTTGGATGGCATCACCGATTCAATGGACATGAATTTGAGTAAACTTCGGGAGTTGGTGATGGACAGGGAGGCCTGGCGTGCTGCGATTCATGGGGTCGCAAAGAGTCGGACACGACTGAGCGACTGAACTGAACTGAACTGAACTGAGGTCCTCCAGTAGGCGGAAGGCAGGCAGCCAAAGTGCCATGGTGCAGCCCACTTGGGCAGAAGGGCAGGAAACGGAGCCATCGTTGGCTCTGCTGAGAGGTGCTGCATTCAGAATAACTCCTCCCATAGCTGCAGACAGGCGCCACAAGCTTAGGGCGTTTCCTCCCAGTTTGACCCAGGTGCTCCCAGAACGAAAACAATCTAGGGCGCAGCCTCAACCAAAGCAGGTCTCGGGGCGGGGACTGCTTGGCTGGGACAACTGCGTAGTGGAGGGCGGGGCCAGCCCTGACGACATGTGGAACCCCGCCCTTAGGGGTGGGGCGGGAGCGCGCGAGCTCTGTCACGCAGGCGCGTTCGCCTGGTGTGGGCGGTGCTAGAGGTTGCGGGGGGTTGTAGGGAGACGGCGCTGCCGCCATTTTGTGGGGTGTTTGTCGCAGCTACTGGAGAGAGAAGACGGCGGTTTGCCGACAATTCTCGGCCAAAGGGCCTTTTGTTTTTGCGGAGGTAAGGCTTCGGGCAGTGTGTTCTGGGCTGGGCGGCTTCCCAGTTTTGTAAGTCTCGAAGCCAGGTGTGGGAAAAACGACGGGATTCGGGGCCTCGGCGACCGGGGTGGGTTTGGGACACAGCTCTGCTTGTGACATTTAAAACCTAAAGTTGCCCAGGCGTCATAGTAGATTTAAAATATAAGGGATAAAAGGCCTCGGCTCTGCCGCTAGCTTTTTTCAGAGAACCCAGGCCTCTCGCATCATGGCTACTTAGGCCGTGCTTCGTCCGCCGGTCAGAGTGAGGACCTGTCTGGAACCCTTCTAGAACCGCCTGTAGCAAGTGTACTCCTAGGTCAAGCCTTCCTCAGGATGCCTGGCCTCAGCTGTTTGTAGCATTCGGGGATTTTCCGGGGTCAAATCTCTTGAGTGCGCCAAAGGCCCTGGCCAGGTGCCCTGGCGGATAGGCTGGGGCTGTGGACTGGGCGTCCGAGGAACTGCAAGTCTGCGAGTCCAGGTGGTGGGATTTAGCTCGTGCTTATGAGGTTTAAATACGGAGAGATTCATCCTTTGTGCAAACTGTTTTTAAAGTGGAGCATGTCATTACTGGAGCAGATCTGCATTTCTGATGCTTTTGAATCACACTGTCCTTGATTACTGAAGCAACCGTGATATGCTTATCCTGTCCTTAGGAAACAACACTCCAGACTGACCGGGTCAATCTCCTGGTCTCATTTTTTAGATATCTTTGCTGGTGCTCCATACATAAACCTTCAGGCTTCTTGTTATCAGGTACAGCCCTCTTGGAGCCATCTAATCATAACTTTAACCTTTATAGGTATTTTAAAGCCATATATATATAGATATAAAATTGTTGGGTAAAATAGAGTGTTAAAAGGCAGTAGAGAATCAGGTTTCCAAGACGGATATAAGCATATCTGATGTTTTTTGTATTTGGTGTTTTTATTGGAAGCTGTCTGATGATTCTAACATGTAGAATTCTTTATTAATTATAGAGGTAATGCAGTAATTCTAGGGGGTGGGGTTTTTTTTTTTTTTTGGTGTGTGTGTATGTGAAGGAACTTAATTTGTGTAACCTGGGTCTGGGATTCTTTTCTTGGCCTCCTGAGAAAATTTTTCTGAACAGTAGTGAAGGAGGGCTTCCTAACAGATGAATTAAAATGAAAGTAGTGAACTTGGCTAGAGAAATAAAAAACTTTGGCTCTCCCAAGACTCTTATTTTAATATTTGCACACTGATAACTGGTTATATAAGAATTGTTTTGTTCACAGGTGAGCTAGTTATGGGTGGCTGACAGTAGAAGGAAAAAAGCTGAAGCAGACATGTTTTGCAAAAACTATGTATTAGTCATAATAATAAGCATCAATCATCAGATGGGATTTTGCTTGGTATGATTTAAGAATGCTTAACTAAGCAATTTTAAAGTTACTATGTGATTAAAATACAATTGGGGGGTAATCAAAAGGTCAGAAGAATTCCACTAGAAATACAATTCTTTTTATGGCTTTTCTGATGGTCATTTTTGCTCCTTAATTTGTACTTTGGTTTATGTCAGTTTCCCATAATCAAATGACCTATGAATATGTCATAGGTCATATTCGAATGCTCACTTAACCAATTTCCAGTACCTTGACTAATGTTTGAGTTTTTGTTTGACTTAACCAGTGCCTTTGTCTTCCTTTTTTAAAGCATGCTAAAAGAGAAGCTACATATGAGAAGTATGTTTGATGGGCATAGCGTTAGAATCAGCAAGAGAAGGGAGTTAAAAGATCTGGATATTAGTGGCTTCAGGCTCTGATGGCATGTTACTTATATTTTCTTAGGGAATACCTCTCAGGAGATGCCTCATTTCAAAATCTTTTTTAAACCATTTGAAATCATGTAGGTTTTGTTACTTGAATTCATTTCTTGTTACTGAGCCATCTGGTCAAACTGAGGGAGGTTAACTAAGCTGGCTTTGCTCCAGTTTACTTTTTTTGCAGCTCCTTGCTGGGTTGTGAAACTCACGGCCTTCAACACATTTTGGACACCTGTTAAAAACGAAGCTGCTTTGTGAAAGAGCTAAGATGTGGAGAGGCAGATAGGGATGACTTGTTAGAACACAGATCCTGAAAAACCTAATGAAGTTTGTAGGTTGCTGTCGGATTTCGGTGTGACCATATTCATCCTTATAGGTTCATTTTCTTAGTCACGCCAGATCTACAACAGATAACATTTAATTTTAAGAAGGCTGCAGGATGATCTGAAAATAAACTTGTGGTTAGAGGAAATGAGTTCATAAAATGACTTTTTATTGCTCTTCAGGTTCTCAGTTGAATACTGTGTTCTATTCACACCCTGAGTTCTATTCAAAGCTGAGAGTCATTCTCTCAAGATTTAGAGAATGGAACTCTTGAGTGTTTGAGAAAAAGGATCTTCATTAGTGGTTCTTTACCTTTAAAACAAAGTCACCTCCTATGTTAGTATCCCTAAGTATTTCTCTGACTGCAGTTATTTGTGTTACAATGTTTTGCTAAAGGTGCATGATACTTGGTGATACTTGTTTTAAACTAGCTCACCTTTAAAGTTAACATCAATAACTTATAGTTTGATAATAGCAGTAATTTAAGGGGTTAGTAGTAATTTACCATAGGAAAAAGGTAAGCTTCCCAGGTGGCGCAGTGGTAAAGAATCCGCCTGCCAAGACAGGAGACACGAGAAATACTCCAAGCCTGAATCCTGACTCTTTATTTTTAAAATAGCAGTTGGCGAATGTTAGTTGAAGACATGCACCAAACTGAGAATTTATCCAGAAGAATTGAATTAAGGTCTCACAGTGTTATCATTTAGTACCAGGATCTGTGTGCCACTTAGAACCTATCATCTGACAGACCAGTGGGATAGTGCCCCCATGCCTTGGGAAACATTATCTGCAAACATTTTAGAACCTCTACGACCCAATGTCTTGGGTGTTTTTGTATTTAATCAATATTAATGTAAAGTACTGTATTTACTAAACAAGCCATCTGTGATTCCACAGCTCACTTTTCATTTCCATTAACAGATGCGGCATTCCAAAAGAACTCACTGCCCTGATTGGGATAGCAGAGAAAGCTGGGGACATGAAAGCTACAATGGAAGTCACAAACGGAAGAGGAGATCCCACAGCAGCACGCAAGAGAACAGATATTGTAAACCACATCACCAGTTTAAAGAATCTGATTGGTAAATTACTCTTGAACTAGTACCATTTTAACACAAAGAGTTTAAATGATTTGCCATTAGCTTGTATAGCTTTCATCTGTCAAATTGTTTTTATAAATCCGTCAACAAATACTCATTCAGAAAACATTTCCTGAGTGCCTGTTATATGCTAGACATTACTGTGAGTAGAACAGAGTTCCTGCCTCATGTATCCATTTGGGACCTGTGGGAGATAGTTGACCAAGTCTTGCTGCCAGGAAGGTAGTTGTGTGAAACGAGACACCAAAGTGGTAATAGGACACACACGAGTGAAGTGAGTGATTAAAGGACCAGCAGGTGCCTTCAATTTGTATGTGAATACTAGGCAGATGTGTACATTGGGCACTTATTAGAGCTCCACAAATGAGAGAGAGTGAAGGGTGGGGAGAGTTATCCAGATTAGAAAAATAGTGTGCCCTATGAGAATGTTAACATGCTTTGGGGATTAGTTGCTTATACTCTATTGACGATAAGACCAGGGAATATATTTGGGATTTTTCAAAGCTTGGCTGTTTTAAGAACCATTCCTTTGCATAGGCAGTAGCCAGTAATTTAGGGAAGGGCCGCAATAAAAATTCCAGATGGCATGTGTTCTGTTTTAGTGTATTTTTACCAGTGTAAAATTTGGAGGTAATACATTTATGTAGAATTGGAGGAATTTTGTAAAGTTCCTAAACGATTAAACAAAGCCTAGGTGAGTAGTTTCTTTCATTTTGTCCTCCATTAATTTCCCTTTCTCATTTGTTTTTGTTGGTTCTATGTTTTCTCCTTGTTTTGTGCAGATGTTCCATTGGGACTGTTTGCCAGATTGCTTTCTAAATTAGCCAGCTGGGGTTACTTTAAAAAACAGTATGTAATTTTTTTCCTTTTCCATGCTAAAACAGACTTGTTCTGCAGAACAGTGAGCTTGTTGGTAATCAGTGCAGACTAATCATTCTTCACATGCTATTGTATGAAGAGAAAAGAGAATCTCTGCCAGGATTTCAATGACCTGAGCTAAATTAATGTACTATAGAGGATATTTGTATCCTATATTAAAATAAATACAAAATACTCTGTAAGGCATAATGTCATAATACTAATTATTCATAAGTTTATTATGCATTGTATAGGTGAAAAAGAACTCGTATGATTGACGAACAGTTCATTTATGTTATAAAAGGAGATGCCGGGGATCGAACCCGGGGCCTCATACATGCAAAGCATGTGCTCTGCCATTGAGCTACATCCCCAGCCCTTTATTATGCATTGTGTAGGTAAAAAAGAACTCTTATGATTGATGAACAGTTCATTTATGTTATAATTAACTGTATAAACATCATTGTCCAATAACCGCTAGACTAATAGTTTCTTCTTGGCACCAGAGATGTCTGGTGGTAATTACTCCCTATAATCTGGAGTAGTCTAATAGTCTTTTTAAGATTCAAAACTTTACGAGTGTTTTTTAATAAAAATATTGAAAAAATGAAAAATACAGAAGCATATAAAGGTAATCTTGGTAGGATGCTAATCTCCCATTATTTGGAAGTAAAATTATTTCTGATTATTTTTAAAAATACCTATGGGTACAAATCTTTGCCTCTGATATTTCTTGGAAATAGATTCTAAGAAGAGGCAGGACAGTTTAGAGTGTGAACTCTTAGAAGACTCTTGCTACATATTCATTTATTTTTCCAGAAAGTTTGTACCAAGTTATATTCCCTACAACTTGTTTCTTCATTCTCTCATCAGTCTTGGTTATTTTGAAATGCCAAGAATAGTGTTTTGTTATAATTTGAATTTTTAAATTTCTGTTGAGTTTGTCCTCTGTCATATATTTACTGACCACTTGAA
The DNA here is from genome assembly GCF_019320065.1 of Cervus canadensis. Lineage (NCBI taxonomy): Eukaryota > Metazoa > Chordata > Mammalia > Artiodactyla > Cervidae > Cervus > Cervus canadensis. Next base: position 68,316,923 of record NC_057389.1, read on the forward strand.
CATTACTTTTTTTGATTGTAGTTCATTTTGAACATTATTTTGGTATTCTTAGCCTTTTTTTCTATAAAAGTGTATTTTCCTTACTGATTTATAAGCAGTTTTATTGTATATGAGTTATCGTACCTTTTTTCACATATATTGTGAAGTGTCTTATTTTCCTGATTTGTAAGTAGCCTGTGAATTGCCCATTTTCTACAGGCTTGATAGGTTAATTATGCACAGGAAAATTGATGTAGCTGTGAACGCTGACTTTGTATCCTTAAATGTCTTCCTGTAACATAGAGCTGTTGTCGTTTAGTTGCTAAATTGTGTCTGCACTCTTCTGACTGCAGCCCTCCAGGCCCCTCTGTCCATGGTATTTCCCAGGCAGGAATACTGGAGGGGTTGCCATTTCCTTCTCCAGGGTATCTTCCCAACTTGGGGATCTAACCTGTGTCTCCTGCATTGGCAGAGGGATTCTTTATTGCTGAGCCTCCAGGGAAGTCCCTATAACCTAAGAGTATCAAGCCTTACACGAGTGATTCTCAAACTGTAGTGTGAATAGGATCACCTTGGAGGTATGTTTAAAATGCATATTACCAGCTTATTCAGTGAGCCTCACCTGAGACCAGAGATCTTCATTTTTAATAATTCAGTATTTTGATATTGTTAATAAACAAACCATCCTCTGAGAACACTGTTTTAAGCTCTTCAGGCTGGCATGCAAGATTCTGGATGATCTGTTCCCGGCTTATTTGCTTATGCATCCCTATTTGAAAATTGGTCTTGCTGAAATTATTTCCTAAGTAGTATGTAGACAAACTCATCTCTGAGCCACTGTGGTGAAAGTGCTCTATAAATATAAGATGGTAATATGCCATTTTTCTCCCCTCTCATTTCTTCTACTTTTTACTTTGTCCAAATTCTGATTTCCCTTTAAGATGCAACTCTTCCCTTTTTCCTGAGATTTTCCATGACCATTTTAAGCATTTTGAGATTTTTTTTCCCCTCTGTGACCCTAAGCACTCATATACAGGCTTTTGGCATTTCTTGCATTGTTGAGTCATTATTTGTTGGCAGAGATTTTTGCCTCATATATATTTTTTATCTCCCACAGGACCTGTGTGGAAATAAAAAGGAATGAGCATAGCCTCATTAGTCTTGACTATTTTGAAGAACTGTAGTGAAATATTCACTGGGTGATTAGTGAATATTTTTAAAAATGAAATCAAATCTATTCATCCTGTTCACTCTGTCCATGTAGCCTTTATAATTCTGTAGATTTTGTTCATGTAATCTCTAAGCTTTGGTTGTTACAGGTTGAAGAAGTCCTCAGCTTTTTGGTTTATTCTCATGGTATTACTTCACCCTGTGTTTGTTATTCTGAAGATTATGGTTATCAGCAGCTCTAATCTCATGCACCAGTCCAGCTAAAGATAATTAGTGTTAGTTTTTTTCTGATAAATTTTAGCCTTTTATGGGAAGGATGCCTTCCAGAATTAAACAGGTGCCCTTCAGAGTATAGTAATGTCTAGCTTGATGTAAATCCCATATGGTTCCAAGCAACTGATAGATCTAAAGTCTTACCCTAACATCCTGAGTTGTTTCTCCAGTGGCTAGAACTTAAGGCTGACACTGGAGAAAGGGGAAAAGGGGTTTCTGCATCTCCCCAGCCTGGATTTGATGCCAGCCCTGTTGAGTAGGAGTTTTAGAGATGCTTCTCCTTCTACTTCTGCCTAAACCAGCTCCCCTGTGAAAAAGAATGACAGCATATTCTGGGGAAAAGAAACCTATTGGTGAGGGCAATCTAGTCAACATCTGTCACTCCATTGCTTGTTAGGATTATTTTAGCTGATGTGTCTGACTGGGCAGGTGTCCCCTCTCTCCCTCAGTGCTCCATGTGCATCCCTCTTGAAGCTTCACACTCTGTTGAAGAGGACTCTCATCCCAGGTAGAGGGGGGTCGGGAAACTGGGCCAATTGAATGTGTGTCTTTTTCTTTCCATCAGATCAAGGCTGCTTAACTGAAATCCATTGACTTCCTGAGGTCCATGGCCTCTGAAATTTCTCACCAAGTTTTGTTTATGCATTTTTGCATTTCTTATGGGACAGGGTCCATATCTTTTATCAGATTTTCAAAGGGATCTGTAGATTCGGAAGTTAAGCACTGTGGTACCAGGTGATGCTATTTTCCCTGAATTATTGTTTATTTCTCAAGCAGGAATGACAGGAAATTCGAAATGCACAGGGAAGTAGGGGGTTGGGTAAAACCAAGGCAAGCAATTACAAGATCTTTTCCCCATTTACGAGGAATATATTTTAGATATCTTTGGCACATGAAGCAGCCTTCAAAAACTGTGTTGTCTATTTCTCAGAGGATATAGGAAGCTCGAAATAAAGAGGAGAGATGGGATAGGTGAGGTGTAAAATTGGCTCACACAATAGTATTTACAATGTGCTCTTCAACCATAGCAAATTATTTCCCTTCTAGGGATCTCAGTTTAGCCATGTAATATGAAAGAACTGAAATATATTTGATTCCTTTTATCTCTGATTCAGCTTTCTTGAGAGAATTCTCTGTGCCAGAGAAATCTAAAATTCACTTACATTAAGAAAAGAATCCTTTTTTGCCTGTCTCATATTGTGTGTAGTTCTGAAAAAAGGAAGAGAGCTTAGTTACAGATGTGTATATCCTAAGATTGATGAATTTCAGAAGAGCAGTTTTGTGAATTTTCTTTGGTCTTGTCTTTGACCAGAAGATAAAGGGACTCTTTAAGTAAGCACTGAATATGTTGAATGATTTGACTCCAACTTTATTTCTTGATAGCAGTATATAGTAGTAGAAATATATGAACACATTTACTTGTTGGTTAAAGTAAAATTATTTAGGTTTTATGAATTAAGTATAAATCGATCCATCAGTTTGTACTTTTTTCTTTTATTGAGTTAGCTGTTTAAACCAGCAATACTTTTTAACCATATTATTCTAGAATGAAGAGTGTAATTTTTAATACTTTAATGTGTTTGCAGTCATTATTTAGAAGCAAGGTCCTTGAATGAGAGAGATTATCGGGACCGGAGATACATTGATGAATACAGAAATGACTACTGCGAAAGATATGTTCCTAGACATTATCACAGAGACGTTGAAAGCAGTTATCGAATCCACTGCAGTAAATCTTCAGTCCGAAGCAGGAGAAGCAGTCCTAAAAGGAAGCGTAATAGACACTGTTCAAGTCATCAGTCACATTCGGTATGATTAATTTTGTTTTTATTTTGGGTGGATACTTAACTTGTGTGTAAAAGCTCTTACTGGGCCAGTAAGTTTGGAAAAGTTTATAATACTGTATGAATATAATTGTGTTTAAATTACTTGAATCCTTAAAGGAAGTATCAAAATTCTTACAACTAATCTGTATTTATTGATAGTTAGCTCTCATTTACCTACATTTACTCATTTTCTGTAGACCAGATCATGAGTTTCTTCATATTAATATTAAAAGTATTTTTATGCTTTATAACAATCTTATGAAAAGAAAAGGCACCCATCTTTTCTTTCATCGCAAATTTTTTTTCTAAAAGAAACCTGTTTCCCAATACTTGGAAACAAATGTAGACAGTTGCACTGGTGGATACTTAATCCTGAATATAACACAGTCCCATAGCACAGTGCATCATCCTTGCAACTAGTTACCTTGGAGTTCTGAAAGTGGGTGCCGAATGGGAAATTAAGTGTCCAAAAAGCCCGTTCTTTTTTTTTAATTCACATATCTTCACTTGTTTGATAAGTAAATTGAGTTAATTATTTTCCTTCCCTAATTTTCTTCAATAGAACTAGCATTGATTAGATTGAACATTGAAATTAACTAGCCTTTATTTTCCCCTTATATTTTAATCATGTATGTTTAAAAATAAGTTAAATAATAAATTTGTTGAACTAATATTGACATTTCAAAACATTTTTCTGACAAACTAGACATCCCAACTCACAGCATATGCTGTTTTATAACGAGATTAATAGATCATGACATTTGCATTCTTTAAATTTCAGACTTCAATTAAGTCAGTATTTTAAAGAGACAATTGTGTTGTTTTTTTCTATTGCCACTTTAAGTATCTTATCTGAAAATCTGTTCCTTGCCATGTTTTTCTTCTGTAACATAAACTGTGCCCTGTGAATTTCTGGGGACTGAATTTGAAATTGCTCCTGCCAACTGTTCGTGGCCTGGTGCTTATCTGAATGCCTGAATATCTCCCCGCTGAATGAATTGCGTATTCTGCCCTGAATTCACTCTGATATATTGATTGGCTGGACGATCTTGGTGCTGCCCACTTGCCGTTCCAGAAGAGCCACCGAAGGAAAAGATCCAGGAGTATAGAGGATGATGAGGAGGGTCACCTGATCTGTCAAAGTGGAGACGTTCTAAGAGCAAGATGTATAGAATATTTTTCAACACTTTTTAAACTTTGCAGACAGAATAATCTTTTTAAGAATAGTTTGTCAGCGGGGGGCTAAAGAACTCTTCATTGCTTTTTTGTTTTGTTTTTCGTGGGTTTGTTTGTTGTTCTTTTGTATTTCTTCTTTTCTATAGAGTTTAAATATTTCTACTCTAAAGTTCCAAAATAATCAGTGGAATTTGAGATTAGAGCAAGAAAGATAGCTCTGTCTGAATTGTTTTTGTAACAGCTGAAAATAAAATAATTTTGAGTGCTGAAACCTTAGTTATGCTTTGATAGAGATCATTTGAAAATATTCCACACTTAAGCATTCATTGTTTGAATAACTGATAATTTGTACTCAGGTACTTATACTTCTTTCTCCCCCCCCTCACTTTAGATGAAATCGTGGACACTTTGGGTGAAGGGGCCTTTGGCAAAGTTGTAGAATGCATTGATCATGGCATGTAAGTTTGTTGTTTTTTCTTTTTGGAATATTCTAATATTTTTGGTGGGGAAGGATCATAATTTGGATGAAATTGAATTTAACTGGTAGCTGTGTGTTTCCTGGGAGGTGTAAGTATTCAAAATTTCTTTAACTGTGTATGATTTATTTACCATGAATGTGAATTTTGATCAGGAATGTTGAAAATTTTTATCAGATGGAGTCGATTGAAATTAAAGTGTGTTCCAGTGAAGAGTTTCTCAGAACGTAGGCCCTTAGCTTTCTAAAAAAGATACGGAGTGCTTTACCCTACTTCTGAATTGCAGAGACAATAAACCATGGCTAATCTTGGTTCAAAAACCTTTATTTCCAAAAGATATTTGCACGTTACGGTCAGCTTCTTAAACTATGAAGAAATTACTTAAAGCCTACAGAATAAAGTTCAGATTGAGTTATACTAACCTTTTTGTTACTTGATCCTCTCTGCTTCACTTTTCATGTTTTGCTCTAAAATCTCTATTCTGTGGTTGCAAGTTTTTTTGTAAGTGAAACTCTTAAAACTATTGAGTGAAAAGTGCACATTTTAAAATTGACATCTAACTTTGTCATCATAAAATAGTTGAGGGTATAATTTCCAGCTTATTGTAAGGGTTGATTTTTCTTTTTTTAGTAAACATGTATCCTTATGTTTAGGGGAATGTAAGTGCAATAGCTTCATACTTCCTGTCATCCACGAACAAACTTTTCTTGACTACTTAGAAATGCTTTTTCCTTGAACTTATTTTTACTCCACTTTTCATAAAGAACATTTTCCTAAATGTCTTGTTTTATTACCCTTTTCTCTCTACCACAAAAATGTGAACATAAAGTAACATTTTAAGATATTTTGAAATACTTTGACTTAGTGAAAGTGTTAGTCACTCAGTTGTGTCCGACTGTGACCCAGTGGAGTGTAACCCACCAGGCTCCTCTGTCCCTGGAATTCTCCAGGTCAGGAATACTGGAGTGGGTATCCTTTCTCTTCTCCAGAGGCTCTTCCCAGGGATCCAACCCAAGTCTCCTGCATTGCAGACCAATTCTTTACCATCTAAGCCATCGGGGAAACCCCACTTTGACTTATCAAGGTTGCTAAAATAGTCCAAAGAATTCCCATGTATTCTTCACCCAGATTGCACAAATGTTAACATTTTATAGTATTTTTTATTCTCTATATTTTCATATTATATGTATTTTCAAATTTTGTCTACTAATTTGCAGGTTAGATTCAGATTGCACTAGTTGTCCCATTAAAATTTTCTTAAAATATCTTGAGATTCCAAGACTTAAGTATTTGAGACATTCCAATTAATAGTATTCAATTTGATCAAGTACACAAATATCTGTTACAAATTTTGATACTAGACCTAAAATGGGTTTCATAAGGTGTCTCAGTGGTAAAGAATCTGCCTGCAATACAGGAGACCTGGGTTTGATCCTTGGGAGGGGAAGATCCCCTGGAGGAGGAAATGGCAACCCACTCCAGTATTCTTGCCTGGAAAATCCCATGGACAGAGGAGCCTGGCAGGCTATAGTCCATGGGATTGCAAAGAGACAGACACAGCTAAGCAGTCACCACGCATGGTTACTATAGTAACATTAGCTAACACTGTTACCCATCTTTCATTTTTATAGCTATTAGCCCTTAGAAAACTTGGCTGTACAATTAAACAGATGAGACAAGAAGTTTTGTCACAGCAGTTTTATAGTAATTCTTTTTTTTAATTCATTTATTTTTAATTGACGGATAATTGCATTACAATGTTGTGTCGGTTTCTTCCATACATCATCATGGATCAACCATAAGTATATATAATGTCTTTTCCCTCTTGAACGTCCCTCCCCATCCCACCCTCCTAGGTTGTCACAGAGATCCCGCTCTGAGTTCCCTGGGTCACACAGCAAATTCCCTCTGGCTCTCTGTTTTACATATGGTAGTGTATATGTTTCCATGCTAAATACAGTAATTCTTTTCAGCCTTGAGATATATGCCATGCATCATAGGTTTTATGATCATCAAAATAATTTTTGAATGATTTACCAGCCTATAACTTCATTGCGGCCTTCTTAAGCGAATTGGAAAGATTTGCTATCCAGCCACTAGAAAAATTTGTTTGCCTCAAAGGTTTTGTTTTTTTTTTTTTTGGACAGCCTAGGGCACATACCTTGCCATATTAATTTTCACATCCATGAGGTTTTCTTTTCTAACATGAAAAGGCTATAGTGAAGAAAACAGGTTTGAATGCTTGCTTGTCTTCAAGAAGCTCAGCTTTAGGAAAGAGGACAAAAGGAAGTTTCATATTTGGAAACCTTTTTCCTGAAAATCATTCAGAGCTGTATCTTTTGGTGGGGTGGGTGGGCCTCCTCACGTGGCTTGTAAGATCTCAGTTCATCATCAGGAATCATACCTGAATCCACAGCAGTAAAAGCCTGTGTCTTAACCAGTTGACCACCACTTCCCTCTAGACTTTGTAGGAAGTATCCCTTGGTGGCTCAGTTGGTAAAGAATCTGCCTGCAGTGTAGGAGACTGTTTGCAGTGCAGACCTGGTTCAGTCCCTCGGTCAGGAAGATCCCCTGCAGGAGGGCATGGCAACCCATTCCAGTATTCTTGCCTGGAGAATCCCGTGAACAGAGGAGCTTGATGGGCTCTGGTCCATAGGGTCACAAAGAGTTGGACACGACTGAAGCAACCTAGCACACGCATGCACATGGAAGCCCCAGTCTAAAGCACACTGCCCTGGATTGTAGCTGTTCCTACCTGGCGGCATCCGTGAATGAACTAAACATGTTTTCCACTTCACGGCTTAACGATGGTGTCGCCTCTGCTGGGATTTTCTCCCAAATCTAATGGATAGACAGTTGTCTCTCAGGGCTCAGTTGTGTGTCTCCTCTTTTCTGAAGATGTCTCAACCCCCCTAACCCCAGTCATTAGGTTCTTTCTTCTGTCTACTCCATATCAAGCACTTTTAACCTTCAGAATATGTTGTTTGTGTCTGTCTTTTCCATTAAACTGAGATACATAGGACAAGCCCTTTTTAATCACTAATATCTGTGCACCACCTGTCACAGTCAGTCTATCTTAGTGAATGACCAAATGCTTTCAGCAGTAGAATACTCTATTCAAGGTTTATATTTTTATCTTTCTTCTCCAAAAGGGGAAAAAAATCTCAGTAAATTTAAACTTTTGGAAACAAATATTAGCATTCACACGTATTAAGAGAATCATCACTCCACATAAAGTGAATTTTGTTAAAAATGTTTTGAAAAAATATTAATATAGAGCTGCTATAATATGCCCTGTAAGATTATTTTAGGACACATGTCTTCAACCACATCCTCTACATTTATCATTTTCATTTTATTTTTAAGGGATGGCATACATGTAGCAGTGAAAATTGTAAAAAACGTGGGACGATATCGTGAAGCAGCTCGTTCAGAAATTCAAGTGTTAGAGCATTTAAATAGTACTGATCCCAATAGTGTCTTGTAAGTATAAACTTGGAACTGTGGTCATCACGTTACATGAAATAATCAGAGTTCTACAAACTGAATCATTTTTATTTTGATCTGTTGTAGCCGATGTGTCCAGATGCTAGAATGGTTTGATCATCATGGTCATGTTTGTATTGTGTTTGAACTTTTGGGACTTAGTACCTATGATTTCATTAAGGAAAATAGCTTTCTGCCATTTCAAATTGACCACATCAGGCAAATGGCATATCAGATCTGCCAGTCAATAAATTGTAAGTACACTTTGTTAAATTTTTAAATACCAATAAAAGTTTTTATTATATAAGTAACATCAAAGCATTGTCACTAAAACTGCACGTATTACAAGTAAAGATGAAACCGCTTTTGGTTCCTACGTCTATCACCAATCCTCCCTTCCCCCAGTATAGATTAAATTTGTCAGTGAAACTAATAATGTCTTTTTGTTCTTTTGTAGTTTTGCATCATAATAAATTAACCCATACAGATCTGAAGCCTGAAAATATTTTATTTGTGAAGTCTGACTATGTAGTCAAATACAATTCTAAAATGGTAAGTTAAAGACTTGTTTTAATTTTGGTAGTTATCTTTAAAATTAATTTAGCTTGATATGATGCTTGGATGAGAAATTTTACCTCTAAGACTTATTATATCCTGGTGTTTAACCCAAAAAGGGTAATCCTTTGCCTTTCTCATGGGGTTATATTGAAAATCAAAAAGGCAGTTCTTTGGCAAGCCTTTTGGAATAGTGCTGTAAAGTATTTTATATATTGATCTTTGTGTTTACTCAACTGTTTTCTAGAAACGTGATGAACGCACACTGAAAAACACAGATATCAAAGTTGTTGACTTTGGAAGTGCAACATACGATGATGAACATCATAGTACTTTGGTATCTACACGCCATTACAGAGCTCCAGAGGTCATTTTGGGTCAGTAGACACCAGACTTCCTAATACTTGAATTGAAAAAGATATTTTTGTTCTCTGTAGCTTCTATTGTAGGGGGCCAGGTAGTGGGTGGATAGCTGTGATTTTCTTAGCAGTGTACAGAAAATGTTTTCTGTTTCCATAAAAGCTGTCTGGTCATTGCTATAATTATTTTTCCTGAGTGGGAATAATATGATACCATCTGTAAAGGTATTCCAAGTGGTCGTTATTTTTGAACAAGTCAGTCTTACGTGATCATAAGAGAACAAGTTCTGTTGGCTTAATTACATCGTAGTGTCTTTTTTGAACTGATGTGAACACCTATTTTTGTCTCATCACTAAAGCTTGGTGCTGATGAAAATGCTGAAGAGCTAGTGGGCAGACATTTGTATGCAGGGTGGATGATAAGAGGGAGCTTAGGGAAAGAGCATCTTGTGCCTCAAAATTTAGAAGTTAGCCACCAGGTCATGTTGATAGAGCAGGGAAGTCAAAGACGGCTTTGAGGGGCTTGGAGACAGTGGGAAAATTCAGATCGGGTGATACTGGGAGACATAATAGTTAAATGGAATAACCATAATACATGGCTGAATGTAAGTTTCAACTGAGGTTGGATAGTAAAAACATTTTCATGGAATCAGTCTTTTCCACTTTTTACGTTTTTGTCCAAGAAGACTGGTAGTTCAGAATAGGAGTATGAAATCAAACTAATGATGTTTATCTAGAGTAGAGGATTGCTAAAAGGGTAAGGAAATTAAGAATGTTCTATAGTACTAGCCAGTAGAACGTTCCATGATGATAGAAGTGTTTTATCCGCACTGTCCAATATGGTGGCCATTAGTAGCTATAAGTAGACTACTGTGTACTTTAGAGTATGGCCAATTAATTTAAATTTTAGATTTAAATAGCCACGTGTAGTTAGTGGCTACTACATAGGACAGTGCAGGTTTAGAGCATGTCTTCAAATTGAGGTTGATGTTACTAGGATTTCTGCCTAGTGTGGTCTGAAAGAATCTGCTTCTGTTGCAGTAGTTCAGAAAGTATGTTTATGGTTGAGGACTGAAGGCTGCAATGAAGGTAAGAGAAAAGAGTGTGGAAAGAGATGTGGATGGAGAGGTATTTTGAGAGCTTAAAAAGAGTAAACTTGCTGGAACTTCCCCAGCGGTCCAGTGGTTAAGATTCTGCTCTTCTGCCGCAATGGGTGTAGGAAACTAAGATCTTGCGTGCTGTGCAGTGCAGCCAAAAAAATTAAGAGAGATAACTTGCTGTGTTTTATCAATTTTAAGAAGCAGATTTTCTCCCACATGTTAAAATGTGGGAGAACATAAAACAATGGCATTTTTTTCTTTGTTATTGGTACGTAAAACGGCAGTGTATCTTACACTCAGTTAATGGCCTTTTCCTAGGTTGGGTAAGATATAGTGATTCTTGGTATTAATACAGTCCCATGGGTTGCCAGGCTGGAAATAGTTGATATAAATCCGAAACCGGGGTTCTTGGTCTTTAGGAGAAGAAATGAAGAGATGGGAAGATTAGAAGCATTCATTATGTGTTTGTGTGAAGTGTTACTCCTGAAGATAAAGGCAGAATTAGGTTGAAGAGGAAGATGTAAGAGGAAGACAGTTGATCTTACGTCTTGGGTGTTGGTAATAAACAGAAGTTGGGAAATTCCAGTAAAACTGAATGATGTGAAATTCCAAAGAGTGTTGGAGCTAACCCATAACAGAATGAGATGATGTACAGTGGTATGCTACAGAAGGTTACAGTCATTTGCGAGAAAGCTGAACTGGGAGAAAGGAGTGGTTGGAAAAGAAAACTTTCATCTTAGGTTGAAGCTCTTAATCATTTGCAAATTTTTTATGTGTTACTGTAAGTAGAAACAGGCTCCATCTTCCATTTGTTCAAATGATACGCCCTGTGAGGGTTAACAAAAATGACTAAATCATAAGTTCCTTGCATATATCGTTTCTTCCTTTGTCTTTAAATTCAGTGATATTACTGGAAGAAATTGAAATGTCTTTTAAAGTAGGTTTTCTTTGTACATTATTGTTGTATTAAATATTTAAACTTTGAAAGATTAAAACATCTGTGTGGTTTCCTCTTTTCTAATTAAATATAGACTTAAGGCTAGGTGTCTTTTTCTTTTTTGAATAATATTACTATTGAGAGTTCTGAAGGAGAAAGTATAATATAGATCATGTATAAACAATCTGAAAGTACATATATAAATAGCTCTGTGTGAACTTTTAAATATGTAATTCTGCTTATAGGTGCTTAGAATATCTAATATCTATTATATCTGTATCTATTATACTGTCTTACAATTCCTACATAATTTATGTGGTACAATATTTCTTTTAATGGAAACAAGAAACTCAGATATCAAGCTGACAATTGATAGGGGGTTAGTAATTATATTCTGAGGATAATTGTTGATCTGTATTTGCGTTAATAAAATGTAAAATTTCATAGAACAGCCATGAACTGGATATAACAGAGTTCCTCTTTGCACAAGCAATTAAAAAGACTATGAAACATTTCCTAGTCCCTCTTGTTTTACATAGAAAGCCTCTTCCCCTAGGTTAAAATACTCTAATTTGATAACGAGGATATGGAGGACTCAAAGGATACTGAATATGTTTGATATAAAACTAAAAACTTAAGCTGTGGATTTACTATCATTCTTCTAAATAGGCTATATAAAGAGAGCACCCACATAGGAAAGGATTTAGTGTATTGACAGTTAAATTGTTGCATAATAAAATGTTTGGTTTTGTTTTTAAATAGCTTTAGGTTGGTCTCAGCCTTGTGATGTTTGGAGCATAGGTTGCATTCTTATTGAATATTACCTTGGTTTCACAGTCTTTCAGGTATGTATTTACTAAATGTTATTTACTAATTCTTTGCTTTATGTATATATGTATGTATTTTTGGCTGCACTGGGTCTTCATTGCTATGCACAGGCTTTCTCTAGTTATGGTGAGCAAGGGTTCCTCTCGTTCCACTGCACTATAAGGAGCTTTAAATGTTACAGGCCTATTGAAGTTTTGGTTTCTCTTTTGAAAAGTTGCCATTGTGTGTCATTATTTTTAAGATTAAAATTTGCATATGCAAAATAGTCATCCTTTAAAACCATAATGGAATGAAATACTACTCTCAGTGAATGGTCATAATTCATTCTGCGTGTGATTGAAGATTTTAAACATATGGTTCGTATTGAATATGAAAAACATGGTTCATGTGAATGTAATCCATTTTTGTGTGTGTGTGACATGCTTTCATGAATTTATATTAGTGTAACTATGGTCAGTTTTCATTCAGTTCTGGTTATGTTGCACTTGTTTTTTAAAGGAATTCAGAAACAGTATGTTGTATTAAGCATCTGTGACACTTTTAGGCACATTTCTAAGCACTACGTGTACAAAAATGAAAAGACAGTATCGCTGTCCTCAAGGAAGTCATACACAAGATAGATAATGCGAGAACTGTTAAGAGTATAATGTGATATTTGTTAAAATGGAACAGTGTAAAAAGTGTGGTGGAAACCCAGAAACAGTGAACAGTTAAGTTTCCTTAGAGAAGGCATCACTGAGGAGTAGAGAATTTAATCCATGGCATAAGGAGGAGGAGAAGTTTGTCATAAAGTTAGAGTGTGTGTGATGGCCATATCAGGAAGAAGAAATTGTGTTCATAAATGCAGCGGGCATACAGGAAGGTACTCTAGTTGAAGAAGAATGAATAGTGCTATTAAGTGTTTCGGATAAGTAGAAAACTAGTGTCAGTAGGCAAGTACTGACACTTGCAGTGTACTTGTTTGCCATTTGTTTTATCCTACAAGTCGGTTCAGTCCCTCAGTCATGTCCAACTCTGCAACCCCATGGACTGCAGCATGCCAGACTTCCCTGCCTTCCTGAAGCTTATTCAAATCCATGTGTATTGAGTCGGTGATAGAATTCAACCATCTCATCCTTTATTGTCCCCTTCTGCCTCCAGTCTTTCCCAGTATCAGGGTCTTTTCCAGTGAGTCAGTGCTTCACTGATCCTACAAGTCAGTGGTTTCCAGATACAGACTGGTCTAAAATGAAAATGATTTTGTAGAGTTGCCATTCTGGCTTTCAAGTAGAAATTATCCCTCCTTGTTTTTTGTTGTTTGGTTTTTTGTGGGTTTTTTTAGAATTAAAATGTCCCTTTTATGAGATGATAATAGTTATTTATTTTTTAAAAAATAAAAGTCCTCACTTGGCAAAGTAAAAGGGTGAAAATGTTATTTAGGTCTCCACATTTTTTCCTCATAATTTTACTTAATGTCTGAAAGCTCAAACTCTTGAAAGCTTCAAGTGGTGTAACCATTGAAGAACTTGAAATAGGGTTGTAATATGATCAAAGTATGTTCTGGGCAGGGTGAGGGCTGTTAGGGAGTTCCTGGCTAATTCTGTCAAGGTTGATTTGAGGTTATGACAGTGCAGGATGAGGAGGAAACTGTGATGAATTAAGTCATTTAGGTGGCTGTTGCAGAATGCATGTGTTTACTACTGTGGGACACCTCATGCTCTTGTCCGATCTGTAGCGATCTTGTTAAAAGTACTCTAGATAAGTTTGATTTCTAGGAAGTAGCTATTGCATCATTCCTAGGAGGTGGTATCTGATTTTGTGGTAGTAAGCTGTAGGGTCAAGGAAGAAGTTGAGCACAGTGCATGCTTTCTTCATTCTGACACAAAAAATTTTTCAAATGGTTTTATGATTATAAATCACTGGGATCTTAAGCATGGATTATTAGCTTTGGTTTGACATTCGGTTTATATTTGGATATCACCCTCCAAAATGTCTTCAGCTAAGGTGCTTTGTGAAGATATGGAGCTTGTATTATTTATTCCTGTCATGAATTAAGAATATCATTTTGAAAGCAGTGTGCTAGGCACAGTAGTTAATGGGTTTAAAAAGCATTGTTCACAGACTGCTCTCCAGAGCAGAGGTTGGCAAACTGTATCCTGCCTGATGCCTGTTTTAAACAATGAAAAAGAATATGTGATAAAGACCATTTTGTGACCATCCAAGCCTAAAATATTTGCTTTCTGGTCCTTTATAGAAAAATTGCCAGCCTCTGCTCAAGGAGTGTATGATTTCAGCTGTCAGTTTAACAGTTTATTCTACTTTAGCAAAAACTCTTACTAGGTAATTTAAAAATAAAACATTTTCACTTGGGTTCATAGCTCAAGTTTCCTCATTTATGAACTACATAATATTGAGCTAGTATCTTAACCTCTCTGAAAGTCATGTTCCAACATACTTAGCTCTGGGTTGTAAGAATTACTGGGATGGTCTAGGATTAGGAAGTGTTAACAGGGGCGCTGTCCACTCAGTAAATGGAGGTTAGTTAAGCAACTGATAAAATGGGACAGATTTTTGGTAATCTTCCCCACGCATCTTAAACACTGCAATAAATATAAATAAGGAAAAACTGTTCAGTTTTACATTAAACAAATTATTCAAACTTTGTAAGTCAACTCTACGTCAATAAAATACATTTTAAAAACCTGTTCAGCATCTGCTATACAGCCCTTACTGATCCAATTCGGAAAGACTTCAATTTTACTGGGTTTGCATTAAATAACACAGCTCATTGAGTTACAGTCCTCTGAAGTGGAGTGTACTATAAGTTGTATAATTGTCTAACCTGGTCCTTTTATGGAAGCACTGTTTTGTTTCCCTTTGTTGCATGTAGAGAAATGGAAAGTGCTAAGTTTCTTTTTCCTACTTTTTTTAGACTCATGATAGTAAAGAGCACCTGGCAATGATGGAACGAATATTAGGACCCATACCAACACACATGATTCAGAAAACAAGGTATGTTTTTTTAAGATTAAAGCCCTTGGGTACGTACAATGGCCTTATTCAAACTACAGAAAATCCATCTTTGTTTATTATCGCTTATTCCAAAAACTTGTAGATTGTGGGTTTTTTTCATGAAGTTTTTTGAAAAGTAATGCAGTGTTTACTTTGTGATCTAGTTAATAAAATGGTGTTTTTATACTCAGGCTAAACTTTTCATAAATGTTTTCCTAGGTCAATACAAAAATAATACATAGCGTAGTAAAAAGACCTTGATTTTGGAGTCATGTCAGTCTTAAGTTTGAATTCCACACTTTTGCTAACTAGCTGTATGTCTTTGGACAAGATACTATATAAGAGGTTTCAAAACAGCTTTACCACAAGTCACCCATGGAATTGTTAAAGATTTGCAGCCTCATTCCAGATCTAATGACATTAGAATTTACACAAATGGTTATAAGAACCTGTTTTTAAAGCTGGCATTGTTATATGTGTGGTTATTTGGGACAACTTAGGTGGGATACTAAAACCTTATAGGGTACAAGATAAGAAAGATACCATTCAAGATATCTGATAAGTAATTTTTGTTGAGATTTTTAGAAATTGTGTGCTTAAGTATATATAGAGAGCTGCTTATGGTTCAAGTTTCTGTCTGTTACCCCTGTTCTCTGGTGAGGACAGGGTAAGCATGTGAATCTTTTAAACTAACTGAGACTTCTCTTTCCTATAGAAAACGCAAGTATTTTCATCATAATCAGCTAGATTGGGATGAACATAGTTCTGCTGGTAGATATGTTAGGAGACGCTGTAAACCGTTGAAGGTAAGAAAAAAAAGAATTAAGTTTTTTTTTTTTTTAACTTTTAACTATTTTTTAATGTCCTTCTTTAACATCATTTTTCTCCTCAGGAATTTATGCTTTGTCATGATGAAGAACATGAGAAACTGTTTGACCTAGTTCGAAGAATGTTAGAATATGATCCAGTGAAAAGAATTACTTTGGATGAAGCATTGCAGCATCCTTTCTTTGACTTATTAAAAAAGAAATGAAATGGAAATCAGTGGTCTTACTATACTTCTCTAGAAGAGATTACTTAAGACTGTGTCAGTCAACTCAACATTCTGATATTTTTGTAAACATTAAATTATTTTGTACATTTAAGTGTAAATACTGTATGTTTTGTATCAATAGCATAATTACCTTATTAAGCAAACATGGTCTTGATAATGAAATATAAAAGCTAAAATTAATTTTCCTTTTTTGAGATTAATTACCATTTTTAAAAACTTTTGGAATACCCTTTGTGTCCAGTGATAATTGTGATTGATCTTGTGTTTTGTACATGAAAGTTGACTCTTTGAAGTGATTTTTTTTTTTTTCTGAGTAAAAGGAACTCTTGACTACTTCATTCTTAAATGACTTTACCTCACACTTTTAATTTTTTTTTCTGTAGTATTGAACAGGTAATAAGTGTTGTTAACTCTAGGTAGGCAGGCATTAGAAACCAGATCCCATAGGAAATGTTCGCTGTTGAAATTTCATTAAATTTTAAGTACTGTGTTCTGTTTCCTTGGGTGATGTCAGTGGTGGTAAGTAGCATGGAAAGATATCAACTTGTGCATTGTGATAGGTTAAGGAAAGCACAACACACTTCAGTTAAGATTAAATGGGAAGTTAGCCTGGAAAGCCCTATTTTCCAATGGCTATATCACAAACATAGAAATAGACTTTCTGATTACTGAGGTTTTCAATGCCAAATCTTCAGGTGTTGAAATTGTCTAGTATCTATTTCCTTATCATATGAAGTATAAATACTTACACCTCAGCCTATGAGACTTTAAGGTTATTATTAAGCAGCTTATATTTATGTTAATCTTCATTGGAAAAAAGATGATTTGAATGGAAAACACTTGGATAAGAAAACTGCAGTTTTCAGACCCTCATTGGCTAATATGACCTTTTTGTTTGCCTGGAAGTATTTTTCCTTATTATTACCTATTTCACACTAAAAACTATATGGTAAATGTTAGTTTTTAAAAAAAAAAGCTGTTGATCAGTCTGCAAGGCAAAAATATTTTTTGTTGTAGAATTCATGATTGATTATCTGGATACAGGTTTTTTGTTAAAGGTATCCCCATTTCTGAAGTGCATTACCAAAGATTTGAGTTTTATCGCTTTTGAACATCAAGTGCATGTAAGTTTTAGCATGACAAATAGTGAAACCAAGGTGGGTTTCTGTATGGAATCCACTGGCAGCATTTGCACATACAGTAGAGATAAGTTCCTGAAGTTGGCTAGAAATTTTAAAGTGCTGAAATAAATTTTGGCAAAGCATCACTGCATAAGTTATGTTAAGTCCTCTGATGCAGTCCACATGTAATTGAACTATGTCATATGTAATAAGGTTTCTTAAAGGCGCATTTGATGAAAAGGTTTTTCCTGAACACAGTTATAGAGATTAAGGAGTCAGCCATCCTTTATTTTCCTCTCCATTTCCATACTGCTTATGCCGGTGAACTACCTAAGCATCCAACCTTTCCCTACAAGTACTTCCAAGTTCCCAAATTAATGTTTACATTCTCCCCTATCAGAAACTCAAATTTATTTAGCTGATACCAGGATATAGGAGGGAAGGGAAAAAATCGCATTATTTCTTACTAATAAGTTAATGATTGCTAATTCCTTTCCTTTCTGAAAAACGTTTGCATTCTTTACTAAAGGGTACTTGCTAGTGTCTAGGCCTAATTCATGGAAGTTTAGGAATTAAAGTGAAACTTCAGTGAATTAGGTAGAAAAAGTTAAGTGGTGTGAGGATGGTACTTTTATTACATGAGTGTCTACTAATTTTTCCTGTCTTCTGGAAACTTTCCTTTTTTTTTTTTTTGGCTTTGCTGAGTCTTTTTTGTGGTGCAACGTGTGGGGTATTGCTGCCAAGGTAGCTCAGTGATAAAGAATCCATCTGCCAATGCAGGAGACGCAAGTTCAGTCCCTGGGTCAGAAAGATCCACTGGAAGAGGAAACAGCAACCCACTCCAGTATTCTTGCCAGGAAAATCCTATGGATAGAGGAGCCTGATGGACTACAGTCCATGGGGTCACCAGAGTCAGACATGACTTGGTGACTGAGCACACACATGTGGGATCTTACTAGGTTGGTGCAAACTTAGTTTCAGACCATGAATTGTAAGTCTTTTTAACTAGGTTCAAACACATCATTATTAATCAAAATAGAAACCATTATTATCAACATGTTTTTACCAATGAGAAATAAGTTTGTTTATTCCTATAAAGTAAAGATCCATGCTTTGGCATTCAGTAAATTTTTGGAACGCATTTTCCCTGCAAAAAGCTGTTGAGATGCTTAAGTCATTTGGCAAGAGGTCAGGTGAATGTGGTGGGTGAGGCAAACTTGGTGACCCAGTTTGTTTAACTTTTTGAAAATGTTGGTTATGTGATGTGCAGTCGGGTGTTGTCATGGAGAAGAACTGGACCTGTTGACCAGTACCTGCTGCAGGCATTGCGGTTTTCAGTGCCTCTCAATTTGCTTAGCATGCTTCTCAGGTATAATGGTTTCACCGGGATTCAGAAAGCTGTAGTGGGTCAAATGGACAACAGAGCACCAAACAGTGACCATGACCATTTTTTGGTGCAAGTTTGGCTTTGGGAAGTGCTTTGGAGCTTCTTGGTCCCAACTACTGAGCTGGTCATCGCTGGTTGTTGGGTGTATAAAATCCACTTTTCATTGCACATAACGATATAAATGAGAAATGGTCCTTTGTTCATACGATAAGAATTTTTTTGACTTTCTTGTCAGCTAGAGAGGCACCCACTTAACAGTTTTTTCACTTTTCCAATTTGTTCAGATTCTGAACAACCACAGAATGGTTGACTTTGAGTTCTTTGACAGCTTCTCATGTAATTGAGAATCAATTTTGAGCATCAGCTTTGCTGATTGCTGTCAGTTGGTCATTGTCAACTTGCAATGGCTGGCCACTGCACTCCTCATCTTCAAGGTTCTTGTCTTTGCAAATGATGTTGCAAGTTGTCTCTGCTGTTTTATGACCCATTTTGAACTCGAATAAGAGAATTACTCAATTTTCCTTTTTGTCTAACATCTCCCTAGTCTAAATATAAACAGCAAGTATTGTCATTAGAAAAACAAAGCGACGACTGCACATTAAAATGATGTATAGCATAACCCTATTTAAGAATGTATTTCAGTATCAAAGCAAAGATCAACAATGCAAAACCACAATTACTTTTGCACCAACCCAACAGTTCCCCGGCCAGAGATCCCATGTTCCCAGTATTAGAAGGTGGATTACCACGTTCCTACTCTTAATTGCCTTTTTCCTTGTACTTCTGAACTCATTTTCCGAAAGCACCAGGTTTTTATTTGAAAGTGTTGGGAGCGTCAGGACTAATGGGAGAGGTTTAGAGAATGGCCAGTGTATAAATATGCATCTTTTGTAAAAGCATTTTCCCTAATGATTTGATGTCTCATAATTTAGTATTTCTAGAAATCTCATTGACATCAAACTTGGCTTTAAAAGTGCAGTGAAATATTTTATTTCCATTGTTAAATGTGCTACTGCTTATTTTCTGAGGTCTTGCCCACAGTTAGATACTGTGGTCACCTGAATTAAATTCACCCATTCCTATCCATTTTAGTTCTCTGATTTCTAAAATGTCAATGCTCAGTCTTGCCATCTCCTGTTTGACCACATCCAGATTACCTTGATTGATGAACCTAACATTTCAGGTTCCTAAGCAATATTGTTCCTTATTTCACTGGACTTTACCTTCACGACCAGACAACATCCACAACTGGGCGTTGTTCCCGCTTTGACTCATCCTCTTCATTCTGGAGATACTAGTAATTGCCCTCCACTCTTCCCCAGTAGTATATTGGACACCTACTGACCTGGGGTGCTCATCTTTGAGTGTTGTATCTTTTTGCCTTTTCATACTGTTCATGGGGTTCTCAAAGCAAGAATACTGAAGTTGTTTGCCATTCCCTTCTCCAGTGGACCACATTTTGTCAGGCCCTGACTAGCAGGCACATGTCCTTCAGCTGCTCCACATAGCTGGATGACATGTCTGGCATCCTGGGTGTCCCACTGTTGGTCCTTGTTGAGTGTGTAAACCTTCACCAGCTGTTGGATGTTGATCACTGTGCTGCCTGGGGGCTGAGGCAGAGGCCCTGCTGGAGTCACAGGGAAGGGGGTCCAGGGAAGTCTCGAGCTGGTGTTGGAGGATGCCCAGGAGTGGACGGTCCCTGCCATCACTGCTGCCACTGGCCACCCTGGGGCCGATATGCTGCCCAGGACAGAGGGTGCCCTGGCCTCTCCACTGCCCATACTCTGCATTTAAGTTAAATAGAGAAACAATATACAGCTTTGACATACTCCTTTCCTAATTTTGAAACAGTCTGTTGTTCCATGTCCGGTTCTAACAGTTGCTTCTTGGTGTGCATATAAGCTTCTCAGATGATAGGTAAAGTGATCTTGTATTCACATGCCTTTGAGAAGTTTCCTCAGTTTTTTGTGATCCAAACAGTGCAAGGCTTTAGCGTAGTCAATGAAGCAGATGTAGATGTTTTTCTGGAATTCCCTTGCCTTTTCTATGATACATGTGTTGGCAGTTTGACCTCTGGTTCCTCTGCCTTTTCTAAACCCAGTTTGTACATCTGGAAGTTCTCGGTTCACATACTGCTGAAGTCTAGCCTGAAGGATTTTGAGCATTACTTTGCTAGCATGTGAAATGAACACAACAGTACAATAGTTTGAAGATTCTTTGGCATTGCCCTTTGGGATTGGGATGAAAACAGCTTTTCAAGTCCTGTGGTCATTGCTGAGTTTTCCCGATTGCTGGCATATTGATTGCAGCACTTTAACCATCATCTTTTAGGATTTTAAATAGCTTAGCTGGAATTCTATCACCTCCACTAGCTTTGTTCTAAGTGATGATTCCTATGGCCCACTTGTTTTCTCACTCCAGAATGTCTGGCTCTAGGTGAGTGATAACACCATCATGGTTATCTGGGTTATTAAGATGTTTTTTGTATGGTTCTTCTGTATAATCTTGCCACCTCTTGTTAATCTCTTCTGCTTCTGTTGGTTCAGTCGCTCAGTTGTGTCCGACTCTTTGCGACCCCATGAATCGCAGCACGCCAGGCCTCCTTGTCCATCACCAACTCCCGGAGTTTACTCAAACTCATGCCCATCGAGTCGGTGATGCCATTCAGCCATCTCATCCTCTGTTGTCCCCTTCTCTGCCCCCAATCCCTCCCAGCATCAGGGTCTTTTCCAATGAGTCAACTCTTTGCATCAGGTGGCCAGAGTACTGGAGTTTCAGCTTCAACATCAGTCCTTCCAATGAACACCCAGGACTGATCTCCTTTAGGATGGACTGGTTGGATGTCCTTGCAGTCCAAGGGACTCTCAAGAGTCTTCTCCAACACCACGGTTCAAAAGCACCGATTTTTCAGCACTCAGCTTTCTTTATAGTTCAACTCTCACATCCATACATGACCACTGGAAAAACCATAGCCATGACTAGATGAACCTTTGTTGGCAAAGTAATGTCTCTGCTTTTTAATGTGCTGTCTAGGTTGGTCATAACTTTCCTTCCTGCTTCTGTTAGGTCCTTGCCATTTCTCCCCTTTATTGTGCCCATCTTTGTATGAAATGCTCTCTTGGTATCTCTATTTTTTTTTTTTTTTTTGAAGTGGTCTAGGTTTTCCTATTCTTTCTCTTTGCATTGTTCACTTAGGAAGGCTTTTTTATCTCTCTTTGCTGTTCTTTGGAACTGTGCATTCATCTGTGTATATCTTTCCCTTTCTCCTTTGCTCTTTGCTTCTCCTTTTTTCTAAGCCATGTGTAAGGCCTCCTCAGACATCTGTTTTTCATTTTTCATTTTTCTTTGGGATAGTTCTGGTCACCACCTTCTGTACATTGTTACCAATCTCTGTCCATAGTTCTTCAGGCACTCTATCAGATCTAATCCCTTGAATATATTTGTCACTTCCACTGTATCATCATAAGGAATTTTACTTAGGACCTGAATGGCCTAGTGGTTTTCCCTACTTTCTTCAATTTAAGTCTGAATTTTGCAATAGGAGCTCATGACCTGAGCCACCGTCATCTCCAGGTCTTGTTTTTGCTGACTGTGTAGAGTTTCTCCATCTTCAACTGCAAAGAATATAATCAATCTGATTTTGGTGTTGACCATCTGGTACTCTCCATGTGTAGAGTCATCTAGAAGAGGGTGTTTGCTGTGATTAATGTGTTCTTAGCAAAACTCTGTTAGCCTTTGCCCTGCTTCTTTATGTATTCCAAGGCCAAACTTAACCTGTTAACTCCAGGTATCTCTTTACTTCCTACTTTTGCATTCCAATCCCCTATGATGTAAAGGACATCTTTTTTTGTTGTTAATTCTAGAAGGTCTTGTAGATTTCATAGCATCATTCAACTTCAGCTTCTTTGGCATTAGTGGCTGGGGTATATAGACTTGGATTACTGTGATGTTGAATTATTTTCATTGGAAATGAATTGAGATCATTCTGTCATTTTTGAGACTGCACCCAGGTACTGCATTTTGGACTCTGTTGACTGTGGCAGCTACTCCATTTCTGTGGCAAAGGGATTCTTTGCCACAGTAGTAGATATAATCATCTAAATTAAATTCACCCATTCCCATTCATTTTAGTTCACTGATTCCTAAAGTGTCGATATTCAGTCTTCCCATTTCCTGTTGACTACATCCAATTTACCTTGATTCATGGACCTAACATAACATTTCAGGTCCTATGCATCAGACTTTCACCAGCAGACACATCCACAACTGGGCATCATTTCTGCATTGGCTCATCCTCTTCATTCTTTCTAGAGTTATTTCTCTGCTCTTTCCCTGTAGTATATTGGACACCTACCTACCTTTGGGGCTCATCTTCCACTGTCAAATCTTTTTGCCTTTTCATACCGTTCATGGGGTCTTCAAGGTAAGAATACTGAAGTGGTTTGCCATTCCCTTCTCCAGTGGACCACATTTTGTCAGAACTCTTCACCATGTCCTTGCCATCTTGGGTAGCCCTGCAAGGCATAGCTCATAGTTTCACTGAATTACATGGTGCTGTGATCCAAGTGATCATGTGTCTCTTGTAGCAGTCTTTATTTTAAGGTCTATTTTAGCTGATAGGGGTATTGCTACTCTTATCTTTCTTTTGATTTCCATTTGCATGGAATCTTTTTCTTGCCCCTCACTTTTAGTCTGTATGTATCCCTAGATGTGAACTGGCTCTCTTCTAGATAGCATATATACGGTTCTTGTTTCACATCCATTCAGCCAGTCTGTGTCTTTTGGTTGGAGCATTAATCCATTTTCATTTAAGGTAATTATTGTTATGTATTGGAACTTCTTAGATGTCACTAGCAGTAAAGAACCCGCCTGCCAATGCTGGAGATGTAAAAGATGCGGGTTTGATCACAGGGTTGGGGAGATCCCCTGCAGGAGGGCATGGCAACCCACTCCATTATTCTTGCCTGGAGAATCCCATGGTCAGAGGAAAGTGACGGGCTACAGTCCATAGGGTCGCAAAGAGCCAGACACAGATGAAGTGACTTAGCATGCACGCCTGCATACTGATATCTATTATCCTATTACCATTTCTTACTGTTTTAGGTTTGTTTTTGTAGGTCTTTTCCTTACCTTGTATTTCCTGCCTAGAGAAGTTCCTTTAACATTTGTTGTAAAGCTGGTTTGGTGATACTAAATTCTCTTAACTTTTGCTTGCCTGTAAAGCTTTTAATTTCTCTGTTGAATCTGAATGATATCCTTGCTAGGTAGAGTAATCTTTGTAGTAGGTTTTTTCATTTCATCACTTTAAATATATCCTGCCTCTGCCTTCTGGCCTGCAGAGTTTCTGCTGAAAAATCAACTGATAACCTTATGAGTAGTCCCTTGTAAGTTATTTATTGCTTTCCCCTTGCTGCTTTTAATGTTTTTTCTTTGTGTTTAATTTTTGTTAGTTTGATTAATACGTGTCTTGGCGTGTTTCTCCTTGGGTTTATCCTATGTGAGACTCTCTGGACTTCCTGAACTTGGATGGGTATTTCTGTTCCCATGGTAGGGAAGTTTTCATCTATGATCTCCTCAAATATCTTCTAATATACTTTTTCTTTTCTCCTCCTGGGATCCCTATTATTTGAATGTTGGTGTGCTTACTGTTGTCCCAGAGGTCTCCAAGAGTATTTTCATTTCTTTTCATTTTTGTCCCTTTATTCTGCTCTGCTTTTTTCCACCATTCTTATCCTTTCTTCTGCCTCAGTTATTCTGCTAATGCATTTTGCTAGTGTATTTCTGCCTCAGTTATTTTGCTAGTGTATTCCTCTAGTGTATTTTTTTTATTTCAGTTATTGTGGTGTTCATTGCTGATTGTTTGTTCTTTAGTTTTTCAAGGTCTTTGTTAAAAATTTGTTGTATCTTCTTGATCCAGGCCTCCATTTTCTTTATCTCTGCCTCCATTCTATTTCTGATATTTGGGATCATCTTTACTATCATTACTCCGAATTCTTTTTCAGGTAGACTGCCTATTTCCCCTTATTTGCTTGGGGTTGTGGGGTTTTACCCTGTTCCTTCATCTGCTGCATATTTCTCTATCTTCTCATTTTGTTTGGGGTCTCATTTCTGCAGGCTGCAGGGTTATGGTTCTTACTTGTGTCTGCCCCCTGTGGCTGTGGTTGTACCATTGCCTTCTTTAGACTTCCTGGTGGGGGGACTGTGCCTCTGTTGTGGTGGGTGGAGCTGGATCTTATCCCTCTGATGATCAGTGCTGGATCCAGTGGTGTGTTTTTGGCTGTCTGTGAACCTAGTATGGCTTTAGGCAGCTTGTCTGCTAATGGGTGGGTTTGTGTTATTGTTTTACTAGTTGTTTGGCATGAATCATCCAGCACTGGCGCTTGCTGGCCATTTGGTGGAGCCAGGTCTTAGTGTAGCGATGGAAGCCTCTGGGAGAGCACTCACAAATATTCCAAGAGGTCTGGAGTTCTCTGGTGGTTCAAAGCCCTGGACTCAGGTCTCCCACCTCAGTGGCTCAGGCCCAACCCCTGCCTGGAGCATCAAGACCCCACAAGCCACATGGCACAGAAGGAGAGGAAAAAAAGAAAAAAACAAAAACCAACCAACCAACAAGAAACAGACAAAACTCTGACAAGTGGTGAAAGCAAAATTAAACATACAAAAACACATAAAGAAAGGCAATTTCACACTCACAAAAAAGAAAAAAGAGGCAACAAAAAAGAGAGCAATCAAATCAACAAACAAACCCATAAATGAAAACAAACACAAAACCAAGAGCAAATCAAATGCAGAAAGCAAACTAGAAAAAGGCAAAGAAAGCATAGGCTGTGGGGATACTGGTCAGCACTGATCTCTTTGCAGAATTCTCTCTGCTTTGCCTTCTGCATACCTGTTGCTACAGTCTCCAAACTCTCCACTGTTCCTGCCAGTGAGGGGGCTTCCTAGTGTGGGGAAAATTTTCCTCCTTCACAGCTCCTTCCCAAAAGCACAAATCTTGTCCCAATTCCTTCCTATCTTGTTATGTGGACATGAGCTTGCCTTTTTGGAAGTCTGAGGTCTGCCAGAGCTCAGTAGGTGTTCTGTAGGACTTGTTCCACTTGCAGATGTATTTTTGATGTATTTGTGGGGAGGAAGGTGATCACGTCTTACTCCTCTGCCATTTTGAAGAGACCCCTAAGTTACTTTAAAGTAATTGTGCTTCCTTACTTGGAATTACTTAGGGGTAGTATCTATGTTACAGGGTGATTAAAAACATCTAGAAGATTACCTGGCTTTTAGTAGTCTCACTAGTAAATAGCAATTATGTACTTTGTTTTATGCTTTAACCCAGGTTACTTCATTAAAAAAAAAAAATTCCCAATAATGTTGGTTGTTCCTCTTTATGGCACCAGGTATGACAAAGCTATCAAGAATTCTGCTTTTGACTCCCTAGTATAGTTGTTTTTATTGTGACATTCCATTGAAATTGAAGGGGGAATAGAATTTTCAAAGAAAAAAATTTTTAACCCATCAAGAATGTCTACTATTCAGATACATTTTCTAACATTCACTCCTTACGTGGATTCAGTTTGTTTTTAAATGTAGTTCTGGAGAGAAGTTATATATAATTAAAGACTTTAATGTAGGTTTAATTATAAAGAGCTGAAACCACCCTAAATATCCTTTGAGGCAGGCACCTCATAGCCTAGATCCTATTAACAGCAGTTACATGTAATGAGGTTAGTTAAAGATTAACTGTAGATCTGGAGGAGTTCCCATGCATAGCCCCCCTTAGTGATTTAAAATGTTTCCCATTACAAATATAAGTGAAAAAAGTTTTTTAACTTCAAAAATCAGTGCTACTTTTTAAAATCATGAGGTTTGAAATTTATTTTTATTGAAGTATAGTTGGTTTACAAGTGTGTTAGTTTCAAGTACACAGCAAAATGATTTGGCAATATATGTATGGGTATATGTTTTATTTTTAGATTCTCTTCCATTATAGATTATTATAAGATATCAAATGTAGTTCCCAGTGCTATACAGTAGGTCCTTGTTGTTTATTGTATATGCAGTAGTTTGTTAATCCCAAAGTTCTAGTTTATCCCTACCTCCCTTTCCCCTTTGGTAATCATAAGTTTGTTTTCTATGTCTGTGAGTCTATTTCTGTTTTGTACATAAGTTCATTTGTATCATCTTTTTAGATTCCACATGTGATATATTCATCTTTGCCTGAGTTAGTCAATAATCTCTAGATCCATCCACATTGCTGCCAATGGCACTGTTTCATTCCCTTTTTATGGCTGAGTAATATTCCATTGTGGATATATGCGTATGTGTGTGTGTATCTTTATCCACTCATCTATTGATGTACACTCAGGTTGCTTTCATGTTTGGGCTATTGTAGATAGTGCCACTATGAACATTGGGGTGCCTGTATCTTTTTTAATTAGAATTATAATTTTCGTTGTTCCTTCATATTTGCCCAGGAGTGAATGGGATTGCTGGATCAAATGGTAGTTCTATTTTTACTTTTTTGAGAAACTTTGATATGTTTTTCATAGTGGCTACACCAAATTACATTCCTAGCAGCAGTGTAGGAGGGTTCCTTTTTCTCCACACCCTCTCCAGCATTTATTTTTTGTAAACTTTTTGATGATGGCCATTCTAAATGGGGGAGCTGATAAATCAGTAGTTTTGATTTGTGTTTCTCTACTAATTAGCAATATTGAACATTTTTTGTATGCCTGTTGAACATCTGGATATCTTCTTTGGAAAAATGTCTGTTTAGGTCTTCTGCCCAGTTTTTGACTGTTTAAAAAAAAAAATTATATATATATATATAGAGAGAGAGAGAGAGCACTGTATGAACTATTTGTACATTTTGGAAATTAAGCTTTTGTTAATCACATTGTTTGTAAACATTTTCTCCCAGGCTGTATGTTGTTCTTTCATTTTTTAATAGTTTCCTTTGCTGTGAAAATGCTTATAAGCTTGATTAGGTCCCATTTGTTTATTTTTGCTTTTATTTCTTTTGCCTTAGGAGGCTGACTAATGCTATTATTCCTGTAAAAGAACATTTTGCCTGTGTTCTCTTCTAGGAGTTCTATGGTGCCATGCCTTATATTTAAGTCTTTAAGCTATTTTGAGTTCATTATTGTGTATGATGTGAGGGAGTGTTCTAACTTCATTAATTTACATGTGGCTGACTGTCCAGCTTTTCAATACTACTTACTAAAGAGACTGTCTTTTCTCCCTTGTAAACTCTTCTCTCCTTTGTGAAAGGTTAATTGAAAAGTTCAGTTCAGTTCAGTTCAGTTCAGTCGCTCGGTTGTGTCCTGCTCTTTGCGACTCCATGAATTGCAGCATGCCAGGCCTCCCTGTCCACCAACTCCCGGAGTTTACTCAAACCCATGTCCATCGAGTCGGTGATGCCATCCAACCATCTCATCCTCTGTTGTCCCCTTCTCCTCCTGCCCCCAAATCCCTCCCAGCATCAGGGTCTTTTCCAATGAGTCAACTCTTTGCATCAGGTGGCCAAAGTACTGGAGTTTCAGCTTCAGCATCAGTCCTTCCAATGAACACCCAGGACTGATTTCCTTTAGGATGGACTGGTTGGATCTCCTTGCAGTCCAAGGGACTCTCAAGAGTCTTCTCCAACATCAACATCCAATTGATGTTCAAAAGCATCAATTTTTTGGCCATAAGTGGGTTTATTTCTGGATTCTCTATTCTGTTCCATTGATCCATATGTCTTTTTGTGCCACGACCACACTATTTTGATTACTGTAATTTTGTATTATTGTCTGAATTCTGGGAGGGTTTATTTTTTTTTATTCAGGATGCTTTGGCAAGTCTGTGTCTTTTATGGTTCTATCTAAATTTTAGGATCATTTGTTCTACTTCTGTGAAAAATGTCATGGGTAAGCTGAAAGGGATTGCATTAAATCTATAAATTGGTTTGGATAGTATGGCCATTTTAATGATATTAATTCTTTCAATTCAAGAACATGAGATATATTTCCATGTCTCTGAATCCTTCAATTTTTTTTATCATTTACATAGTTCACAGCGAATAAGTCTTTCACCTCTTTGGTCAGATTTATTCCTAGGTTTTTTTTTTTATGTGATTATAAAACATTATTTTCACTTACTTTTCTGATATGTCAACCCTAGTGTAAAGAAATGCAACAAATTTCTGTATGTTAATCATATATCCCATTACATTGCTGAATTAGTTCATCAGTTCTAATAATTTTTGTGTGGCATATTTATGGTTTTCTATATAGAATATCATGCTACCTGCTTATAATGAAAATTTTACCTCTTCCTGTCCAATTTGGATGCCTTTTTAAAAAGAAATCCAGTGCTTTTAAAAACTGCTGGATTTACTCTTGACTAAAGGCAACATAGGTAGGTACAGTTTTGAGAATAAATGCCAAGAACAAGCCTAAATGATTAGAGTGTGTCATTAATAGAGAAGTTTTAATTTTAAAAGATGTTGCTATTTTTTATGTTTTTCAATTTTTTTAGAAACATTCAAATTATTTTGTGTATCCTCTATAGTCATAGTTCAGTTCAGTTCACTCACTCAGTCGTGTCCAAGTCTTTGCAACCCCATGGACTGTAGCACACCAGGCCTCCCTGTCCATCACCAACTCCCAGAGTTTACTCAAACTCATGTCCATTGAGTCAGTGATGCCATCCAACCATCTCATCCTCTGTCGTCCCCTTCTCCTCCTGCCCTCAATCTTTCCCAGCATCAGGATCTTTTCAAATGAGTCAGCTCTTCACATCAGGTGGCCAAAGTATTGGAGTTTCAGCTTCAAAATCAGTCCTTCCAATGAACATTCAAGACTGATCTCCTTTAGAATGGACTGGTTGGATCTCCTTGCAGTCCAAGGGACTCTCAAGAGTCTTCTCTAATACCACAGTTCAAAAGCATCAATTCTTCAGTGCTCAGCTTTCTTTATAGTCCAACTCTCACATCCATACATGACTGTTGGAAAAACCATAGCCTTGACTAGACGGACCTTTGTTGGCAAAGTAATAGTAATATAGCCATAGTAATCCAAGTCTATGCCCCAAACACTAATGCCAAAGAAGCTGAAGATGACCATTTCTATGAAGACCTATAACACCTTCTAGAACTAACACCCAAAAAAAAAAAAAAAAATGTCCATTCATCATAGGGGATTTTCCAATTTGCTGTCATATTGACTGCAGCACTTCATCTTTTAGGATTTTAAATAGCTCAGCTGGAATTCCATCATCTCCATTAGCTTTGTTTGCAGTAATGCTTGTAAGGCCCACTTGACTTCATACTCCAGGATGTCTGACTCAGGTGAGTGACCCCACCATTGTGGTTATCTGGGTCATTAAAACCTTTTTTGTATAGTTCTTGTGTATTCTTGACAGCTCTTCTTAGTCTCTTCTGCTTCTGTTAGGTCCCTACCATTTCTGTCTATTGTGCTGCCCAGCCTTGCATGAAATGTTCCTTTGATATCTCCAATTTTCTTGAAGAGGTCTCTAGGTTTTCCCATTCTATTGCTTTCCTCTATTTCTTTGCATTGTTCATTGAAAAGGTCATTTTATCTCTCCTTGCTATTCTCTGGAACTCTGCATTCAGGTGGGTACATCTTTCGCTTCCTCCCTTGCCTTTTCTTCTTTTCTCTGCTATTTAAAAAGCCTGCTCAGACAACCACTTTGCCTTCTTGAATTTATTTTTCTTTGGGATGGTTTTGGTCACTGCCTTCTCTCCAGTGTTACAAACCTCCATCCCTAACTCTTTCAGGCACTCTGTCTACCAGATCGAATCCCTGAATCTATTCATCACCTCTACTGTAAAATCATGGGATTTGATTTAGGTCATATCTGAATGGCCTAGTATTTTTTCCTACTTTCTTCAAATTAAGCCTGAATTTTGCAAACAGGATCTCATGATCTCAGTTACAGTCAGCTCCAGGTCTTATTTTTGCTTACTGTATAGAGCTTCTCCATCTTTGGTCACAAAGAATATAATCAATCTGATTTCGGTATTGACCGTCTGGTGCTGTCCGTGTGTAGAGTCGTCTCTCGTGTTGTGGAGGATGTTTGCTGTGATCAGTATGTTCCCTTGACAAAACTGTATTAGCTCTTCGCTGCTTCATTTTGTGCTCTAAGGCCAGACTTGCCTGTTATTCCAGGTTATTCCATTATTATTCTCTTGACTTCCTACTTTTGCATTCCTGTTCCTATCCTGGGCTTTATACTATTTTTGCCATACATTTTACTTGGCCATACGTTAAAACCCCACAATACATTGCTATTTTGCCTTAAGCCTTCTATTATTTTTTAAAGAGATAATAGATGTTCTTTTTTTTTTTTCTCATTTTTCAGTCTTTTTCCTCTGTTTCATTTTGGATAGTTTCTATTGTTACAGTTTCAAGTTCATTAATCTTCTGCAGTGTCTGCTCTGCCTTTAATCCCATTCAGTTTATTTTTCATGTCAAGTGTTGCCATTTTAACCTCTAAATTAGATCTTTTAACAAAAATCTTTTGTGTCTCCTAAACATCTTCAATCTCTCCTATTTCCTTGAACATATGGAATACTGATATAACTTTTAATATCCTTGCTATCATCTTTTCATTTCTGAGCTTGCATTGCTTTTTATCATATCATGGGTCATATTTTCTTGCTTATTTGTGTGCCTGGTGATTGTGGCTTTTTGTTTTACCTCCTTGGATGCTGGGTATTTTTATATTTACTTGAGCTTTATTATGCAACATGATTAAATTACTTGAATCATTTTGATCCTTTCAGGTTTGTGGCCTGAGCTCTGTTAGACAGGATCAGAGCAGCGTTTAGTCTAAGGCTAGTTTATCCCCACTATTGATGCAAAATCTTTTGAGTACTTTACCCATTGCCCTCTGAATTGTCAGGTTTCCCATGCTGGTTGGTGAGAAGAAGAGCTATTCCTGGCCAGTGTGAGCTGTAGGGTTTGCTTCCTCTCTAATTAGAGTCTCATCCTTCTTCGTGGTTCTGTCCTGGCCCCGGTAGTTTCCTCACAAATGTGATGATCTCAGATGGAGACTTCTCTGTCTACAGCTCTGCTCTCCAGTCTTTTACCCTGCAAATTCTGACTGCCTCCGCGTCTCTGGACTTGCAGCTCTTTCACCTTAGAGTGACTGTGCCTAACTTCCCCTCCCTGCACTGTCACCTGAGAGCATCTCTCCAGACAGTAAGCTGGGACAATCCTTGGGCTCACTTCACTTTCCACCCCCATCTCCCAAGGATCACTGTCCTTCATTGTGGTCACTGTCCAGTATCTTGAAAACTGCCATTTCATACAGTTTCTCTAGTTTTCTAGTTTCAGATAGAGTAAATTTAGTCCTGGTTGGTATATCCATTTTACAAACTAGAAAATTGAAGGTCTGAAACACTAAGTAGCTGTGAGCTATTAGTGGAGCCAGAACTGGAATCTAGGCATTATAAGGCATTATATACCAAGACCTGGTGCTCTTCCCATAATGTCGTGCTGCCTTTTCTAAGTAGCAATTTCCTTATGTAATTGAAGTTTACCCCTTTAAGCCTTAAAGTTTAAGCTAAGCCATTTTTTGTTGGAAAAAATTAAAAAATGATTAAGTATTCCCTGCCTTCTTAAACCTCTTCCAAGGTGGCGCTAGTGGTAAAGAACCCACCTGCCAATGCAGAAGACCCAAGAGGTTCTGGTTCGATTCCTGGGTTGGGAAGATCTCCTGGAAAAGGGCATAGCAACCCACTCCAGTATTCATGCCCGGAGAATCCCATGGACAGAGGAGCCTTCTTAAAAAG
The DNA here is from genome assembly GCF_019320065.1 of Cervus canadensis. Taxonomy (NCBI): domain Eukaryota; kingdom Metazoa; phylum Chordata; class Mammalia; order Artiodactyla; family Cervidae; genus Cervus; species Cervus canadensis. The sequence continues at coordinate 68,349,433 of NC_057389.1, forward strand.
AGCATTTTGAACATATTTGAATCTCTACATTATTAATATTAGTTACAATTTTCTGTCATGGTTATCAACCCTATCCGACCTAAGCAATCCCTTTTTAATGAAATAGTTAATTGGTTTAATAGTTAATCCCTTTTATCCTGAAGCATCTGGACCCTTGACAATCACCAGGCTGGGACTGCTGCACTTGCTGCAATTGTGATGGGCAAAGAAGTGCTAGCAGGTCCCTCACTTCCCCGACTGTACTAAAATGGCCCTCCTCTCCCTGCTGATGAGGGTCAGTTACCCCTGTGTTCAGGTCCCTGGACACAGAGTTCAAAGTGCCCTGGGGGGCAGCCATAGCTTACAGTTGAATGGACTCTCGCTGTGGGCCCTGGCAAGTGTAACCCTCTTGAGAAGTAGGACCTTCAACCCTGTAGGGCCCAGCTTTGTGAGGACAGCAAGGGTAACCCCACCACCACCACTGTGAGTCATGGGGAGTAACAGTGAATGGGGCTACTCTTGCTTCTATCCCTTGGTTCCTAGACCCACATATTATTGAGAAAGAAGCATCATGAGAGGTCCCTCATTTAACGCATATCCCACATTCTGAAAAATGGCAGTGCAGTCTTTTAGTGTATTGACTCTGAATACTATGAGTTGGTGCTTCACTTGTGCCTTCAAAAGGTACTTCTGGTGTTCTGTGAGGCTGGCTGCTTCTGGCTGGTGCAGGATGTAACATATAATATAACTAGTGGGTTCCATGGTAATGGGCTCACTCCCACACTTACTTTGCCGTAAAGTGTGTTTCCTGGTTGGATGCTATGTTATATAGGATACTTGTGGATTGCGGAGTCTATATAGATAGTAGTGCTGGCTGAGGCTCTGCAAACAGGGAACACAAGCCCTTACCTAGAAGAGCTATCCATCCCTGTGAGGAACAAATTGCTGGCCCTTTTGGGATGAAGGGAGTCTGAAGTACTTGATTTGCCACCAAGTAGCCAGTTGGTCTCTCTGAGGATTAGTGCCTATCGCTGACAGGTTAGCCATTTCAGAGGCAAGAGTAGCTAGACTGACCTTGGTAATCTATATGCACGTTAGGGAATGCAGTGGATTCCCATCCCCCAGATCTTCCCTCCACCACTCTGACTCAGCTCTCTGCCCTTAGGAGGCTGACCTCTTTGTTACCGCATCATCTGGGCTCCCCTGCCCTGTAGGTTTGATCACTGGGAGGCCCAGCAGATCAGAGAGTAAGAGGAGAGATTATCTCCTAGCTTCTTATCTTCCAAGTCTTGGTTTTGCAGACCTGTCAAAGGACACACCTCCTCTTGAGCAGACCTTTGTTTAGCTCTGAGCATTCACAGGATTCCAACAACAGTTCCCTCTTCTCACTTCAGCGAGAAATAGTCATGGCCTCCAACTGTTTATACTCCAGAATGCTTCTTTCACATCCCCTGTCGGCTTCACTTAATCTGCCCCACCATATAAACAGTCTCTACAATCAAACTATCTTCAGTTTGAATACTGTCTCTTCCTTCCAGGGTCCTAACTGACATAAGATAGAGTATTTTCTTCCTTACCTTTTAAAATGATGTGTAGACAGTAAACATATTTTCACCTTTCCTTAATTCACTAGACAAATATTTGCCAGATCCTGCACTGTTCTTTGAGAAAACAGTGGCGAACAAGACAAAGGGGCAACTTTGTCTTGTTAATAGAGGTAACTTCAAACAGTGATAAATGATTCCCCTGAGTAATCCTTCTGAAGACTGTGAGTGAAGCTTCCTTAGATTGGACAATGTGGATAGGTCTTTCGGAGATAATAAGGTTTAAGGACCTGAGGACCTTATCCTAAAGGAGGAGCTTGCTCAAAGATCCTAGAGCAGGGTATTCCAGATAGTGAGGCAGTAGGCAAGGACAAAGGCCAAAGGAACCAATGAGCTTGGCTTTTTTGATACACAGAAGCTTCTGGAATATAGTGAACAATACATGCAGGTGATGGGCAATTTGCCTATGTGTTTGTAGCAAGAACGAAGTGCCAACTTATAATATGGTGTTGACCTCTTTTCAAAGAAGACAGTCCAGTTTGCTGAGCAAATACTTTTCAGGCTACTTATTGGGCATATACTAGATTTTAGCAAGACCTTCTCTGTCGAACGACTCAACTGTAACCCCAAGTCACCTAAGGTTACAGCTATGAAGTTGCAGGGGTGAGGTGCCAACCATTTTTGTTTTACTCCAATCTCAGAGGTACTTTTCTCCTCCAAGTTAAGGGAGTAAGGAGGAACATGTCAGCTGAAGGTCCTCAGCAGTTTTAAGAGCTTTGTAATGTGTCCAAAGAAGCTAATAAATCCGAAGATACCCAGAGAGGGAGCAGGAAGATACAGAGGTCCTTTTTTTGTTTTTTTCCAAAAACCACTGTGTATTTGCCCAAATTACAAAGATCCAAGTTAGTCTGTTGTTTTTATTTGAGTATTACTGGAGTCAGTGGGAGACTATGTAGGACCCATTTTAGGATATAATATGCCAAGTAGGAATTTGAGCCAGCAGAGAATGCGCCTGACTTCAGTCTTGCCCCCCTTTCTTAAAAAAGACTGTTCCAGCCGCTTGGTTATCATTCAGGTTTTCCTACTTTAACCACGTGTTAAATAATATACAGAATCACAGTATGGCTTAAATGTGGTACATATTAGATGATTATTTTTGGCCATATTGTGTTTCCATTGGGCTTCACTGGTGGCTCAGATAGTAAAAAATCTGCCAGCAATGCTGGAGACTTGGGTTCAATCCCTGGGTTGGGAAGAACCCCTGGAGAAGGACATGGCAACCCACGCCAGTATTCTTGCCTGGAGAACTCCATGGACAGAGGAACCTGGTGGGCTACCAGTCCGTGGGACCGCAGAGGCGGACACGACTGAGCGACTAACGCGTTCTTGTGCTTCCATTACAGAATGAAGCTATCAGCTCATCAAAAGTTGGAATTCTTTTCCCCTATCTTTTGCACTTGTTAAAAGTCTCAATTTTCTCAAAGGAAAGCCTTTACCTAGGTCAGTAATTGTAAGCCTTATTACAATGGTCTGGCACATAATAAATGGTGAGGGTATTAAAGATTCTTAGACTCACTCCTCCGCCAGACGCAACCCCGATTAACTGCGTCTGTGTGAATGCACAAGAGGTCCCTTTCCGCCACCAAACGGCGCTAGGACACCATCCAGAAACGATTCACCAAGTTAGCCCTAGGGTTTAAAGTTTTGAACTCTTTAAAAAAGTGTCAGATAGGTTAATTCACAAGTTGAGGGGAATCTTCCCAAGAAATTAGTGATGACGCAGCCAGCGGTGGGCTGCTGAAGGCGCTCTCAGCCTCCGGGTGCATCTCAGACCTCTTGGAATTTTGCAGCTGGAACTCGGGCTGGGGAGTCGCAGACGTGCGGGAGCGGCAGTGGGTGCAGCCCGACGGCGAGAGCAGGTAAGGGCAGAGGTGCGTGCTGAGCGCCCTGGGCTCGCCGGGCGCGCTCGGGGGGTGCTCGGAGTAGCGGGCTTCCTTCCCGCCCCCGCCCCCTCGCCGCGCCGGGCCGCCGGGGCCGCTCCTCCCCTGGGTGGGTCCCGGCTCCTTTTCTGGCAGGGTCTATTTGCATAGAGGAAACTGCCCAAAGTGGCCGCTGTGGAGGAGCTGGCAGCGGGGAAGGGGGTGTGCGCCGCGGTCCAGCAGCTGCCCAGAGGCCGCGTCCCGCGCCCGGCCGACCTCGTGCCTCGGGCTCTCCCGACAGTTCCCACACGCTCAGCCCGCGTCCCCGGGCTCTGTGCACCGCCGGTTCCGAGAGCTCACGCCTGACGAACGCGCCATGAGTCCAGGCCGGCGCGCCTGCGAGGACGAGCGGAACGGAGAGCCGGCTGGCGGCGGCGGCGGCGGCGGACCGGTGAGCCCGGCGACTGGAGCGCGGGCCTGGGCGGTGAGCGCGCTGTGCCTGCTGCTCTCCGCGAGTTCGGCGGTCGCCTGCCTGCTGCTGGGCGTCCAGGCGGCCGCGCTGCAGGGCCGGGTGGCGGCCCTCGAGGAAGAGCGGGAGCTGCTGTGGCGCGCGGGGACCCCCGACGCCTTGGCCGCCTGGGCCGAGCCGCGGCTGGAGCGCCTGTTGCGTGAGGTAGGGCGCGGCGTGCCGGCCGGGAGCCGTGGCGCTGGGGAGGGGTCGCCCGCCAGCGGTGAGCGCCCGAGTGCGTCCCGGCAGGCTGCACGGGGAAGGGTCGGAGGCGACCGAGGCTGGGGTGCAGGCGGCCGAGCGATCGGTCCTACAGTTCCCGCCCCAGCCTCAGGGTCGGCTTGCGGGAAAAACAAGCTTAGAAGGACTGTTTCGGGGACAAGCAGGGGGAGGAAGAGGAAAGACTGCGGACTCTGAAGTAACAGATCTAGGGGCGAGTTTCCACGGGTGTGCGCGCTTGGACCGATGGCTTCCCGTCTGCGTTAAGCGCCTGCCCTCTTACCTGTGCCGGGATAATGAAGGTGTCTGGTGACTCTTGTCACTGGTAGCAGCTGCTGTCCCCAGCGCTGATATATTTGCAGAGGTGTGGGGCCTCCAGCAGACCAGAGGTTTCCTGGTGGCGGGAAACCTGTGTCAGACCCGGGCCAGGGTCCTTGGAGGGACATGGTCAATTCAGCCTGCCCTGTCCACCCTCTGACCCGTCAGCAAAGTGTTTCGGAGCAGCTCCATCTTGGGGGTGCTGTGCTGTGCCTGGGGCTCCTTGAGCTCTGTGCGCACTCAGCGCAATGGAGACTTGTGGGGACGCCAGCCTCAGCTTGGCAGGGTGGGAGGAAGGAAAAACAGGGCCAGAAAACCCAGATTCTAGTTTGGGTTGACTCCATCTGGGCGATGCCACCTGGGCATTGTGGACACAGCAGATCTTGAGTTTCCTTGCTAGAAGTATGATATGAGATTCTGTGACACTTCTGTTAGGGTTGCTGCTATACTCTTCAAAGCAGAAGTCACATTTGGGACTTCAAACTTGCACCCATCATGTTGATCAAAACCACCTTCTGTGCAGCGGGGCACCTCCCAACAGAATGGTGGTGATAGACTGGCTGGCGCACCCCTGGCTGTGCTGTCTTCCGTTGCCCGAGCCAGCCTCTACTTCCTAGGAAAGGCAGCTAACCGGATATCCCCAGCATACTCCCCAAAGTGTTAGTTGCTCAGCCCTGTCCCACTCTTTGTGACCCCATGGACTGTAGCCTGCTAGGTTCCTCTGTCCTTGAGATTTCCCAGTCAAGAATACTGAAGTGGGTTGCCATGTCTTTCTCCAGGGCATCTTACCCACCCAGGGATCAAACCCTGGTCTCCCACATTGCAGGCAGATTCTTTACCATCTGAGCCACCGAGGAAGCCCTCAAAGGACATCCTTAACTATAGTGTGAAAAGCACTACAAAGTTTCAAGGTAGAGGAGAGGAAGGGTAGGCTTGTTACTGTGGAGTCCCCTGAATTGTGCTCAGCTGTGATCTTTATTAATGAGCTGTGTATCCATTGTTGAGTTGATTCGAGTTCTTTAAAGAGAGCGGGAGAAGACTGCAGCATGCCTTCTTGATCACCATACCTATTTCTTAGTCATTTTAAGCCAGTATTACATCTCTTCTAGCTTGGTTTTGGACAAAATTGCTCCTTCATGAAATGATTTTCTACGTTTCTCCTGAAAGTGCCTGTAGACTTCAGAAATCTTTCTGGAGCACTGCTGGCAACTCCTGGCGTTGGTTTCATAGTTGCAGCCCATTATCTTTTAGCAAATCCTTAGAGACCAGGGTTTTGAACTGATTTATGGAAGGCTAGTAAAATTTCTACCTGTTAGTGCAATAATCATGGCTGTTCTTTCGAATAGGGGGCCCCTCTCACTTAGTGAAAAATAAACTATTAAGTTTGATTGAGTACATCAGAAATCCCGGTAAAACTTTTTATGAGGAACTTGCAAATTCTGTCCATTCCAACAGGGAGGAGGGTCCTAGGAAAGCAGCCACCGCTGAGAAGTGTGGATTCTTAAGTCCTGAACTACACAGATCATAGGAAAGACTGTAGTTGTTCCATCCTGCTTCCAAGGAGTTATGGGCAGAGTATTCCATCTCTGCCTCTCTCCACCACCACCCCCTTTTCTCTTCTTCAATAGTAAGGTGAAGGAAAAATTTCAAATCCTGGGATTTTCCGTTGAAATTTGCTATTCCATTCTGCAGGCTATGCCTTTAGTATAGGACACATCTCAACTAACCAGACTTGATGTGGAGGAGTCTCTACTTGGAGCATCTGAGATGCCATACTACGAGTGTAGTCGGGGTTGAGCTTCTGGCTGTTTGTGTGTCCCTGTGAAACGGGATCTCTTTCCCAGGGCACCAGGCTGTTCCTTCTAGCCATTCTTCTCACAGATGTCGCTGGATGGGAAATGTACACAGCCTGGACAGTGACCCTGAGAGCCCCTGGCTGAGATGAGGGGACTGTGGGAAGTGCATAGTGGGAGTTGGTAATTGGCTTTAAATAGATCTGAATATAACTTTAAAAAAAAAACTGTTCAATATGAAGGACAAATAAATGATGAACTGAAAAATCTCTTAAAGAAAGCACATTTGTACTTGAATATGTTTTTCAGTTCTAATTGTTCTCAGGAAGCATCCTTTCAGCTTGTGCTGAAGTGGTTGTGTATGTGAGGTGCCTGCAGCTTGTCCTTTTACCAACAAGCTTGTTTCCAGAGAAGAGAAATCCTTGCCAACTATACACAACTTTCATGTCAGAAAAATAGAAATAAGCCGACAAAAGCCACTGTTAACATGGAACCCACTGTCTTTGTTCCCTTGGGAACGGAACCCTGAAATAACTTCTTTGGGACTGATTGATGTGCCTGATAACATAAATACAGAAGCTACAAAAAAGAATATTCATGATAATTCATGATTATTAAAGACCCTTCCCATGGTATGAAATAAATGGTTTTCAGAAAATAAGCAAGACTTTGGAGCAAGAGTGCTTAACAGTGTATCTTCAGTATGACCCCAAAATATAAATGCAAAACAAGCATCTGATATGATGCTTTTTAAGTGCTTTAAATAGCTTGCCTCAGTAATCAAACCGTCCCATTAGTTATACCTAAAGTATTACAAAAGCTTAAATTTTAGAGTAAATAAAACAGCTGCTGCTATACCACAGTAAAAATCTTAATGCAAGGATTAAAGAAACATTTAGTATTACAAGAAACTATTCCCAGCTTACAATGGATTTGTTGTTGGCTCTTGGTCTTCCCTTGTCCAGACCAATCAGTTTGAGAATAAGAAAAACCCAAAGACTCAGGGTAAAATTCAAGCCCTTTCCTTCACTACCCTCAACTATATATATATATATTAGTAAAGTTAGCATAAAACCCAGAATCAAATGGAGCTTTTTGGCCTCTGTGGCAGCTTATCACTTGTCAGGATTGCTCTGTGGTACACACTTAAAAATGCCAGTTTTTAAATCCCATGGGTCAACTGGAAATGGTATATAAATCATAGCTACATTTATTTCCTTGACATTTCCTGGTTTCCAAACCAAAAAAAGTTTCTTTCCACTTACTTCCTGGCATGTTCATTTTATCTCTCCACTTTTTTTTTTCCCCTTTTTGCAACAGTTTAGGAGAGCTTTATAATAACAGCAGCTTGTTTAGAACAAGCCAACTGTCAGGGTATTCCTTTCACAAAAATATTTTGAAATTGTTGAACTGGACTTTTATACATTGGCTTTAAAGATTTACAGCATCACTCCTGAAGTTGGGGATCTATAAGCTGAATGAATTTATACCAGCAGGCCGAGAAGGGTAGATGATAAATGGGATTTCAGTCCCACAATTTACTAGTCCTGGCATCTAACCTCTTCAACTTCCTGAGCTCCAGCTTCCTCTTTCCTAATATGATGGCCACAACTACCTATGCAGTGATGCGCAAATAAGGTAATGTAAAGTGTTGGTCAGTAAGCCTTTTGATGGCAAGTACCAGAATACCCTTGTGGCTCAGCTGGTAAAGAATCCGCCTGCGATGAGGGAGACCTGGGTTTGATCCCTGGGTTGGGAAGATCCCCTGGAGAAGGGAAAGGCTATCCACTACGGTATTCTGGCCTGGAGAATTCCATGGACTGTATAGTCCATGGGGGTCGAAAGGAGCTGGACATGACTGAGCGACTTTCACTTTCACCTTCACCAAAATACCGAAGTGTGATCCCTTAAATAATACAGTTGTTGAATTCGCTTGCATAACCAGAGGAGCCTGAAAGTCAGGCTTCAGACCTTGGGTCAGTTCCATGACCTGGCCATGCCTGGGTCCTAGGTTATTATCTGCCATTCTCTTGGCCTTTCTTCATGGTCACAAGATGGCTGCTGCAGCCCCAAGCATGTGTCTTCACAAAAGAACAGCCAAGGTAGAAGGGAAGAGAGCAAGAAAAAGCCATCTTCTCAAGAGACTTTCTCCTTTATTTGAGTCAGGGAAATTTCCTTATAGCCACCAGCCAGAATCGGGACCAGTGACCACCATCATCCTGTCAAGGGTAATGGGGTTGCCACAGGAGACTTTGGCCAAGTTTGATACATCCTCTGAGTCTGGGCATGTTGCCAGTGGAAGAAAATTGTAGCTTTGTGTGGAAGGGAGCCTAGGACTGGCGATTAGGGAGCAACTAACAGTGGCAGGTGGGTGCTCTAGACTGTTGCCCTAGAGGAGGACAAGAGTGGGGGTAGGGGAGGGGAAAGTCATCAAACTGCGTTCCGCAGTTTTCGTAACCATGTCCTCTTCACTGCTGCACACTTTGGGAACACTCTCCAGCCGCAAAATTTCTGTTTCCTTCAAGGTCCTGCTTTCCAGCTCTGCCTCTAGCCATAGTCAAAGGCAAGGTTGATAGTTTGGGATTCTCTCTGGCACAGTCCTATGCTTTGTAGTTTGTGATCTTGAATCCTCAAGCGCCTGCTGTTCTGATCCCAAAATGACTGGCTGGAGTGGCTGGGGATGGCACTCTAGGGTCCTGCTTTCCAACTCTTTCCACATCATGGCACACACAAAAAATGATGACACCTGCACATTACCGGGCAGTTAGTGGAAGAGGTTCCTCGGGCTGGAGGGAACTGTCCTAGCAGCTCTGAGGACCGAGGAGATCAGTAAACCTGAATCCATATGTGGTGCCTTGTACCCATCAGGTATGCCCAGACAGCTCTGCTTCCCCTCCTCACCCCAACCCCAACTATAGGCCCCCTTAGTTTTTTTCAACATCCATATCTCACCATGACCTCCAGATCCCCTTCTAAAGTGTGTACAGTTACAATCATGGTCCCCAGAGCAGGATGTTTCTTTACCTTCACTGAGCATCATCTCATTAGGTTCCACCTTTCTAGTTGTCTTGGATCCTTATTCTATCAAATGGCAGTGTGACAGGACCCTGACTCTCAATTAAAAAGGGAATTCATTGGCTGGAGTAACTGAAATGTCCAGGAAATGTCTGCTCAGGCACAGTAAGAGGTGCCTTGATTTTGTGTTTCTCTGTGTTGGCTCTGTATTTGTCAGAGATGCCCTTACTCTTCCCATGAAATGGCAGAGCAGCTGTCAGCAGCTCCAAGTCCATGTCCTCAGTGTTAGAGTTTCTCTTTCCCAATAGTTCCCCTGAATCACTCCAGTGGTCAATATGGTTTGCCTGAACTGGTCACTGAGATGAGCCAGGCAGCCTCTCTGATCACAGGGTCTGGGGGTGGGGGGATGGGTTGTGCACCCGTGCACATCTGTGTATACTCCACTGGAGCTGAAAGGACTGGGGGTGGAGGATGGTCCCTAAAGGACAATTTGGAGTGTTGTTATTAGAAGAAGAGGAAGAAGGCATGGGGCCAGTCAGATCAAGTAGATGATCATCCAAGGAATAACAAGAGAGGGGCTTGGGCAACAAGCTGGAGCCACATACTGGAGAAATTCTTCCTCAATTACTTGACATCCAGCTAAAGGATTTTCGATCAAATGGGATAGGCTGTAGGTTGGTAGTTATTTGTTCTGTAGGTGTTTATGTATATTGATAAATTGGGGTTTATCTGTGGTTGTATCAAAATCTGTGTATCTCTGAATATAGTATGCTTACAAAATGTGAGCTTAACAAGTTATAGGATAACTTTAAATCTTAAAACTTCCCCCACAACAGCATCATGAGTTTTGGAAGGCAGAGGTTATTGTCCTTGTTTTACAAGGGAGGAATGTCACTGAGAGGAAGGCCAGGACCTGTTCTGGGCACACCGGCCAGGCCTAGGCTCTCTTAGGGCAGCAGAAGTCTTTGGCAGGAGGAGTGATGAGGGAGGGTGCATCTTCTCCGCCCTTGGTATGAGGTTCATGTCCAGCTGAGGGCAGTCAGGACCACCTGCTCCCAGGGCCCACCTTCCTCAGCCCACTTCCATCCGCTTCCCAGGGAGTGTTCTTCCCATAGGAGTGTACGTGTGAGGAAGGAGGCTGCTCTCTGTCCTGGTTGAGGAGTGTTGGGGTGCCCTGAGTCTCGGTGACCTGGAGCAGTGAGGCCAGGAGGTTGCTCAGCTTTGCCTGGTGCTGTGGGTGATGGTGGCCTTGAGGGGCCTGAGTCTGAAGAGGAGGTACTCTGGACAAGAAATCAGAAGTCCACTGTCTTTCATATGTTCAAGCTGCTGTCACAAAACTGGATGGCTTAAACAACAGATACTTATTTCTCACAGTTGCGGAGGCTAGGAAGTCCAGAATCAAGGTATCAGCAGGTTTGGTGTCTGGTGAGGACCTGCTTCCTGGTTCATAGATAGCTGTCTTCTCACTTTGTCCTCTTAGGGCAGACAGAAGGGCTGAGGGAGCTCTCTAGGGTCTCTTTTTTTGTTGTTTTTCGGTCGATAAGTTGTGTCTGACTCTTTGCAACCCTGTAGACTGTAGCCCTTGCTTGCAAGGTCCGATGCTGTAAAGAGCAATATTGCTTAGGAACCTGAAATGTTAGGTCCATGAATCAAGGCAAATTGGAAGTGATCAAACAGGAGATGGCAAGAGTGAATGTCGACATTCTAGGAATCAGCGAACTAAAATGGACTGGAATGGGTGAATTTAACTCAGATGACCATTATACCTACTACTGTGGGCAGGAATCCCTTAGAAGAAATGGAATAGCCATCATAGTCAACAAAAGAGTCCAAAATGCAGTACTTGGATGCAATCTCAAAAACGACAGAATGATCTCTGTTCGTTTCTAAGGCAAACCATTCAATATCACAGTAATCCAAGCCTATGCCCCAACCAGTAATGCTGAAGAAGCCGAAGTTGAACGGTTCTATGAAGACCTACAAAACCTTTTAGAACTAACACCCAAAAAAGATGTCCTTTTCATTATGGGGGACTGGAATGCAAAAGTAGTATGTCAAGAAACACCTAGAGTAACAGGCAAATTTGGCCTTGGAGTACAGAATGAAGCGGGGCAAAGGCTAATAGAGTTTTGCCAAGAGAACACACTGGTCATAGCAAACACCCTCTTCCAACAACACAAGAGAAGACTCTACACATGGACATCACCAGATGGGCAACACCGAAATCAGATTGATTATATTGTTTGCAGCCAAAGATAGAGAAGCTCTATACAGTCAGCAAAAACAAGGCCAGGAGTTGACTGTGGCTCAGATCATGAACTCCTTATTGCCAAATTCAGACCTAAACTGAAGAGAGTAGGGATAACCACTAGACCATTCAGGTATGACCTAAATCAAATCCCTTATGAATATACAGTGGAAGTGAGAAATAGATTTAAGGGACTAGATCTGATAGACAGAGAGCCTGATGAACTATGGATGGAGGTTTGTGACATTGTACAGGAGACAGGGATCAAGACAATCCCCATGGAAAAGAAATGCAAAAAGGCAAAATGGTTGTCTTAGGAGGCCTTACAAATAGCTGTGAAAAGAAGAGAAGCAAAAAGCAAAGGAGAAAAGGAAAGATATTCCCATTTGAATGCAGAGTTCCAAAGAATAGCCAGGAGAGATAAGAAAGCCTTCCTCAGCGATCAATGCAAAGAAATAGAGGAAAACAACAGAATGGGAAAGACTAGAGATCTCTTTAAGAAAATTAGAGATACCAAGGGAACATTTCATTCAAAAATGGGTTCGATAAAGGACAGAAATGGTATGGACCTAACAGAAGCAGAAGATATTAAGAAGAAGAGGTGGCAAGAATATACAGAAGAACTGTACAAAAAAGATCTTCATGACCCAGATAATCACAATGGTATGATCGCTCACCTAGAGCCAGACATCCTGGAATGTGAAGTCAAGTGGGTCTTAGAAAGCATCACTACGAACAAAGCTAGTGGATGTGATGGAATTCCAGTTGAGCTATTTCAAATCCTGAAAGATGATGCTGTGAAAGTGCTGCACTCAATATGCCAGCAAATTTGAAAAACTTAGCAGTGGCCACAGGACTGAAAAAGGTCCGTTTTCATTCCAATCCCTAAGAAAGGCAATCCCAAAGAATGCTCAGACTACTGCACAATTGCACTTATCTCACACGCTAGTAAAGTAATGCTCAAAATTCTCCAAGCCAGGCTTCAGCAATACATGAACCGAGAACTTCCAGATGTTCAAGCTGGTTTTAGAAAAGGCAGAGGAACCAGAGAGCAAATTGCCAATATCTGCTGGATCATCGAAAAAGCAAAAGAGTTCCAGAAAAATATCTATTTCTGCTTTATTGACTACGCCAAAGCCTTTGACTGTGTGGATCACAATAAACTGTGGAAAATTCTGTAGGAGATGGGAATACCAGATCACCTGACCTGCCTCTTGAGAAACCTGTATGCAGGTCAGGAAGCAACAGTTAGAACAGAACATGGAACAACAGACTGGTTCCAAATAGGAAAAAGAGTACATCAAGGCTGTATATTGTCACCCTGCTTATTTAACTTCTATGCAGAGTACATCATGAGAAACGCTGGGCTGGAAGAAGCACAAGCTGGAATTGAGATTGCTGGGAGAAATATCAATAACCTCAGATATGCAGATGACACCACCCTTATGGCAGAAAGTGAAGAGGAATTAAAAAGCCTCTTGATGAAAGTGAAAGAGGAGAGTTAAAAAGTTGGCTTAAAGCTCAACATTCAGAAAACCAAGATCATGGCATCTGGTCCCATCGCCTCATGGGAAATAGATGGGGAGACAGTGGAAACAGTGTCAGACTTTATTTTTGGGGGCTCCAAAATCACTGCAAATGGTGAGTGCAGCCATGAAATTAAAAGACGCTTACTCCTTGGAAGGAAAGTTATGACCAACCTAGATAGCATTTTAAAAAGCAGAGACATTACTTTGCCAACAAAGGTCCGTCTAGTCAAGGCTATGGTTTTTCCAGTGGTCATGTATGGATGTGAGAGTTGGACTGTGAAGAAAGCTGAGCACCGAAAAATTGATGCTTTTGAACTGTGGTGTTTGGAGAAGACTCTTGAGAGTCCCTTGGACTGCAAGGAGATCCAACCAGTCCGTCCTAAAGGAGATAAGTCCTGGGTGTTCATTGGAAGGACTGATGCTGAAGCTGAAACTCCAATACTTTGGCCACCTGATACGAAGAGTTGACTCATTGGAAAAGACCCTGATGCTGGGAGGGATTGGGGGCAGGAGGAGAAGGGGACGACAGAGGATGAGATGGCTGGATGGCATCACTGACTCGATGGGCATGAGTTTGAGTAAACTCCGGGAGTTTGTGATGGACAGGGAGGCCTGGCATGCTGTGATTCATGGGGTTGCAAAGAGTCGGACATGACTGAGCGACTGAACTGAACTGAACTGAGACTGTAGCCCACCAGGCTCCTCTGTCCATGGGATTCTCCAGGCAAGAATACTGCAGTGGGTGGCCATTTCCTACTCCAGGGGATCCTCCTGACTCAGGAATGGAAGCTGCATCTTCTGTATTGGCAGACTGATTCTTTACCACTGAGACACCTGGGATGCTGGTGTCTCTTTTATAAGCTTACTAATTCCATTTGTAAGGGCTCCACTCCCATGTCCTAACCCCCTCTCAAAGCCCCCATCTCCTAATACCATCATATTGGGGATTAGGTTTCAACACATGAATTGCAGGGAGTGAGGGGCACAAACATTCAGTTTATAGCAGCCTCTACCACCTGCTGGCTGTGTGGCCCAGGCTGCTCCAGAACCTCAGTTCTCTACGCATGAGGTGGGGCTGAGAGCACTGCTCAAACTGTGGGGAGGGGCCATGGTGATTCAGGGAGAGAAGGGAGGGCTGGACAGAATATTTTGTGCAGCCCAGGGTGAGCTCTGAGCCTTGAATCTCACTGTTCTTACATGTCAAGGCCCCACAGAGCTTTGGTGTAATCCTGTACCTTCAGGGGGCCTTCTTTTTCACCACAGATTTCTACACATTTCCCCCTTTTCCCCTATAATTCTGACTCCTGACCCCCACTAGGCATTGTTAGGTATTGGTGGGAGATATGGTTCTTTCATACCCTTTTCTCTTTGCTCAGGAACTTCTCAACTCATCCTCCCTTAGGATGTTAGACCCAGTGTTGGGAATTAGCATGCTTGCTTGGCAACCCTTCCCCTTTCTCCTTTTTAAAAAAATTTAAATAACCAAGGTGTATGCTAGTCTAACATGGTTAATATTATTGATGATCCCACCACCCTAAAACAAGGACTATGTAACCTTTTGCGTGATTTTCTCCAGCCTTGTTTGGATGTACAGATTCATAGATCTCTAAGTGTGCACACCATTTACACCTTGCCTCTGTGTATTTCAACCTTTTTATCAAAAACATTTTTCCAAGTGCTATGCAGTCCTTGTGGTCATGTTTCATGACCACATAGGATTTCATAGGTGGAATCTGCATCCCTCTATTAACACGACATCTAGGGCAGTTCACACCTTTGTTGGTACAGTACGGCTGATGGTTTTGTGGGGAAGACTTCTTACTTCTATTGTTTTTCATGATACAGAGCAACTGCCTAAAAAGGATCATTTTTAGGGCTTTGTATTTTGTCTTGATTTTGGAACATCCAAGTTTGTCCACGACATACATGTTTATCCTCCTATGGAATTCCCAAACTGTTAAATGATTTTGTTATATCAAATTTAAATCAAATTGTTAAATCAGGCTTCGAGTTTTAGGATGGGAAAAGTGGATTCAATCTCTCTTTCGGTTGAGCTTTTATGTCAGTTAGGTCTGTTGTTGAAAGCAAAAGCAAAAAGCAAATGATAAAGAAGTCTGAAAATAAGATTTGGAAGAACTCTGAAGATTTCATTTCAGAATTAGGCTCATTTGTTGATTTGGTGCAGAATCCTCCTTAAGCAGTTTTGTGGAGCCGAGCACTGCACTCCGTCTGCAATGCAATTTCTAGTTCTGTGAACAAATGTAACAGTGTCAACTTCTCCATAGGCCACACAGGACCTCCAGCTCTTCTCCAATAGATTTTCTTTATGTGTAGGATCAGGATTAATCTTTAACTGTTGACACAGGCATTTAGAAAGCAGCCCCTTCATCATTTCTGGAAACATATTTCAGTACTAAGCACCAACCATTGGGAGAAAAAAATAAGTTTGCAGATATAATTTTTAAAAAATACTATGTCTGCCCTACCAGATTTTATTTTATCTTATTATTTATTTTGGTTCCGATGATAAAGAATCCACCTGCAATGTGGAAGACCTAGGTTTGATCCCTGGGTCGGGAAGATCCCCGGAGGAGGGCATGGCAACCCACTCCAGTATTCTTGCCTGGAGAATCCCATGAACAGAGAAGCCTGGTGAGCTACAGTCTATGGGATTGCAAAGAGCTGGACACAACTGAGTGACTAAGCACACATTATTTATTTTTGGCCATACTGCGTGACTTGTGGGATCTTAGTTCCCTGACCAGGATTGAACCCAGACCCTCAGTGATGAAAGCTCAGAGTCCTAACCACTGGACTGCCAGAGAATTCCTTGCAGATATAGTTTTAAAGAAAGGCATGTCTGTGTACTCCTGAGGCTACAGGGGAAATGGTTAAGGGCCTTCCGGTATACACCTTGGACAGAAGTTCACATATCTGTTCTTGTGGTATTTCTTTTTATTTTATTTATTTATTTATTTATTTTTCTTGTGGTATTTCTTAACAACCCCATCCCAACCCCTGCTAGACAGGCTTCACTCTCCCAGAAGGGGCAGTGACCAGCCCGAGGTGGGGCTGGCAGTGTACACCCAAGCCTGGATGACCTGACTGAGTCCCAGCTCTGCAGCCTCACGGCAGCCCCCCATGGAAACAGTACCTTAGCTTTTCCTGTCAGTGTGGACATCCTCTGCAGGTGTTTGATGTGTAGAGCGGCAGGGAATACTTCAGCTTTAAGCAGAACTGGGTTCACATCTGAGTTCTGCCATTTCCCAGCTGTGTTGTTGTTGTTTAGTCTCTGAGTTGTATCCAACTCTTTTGCAACCCCATGGACTGTAGCCCATCTGGCTCCTCTGTCCATGGGATTTCCCAGGCAAGAATATTGGAATGGGTTGCCATTTCCTTCTCCCGGGACTCTTCCTGACCCAAGGATCAAACCAGCATCTCCTGCTTTGGCAGGCAGATACCTTACCACTGAGCCACCAGGGAAGCCCTCCCAGATGTGCAGACTTGGGTAAATGGTTGTTTTTCCAAACCTCAGCTTGCTCATCTACTAAATGGGGATTATTGTATTTGCCTCATAAGGTTTCTGTGGGGATTAAACCAGTTGATATGTCTGAAGAGCTCAACACATCATATACATCCTGAAAATGGTTCTTTTTGTTGGAATACTTTCTTTGACTGAATCCAGAAGGAATGTCTTTGTCTGCTAATTGAACAGGAGGTCCTGTGGTTACAAGCATGATCTTAAGATCTTTTTACCACTGGGGTTCTGCCATCCTGTTAAGGACACACAGAAGAGAAAAAGGTATCAACATGTCCAGTCTCTGAGTCAGTGATGTGAAATGTGACTTGGTTGTTGAAGAAAAGCAGACTGCATTAGTTTCATAGCCCCATTTTTTTTGTCTCTCATTTGAGCAAAATGAGATTTTTCCATTTAAATTAAAAATTTCAGTTTTTATCACAATAAAAATATAATTATTGATGAAAATTATTAGATGGATTTTCATTGTGAAAGGACTCTCAAATAGCCAATAAGTTTGCTTTAATTAATTAGTTAGTTGCTTTAGTTAATAAGTCTGCTTTCATGAATATGCAGTATGGCACAAGTACTCCAAATGCTCATGATTAAACCAATGAGTTAAGAGGCCTCACACATATCTGTTTCAATTCATATTGGTAAATGAGAAAACCTTTATTTTTCTGATGTAGCCACAAAATTGGAGACGCAGGAGTACCATCCAATAGGTAATGTGAACTTTTAAAACAGAATTTGCTTCCAACTTTATGTTGTGAAATAAATCATAAAGTAGTTGGAAAGAATTCTGGTGTTTTCAGAAGACAGTTTAAATACATTGTATCAATACTTAACTAGGGCCTCCAAGGAGGATCATCATGCAAAAACCAGGGTCTGTCCATTTACTTAACTGTGCTTTTTTGTGTGATGTATGGGGTGTTAGCATCTTGTGTTCACACCCATCTTTTGGTTCAGATGAATGAAGGACAAGTTTACGCAGCACTGGGATTAGTGTGTGTGTGTGAGGGTGAGTGTGTGTGTGTGTGTGTGTGTGTGTGAGGGTGAGTGTGTGTGTGTGTGTGAGGGCGAGCCAGTGCAGACTGGGAGAGCCTGAGAGTGTGCATGCGTATGGGTGTGTATGTGTGTATGAGCAAGTATGCACACATGTGAGCATGAGGCCTGTGTGTGTATACATGTGAGTACACATATGTACCTAAGTATGTACATGAATGTGAGTGTGTGCATGTGTGGGGGTATGTATGAGCGTGTGTATACACATATGCAGATGTTATGTTGTCTCACTGATCATGCCTACTACGCCAGTTTTCTTGCGATATCTCACTGTGCACACTGTTCGCTGAACCCAGGGTAGGCAAGGTGAGAACAGGGAAGCTGGAAGAAAACTCGAAGAGCCGTAGGAACTGCAGGCATGTTTATTTTCTCTGGGTTGGCAAAGCAGTCGTAGCAGCAGATATAACATGACCTCTCATAACATAACCTCTTCTAAAACAACATCCCCAGGGCTTTCCAGGTGGAACTTATATATGCTTACAGAACAAAAGTGGCCAAGCAAGTATCTCATATCACACGTGTAGTGCTATAAATCATCTCATCTGTTACATAATCATTATTCACAAAACACGGGGCAAGAGCAAGAGGATGTGGGGCGAGAGAGCCTGACCACGCCATCTTGGCTCATTTGCTTTTTTCCTACATATGTGTGCACGGGAGCTGGGAAGGAAGTGGGAAGGACGAGACCAACTTAACCTCTTGCCTCCCCACAGAAGTCGTCCCACCTGGAAGCCTGGCACAACTCAAGCCATTGCTTCAGAGCTGGGAGACCTGGGTTTGAGCCTGGAGCTACCTCTAAACTGACCACAGTGTCCTGGGACAAATTAGTCAACCTTTCCAAGCCTCAGCTTCCTCCTCTGGAAAAAGGGTGATGGTGTCTGCTTCACTACATTTCTAGGAGAATGCAGTAAGGCCCCTTCCCCGGACTTCCCTGGGTGGCGAGGGGCCAGCCCTGCCCTCCTTACCTACTCCCCGCATGGCTGATCCTGGCCACAGGGCTGCCAGGACTGCTAACATCAGTGTCACATCCTTCTTGGGGACAGTTCCTCCTCCTCCTTCCAGCTCCTGTGATGAAGCTCACACCTTAGTAGTGGCCAGGAATGAGTTGAGCCGGAAGGAGCACCATAGTATCCCTCACTCAGCCCAGCCAATCCAGGTTCTGCTGCGGATGTCTTCGTGGGCTTTTGTTTAATTAGTGCTCCTTGAGTCCATGCTCCAGACGGGTCTGGCTACTGATCATTCTGCCCATTCCTCTTCTTGAATATGCTCAAAGGTGTCTCCCTTCCCTCACCCCCATCAGCCCTCAGTGCCTCTCACGCCTGTGGGCTCATAAGGTGAAAACGTCTCAATCTGCCTGGCAGTCAGTCCCTTTCAGCCTACTCACCGCCTCCTCTCACTGCAGTGCCCTTGGGGACAGTGAGGAAGTGGGGTGGGGTAGGGGCAGGGGTAAGTGAGGGGACCCCATCTGTTTTAGTGTACTGGGCGCTGCCCTAACAAATTACCACAGCCAGGGTGGCTGAAACAACAGATGTTTTTTTCATCATTCTGAAGGCTAGAAGTCTGAGATCCACGTGTCAGCAGGCTGGTTCGTCCTGAGGCCTCTCTCCTTGGATGGCCATCTTCTCCCTG
Source organism: Cervus canadensis (assembly GCF_019320065.1). Classification (NCBI taxonomy): domain Eukaryota; kingdom Metazoa; phylum Chordata; class Mammalia; order Artiodactyla; family Cervidae; genus Cervus; species Cervus canadensis. Next base: position 68,368,716 of record NC_057389.1, read on the forward strand.
GTCCTCACACGGTCCTCCTTCTGTGTGTATATGTGTCTGAATCTCCTCTTCTTAAGAGGACACCGGTCATATTGGATCAGGGCCCACTATAATAACCTCATTTTAACTTATCTCTTTAAAAACCCCATCACAAATGCAGACACACTCTGAAGGACTGGGGGTTAGGACTGCAGCACATGAATTTTGGCAGGGGACATGATTCAACCCACCATCTAATTAGACTTAACACATCAAGAAATGCCAGATGTTCACTGTGGACAGGATCAAGAGGGCAGGGGTCAGCAAAACAGGTGGAACCCAGTGTGGGGATTAAAGCAGGCCTGACATGGCAGCTGGCCTGTGGTGTGGAGAAGGCTTGGAGGCCCCACATGGGAGCAGCCTGAGTGCTCTCTTCAACATGTCAGAAGCCATGATGGAGGGAATTCCCTGGTTCAGTGGCTAGGACTCCACATTCTCACTGCCAAGGGCCCAGGTTCGTTCCCTGGTTGGGGAACTAAAGACTCCACAAGTCACACAGTGTGGCTAGAAAGAAAAAGAAAAATAAAGCCATGATGGAAATTGTTCATCCCCTTCACATAGCTCACATAGTTGGTGGGATTTCTTTCTGTCACGCTGGTGTAATGAACCTTAGAAGAGGGGTTCTGATGGGAAGTGATGTGTGTGTCTTTGAAAAATATTGAATGGGAACATGAATTAACGACTACTGGAGACTTGCATTTTGTTTGCAGACCACACCTTTCAAAACACACTTACGCATTTTGGGACTGAACAAGGACCCTTAAGGAAATGTTTGCCGATGTGGTTTATAAGAGTCATTCAGCATGCCAATGGAAGTCACCCATTAAACTCACATTCTTTAGAGAAAAGTTTCTGAGCTCCTGCCAAATGCCTGGGTTGGGCTAGATGTTCTCATTTTCTTTACCTGGCTCTGCTGGGATGTTTACCTGGCACTGTGGTGGAAGCTGAGGCTCGGGGTGGTGAATGGATGCCTCCTGAGCCCAGGATTCCTGCCCCGCCAGCCAGCCAAGCCCACGGGAGCCAAGGGCCTGGGCATCCTTGTCCTCTGGCCTTTGTTAGGTTATATGTGACATATAATGAACTTCATATATTTGAAATGTGTAATTTGCTACATTTTGACACATGTGTACACCTGTACATCTCCACAGTCAAGATAGTGAACATGCCCAAGCCCATGACCCTCAAAACTTTTTCCTCTTTCTTCCTTGAATTCTGTCCCTTCCATTCTTTCCCACCTGCCACCCAGGTATTGCTGATTTCTTTTCACAATTGATTAGTTTTCCTTTTTGTAAGATTTTTATATGAATGGAATCATACAGTATGCATTCTTTGGGGGTGGGGAGGGAAATCTGGTTTCTTTCACTCAGTATGATTATTGACTCTTGGATACTTTTGCATACATTGTTTGTTCATTCTTTTCCGTTAACTATTATTATATGGATTTACCACAACTTTTTAATCCTTTCACCTGTGAGTGCATATTTGGATTATTTCAGTTGGAGGCTGTTACAAATAAAGCAGCTATGAACATTCATGTACAGGTCTTTGTATGGAGTATACGTTAATTTCTCTTGGGTATAAATACCTTGGAGTAGAATGGTTCATTGTCTGATAGATGTGTGATTAACTTTTTAAGAAACTACCAAACTCTTGTTCAAAACCATCTTGTCATTTTACATTCCTACCAGCAGTATATGTAAGTTTCATTTGTTCATATAGTATGTCTTTTCTGGGGGGTGCTTTTAAGACTCTTTTTATCCCTGGTTTTAAGGAATCCAATTATGTGATGCCTTAGTGTCGTTTCCTTCATGTCTGTTTTGCCTAAGTTTCATTAAGATTCTTGAATCTGTGAGTTTATAGTTTTCATCAAAATTTGAAAAATTTCTTCGCCATTTCTTCTTCAGATGCTTTTTTCTCCTCTACTTTATGGAACTCCAATTACACACATATAAGGCCACTTGAATCCAAAAGCTCACTGACATACTTTCTTTTTAAAATAATTCTTTCTCTCTGTGTTCACTTTGGATAGTTTCTATTACTGTTTACTAATATTTTCCTCTGCAATGTTTAATCTTCCATTAATCCTTTCTGTCTTCTTTTCCATCTCAGACTTCATAGTGTTCATCTCTAGAATTTCAGTTTAGGTTGTTTATTATCTTTGATGTCTCCACTTAACTTTTTGAACATAGACCACACAGTTCCAATCCTTGTTTTAAGATCTTTGTGTGCTATGGCAGTTGTGGGTCATTCTCAATTAACTGATTTTTTTCTCCTTACTATGGGGCCTGTTTTTCCTGCTGAAAATTTATTATATGCCAGACATTATGAGTTTTACCTCTTTAGGTGCTGGATATTTTTATTTTTCTATCAATATTCATGAGCTTTGTTAGGTCATAATTGTTACTTGAAAATAGTTGAATCTTTGGGGGTTTTGTTTTTAAGATCCATTAGGTGGAGTCAGAGCTATATTTAGTGTAGAGTTGATTATCCCTTACCCCTGAGGCAGGACCCTTCTTGGTACCCTGCTCAATGGCATAACTGGTGCTCTTCCCAGCCCCGTGTGAGAGCTGGGCACTGTTCCCGCTAATCCTTTCCTTGCCTCAGGTTGTTTCTTCACACACATGTGCCCTCTGCTGAATACCCAGTGAAGATGCTTGATGGCTTCCATGGTTTTCTGTATGCAGCTCTCACCTACCAGGCCCTTTGTTCTGCAAACTCTAGCTACCTTGGTATCCCTGGACTCCTAGCTGCCAGCTTCCACCTGTATCTCTTCTTCTTGTGCCACAGCCTAGAAAACTCTTTCCAGGCAGGAAGCCAGAGTAGTTTTTTTTTCCTGTGTCTTTGAGGATCATTCGCCTTCCTTGCTTTATCTTAATACCTTCAAAACCATTGCTTCATTTTTTTGTTTGTGGGATTTTTTTCTATTGTTGTTGTTTGGATTTTTGACATTGGTTTAGGCAGGAAGGTAAATCTAATCATTCCTACTCCATCTTGCCTAGAAGAAGAAAACCGTGATATAGCCTTAAAGATTTTTTAGAATAATTTTAGATTGTGTGTAGAAACATTGTGGGCTTCCCTGATAGCTCAGTTGGTCATCTGCCTGCAATGCAGGAGACCTGGGTTCAACTCCTGGGTCAGGAGGATCCCCTGGAGAAGGAAATAGCAACCCACTCCAGTATTCTTGCCTGGAGAATCCCATGGACAGAGGAACATGGCAGGCTATAGTCCACAGGATTACAAGAGTTGGACACGACTTAGTGACTAAACCACCACCAGAAACATTGTACGTGCATACATAACCACAGTGCATGCATGCTAAGTCACTTTAGTTGTGTCCGACTCTGCAACCCTATGGATTGTAGCCCACCAAGCTCCTCTCTCCATGAGATTCTCCAGGCAAGAATACTGGAGTGGGTTGCCATGCCCTCCTCCAGGGGATCTTCTCAACCCAGAGACTGAACACACATCTTTTATGTCTCCTCCATTGGCAGGTGGTTTCTTTATCACTAGCACTACTTGGAAATCCCACATAACCATAGTACATTTGTCAAAAGTAAAAAATTAAATGTGATGCAATACTCTGGAAGGCAGAATTCTAAGATTGCTCCTAAGATTACCATTCCTTGTTGTACGCACTTTGTATAATTCCCTCCCCAGGAGTGTAGGCAGAACCTGTGATTATGATGATAAAATTGAGTTACTCAACCTATGATTGAGTTACTAATCAGTTAACTGGGTTAATTTAAAAGTTTATCCTTGGTGGGTCTGAGTTAATTTAATTAGGTGAGTCCTTAAAAAAGATTGGACCCTTCCCTAAAGCATGAGAGGGTTTGTGGACAGGACCACATGGCAAGAACTAGCAGCAAGGACTGGAGGCCTCAGATCACAAGGAACCACATGAACTTGAAAGAGGACCCAGAGGTGCAGAAACACTGAGATGGCACATTGATTTTAGCCTTTTGAGACCCTGAGCGGAGAACCAAGTTCATCTGTGTCTAGACTTCTGATCTCATAAACTATTAAGATAGTAAATTTTTGTTGTTTCAAAAACTTCTGATTTGGTGGAAATTTGTTATGCAACCATGGAAAATGAATATGATTGCTATTAACTAAAAAGAACCAGGTCAAATTCATGAGTAACAATAACCTACTATTCATCTAGAAAGATCTCAATAAAAACGAATGTGAAAAATGAAAGACTCATGTGAGGGCCAGCATGAAGCCATGGACCTCTCCCATCACCTCCAGTTGTCAGGGTGCTTGTCACACTCTCATACTGTGGTTCAGTTGGAGATAGAATTCTGATCAAGAATGGATTGATTTTATGAGAATATATTTGCAAATCATATATATGATGAGGATATAGTATCCAAATATGTAAAGAACTCTTATAGCTAAACAATAGACAAACAACCCAATTTAAAAATGGACAAGCAGCTTGAACAGACATTTCTTCAAACAAGATATGCAGATAGTCATCAAGCACATGGAAAGGTGCTCAGCATCATTAGTCATTAGGGAAATGAAAAGTCAAACCCATAATGAGATACCATTTCACATCCATTAGGATCTGTTAGTGAGGATGGATCTTCATACACCGCTGGTGGGAATGTCAATTGGTTCAACCACTGTGGAAAATTTTGGTGGGTCTTCAAATTGTTAAATATGGAGTTACTATATGACCCAGCAATTCCACTCTTAGATATACACCCAAAAGAATTTTAAAGGATTCAAACAGTATATGCACATAAATTTATGTTCAGAGCAGCACTTCTGACAATAGCCAGAAGGTAGAAACAGCCTACATGATCATCACAGAATATGTGGATAAACAAACTGTGGTATGTATATACAAATGTAGTACTATAGTACTATTAAGCTGTAAAAGGAATGAAGTACTGACACATGATACAAAGTGAATGAATCTGAAAAACGTTTTGGTAAGTGAAAGAAGCCAGACACAAGAGGTTATGTGTTGTGTGATTCTGTTTATGTGAAATATCAAAATTAGGTCAGTCCATAGACATGGAAAGCAGATTGGTGACTAACAGGAGGGAGGAAAGGGAAGCTACTGCTTGATGGGTACAGGATTTCCTTTTGGAGTAATGGTAATATGTTGGAACTAGATGGAACTCCATAAAAGGGGTGGTGGCCCAACGTCATGAATTCCCTAAAGGCTACTTAATTTTTCACTTTAAAATGGTTAACTTTATGCTATGTGAGTTTTGTCTTAATTTTTAAAAAAGAATAATCTGTTATAGAAAATAGCAAAGTTATATTCTAATCAGTGGTGAGTGAAAGTCGCTCAGTTGTGTCCAACTCTTTGTGACCCCATGGACTATACAGCCCATGGAGTTCTCCAGGCCAGAATACTGGAGTCGGTAGCCATTCCCTTCTCCAGGGGATCTTCCCAACCCAAGGATTGAACCCAAGTCTCCCACACTGCAGGTGGATTCTTTACCAGCTGAGCCGTAATCAGTGGCAAGTGACTGTAATTCTGCTACCCATTTTTTTAAAAGTCTTTATTGAATTTGTTACAATATTGCTTCTATTGTTAACATTCTGTTTTTTGGCCCTGAGGCATGTGGGATCTTAGAATCTTAGCTCCCCAACCAGGGAGTCAACCTGCACCTCCTGTATTGCAAGATGAAGTCTTAACCACTGGACCACCAAGGATCAGTACCCATTTTTTAAGTGAACCACAGATTGCATTTAGATCTTCTCACCAGTTGTTCTTCTAATGTTCTTTTCCTATTCCAGGATCCCATCCAGGAGACCACGTTGCATTTAGTTGTCTTATCTTTTCTGATCTATGACACCTGCTCAGTCTTTTCTTGCTTTTTATGACTTTGACAATTTGAAGGCATATCGGTCAGGTATTGTGTAGAATGTTGCTCAGTTTGGGCTAGTGTGATGCTTCTCATGATTGGACTGAGTTCTCAGTGTTTGGGGAAATACCAATCGGGTGGATTGCCACTGTCATGACATCATGTCAGTGGCCTGTGATGTCAACATGACCCATCACTGTTGACATTAACCTTGATCACTTGATTAAAGTGGTATATGCTAGATTTCTCCATTATAAAGTTACTGTTTTCCTTTTCCTACTCTACGTTTTGGACGTAAGTTCCTAAGTCCAGGCCATACTCAAGGAGAGGAGAATTTAGCTCTACCTCCTGGGGACAGAAGTATCTACATATATTACTTAGAATTCTTCTGTAAGAAAGATTTGTCTCTTTCCCCTATTTGTTTATTTATCCAGTCATTTATATCAGTATGGACTCATGGGTATTTAATTTTTTATTTAGATTTTAATTCAATACTACGTCATTTATTTTGTGGCTTAACTTGTTCCAGCTTTGGCCATTCTGAATTCTTTCACTTTCTCTTGTTTCTTTGATGTACCTGCCCTACCCACCCTTAAAGCATTTCCTTATTTTTTGATACTACAAGATACTCCAGGCTTATCTTATATTTTTCCTGCCCTGGCTCTAGAAACAGTCTCCAAGGAGACTCCAAGGAGTCATGGTTCTTTTCATTGGAGAATGGTGTTTAGAAACCAAGATCTGGGTGCTGAATGTGCTTATTGCTACTAGGGTGTCATTGGTTGTAGGTCTTCTCTGCAGACAGCAAAGGCACAAAGAATACACGTATACTCTTTTATATTCACATAACTGTAATTATTTCTCTCTGCATCTGTGTGCATAACATAAGCATGACCTCATAGTGATGTCTCTGACTAATCCAGCACCACACTGTTCATTTCAGCTTTCCCCCTTTGCTTATTTATAACTTCTTTCTCGGACAGTGAGAAACCTGACTCTCATTACCCATAGTTTACTTATTTGCTCAACTCCAATATATATGCATAGTGATTTCAAAATTGCCACCCTATACCCCTGTGTGAAACAATTATACCTACCAGAGTATTGCCTTTATGGGCAGTTCCTTTGGTCTTCAGCCCATAGTTCTCAATTGAAACACTGTTTTGCAAAGTGACTTAGGTCAGCTGCACGTTTTTCCCAATGACTTTCAGTGAGGTTATATCATGTAATTTTAATATAGTTACATTAATTTGTCTCAGCCTGCATTCCATCCTGGACTTTTTCAACATCCTAGTCAACTTTTTAAAAATTTGTATCCATTAAAGTTTCCTCTTTGTGATGTATGGTCCAATAGTTTTTGACAAATGCATGGAGTATATCCGTCATCCCAGCACCATACAGAACAGTTCTCTCACCTCACAGCTCCACCATGAGTCTCTTTGTGCTTCATTCCTCCTGCTCCCTCAACCTTTGGCAACTATTGACCTAGTTTCTGTCTCTGTCATTTTGTTTTTGTTTTTGTTTTTTTTTGTCTCTGTCATTTTGTATGGCTTGGATTTTTTATAGAAACTCTTTTTTACTAGACATGAAAAGTGCTTGTAAACAGAGGTTGTCTTACTTTGTGATTGAAGTTAGTTGATACCAGGATTCAAGTCCAGTCCTGACGCCTACATTCCTCTGAGTCTTAATTTTCTCATCTGTAAATGAGTCTAAAACTTGTCCTATCTTCATGGGGTTCTTGGGAGGACTCAGTAAGATAACAGTTGTAGGGCACAGTACCTGGCACATAATAAGTAATCAATAAACTTGATGGTAATAATACTTTATATTTGTTACCTTATCATCACCAAAATCATCATGACCATGGTGGAATGTTAAAAAAGACTGTTAAAGAGGCCAGGATATGCTGCTCTCTTGAGTTGCTGGTGGTTATAAGAATGTACCCATGGGCCCTTCCCTACAGGGGTTGGAAGGAAGGCAGAGAGGATGTGACTATAGCAGGACATTGATCTTCTGCAAGCCTTCCTCTGGTGTTTGTGGTGCCTGTGTGTTTTATCAGGGTTGATCCTGAAATTAGGGCTTCCTGAGAAGACGGAATCATGTCTGTCACTCAAAAATTGCCCTAGGCAAGCAAATTTTAGGGCTTCGTTTTGGCTTTTCTCCTCCCCAGGATTTTTTTTTTTTCCACTTAGAAGATATTACAACGTGGAAAAAACTTTTTAAAAAGTAAATCACCGTGATCCTTACACCCAAGTGGGTAGATGTTTTGGTAGTTGCTGCCGTCCCATGGCTGCATTTTTACACAGATGTAAACATTATTTATTGTATCATGAACATTTTTCTGTGTTGCTACACAGTCTTCCTAATGATTTTTCATGAAGATATGACAGTTTCATGAAGGGGATTCATCATCCTTCACTAAAATATACCCACTGTTTTGCAGTGCAGCAAATCATGAATATAATTTTTTTGCTCCTAATGATTAATTTCCTTGGGATATACTTCCTAGAGTAGGAATTTTCTGTCAAAGGATAGGAATGCCTTTGTGGCTTTATTTGTAGCATTTTGCAGAAATAAATCATGTAATCCCTTTTGTATATTAATCTTTATTTCATCAAAAGGCAGCTGTTCAGGGGTGTGATCAAATAACTGATGAAGTGTTTGAGACTAATGCTTCAATAGATCACCGATAAATTTTACCATCTGAAAATTTGGAAACCATGATTTTCCCTGATTAGTTTTCTCCCAACTCTCACCACCCCTTCCCCCAACGCCAAGTTGTCCTCAGTTCTTTTGGAGGGAACTCCCAAAGTCTTGAGTCTTTTCTCAGAAATTCATTCTTTATTTACTTTTGGAGTTAGGACTTGTTTGCATATGTAAAACCAAGACCATATTGTTGGCAGATGCTGGGGTACATGTAAAAAGTTGAGGCTTTTGAGTCATTTTTACAAAACAGGACACAAAAGATTTTCTCAGGAATTAAAGAAAAGGCATTGAAATAAAGATTATGGGATTGGGTTTCTAATACAGACATTTCACTTTTGTGTTCCTAGTCAGGTTGTTTCAACTCCAGAATTAGGGACTCTAAAATGAGGAAAGAGTAGAGGACTAAGAGATAAAATTTTGCAGATTCATCATCTAATCCAGAAAAACAAATACACAGAAGGAGTTAGAAAAAATAACGAAACAAAAACTCAATCAGTTATTTATGATCCCATCTACTAGCCTTAACAATACATTTTTCCCCCCTCTCTTCAATAGGCTTCTGTTTAGTTTTTGTCTGAAGATAAGAGTAGCTTAAAAGAAATTGTGTTTCCTATCAGCATTTGATAAAGTCTCCTTCCCGTTGGGGAGCTGCCCAGATGTGATGGCACTTGTTGAAAGCAAATTGTGTTTTAGCATTAAATGCTTTTGTTACTGGAAAAAAAAAAGAAACTGGTGTAGTTTCTAGTCTTTCTAGAAATGATAAAAACAGATGAGAGCTTCTGGTTCAAATTGACTAGCTTAAACTAAAAGGCTGGATTATTTATCCAAGTGAATTTTGAAATCTGTAATAGTACCTGCAAGTACAGTGAGGGGAAAGTGAGTTCTGAGGTCCTGATCTTGTGCCTGCATCAGGGCAGCTTCTGTAGCATTCCAGTTCAGTGAGGATGGGCGTGGCCGGGATGCTTCGGAGTCCAGGGCACGTGGTGAGCTGGGGGTGGGAGTGGCATCTGCTCCTGCTGGTGGTGTCGCTTACCTGGTCGGAGACTGTGACAGCCTTGGGGAGACCTCTTTGGGTTCTCCGCCACCCCGGGCTGCTCTTAGGGTGGCTCTGAGCCAGGTGGGCGGTTCTAGGCAGAGGGCCTCAGGTTTGAGCAGGAGTGAGTGACAGGCGGGAGTCTGGAGCTGAGGACCTGGGGCTAAGAGGCCTAGCCAAGTTCCGATTTCTGGGACAAGCCAAGGCCTTTGGTTGGTGGAAGGGAGGGGATGGCACTTAAAAAGGTGTGGGGAGGATAGAGAAGTTTTGTCGTGGTACTGCTTTCACAAACACCTTTATCACGGGGTTCATAATCGTACATCCTCCAGTTCTCTAAAACCTTGACCTTAACTCCAGCTCTTGCCAGTCAGTCTTTGTGGCCCATCTGGAAAGTGAGGGCGAGGCTAGTATGTTAGAGTGGAGGTGGAACTTGAAAAGTGCTTTGTAGCGACCAGAGCCTACCCTGATTATGTTTTTTATCTCAGGCTCCTGGTGCTGGCCTGTTCAGCCCCATTTATTGATTGACTGATGGCTGTGCCACATGGCTTGCAGCATCTTAGTTCCCTAACCAGGGATTGAACCCAAGCCCTCAGCAGTGAAAGTGAGGAGTCCTAACCGCTGGACTTTCAGGGAGTTCCCTGTCTAGCCCCTTCTTATGTGAAATTTCCAGGCCTGGTGGTCAAGGGCTCAAGACTGAGAGTGCCTTTCTTACTTCCTCTAAAACAGTGGTTTAAAAATTACATTTTAGTTTGTGTGCTGTGCTATTTTCCAGGTCTTTGTACTTGCATTTTTTAATTTTTATTGTTGAGAAAAATTACATTTTAAGGTCTGAACCTTCAGTAACCCTTTTAGTGGTGGTATGCATTTTTAACTCAAGTTAACAATTTGGAATTTGCTTTGCTTTATGTTTAGGAAGTTATTTTGTTTTGTTTTGTTTTCTCCCCAAGAAAAAGGTTAATACTTTGTATATTCTTGTCAAGACTCAAGTCTTGGCTAGTTTTGGGATTATGGGTCAATTGCTTAACTCCCCTAAATCCAGATATGGGATTGGGGATTAATTTCTTAATTTTTTCAAGCTTGTGTCACCTGTCTGTGAAGCAGGGACAATAATTCAGTCCTCACACCAGGTGATGATTAAGCCAGGGCTGTACTGTGAGTTGTCATGGTAGCAGAGCTGTGACTTTTGACTACATGTCTATGGTAATTCTTTTCCCTTCAGCCAAATATAGCACAGGGCTGGGCGTGTGTAGAGATTCTTATTAAATTGTACTAAACCAGATTTCCTAGGCCAAGGTAAGAAAGAAGGAAAATATCATCAGGTTGCATTGAGCCTAAGCCAGTGGGTCTGAAGCCTATGGGCTAGAGGGGCTGCAGCCAAGGGGGCTCTGGGGCTCCTTGAGGTTCAATAGGGGTGGTCTCTGGATCAGAGATAGCTATTAGGAGTAAGCTTTTTTAAAATTTATTTATTTTTAGCTGAAGGATAATTGCTTTACAATATTGTATTGGTTTCTGCCATAAAGCAACATGAATCAGTCATGGGTACATATGTCCCCTCACTCATGAAACTCCCTCCCAACCCCTTTCCACCCCCCTAGGGTGTTACAGAGCCTGGTTTGAGTTCCTTGCGTCATACAGCGAATTCCCATTGGCTGTCTCTTTTCCATAGGGTAGTGTATATGTTTCCATACTCTCTCCATTCATCCCACCCTCTCCTTCCTCTCCACGTCCCGCATCCATAAGTCTGTTCTCTATGTTGCGTTTCCACTGCTACCCTGCGAATAGGTTCATCAGTACTATCTTTCTAGATTCCATATATATGCATTAATATACAATATTTGTTTTTCTCTTTCTGACTTACTTCACCCTGTATAATAGGCTATAGGCTCATCCATCTCATTAGAACTGACTCAGATGTGTTCCCTTTAATGGCTGGGTAATATTCCATCATATATATGTATCATAGCTTCTTTATCCATTCATCTGTCGATGGACATCTAGGTTGCTTCCATATCCTAGCTATTGTAAATAGTGCTGCAATGAACATTGGGGTACATGTGTCTTTTTCAATTTTAGTTTCCTCAGCGTATATGCCTAGTAGTGGGATTGCTGGGTCATATGGTAGTTTTATTCGTACTTTTTAAAGGAGTCTTCATATGGTCTTCCATAGTGGCTGTATCAATTTACATTTCCACCAAGAATCAATATTGAAAATGACTCTAATACTAAATGCAATCTACAGATTCAGTGCAATCCCTATCAAATTACCAATGGCATTTTTCACAGAACTAGAACAACAAATTTCACAGTTAGTATGGAAACACAAGAGACCCTGAATTGCCAAAGCAATCTTGAGAAAGAAGAATGGAGCTGGAGGAATCAACCTTCCTGACTTCAGACTATACTACAAAGCTACAGTCATCAAGATAGTATGGTATTAGCACAAAAGCAAAAATATAGGCCAATGGAACAAGATAGAAAGTCCAGAGATAAATCTGTACACCTGTGGGTACCTTATCTTTGATAAAGGAGACAAGAATATACAATGCAGAAAAGATAGTCTCTTCAGTAAGTGGTGCTGGGAGAACTAGACAGCTTTGGTGTAAAAGAATGAAATTAGAACACTTCCTAATACCATACACAAAGATACACTAAAAGTGGATTAATTAAGGTGAATGAATTTAGATTAAGACTTAATGTAAGACCAGAAACTATAAAACTCTTACAGAAGTAAGCTTTGATTGGCCCTACCTGGCCTCCCTCTGCTCTGCCCTCCTGTCTTCATACCAGGGACGGCAGGTCCCTTTGTCATTCCCGGATTTATATTTGAAAATGTTACAAAGCAGAAACCTGCCACTTTCTATTCAAGGACTCCCAAGTAATTGCTCAGTGTTTATTTCTGTTTCTCCTCCCATTCTAAACCTGCCTATAGAATTTAATGATCCTTTAAAAACCGTTCTTGAGAGCACCAGCACCAACATTATAGATCTTTCACATATTGGCTTTTGCTGATTTTTCCACTTCTACCCCATGTCGTCCGAAACTCATCCTTATTTTTCCCCCCTTTTCTTCCTGATTCAGAAGTTGGAGGGACCAGTCAAGCTCCGGACAGTTCGAGAAGCACCAACAGACTGTGTCTGCCCCCCAGGTAAGTGGATGTTCAATCCTTGCTGGCTCCTGACTTCTAGAGACATGGCCTTCTCTCTCCTGTCTGCTCAAAACTGCCAAAGCCATGGTCAAGAGAATCATCTCAGGTTTCAAGCTATCTATGGTACCTTGTGGATCATCCTTTCTTCCTATATCTTCAGTGGCAGGTGTGTCATAAATATTCAGGCAAAATTAACTGACTTGGGTAGATAAGGACAGTGGTATTGGTGGAGGAGCTAAAACTCTTTGAGATGACTAATATTAAAGGCTCAAATGCTGGGAAAGTAGCAGCTATCCCTCTTTAAAGATGGAGGAAAAAAAGATGGAGAAACAAGCATGAACCATCCACACAGTGTTAACGTTGTGTTTTTGGCTCTGTTTCAAACATAAGGGGGAAGACAGATGGAATAATGGTACAGGAAGAGGAAAGGAGCTGTGAACATGATCTGATTTGTTCAAATAATCATGTCTCTTGGATTTTGGTGGTATAGACCAGGGTGGCTGTGACTAGAATTGAGATTTGTTGGTTCTTAGTCCATGTGACTCAAATCCCGATCCATATTGGGTCTTCTGGTTGTCCTCAGTAGAGCTCTGTACATATTATGATTGAGAATTTAGGGTGTAGTCTCAGCCCCGCTGTTTTTAGGGCTTAAACTTACCCTCTCATAGAACAGTGTATAATGCCAGTGAGTGAGTGAAAAATCATAACATTTCCCAGACATCTCACCATGCCGGACAAGGTGAGAGAACACAGGAGCTGAACCCAGGCGCCCTGTTCCTTGCTATCATGCCTTCCATTAGACAAATTGCCAGGCATTTCTGAAGCCATTTCACCTGGTCCAGAAACTAAGCTTACTGATGGTTGTTATCTCCAGGTTGGGAGATGCCCTGAGATTTGTACAAAGGTGGACCTGTGCTGTGGAAATTCAGTCTCTGGGGACCCAGTGGGAGTTGAGCTTGAGCTAGCCTTTGATAGGAACTCTGAGAAGGAAATGGCAATCCACTCCAGTATTCTTGCCTGGAAAATCCCATGGACAGAGGAGCCTTTCAGGCTACAGTCCATGGGGTCTCAAAGAGTCAGACACCACTGAGCGACTTCACTTTCACTTTCTTTCTGTGGTTTTAATAGGATGGAAAAGGACATGATAAGTAATGACATCATGAGCAGATCAGGAAGTCAGAAGTTGCAATTCAGTGGGGGAAAAGACTTCAGTTCCATCAATGAATTTCTGGCTGATCTGCAAAATGTATAAAATAATCCCTTTTGTTCCTTCCCTGTTCTGAGTATTGTATGGATGTGAAATCATGTGAATTATGTAGATGAGATTTTTAAAAACTAGGAGTCACCGGGAATTCCCTGGTGATCCAGTGGTTAAGACTCAGCACTCTTACTGCTAAGGGCCTAGGTTCAATCCCTGTTTGGGGAACTAAAAGCTCACAAGCTGAGCAGTGTGGCCGAAAACAAACAAACAAACCTGGGAGTCACAATGCATTTATGAAACATGAAATCAGTTATGTGGGTTGTAGCCAGTGTTCTGAAATTTTGAACTAGCAGAGATTGGAATAAAAATATTGAAGTTTTTGTTTCAGCTATTTATATTTGCAGTTGCCAATGTTAAATGGGTTCCTTGCTGTGGGTTGCTGACTCAAAGTTTGAAAATCATCGATACAGATGCTAGATGGAGAGGGAGAAGGGAGGCAGTGAGGGGACTTGGAGCGCCCAAATATATCCAAACCAGGTCCAAATCTTGGTCAGCCATTCACTGTTTGTATCAGCAAATGATTCCAATACTGGAGTGGGCTCTGCAGGCTTTTTTGATGTTGTGGAGGAAATACAGGTCAAAGGCCAGGACCTTGAGACAGTCTTGTGTCCTGTCTTGCCTCAGGACTCCTGACCCATCAGGAAGGTCTCTTGTATGAGCATGGAGGCTGAAAGCCTGGTCAGAACCGTGGTGACCTGCCCTCTCCGGTCATCACTGTTCTGTCATTCACTGTCCGAGGGGCTTGTGTCTATAACCAGGCCATCCTGGCCGGTGAGGTCAGCACAGCCCAGGGGGTGTGGCATCACAGCCTGTGTCAGGCCCCAGTGCACACCCATGTCCACATCTGCTTTTTCTCTCCTGTCATCTTGAGCTGGAGGATTGATCTGAGCCCTTCAGAGTAGAACCTTTTATCAGTGTGAAACCCCATAGGCTAGCACATTCTCCTCTGCCATAAGAAGCACAAAGACTGTTTCCTCCAGTACCAGAAGCTTAACTCATTCCCTTTCTCTCTGGCTCTGATCTGCCCTCCAGAATTTTGGCATCTGGACGCGGAGACCACCCTCTGTAACTTGGATCCCCATCTCATTTGAGATGCCCACGGATCCCCCGGGCCCAGTTCCTTCCCACGGCCCAGGGGACAGTGTAGTCTTTTGTCAGATCCTAGGATGCAGCAGGCAGATAAGCCAGACCAGAGAAGGGGGCGGCTCTTCTGTGTGTATTGCCCATTGTGAAGTGGGTGCTCGGGGAGCTCTGAGGCTGAAAGGAGGGGTAGGCTTTGGGCTGGAAGGTCAAGATTCTTCTCTTACTGGAGTCAGTGGTGGGATGAGAGGCTGAACTGTGCTCTGAACTAGCCCTGTGACCTCAGGCAAGTAAGAGGCCCTTGAACTCTTTGTCTATAAAACAATATAGCTAAGGTTGAATTGTGTCCCCCCAGAAGATATGTCCCAATCCTAACCCCTGATCCTTGTAAATGCGACCTTACATGGAAATAGGGTCATTGCAGACCTAATTAAGGATCTTGGGATGAGGTCATCCAGGATTTAGAGTAGGCCCCCAAACCAATGACGCGTGTTCTTATAAGACACAGAGATTTAAGCGATTTGAGACACAGAAACACCCAGAGGAGAAGTCCATGGGAAGATGGAGGCAGAGGCCAGAGTGATGCTTCTGCAAGCCCAGGAAAACCCAGGATTGTCAGCAGCCACAGAAACTGGAGAGAAGCATGGATGCAGTTCTCCCTCAGAGCTTTCAGAAGGAAATAGCCCTGCCAACACCCTGGTTTTAGACTTCTGACCTCCAGACTGTGAGAGAATAGGTTTCTGTCATATTAAGTCACCTCGTTTGTGGTCATTAGTTGCGGCAGCCTCAGGAAACTAAAATAAATGGGACTATTAATCACTCTAATTATGAAGTTGCTGAGATGATCAAAATGTAAGGGACACAGGAGCTTCCTGCACCACCAGGTGTGAATCAGGTGTGTGGGGCTGCATCAGGAGCCCCCTGATGCTGCTGTTTCTCATACACCTGCCCCAGAAGAGACTTCTCTTCCTTCAGCAGAGAGTGCCAAGCTGTAGATTCATGTGGCTTACCCGTGTCCCTGGGGATTCCAGTATCTTCTTTTCTTATATTACTTATGTACTTAAATGTTTTCAAATGTGTTTAAAGTTTTAAAATATTCATTTTTGAATAGGAAAATAATATGTGTACTACAAGTACTACAAAAGATTACATGTGAAAAATAATTCTCCTCCCCCTTTCTGCCCTGTTTCTCCTGCTCCCCTTTCCAGGGACCCATTACCCATTTGCTGAGGTCCTTTTGAGCAGTCCTTTCCAATAGAACTTTCTGTGATGATGGAAATGTTCTTTCTCTCTGCTAATATAGCAGCTACTGCTAGCCACGTGGGGCTATCAAACACCTGAAATGTGGCTACTATAAACGAACTGAATTTAAAATTTTTGTTTTAGAATGGATAAACAAGGTCCTAATGTATAGCATTATAAATAAGCCATGATGGAAAAGAATATAAAAAAAGAATGTATGTGTGTGTGTGACTGAGTCACTTTACTATACAATAGAGATGAGCACAACATTGTAACTCGATTGTACTTAAATTTTACAAAAGCTTGTTTAATCTTAAGTTGCCATGTGTGACTGGTTGCTATAGAGTTGGACAGCTCAGTTTTTGAGGTCATTTAGATCCATTGCCATGAGTAGCTCCCCTCTTGGCTTCACGCAAACATATTGTGTGTTGCCTTCTCGGTTTGCAGCTTCCCTCTGAGATGGTCTGAATCAGTCAGTCCATGGATCAGAGAGCAGTGCTGCCCATGCTGGGTTGAATGAGGAATCCTGTCAGGCTGTTGGGCAGTCCTGTGAGGTACCTGGCCTGTCCTCCACCCCAAGGACATTTGAGTTGTTTCCCATCCTGTGTTCTTACAGACCGCCCTTCAAGGAAGTGTTGGTGGGAAGGAGGCCTGTTGTCTTGCCCTGTCCCCTACCTTCCTCTCGCTCTGTACTGAAAAGCCATCACAAGAGAGGAACTGCTCCAGGGCTTTAGGTCGCGGGGCTGAAAGGACAGGAGCCCTCAGTCTGTTCTGGGAGCTCCCTTCCCAGAGCAGCAATTCTGGAACGTTGCAGGAAGGGCAGTGGCAAGGGGTGGCCCCAGAGTCGGCTCTGTGGGAGACTTGGGCACCACCTGGCCCCCACTGTGCTGTGAACACGTGAGCATCCCAACGGATGGGTCGGGACTGGCACCCTAGAGCCTGAGAGGCCCGGATTTGACCCTAGACTCTGCCACTTGAACGGCTGCCCTGTGGGTATGGCCTGCACCTCCTGGACATATGGGCCATACTGGTGTAAAAGCTCCTTGCATTAACTAACTCTTTTAATTATGTTTAAAATGAAGAAACAAAGAGGAAACATATTAGCTCATACGACTGGAATGGAGAGGTTAGAGATAGAGTAGAGTCAGGTATATCTGGGTTCAGGGGTTTCTCTCCATCTCTCAGCTCTTCCCTGTGTCATTTTCAGACACCATCTCCTTGGGGTGAGAAGGTGGCCACTAGTGGCCCTGGCGGTAGATCAGACCTTCTGAGCAACCCCAGCAGGTAGAGCACTCCCCATTCTCAAAGATGGCAGTGTTGAGGAATGGGAAGTGTTATGGGCTGAATTGTATCCTCCTCAAATTCATATGTTCAAGTGCTTACCCCCCCAACCACCCCCCAACAGTACCTCTTAAAATATGACTGGATTTGAGATGGCGGTCTTTAAAGAAGCAGATAAGATAAAGTGCGGCCATTAGGGTGGGCCCTCATCCACTAGGACTGGTGTCCCTGTAAGAAGAGGTTGGGGCACAGACATTTGCAGAAGGAAGATGACAGGAAGTCAGGGAGAAGATAGCCATCTACAAGCCAAGGAGAGAAGCCTCAGCAGAAACCAACCGTGCTGACTCCTTAATGTCTGACTTAAAACTTTCAGAATTGTGAGAAAATAGATTTCTGTGGTTTAAGTCACCCAAACTGTGGTACTTAGTTTTGATAGCCCAAGCAGACTAATACAGGGAGTTATTGTTGCTGACTGGGCTTCCCAGGTGGAGATAGTGGTAAAGAACCCACGCCTGCCAATGCAGGAGATGGAAGAGTGGCGGGTTCAGTCCCTGGGTCAGGAAGACCCCTGCTGGAGGAGGGCAAAGCAACCCACTCCAGTGTTCTTGCCTGGAGAATCCTATGGACAGAGGAGCTGGTGGGCTATGGTTCATGGGGTCGCAAAGAGTCGGACACGACTGAAGTGACTTAGCATGCATTGTTGCTGGGTATGGAGTTTACATTTGGAAAGATGGAAAAGTTCTGGAAAATGGATAGTGGTGATGGTTATACAACACTGTGAATGCATTAAATGCCATGAAATTGTGCACTTTTAAGTGGTTAAAATAGTTATTTAAACTTTGTCTATACTTTACCATGATTAAAGAAAGAAGTCCCAGAGTTGATCCTGATTTGCTGGCCTGGGGCAGAGGCCTCTCCCTGAACTAATGCTGTGCCTGGAGAATGGGACACATTGATTGGCCAGGTGTGGGTCATGTGACCTTTCTTTGACCTGGGGGCAGACTGGTGTGGGGGAGGGTTGACACTACCACAGTCATGTGGGCGAAACTGGGAAAGGGTGGTTACCTCAAGGAGAATTAGGGTGCTGTTCTCAGAAAAAGAGAAAAGGGGTGTAGCTGGGTAGACACAAGTAATAGATAACCGCATTAGTCCTGCTTCTGGGGGCAGCTGGCCAGACATGTCCAGGAGCTCCTCAGCAGGGACCCTAGGTCTGACAAGGGATTTGCCTCTCCTTCAAGCACGTGAGTCTTGTCCCTCTGTTGAACTGGTCCAACAAACAGTGCGGCTCAGTGATCAAACACTTGAATTTTGGACCCAGACTGCCTGATGTAAATTCTTTGTCCCTTACCAACTCCATGACTTCCTGTTGCTTCAGTTTTTCATTCTGTGAAGTGGGGTTTCTAATAGTACCTACCTCATGGAATCATGCAGGACTGAATGAGCTTGTAGAGAGTTTGTAACAGGGCCTGGCACTGCTTCCTGAAAGTGAGTTGGTGGTTAGGAGCCCAGATCCCTTACCCCCAGGCCAGGCCAGATCCACTGTGTGCAGCCTCTTACCTTCCTGATTTTCACTGAGTCAGGGCTGAAAGATAGGGAGAAGGCGATTCAGAGTTGGCTGTTGGCTGGGAATATTCTAGAGGGAAACAACAAAGGCCTGGCAGACTTTCTTGGCATGTCCTTCTGAGACACAGTGAGAAAATGCTAGTGACAGAGCCCAGAAGTAGGGAACTGGAAAGGAAAAGAAAACCTGTGGCCCATGAACTCTTGTCAGCCACTAATGGCGTATGAAAGACCTCATCGTGCCAAACATGGAGCTCCATACAGTTTGCACTGGTTTTTAACTGGGCTCAACCTGCCCTGGAGAGTGTTAGGAACTTTTCAGAAAAACAGTTAATAGTTTTCATTTCCTTTTTGTGCCTTTTTGTGTCCTTGCATAATATCCCAAAGATATAGCATGTGGTTTCCAAATGACAGGCACTGCGCTTGCAGTGTATGGTGACTTTCCAGAAATTAATAAGCAGATTAATCAGAGTTAGAAATTGGCTGGTCTATGAAAATGTTTGGAAGTTTGAGCAGAGGAATGAAACTACTTAGGAGAGCATGAAGTTCAATGGGGAAGTGATACAAAACCTGATACATTTTATGGCAAATGTCACATAGCGGAACATAAATGGTCAGAGTTACTCTGTTCAGCCTGTTTACTATATTAGTTGCTTTAGGAATTTGCTTATTGTACTTTGAAGCAAAAAGTTGCTATCCCCTTTGAGTTATTTATTATTTGTAGAATTTTAAAAATGATACTTTTTTTAACTTCTTAAATCCTCATTGACTTGTGTTTATGGTAAAACTAAGTAGCTTAATGGCAGTTTATCCCACTATTCACACTGTACAAAGTTGAAGAAGATAATTTGTGTGTCTGATTTTTTTTTTTTCGCCAGAATTCCCTGGAGAATTCATTCATTTGTTCATTCATTCATCTCTCTCTACCCCCAATTTTGTGTTTGTCCTATGGATGATATTGACTGAGATTGTTAGAGGGCTTGCAGACCCAGTTGTTAGAGGAAAAAAGTCCCAGAAAAATTAAAAGAAGGGAGAGATCACCTCAGATCAAGGAGACCTGGGGGAGAGACGACAGTTGGGCAGGGTTTTGAAGACTTGTTGGCATCTTAGCCATCTCGGATTGGGGACACATTCCACAAGGTCTGGCACCTGAGCAGAGGCAGAGGGGAGCTCTGGGAGTGTCAGGGAACTCTGGTTGGAAGGTAGTGAGGGTGGGTCTTGATTATGGAGGGATATGGGCTTCGTTCCATGGGAGACAGTTGAAGGTGTGTCAGTAGAGTCCAACTTTAAGAGGAGGACTATAGAAACAGCATGGTGGATGAACTGGATTGCATCACCCACTGAGAGGGTGCTCAGGATGAGGCTGGTCTTGTCTTGCTGCCTAACGCATCCCCTGAGCCTAGAACAGTGCTGGAGTATGAAAGAGGGATGATAAATATCTGCTGAATGACTCCCCTGGAGGAGAGGTCATGAGAACTTGAATGAGGGCCATGAGAGTTGATGACAGGGAACAGCTGTGAGAGGCACTGGGCCATGTGGTGGACAGAGCTCACAAGCAGGATGGATGGGCACTGGAGGGAACAAAGATACCCAAAGCCTCAAGCCCGGGGGAGGGAGATATCCTGAACAGAAACAGGAAATCCCCAAAGAGGGATTTAGAAGGGAAGATGATAACTGTAGTTTTAGACAGTGATCTTATGAAACCAATTTGTCAACCCACTGATGGATGGAAGAAAATAATTAGAAGTCTTCTCTTAAGGCATTGTCTAGCCACTTTGAACCTATTAATTATAAAATATACTGTGTCCTATAAATAAAGGTCTTGAGGTTTAGCTATGTATTGACCATTGGGATTTGAAGATTTTTCTGTGACCACTAGAGGGAGCCCACTATATTCATTAAATTCTATAGAAATCTAATAGGATTTTTTAGAAGGATAATTAATGTTTTAAAAAATATATTAGAAAGTACACAAAACTCAAACCAAGGACAGTGAAATGCAAAGTTAACCTTTCATTCTGGTGTCTTTTTCCTACTAAAATGGAAGATCGTTGAGAATTTTCCAGATTCCAGAATTGAGTGGTGTGTTGTTGATTTCAGGTGATGTTGATTATGTAAGTGGTAAAATAGCCACTAGCAGACATATTCCTGAAATAGTTGTCCCATTCACCCAACATTTATTGAACACGTCTTGTTTAAACCCAGTAGAGACTTGCTGAAGCTGTGGGAAGATGAGCCTGCACGTGTCTTGGCCATCTTGGTCAACTCCATGCCAACTGTTGGGTGACAGGTGCAACTCTTCACTCTGTGAGGTGTCATATAACTTTGTACATTTGGGATTATTAAATGTCTCACATATCAAGAGCTACACACATGGTGGGACTGCCTTTTCCCAGGGGTAAGTTGAATGCAGTCATAATATTTCATTTCTTAGCTGTCTTCTTATGCCAAAGTATATTCCACATGGATTGAAGACTTAACTGTGAAAAATAAAACCATGGAGGGCAAGACAAAAATACAGTGGGTCACTTTTAAAAATTGTGAAGTGGAACTAGACTTTATAAGCACGGTCCTGAAGTCAGAAACCACAAAGCAGCAGTTTTCAACCAGGGACGACTTAGCCTTTGGAGGATTTTGACAGTGTTTAGAGACATTTTTTTATTTGTCTCAACTTGAAGGGTGTTTCTGGCATCTAGTGGGTAGAGGACAGGGAGGCTGCTGAACATTCTACAATGTACTGGAGAGCCCCCAACACAAAGAATTATCCCACCCAAATGTCAGTGCTTCCAATGTGGAAAAACTCTGCTATAGAATAAATGTTTTCTTAAATGTTTTAAGCTTAAAAGCTTAAATTTTCTGTCTAGAAAGAAGATTCCACCTTAAAGTTTAAAGATAAATGGTAAGTTGAAAAAAAATCAGCGTATATAACAGACACATTGTTACTATTCATGAGCTATAAAGTGCTTTTGCAAAAGAATAAGGAAAAGCCAAATATCTTAGTGGAAAAATGGACAAAGGATATGAGTAGGGAGTTCCTAGTAGGAAAAATACAAATGCTGGCACTTTCCTTCAGTGACTGCTTCTGGAGAACGTGTTCTGCCCTGGGCCCTGGAAAAGATGGTCCACATCATGAATAATTGAGGAAATATATAGTAAAATGAGACGTTAGTTTTCACTGATCAGATTGATAATGTTTATTTGTTTCAATCTTTCTGGAGGACAGTTTGGCATATAAACGACATTTTTAAAAGCACAAACTTTTCCCAAGCATTTCCACTTCTAGTTTCAGTATATAAACTGACCCCTGTGCACAGGTGATGTTTATCAGAGCATCACTTATGGTAGCAAAAATGTAGAGAATAACATACATAGCCCTTTATAGGGGAAAGATACCCACAATATTTCAAGAATGGGGAGAAAACTGATAATATCTCAGTGTGAGCAGTGATGATCATTGAGTGATTAGATTTGAGCATCCATTATAATCATAATCATCCAGCATAATCAGGAACAAAAAGCAAAACAGCTGAAAGGTATTCATTCAAAAAGCAAAAACAGAGTTTGTTTCTGGCCCTGGGCTAGTCACAGGCCTGTCCAAATGTGTTACTGGGTCACACCCATCCTGCCTACCTCATCGTGTGCTGCGGTTGTCTCCTCGACCCAGGGACTGAACTCAGGTCTCCTGCATTGCTGGCGGATTCTTACCAGCTGAGCCACCAGGGAAGCCTAAGAATACTGGAGTGGGTAGCCTATCCCTTCTCCAGGGGATCTTCCCGACCCAGGACTTGAATTGAGGTCTCCTGCATTGCAGGCAGATTCTTTACTGGTTGAGCTACCAGGGAAGCACCCTGGGAGAGCAGCCCCTGTCTTAATTAATGTCTATGGTCCACACAGCAAGATACCTGGAATATCACAGGTGCACCAGTGGTGTTTGTGTTTAATAAATATTATATTACTAAAGGATCTATTAAAGCTGAAAAGTGTGCGTAGACACTGGTTAATATAGACACCCATGGGGAGTGATGCACAGTTCCTCTTCTGGTGTGAGACAGACTTGGAGCTGAGTCCTGGATCTGCCATTTAGTTCTGAATGACCTTGGGCATGTTATTTAAACTCTCTGTGCTTCAGTTAGCCACTTTTTCATATTGATACCATAATCCTAAACTTAGAAGGTCGTTATTTGTTATTTTATTTATTCTTCATTCAAATGTACTTACCATGTTAGATTTTGAGGACACAGCGGTGAGCAAGACAAAGTCTGTGCCACATAAAATTTACATCCCAAGTGTCATGGATGGGGTGGAGGAGACAGACAAATGGAAACAGATAAACTTACAGATGAATGAGATAATTCTGAATTGTGATGAGAGCTATGGAGGCATGGACCAGGTGCTTTAGTAGAGGGTGCAGGTGGGTGCTGGTGTTGAGATTTTCTACTTTAGAAAGGGAGGTCAGGGAGGCCTCTCTGAGGAGGGAACATTGATGCCAAGATCTGCATAAGGAGAAGAAGCCAGGCATCCTAAGATATCCCAAGGCCCTAAGAACAGTGATTTGGTTCTTAAGTATCCAAAAGTTTGGGGTGTCTTCTGGGGATAGGGAGGGGGTCAGTGTTTGAAGCAGGCAGGGATGGGCATGGTGAGATAATGCAGTAGATGTGTCTGACCCTCTTGGCCACAGAGAGTGTATATTTCATCCAAAAAGAGTGGGAAATCATTGCTGGGTTGAAATAGAGAAGGGACATTGTGCAGTTTATGTTTTGAAAAGCTCAGGCTGATACAGAAGGGAGAATGGTCTTGGAGGCGTGCCTGTGAGGAAAGTAGGAGCAGAGGAAGTAGGGAACCTACAGGGAAGTTATTGCAATTGTCCAGACCAGATGAGGGCACAGTGGTGGTGATGGAAAGACACAGATGGAGTTGATGTGGATTTTGGAGACTACACTGACAGGACTCAGTAAGGGGGAGTGATTGGATGACTCCCAGCTTTTGGATGACACCCGAAATTTTTGGTCAACTCAGTGGTGCCATTTGCTTTAAAAGGGGTGATCAGAATGAGGATTCTGTTCAGATCTGTTCACTTTGATGTGACTAGTGGACACCTTAGAGGAGATGCACAGTCAGCTCCTGGATTAAATGACACAACAACGGTGGAGGCAGCAGCAGAGGGCCTCACTTTGAGTGGGCATGTGTCACGGTGTTTTGACTCTGAGCACACATGTATACATGTGAAGATGGCCTGGGCTGCAGTGTTGTCTTGGCCTGAAGTCTGGAAGATGTCTTTATTCCTTACTGTATTAGTCAGGGTTCTCCTAGGAAACAGAACCAATAGGAGATGTATATCTATCTATCTGTTTACTGGCCTGCCTACCTACCTACCTATGTAAAGAGACTTGTGTGTTTTTTTTTTTTTTTTTAATTTATTTTTAATGGAAGGATAATTGCTTTACAATATTGTGTTGGGTTCTGCCATACATCAACATGAGTCAGCCATAAGTATACATGTGTCCCCTCCCTCTTGACCCTCCCTCCCCGCTCCCACCCCTTCTCACCCCTCTAGGTTGTTACAGAGCCCTGGTTTGAGTTCCCTGAGTCATATAGCAAATTCCCATTGACTATCTGTTTTATATAGTGTAGTGTATATGTTACTATGCTCCTCTCTCCATTCGTCCCACCCTCTGCTTCCTCCCCACAGCCCGTGTTCACAAGTCTATTCTCTATGTCTGCAGAGAGACTTAAGTAACTGGTTTATATGATTATAGAGGTTGCCAAGTCCAAAATCTCTAGGGTAAGTTAGCAAGCTGGAGGCTCAGGAGAGCTGATGTTCCAGTTAGAATCCTAAGGATTCTCTCTTCTTTGAGAATTCTCTCTTTTAGTTCCATTCAGACCTTCACCTGGTCAAATGAGACCCACTCACATTATGGAGGGCAATCTGCTTTACTCTAAGTCCTCTTGTTTGAATGTTTATATCATCCAAAACTATCCTCATGGAGAAACACCCAGAATAATGTTTGGTCACATATCTAGGCACTGTGCATTCTTCCTCTTCTCTCTCTCTAGCCAATTAGTTCACTTATCCTGCTTCCCATGCATTTAGGATCAAGTATGCAATCCATAACTTGGCATTTGTGAATCTGATTCTTGCTTCCCTCTCTAGACCCATCTCTCAAATTGTATCACCTTCCTAAGCCTGTCTCTAAATCATGTCATTCACTTGGAACCTGCTTATCATTCCTTTGCTTGAAATGTCTCCCCTCCTAGCTTTTTACTGGAAGAATCCATATTCATTCCTCATGGACCAGCTTTGATCTTCCCTCTTCTGGGAACCTTCTTCATCTTCTAAGCAGAATTAATTGCCCCCTCCTCATGCGAAGTGTTGACTCTTTGGAAAAGACCCTGATGCTGGGAGGGATTGGGGGCAGGAGGAGAAGGGGACAACAGAGGATGAGATGGCTGGATGGCATCACCGACTCGATGGGCTTCAGTTTGAGCAAACTCCGGGAGTTTGTGATGGACAGGGAGGCCTAGCGTGCTGCAATTCATGGGGTCGCAAAGAGTCGGACACGACTGAACGACTGAACTAACTAACTAACTAACTGTGATGTGACCATACTCTGGGGACCCCCTCAAACAATTCCATATTGTAGTTGGGGTCGCTTCACTTACCTGTCACCACTGCTGCCCCAGCCTGTGAAACTCTAAAAGGTGCTATATTCCATCTTCCC
The DNA here is from genome assembly GCF_019320065.1 of Cervus canadensis. NCBI lineage: Eukaryota > Metazoa > Chordata > Mammalia > Artiodactyla > Cervidae > Cervus > Cervus canadensis. The sequence goes on from NC_057389.1 coordinate 68,394,586, forward strand.
CTCACTCCTGCTACCCCCAAGATCATAATAGATCTTCCACTGAGTGTTAGATGGGGGTGGGGGAGGGGAGGAAGGCCAGACGCTGCTTTTACTATGGGAACATACAGAATTCAGCTCATATTATAAATACATTTAGGTGATTTATGGAGTGACAGCAACAAGTCTGTTAGAGAACTGTTACAGAGAAGGGGTAATAAAAATCTATAAATAAAGCTGCCGCAGCCAACAATATCCTTCTTGAATTCCTCACTGTCCAGGAACCAGGCCATCCTGTCTCAATGCCTGTGGGGAAGCCCATTGATGGGATGTCCACCCTCTTCTTATTTGTAGACTTTATCCTGACTCTCTTTCAGTTTTTCTCATGCTTTCACCACGTGACTTTTTATCTTGCTTATCTTAGGCTTAACTCTAGCCAGGGTGCTCTGCTGAGTTCTGAGTTGGCCCCAGGGGCCAATGATTGGATGACTAAAGTTATCTGCATTTTGGTTGGGTGCTGGCCAGTGTCCCTTACCCCTGAGTCAGATCCGGTCCTGCCGGCTTGCCTTGGGTACTTGCCATTCTGTGTCAGAAATCTATTCCCTACAGGGAAAGAGTTCGAGAATCTCCCTGAGAAGCTAACGTTCCTTGTACATTCTGTCCCAATCCCCAGATTGCCTAAATAGAGCAAGCTTTGGAAACTGTGTAGACTCAGGCATTCCCAGCCTCCTCCCAAGGTTGGAAGGCCTAACCTCTGAACACATATGTCTCCATGAATTTCTTCTCTGTCCTTTGGCCACTGAGCCTCTCCCCTTTCCCTCTTGTGGCTTCACCCTAGCTTGGAACCCCACTCCCCCATGTACCATCCTAAAGCTCGGACATACACAGCCTTCTGGAGGTAACACAGGCATGCTCTGCCATGAACCTGGCACCGGTTGGCCTCAGCTTGCCTTCCGTCCTGGTGGGGCTGATTGAAGTGGGTGGCATGGACAGAAAGAACCACCCTTGCTGAATTGTACAAATAGGATTAGCTGTGGCTGAAACCCATGGAAATGTTCCTCTTTCCCTTGGTCTCTTAGTTTGGCTCGCTCTGTCCCACTCTGCTGCTTGCATCCTTATTTCTGTCCCTTTATAAACTTGTCTCAGGAGCTGGGCCCTGGGGTGAGCCCCCAGACCTGACCGACCATGGGAGAGACAGCTTCAGAGGGTAAATAACCAGCCTTGCAGGGTCTGTGCCGTTCTGGGGAATAGAGATGGGGGACGGAGGCTGGATGGGTGGTGAAAGAGATCGTGTTCTCTGATCAGTAGCAACAGAAATCAACACAAACAGATCCAAAAAGAAAGTATCGGAAGAAGGGCAGGAGCTCACAGAAATGAAATGTGTGCTGAGGAAGGAGGCTGGGAAAGGACAGGATTCAGGGCAGCTCTGGGAATCCAGCCAGCGGGAACAGAGGGGCAGGACCCTGGGGAGTAAGAGGTGTCTTGGATGTGTCTGTATCGACTGTCTTTTTGGTTTATCACAATGCCTGAGGTTCAGGGTCTCAGGATAGAGAGCCCTCCTGGGCAGCCCTGACTCCTGTGTCCAGCCCTCTACCTGGGGCTTCCAGATCAGGGTTGAGAGGTGAGGGCACCTCCCCAAAGGTGCCAGCGTGCTGCACAGAGTAGGGGCGGGGAGTCTGGGTTTGATGCAGGTAGACTTGGCTGTGAATGCCAGCTGTGGCCGCCCACTGCCTCTGTGAACTCAGGTAAGTGATCTGATTCTTCAAACTCTCCATCTCCTTGTGTGTAAGATGGGGGAAATCTCAGGTACCTCGGGGGTTTGTGCTGAGGCTATACCGAGACAAGTGTATGTGGGCGTGCTTGGCATACCCTAGGCATCTCGTCATGTCTGTTCATCTATCCCTAGGGAAAGGAGTCTGTGGTCCCCAGGGGGTGAGAGGCAGACACAGACCGTTATTATAGGGCAGGGGGCACTTAGTAAGTAAAGCCAGCTCTTTCCTTTTGTTGTTTCCTCCACAGAAAAGAAAGACATTTTTGCTTAGATTCCTGGTTCATTTAGTGTCAGAATCCTCCAGCAAACCATCTGCTCAAAGATGGAGGAAGAACAACTCCTGGCTCCTCCAGGAGCCCTTGCACTTGGGGTTCCTTCTGTTGCCTTGTAGATGGTCAGCAGGCGTCTTGGTAAAGTCTTTTTCTCTTGGCTGGCCCTAAGTTTCCTTCCCGATCCACCAAAGGCTCTTCTTCCCTGCTCCACTGTTCCTTTTTCTTTTCTTTTTATTCACTGTTCTTTTTCATTTTTGTTTTGTCCTGCTTTTAGAAATAGGATGAAGGCTTCTCACAAGGTGGTGATTTTCTTGACACGATCACACTTGAGGTGCCTGTTGTCTGGTCATTTCTTTAGAAGTAGGCTGTATGGTCCACTAGCAGGGGAGCACAGGAAGGAGTTCAGAGCACTGGAGGCTGAGGCTCTGAAGGCAATGGGGACTCTAAGGAGCAGCCCAGAAAACAAAGGACGGTGTTGAGGAAGGGCTGACTCCCCCATCGGAAGTACACACTCCTCCCTTCGCGGGGCATTGTGAAAAATGTACTTTTAAAATGCAGAGATGAGACCATATGTGTCCTTGGGTGGGTGGGGGCAGTGGATGACCTGTAGGCAGAGCAGAGAACGGGCTGTGCCACCCTCAGAAGGACTGGACGGTGACTTTACCCCTGGGTGTCACCCCCATCCTTGTCACTGCCTGCCCCACAGGTGGGGGTAAAGACGGACTGTGTCTTTACCCAAGTGCTTGCAGAAGGGTCAGCTGTGCCTGGGAGCAGAGGATTTATTAGCTATGACCGTGGGCTCACAGTGCCCTGTGGGAAGGGGGCATGATCTAGCCATGGATCTTGATACTTTCTCTCTGTGTGTGGAAGGGTGGGAGGCTCTAAGAGGACAGGGGACTGCCTCTGAGAAAGGCCAGGAGCAGCTGCCCAAGAGCGACCTCCCCCTCCCCTACATGACCCCCAAGGCAGAACTTGGGCTTAATTTCTAGGAGGTCAAGGTAGTACCTTCAGATCACCCCATGGCTGTTTGCTCCCTAAAGTGCACACCCTCTCCTCTTGCCCCCACCGCCACCCCCTTGGGATCCAGGAGCTCCATCAGGAGCTGGAGGTGGAGGGTCTGTGAGGGTCTAGTTCTGCTACCTTGGGCACTCACCCTTCACTGCTGGGGGTGGTGTGTAAAGAGCAGGGAGGTCTGTGTGTGAAGAGGGTGGGGCTTGGGGGTGAGGTGATAGACTCAGGAGGATTATTGAGAAAAGCTCATTTCCTACCTAGAACATACCATTTTCTTCTTCCTGAAGGTCCTCACCTCCCCAAAGAGGCTGCCTTCTAGGCTTCTTTCATTTTTTAAAAATTATTATTATACAAGCAAGCTACCTTTTTAAAATTTACAAGCAAGCTACCTTTTTAAAATTATCCTATTCTCTCCCTCCCCCAGAAAAGTCTCTCTTGTATCCCCATCTCACTACCCTATCCAATCCCAAGCCCTATATGTATATGTTTGACCAGTTTAGTTTGCATTCTGGAGACCTTTTTCTGTGCTTCAACAAATAACATACATTTAAATTCTTACAGAAATAAAATAATGTGAGGTATTCTGTACATTTTTTAACTTCACGTTATGAGGGTACCATTCCCTATTGGTCCAACCTGAATGGGCTCCAGGGGTCCACAGACCATTCTTCATGGAGACCCATTCAACCAAACACCAGGATGAGACTCAAGGTGCCTGCTGTGGTTCTCAGCCCACTCCTCCCACTCTTCACCTGAGCTCTGATCTTTTTTTTTTTCCCCTCCCTCTGCCTTTCTGGCCTTTTTACACATTTCCTTTCATACCAATTGTTTTCACTCTTTCCTGTGTAAAAGTCTCTCTGTATGTTTCCCGCTGCTCCTGGCCTTTCTGTCGTTTCTCCCGGTCAGTTCACCTGAAGCTATGGTCACAAGCGGGCAAGCGCAGGGGCTTCTGCGGGAGGTGCTAGAAAGGTAGTGAATCCCCTCACATTTAATACTGTGTCCCTGCAACCATTAAGAGCTTTTGTTACTATAACATCAACATGTCTGTACATCTGATGTCTGCCTCATTATTTGTTTTAACTTTTTGTCAAATAGAAGTTACTACAGGCTCGAGCGCATAGCCTGGAGCTTGATGAATTTCCACAGCCAAAACTTATCTGTGTCCAGGTCCACAAATATGATCTGTTCTCCAGAGATCCCCAGCTACCTGTTTCTCACATAATAGACTAGCTTTGCCTACTTTTGAATTTTATGTGGATAGAATCACACGTTGTAGATTCTTTTGTGTCTTTAGTTGAGCGTTATAAGGTTTATCTATGTTGCTGCATGTAGTGGTGGATTGCTCATTTATTTATTCATTGTATTATTGTTGGGCATTTGGGTTTGTTTCCAGTTTGGGGCTATTATGGGCAGTGCTGTTTTGAGCAATAGTGTGTGTGTTTTGGGGGAACATATGTATGCATTTCTGTTGCCTGGCATCTTATAGTGGCATTGCTGGGCATAAAGTATACAGATGTTAAATTTTAGTAACTAGTTCCACGTCATTTTCCAAAGAAGGTGATCGTTCTGCCAAGGGTGTTTGAGAATTCCTGAATTCCAGGTGAGCGACTGAATAGCAATAACCGCTACATCCTTGCCAACACTTAGCATTTTCTGTTTTGTTTCAGCTATCCTGGTGGCTGTGCATGTCTGGATCTGAACTGCCTTTTCTGTTCCATTATCCTGTTTGTCTATCCATGAGTAGTTAACACCTTATTTTAACTACCAGCGTTTTGCTGTTGGTATCAGGTGGTATTTTGTGCAGAACTGCCTTTGCTGTTCTTGTTGCTCAGTCGCTAAATCATGTCCTACTCTTTGTGTCCCCATGGGCTGCAGCACACCAGGCTCCTCTATCCTTCACCATCTCCCAGAGTTTGCTCAAATTCATGTCCATTGAGTCAGTGATGCTATCTAACCATCTCATCCTCTGCCGCCTTCTCCTTTCGCCTTCAATCTTTCCCAGCATCAGGGTTTTTTCAAATGAGCTGGCTCTTCATATCAGGTGCCCAAAGTATTGGAGCTTCAGCATCAGCATTTGTTATTTTTAGGCCTTTGCATTTTCATATAAGTTTTACAACCCGTTTGTGACTTTGTGTTAAAACAATGACAATAAAAACCCCAACCCTGCGGTAGCTTTGAATGAGATTCATTGAATCTTGATAATAATTTAGAAAGAAATGACATCTTCACAATAACAAGGCCTTCAATTTATGAGCATAGTGTATTGTTCTGTGTATTTGGTCTTTAATTTTATTTGACAGTATTTTCAAGTTTTTAGTGTAGAGGTCTTGTACATATTTTATTAGCTTTATTCCTAGGAATTTAATGGTTTTTCTAGATGCTATTTTAAAAAATAATATTTTAAGATTTGCTTTTCATGTTCTCTTATTTTCAGTGTTCTTGCCACTTCAGTTTTTAACTCTGATAGTTTAATAGTCTTTGAGATTTTCTGTGTATTTTCTGTTATTTCATCAATAAGTAGAATTTTATTTTTATTCCTATTCTTATATCTTTATTTACTTTACTCATTGCTTTGGCTAGGACCTTCAGTGTGCTGAAGAGAATTATTATCAATTCCATTGCAGTCATCCTGGTTTTATAACTGAAGTCAGAAGAAGCATTAAGTATGACCATTGCTTTAGGTTTTTGTAGATATTGATCAAATCAAAGAAATTCTCTTAGTTTGCTGAGAGGTTATTTTTTAAACGTTATGATTTGATATTAAGACTTGTCAGGTGGTATTTCTATATTCAGGAGACAATCTTATGATATTTTCTCTCTATTTTCTATCAAAACACTGAATTACAATGATTGATTTTAGAATGTTAACTGCCTTTGCATTCCCAGAATAAACCCCACATAGATGGTCTCTATTATTTTCATATGTTGCTGGATTCAACATTTTGTTTAGAGATTTTTGCATCTGTCTTCATAGAGAGATGGTCTGTGATTTTCCTTTCAGGTTGTCAGGTTTGGCTATCAAGGTTATGCTGGTCTCATAAAATGAGTTAGAAAATGTTACCATATTACCTGAAAGAATTTGTGTAAGATTTAGTGTTGCTTCTCTTTTCAATGTTTAGAAGAAATTACTAGTGAAAAATCCAGACCTAGGATTTTTGTTAGGTTTTAAATAATTTAATTAAATTGTTTTAATAGCTATAGGACTCTGCTTTATTTTTTTTAAAGAACATTCTTTATAAACAATATTTATTTCTTTCTTTGGCTGCATTGGACCTTAGTTGTGGCACGCAGGGTCTTTGTTGTGTCAGGCAAGCTCAGTAGTCATGGTGCACGGGCTTAGGTGCTCCTGTGGCATGTGGAATCTTAGTTCCCTGACCAGGGATCGAACGTGCATCCCTGGCATAGCAAGGGGGATTCTTAACCACTGGACCACCAGGGAAATCCTCTGCTTCATTTTTAATAACAAGTTTACTAAGATATAATTTATATACTGTATGATTTGTGTATTTAAAGTGTACAATTCAGTGATCTTTTTAGTATATGCACAGAATTGTGCAAATATCACCACAATCATTTTTAGAATCATTTTTGGAGCATTACTCCACTTGTAAATCCAGTTTCCTTTAGCCATCATGTTCTAATCCCTCTGTCAGTCCTAGCCCCTGGCAACCTCTCATCTACTTTCTCTCTCTTTCTATTTGCCTACTTTAGGCATTTCGTATAAATGTGGCCTTTTATGTCTGGCTTCTTTCACTTTGCATATTGATTTCCAGGTTTACCCAGTGGCGTGTGTCAGTACTTCGTTACTTTTTATGGCTGAGTAATACTCTGTTGTATGGATATACTGCATTTTGTTTATCCATTCATCTACTGATGGACTTTGGATTACCACTGTTTGGCTATTGCGAATAAAACTGGTATGAACATTTGTGAACAAGATTTTGTGGGTACACATGTTTTCGTTTCTCTTGGTTATATACTTAGGAGTGGAACTGGTGACTCATGTGCTTCATTATATTTTATTGCTAAACCATAATATGGAGATACCAAAGTATATTTAGCAACTACTTTATTGATGGTCATTTAGATGTTTTCATTTTGCTATTAATCAGTGCTTCAGGCAATGTTACTCAAAATGTGGTTTGTGGATGGGTGCCAGCCTTTGAAATGTTAGTTACAGATCTGTAACAAGATTTGGCTAGAAACTGAGAATGTTTGGAAACTTTTATTGTCTTTTAACCAGTAATTTTATGTCAGTTGAATCTAAAAATTTAAAAAATGGCCAATACTTTTATGGGTTTGGTTTTTAAATTTTTATTTTGTACATCATTTTTATCGTATTTCACAAAAGTACTCAGTCAGTTCAGTCACTCAGTTGTGTTCGACTCCTTACAACCCCATGGATTGCAGCACACCAGGCCTCCATGTTCATCACCAACTCCCAGAGTTTACTCAAACTCATGTCCATTGAGTCGGTGATACCATCCAACCATCTCATCCTCTGTCATCCCCTTCTCCTCTCACCTTCAATCTTTCCCAGCATCAGGGTCTTTTCAAATGAGTCAGTTCTTCCCATCAGGTGGCCAAAGTATTGGAATTTCAGCTTCAGCATCAGTCCTTCCAATGAATATTCAGGACTGATTTCCTTTAGGATAGACTGGTTGGATCTCCTTGCTGTCCAAGGGACTCTCAAGTCTTCTCCAACACTACAGTTCCAAAGCATCAATTCTTCAGTGCTCAGCTTTCTTTATAGTCCAACTCTCACATCCATACATGACTACTGGAAAGGTAATAGCTTTCACTAGACAGACCTTTGTTGGCAAAGTAATGTCTCTTCTTTTTAATATACTGTCTAGGTTGGTCATAACTTTTCTTCCAAGAAGCAAGTGTCTTTTAATTTCACGGCTGCGTCACCATCTGCAGTGATTTTGGAGCCGCAAAAAAAAAAAAAAATAGTCTGTCACTGCTTCCACTGGTGTTCCATCTATTTGCCATGAAGTGATGGTAACAGATGCCGTGATCTTAGCTTTCTGAATGTTGAGTTTTAAGCCAACTTTTTCACTTTCCTCTTTCACTTTCATCAAGAGGCTCTTTAGTTCTTCGCTCTCTGCCGTAAGGGTGGTGTCATCTGCATATCTGAGTTTATTGATACTTCTCCCAGCAATCTTGATTCCAGCTTGTGCTTCATCCACCCCAGCGTTTCTCATGATGTACTCTGCATATAAGTTAAATAAGCAGGGTGACAATATACAGCCTTGATGTACTCCTTTCCCTATTTGGAACCAGTCTGTTGTTCCATGTCCAGTTCCAACTGTTTCTTCCTGACCTACATACAGATTTCTCAAGAAGCAGATCAGGTGATCTGGTATTCCTGTCTCTTGAAGAATTTTCGACAGTTTGTTGTGATCCACACAGTCAAAGGCTTTGGCATAGTCAATAAAGCAGAAGTAGATGTTTTTCTGGAACTCTCTTGCTTTTTTCAATGATCCAGTGGATATTGGTAATTTGATATCTGGTTCCTCTGCCTTTTCTAAATCCAGCTTGAACATCTGGAATTTTATGGTTCATGTACTGTTGAAGCCTGGCTTGGAGAATTTTGAGCATTACTTTGCTAGCTTGTGAGATGAGTGCAATTGTGTGGTAGTTTGAGCATTCTTTGGCATTGCCTTTTTTGGGGGGTTGGAATGAAAACTGACCTTTTCCCATCCTGTGACCACTGCTGAGTTTTCCAAATTTGCTGGCATAATGAGTGTAACACTTTCACAGCATCATCTTTTAAAGATTTGAAATAGCTCAGCTGGAATTCCATCACCTCCACTATCTTTGTTCATGGTGATGCTTCCTAAGGCCCACTTGACTTCACATACCAGGATGTTTGGCTCTAAGTGAGTTATACCATCGTGATTATCTGGGTCATGAAGATCTTTTTTGTATAGTTCTTCTGTGTATTCTTGCCACCTCTTCTTAATATCTTCTGCTTCTGTTAGGTCCATACCATTTCTGTCCTTTATTGAGCCCATCTTTGAATGAAATGTTCCCTTGGTATTTCTAATTTTCTTGAAGAGATCTCTAGTCTTTCCTATTCTATTGTTTTTCTTTGTTTCTTTGCATTGGTCACTGAGGAAGTCTTTTATCTCTCCTTGCTATTCTTTGGAACTCTGCATTCAAATGGGCACATCTTTCCTTTTCTCCTTTGCCTTTCACTTCTCTTCTTTTCACAGCTATTTGTAAGGCCCCTTCGGACAACCATTTTGTCTTTTTGCATTTCTTTTTGTCTTGGTGATGGTCTTGATCCCTGCCTCCTGTACAGTGTCACGAACCTCCGTCCGTAGTTCTTCAGGGACTCTATCAGATCTAATCCCTTGAATGTATTTCTCACTTCCACTGTATATTCATAAGGGATTTGATTTAGGTCATACCTGAATGATATGGTTTTCCCTAGTGGTTTCCCTAGTGGTTTTCCCTACTTTCTTCCATTTAAGTCTGAATTTGGCAATAAGGAGTTCATGATCTCAGTATTGGTCCCTGACAAACTGGAAGTTAGAATAAAAAACACAGCTGGCCCTCTACCACAGGTGGAAGGTACACCTGCTTATCCATGTATGTTTCTGTTGGAATGATGGGCTGAGGCTACAATCAGAAGAACAAGCTCTCTGGGATTCATTTGTGAGGAGGAAGGGGAGCTCCTCACCTCAGTTCCTCTGCGTGAGTGAGGATGATAAATTGTAAAAACAGATAAATAGATAAACAAAATGTAGCATATACATGTGATGCAATAGTATTCGAGTTAAAGAGAAAGGAAATTCTGATGTGTGCTACCACGTGGATGAACCTGGAGGACATTACACTAATAAGGTAAGCCAGCCACAATAGGACAAATACTATGACTCCACCTAAATGAGGTCCCTATAGCAGGCAAAGTTATAGAGGCAGAGAGTAGAATGTTGGGTTCCAGGGGTTGGCACAGGGGAGGAGGAGGGAAAATGACAAGTTGTTTAATGCAGCGGTCCCCAACCTTTTTGGCACCAAGGACCAGTTTCATGGAGGAGAGTTTGTCCATAGACCGAGGTGGAGGGTATGGTTTCAGGATGATTCAAGCACATTGCATTTATTGTGCACTTTATTTCTATTATTATTATATCACAACTGTACCTCAGATCATCAGGCGTTAGATCCCAGAGGTTGGGGAACCCCAGTTTAATGGATACAGAGTTTCAGTTTGGGATGATGAAAGAGTTCTGAAGAGGGATGGTGGTGATGGTTACATAACAGTGTAAATGTATGCAATGCCCCTGAAGTATACACTTAAAAATAGTAAGTTTCCCATTACATATATTTTCATACTATGACAAAAAAATGTTTTATTTTTATGGGCTCTGAGCCTCTTAGTTCTTCAATCACCATGATAGTCACTGTAGGATAAGGGAGTTAGAGAAGGTGAGGTTCAGAAAAAGAATGAGACCAGCCTTTACAGGAACAGATCACCTTTAATGTGGCAAGAAGGGGCAGCAGTCAGATTAGTGAGCTGCTGCACTAACCCAAGAAGAGAGTAAGTGTATATAGGCATGTATGTGGAAATCTACTGTCTTAAGGGGGCCTGTTCTTCTCCAAGGTTGTTTGGATTAGTTATCTCTTAAATGGCTGGGGCAAGGAATTCTGGAGATCGGCCAGAGGCTGGCACCAGCTGGGAGCTGGGCGTAATCAACCTTAATGCCCATTTTTTCCTTCCGGTGAGAGCTCTTTGTTTTGCATAGAATGGTGGGGAGGACCCAGAGGGGAGTTTTAACTCCAGGTTATTTTGAACCGTGTAACTTTCCTTCAGTCACAATCTCATTTACCCTTACAACTCCTAATGAGGTGGGAATTTCCCCATTTACAGACAGGAAAAATTAGTTTCAGAGTGGGTAAGTGATTTGCTCCAGTGATGCAGGGGTAAGTGAGAGAGTACCAGAAAGGCTTCTAACCTGTTACCTCATTGTCTTGGTCTGCTCAGGCTGCAGTGACAAAGTACCATAGACTGGGTGGCTTAAAAAACATAAATCTACTTCTCACAGTTCTGAAAGTCCAAAATCAGAGTACCAGTATGGTCGAGTTCTGGTGAAGACCCTCATCCTGGCTTGCAGACAGCTGCCTTGCTATGTGCTCACATGGTGGAGAGAGAGAGAGAGAGAGTTCAGTCCCTTCCTCTTCTTTTAAGGGCACTAATCCCATAATGAGGGTCCCACTCTCTTGAACTCATCTAAAGGTAATCACCTCCCAAAGGCTCCACTTCTGTATACCATCCCACATTGAAGGTTAGGGCTTCAACATATAAATTTGGGAGAGATACAAACATTCAGTCCACAATACCTACTCACTTGTGTGTGGCCCTGGGCAAGTCCCTGCAATGCCTTGAGCCTCAGTTTTCCCATCTGTAAAATGGGGACGGTAGTAGCCAGACCACTCTTATGGGGGTCACCACATGACTCAAGTGAAGTGACAGGTGCAGCTTTGTAAAGTGCAGCCTGAGGAGCTTAGACTTGTCTGAGATCAGCTTGAGTTTGTGTTTCCAGAGCTTTTTTCTCAGAACACCTTGGAGGCCCTGTTAGCTGAATGCATGTGGCACAAGGTGCTCTTGCTTCTCCATCTCTATAAGGCCACTCCTAAAATGGGCCCTTTCCATTCCCATGTTTTTTAGATTAAGGCAGTCACAAAGTAAGCCATCTCCCAGGGCTCCAGACATTGGAGTTTCCTGTTAATGACTGATTATTTTTGAAGAGATAATATTAAATCACAGCCAGGTAAATAGCTTCAGCCAAAAATGTGCCTGCTGTAAAACCCCCAGTCAAAACTCTCAGCTTTTTAATTCCACATGGAGTGATCTCCGGCCTTGACTGGGGCAGGACCTGCAATGGGGGTCTCTCTCTGAGTGAGCCCACCCATGTCAGCAGCCGACTATGTGCATGGTCATGGGTGTGTGGGGTGTGGCAACACTTATTGGGAGCCTCCCTATTCTGTTTGTTAGTTCAGGTCTGTGTAATCTGTCCAGTCACATCTCTGAGGGCTTTGGCAGCCCAGGTCAGTCTGGTGTTGTAGCACAATGACTGCATGACTAAGAAGCAGCAGGCACCTTTTTTTTTTTTAATTCTTCTCTGGCCAGAGGGAGTGTGTAGAATGCCAGGAAAGGCTTGGCTCAGCTTAGAAGGCTGAGGGTGAGTGAGGGCCAGCTTGCTGTGAATAGAGGAGCATTTCTGGCAGCAAGTAGGGTAGTAGGGAGCTCTCTCAACTTAACCCCTTGACTTACAGCTCAGCTACAGAGTTTTTGGCAACAGTAGCAAAATAAGTTGGAAGCACCACAGTAGCAATTTTCAATCCAGTGGAGTTCGAAAGCCAGTGTTATCAGTTAGGCATGCATTTGGCTGCAGATAACAGAAATCCTCACTTAAATGCCTGAGGATTTATTTTCCTTGTGTGATAATTCCGGAGGCAGGCAGTCCAGGGCTAGTGTGGCTCCTCAGGGATGTTTCCGGAACCCAGGCTCGTTTTATCCCTCCATCCCTCCATCCTTCGTGGCAGGCCTTCATCTTCACAGAGAGGTCAGGGAGAGGAGTCGGAATGGGTATTGTGTCAGCCCTGGGCTGACAGTGCAAAGAGCACTCTACTTGCAATCCAGAGAGCTGGGCCCATGTCCTAACCTGGTCACCTTGGGTCTTCTGGGCACTTTCATCTTCTGGACTTTTTCCCCCTTTTAAGATGGACAAGTTGAACTATATTACCTCTAAAGTCTCGTCCATCTTGTTCCAGTTATCTATCTGTGGCTTTTATAAGCCACCTCAAAACCTTACAGCTTACGATGTCTATTTTGCTCATGAATCTTCAGTTTAGGTAGGGCTCAGCAAGGACAGATGACCTCTGCTCCACTCAGTGCTGGCCAGGGGTGTCTGTCAGAAGTACTGAGTATTGTCTGGGACCGCAGCTGGAGCTTGGCCAAATCATCTGCTCCTGGCCTTCCAAGTGGCTGCTTGGCTTCATTACCACATGGTTACTGGATTCTAAGGATGAGTGTCCTGAGAAAGAAGCCAGGAGAGGCTGAGTGGCTTTTTCTAACTGGCCCGGAAAGTCATGGAAAATCACTTCTGCATTCTCTTCTTCAGAGGTAAATCACTAAGGGCAACCCCTGTTCAAGAGATGTAGAAGTAGACAGAAGTCTACAGATTTAAAACCATCATGCACCTGTAGGTTTCAGATTCAGTGTTCCTCTTTTTTTGTGTGTGCTTACTCTCACTATTCTAGAATACAAGAGAGGATGCTTCTCAGTGCAAGGATGGCAGGTAAACTCTCAAAAGGTTTTGCTAGTCTTGGACCACTTTGAAAAGCCCTGGCCTGACCCCACTGGGACCAAGACTTGGACTTCCATCAATCTTAAAAGTAAATGATACCTGGTTCATTTGGAGAGTTCCAAAAAGACCATCCCAGTTGACTCCTGGAAACAGAAGTCTTGAGAATACTTATCCAGCAGCATTTGAAAGTGAATAGTATGATAACAGTTCATCAACTCACTTTCACTGACCATTTCTCAAGTGCCCAGCACTCAGGCCTGAGAGCTAGCCCCATCCCTTGCAAATTTGTAGTTTTGTTGGGGTGACAGACCTCTAGGGACTCCTCCATGTAGCTAAGTCAGCTATATCTGCTTTCAGTTTGTGTCCCCAGTGTCTACCCTGGGCTTACCATAGAGGTGGCATGGGTTACAGTATTGGTCAGTGGCAGAAACCTGACTCAGAATTGTAGTTAAACAACAAAAACAAGAGTTTTGTTTGTTTTTTGGGGGTTTGTATAACTGGAGAGACTAGAGTAGATCTCTGACTTCAGGCATATATGGCTCCCAGGACTACAGTGATGGCGTTAAAAACCTTTCCTCTTAAAACAAAAAACAAAAAACACCTTTCTAACCTGTGTATTAGACAGTTACTCTGGTGGCTCCCAGTGAACCAAGTTTCCTAATATTCATGCTATGTGTAGCTCCCTCCAACACTCAGTCTGAGCTTGGATATGCAGTTTGTTTTGGCCAATTGGACGTTAGCAGGTGTAGTACAAGTAGAAGCTTAATGAACTGCTTGCACACTGGGGCTGAGCTTCTTGGAACCTAGCCACCTAGCTGTGAAGAAGCTCAAGGCTAGACTATTGAAGGATGAAGGGCCACGTGGAAAGAGACCTTGAAGGATGAGGCCATCACAGACATTCTAGCCATCTCAGACAGGCTCTCAACTGAATGCAGCCTCATCAGTGACCTCAGCTGTCACTGTGGTAACAAAACTGCTCATCTCAACCCAGTTAATCCAGAGAATCATGAGAAATAATAAACAATGTATTAGGATACTAAGTTTGGGATCATGTTGTTATGTGGCCATAGGTAAAACTATTACATCCTAAGTGTTGGCAAGACAGCTGCCAACAGCCCCAGGCTCATAAGTCCCAGTGGACCTAGAGTACCTCTTTTCCGTGGGATTGACTTATTTAACTAATAGAAGTTGCTGCTTATCTTGGAACCAGTCACTTTGGCCAGGAGGTGAAGACCAGGCCACAGATATGTACCCATCCTTGTACCAAGTGGAGGGTTGGGTCAGTCCTACCCAACCCATGAGCTGGGATAAGGTAGGGAAGGGAGAAAAGTGAGGCTGTTGTAACTAGAAAGTGGGAGAGTTGAGACTTAATAGTCAGAAACCTCCACAGGGAGTGCATTAAATTGGTGAAGAGGTGAATAAATAATCATGAGTGTGGCTTTAGTTGATGAAGAATTTTAAAAAATTTTTTATTTGGAGGAAGATTGCTTTACATTATTGTGTTGATTTCTGTTGTACAACAACATGAATCAGCCACACATGCATGCATATTAAGTTGCTTCAGTCATGTCCAACTCTTTGCGACCCTGTGGATTGTAGCCCAACAGGCTCCTCTGTCCTTGGGACTTCCCAGGCAAGAACACTGAAGTGGGTTGCCATTTCCTCCTCCATGGGATCTTCCCAACCCAGGGATCAAACCCACATCTCTTTTGTCTCCTGCTTTGGCAAGCAGGTTCTTGGACCACTAGTGCCACCTGGGAAGCCTGAATCAGCCATAAGGATACATATATCCCCTCCCTCTTGAACCTCCCTCCCACCCACCTCCCCCATCCCACCCCTCTAGGTTGTCACAGAGCACTGGGCCGAGCTCTCTGTGTTATACAACAACTTCCCACTAGCTATCTGTTTTACATGCGGTAATATATATTTTCAATGCTACTCTCTCAGTTCATCCTACCCTCTCCTTCCCCTGCTGTGTCCATAAGCCTATTCTCTATGTCTGCATCTCTATTCCTACCCTGCAAACAGGTTCATCAGTACCATTTTTCTAGACTCTGTTTATATGTGTTGTGTTTCTCTTTCTGACTTCACTCTGTATAGCAGGTTCTAGGTTCATCCACCTCAGTTCAACTGACTCGAATTCATTCATTTTTATGGCTGAGTAATATTCCATTATATACATGTACCACATCTTTATCCATTCATCTGTCAATGGACATCTAGCTTGTTTCCATGTCCTGTTGTAAGGACATGGAAATAGTGCTGCAATGAACATTGGGGTACATGTGTCTTTTTGAACTATGGTTTCCTCAGGGTATGTGCCTGTTAGTGGGATTGATGGGTCATATGTTAATTTTATTCCTAGTTTTTTAAGGAATCTCCATACTGTTCTCCATAGTGGCTGTGTCACTTTACATTCCCACCAACAACGCAAAAGGGTTCCCTTTTCTCCACATTCTCTCCAGCATTTATTGTTTGTAGATTTTTTGATGATGGCCATTCTGACTCGTATGAGGCGATACCTCACTGTGGTTTTGATTTATATTTCTCTATTAATGAGCATTATTGAGCAACTTTTCATGTGTTTATTGGCAACCTGTATGTCCTTTTTGGTGAAATATCTATTTAGGTCTTCTGCCCATTTTTTGATTGGGCTGTTTGTTTTTCTGATAATAAGCTGCATGAGCTGCTTGTGTATTTTGGAGATTAATCCTTTGTCAGTTATTTCATTTGCAGTTATTTTCTCCCATTCTGAGAGTTGTCTTTTCATCTTGTTACAGTTTCCTTTGCTTTGAAATTGCTTTTAAGTTTAATTAGGTCTCATTTGTTTATTTTTGTTTTTATTTCCATTACTCTAGGAGGTGGGTCAAAGAATGTTCTGCCTATGTTTTCCTCTAAAAGTTTTATATTTCTGGCCTTACATTTAGGTCTTTAATCCATTTTGAGTTTATCTTTGTGCGTGGTGTTAAGAAGTATTTTAAGTTCACTCTTTTTCATATAAATGTCCAGTTTTCCCAGAACCACTTTTTGAAGAGGCTATCTTTTCTCTATTGTATATTCTTGTCTCTGATAAGGTACCCATAGGTACATGGGTTTACCTCTGGGCTTTCTGTCTTGTTACATTGATCTATATTTCTGTTTTTGTGCCAGTACCATACTGTCTTGGTGACTGTAGCTTTGTAGTATAGTATAAAGTCGAGAAAATTTATTCTTCCAGCTTCATTTTTCTTTCTCAAGATTGCTTTGGCTATTCAGGGTCTTTTGTGTTTCCTTACAAATTTTGCAATCTGTTGTTCTTATTCTGTGAAAAATGCCATTGGTCATTTGATTGGGATTGCATTGAATCTGTAGATTGCTTTGGGTAGTATAGTCATTTTCACAGTATTCATTCTTTCAATCCAAGAACATGGTGTATCTCTCTATCTGCTTGTGTCATCTTTGATTTCTTTCATCAGTGGCCTATAGTTTTCTGCATACAGGTCTTTTTTCTCTTTAGGTAGGTTTATTTCTAGGCATTTTATTCTTTTTGTTGCACTGGTGAAAGGGATTGTTTCCTTAATTTCTCTTTCTGATTTTTTCCTTGTTCATGTATAGATTTGCAAGGGATTTCTCTTTATTCATTATGTAGGGGAGGAATTTTTTTTTTCATTTATTTTTATTAGTTGGAGGCTAATTACTTTACAATATTGTAGTGGTTTTTGCCCTACACTGACATGAATCAGCCATGGATTTACATGTGTTCCCCATCCTGAACCCCCCTCCCACCTCCCTCCCCATCCCATCCCTCTGGGTCATCCCAGTGCACCAGCCCTGAGCACTTGTTTCATGCATCCAGCCTGGACTGGCGATCTGTTTCACACTTGATAATATATATGTTTCGATGCTGTTCTCTCAGATCATCCCACCCTTGCCTTCTCCCATAGAGTCCAAATGTCTGTTCTATACATCTGTGTCTCTTTTTCTGTCTTGCATATAGGGTTATCGTTACCAACTTTCTAAATTCCATATATATGCGTTAGTATACTGTATTGGTGTTTATCTTTCTGGCTTACTTCACTCTGTATAATGGGCTCCAGTTTCATCCATCTCATTAGAACTGATTCAAATGAATTCTTTTTAATGGCTGAGTAATAGTCCATTGGGTATATGTACCACAACTTTCTTATCCATTCGTCTGCCAATGGACATCTAGGTTGCTTCCATGTCCTGGCTATTATAAACAGTGCTGTGATGAACATTGGGGTGCACGTGTCTCTTACAGATCTAGTTTCCTCGGTGTGTATGCCCAGGAGTGGTATTGCTGGGTCATATGGCAGTTCTAATTCCAGTTTTTTAAGAAATCTCCACACTGTTCTCCATAGCGGCTGTACTAGTTTGCATTCCCACCAACAGTGTAAGAGGGTTCCCTTTTCTCCACACCCTCTCCAGCATTTATTGCTTGTAGACTTTTGCATGGCAGCCATTCTGACTGGCGTGTAATGGTACCTCATTGTGGTTTTGATTTGCATTTCTCTGATAATGAGTGATGTTGAGCATCTTTTCATGTGCAAGGGTTTCTAAGTGGTAGGCAAGCTGAGAGGTAGAACAGGAGGTAAAAAAAGGCCCAGAGTAGGAATTAAAGCTCTGGGTAAGTGACAGCTGGATGGATGCCGGACAAATCATGCACTGCCCACTGAGCTGACCGGATGTCTTAGCTGAAAGCTGTTGTGTTTGCTGAGACTTCAAATATGTCATAGACTTTTCCTCCTGAATGGAAACTTCACTTGTATTTTAAGAAAAAAAGTGTCCAGGTGTTTCTGATTTATTTACACTTAAATCATTTGTGTGTGTGTGTGTATGTGTGTGTGTGTGGTGTGAATGTGGGGAGCTATTTAATGTCCAAGAACTCCTAAAAATGTTTAGTTTTGGCACTTGCCATTTCAGACTGTTTATCTGAGGAGTGAGAGGCTACATTTGACTGGGATCAAGCTTCCTTCAGCTGTCCCAGGCTTGTGGCAGGAACCTGCTTGAGTTCTCAGTGTCCAGGCTGCCCAAGAGGCCGAGCAGGGGCTCTGAGCAACAGCTTGCATCTAGCAGGCAGCTGGCCCCAGGAGAGACCTCCGAGAGTGCCCTAAAGCAGGTTGCAGCCTACTGAGGGGACACAGCTGTCTCAGCTCTTCAGAGACTGGGCAACCCCGCCCCCCACCTCAGCCCAGCTGGTCACCAGAGAATGAGGACAGTTTGTACCCAGTGATGTGCCCAGCGTTAAGTTTGTTACATACCATCCGGCCAGGCCAGCCGCCTCCCGGAAATAGAAACGAGCAGGATCTGTTCTTATAGAAGGTAGAGGTGCACCCCAGGGGCCTGTTAGAGCTGGCAGGCACCCAGGAACAGGAGAGGAGGGGTCGGGTACTTATCTCAGGAGAGTTGGACCCATGGAGAGGGCCACGGCTGCTCCTCATAACGGGAGCCAGGAGGATGGGAGAGACCGATGCCAAGAGACACATCTCAGGGCGAGTGACATTCAGATCAGTGCTGGGGCTTCCTCCTGGCTGCTGTTGCTCATCTTGCCCACACACCCCACCACTGTACTTGCCCCCTGTTCCCTGACCCTGCTGTCCATACCCCTCTGGCTGCACCTCTGATGACCAACACCCCCACCTTTTCCAATTTGGCTTTGACCCTGCAACTCTAGAGGCCCTTGGCATGGCTCAGCTTCTGGACCCAGTCCCTCCCTCTCTGCCTGGCCCTCAATGTCCCTAGCAGTCTCTGCATGCTGGGGAACTCAGATGAACAAGGCCAGTTTTCTGGATGACAGCAATGTGAGGATGATTGATGATTTTAATTATTTAATACAATAAATTAAATACATTATTTAATACAATAAACAGAGTCCAGGAAGCAGCAGAACGGAATCTTTCTTGAACTCTCACAGCACCCATTTATCCACCAGGCATCTAGGCAGCAGAGGCATGTGGCTGAGGGAGCACTGGACAGCCGCTCTGAGTCTGAGCCCACATTTTGGGGTTCAAGCCCTTTGTGGCCAGCCTGACACCCCTGTATCAAAGTCCCCCAAGCTCAGCAATGGAAGCACCCCATCGAAGACTCATCAGCTGGTCCCTCACTGTCCCCCAAACCTCCATGCTTGCATCAGGACTCCTTTTGTTGCAGCTGATGGGAGCATAGCTCAAAGTGGCTTAAGCCTCAAAGGAACGGTTGGGAGCTCTAGGGGATTCTGGATTCAGGAGCAGTTGATATCCTTGTGGTGGGTTTGCCTGTCTTTCTGCTCTGTGTTCCCATGTTCGGTTCATTCTCAGGTGGTCTCTTCTCCTGTGAGGGTGGAAACAGCCCCTGCCAGCTCCCGCATCGTACCAGCTCTTCTGCTCCAGTGATGCAAAGGACTTCCCCTGGTCTAGCCACAGCTGTGTGTCCCCCAGATCTGTTACTGTAGTTGAGAGAATGTGGAGATTTTCTTAGTCAGGTCTGGATCATATGCCCACCCTCGAGTCAGGGATAGGATCAGTATCACCTACACCCATGTGGGCTGAGTGCGGCAAAGGGTTGGCTTTCCAGAGGAACTTGGGATGCTAGTAAAAGAATGAGAGGGACACTGGGAAGGCAAAAGCCACAGATGTTGACTCCAATGCCCAAACCCATCTGGGTACCTTTCTTTCCCATCCCCCAGCCCTGAATCTGCCCTCTACCCCTTCTCCTCTAGGTTCTCCCAAGCTCACCCCCTCTAGGAAGTCATCTCTGATTTATAGATTGAATAGGCAGTGTATATGAAAATGATGCCTAGCAGAGTGCTGGACTCACAAACATCAACCAAATATGAGTCAGTGAATGAATGCATGAATGGTCAGTTAGTTCCTGAGCCACACAACTTGTAGGTCTCTAGACAAGGAAATCCTGTGAGAAAAGAAAACCCTATTTCACGGTATGGAGGAAGCCTCAGCATAGACAGCTGGACCAGAGCCAGCCCATGGCTACATGCCCTAGGCTAGGAAGTCTAGAAGGTGGGAAGTTCTGCAAAAGGATCAGCAAGTATGGTCAGCAATCCGCTGATGGTCAGGTAGCCCCATCTTGTGGAGAGGAGAAGTCTGGTAGGGTCTGTGAGCTGATCAGGTCAAGGCCAACCATCATGTTGATGTTTGCCTGTGCTGGGCAGCACCGCATCTGTCCCCTCTTCTTATGGTGAGAGAATCCTGGTTTTCCTGGGGCAAACGCCCTTCTCTAGTCCCAGGCTATGGCTTGAGGGTAGGCTGACCCCACCATCTGGTAATTAGCACATGACCCACTCACCCCCGAAGAGGCAGATTTCAGACTTTTTCTGCACACTTTGACATAGAGAGTGTCTTTTCCTGCTGAGGTTGCATAGGTGGTAGAATGCAGTCCTGGAGCCACAGGGGGCCACAGTATGGATAGCACACACACATGCCTGCCATAAATAAAGCCAACATAAAGAAACTAGAGCTGAGAGATGGGGAAGGAAAGTCCTGTTGAAGTCACTGGAGCACCTGGATCCTGCTGTACCTATATCTTTGTCGATTTTTTCAGTTAAAAAGAAGCAATGTGTTCTTTGTTTTTAAAGTTAATTTGATCCTATTCTGACCTTTGACAATAAAAGTCCTGACCGCTATACTACCCTACTGAAAGAAATTGTTCTGCAGAGATCCCAGCCATATGACACAGAATCAGTTTCCATATTGATACTCACTTCCATGAGTAGTTGTGTTTTGAGGTCCTTGTTGGAGGTCATGCAAAGAAATGGTCATAGAGGGGAAAGTAGGCGAGGTTCTCAGGAAATCGATAATACAGTGAATGAAAGCTGTGTTCAGAGCCCACGTACCAGAAACTGTCTCATTCTCAGTAACAGCACAGTGTCCTGTTGTGGCTCGGTCCCAGCGGCATCGGAATCTGGAACGTGTGTTGACCACATTGAGAAAAGTTTCCTTCCCATTATTCATCATTCAGGGTCTCATTTTGTTTTTTTCTGGGTATGCTCGTGCATATTTCACATGAGCTGTTGGTTCAGTAATGGAAATAATTACATGCACTGATAAAGCATGGCAGCAAATGAAAGAGAATGATATAAAAGCACCGCCCTCGTGCTTCCATGGACCCAGAAGATGAGACTTTCCATCCGTGGTTAAACAGGAACAGAGCTTTGGAGCTGCTCTTCTCAGGCCACTTCCAGGGACACATCTTCAGCTCTGGGTCACATAGATTGCTGGGGACTTGCCCACACCATGCAGTTTTTTTCTAATTCATGTCTGGACCTAGATAGGAAGCTGTCCTAAGGATATTCAATATAGGGCAGGGGTTCACAGCTCATTAAGGAAACTGTGCCAGGATTGTAATGTACTTGTGTCCAAGGGTTCAAGATGGACCTTCTTATTCTCAGAAGAGAGTAGGGGTCGGGGTGGAGGCTGCAGAATAAGAGGAAGGAGGCCGTTTGGCAGAAGTAATCAGTGGTCCCTGTGAACCGACTCTGGTCACCGGACAGTGAGCATGTCTCAGTGTTTAGTGCCTGCCTGGATGCTGCCTTGTGGTGTCCGCGATGTCATCAAAAGCCCCATCCTGCTCTCCAGCACTGCCCCCTTGTCCTCAAATATTAACTCATCACCTCCCTTTGGGTACATTCTTTCTCCAAAGACTCCTGGACACAGCTCATGGCCTGAGATGGCTCAGAGTCATCCATCCCTGCTGGATGACTGAGGTTCGGATTTGTTCAGCCTTCAAACCATCTCTCAGACACCTGGTGAAGGTGGCGAGGGCTTTCTTGGTCCTGGTGTAGACTACTGAGACCAAACTGCTATCCCTGTTACAATACGTCCAACTGGAATTCATGTGGGCTAGATAAATACATCTTAATTTATGATGAGGAAAAACCTATTCCATGTTTGATTGTTTTCCAAAGGCAGTAACTTGCCTGGTTACTTTTTCTCTTTCTCTTCTCTCTTGATCCCAAATTACAGAAAGAAAATATCCAGGTCATGTTTCCAAATTTCATTTCATAACTGGAAACACATTTTAGGTCTCAAAAGGCAAAAGACACCTTCATCTAGTTAACTCTGAGACTTTTAAATGTTTATACAACAGGAAGCCATGTAACTGTTTTCTTTTTTATAAGCAAAGTAGGAGAATTGTTACTTGCCAAGATTTCCTATTCTTTTTTAAAAAAAATTCTTTTACTGAAGTAAAACACATTTTTCACTTTAACAATTTCAAGGTCTACAATTCAGCAGCATTAATTATAATGGTGTGAAACCATCACCACGTTTTATTCCCAAAACTTTCTCATTACGCCAAGCAGAATCTTTGTAACTGTTTAGCAATAACTCTCCATTTCCTTCCATCCCAGGTCCTGGTATAACTACTTTCTTTCTCTGTGAATTTGCCTAGTCTCTCTATTTCATATAAATGGCCTTTTGCATCTGGCTTTTTTCACTTAGTGTTTCCAAGGTTCAGCCATGTTTGAGAATGAGTCAGTACTTCATTCCTTTTTATGACAGAGTAATATTCCATTGTACGTATATACCACATTTTGTATATGCATTCATCAATCAATGGACATTTGAACCTCATCATTCTTAAGTTTTGGTCTTAAACAGTTATGAGGAGTAAATTTAATATCAACATTTTATTACTATAAAGTCTTCATTCATAATACCACTTGGACTGTTGTATAGAATTAAATGGAACTAACATTTGTTGATTGCCTTCTCTAAACCAGTCTCTGTGCAGGGCCATGCACATAGTGTCATCTCATTTAATCCTCACAAACAAGGTATGAAGGAGATGTTATCACCCCATTTTGAAGATGAAAACACTGAAGCCCAGAGATGATAAGGGACTTCTTAAGGTCATGTAGCTAGTGGGTGGCTGAGCTGAACTTTGAGTTGGTTCCCCTCACTCCCTGCTGTTAAAGTGATGCTTTCAATATGCCTGCAAATTTGGAAAACTCAGCAGTGGCCACAGGACTGGAAAAGATCAGTTTTCATTCCAACTCCAAAGAAGGGTAATGCCAAAGAATGTTCAAACTACTGCACAATTGCACTCATCTCACAGACTAGCAAAGTAATGCTCAAAATTCTTCAAGGTAGGCTTCAACAGTACGTGGACTGAGAACTTCCAGATGTTCAAGTTGGATTTAGAAAAGGCAGAGGAACCAGAGATTAAATTGCCAACATCTGCTGGATCATAGAAAAAGCAAGAGAATTCCAGAAAAACATCTACATCTGCTTCATTGAATATGCTAAAGCCTTTGACTATGTGGATCACAACAAACTGTGGAACATTCTTAGAGATATGGGAATACCAGACCATCTTAGTTGCCTCCTGAGAAATCTGTAGGCAGGTCAAGAAGCAATAGTTAGAACCGGACATGGAACAATAGACTGGTTCCAAACCGGGAAAGGAGTATATCAAGGCTGTATATTGTCACCTTGCTTATTTAACTTCTGTGCAGAGTACATCATGCAAAATGCTGGACTAAATGAAGCACAAGCTGGAATCAAGATTGCCGGGAGAAATATCAGTAACCTCAGATATGGAGATGACACCACCCTTATGGCAGAAAGTTAAGAGGAACTAAAGAGACTGTTGATGAAAGTGAAAGAGGAGAGGGAAAAAGTTGGCTTAAAACTCAACATTCAAAAAACTAAGATCATGGCATCCAGTCCTATCACTTCATGGCAAATAGATGGGGAAAAAGTAGAAACAGTGACAGACTTTATTTCCTTGGGCTTCAAAATCACTACAGATGGTGATTGCAGCCATGAAATTAAAAGACACTTGTTCCTTGGATGAAATGCTATGACAAACCTAGACAGCATATTAAAAAACAGAGACATTACTTTACTGACAAAGGTCTGTCTAGTCAAGGCTATGGTTTTTCCAGTAGTCATGTATGGATGTGAGAGCTGGACCACAAAGAAAGCTGAGCACCAAAGAATTGGTGCTTTTGAATTGTGGTGTTGCACAGATGGCTAACAAACACATGAAAAGGTGCTCAACATCACTCATTATTAGAGAAATGCAAATCAAAACCACAATGAGGTACCATTACACACCAGTCAGGATGGCTGCTATCCAAAAGTCTACAAGCAATAAATGCTGGAGAGGGTGTGGAGAAAAGGGAACCCTCTTACACTGTTGGTGGGAATGCAAACTAGTACAGCCACTATGGAGAACAGTGTGGAGATTTCTTAAAAAAAACTGGAAATAGAACTGCCATATGACCCAGCAATCCCACTTCTGGGCATACACACTGAGGAAACCAGATCTGAAAGAGACACGTGCACCCCAATGTT
This sequence comes from Cervus canadensis, assembly GCF_019320065.1. Lineage (NCBI taxonomy): Eukaryota > Metazoa > Chordata > Mammalia > Artiodactyla > Cervidae > Cervus > Cervus canadensis. The sequence goes on from NC_057389.1 coordinate 68,419,229, forward strand.
CATCGCAGCACTGTTTATAATAGCCAGGACATGGAAGCAACCTAGATGCCCATCAGCAGACGAATGGATAAGGAAGCTGTGGTACATATACACCATGGAATTTTACTCAGCCCGTAAAAAGAATTCATTTGAACCAGTCTAATGAGATGGATGAACTGGAAGCCCCTTATACAGAGTGAAGTAAGGCAGAAAATTAAAGAACATTAACAGGATAACTAACACATATATATGGATTTAGAAGATGGTAAACTGTAACGCCTAATATGCCAACAGAAAAAAGAGACACGAACAGAAGCAGACTTTTTGAACTCTGTGGAAGAAGGTGAGGGTGGGATGTTTCAAAAGAACAACATGTATACTATCTATGGTGAAACAGATCACCAGCCCAGGTGGGATGCATGAGACAAGTGCTCCGGCCTGGTGCACTGGGAAGACCCAGAGGAATCGGGTGGGAGAGGGAGATGGGAGGGGGGATCGGGATGGGGAATAAGTGTAAATCTATGGCTGATTCATGTCAATGTATGACAAAAACCCACTGAAATGTTGTGAAGTAATTAGCCTCACAACTAATAAAAAAAGTAAAAAAAAAAAAAAAAAAAAAAAAAAAAAAAGAATTGTGGTGTTGGAGAACTCTTGAGAGTCCCTGGGACAACAAGGAGATCCAACCGGTCCATCCTAAAGGAAATCAGTCCTGAATATTCATTGGAAGGACAGATGCTGAAGCTGAAACTCCAATACTTTGGCCACCTGATGTGAAAAGCCTACTTATTGGAAAAGACCCTGATGCTGGGATAGATTGAAGGCAGGAGGAGAAGGGGACGATAGAGGATGAGATGGTTGGATGGCATCACTGATTCAATGGACACGACTTTGAGCAAGCTCTGGGAGTTGGTGATGGACAGGGAAGCCTGGCATGCTGCAGTCCATGAAGTCACAAAGAGTCAGACATGACTGAGCGACTGAACTGAACTGAATTCTTCTCACTCCTAAATCCACATATTCCCATCCTGTCTGTCCTTTTTTATTAACCATGGGTACAAATTGGTTCATGCCATTTTTTCACACTTAGAGATGTGACAAAGGTGCCTTCTTCCCAAATGCATCAACAGAACCTCAAGCCCTGGTCGAAAATGACCCAGATTTTTCCTTTGGCCTTAGAGTTTCCCTTATCAGCTCTTAGTGATGAAGGAGAATATGTAGGAATCACATAAATACTGTTGTTAGGGAGGTGTTGGGGGAGTTTGGAGGGGACCTTTGAGTAACTAATATATCTATTTGCATTGCAATTGGGGAACCAAAGACCAGCTACCTCACTGAGCTCTCTGATCTGGTAGAAAAATCAAGGACTATCCAAGTCAACAAATCAAGGACTTGTTGGTCACACATCAATTCTCTCCCTTTCCTTTTCTCCCTCTCTTCCCATTACCCATCTATCCACCCATCCACCCATCTGTGAATCCATGCATTTATCCATCTACCCATCCACCCACCCCTCCATCCATACATACATCCAGTCATCTATCCATTCATCTCTTCACTTATCCATCCATCTATCCACTTATCCATCCATTCATCTAGATAATATTTGTTGTAGGCCTGATAGATGCTAGCTGCTATTCTAGGTTCTTGGATATAGCAGTGGATAGTACCAATAACCAATGAGATAAACATACTTCAATAGAGGATGGATCCAACTAGTGTATGACAGAAACCAACACAACATTGTAAAGCAATTGTCCTCCAATTAAAAATAAATTTTAAAAAGGTCAGGAAACTTTATTTTAAAATCCCGATTCCTGACTACGCTTGGAAAAAATGCAAGACCAGGCTGCCCTAGGGCCCAATTTGCTATATTGCAAGTGCCGACCAGAGCTATGTAGCCCTGTGTAGAGCATTGACCTCTCGTTCATCACAGCCCTGGCTACTGCCTGTTGCCTTGTACCTGGATAATAGTGCGTGCCTGACCTGAGAGGGCTTTGGGTCTGTGCCCCCAACTAGAACTGGATTTGCAGCAGCCGCTGCCTTGCTTCACAGTCTGCCCTAGCCTGAGACCTGGGCTTTGTTCCAACACATTCTGCCCCTGAACTTGCCATCCCCTCATCTGAAAACTAAGGGTTGAGGGGGGTTGGTGAAGATGATAAAGGATCTGTAGACTGTAACATGCTGTTTAAAAGAATGGGCTGCTGTTGCTGAGAGCCTGAGCCTCTGGAAGAGAGGGAGAGAAAGGAACCTGGTTAACAGGCTGGGTGTTGGACTTAACAGGCTCTCTTGTTAGTTGAGGTAAACCACTGGTTGGCATCCTTCCTGCACATTGCTTATTGCTGTCAGCGGTGGGCACGTGGTCCTGTTGCTCCTTCCAGACCCACGTATGGACAGGCCTCAGGGAGCTTCTCACCCTTCCCACTGAGTCTTTGATTCTGAGATGTTGGCATTTGTCACTCCTTTCCCACTGGCAAAGGGTGCAGGTTTGCTTTTATCCACTCACTCATTCATACTGCAAATCTCTATTAAGCACTTATTCTAGACATAAGAATAAGATGGGCAGTAGTGGAATAAGATTGACAACTATTAAAGGGCTTACCTTTCCCCAGGAAGAAATGACTGTACATCCTGCCATGCCCCGCTGCACTTCTCTAGCTGTTCTTTGGCTGGGGGGTTAGATGGATAGATGGGACAGTGGGGGTGTTGCTGAAGCTCTCCATCAACTGGAATCTCTGCCCCAGGTGGGTCCTGGCCCCAGGCTCAACTGCTTGCCATCACGGCCTCCTTAAGTTATGAGCATTGATGAGGGGACACGCCCACTAGAGCCGTGCCTGGAGGCTCCTCTGTGCACAGTACTAGATTGTTTGCAGATGCACAGCCGGGATGTTTCAGCTTTGTGTACAGGAAGACCCCCCTCATCAATTACACAGCACGTCATAATCCCTCATTCTTCTACTTAATGCTAATATTTAGCACTGGCTTAAGTTTGAAGTGTAGGGACACCTGGAGGGCATGATAGGCATGTCCCTGACCTCATGGAACATTTAGGGAAGACTGGAGGAACATTCAATCCAGGCCTGAGGTGCCAGGGCGCTTTTGAAGGGAAGTGACGCCTAAGTTAAGAAGCATAAGTAGGAATTGGGAAAGTAGACCATAAAAGTATTCTCTAACCTGGAGTGTTCAAGGATATGAGTTCAGTCAGTATGGTTAGAAAGTGGAGTTTGTATATATGAAGGTTGGGGGAGGTGGGGGCAAGAAGACAGGCAGAGCAGTGATGCTTGAAAGGAATGAGACTAGAAAGAGGGTTAATCGGCATTTAGATTATTTAGTGTTTGTACCATGTTCAGGAGGTTTGAACTTATCCTAGAAGCTAGGGAGACCCATGGGAGTTGTCAGTCGGAATGCGTTGAGCTCTTTGGCATTCTAATTGGGTGAGGATGGATTTGAGGGCCCAGACCTTGGGCAGCAGCTGGTGGGTGAGCTGGGAAGCTGCTCAGGAGTATGGGGTGAGAAGAGTAGATAGTAGCTGATTCTTCTCCTGGTGCTTAGGAGTAGAATTGCTTGGGGCTTGAGCTTCATTAGCTGTGAGAGGGGAGGGAGGGAGGAGCATGGGCAGGCTCTTGAGTTGCTGGTCTGGGTGGCTGTAAGGAACAGGAAGTTGGAACAGGTTGGGTGGAGAGAGGCTTGTCCAGGTGGAACATCACAGTGGAGGTGCCCAGGATCTGTTTCTCAGGCTCTGGATTGACAAAAAAAAAAATCAGGGAGGAGGTGGGATCTCTCAAGAGGGCTCTACAGAGAGAGAAGAGGAGAGGGCTTGTCATGCAGCCTGTGGAGTGCACCCAGATGAAGGGAAAGATATAGGAAGAGAGGAGGCAGCAGACAGAAGCAGGGTGGCACCACGCTCCAAAGTGTGGCCACTGGGTTCAGCAACAGAGAGATCATTTTAGAACTTGGTGGGTTATTTTGGGGGGCAGTGGACTGAGGAATGAGTGGGAGGTACAGAGGAGAGGAGGAGGTGAGACCAAATGGGCAGCACCTGGGAGGGGCATGGGGCACTGGGAGGTGCTCCCCGAGGGAAGGGGTGTTAGCGTGGTGGACAGCAGAGCAGCCAGGAGAGCATGGGAGACCAGAGGGTTGAAGCGAGTACAGTATTGAGGACCCTGAAGAGGTAGGAGGAGGTGGGGATCAAGACCAGGAGGAAGGACAGGTGAGGGTTGGAAGACTGAGAATGTTGCCCCTGTGGCTTCTGTTTCCTTGATGAAGGGGGAGGTGTGCTGAATGCCTCAGAATGAGAAAGAGTCACAAAGTTGAGGAGACTGGAGCTGAATGTATGAGGAGAGTGGATTCTAGGCGTTCAAGGGCTGTGGATGATTTGTGGGTCTGGTGTGCCTTCCCTCACCACCGCCTCCTAGTCTGGCTGCTTAGGGCTCCCCACCCCTGAAAAGAAAAGCACTGATTCTGGACCAGAGCTGCTCCTGGGCTGACCCTGCCTAGCAGGGTCACAGCAGGTATTGACTTGAGCGTGGTCCCATCCCCACCCAGGTAGGCAAGCTGCAGAAGGAGCCTGTGTGGGCCTGAAGGCTAGAAACTGGGGGCTGTTGCCGGGCACATAGAGAAGCGGAAGAGGCCATGAGCAATGTGGCTTCCAGAGGAAAGTCCCCTGTAGCAGATGTGCCCAGGAGGGCTGGCTGGGAGCTGAGCCTGGCCGTTCCTCCTCCACATCTGCAGCTCAGCTGCTCCAAGAAGCTTGAGCAGCACATAGCTCTCGGGTATCCATTAGAATAGGCAGCAACTTTCTTCTGCATGGAGAAGTTTTGCTCAAAGAGAATGATTTTATTTTCATTGGACTCTGGGGGGGAATAAATCTAAAAATTAGAACCTTGGCAGAAAACACAAATGGAAATTGGTCCTTTTACTCAGCTTTGTGCCTAATTATTAAGCCATGCTCTGAAAATCCTAAGCAATAATTGAATTTATAGCCAGTGTTATGCATTTGTAGGTGAGAGTAACCTGTGCCCTGTGAGGAACTGGGATTCTGAGGCTGGGAAAATGTGACCAGTCCCTAGAATGTGATGTTTTTCCTCCCATACGTGTCAATGACAAATGTGGATTTTCTGTGTTGGCCCACACCTTGAATTCCCAAAGTGTCCCCTTTGTATGTTGCTGGGAGTAGCAGGCTGCTGTGTCAGCCTCCCCACTGGGCTGAGTCCCAGGTCGTTTCATGTCGTGGCTTCAGGCCTTATGGGCCCAGGATGTGGCACTGAGTGTGGTGGTGGATTTGGGATCAGTGGATCATTGGATGAACTAATGAACATATTAAAAAAAAAATCTCTGGGCCCCTCAAAGAGAACCACAGACTACAGGGTTTGTTTCATGCCGGCTTCCAACCCCTCAGTCTAAGCCGTGTGCTGTCACCAGAATAGTCTTCCCAATGAAACCCTGCCTTCAGAGCTTCTTCCTTTCCTCAGAACCTTCAGTGCCTCCTTGTTTCTTCAGCATCAAGTCGATGGGTCTCAGCCTGGCACACCTCTGGAGCCTCTGGGCCAGCCAGGATGGGTTCCACCCTGCCCTCCAAACACACCTGCTTCCTCTACCTCTGTGTCTTTATCCCCAGGTCCTTGTACCCAGACCACCCTTACTCAGACAGCATGGAATTAAAGGCATAGGCTGTGCGTGAAGAATATCTGCATTCAGAATGTAAAATGGTGCAGCTGCTCTGGAAAACAGTATGGAGGTTCTTCAAAGAATGAAAAACACAACAACCTTATGATCCAGTAATTCCACTTCTGGCAGTTCCATATACCCACAAAAGATTGAAAGCAGAGACATGAAGAGATATTTGTACCCTGGTGTTCAGAGCAGTGTTTTTCACAATAGCCTAAGGGTGAAAGCAACCCAAGTGTCCATGTATGGATGAATGGATATGCAATGGAATACTATTCAGCTTTCAAGAAAGTTCTGAAGATGCCACAATGTGATGAACCTTGAGTACACTATGTTGAGTGAAATAAGCCAGTCACAGAAGGACAAATACTGTGTGATTCCTTTTATATGAGGTTCCTAGAGTAGTCACATTCTTTGAGAAAAAAATGTAGAAAGCTGATTGCCAGGAAGTGGGGAAGAAAAAAATAGAGAGTTATTGTTTGAGTATAGAGTTTCACTTTTGCAAGATGAAAAGAATTCTGGAAACGGGTAGTGGTGCTGGTTTCACAATAGTATGAATGCTACTGAACTGTATACTTTAAACTCGCTAAAATTTTTTGTTATATATATTGTTACCTCGATTTACAAGAATAACTTTTGCAAAAAAAATGGAAGACGATTGAGAAAGGTAAGTCAGAGATGCGCACTATGAAAAGGACTCCACCGCTGGTGCTGGCTTTGAAAATGGAGGAAGGAGACTCTGAGCCCAGGAATGCAGCAGCCTCTGGAGGCTGGGATCCACCCTCGTTTCACATCCAGAGAGAAAGAAATGGAGGACCTCAGTCCTATACCCACTGGAACTCAATTTTGCCAACAACCCGAATGATCAGAAAGGAGATTCTCCTCTAGAGCCTCCAGGAGGGAACCTAGCTTTCTGACATCTTGGGTTTAGTCTGATGAGACCTGTACTTGACTTCTGACCTACAGAACTCTTAGGGTAATTAGTTTGTGTTGTTTTAAGCCAGATAGGGGCAGGGGGAGACTATTTGGGTTGGAATCATGGCTCTATCACTTTCCAGCTGTGTGGTCTTGGTCGTTTCTTAAGCGCTGTGCTTCAGATTCTTTATGGGATAGGGATACCTAAGAGTACTGGGAAATTTAAATGAGTTAATAGAGGTAGTGCTTAGTGCAGTGCCTGGCATCACAGTAAACCAACACATGTTGCTGTTGTTATTGTTGCCACCACAGTCATCAACTCCCTTGGGTTCTGTCAATTGCTTCCATTCTTCATGGTTAACCTATGCCCATCTTGCCCTCTGAAATGAGGGAGTTTACTACATACTGGCATCTTGTCTTCTTTCTTTCTCTCTGTCCCTCTTGGGTATGCAGTTCCTCTCCAGCTTGAACTCCTGAAGCACAGTGTACTCTTTTTCCATCCTCTTTACACTGGATGTGGTGCAGGGCAGTGAGCACTGAGCTCCAAGTACTAACCCAGATCTGCCTTCGACCGGCTATATGGAGGGAAACATGAATCAAGAATGGGGGGAATGGATGAGAAAATTCATGTGATCATGACATGAACAGAGCAGGCACAGGTCAATCAATGTTAGTCCCATCAGATCTGGGTGCAGGTACTCAATGAGTGCTCAGCTATCCCAGCGGAAGCCCCACAGCCTGCTGGAGCTGTGGTGAAGGGGAGAAGGAGGCATCTCCGTGGGGGTTTGCAGCTGCAGCAGAGCTAAGAGTAACCCCTTTGCTCCTCTCCAGTCACAAGACTTCTCATCCTCTCTGAGCTGAGACACTGTGTGAGGGATTGCCACCTCCCCCACCCCCCTGCCCCTAGCAGTTCATTTTAGAGCCTGGGCCAGGCTGCTACACCTTTGGTGCATACTGGCATGTTCCAGGAGTCTTTCTGTTGATCCCTTTCCCCTGCCAGTCTTTGTGCATAGGTCTCTCCCCTCAGGGATAGGAGACGTGTTAATTCGCCATTTATACCCAGGAAGTACTGGGTTAAGAAAAGTCCACAAATAATATTCTCTTTCTCCAACTGGATATCCTATACATGGTACATGCATATCTTTATCTAGCTATATAGTCTTTCCTCACAAAGCAGAATCATACAGTAAATATTATTGCTTAAATATTGATAGCTCAGTATTCCATGACCATATCTTTATGTGATTGAGTATACTTCTACAGCTTTATTATTGCTGAGTAAGATTCCATTGCAAGCCTGTGTGAAAACTTATGTACCAGTCTTCTACCATTGAACACTTAGGCTTTTTCCAGTTTCCCTCTTATAACTCATACCTGAACATCCCTGTACATTCACATTTGCTCTTCTATCTAAATTCCTTTTGACAGATTCCCCCAAATGGATTTGCTGGGTCAAATGATATGCCAATTTTTATAGCTTCTGTTACACAAAATTGAGCTATCACTGGCCATGTCAGTATAGACTCCCACTAGGATATATGAGTGTCCATCTTCATCGATCAATGAATGGCATCAATTTAAATTTGTTCTCGTTTTAAAAATTGGTAGGATAGGGCAGAGTGGAAGGATGTGTGCTCATCTTCTCTTGCAAGAGCACCAAAATTAACTAGCTGTTAAACAATCATTGACAGGAAGACACTGGAACCCACATAAAAAAGATACCCCACATCCAGAGACAAAGAGGAAGCCACAATGAGATGAGAAAGGGCACAAAGATGATAAAATCAAATCCCATACCTTCTGGGTGGGTGATCCACAATCTGGAGAACAATAATACTAAAGAAGTTCTCCCACTGTTGTGAAGGTTCTGAGCCTCATGTCAGGCTTCCCAGGCTGGGGATCTGGCAAAGGGACTGGGAATCCCCAGGGAACTTGACTTTGGAGTCCAGTGGGATTTGATTGCAAGACTTTCACAGGACTAGGGGAAACAGAGACTCCACTCTTGGAGGGCACAAACAAAATCTTCTATGTGCCAAGACCCAGGGGAAAGGATCAGTGGCCCCACAAGAGACTGAGCCAGCCCTACCTGCTAGTGTTGGAGGGTCTCCTGTGGAGGTGAGGGTTGGCAGTGGCTTGCCATGGGTACAAGGTTACTGGGAGCAGTTGTGCTGGTGGGGCCCCTTGGTGTAAGTCCTCTTGGAGGTTACCAGTAACCCTACCATAGAGCCTGTAGACCCCAGGGCTGGGTCACCTCAGGCCAAACAACTAACAGGGAGGGAACACAGCCCCACCTACTGGCAGATAACTGGATTAAAGTGTTGCTGAGCATGGCCTTGCCCACCAGAGGAAGACCCAGTTTTTCTGACCACCAGTCCTTCCAGCAGAAAGCTTATATAGGCCTCTTAGATAGCCTCTTCCACCAGAGGGCAGACAGAAGAAGCAAGAAGAACTACAATCCAACAGTCACCAGTACAAAACCCACAATCACAGAAAGTTAAACACAATGAAAAGGCAAAGGATTACATCCCCGATGAAGGAACAAAATAAAACCCCAGAAAAACAACTAAATGAAGTGGAGATAGGCAACCTTCCAGAAAAAGAATTTAGAATAGTGATAGTGAAGATGATCCAGGATCTTGGAAAAAGAATGGAGGAGATGCAAGAAATGTTTTCCAAGGACCTAGAAGAACTAAAAAACAAAAAGAGATGAACAACACACTAGAAGGTCTCAACAGCAAAATAACTGAGGCAGAAGAACGGATAAGTGATCTGGAGGACAGAATGGTGGAAACCACTGCTGCAGAAGAGAATATAGAAAAAATAATGATTAAAAATGAAGATAACCTAAAAAAAAAAAAAAAATGAAGATAACCTAAGAGACCTCTGGGACAACATTAAATACACCAACATTCACATTATAAGGGTCCCAGAGGAGAAGAGAAGGAGAAATGACCCGAGAAAATATTTGAATAAATAATAGTTGAAAACTTTCCTAACATGGGAAAGGAAATAGTCAACCAAGTTCAGGAAGCACAGAGTCCCAGGCAGGATAAACCCAAGGAGAAACATACTGAGACACATACTAATCAAAATGATGAAAACTAAAGACAAAGATAAAATATTAAAAGCAACAAGGGAAGAATGACAGATGACATACAAGGGAATTCCCGTAAGGTTATCAGCTGATTTCTCAACAGAAACTCTACAAGCCAGAGGAAATGGCACCATATATTTAGAGTGATGAAAGGAAAGAACCTACAACCAAGAATACTCTACCCAGCAAGATTTCCATTCAGACTTCAGAAATCAAAAGTTTTCCAGATAAGCAAAAGTTAAAAGAATTCAGCACCACCAAACCAGCTTTACAATAAATATTAAAGGAATGTCTCTGCAGTAGGTAGGAAACACAATGGAAGGAAAAGACCTACAAAAATAACCCCAAACAGTTAAGAACCGGTAATAGGATCATACATATCAATAATTACCTTAAATGTAAATGGATTAAATGCACCAACCAAAAGACATAGACTGGCTGGGTGGATGAGAACCTGTGCATATATGTACTTCCACTTACCACATCACTCTACTTACTTAACCTCCCAAATTGTATGTAATTATATTGTTAGATTAATCATGTTTCCATTATGGCTTACAATTGTAATTACCTTTTATTTTTTATCTGGTTATTGACTGTGAAAACTGATAAACATCTTTTATGATTGTGATTGTTGTTGTTCAGTCATTCAGTTGTGTCTGACCCTTTGTGACCCCATGGACTGCAGCACACCAGGCTTCCCTATCCTTCACCATCTCCCGGAATTTGCTCAAACTCATGTCCATCAAGTCAGTGTTGCCATCCAACCATCTCATCCTCTGTCGTCCCCTTCTCCTTTTGCCTTCAATCTTTCCCAGCATCAGGGTCTTTTCCAGTGAGTTGGCTCTTCGCATCAGGTGGCCAAAGTATTGGAGCTTCAGCTTTAGCATCAGTTCTTCCAGTGAATATTCAGGACTGATTTCCTTTAGGATGGACTGGTTTGATTTCCTTTCAGGCCAAAGGACTCTCAAGAGTCTTCTCCAACACCACAGTTCAAAAGCACCAATTCTTCAGTGCTCAGACTTCTTTATGGTTCAACTATTGTGATTTTGAAACTATTGTTCACTTAATAACATTGTATCATAATTAGTCAACAGAAAATAACAGAATTCTATATTACTAAAACTATCATTTAATAGAAAAACTTGCAGTCACTTTTTAAAATCCAGATGCGTAACAATTATCTTGGAATTTTTTGAAAAATACAAATGCCCAGGTATTGCTGTTCTTATCCAAAGCTCCAGATATGTTTCTAATGAACAACCATGTTTTAATTTAAAATCAACTGGACTAAATGATGATCTTTTACTTTTATCTAGTTTGTTTCCCTTTTTTATTTCATATTCAGTCCTCCATTTCATTTAGTTTATGTTTTCCAATTTCTCTGTCTCTTATTATTGTTGTTTCTCAGGCCTTTATCAACCATAGTAGAAACTCTTTTCTATACATATGTGTGTGTATGTGTGTATGTGTGTGTGGTGGGGGGGCGGATAGGACTTCTCTGGTGTCTCAGATGGTGAAGAATCTGCCTGCAATGCAGGAGATCCAGGTTCCATCCCTGGGTTGAAAAGATCCCCTGGAGAAGGAGAAAGTGGGGCTACCCACCCCAGTATTCTTGCCTAGAGAATTCCAGACAGAGGAGCCTGGCAGGCTACATTCCAGGGGGTCGCAAAGAGTCAAACATAACTGAGTGACTAACAGTTTCACTTTTATATATATACATATACATACATATATATATATAGAGAGAGAGAATGTATAATAAAATATATATATTTAAGAAAATTTATGAATTCTTGCCTACCCAAAAAAATTATGATATTTTGATCCCACTTGTTGATTTAATATGAATAGAATGTTAGATTTCTAATTTATATTCACTCTAAACTTGATGTAGTTTCATGTATTTTGGCATCTAGTATTACTGCTAAAAGTCTAGAAAATTTATTATCTTAGTGATTTAAAAAAAATTTGAATGAGGTTTGAAACTTCTAATCTAAGTCTGAGGATATAATGAAATACTATGTTATAAAAAAATCAGGCAATTAACAAGTGACTGCAAGGAGATCCAACTAGTCAATCCTGAAGGAAATCAGTCCTGAATATTCATTGGAAGGACTGATGCTGAAGCTGAAACTCCAATACTTCGGCCACCTGAGGCGAAGAACTGAGTCACTGGAAAAGACCCTGATGCTGGGAAAGATTGAAGGTGGGAGGAGAAGGGGACAACAAAGGATAGGATGGTTGGATGGCATCACCGACTCAGTGGACATGAGTTTGAGTAAGCTCCGGAAGTTGGTGATGGACAGGGAAGCCTGGCATGCTGCAGTCCACAGGGTCACAAAGAGTTGGACACGACTGAGTGACTGAACTGACCTGACAGTATTAATTAAAGTACAGATTTTGTTCGAATTGCACAAAATTTTATGCTAGTGTCCATTACTTGTTTTTATATCTTATTCAAGACTCCATATTGTATTTAATTGCATTGAGCAGCTTCAGCTGCATGCAACAAATTCTGGGAAATTGTCTTTTCATTTTTTTCTATTACAAATATTTTCTAATTTTCTTCTTAAATAGACCCAGCATTTAAAACTGGACATTTAACTTCCATAAACATGGGATTTTGTTTAAGTATCTCTAATATTAATTTCTAATTTTGATACTAAACTCTCACTTAAATGCTTTCTTCTCTGCAGTCACCCTCTGTGTTTTTCTCAGTCTAACTTTATTGAGACTTTCAGTGGCTAAGTTGAAGATCTCTCTTGTTAAATGTCACATTGCATTTGAAAATATGTGGGTTATTTTCAAATATCTTTTGATATTGCTTTCTAACACAATTCTGCAGTATAGAACAGACTCTGCATATTTTCAATACTTTTTGACCATGAAATTTTTGCATCTTGTTTTATATCCCTGGGTGTATTCCAGTGTCTCCTGGTTTATGGGAACTTGAATAGAACTTGTATCCTACTGTTGTGTGAAAATTGTATAAGTCTTAATTATGTTGAATTGGTTCACAGTGCTTTTCAGGTCTGTTGTATCCTTCTGCTTCTCTATATATTCATTCTATTAATTTTTGAGTTTGCTATTGAAACTCCTAAAAATCTTAATTTATCTACTTAAAAAATAATTGTAATATATAGTGGAATTATGTGTAACCTTGTTCTGTATTTTCCAAGTCTCCTGTAAATATGTTATCATACTTAAATAATTTTAAAAAATAAAAATTAAAAAATTGATAGGATATAGTCAATGTCTGAGATAACATATTTTTTTAAAACATTTTATTTTGTATTGGAATATAGCCAGTTAGCGATGTTGTGCTAGTTTGAGGTGAACGGCAAAGGGACTCAGCCATACATATACATGTATCCATTCTCCCCCAAACTCATCTCCCATCCAGGCTGCCACATAGCATTGAGCAGAGTTCCAGGTGCAATACAATAGGTCTTAGTTAGTTATCCATTAAAATATAGTAGTGTGTACATGTCCATCCCAAACTCCCTAACCCTCCCTTCCCCACATCCTTCCCCTGGCAACCATAAGTTCATTCTACATAAGTCTGTGAGTCTGTTTCTGCTTTTAGTGGTCTGTTTTAGATCTTTCTTGTCTACTGCTGTGTCCCCGGTGCTTAGGAGAGTGTCCAGCACATAGAAGGTCCCAGTGTTTGTTGTTGTTCAGTCACTGAGTCATGTCTGACTCTTTGTGACCCCATGGACTATACAGTCCATGGAATTCTCCAGGCCAGAATACTGGAGTGGGTAGCCTTTCCCTTCTCCAGGGATCTTTCCAACTCAGGGGTCGAACCCAGGTCTCCCACATTGCAGGCAGACTCTTTACCCACTGAGCCACAGGGGAAGCCCAAGAATACTGGAGTGGGTAGCCTATCCCTTCTCCAGCGGATCTTCCCAACCCTGCATTGCAGATGGACTCTTTACCAACTGAGCTATCAGGGAAGCCCTGTGGACATTTAGGTTGCTTCTAAATCTTGGCTATAAACACTGCTTCAGTGAATGTTGGGGTGCACATATCTTTCAGACCATAGTTTTCTCTGGATATATGCCCAAGAGTGGGATTGCAGGGTCATATGGTAGCACTATATTTAGTTTTTTGAGGAACCTCCATATTATTCTCCGTAGTGGCTGCACCAATTTACATTCCCACCATCAGTGCAGGAGGGTTCCCTTCTCTCCACACCCTCTCTAGTATTTATTGTTTGTGGATTTTTTGATGATGGCCATTCTGACTGTTGTGAGGTGATCTCATTGTAGTTTTGATTTTCATTTCTCTAATTGTTAGTGAGATTTCTCCTAGCGGTCTTGATTCCATCTTGTGCTTCATCCAGCCTGGCATTTCGCCTGATGTACTCTGCATATAAGTTAAATAAGCAGAGTGACAATATACAGCCTTGACTTACTCTTTTCCACATTTTGAACCAGTCCATTAGTCCATGTCTGGTTCTGTTGCTTCCTGACCTGCAAATGATCCTATTAGGTTAGGGTTAGGGTAATGATCCTATTACCATTTTCTTATTTGTTTTGGGTTTATTTTTGTAGGTCTTTTCTTTCTCTTATGTTTCCTGCCCAAAGAAGTTCCTTTAGCATTTGTTATAAAGCTGGTTTGGTGGTGCTGAATCTCTTTTAACTTTTGCTTACCTATAAAGCTTTTGATTTCTCATCAAATCTGAACAAGAGTCTTGCTGGGTAGAGTATTCTTGGTTGTAGGTTCTTCCCTTTCATCACTTTAAATATATCATGGCATTCCCTTCTGACATGTAGCTTCTGTTAAGAAATCAGCTGATAACCTTATGGGAGTTTGCTTGTATGTTATTTGTCATTTTTCCCTTGATGCTTTTGATAGTTTGTCTTTGTCTTTAATTTTTGTCCGTTTGATTACTATGCCTCTCAGTGTGTTCCTCCTTAGGTTTATACTGCCTGGAACTCTCTGTGCTTCCTGGACTTGGTTGACTGTTTCCTTTCCCATGCTGAGAAGGTTTCAATTATTATCTCTTCAAATATTTTCTTGAGTACTTTCTCTCTTCTTTTTCTGGGGCCCCATATTGGGAATGTTGATGTGTTTAATGTTATCCCAGAGGTCTCTTAGGTGATTTTCATTTCTTTTCATTCTTTTTCTATATTCTGTTTTGTGGCAGTGATCTCCATCTGTCTCCCAGGTCACTTACCTGTTCTTCTGTCTCAGTTATTCTGTTAGTTATTCCTCCTAGTGTATTGTTCATCTCTGTTTGTTTGTCATTTAGTTCTTCTAGGTCTTTGGGAAACATTTCTTGCATCTTTTCCTTTCTTTTTCCAAGATCATGGATAGTCTTCACTACCATTATTCTGAATTCTTTTTCTGGAAGGTTACCTGTCCCCATTTCATTTAGTTGTTTTTCTGGGGTTTTATCTTGTTCCTTCATCAGGGATATAATCCTTTGCCTTTTCATTGTGGTTAACTTTCTGTGATTGTGGTTTTTGTACTGGTGGCTGCTGGATTGTAGTTCTTGCTTTTTCTGTCTGCCCTCTGGTGGACGAGGCTAAGAGGTTTGTATAAGCTTGCTGCTGGAAGGGACTGGTGGTCAGAAAAACTGGGTCTTTCTCTGGTGGGCAAGGCTGTGCTTAGTAAAATTTTAATCTGATTGTCTTCTAATAGTGGGACTGCGCTCCCTCCCTGTTAGCTGTTTGGCCTGAGGTGACCCAGCCCTGGAGTTTACAGGCTCTATGATAGGGCTAATGACATCCTTCAGTAGGGCTCATGCCAATGGGCACATCCCAGAACTCCCGGGTGTGCCCTAGACCCTACAATGGACCACTGCCTCTCCAGCCCTCTGCAGGGACCTGCCAACACGAGGAGGTAGGTTTGGTTCAGTCTCTTATGAGGTCACTTCTCCTTTCCCCTACGCCCTGATACACACAAGATTTTTTGTCCGCCTTCTAAAAGTGGAGTCTCTGTTTCCTCCTATCCTGTGGCACTCCTGCAGTCAAATCCTGCTGGCCTTCAAAGTCAGATTCCTTGGGAATCCCTAGTCCCCTTTTGCTGGATCCCCAGCCGGCAAGCCTGATGTGGGACTCAGAACCTTTACAAAACTGGGAGAAGTTCTCTGGTATTATTGTTCTCCTATCTGTGGGTCACCCACCCAGGGAGTATGGGATTTGATTTTATCGTGACTGTACCCCCTCCTACCATCCCATTGTGGTTTCTCCTTTGTATTTGGGTGTGGCACATCTTTGGTGAGTTCCAGCATCCTCCCGTTGGTGGTGGTTCAACAGCAAATTGCAGTTTCTGGTCTGTCACAGGAGATGCGCACATGTCTTTCTACTCTGCCATCTTGAACCAATTCACCAGTGATAACATATATTCATCATTGCCCTATCACAGGAACCTTCAAAAATTTTCTCCCCTCATTTAATTTCTCCCTATGAGGAAAGCATGAATATCCCCATTATAGGCTCAGGGAGGAGGCTCAGGAACCTCTCAGGGAGCATGTAGATTGGGGTCACTGTAGATCAGGGGACAATGGGTCACCAGCCTGGATAACTGGGCCCCAGGACTTACTACTACTATCAGCATATGAGGGAAGTGAACTGGGGCTCCCTATGAGTGAAGTGCCAAAGAAAGGGTTGGTACATGGGCTAAAAAAATTTTTTAATCTTTTCATCCTTTAATGAGTACACATTTCACTGGCAGTGTACAAATAGAGTTTTATTTTAGTGGGGATTGAGGGAAGAATGAATGATAACCTCGTTCAAGATGGTAATTTTCAGCCTTGAGATCTTTTGCTCTGTAGCTACTGAGAATTTCTTGATGCTGAGGCTTTGGTTATTAATTCTGATACACATCACTGTCAGATTCCACATAATGGCATTGTGGATGAACCTGCAAAGAAAAGTTGAGCTTTGATCTATTCCTGAGTGAATCCTTCCAAAGTGATCTTGATGTCACTATAAGAAGCTCATTTTTTTATTTAATGAAAAGTTGCCAGAATGAAAAATTTTGGAAAAAAATGAGTACAGGAAATTAAACCCATTCTCACCATCTTAAAATACCATTTCTAATTTTTTGTTCCTTCCTTTTTCATTCTTATTTGCATATATTAGTTATAATCAATAGCATATGTTATTTTCTATTCCAGTTTTCTTACCTAATATTGAATAAACATTTCCCTATGTTTGAAAACAGCCTTCCTAATTATTTTAAATGGCTCAATGGTAGTTCATCAAATGGAGATATACCAGTTATCTAATGTTTGACTTTTATATATCATGTCCCAGTTTTGCTCTCATTTTTTGCTTTCTTACAAATAAACTCTTGCTTTTGCTTTATTAAAATAAAGGAGTGGGTTTTCTGAAAACATCATTTTGCTCCATAATATATATTGCCAATATGTTTTCTGTAAAGACTGTGTCATTGTAAACTACAAAGTTTACATTGTAGTGTGTGAGTACCAGTTGTAGCACTATCTCTTCACCATTGAGTATTGTTATTTAAAATAAAAAAAAAGTTTCCTTTTTAATATCTCAGAAAAAATATAGGCTTATTTATGCTCATTTTAAAGATTGATAACTATAGTATATTCTCATTACTAATTGTAGGGACTTGAAAGCTATACTTAGAGCACATTCTTGGTGAAAATGATTATGTATTTAAGTCTCTCCTATGTGTAGGGAACCAAATGATGAACAATAAAGCATGTGGAAGTCATGGTCTTTGCTCTCTAGGAACTTTCCAGGAGCTGTCTACATCCTCAGTTTCTGAAAAGATATTCAGTTCAATAAAAAAGTTCAATAAGAATACATGATACATGGTTTAAACAGTGGCCCAAGAAGAAAACAGGCAAGCTGTCACTAAGCCGATGATAAATCATCTTGCTAATGCTCTAGAGATGGGTCATTTAAGGCATTCAGAGGGTGGTTCAGGTTGTAGTGGTCAAAGAAAACAGTATGCTTGGGATGGAGTGGGACATGGTGGGATTGTGCTGCTCCTTAAATAATGGTTAGTATCCTGTGGCCAGAGTAGAAAGGTCAGAGCATTTCAGCAGTGGTCTGAAGGTGGGAAAGTGCAAGATAAGTAAAGTCAGGGCTGACAGTGGGCTTAAAGGTCACCCAGAGCACCACTTCTCAAGCTTCCTTCAGCCATACTCAGCTGAGGGTCTTGTTAAAATGCAGGTTCTGATTCAGTATGTTACAGGGAAGGGCCAATATTGACTGCATGTTGGGTCTGTTTCTTTGACTTTAACCTTTGGTTTTCTTTGTTTTTCTTATTATAATCATTCATAATGGACCTTCCTCAAAGAACCCTGCCCCTCTGCCTGAATGTTAGATGAAAGTGCCTTTGTTCAGCTCTCAGAGAGACAATCTGACCCTACCTACCTGTGAATGGTTGCTGAAAAGAAGAAATTAGCATATCCCCTCCCCAAGGCTAGCCATTCCAGGAGATATTTGCAAAATTTATGACCTTTTTACTTGACTTCTTCACCTTCTCCTCCTCTCTGTTCTATAAAAGAACCTGGTATCCAAAACTGGAAAGATAGTTATTTTTCAGACACTAGTCTGCCATTTTCTCAGTCAACCAGCTTTCCAAATAAAGTTGTATTCCTTGTCTCAACACCTTGTCTCTCAGATTTATTGGCATGTCATGCAACGAGCAGAGTGACCTTGGACTCAGTAACAAGTAAGTTGAGCATGGTGTCGGATTCTGCATTATTCACAAGCTCCCAGGGACTGCTACAGCCCATCCATTGAGCACCAGTGATCTACACCAATCCTTTTCTTTTAAAGATGGAGAAACTGAGTCCAACTGCAACAAGATTATAAACAATTTGAGCTAGAACTCAGGATTTATTTAGGAAATATTAGGATGTAATGTTGGAACTGATTAAGAAAAATAAAGGTTATTTATAGCATATGTTCTCAATGCCATGTACTTGACAGACTTTTATCTCACTTTCTCCTCATGACACTTTTACATAATAAATAGTTTGGTTTTTATTTTCAAGAAAGAAAACTGAGCTTTTAACAGCCAAAACAGTTTGCCCAAAGTCAAATTAGTATCCTTTCAGATCATTCCAGCACTACATCCATGACCTTTTATTAGCACCTTCACTGCCATCAAAGGTATTAAAGTATTTGCATCAGGCACTGTGACTATTTTACTTTGGCTCCACTTTACCATTTGAAACATTATTTATTTATTTATTTATTTATTTTTATTGCTGTATAGTTGATTTACAATGTTGTATTATTTTCTGGTATAAGCAAAGTGACTCATATATTTTTTTCATATCCTTTTCCATTATGGTTTATTACAGGATATTGAATATAGTTTCCTGTGCTATACAGTAAGGTCTTGTTGTTTATCCATTTTGTATGTAATAGTTTGTATCTGCCAACCCCAAACTCCCAATCTATCCCTCCCCTACCTACTTCCCCCTTGGCAACCACAAGTCTGTTCTCTGTGTCTGTGAGACTGTTCTGTGAAACATTTTAAAGTAACTTTCATTTATGGAAAGATGAAGGAGAGATACTTTTTCCTATTCTTCCTGCTAAGAACAACTAAAAGCCATGGACATTAAATAAGAAGCCAACATAAGATGACTGGTATGGTGGCAAGAAGATGGGACCTCAGGACACAATAAATGATAGTGGAGAACTCCCAATAAAAGCCTACTTCTACTAGCCAGAGGAACAGGAAAGTCGCAGCCTTGCAAGAGAGAAAAGTTTAGATGATAACTGCTGGATTCCAGCCAATTGATGTCAGTGGAGGCTCCCTGAGGAGAAGCCCCACCCAGCCAGAATGGGATCAGTAGAAGCTGAATGGGGAGATGAAACTCCCACTCCCAACCCACAAGTACCAAGGAGACTATCCCCGCTTCAGGTCTCAACAGAGGGCAGGTGAGGAACCTGGAGTCTACTCCCTCCTGGCAGTAATGAAAAGGTATCTCTTCTCCTGCTAGAGTGCTATCAGAGGAGTCAGCTGAAACAGAAGATTTACATATCTAACTCATGTAGAATGTTTTGTAAAGAATCTCATTTACATAGGATCTCATAATTCTATGTAAGATTTACATAGAATCTCATAATATAATACTCAAAATATATGGTTTTCAGTGGGCAATGACTCATCATAACAGTGGAGCAGGAAATGGCTACCTACTCCAGTGTTTTTGCCTGTAGAGTCCTGTGGACGGAGGAGCCTGCTGGGCTGCTGTCCATGGGGTCGCATAGAGTCAGACACGACTGAAGCAACTTAGCATGCATGTATGAATTGGAGAAGGAAATGGCAACCCAGTCCAGTATTCTTGCCTGAAGATTCCCAGGGACAGAGAAGCCTGGTGGGCTGCCATCTATGGGGTTGCACAGAGTCAGACATGACTGAAGCGACTTAGAAAGCAGCAGCAGCATAACAAAAGAAGGAAAATTATAACCTAAATAGAAAAAGCCAATCAATGCTCACAAGTATAAAGATGGCAGAGATGTTAGAATTATCTGCAATGACTACTAAAGCAGCCATCATAAAAATGCTTCAGTGAGCAGTTATGCTTGAAACAAAGGGAAAAAAATAGAGTTTCAAAAAAAAAAAAAAATAGAAGAGATAAAGAAAAACAAAATGGAGATTTTAGAACTGAAGATTCAGAAACCAAAATAAAAAACTCAGTAGATGGTATCAACAGCAGGATGGGGCTAACAGAAGAAAGAATCAGTGAACAGGGAGATAGAGTAATAGAAAGTGCACAACCTAAACATCAGAGAAAACAGAGCAAAACAAAAGTGAACAGAGCTTTAGGGACTTGTGAAATTACCACAAAAGATCTATCATTTGTGTTTTTGGAGTCCCTGAAGGAGAAGGGAAAGAGGGCAAGTTGAAAATTACTCAACAAAATAATGCCTGAAAACTTCCAAATTTGGCAAAAGACATAAATCCACAGTTTCAAGAAACTAAGCAAATCCCAAATAGGATAAACCCATAGAAATCCACACCAAGACACAATTTTCTGAAATCTCATGAAAGAAACAATCTTGAAAGCAATCAGGGAGAAGCAATACCTTACCTAAAGGAAGAATACAATTTGAATGATAGTATATTTCTCATCAGAAACCATGGAGGCTAGAAGCAGGTGGCATAATAATTTCCAAGTGCTGAAATAAAAGCATTGTTTTAACCCAGAACCTGTGAAGGGGAATCAAGATGTTCTCAGATGAAATGAAAACTAAGAGAATTTGTCACCAGCAGACCTACCCTAAATGTATAGCTAAAGGAAATTTTCTTAAAGGAAAGAAAGGAAATATTAAAAGAGGAATCTTGGAACATCAGGAAAGAAGACCAACAGAATGAGTAAAAATATTTTTCTTCTCCTCTTGTATTTTCTAAGTGTGATAGTTGAAACAAAAATACTACACTGTTTGATGTGGTTTTAAATGTATGTAGGGGAAATAATTAAGGTAATTATAAGTGGAGGAGGGTAAAGGAACTTAACAGGATGTAAGGTTTCTAACTATATGTCATCAAACTGCTTAATGATAACTGTAATAAGTTATGTTTGTATGATGTCATACCTAGAACAACCACTAAAAAAAAACTATACAAATTGACATATCAAAACCAGTAGAGATATATCAAAATGGAATTCCAAAAAGGTGTTCACAAGAAGACAGGAAAGTAAAACAGAGTGATTAAAATTAAAAAACTATACAAATTGACATATCAAAACCAGTAGAGATATATCAAAATGGAATTCGAGAATCTGTCCTTCTCCACCTCTTAGCTCTGATTTCTTCACATTCTCCCTTGCCATGTATTGGCCCCTGGCAGTTCCAGGCTTACATTCAATGAGATTGACATTCTGGTGGAAACGGAGAGAGCCTCTTTTCTAATAGTTCCTGGTGAGCTCTAGGGCTGACCCTCATTGGTTGTGCTGGGTCTTGTGCCTATTCTTGAGTCAATCATTGAGACCCTGGAAGGTCAGGCCTGGATCATGTGCTAACCTAGGAGACAGGGGTTGTTGCAACTCCATGTGTTGAGAAAGGAAGCCTGGGTTGTGGTTTCCATAGGAAAGGGGTGGGTGGGATGGGCAAACCAGCTATCATGGACAGCCTTTCTGATCTCCACTATTGTCCAGTAACACTTGTTCTTATACCTCTGGTAGCACTCAATGCATTAGGCAGCTAAAAATTTACATTTCTCTATCTTCTTCCAGACAGTGAACTTTTAAAGCCCTAGACTACAAACAATTAAAACAGAATAGAACAAAAGGAACAGCAAACATTTATTGACTGTTCACTATGTGCGAGGCTCTGTGCTGGGTATTTTAAATCATGTTGACTCATTTTGAACTGTGAGCTAGATACTATTATTATTCCCATTTTACAGATGAGGAGCCTGAGGTTTGGAATATTAAGTGACCCTCTCACTGATGAGAGACAGAGGGTTCAAAATTGAGCCTTTTAAAAAGAATGAAGTCATACATGAACAAGGCTATAATTTGCAACACTGTTTGCAAAGCTGAAGGTGGGGAATCTCCCAAGAAGTCACCCAAAGGGAACTGATTGGACCAACTGTGGTACATCTGCACAGAGGTGTAGTGTAGAGCTGTGAGAGGTAATGAGGAGGGTCTGTGTCACTGTGAAGTTATTGTCAGGATACGTTGCTAGCTGACCAGGAAAAGACAGGATATAGAAGTGTGTATATAGTATGCTGCCTTTCATATAAGCAAAAGGGAGATAAATATGTATATGGGCTTCCCTGGTAGCTCACCTGTTAAAGAATCCTTCTGCAATGCAGGAGACCTTGGTTCGATTCCTGGGTCGGGAAGAGAAGGGATAGGCTATTCATCCCAGTATTCTTGGGTTCCCCTGGTGGCTCAGACGGTAAAGAATCCGCCTGCATTACGGGAGACCTGGGTTCAATCCCTGGTTTGGGAAAATCACCTGGAGGAGGGCATGACAACCCACTGCAGTATTCTTGCCTGATCCCCATGGACAGAGGAGCCTGAGGGGATTACAGTCCATGGGGTCGCAACGAGTTGGACATGACTGAGTGACTAAGCACAGTCCGGCACACACACACACACACACACACACACACACATACACACATACATACACATGTATACACACACACATATATACATGTTTGCTTGTATTTTGAAATAGAAGCAATAGAAGAACAACCCACAGTTTTACAAACCAAGCAAGGTACGATGCTTCATAAGTTGGCTTTGGAGCCATGTAAACATTTTACATAACTGAAAACTAAATGAAACCAAAAGAGAATGAAAACCATCCCTTAACATCAAAAACACATTGAGACAAATGATCCTGATAGCATAACTTCACAGAGAATTGTTTCAAGTGACTTTGAAACACAGTAGTTTGTGTATTACAAGTGGGACAAAGAGACAAAAAGAACCACAAACACACACACAAAACCTGCATTCTATGTCTTGCTGTTGGTAATAAAAATGGTATTGTTTTTTGAAGCTATTATATATACAAATATACGTATTTTAACCTTAAGTAATTATATTAATGTCTTGGGGAACCAAGGCTTTTATTGTAAGAGAAGGGATACAAAAATCTTGGAAATTAAGTAAAGCCTTGTCGTCATAATAAGATTTAGAAACAGCAGTGTGAAGTACTTTCTGTATTCCATAAGTAATTGTGTTAATGTCTTCAGGAGCAACTGCAGCCCCACACAAGGCCTCCTGCCTGAATCAGACCTTCCTTGCAGCTGAGCCTCATTTCTCCCACAGGCCTAGGCATTTATCGTCATTCATGATTGTTTGGGCCAATGTTCACTGGATGGACAGGAGTGAGAATTTCCATGGCTTCTGTGGCTCTAAAGTCTGTTTGGAGGACGTGCCGTGGGGCCCTTGGATTTCCTGATGAAGTCCCCTGAGTATAGGCACCAGCTGCCCCTCTTGTGTGGAGGCTGCAGTGGTGTGGGGCACCCAGGAACCTGTGGCCTCAAAGAGCTGTCAGGAAACCACAGGCTGGAAATCACCCTCACCAAGGACTGGAAACACACCCAGGCTTGAGCCTTGACTGCCAGGACAGGTTTCAGTCCTGAGGAGTGGCAGCGTAATTCAGACCTGGTCAAGCAGTTGTTGCTGTTTTCTTTATCTTTCTTTGTTTATTTACTTGTTCAATCTGATTTCTCAAATCCTTCAGCAGATCTGGCTTCCCAGGTGCTTCACCGGCTCTGGGTGCAGTGCTGGTGGGTATGTCCCATCAGAAGCCTCACTCAGGGTCTGAAGGCCCTGGCAGCCATGGATTTGACAGGCTGGCTTACCTGTGGTTACTCAGCACTGTGGAGACTTAGGATAGGGTCACAGCCTGCCAGGCTTCCTGGCCTCTTGTATTCTTCTCTCAGCAGGTGCCCATGCCCTTGTTGGCAAACTCAGTCTGGCACAGATCCTTCTATGGCTCTCGTTCCAATGATTGGACACCCCATCCCTGAGTCCTGGCCCCACCCTGAGCCCCACTCTGGTTGTAGCATGACGCTCCTGGGCCTCAGTCACTGTTTAGATCATCTGCTGATTACCCTAGTGTTATATGTTGACCTGTGTCCTCCTTTGGGATTAACGTGTTGAAATCTTAATCCTCAGACCCATAAATGGGACCTTATTTAGAAATAGGGCCTTTGTAGGTGATCAAGATGAGGTCAATAGGGTGGGCCCTAATGTATGTATGCCTGTGTCCTTATAGAAGGGGAGAAATTTGGACTCACACACACACAGGGAGAACATCATGTGAAGGTGAAGGCAGAGATCAGGGTGACTCATCTACAAGCCGGGAAGCACCAAAGCTCACTGCAGCTGACCACCAGAAGCTGGGAGGGAAGCCCAGGACAGAGTCAACTCACAGAAGGACCCACCCCTGCTAACAGGGTGATCTTGGATTCCAGCCTCCAGGACTCTGAGAGAAGACACTTTTTGTTGTTTAAGCCACCCAGTCAGTGGTACTTTGTTATGACAGCCCAAGAAAGTGAATAAACTTAGTAAGGAGATCACCAAATGGTGGCCATCACATATTCATGAGGCCTGCTTCTTGTTTTAGAAAGCTTTGAGCCAACACTTATAAATCTGTCAATCTCACATAATATTCAGTTTCCCTTGAAAAATCAGAGCAACTCTGGCCATTCTGATTCCAAAAATCAGAAAAAAATCTGTCAAGTCTAGGCCATTCCTGCTTAGTCACAGCTCACTGGACAGAGTCCCCCTTGGTCGGCCACAGATCCTACAGCCAACTCAATGCGTGTTGGCGCACATGTGTAATATAGACAAGGCGTTTCAGCCCCACCCCCTGGATGCGTTTGCTTCACTCAGCAGGTGACTGGCCTGGCCGCATGAAATATCTTGAGTTTCTGATCTTTGCTCCAGTACCTCCAGGACAGGGACTGCACCTCCTCCTTTTCCCACCCCCGCCCCCAGTCCACTTCTCTGTAGGAGAAATGGCAGCTATCACTGCCACCCACTGAGATTCCAGCCTATCGCCTATGCCCGCACCCCCTAACCCTGTACTTTTTGCTCCATCTGTGAGGCAACCCTTCTCCCTGCATGGACCCCACCCAGTGCTGTCCCCATCCCCCCAGCTCCTGTGTCCCTGCTGCTCCTGGGAGCTGCCCCACCACGGGTAGCCTGTTGGCTTACAGGTCAGCGCTCATGGCCCCACACCACTGTGGGTGGTCATGTGGGCCTACTGTGTCCCAGACCCAACAGTTGGTCCTTTCACCAAAGGGAGATTTGTAAACATTCTTTTAAAACTCAAGAGTAGTAAACTGACCTGTCTGTCCAACTTAGCAATTTCTCTTACACTTTTACTCTTCCTGCTCCAACCCAAAACTATCTGAAGGGAGGGATAGGATGGGAAGTTGTAGAATACATAAATCAAAGAAAGATATGAATCGTTTTATCCTTCCAATGAAAAGATTCTAGGTATCAAGTATATATTCAGCACTCCAGTCAGTATCATCCTGAAATGTCTTTGCTGAGATGAGATGTTTTATTTTTTTATCTTTTCAATTGTGATGTTTGATTGCATGCAAATGACAATGCCTGCATTATAAAGCATAGTTATAAAGCGTAATAATATAATTAACACCTGAGAACCTGTTTCCTACATCAAGAGTCAGAGCACAAAGGAACCCCCTTTGTGCTAGCCCATTCCTGCCCAGCCTACCTCAGGCAGTTGTTATCCTGAATTTTACCATTCCCTGTTCCCTTCTTTTTCTGAACTCCTTATTTTGGAAATAATTTCACATTTCCAGAAAATTTAAGAAAGTAAAAAGAGTACAAAGAACACCATTAGCCTATACCCTTGATTCACCTATCATTAACATTTTACCCTGTTTTCTTTATCATTTGATCTCATTCTCTTTCTCCTTACCTGTCCCCCCTCCCAACACACACACACACACACACACACACACACACACACACACACAGTTTTTGCGGGGAACCATTTGAGACTATCACATTATGTCACTCTGAAATACTTCAGTGTGTATTTGTTTTCCAACAGTAAGAATATTCTATTACTTAAACATTGCAGTTTTATTAACCTCATAGCATTTTTCGCCTCCAGTACTAGATGTACAATAGCTGTGTCTCCTCAGCATTGTTTAAACAGGAAACATTTCCTCAGACTTTCTTTTGTTACTGTGGACCATGTTGCTGGGAACATCCCTGGACATCTGTTGGCACATGTGTGAGAATTTCTTTAGAGTTTACCTGGAAGTGGAGTTGCTAGATCATCAACTGTGGAATGTTCAGCTTTTCAAGAAAATTTCAAGCTGTTTTCCAAAGTGGATGTGGTCACTGATGCTGTACTGTCAATGAGTAAGAGTTCCTGTAGACTTTTAATTTTTTGGTCATGTAGTGTATACAGTGTGTGTGAATTTGTTTTAATTAGCACTTTTCTGATTACTAATGGTGTTGAGCATTTTTTCATATTTTTCGAGCATGTGTGTGCCATTTCCTGTGAAATAGCAACAATACCACCACTTGTTTACAACTTTCAAGGAACAACAAAAAGCCCTGGGCCTTGTATATAAAACAATTCTAAAGAAAATTTAAGAGAGACTATTTTAAGCAAACACATAATTTAATCATAAAGCAGCCTAGTGAAATAGGTGCTATTTTCTATAAAAATAGGTATTTAAAATAGGTATTCTCTTTTCTGGGCTTTCCTGGTGGCTCAGTGGTATAGAATCTGCAATGTGGGAGATACAGGAGACACTGGTTCAATTCCTGGGTCAGGAAGATCCCCTGGAGGAGGGAATGGCAACCCACTCCAGTATTCTTGCCTGAAGCAACCCATGGACAGAGGAGCCTGTCGAGCTACAGTCCATGAGGTCGCAAAGAGTCAGACACGACGGAAGCAACTGAACACGCAAGCATTTTCTTTTCTCTTCATGTATTTTTTTCATTTTCCCGTCAGGTTGTTTGTGTTATAATCCTTGATTCCTTTTTCACTTCTGTTTTAGCTGACTTTCTCTGACACCGCCCGGGCCGGGGAAGGGGAGTAAAGTTGGAAGACAGACACCCCTCTCCTCTGCCTCTCTTGACACTCCAGGGGTCTCCCTCTGACTGCTGGGCTCAGTGGGAGTTCCAGTGCCCAATGTGGGCTCCAGCAATACCGCTGGTGGGGCTCGTCACTGATCTGCTCGGGTGAATGTCCTGGTTCCCCTCTTGGCCTTCTCTGCCTCCACGCCTGCAGCGGTGTCAGTGCGTCCTTACACGGAGCCTTTTGAGGCTTGAATCTAGGCTCCGCACTCAGCCCTCAACGGCAGCGGTAAGCGTAGTCAGTTTTTCCTGTGTGGTTTGGCTGAAGTAGAGAGGAGTTATCTAAAAGTCTTGACAGAATGCCCTTTTCCTAGTCCTTTGGCTGCAGAGAGCAGGTTTCTATTTGAGGCTCTTTTGACCTGTGCCCCTTGCTGGCATCTCCAGTTCCAAGTCTGGGATCTATGAGACAAAAAGAAAACTCACCAGCATGTCGTTCCTTGGGTCTTCCTTCTTCTTTTCACTGTTAGAGACGTCTTGTGTTTTCTCTAGAACTGTTTTATACATAAGGCCCAGGGCTTTTTGTTGTTCTTTCTGGAAGAAATAGTAAAAACCATATCCACTCCATCTTCCTAGAAGTGGAATCCTTATTAACTTGCAAGGGTTCTTTATGTATTCTGAATACTGATTCTTAGTTGAGGAGTTTGACACTCCTTCTTTATTGAAAATATTTTCTCAGATTGTGGGCTTTTTAAAACATTTCTTTATGATGCTATTGGCATCTGTTTTGTCAGATGTCCTTGATTTCAGTGTAATTTCACTTATCAATCTTTTCTTTGTTGTTTTTAGGTTAGTATTTTGTTTCTTGTTTAAGAAATAATACTTATCCCAAATTTAGAAAGATAATCTTTCATAGTGCCTTATAAACTTCTTAATGTTTTTATTTCTCATTTAAACTCTTAATCCACCTGGAATTGGTTTTGGTATATGTATGTTTTGGGGTAAGGACCCAATTTCACGTTTTTAAACAGCCTCATTGAAGTATAAACTGATGTACAATAAAGAACGTATATTTAAAGTGTACATTTGAATACGTTTTGATATATATACATGAACACTGTGAAACCATCTCCACAATGGAGAAAATGAACATATCCATCACTCCAGAAGTTTTTTCCTGCCCCTTTATAATCCTTTCTCTCTCTACCTTCCCATCTTTCCTCTAGCCCTAGGCAATTTCTGACTGGCTTTCTTTTACTCTAAATTAGAATGAATTTGTGAGGTTTTTATATAAATGTAGCCATACAGTCCATACTATTTTTGTTTGGTTCGGTTTCTTTCATTCAGTATAATTATCTTCTTATAAGGTATCAATAGTTCTTTTTTTATTGATGAGTACTATTCTATTGTATGTCTGTAACACACTTTGTTTATCCATCCACTTGTTGATGGACATTCTGAGACTGTTTCAAATCTGCTGTGTACATTTGTATACAAGTCTTTATATGGAATATGCTTTCCTTTCTGTAAGGTGTAAGTATCTTGGAGTAGAACAGCTAGTCATATGAAAGACGTATGATTAACTTTTTAAGAAACTACAAAACTGTTTTCCAAAGTTTTGCATTTCTACCAGCAGTGTGTGAAAGTTCCATTTGCTCCACTCTTTTCTCATTTTAGCCATTCTAACAGTGGTGCAGTGATATCCCACTGTTAGTTTAGTTTGCATTTCCCTAATGACTAATGATACTGAACATCTTTCTATGTACTTTTATATAATTTTCACTTAAATCAATATTTAATGTTATTAAATCTGTTCCAGTGTTGTTTATAGTTCAGAATGTGTTCTGGTTTCTTTTTGTTTTGCTTGAAGTTAATATTTGCTTGGGGTTTGTATTTGCTTCATTTGTGTGTGTGTTTATTCCTAATTCTTCCCACATTGTTACCCGATGGCATTCCCTTTTTGTCTTATTCTTTGAGTCTCATGTCTTTTTATTTTTGCTCTTATTTCCTTGCTTTGGTGGAGCATATCCTCCAGGAGTTTCATCAGGTTAAATAGTGGTATGGTGGTGAGAAGCATAACAATGAACACATCTCGTAACACTGTTCCAATCTGGACTGATTGCCCTTTATGTTTGGTAACTCTCATTATCCCAGATGCTTTGTCTTTAATTTGGAGAGTTACTTATTTTTTTCTATGTTACATTTTCTATTTTCTGTATTTCATGTCTATATCCTTCTTAATTTACCCTCTTATTTTGGTGGAGATTAACCTTCATACAGCAGGATCCTCTATGACCCACCTCCCAGAATATTGGAAATAAAAGCAAAAGTAAACAAATGGGACCTAATTAAACTTAAAAGCTTTTGCACAACAAAGGAAACTATAAGCAAGGTGAAAAGACAGCCCTCAGATTGGGAGAAAATAATAGCAAATGAAGCAACAGACAAAGGATTAATCTCAAAAATATACAAGCAACTCCTGAAGCTCAATTCCAGAAAAATAAATGACCTAATCAAAAAATGGGCCAAAGAACTAAACAGACATTTCTCCAAAGAAGACATACAGATGGCTAACAACACATGAAAAGATGCTCAACATCACTCATTATCAGAGAAATGCAAATCAAAACCACAATGAGGTACCATTACACGCCAGTCAGGATGGCTGCTATCCAAAAGTCTACAAGCAATAAATGCTGGAGAGGGTGTGGAGAAAAGGGAACCCTCTTACACTGTTGGTGGGAATGCAAACTAGTACAGCCACTATGGAGAAACAGTGTGGAGATTTTTCTTAAAAAACTGGAAATAGAACTGCCATATGACCCCCAGCAATCCCACTTCTGGGCATACACACTGAGGAAACCAGATCTGAAAGAGACACGTGCACCCCAATGTTCATCGCAGCACTGTTTATAATAGCCAGGACATGGAAGCAACCTAGATGCCCATCAGCAGATGAATGGATAAGGAGCTGTGGTACATATACACCATGGAATATTACTCAGCCATTAAAAAGAATTCATTTGAATCAGTTCTAATGAGATGGATGAAACTGGAGCCCCTTATACAGAGTGAAGTAAGCCAGAAAGATAAAGAACATTACAGCATACTAACACATATATATGGAATTTAGAAAGATGGTAACGATAACCCTATATGCAAAACAGAAAAAGAGACACAGAAATACAGAACAGACTTTTGAACTCTGTGGGAGAAGGCGGAGGGTGGATGTTTTGAGACAACAGCATCGAAACATGTATATTATCTAGGGTGAAACAGATTGCCAGCCCCAGGTTGGATGCATGAGACAAGTGCTCAGGCCTGGTGCACTGGGAAGACCCAGAGGAATCGGGTGGAGAGGGAGGTGGGAGGGGGGATCGGGATGGGGAATACATGTAAATCCATGGCTGATTCATGTCAATGTATGACAGAAACCACTACAATATTGTAATTAGCCTCCAACTAATAAAAATAAATGGGAAAAAAAAGTAAAAATGTTTGACATCTCTTATGTCTGCAAATATTATTTTATTTTGACATTTCATGGGTAATTTGACTGGATATAGAATTCTAGACTAGAAAGCATATGCCTTCAGAATTTTGAATGAATCACTTCATACCTTCTTGCTTTCAGTGTTGTTGAGAAATTTAAACTTGCGTGGTTTTCTCTCTTTCCTCAGTGTTCTAAAAGGGCTTATTATGCTGGGTACTTAGTGGATTGGAAATTTGTGTTTTTTGGTTCTGGGATTTTATTTTATTTTATTTTAGAGGATGACTTCCTCTTCCCCTTGTTTCTCTCTCTCTCTTTTTTCTTGAACTCTTATTATTTGGATGTTAGACTGCCTTCTAAGTTGCTTATCTTTACTATTCTACTTTCAATATCTTTTTATTTTTGCTTTATTTTCAAGGATGTTAACTCTATCTTTCAACACTTTTAATGAGTTTTTTTTTACTGTCAATTTAGATGTCTTAAAATTTTTTTTACTGGAATATAATTGCTTTCCAATATTGTTAGTTTCTGCTGTAGTGTTGTAAATCAGCCATGTGTATACATGCATGCCCCTTTTGAGCCTCCCTCCTTCCCCCCATTCCTCCCATCCAGGTCTCAGGGAGCACTCAGCCGATCTCCCTGTGCTGTGATATGCAGCAGCTTTTCATCATCTGTCTGACACGTGGGAGTGTGTATATGTGTCAGTGCTGCTCTCAGTTTGTCCCCCCGCCCTCTCCTGCTGTGTCCACGGGTCCCTTCTCTACATCCACACCTCTATTCCCGCCCTGCAAATAGGCTTATCAGTACCACTTTTCTAGATTCCACATATATGCAATAACATAGGGTATTTGTTTTTCTTTTTCTGACTTATTTCACTCTGTATGACAGGCTCTAGGTTCATCCACATCAACTGACTCAATTTCATCCCTTTTTATGGCTGAATAATATTCCATGGTACCGTATCTTCTTTATCCACTCATCTGTTGATGACATCTAGGCATCTTCTATGTCCCAGCTATTGTAAACAGTGCTGCTATGAACATTGGGATACATGTGCCTTTTTGAGGTGTGATTTTCTCAGGGTATATGCACAGTAGTGGGATTGCTGGGTCATATGGTAGTTTTATTCCTAGTTTTTAAAGGAATCTCCATACTCTTCTCCATAGTGACTCTACCAATTGACATTCCCACCAACAGTGTAAGAAGGTTCCCTTTTCTCCACACCTTCTCCAGCATTTACTGTAGATTTTTTTTATAATGGCCATTCTGGCCAGTGTGAAGTGATACCTCACTGTAGTTTTGATTTGCATGTCTCTGATAATTAGTGATGTTGAGCATCTTTTCATGTGCCTCTTAGCCCTGTGTATATCTTTTTTGGAGAGATGTCTATCTAGATCTTCTGCCCATTTTTTGATTGGATTATTTGGTTTTTTGAGATTGAGCTCCATAAGCTGCTTGTATATTTTGGAGATTAATCAAAGAGTGTTTTCCTCTAAGAGTTTTACATCCTCTTACATTTAGGTCTTTAATCCATTTTGAGTTTATTTTTGTGTATGGTGTTAGGTAGTGCCCTAATTCATTTGTTTTAATTCTACTTATGCTTTTAATTTTAAAAAGCTCTTTTTATTATAAACATTTTAATTTTCAAATAGATTTTAGCTTACAGAAAAATTGCAAAGATAGTATAGAGAGTTCCCATATACCCCACACATAGTTTACCCTATTTTAACATCTTACATTACAAGGGTACATTTGTTCACTTAATGAACCAATACTGATACATTATTAATTAAATTCCAAACTTTATTTACATTTCCTTAGTTTTTACCTAATGGCCTTTTTCTGTTACAGGATCCCATGCAGGATACCATATTACAGGGGTCTACAACCCCTGAACCAAGGACCGGTACCTATTAGGAACCGGCCACACAGCAGGAGGTGAGCGGGAGGTTACTGAGCAAAGTTTCATCTGTATTTACAGCCACTCCCCATCACTCACATTACATCTGAGCTCTACCTCCTGTCAGGTCAGCGGCAGGATTAGATTCTCTTAGGACTGGGAACTCTGCTATGAACTGCACATGTGAGGGATCTAGGTTGCATGCTCCTAATGAGAATTTAATGCCTGGTCACCTAAGGTAGAGCTAAGGAGATGATGCTTGCACTAGGGAGTGACTACAAATACAGATTATCATTAACAGAGAGGTTTGATTGCACAGAGACCATTATAAATCAGTCACTTGCAGACTCATATCAAAACCTGGTCAGTGAGTGGCAACCTGGTCAGTGAGTGGCAAGTGGAAATTAAGCTGCATCCAGTGGCAGGCTTTGTAGTGGCAAGTGAGTCGATGTACTTCAATTGTACAGGCATCTGGTATAGGTGCATCAGGTGTCAGAATCTGACACTTATTTTGGTCCATGCAAGTTCCACCCATTATTTTATTGACCTCTTCTATCTGTGCCTCTGTCCCGCACCACACACTTGTCTCAGTCACAGTAAGTTAACCTGTGGTAAGCCCACAGGTTAACCCTAGACAAAATGAGTAAGAAATAAATGTCCCTGGGGAGCTTCTTTGGAAAGGGGGTAAGACCCAGTGAGACAGCAGAAGACTCCCCAAGACTGCCAACAAAAAGAAAGCTGCAATGAAAAGAAAATACTGACTCCTGCTTAAACTATGGCTTCACTGCAACAGGTGATTCACATTCTTCTTCATGCCAGTTTTGTATATTATGTGGCAACCAGCTATCCAATGAAGCAATGAAACCTTCAAATTGCTTCGCCACATGGAGACTAAGCACCCTGCATTAAAAGACAAGCCTTTAGAGTTTTTTTTTTTAAAAAAAAAAAAAACCATGAAGAACAGAGCAGTTATTGAAGACCACTACTTCATCAAATATGTATGCACTGAGAGCATTGTTCTTAATGGCTAACCACATTGCTAATGCTAAAAAGCCCTTTCCTATTGGTGAAGAGTTGATCCTGTCTGCTACTTAGAATTTGTCGTGAACTTTTAGGAGAGACTGCAGTTTAAAAGGTGGCACGTATTCCTCTTTGGGCTAGCACCATAACTAGATAAATTGTTGAAATAGCAGAGGATATTGAGGCACGGTTAGGATTAATGAGCCACCACGGTACACAATCCAGGTTGACAAGTCTACCAGTGTTGACAGCAAAGCAACAGTGCTTGTTTTTGTGTGATCTATTTTTCAAGAAGATGTGCATGAGGATGCGTTATGTGCACTTTTATTGCCAACCAGCACTACAGTTGCAGAACTGTTCAAGTCATTGAATGATTACATATCAGGAAAACTGGGCTGGTCATTTTGTGTTGTATTTACATGGACAAAGCAGCTACCATGACTGGACTAATGAGGTCAAAGACATTGCTTCTCTGTTAATATATGATATTTGTTTTTCTCTTCCTGACAAATTGAGAAAGTAGCATTGACATATATATACTATCATATGTAAAATAGATAACTAATGGGAAGCAGGTATATAACACAGGGGGCCCAGCCTGGCACTCTATGATAACCTGGATGCATGGAATGGGGCGGGGGTGGGGGGTGGGGAGG
The DNA here is from genome assembly GCF_019320065.1 of Cervus canadensis. Taxonomy (NCBI): domain Eukaryota; kingdom Metazoa; phylum Chordata; class Mammalia; order Artiodactyla; family Cervidae; genus Cervus; species Cervus canadensis. The sequence continues at coordinate 68,453,447 of NC_057389.1, forward strand.
GAGGCTCAGGAAGGAGGGCATATATATGTATAATTGTGACTGATTGAGGTATGAGAGAGACCACCACAACATTGTAAAGCAATTATCCTCCAATTAAAAAATAGAGATCACTTCTGTATGTTAGTCTACACATTATGTCATCCATAAATGTTGGCTAATAAAAAAAAAAATGCCACCTGAACTTAACAACGTTTTGCAGGATGTAATTAAAATTAGCAACTACATTAGTGTACATGCCCTTAACTCACATCTGTTCTCTCAGCTCTGTGAGAAGATGGATGCAGAGCACACATGTCTCCTCTTATACACAGAAGTAAGATGGCCTTCTAAAGTAGATCACTAACCAGAGTTTGAGTTATGAGAGCCACTCCAGAGATTTCTTCTAGAAAAAGTCACCACTAGCAGCACATTTCAGTGACACAGAGTGCATCACAGAACTTGCTTACTTGTGTGACATATTCAACCCCCTCAGTAAACTCAGGGTGTCATTTCAGAGAATGACAGCTATGTACAAGTCAGCAAATAAACTGGCTGCATTCAAAGGCAAACTGGAGTAATGGGGGCTATGAACGAACTTTGGGATTTTTGACATGTTTCAAGCATTAGCAGAGATTTTGAAAGACACTGAGTCATGGCATTCTTTTCCTAGCTGGTGCATGATCACCTATCTAAGCTTTCAAAAGAGTTTGAGCATTACTTGCCAACCACAAAAGACACCCCAACTGGAAAGGAATAGATCGGCAACCCATCTGTGAAGAAGCCAGGTGAATTGACTTTGTCCATGCTGGAAGAGGTCCAACTGCTTGAGATTGCAAATGACAGTGGCCTTAAAAGTGTGTCTGACACGACTTCAAATCTCCATACGTTCTGGAGTACAGTCAAGGTGGAATATCCTGAGATTGCCACAAAAGCACTGAAAAGCCGGCTTCCATTTCCAAAATACTGTCTTTGTGAAGCAGTGACAGTGACCAAAATGAGATTATGAGATTACGGAATAGACTGGACATAAACAGCACACTTTGGCTGTCACTGTCTTCCCATCACCCCCAAATGGGACAGTCTAGTTGGAGGAAAACAAGCTCAGGGCTCCCACTGATTCTGCATTATGGTTAGTTGTATAATTACTTCATTATATATCACAATGTAATGATAATAGAAATAAGGTGCACAGTAAACGTAATGTGCTTGAATCATCCTGAAACCATCCTCCCCAACCGGTCCATGGGAAAACTGTCTTCCATGAAACTGGTCTCTGGTGCCAAAAAGGTTGGGGACAGCTGCTGTGTTATATTCAGCTGTCATGTCACCTCAGGCTCCTCTTGTCTGTGACAGTTTCTTAGACCTTCCTCATTTTTGATGACTTTGAAAGTTTTGAAGAGTAATGGTCATGTATTTTATAGAATGTCCCTCAACTTGGATTTGTTTGTTTTCCTAATGGTTGGACTTGGGTTATGGATTTTTAGAAGGGAGACCACAGAGGTAAAGTTCCATTCTCATCACATTATATCAAGGGTACATGCTATTGATATAACTTCTTTTTGTTAATCTTGATTATTTGTTTGAGGCAATGTGTCTGGCTTACCCACTGCAACGTTATTCTTTTTTCCCCTTTCCATAGAAAGAGCTCTCTTTATTCCCTAATTTTAAAAATAGCATCTTGTCCCTGTTTTGTGGACATTTTTCTTATCTCTCTGAGAGTGTTGATGTTTGTTTTGAAGTGTTTTGTTGTTGTTTTGTTAGTATTTGTCAAATATATCTTTTCCCAGTTTTTTGCTTTTAATGTTTCCATGTCCTTATGTTTTAGGCAATATATGTTTTCTCAGTTTTTTGCTTTTAATATTTCCATGTCCTTATGTTTTCAGCATGTCTCTTATAAACAGAGCATATTAATTAGTTGGATTTTTTTATTATTCAACTATCCATCTGTTTCTTTTAACTAATGAGTTTTGTCTACTTATTTACATGGTGATTTTTTATATAATTGGACTTGTTTCTTTGATCTTCTTAAAAGTTTTCTAATTGTTTCCCTTTTTCTAGACTTTTTTTTTCCTTTTTCTAGATTTTTTTATTTCTCACGTTTTGTTTCATTATTTGTTTTGTTGTCTATATTCTCTTTTTTTATATGTTTCCTTTCTATCAGTCTATAACATGCACACTCTACTACTGTGCTTCTCATTTTTTTTTATCAAAGTAAACTTAATAAGTAGTAAGATTCACAAATTTTAAGTATATGGCTTGATATTTTTACTGAATACACAATTTTAGACCATCATTTTTTTTTTTAACACTTTGAAGATATTTCATTGGCTGGCTTCCAATGTTTGTGTTGAAAAATTTTTCTACTGTCACTCTATTAGTCATTCTTTTAAAGGTGAATTGCCTTTGCTATGCGGATACTTTTGAGATCTTCTCTTTGTCTTTGGTCTTGTGTAGTTTCAACGTACCTAGGTGTGGTTTTCTTTTTATTTGTCTTTACTTGGAATGTGTTTTATATCGTAGTGTTGTGGATTTTTTTTTTTCTATTTGACCCTAGGAAATTCATAGACATTATCTTTTAAAAATATTTTCTCTTCTCCATTTTTTCTGTTCTTTCTTTTGAGGATTCATTCTGTTCTCCACATCTCTTAATTTCTCATTTGTACTCAAAGCCTGTCTTACTCTGTTGCATTCTTGGTGGTGTATTTTGTATGTATTCCAGTTTATTAATTGTCTCTTCAAAAGTATCTTTAACATATCTATTGAATTTTTTTATTACAACCATTATATTTTCATGTATAGAAGCTACACTCCCCCTACAATTTCTGTTAATTCCTCATAGTCTTGATGCCAAAAGCTCAGCTTCTCTGTACACTGATGCTGAACTAAATCTCGGAAACAGAGTTTTGAGGAAAGTAGAAAAGGGTAGCTTTATTACTTTGCCAGGCAGAGGGGGACACAGAGGGCTCCTGCCTTGAAAAACTATATGTCCCCCAACCCAGGAGGATTTGATAAGGAGTTTTATAACAATACTTCCCAAAGGTGAGATTACTGGCAAGATTAGGGTGTGTACAGAGTCTCAGGATCTCCTAATCCTTTTTTTTTTTCTTTTTAATATTTATTATTATTTTTATTTATTTTTTTGCCTATGCCAGGTCTCAGTTGCGGGACACAGGATCTTCAGTCTTTGTTGCAGCATGCTGGATCTTTAGTTGCAGCATGTGGATCCTAGTTCCCTGACTAGGGATTAAACCCAGGCCCCCTGCTTTGGGAGCATGGTGCCTTAGCCAGTGGACTACCAGGGAAGACCCAGGGTCCCCTGATCTTGATGAGCTTCTCTAGTCTTTTTAATCTTGCTTCAAGTGGTTTCTTAACTGCTTCTCTCTTAATTAGCAACTGTTTGAATCTACCCTTTGAACTCAGGGAAGGTCGCGGAGGCTGGAGTATTGCCTACAAGAAAATGGGGGATATAAAAATAGGCCTCCATACCCAGGAACCTCACAGGGCCCCACTTGGTTTCACTGTTTTCCCCCTTTGCCTGGCAAAGTAATGAAGCTATCCTTTTCTACTTCACTCAAAACTCTGTCTCTGAGATTCTGAAACTGTGCAACTCAGATTGGGACTTAAGCCAATGTTTAAATTGATATGACACACATGGTCTCAGGACTTAATGAAGCTCAGGTTCTTGATGGTCTCATTGCAGAAAGAATTCAGTGAGAGACAAAGTGATAGGTAAGAAGTGGATTTATTTAGAGAAGACCACACTCCACAGGCAGAGTGTGGGCCATCCCAGAAGGTGAGAGGAACTGAAATATGGTGTGGTTAGTTTTTATGGTCTGGGTAATTTCATAGGCTCCCTTCGTGGATCATAGCAATGTTGTGGTGAAGGTGCTTGAGTAATTCAATCAAGCTGTTAAAATAAGCCATGCCATGCCGGGCCACCCAAGACAGACAGGATCACGGTGAAGAGTGGTGATGAAACGTGGTCCACTGAAAGAGGAAATGGCGAACCACTGGAGAACCCCATGAACAGTAAGAAAAGACAAAAAATACAACACTGGAAAATGAGCATCCCAGGTCAGAAGGCATCCAATATGCTACTGGGAAAGAGCTGAGGGCAATTACTTATAGCTCCAAGCAGCTGGGCCAAAGCGAAAATGATGCTCAGTTGCGGATGTGTCAGATGGTGAAAGTTAAGTTTGATGCTATAGAACAGTATTGCATAGGAACCTGGAATGTTGGGTCCATGAATCAAGGTAAATTGGACGTAATCAAGCAGGAGATGGCAAAATTGAACAATGATATTTTAGGAATCAGTGAGCTAAAATGGACAGAAATGGGTGAATTTAATTCAGATGACCACTATATCTACTACTGTGGGCAAGAATTCCTTAGAAAAAATGGAGCAGCCCTCATAGTTAACAGAAGAGTCTAAAATGCAATATTAGATGCAACCTCAAAAATGACAGAATGATCTCAATTTGTTTCCAAGGCAAACCACCATTCAACATCACAGTAATCCAAGTCTATGCCCTAACCACTGATGCCACAGAAGCCAAAGTTGACTGGTTCTATGAAGACCTACAAGACCTGCTAGAATTAACACCAAAAAAGATGTCCTTTTCATCATAGGAGATTGAAATGCAGAAGTAGGAAGTCAGGTGATACCTGGGGATAAAAGGCAAGTTTGGCCTTGGAGTACAAAATGAAGCAGGGCAAAGGCTAAACAAGTTGTGTCAAAGGAAAATGCTGGTCAAATCAAACACCCTTTTCTAACAACACAAGCATGGACATCACCAGATGGTCAATACCGAAATCAGATTGATAATATTCTTTGCAGTCAAAGATGGAGAAGCTCTATTCAGTCAGCAAAAAACAAGACCTAGAGCTGACTGTGGCTCAGATCATGAGCTCCTTATTGAAAAATTAAAGTTTAAATTGAAGAAAGTAGGGAAAACCACTAGACCATTCAGGTATGACCTAAATCAAATCCTATATGATTATACAGTGGAGGTGATAAATAGATTCAAGGGATTAGATCAGATAGACAGAGTGCCTGAAGAACTATGGATGGAGGTTTGTAACATTGTACAGAAGGCAGTGAGCAAAACCATCCCAAAGAAAAAGAAATGCAAAAAGACAAAGTGATTGTCTAAGGAGGCTTTACAAATAGCTGAGAAAAGAGGAGATGCAAAAGGCAAAGGAGAAAGGGAAATATATACCCAACTGAGTGCAGAGTTTCAGAGAATAGCAAGGAGAGATAAGATAACTTTCTTAAATTAACAATGTAAAGAAATAGAGGAAATCAATAGAATGGGAAAGACTAGAGTTCTCTTCAAGAAAACTGAAGATATCAAGGGAACATTTCATTTAAATTTGGGCATAATAAAGGACAGAAACGGTATGGACCTAACAGAAGCAGAAGATGTTAAGAAGCGGTGGCAAGAATACACAGAAGAGCTATACAAAAAGTGTTTGAATAACTAAGATAACCACAATAGTGTGGTCACTCACCTAGAGCCAGAATCCTGGAGTGTGAAGTCAAGTGGACCTTAGGAAGCATTACTATGATCAAAGCTGGTGGAAGTGATGAAATTCCAGCCAAGCCATTTAAAATCCTAAAAGATGATGCTGTGAAAGTGCTGCACTCAATATGTCAGCAAATTTGGAAAACTTGGCAGTGGCCATAGGACTGGAAAAAGTCATTTTTCATTCTAATCCCAAACAAGGGCAAAGACAAAGAATGTCCAAACTACTGTACAGTTGCACCCATCTCATATGCTAGCAAGGTAATGCTCAAAATCCTCAAGCTAGGCTTCAGCAATATGTGAATCAAGAACTTCCAGATGTACAAGCTGGAACCAGAGGTCAAATTACCAACATCTGTTGGATCATAGAAAAAGTCAAGAGAATTCCAGAAAAACATCTACTTCTGCTTCATTGACTATGCTAAAGCCTTTGACTGTGTGGATCCCAACAAACTATGGAAAATTCTTAAAAAGATAGGAATACCAGACCATCTTACCTGCCTCCTGAGAAACCTGTATGCAGGTCAAGAAGCAACAGTTAGAACCGGACATGGAACAATGGACTGGTTCAAAATTGGGAAACAAGTACGACAAGGCTGTATATTGTCACCCTGCTGATTTAACTTATATGCAGAGTACATCATGTGAAATGCCCGGCTGGATGAATCATAGCTGAAATCAAGCTGCCCAGAGATATAGCAACAACCTCACATATGCAGATGATACCACTCTAATGACAGAAAGTGGAGAGTAGCTAAGGAGCCTCATGGTGAGGATGAAAGAAGAGAGTGAAAAAACTGGCTTAAAGCTCAACATTCAAAAAACAAAGATCATGGCATCTGGTCCCATCACTTCATGGCTCATAGATGGGGAAAGAATGGGAACAGTGACAGACTTTGTTTTCTTAAAGGGTTCCAAAATCACTGCAGACAGTGACTGCAGCCATGAAATTAAAAGATGCTTGCTCCTTGGAAGGAAAGCTATGACAAACCTAGACAGCATATTAAAAAATAGAGACATCACTTTGCCATATAATCAAAGCCATGATTTTTCCAGTAGTCATGTACAGATTAAGAGTTGGACCATAAAGAAGACTGAGCACTGAAGAATTGATGCTTTTGAGCTGTGGTGCTAAGGAGACTCTTGAGAGTCCCTTGGACTGCAAGGAAATCAAACCAATCGATCCTGAAGGAAATCAATGCTGAATATTCATTGGAAAGACTGTCGCTGAAGCTGAAGCCCAATACTTTGGCCACCTGATATGAAGAGCCAACTCAATGGGCATTAGCTGGAGCAAACTCCAGGAGATAGTGAAGTACAGGGAAGCCTGGCATGCTGCAGTCCATGGGGTTGTAAAGAGTCGGACATGACTTAGCAACTGAACAATGAACAGTAGCAACCAATATGATATTGTTGGAATTTTAGGAATCCATTTTTATATAGTTCAAAACTTTTTTGAAGGTCCAATTACCAGAGGCCTATGGTAAATTCTGTATCACCTGCCAAAGTCCTCTTCACCCATTTCATTTATTTACACATGTCTGTTGGATGTTCATTTGAGCCAACTCATTGGAAAAGACCCTGATGCTGGGAAAGATTGAGGGCAGGAGGAGAAGAGGGCGATGGAGGATGAGATAATTGGATGACATCATCAAAACAATGGACATGAGTTTGAGCAAAGGCAATAGCAAAGGACAGGGAAGGCTGGCTTGCTGCAGTCCATTGGGTCACAGAATGTCAGACACCACTGAGTGACTGAACAACAATTGGTTGCTCACTGTTCTTACTTTGCTAAGGGCTGTGGATCCATGGGGTCAATGTTTGACATCTTAAAGATACCCCATTTATTACAGACTCTTTACAAATACATTCTGTCACCCATTGAAAAGAAATAAAGCATCACTTCTGGCCCCCTGATGCTTGGACTTTGAGAAGCTAGACATATAAGCAGCCATAATGTCACATGGTCATTATTAGTAGTCTCCTGCAAAAGGTCCATGGGATGGGAGGCAAGAAGCTTTGCCTACGTTAGGAAGGACTTCACAGAGAGGAATCCGGAGCTGACCTGGAGTGAGAACTGGTCCTTGTTCCTTTGATAAAGTCCTCTTCTTTTGTTTGGTGTTTTTGCTTTGCTTTAACATAGTTTTCATTATATTAAACAGAATGAAAACAAGCTCCCTTTGAAAATCTCTTACCTAGCACAGGATTGTGCCAGGATATAAAGTGTTCTGTAATACAAGGAAGCAAGTGGGCATTGCTGAGTCTGTAATCTTTTTCCTTTTGTGTGCATACTGACTGCAGTATAAAAGTTTCCTTTTAAAGGCAAGCCCCATTGCTCAGTGCTGCTTACCACTTTGTGGAGTAGATGGTCAAGTTGGAATTGAAACCCACAAACAAATCAAACTGAACCTAATATTGGAAAGAGAGACCCAAACCAAAACAAAATCAGAGGAAAATAAAACAAGCAAGGGAGGGATCTGTATGCATAGAGATAAAAGCTAAACTTTTCTGAATATGCCTTGTGGTTTTTAGATTTGACTTTGGAAACATTTAAATATTTAAACATATAAAAAGCTAAATGATTTTTGAAAACCAGACCTCATACTTCTTATTTTTTCACATGTGTCTTCCCACTTTAAGTGGTAGTCAATCAAGCTACCAGAGGGGGAGATATGAACAGAGAGAATCTACAAGTTCCTTGTCTTGAGATAGTTTATTCCTGTGCAGCCCCTTGTTCCTTGGAGCTGAATTTCAGTTGCATCTCACTGGGGATGCTGTCCAAGCACATGGTCCCACCCTTTGGAGAGTCTTTTTATTAAAAAAAAACAATTTTTGTTTCATGGGACAGTTAATACCTTTGCTAATAAATTCCTATAAAATTATCTCCCTAATAATACATTTTGAAGGAGAATTATGTTAAATAACATGTAAATGAGTAACTCTAAGTGTCTTGATAGCTCAGAATTGATACTTTACAAGCCTTACCAATGTGCCAAAATGGTTATTAGTGACCTGTTTATTGGCCCTATTCACTTTTTTGTGTGTATGGTAGAATGTACATAACACACAAGAGACCTAAGAGATGTGGATTCAACCCCTAGGTCAGGAACATCCTCTGGAGGAGGACATGGCAACTCACTCCAATGTTCTTGCCTGGAGAATCTCATGGATACAGGAGCTTGGTGGGCTACAGTCCATAGGGTTGTGCAGAGTCGGTCACAACTGATGCGACTCAGCATGCATGCACACATGTACATAACATAAAATTTACCTTTTTAACCATTTTTAAGTGTACAGTTCAGTGGCATCAAGTACATGTACATTGTGCAACTATCCCCACTATCCATGTCTAGAACTTTCTCATGTTCCCCAACTGAAACTCTGAATCCACTAAATAATAGCTTCCTCATTCTCTCCCAGGCCCTGACAACCACTATCCTACTTTCTGTGTCTTTGAATTTGACTACTCTATGTACTTCATGTAAGTGGAATCATACAGTATCTGGGTTATTTTGTAAGCACATTAGCATAGTGTCTTCAAGGTTCAATCATATTGTAGATGTATCAGAATTTCGTTCCTTTTTATGGCGATATAATATCCCATTCTATGTACTATAAATTGAATGTTTGTGTCCTCCTAAAATTCTTATGTTGAAATTCTAATCCCCAAGGTGATGGTATTGGAAGTGGAGCTTTTGGGAGGTGATTGGGTCATGAGGGCAGAGCCCTCATGAATGGGATTAGTGCTCTCTCTTGCCTCTTCTACCATATGAGGATATAAGAAGTCAGCAGTCTACAACACAAGGAGGACTCTCACCAGAACCTGATCGTGTAAGCACCTTGATCTGGAACTCTGAGCAGTAAATTTCTGCTAATTATAAGCCACTCAGAATGAACTAAGTGATGTTCATATAGCATCCTAAATGGACTAAAACAACATGTATATACAACATTTTATTTATCCATTCATATTTTGAGATTGTTTCCACCTTTTGACTATTGTGAATAATGCTGCCACGAACATTGGTGTAAATGTGTCTGTCTTGAGTCCCTGTTTCCTTTGCTATATAGCTAAGAATGGAATTTCTGGGTCATGTGGTAATTCTACATTTAACTTTTTGAGTAACTGCCAAACTATTTTCCACAGTAGCTGCATTGCTTTTTACATTCCGAGCAGTTCTGATTTCCCCATATCTACACCAATACTTGTTATTTTCCTTTTTTAAACAAAAAATCATAGCCACACTAACAAGTGTGACATGGTATCTCATTGTGATTTTGATTTGCGTTTCACTAGTGACTAATGATTTTGAGCATCATTTCATGTGCCTAACAGAACATTTGTATATCTTCTTTGGAGAAATACCTATTCAGGTCTTGTGCATTTTACCTTGTGTTTCTTGTTAAGTTTTAGGATTTCTTTATACATTGTGGATATTAATCACTTATCAAATATATTATTTGCAAATATTTTCTCATATTAATAAGGTTGTCTTTTCACTGTATTGACTGTATCCTCTGATGCACAGAAATTTTTCATTTTGATGAAATCTGGTTAATTTTTTCGTTTCTTGCCTCTGCTGTTGGTGTCATATCCAAGAAATCATTACCAAACCCAATGTCATGAAAAATTTCCTGTGCATTCTTCTAAGAGTTTTATACTTTTAACTCTTATTCTTAGGTCTTTGATCCGTATTGAGTTAATTTTTGTATAGCGGTCACATGCACTTTTGATATTAAGAATGTTTATGAATATCCCTGGCATCTTATACAAGATGAAATTACACATTCACATCATTGTTGCTAGACACCAGGATGTTATCTGTGATAAATAGAAACTTTGACTTTTACCTTGGGAATTTCCACTGTGAAATTACCTTTTGCATTTGAATGCATTTGTTGAATGCAAAATAACTGAGACCCTGCTGCTGATTGCATTGCAGAACTGATTGCATTGCAGTACAAAGACGTACCATTCAAAGCAGGAGACTGAAAATCCCTGAAGAGTGTTCACAGTGTTTTTATTTATTTATTTTTTTTTACAGAACAGACTTTTGGACCGGGTGTTTTTAAATGAGTTGCAGTGGTGTGGCAGGGGTCTTGGAATGGAGTGGTGTACATCCAGTTCAGGAGCTCCGGAAACGGGGCTGTGGGCCAGGGTCCAGCTGGTTGAGCATTCCCTCAGCCTCCTGGGGAAACTACAGTGAGGGGCCTGGGGTGGCCAGTGGACCCAGGACAACAGGACTCATTCTGGAACCTGCCCCATCTGAGATAGTGAAAGTCACTCAGTCGTGTCTGACTCTGCGACCCCACGGACTATATAGTTCCTGTAATTCTCCAGGCAAGAATACTGGAGTGGGTAGCCTTTCCTTTTTCCAGGGGATCTTCCCGACCCAGGGATCGAACCCAGGTCTCCCACATTGCAGGCAGATTCTTTACCAGCTGAGCTACAAGGGAAGCCCAAGAATACTGGAGTGGGTAGCCTATCCCTTCTCTAGCAGATCTTCCTGACCCAGGAATCGAACCAGTAAATACAGTTTAATTTGGTTTAGAGAATAATCTTAGAATCCCCTGATCAAGCCACCCCTCTAGCTTCAACAATTATCATCAATTTGATCTGGCTTCATCTATCATCTCTACCTGTTTCTTTCTGGAGTATTTTAAGCAAATCCCAGACACCTTATATTTCACTTGCAGGTACTTCATTGTGCATTTCTCAAGATTGGAATTTTTCCCCCTTATAACCACAATACCATTATCACACCTAAAATTAACATGAATCTTGAATATCATATAATTTCAATCCAAGTTCAGATTTCTCTACTTTTCCTAAGTGATATATCATCAGACTCCCTCTGGATACTTCCTAGGAACTGGTTCCACATCCTCTGGCCTGAAGGAGCCAGAATTCTTCCTGTAGTGTAATAGAGTTGAAAGTGAAAGTGAAAGTCACTTAGTCGTGTCCAACTCTTTGCAGCTCCATGGACTATACAGTCCATGGAATTCTCCAGGCCAGAATACTGGAGTGGGTAGGCTTTCCCATCTCCAGGGGGTCTTCCCAACCCAGGAATTGAACCCAGGTCTCCCACATTGCGGCAGATTCTTTACCAGCTGAGCCACAGGGGAAGACCTATGAGTTGAAGACACCTGTTTTATGTTGTATGAAACATACATATTGTATGTTGTATGAAAACACCTATTATTTGTTGTTGTGTGTTGGGGGGAGATGGCCATGGGGTAAACTGGTGTCCCCAGTGATAGGACAAGTGAGGCTACCTGTAGGGGAACCAAGAAGAAAGGGGAGCCGGCAGCCAGCTGCTGTTGCTGCTAAGTCGCTTCAGTCGTGTCCAACTCTGTGCGACCCCATAGACGGCAGCCCACCAGGCTCCGCCGTCCCTGGGATTCTCCAGGCAAGAACACTGGAGTGGGTTGCCATTGCCTTCTCCAGTGCATGAAAGTGAAAAGTGAAAGTGAAGCCGCTCAGTGGTGTCTGACTCTTCGTGACCCCATGGACTGCAGCCTACCAGGCTCCTCCGTCCATGGTATTCTCCAGGCAAGAACACTGGAGTGGGTTGCCATTGCCTTCTCTGAGCAGCTAGCTAGACGTGTGTATGTCTGTGGTTAGGAGCAAGGGCTTGGGATAAAACAACCTGTGTTCAGGTCCTGGCACCCATCCCCAACACCTGTTTGACCTTGGGCAGGTGGTTTTATCTCTATGAACCTCCATTTCTTCAGTTATAAAATAGGGATAATGAGTACTTGCTTCATCCTAAATAAAGCGCATAAAGGACCTGGACAGTGCTGTTAAAGAATTCAGTGCAGGTTGATTGTTGTCATCAACAGTGCCATCACTGTCATCCTTATTGGGGTGATCATTATTATCCTGGTGAAGATCATGGGCCACTAAAGTTCCCCTACCATGGCCCAGGAAAACCAGGGTTACAAGGAAGCCCAGGGTTTTGAAGAGTGGTCCCTCTTGGAAGACCAGTGGCATTTTGATGCCCAGAATGGTGTCCACATCCAGAAATTCTGGCAGAGTCTCTGTGCCAGCTTGCATTTTGGGACCCTGGCATCTCTATGCTCTTGTTCTCTGGGGGAGGCTCTTAAAGTCTTCTCCACATCAAGGGGACAAAATGGAAGGCACTGATATCTTCAAAGGGTCATGTTACCTTCTTTTGTAGCTATTTCTCTTTCAACCCAAGTATATCTAGCTTCAAAGATAAAACAACTGGCCTTGGCTCTCCTTCCCAAATATTAATTAAAAATATTTATTTGGTTCTTCCAGACAGTCTCTCCATGGACATAGGAAGGGAGGGAATTGGCACAGGAAATATTTGCCACCCAGACAGGACCCATGCTGGGACATCCCACCCAGATACTCCCCTTGCAGTGGGACTTGATGCTGGTATGGAGGATACTAGAAAGAAAGAGCAACTTCCAAGTAAAACGGACCAGAGCTAGGAAAAAACAGATAATAAATAAATAGCATGTAGATTATATAAGAAACAACAGCTATTGTTCTGAATCTGGAAGCCATTCCTCCTGCAGTAGTCAGACACATAGCCCAGGGGAACAATTGTTCCAGTTAGCCTAGAATAATCCTGGTTTGTTTCCCTCATGTCCCAAACCTTCACTGAATTCTCCTGACCCCCTCAGGCACTTGGCAACCACTGGTTCTTCTGGCTAAACCCTGGGATCTTCCCATCTCACATGTACACTTCCTGAACAGGGCTCAGAAATAGCTTTCATCTTTAACGCCCCAGTGTGGTTCAGTGGGGCCTGCCAGGGTGCCCAAGGCACCATCTGGCCCTACTGGGTTGAACCCTACCAGACTCCCAGCCCTGGCTGCTTTCCCGAACCTGCTCCCCCCAAGGCTAGAGCCTCTTCTCTTCAGCTCCATGCCCTGTGTGCCCAGTTATGTCCTTACTCTGAGGCCTCCCAACCAAAATGAGGTGGCTCCCCTCGTAATTGTCACCTACCTTCTTGTGTTTAGTTCTCTCTGGGCCTCAGTTTCCTCATCTGTGAAATGGGGATGGTCATTCCTGTCTCAGAGTACTGCCATGAGCTTCAGCGTGGCAAGCTTCACCCTATAGAATCAATATCCATAACAGTCCTACTGTGTAAAGCAAATTTCTTGTCTTGTTGTACTTCAAAACATTTTTCTCCACCGTATTTTATGTTCTTTTGGGAAGAGATGGAAGAAAGGAGGGATATGTTGACAGTTGTAAACATACATGTTTTCACTTGAAGAGGGTTCAAGCTGTTTTGCATTTCTCAGAGGAGCCTTCAGATGATGCATGTCCTTCAAGGTCTTTGCTTCCCAATTAGGCAACACACACAGTGATTTACCACCCCTCCTTTTGAGGCCAAATTGTCTAAAAGACCCAGTGGCGCCTAATGAGGAGCATAAGAGATACTCCTTTGAGAACAGTTCTGCTTACACTGTCTGCTTTTCATTTAAACAAGTCATTTGTTTGCAGGCAAGATGGATTGCTGGGTTACAGGGGTGACTCAGTACCCTGCGTGAGTATTGGTAACACTGGAAGATTCTACTCATTTGTGTTTGCTTTGAGCTTGCCCAGCCATTCTGCTTCTGCCAAAGAATTGATGCCTTTCCTCAAGCCCCAGTCACTGTTTCTCCTGCTCAGAGCTTTATTATCAAAGATGACTTCATGGTTTGGCTGTTTTCTGAAACTTTGGGTTGCCTAGAAAACAATTTCTTCCAGTAAATGAAAGTAAAAGTGCTTAAAAGTAATGTCAACAGCCACGGTCACTCAGCCTTTTTTGGCCTTTGCTGTTTAGAAGGTGCAGTTGCTTAGAGAATTATTGCTTAGAAAATCCAAACACTAGTCCTGATAGGAAAGAGGCACAGATATTTTGTTAACTTCACTATAGCAAATGAAAGTCACTCAGTTGTGCCCAACTCTTTGTAACCCCATGGACTGTAGCCTGCCAGGTTCCTCTGTCCGTGGAATTCTCCAGGTCAAAATACTGGAGTGGGTTGCCATTCCCTTCTCCAGGGGATCTTCCCAACCCAGGGATCGAACCCAGGTCTCCCACATTGCAGGTGGATTCTTTATTGTCTGAGCCACCAGGGAAGCCTGCTATATGGAAGGGCAGACTGAGACTCAGAGGAGTTGGGTGACACAGATAGAAAGTAATAAAGCTAGAACTAGAATCCTGACTTTTTGATTGGTGGTTTAGTCACTAAGTTGTGTCTATCTAACTCTTGCAATCCCATGTACTGTAGCCCACCAGGCTCCTCTGTCCATGGGATTTTCCAGGCAAGAATACTGGAGTGGTTTGCCATTTCTGGGCTTCCCTGGTGGCTCAGATGGTAAAGAATCCACCTGGAATGTAGGAGACCTGTGTTCAATCCCTGGGTTGGGAAGATCCCCTGAAGAAGGGATAGGCTACCGATTCCAGTATTCTGGCCTGGGGAAAAATGATACAGAAGACTTTTTAATACCTTGAGTTCAAATCCTGGTCCTATCTTGGTATTTAGGACCTTAGAGAAATAGTCATTTGAACTCTAGTTTCCTAATCTGTTTAACAGAGAAATTAATAATGCCAGCATTGAAAGGAGGTTTAGATGTTGTACATACAAAGTTCCTAGAATGGCTGGCACAACCACATGGGCCCTGCCCCTCTGCCTTTTTTCTTGCTAAGTCGGTGGCAAAGAGGCAACCCTGCTCAGCTTGTTGACAGGTGCACACTAGGCACAAACGAAGCATTCTTGCAATTTACTGGTAGTTACAGTACTGGGAGTAGAATATGGGTGGGGCAGGAAGAATCCTAAAATAGCCCCAAGAGTCCCACCTCTGGTGTAAAGCTCTTTATCCTCTGCTGTTGAGTGTGGGCAGAAACTGTAAGTATGATGGGATATTACTCCTGGGATTATGCCACATTAAGATCAGTTCAGTTCAGTTCAGTCCTCAGTCGTGTCCAACTCCTTGCGACCCCATGAATCGCAGCACTCTAGGCCTCCCTGTCCATCACCAGCTCCCGAAGTTTACTCAAACTCATGCCCATCGAGTCGGTGATGCCATCCAGCCATCTCATCCTCTGTTGTCCCCTTCTCCTCCTGCCCCCAATCCCTCCCAGCATCAGGGTCTTTTCCAATGAGTGAACTCTTTGCATGAGGTGGCCAAAGTACTGGAGTTTCAGCTTCAGCATCAGGACTATTGCAGATGTGATTAAGGTTACTAATAAACTGAGTTTGAATTAATCAAAAGGGAGATTATCCAAGTGCATCTGACCTAATCACAGACTTCTTCAATTTGGATCTAGAAGTCAGAGACAGAAGTCAGGGGATTTGAAGTAGGAGAGACTTTCGTAGAGGCCACATGGCTAGGAACTGTGTGTGGCCTCTAGCAACAGCAGTGGATCCTGGCCAACAACAAATGACAAATGAGGACCTCTACCCTACAACTTCAAGGAACTGATATCTGCCAACATCAGCATGAGCTTGAAAGAGGCCCTCAAGCTCCAAAAAGGAACATAACCCTACCAGCACTGTGATGTCAACCCTCCCAGAGCTTGCAGATCCTGAACATAGTGCCCTGAACATATTAATGACCTGCAGAGAGCAGCAATGGAGACAGACATTGAGAACAGACTTTATGGACACAGCTGTGATGGGGAGAAGGAGAGGGTGGGAGGTATGGAGAAAGTACATGGAAACGTGTATTTCCATATGTAAAGTAGATAGCCAAGGGGAATTTGCTATATGCCTCAGAGAACTCAAGCCAGTGCTCTGTGACAACCTAGAAGGGTGGGATGGGGAGGCAGGTGGGAGGGGTGTTCAAGTGGGAGGGGACGTGGGTAAACCTATGGTTAATTCATGTTGATGTTTGGTAGAAACCAGTGCGATACTGTAAAGCAATTATCTTTCAATTAAAAATAAATAAATCAAAAAAGAAAAAAAATGATCTGCAGAAACTGTGAATTAAAGTTTTAAGTTGTCAAGTATGTGGTAATTTGTTTTCAGTAATGGAAAAGTAATACTACAGGCAAGGCTGCTGCAGGGTGACCATATTAGTTATCTGTGGATGCAAACAAATTACCACAAAACTTTAGTGGCTTAAACCACAAACATTTATTATCTCACAGTTTCTGAGAGTTAGGAATGCAGGTTAATTGGGTGTCTCTGCCTCAAGGCCCCAGATGTCTTCTGGCTCCTTCTTTCACTTCATTTATGTCTCTGCTCCAATGACACTTCCTTCAAGAGACCTTCCCCAACTTGCCAGCGCCCGTCACTCTCTGTCTCCCGTATAGTCACGTAACTTTTTTCATGATACTTGTTGTAGGATAAATTGTATTCCCCATATATATGTGTTAGTATATGATAGTTTTTCTCTTTCTTACTTCACTTTGTATAACAGACTCTAGGTTTGTCCACCTCAGTTCCACTGACTCAAATTCAGTCCCTTTTATGGCTGAGTAATAGTCCATTATAAATACGTACCACAACTTCTTTATCCATTCATCTGTCGATGGACATCTAAGTTGCTTCCATGTCCTGGCTGTTGTAAACAGTGCTGCAGTGAACATCAGGGTACATGGCCACCGCAAGGGAAGGAAAGGGTGGGATGAATTGAGAGAGCAGCATTGAAATATATACACTACCATATGTAAAATAGATAGATAGTGGGAAGTTGCTACGTAACACAGGGAGCTCAGCCTGGTGCTCTGTGACAACCTAGAGGAGTGGGACAGAGGATCAAGAGGGAGGGGATATATGTATATTTATATCTGATTCACATTGTTGTGGGCTTTCCTGGTGGCTCAGTGATAAAGAATCGTCTGCACTGTGGGAGCTGCAGGAGATGCAGATTCGATCCCTGGGTTAGGAAGATCCCCTGGAGGAGGGCATGGCAACCCACTGCAGTATTCTTGCCCGGAGAATCCCGTGGACAGACAAGCTTGGCAGGTCAGACCATGGGATCGCAAAGTCAGACACAACTGAAGTGAATTAGCACACACACTCGCATGTTGTTCTATGATAGAAACCGATACAACATTGTAAAGCAACTATCCTCCAATTAAAAGAATTTATGTCCCCCCCTACAAAGATATGTTGGAGCCCTAGCTGAGAATGTGTCCTTATTTGGAAACAGCATCTTTGTGGATGTAAGCAAGTTACGAGGTCATGTTGGATTGCGTTAGGATAGGCCCTAACCTCATGACTGGTGTCCATACAAAAGGAGGGAATTTTAAACACACAAGCACATGAGGAAAACATCATGTGACAAGTGAGGCAGAGATTGAAATGGTACATCAATGCCATTCGCCATCCGTGGTCAAGGAATGCCAAGGATTGTTGGCAACCACCAGATGCAAGGAGGGAGGCGAGGAATGATTCTCCTCTAGGGTTTTCAGAAGGCTCTACTGACCCCTTGATTTTAGGCTTCTGGCCTCCAGAGCCCTGAGACAATAAATCTCTGTTATTTTAGCCATCAAACTGCGGGTATCTGTTACAGCAGCCACAGGATACTAATATAGTGCTCATCATTATTTTCTATCTATCTATCTATCTAGTTTATGGTTTATAGTTTATAGCCTGTATTCCCCACTGGCATGTAGTTTCTTGGGAGCAGTTGACTTTCTTTTGTCCCAGTGGAATCCCTCTGGACCTAAATCAGAACTTAATAAAAATGTGCTGAGTGAACTGATGAATACTTATTTAGTTAAAAAAAAAAATAGTGTCTATGATATAAATCCTCTCTATGCCACATTCTTCTACAGTTAGAAAGATTAAGAAAGATCAGTGGCAAGTTCCATTGATCTGTTTCAATATGAATATTTTATTTTTTACTTCTCACAGGGGAAGAGAAGATACTGAATCTTTAAGAAAAAGAATATTTTCAATAAAAACATCAGACATGAAATCCAATAAAACAATCATTTATTATGAATAAGATAAAGGAATAGAACCATTTAGAATTTATTTTTTGTGTAGTCTACTGTAATATTACCATAAACATTTTATAAACTAAATTTCACTGCCTGCTTTTAGAGCAGGTCATAGTTTCATTGAAAATAAGAAAAAGGAAGAGTAACTCTTAAAGTTAATTAGGAAAGAAATTAAAACAAAATTCTGACTTTTGAGGGGGCTCCTTTGAAAATCTGATGAAAGCTAAGGCCTTAGACAAAAGTGCCCATTCATGTAAAATCTCACATGTAATTTCAGGGTTTGAGGATTTGCTGAAGCCAAGTTCTGAAGAATTTATCAAAGCAAGGTCATGTTCTTGACTGGAACTGACTCCAATCCTTTTGCTGAGGTCCAGTTTCCTTTGGCCGGGGGTGAGATGGGGCTGGGCCTACCCATCAAAGCTGAGCATCATTTCTTTAAGTGCTAGTGAAATAAAAGTGATTAGATCTCATTAAAGGAAATGAAGTTATTTAAATGCAAAATGAATGAGTAACCTTGTGTGGCTGTTCAGCATCTTTCTTTCAAAGCTCTCAAGGCACTTATTTTTTTAAACAATTATAAAACAAAACCCCGTAAGGGATGCTGAATAACACTGTAAGGGTCATGAGAGGGCCACTCCAGTGAGGTTTTGGGACGGGCAAGGGTATTTTTAATCAGTTGCAGGCTTGATCGTTCAGAGGTGAGTGTCAGAAAGCACAGGAAAAACAATACCAGTTTTTGGGTCAGAACTCCAAATCGCAGCTCTCCCATTGACTAGCTGTGTGCCCTCAAATGAGTTATTTAAGCACCCTGAGGCTCCTTTTTTCCATCTATATAAGGTGAGAATAACACTTACTGTAAGGGCTGTGGTGGAAATTAGGAGTTATACATTACAAGCACCTGCTCTGTGAATGGTAGCTATTACTGCTGCTACTGTTATTAATATTGACAAATACCTTACATTTTGTAATGTATATCCCATATCTGGCTGTGTATCAGAAATATCTATGAAGCATTTAGGAAAAATTCCCAGGCCCCGCCCAAGAACTATTGATTGAATGAGACTTTCTTAGGTTAGTGCTCAGGGTAGGCAAGATGAGTAAGTTTAAGATTGCCTGGTTTGAATAATTTTGGCAGGCTCTGCATTTAGGAAAAATTCCCAGGCCCCACCCAAGAACTATTGATTGAATGAGACTTTCTTAGTTTAGTGCTCAGGGTAGGCAAGCTGAGTAAGTTTAAGATTGCCTGGTTTGAATAATTTTGGCAGGCTCTGGGCTAAAGGGATGATCCTGGCCCTCTAGTACCTGGCCCTGAGGTGATTTAGGGCAGGGGAAATATTGGCTTGGTGTGTGAGCCAATAAAAGAGGTGGTAACAGGTATGGCCTTTAGATTGGTTGGTTTGCATATGAGAAGTATGCTGGAGGCAAGCTGTTTGCTATCTTTGGGAATTAGCAAACACTGAGAGGGGTAGTCTCTCCCTATTCAGCAAAGCATCAGATGTCACAGCATCATAAAATATCAAAAAAAAATAAGTAAGTCTATGTGGAAGGAAGATGTGGGGACAGCTGCAGCATGGTGCAGCTGGGAATGAATGGAACTACAGGCTTTGGGGGTGTGAGGAGGGGCTCCTGGGCTTTCCCAGGCATTGACTGCAGACCTCAGACTGGCTTCTCCTAGATGGGTTTTTGGATTGGGCAGCTGCTCCAGGAGGTCCCAGAGCAGAGGCTCAGCTCCTTAGAATGGGGGTGTCTAGGTCCAGTGTTCTGAGGGAAGAACCACTTTCTTTCAGTGAGAATTCTGTGAGAATCCAGATGATTCCAGGCAGTAGGTACCCAGGAACACTGGGGACATTTCTGGATTTTCTGCCAAGTGGGGTGGTTCTGTAGCATGAGCCAGACCTTGTCTTTGATCCACATTGCGGTGTCTATCCTCCTCCCTGTCTTCTTCTCCATGTTCTTTTTTCCCCTCTGGTCTATCAATGAGCTTAGATTTAGACCTTCCCCATCCTTCCCCCAGCGTCCCCTGCTGTTCCATACTCTGGGCTTGCTCTGACTTCCGGATTCTGGCTCTGGGTGGGAAGCTGGAGCCTTGATGGCCTGGGCACAGGGGTGGGGATGGGGGTGGGGCTGCCCAGATCTGTGGTTTTGCATGACTCTTCTAGGCAGGCTCTAGAGTCAGGAAGACAGTACTAATTAATGGGCTGGCTTTGCAGGGATCCATAATCACAGGAGCCCAAGCCCTCTTGGCTGGCCCGTGAACACTGGCTCCTGGCTAAAGAAGAGAGGTGAGGATAGGTAAGAGCTAAGAGGTCCAAAATAGCTGCGCTAGAGGAGGAAGGATTGTGAAAGCCTGGATTGTCAGCTCAAAGCAAGCTATGGTACTGAAGAGAGGACTGAGGAAGGGCTGAGCCAGCAGTTGATCAACCAAGTATGCATGCGTGCTAAGTCACTTCAGTCGTGTCCGACTTATTGCAACCTCATGGACTGTAGCCCACCAGGATCCTCTGTCCATGGGATTCTCCAGGCAAGAATACTGCAGTGGGTACCATGCCCTCTTCTGAGGGATCTTCCCTACCCAGGGATCAAACCTGCACCTTTTACATCTGCATTGGCGGGCAGGTTCTTTACCACTAGGACCACCTGGGAAGCCCTGATCAACCAAGACTTCCTGTTAATTTATGAGTGTGGCCTGACAACTGCTGTGTGTTTGTCAGGCAGATGTCCCATGCCAAACCTCCAGTCTCTTGAAGTGGAGGGGTTGAAGTCTTTGGCATGTGAAGGGTAAGTTTCAGAGTGGTTCAGCTGCTTGGAGTAACCACTTGCCCTATTACACAAACTGGGCGAGGTGGGGGGGCACATTTTTAAATGAATGGCCCTTATTGTGGTGATTGCTATCAGAAAGGCCAGTGAGAGGAGATACCTAAGAAAAATAAAACCATGTTAGTGTGATGAAAGCCCCATTTGGACCTCTGCATAAGGGGCTGGGAGGACGAAATGCTGGTGGCCCATCCTTGCTTTTAGGACTAGAAGGCCCTGTCCATCCTAGGACTTTCAGGAGGGGACATGCCCTCTCTTCCGTGACCCAGTCTGCTTATCACCAGTTTCCACCAGTGTGGCTAGGAGACTCCTTGACTGGGCATCTTGACTGCTATGTTGACAAGCAGGGGCTCTCTGAAGAGGGCAGCAGATGACAGGATACTCCAGGTCTATTAGAGATGCTGACAGACACAATCGTGAGTCCCAGCTACCTGCCTCACACTCTCCTCCCTCAGGGGCATGGAGCTAACTGGAGCCTTTCTCCAGGATCTGGAGTACCGAGTGTCCCATTTCCTATTCCTGGAACTGATGCTCCTTCAGAATGTATGTATAGAATGTATTCAATGTGTAGAATGTGATAGGGCTTGTGAAACAAGATCTCAGAGAAAGGCATGAATACTGCCCAGGCAGACTAGGCTGGGATCAAAGAGGGATGGGCAGAATGGAGGGAGCCTGCTCCTGAGCAGTGTCCCAAAGATAAGGGCCTTTCTGATCATGTTTAAGCTGAGAATGTATCCGCTTCTGGGCATACGCTCAAAGGACTTAAAAGCAGGAACTCAAACAGATGCTTGTACACCCATACTCACAGCAGCGTTATTCACAACAGCCAAAAGGTGGAAACAACCCGTGTCCATCGAGGGATGAGTGGATAAACAAAAGGTGATCTATTCATACAATGTAAAATATTTAACCTTAAAACAGGAAGGAAACTTCAGCATATGCCACAACATGGATAAACCTTGAAGACATTACCTTAAGTTAAATAAGCTGGTCACAAAAGGACAAGCATTGTATGAGTCCACTTATATGAGGTCCCTGGAGTAGTCAAATTAATAGAGACAGAAAGTAGAATGAGGTTGCCAGGAGTGGGAGTGGAGAGGGAAAGGGGAGTTACTGTTTAATGGGGACAGAGTTTCAGTTTTGCAAGATGAAAAGATTCAAGATGCTGGTGATAGTTGCCCAACAATGTAAATATACTTAACATCATCAAACTGCGCTTAATAATGGTTAGAATGGTAACTTTTATGTTCTGTATATTTTTACCATGATAACAATGTTTTTTAAGTGGGAATTTATAAATTAAACATCAGGTCCTGTCCCCAGGCACACCTTGAATGGGTACTGTAGGCTCCACTACCCCTGCCCTTCCCTCTGAGCTGCCTCCCAGGCAGAGGGGTCAGGTCTGTCTGGGCTGCAGAGGAGCCTGGAGACCTGAGGAAGGTTGAGCATGGGCGCTGATAAGCTCTTACCTCTGCGCCCAGCCCCACAGTCAGCATCTCCGCCTCATCTGGTCCTGCTGGCCACCCCAGCTGCCCAACTCAGGGGGTCAGCGGTGGTAGGGGTATGGTGCATGAGGTGAATCAAGTTCAAGGACAGTTTTGGAGGCTTTCACAGAGGAGGGGGGCAGCGTGGGAAACAGTCTTTGAAGCTTGAGGCCAAGAACTACAAGGTCTCTCACAGTCAGGTAATACTATTCCTCTCCCACCTTGTCTCTTGCTGTTGAGGCCAGGAAAGGATTCAAGTGAGATGATGCTCTCAAGTCCTGAGGGCAGTGCCTGACCCCCAGGAAGCCTTCGGTAAAGGGGAGTTGCGGTTGTCTTTGGTATCCTTGCACTCACCATCCTCTGCACCGGTTTCCCCCTCACCCCTTGAGCTCTGTCCATTTCCTCCACAAACACACAGTCACTCCTGCAGGCCCCCACCTTTGCCAGCTATAGCAACTTCTCCCAAAACAAGGGTTGTGCACTCCCGGGAGAGGATGTGATGGGATGCACACACAGGGCATTAGGTAACATCATCTCACTTTGGAGAATGTTGCCCTGCTCTGCTTCTTTCTAGAGGATGTTGAGGAGAAAGGCTCATGCTGGTGCTGGTGCACCCTCGACACCTCACGAGCTCTCACTGGTTCCCTTTTGTCCCAAATGAAGAGCGTGGGCCTCAGACTCTGAGACTCCAGCAAGCTGCAGTGTCTGGTTATAATTTAATAACTTCCTTTCCTTGTATTTACTTTTAGGGTTTCTCTCTTATTTTGGCAAATGGAACTGGTTTTCTATTTACTGTAGTATATAACATTTACTTTTAAAATATTTTTGAGTGGGGAAAAAAAAGCATGTATCAGATTAAAGAGAAATATTAAATCAGTAATAGAAGAAGCTTGTAACTCTGGCAGGAATGGGGGGTTGCAGAGCGGGGGGCACCCTAGGGAGTTTCTATATCTCCTCCCAGTGCTTGCTCAAAGGTAACCGCTTTCCTCTGTAGTTTTCCCTGATGTTCTACCCTCCCTACAAGTAAGACAGTGCAAATAGCAGCCGATGTTCATGGCACATGCCACACTATATGGAACTTGAGTCTTTGCAGGTGTAAAGAATACACTTCCTAAGACAGGGAACATGGCAGGGCCATCACTGGGTCCTCAGCCTCCAGCTCAGAGCCGGCCCAGAGCAGACGTAAGAGAGTGTTTGTCACTTCAAGACTCCCGGCTGACAGGGGTGGAAGGGTCTCCTTGTAGGAACAGGGACCTGTCAGACCCCTGTGTTTCTGTAAGGTGAGATCAGCATTCCCAGACCTCTCTCTTTTTCCCAAAGACTCTCTTGGTCCAGGCAACAGAAATCCCTGTTCATGACTCTAAAGACATCAGTTTAAGAAGGGAACAAGGAGTTCCCTGTGAGAGTGAGGTAACTGAAACTCAAGGAAAGGACTCCAACTCAGTCTCCAAATCAGGATTACTTTAGTCCTTTAGTCCTTGTGTCTCAACTCACCTTTTTGTGCACTTCTTCTACTTGATCTTATAGTAACAACAGTAGTATGATCCTATGCCATTTTCTGTTTTATAGATATATTTTGCATGTATTTTTAAATTTTTCTTCCAAATAAGCCCCTGATGGAGGGAATGTTATCCCCATTTTACAGCTGGGAAAGCTGAGGCTAGCTTGCCACACTGTCGTGCAGCTAGAAAAGGGACCCACTCTGCCTTCCTCCAATTCCCACCCTTGTTCATCCTGCTCCCCGGCCTCCAGGAGCTATGTTATCAGCTAACCTTCCAACAACGCTGCACCATACCTGGCCTCGGCTAGTGGGGTTACAGTTGTTCTGGCGGCCCCTCTCAGGTAGCAGAAATTGTTATGGACTCCATACAGACACACACTCAGTTCCAAATGAATGATGGTGGTGGCTCTGACTTTTTCCAGTGTGGCCAAGAGGCAGCAGGTGCAGGGTCACCACTCCCAGCTGCAAGGACCCAGGAAACAGCAAAGTGCCCTTGGACTGTGGCAGGATCCAGAACGAGGGGCCCCTGACATCTGGGCCAGGGACAAGGGTGTGGCTTCATCATGCCAGAGGCCCCTGGAAAGCACGAAGCCTGGCACACCCCGGCCAGTCTTGGTTTTCCGCAGCTGTGTTTGAAAGTACTGGGATGCTCAGAGTGATCATACAAAGAAAGGTCAGCTCTTTCTTTTGTGGAAGCTATAGAAAAAGAAAAAAACTCAGCTTTAAAAAGCAAGCTACTGCAACAGCTGCTCCTCCTCCCACTAACAGCCAGCATACTGACATGTCCGCTCATCTCACCTCCACAGCAGCCCACGTGTCCTATTCATATTCTATTTAGTTGCTCAATCATGTCTGACTCTTTGCAAGCCCATGGACTATAGCCCTCCAGGCTCCTCTGTCCATGGAATTCTCTAGGCAAGAATACTGAAGTGGGCTTCCATTCTCTTCTTCAGGGCATCTTCCCAATCTGGGATTGAACCCAGGTCTTCTGCATTACAGGCAAGCTCTTTACCATTTGAACCACCAGGGAAGCCATTCATGTTGTATTTTAGAAATGTGGACACAGGCAAAGCAAGAGAAGAGATGGAGAGGAGTTTAGAAGGAGGGCCAGGCAGCCCTTGGGGACAGTTGATGATGGTAGTGACTTCATGGCTTGAAACTCGTCGCTTGGAAGGCAGATGAGTTTCATCTTTGAGATAGGGGCCACAGTGGAGCAACTGGGAGGCCTGAGAAGTGGGTTGGTGTGGACTTGTAAGAGCCTTTCTCCAAGATTTTCTGGTGTTTTGTTTTTTGAAGTGTGCATCGCACATGAAGGTCTGTCTGGAGTTGATCAGGAAGCTGGACTGTTTCCAAGGTCACCACGGTACCCATGTTAGTCACTGGTTAATATTTAATATCACACAGGGGGACAAATCCTACGTGATCCCATTTGTATTAGGAATCTAAAATAGTCAAACTCATCAAAGCACAGAGTGGTTGGCAGGAGCTAGAAGGAGGGGGAAATGAGGAGGTGATGGCTGAAAAGTGTGAAGTTACAGTTATGCAAGGTAACTTACAGTTATGCAAGCTAAGTAAGTTCTGGAGATCTACTACCCCACACA
Organism: Cervus canadensis; assembly: GCF_019320065.1. Taxonomy (NCBI): domain Eukaryota; kingdom Metazoa; phylum Chordata; class Mammalia; order Artiodactyla; family Cervidae; genus Cervus; species Cervus canadensis. The sequence continues at coordinate 68,479,266 of NC_057389.1, forward strand.
GTGCCTGTAGCTCAGTACCATGTGGTATACTGTAATTGTGCTAGGTAGGTAGATCATGTGTTCAGTGTTCTTATCTCTCACACACTAATAATAAAGAGAGCAAGAGGAGACTTTTGGAGGTGTCGCATCTTCTTTTGGCATAGTTGTCGTGGTTTCACAGATGTTAAGTGATAGTCACTCAGTCGTGTCTGACTCTTTGCGACCCCATGGACTGTAGCCCACCAGGCTCCTCTGTCCATGGAGATTCTCCAGGCAAGAATACTGAAGTGGGTTGTCATTCCCTTCTCCAGAGGATCTTCCCGACCCAGGGATCGAACCTGAGTCTCCTGCCCTGAAGGCAGATTCTTTACTGTCTGAGCTACCAGGAAAGCCCTACGTATGCTCACCTCCAAAATCAATTTACACGTTAAATATACACAGCTTTTTGTATATCATTTATATCTACAAAATGTGGCTTTAAAAATATATTTACTATCACAGGTCTCCCTACTTTCAACACTCCAAATCCCCCATAACACTCCCTAGATAAATGTTCGATGTTATCACATTGCCCTCTTCCACCCATTTCCTGTGAGAATGTGGACTCCAGGAGGGCAAGACTCCCTGCGGTTTTGTTCACTGCTGTGTCCCCAGCACGAAGGGGCTCAGAACCTGTGAGAATATGCTACAGGGTCCAGAAGGCGCACCCAGGCCAAAGCAGGCCTCTTCTCCAGCCCCAGGTGGACTGTGTGGAGCCGTACCCACAGGCCGGGCTCGGCCCTGGAGCACAGCAGGCTTGCTAGGAGCCCGGTGTCGGGGGTTATCTGCAGCTGTGTGAAGAATGCTTTTAAACCTGTGCCTGGGTTCCTGACCTTTTAAGAGAGAAAACAGATGCATTGTTTAACCCCTTCTTGCACGTGAAGGGCCCTATCATCTGGGGTTTTAGGAAGTGGGGTCAAGCTAGAGAATTTCTGGCCTCTGGGCCCCAAGGATTAATGAGAGCCTGGTGTTCCCAGGACCTGAATCGGGTGAGTCTCAGCGCTCTCAGCAGGGTTTCTGAGGCCAGTCTCCTCAGAAGCCTGCGGCCTATCAGGGTCCTGATTAACAGAAGGCAATGCTTGTTTCCTGATGGATTCAAGGTACACATTGTGCAAGGTCGTAAAGGTGGGAGTAGTGTTTTCTTTTCATTTTTATTGGAGTGTAGTTGATTTACAATGTTGTGTTAGTTTCAGGTGGAAAGCTAAGTGAATCAGTTATGTGTTTATATATATTCACTTTTTTTTAAAGATACTTTCCCCATATAGGCCATTACAGAATATTGAGTAGAGTTCCCTGTGCTATACAGTAGGTTCTTATTAGTTATCTGTTTTATACAGAGTAATATATATATATATGGGCTTTCCAGGTGGCATTAATTGGTAAAGAATCCACCTGCCAATGCAGGCAGAGACCCAAGAGACGTGGGTTCAATCCCTGGGTCAGGAAGATCCTCTGAAGGAGGAAATGGCAATCTACTCCAGTATTCTTGCCTGGAGAATTCCATGGACAGAGGAGCCTGGCAGGCGACAGTCCATGGAGTCACAAAGAGTCGGACACAGCTGAGTGACTGAGCACATTGTACTTAAGTCAATCCCAGTCTCACAGTTTATTCTGTCCCTCTTTCTTATACCTGGTGACCTTAGGTTTGTTTTCTACATCCATGACTGTACTTCTGTTTTGTAAATAAGTTCATTTGTACCCTATTTTTAGATTCAAAATATAAGCTATATCACATGATATTTGTGTTTCTGTGTCTGACGTTTCACTCAGTATGAAGGTCTCTAGGCCCATCCCTGTTGCTGCAAATGGTGTTATTTTGTTCTTTCTTATGGCTAAGTAATATTCCATTGTATATATGCACCACATCGTCTTTGTCCATTCCTCATGTTGATGGGCATTTCCATGTCCTGGCTATTGGAAAGAAGCGATGTTTTCTTTTGCCACCAGGAGGTCAGATGCACTCCATACCACCTGTGTCCGGGCTTTGGATATGCTTTCCAAATCTCATTAACATTTAGGACTCTATTCAGAGTCACTTCTTCACTCATGTTAACAATAATGCATTAAATATGTGGCCCACACTGTCATTTATGAAGCATTTTCACAGGGGAAATGCAACACATGGTGTTTTGGAAGGAGATTGAGGTTAGAGCTGAAGACTTTTCCTCAAATACTGGTGCTGCTGTGTGACCTTGGTCTGTTCTCTTAACCTCTCTGAGCTATGCTTCCTCGTCTATAAAACTTGCTGCACAGAGTTGCTATAATGTCTTGGTCACATGGGGGATCTCCAGGACATGGTGTTTTAAAGCATTGGAAGTAACAGTTTAAAAATATGGGAGATTTCCCTTAAAAATCCCATTTGCCATGTCCTTCAATAAGTGGGAGGCTCTAGCAGCACAGCCGATACTCCCACTTTTCCACAGTTAAGGCTGAGTGACAACCAAAGCCCTCACATATAACCCAGGAGGAACAGTGCCTTGTAACTGGTGATGTGGTGTAATCACACATTACACTGAGAAGATACTAGTTCTGAAAAGGATACATGAACATGGAAGCAACCCAGTGTTCCTCGGTGGATGAATGGATAAACAAAATACGGTCTGTGCAGACAACGGAGGGTTGTGTGTGTGTGCTCACTCGTGTCTGACTCTTTGTGACCCCGTGGACTGTAGCCTGCTAGGCTCCTCTGTCCATGGAATTTCCCAGGCAAGAATACAGGAGTGGGTTGCCATTGCCTCCTCTATGGATTTTCCCCACCCAGGGATCAAACTCATGTCTCCTGCGTTTCCTGCATTGCAGGCAGATTCTTTACTGCTGAGCCATCGGGGAAGCCCACAATGGAATATTGTTCAGCCTTAAAAAGAAGGAAATTCTAACACATTCTACAACACAGATGAACCTACAGGACAGCGTGTTAAGTGAAATAAACCAGTCACAAAAAAACTGGTATCATGTAATCCCACTTATATGAGGTACCTGGTTGTCAAACTCATGGAGACAAAAAATAGAATGGTGGTTCCCAGGGGCTAGGGGAGGGGCAAAAGGGAGTTATTGCTTAATGGGTAAGGAGTTTCACTTTGAGATGATGAAAAAGTTCTGGAGATGGATGGTGGTGAGGGTTGCAGAACAGTGTAAATGTACCCAGTGCCGCTGAGCTGTGCACTTAAAATGGTTAAGATGGTCAATTTTATGTTATGTGTATGTTCCCACAATAGAAGATGGGGGGATACTTGAACATGATTTGTTAGTTGATGCCCTTAGACTGGGATGTCACTTTCAGCTCCTCAGCCTGCAGCCTTGCCCAGGCCAGTTGTTGGAAACCCTGTGCAACTACAGACATGCTTCTCTCCCTGACCTCTCCATAACCAGGCTGGTTTCCCAACGAGCGAGGCCTCCTGCTATTTATGCCACGTGGCCCAGGCAGGCCAAAGGGCCCGTACCTGCACAGTGTCCAAGGCCGCATGGGAAGGACCAGATGTTTGAGCTCTTCCTTGTTTATAAACGAAATGTCTGTTCTCATCCAGACCCTCTGTGTTTACACGACAGTAGGGGTTGGGGGTAGCTGTGTGCGTTTGGGAAGCATCTCTGGGCAAGTGCTCCAAGGCACTCACCGCTCACTGTTTAGCCGTGGAACCTTATAGGAATTCATCCCGTAGAGAAGGGAATGGCTACCCACTCCAGTATTCTTTTTTTTTTTTTCTTTCATTTATTTTAATTAGTTGGAGGCTAATTACTTTACAATATTGTAGTGGTTTTTGTCATACACTGACATGAATCAGCCATGGATTTACATGTATTCCCCATCCCAATCCCCCCTCCCACCTCCCTCTCCATCCCATCCCCAGTGCATCAGACCCAAGCACTTGTCTCATGCATCCAACCTGGGCTGGTGATCTGTTTCACCCTAGATAATATACATGTTTCGATGCTGTTCTCTCGAAACATCCCACCCTCGCCTTCTCCCACAGAGTCCAAAAGTCTGTTCTGTACATCTGTGTCTCTTTTTCTGTTTTGCATATAGGGTTATCGTTACCATCTTTCTAAATTCCATATATATGCGTTAGTATGCTGTATTGGTCTTTATCTTTCTGGCTTACTATTCTTGCATAGAGAATCCCCATGGACAGAGAAGCCTGGCGGGCTGCAGCCCATGGGGTCACAAAGAGTCAGACATGACTGAGCGACTAACGCACAGAGGAGTTCATGTCTTCTCTTACCTGCTTCTTCATCTGTGAAACAGAGAAACTGACCTCAGAGGGCACTGTCTCAGGGAACGTTTGCAAAGCACTGATAACAGCAGGCAGCAGCAAGCTCTCAGGACATGTTCATTAGTGTTTTTCCTCCCCCTCTTTTCCTGACTTTTTTCCCTTCTTGTTTCTGCTGCCTCTTTCCAAACACAATAGCAGTTTTACTCAGCCTCCGGCAACAGTTCAGGAAAAGAAAGCCAAATCCATGGACATCTTGGGCTCTGTGAGAAAATAAACTCATCTGTACACATTTAATGAATAGCAGAGTTTTTAAAAACACTTAGAATTCAGAATGTTTGTTTATTCTTCGGTGGTACAGAAAGAAATCTGTCTTTCCCTCACATATTACCTAGCCTGCTGTAAAAAAAATCCTTGTCGTGACTAAAAGGTGTGTGGCTCTCAAAATCACTGGAATCCCCACAGCAAAACAGCCCATCAGAGCGGCTAAAGTTCAATTACACTTAAAAAAATATTTCCCTTTATTTAGCTGTGCAGTGAGGCATGAAATTGCACCTAACCATTCACTTGCTAGGCCTTTTGAACATTTCATTCTTCCTAGCATTTGGGCAAGGTATTTGGGACTAGCCTTCAGCTGGTTCTGCTTTGCTAGTTATTCCAAATAAATAGCAAATGCTCCTTCCTTTTTCTCTCCTTTTTCTGCAGTTGTCTACTGTTCATAAATGTTCACTAATTTTCACACCAATTTCCATTTTGGCTCTAGTTATGAAGAGGGATCCATGGGGATGTTTGTTAATGAAAAATCTGGGAAATTTGATTTGGGAACCATTCTTTTTATATAAGCATTTAATTGTTGAAAGGATCTGACGTGTAATTTGTAGTTAAATTTGTTAAATCCTGCAAGGTTTTGATTTTTGTTTTTGCTGTTCCAGTAAGGCAGAGTCAAAATTAAGTTAAAAAATTTTCCAACTTTGTGTTTGGCTTGGTTTTATGTTTTCATCAGCTGTTATGGATGGGGGATATTGAATAGCACAACAATAGTAATTTAGGGATTTCAGAGCTCGATGGGGATGATTTATAGAAACCTAAAGTTCTTAACATAATATTTTGTTAAAAATGTTTCCTCTTATTGTGCCTGATTTAATACAGATTCTTCTCTTTTGTTCTCTATGTCTTTAAATGGCTGAAATAAGTTAAATGCATACAGGTTTATCTTACCCTCAAATGCAAAGATAAAAGGAATCAATATGAAAAACTCCCTGTAAGTTATATCAATGACAGAAGAATGTTGAATTTTCATTACTGACCCGGGTAAATGCCTCAGCTGCTTTTGTTTAAAAGCTTTGCTGGGGATTGGACCTGATTGCTGCGGGGGAAACCTCTGACTTAACCTCCTGGAGACCCAATGCCATCTGTGAAATGGTAGTAATAAAAGGAGAGTTGAATTATGTGGAAATGTTTACCGTGCCTGGCAGAGAGCAAGTGTTGGATAGATGACTGCTTTTATCATAATTCCTTCCATAATGTTGAATAAGCTCCTACTATGTTCCTGGAGCTACGCTAGGTGCCAGGAATATAGTGCTGAGCAAACTCACCCATTCAAAACTCAATTTGTAGGACTGTGTCTGATTGCTTAGGCAGGAACTTTTGGAGCAACTTCTTCTTTCTTTTTAACTGGAGGATAATTGCATTACAATATTGTGTTAGTTTCCGCTGTTCAACAACCTGAATCATGTAAATGTATCCCCTCTCTGTTGAGCCTCCCGCAGCGCTAGGTCATCACAAAGCACCGAAAGTTTCTTTCAAATATAACTTGTCCATATCTCCCCCTGAGGTTTCTCCTGAAGTCCTGCCTTGACTGGTTTAGAATTCTCTCTGTGTGTTTTCTAGTTTGCATTCCTGCTATCCTGAATAGGAAAAAAAAGGACAACAAATATCCTAGTGCTTATTGAGACCACGCAGTGTGGTGGTTGCGGAGACTGCTTCACACTCATACCCTTATTGCTTCCTCTCACAAACTGCCTATGAGGAAAATACCATTGTCTTCCTCAAGTTACCAAAGTGGTGAAGCGATTGCCCGAGCTTGAAGGAATTTCTGGATGGGGCACCTCTGTATAAACTTTTGCAGGTGGCTACTCAGGTGTCTCCAAAGTAGAGAAATGGTTTAAAATATCCCAAAGCATTCCCACAGTTGTCCGAGCTAGTAAAAGTTGGTTCATGTTTTTCCGGAGAACAGTACTCATTCACCTTGCCACCAAACAGCCCCTTCCCTGGGTGGAATCCAGGCCCAGTGCCTGCTAGAGCCCGGCTGGGGAAAGCAAGAGGCACAGAGTTGTGGCTTGCCCTTTGGCCCCTTCCACCCAGACCCTCTTCTCTGCTCTGGGAGCTTTGCCACTGCTGCCCCTTGTGGTGTAAAGTCATTACAGTCAGGAGAGGTGACCAGGAGATGGCCTGCCCATTTCTCAACAGTGACCAGCCTGAAAACACACGCTGCACCTACCTCTCTGGAGGGTCCTTTTGGCTGTCGTGTCAGGGAAAGTGACCGGCCCCCTAGGGGCAAGGCAGCACCAGGAATTCATCTCTGGGCAGCAGCCAGTTCCCACCCTGCACAGTCACACAGAAGGTACCCGGCCCTGCTGCCAAGACGGTGAAGTGGCTTGTTTCTGCTTGCCAGCCTTCATTAAAGAAGGGCTCTCTTAAAGGTGATACCATTCGGACTTTCCCATGAGAATTTCTCCTGTTTATTTCCTGAAGTTTAAAAAAAAAGTGCTGGTATGAACGGAGATGTCCCACCCACAGGCCCCCAAAAACTCAAATATCCCAAAATAGAGGGAAGGATTCCAGGAGCTCTTGTGTATCTGTCTCCAGTGCCAGTGGACTGCAAACATACCCACAAGGTCTGGGATTTACTTTTCATCCCCCATAGGTCCTAAACACATATGGCTGGTAAAGCTGATAAGACCTTTTTTAAAATATGAAGGACAAAAAAATTTTTCCCAGGCGAGCAAAAGTATAAGGCCAGAAAAAGAAAATGGGTTTTATGGATATGTCTATTTCCATTGGAACACAAGGCAGCTAGGTAGGGGGTAGATATTTGTTAGACTAGATGGCAGAGCATTTTGGAAACTAGGCTTTTGCAACATTTTGAATCTTCAAGTGGGGAGATCAGCCACACACAATGAACATCCTTTACTGTGTCACCCTCTCACAGAGCCTCTTCTGATGCCTCAAATTATGTTTTCTCCTTGGAATTAGCAGGTTATTAGAGTTGGTTTTTTTCATTGAACAGAACTTTCCTTACAGGTTTTGTGCGTGTTAGCATGGACCTACTGCCTGGTGCTGTTCTGTCCCCGTGGGTGGCAGGCCCCTGCTGGGCCCCGGGCTGGGGCCAGCTCTCCCCTGCTGGGAGGGGCACTGCTATGCTCATCTTTGTAAAGGATTTTTTTCTGCTTGGCTAGTTTTCCCTTGATGTAAAAAATTGTGGGCTCTGTAAAACCTTCTCAGCCTGAGAAAGGTGCTTCTGTATTAGGTCTGCTGTACAATGTTTATGTTATTAAGTCTGGGATTCTGTCTCTGCACAGAAAAAAATCTCTGGGTTCATGGCAGTTCCAGAGACTGTTGGAATTGGTTAGGCCAAAGCAGAAATAAACACCCTATGAACATAATAAATTTGCTTTCCCAGATAAATTCCAAGTTAAATGCTTTTAAAAATATATTTCTATAATTATAAAGGAAGGCCTCCTGACTGCAGAAAACTGAAAATATAAGGAAGTAAAAACCACCCATTACATCACTATAAAGAGAGAAGACTTGTTATTAACTTTATGTTGAATTTTTTTCTTCTTGCTTCCGAATTCTTTATGTGTGACAACACTGTTAGTTCTGTGGGTTTGTCCATCATATCATGAGCATTTCTCCATGTCACTAAATCATTCTGAGAAAAATCTCATTTAAAATGTTTCTTAAATCTTTTATTTTAGAAAATTTCAAACATTTTACATATGTAGAGAAACTAGTATGAACCCCCAGGTGCCAATCAGCTGGTTTCGGCAATTATAAAATCATAATCAGTCTTGTTTCATCTAGACCTATGAACCACTTGGGATGTTTGGAAGCAAATTGCAGGCATCATATCATTTTCTGGGTATCTTGGTATAAATATTTAAAAGTCAAGGGCATTTTTAAAAAACAGAACCAAAATACTATTCATTATACCTAAAAATTTCTTAAGTTAAAAGTGCTTAAAACCAATTAAATATCCAATTGGTGTTGAAGTTTCCACAATTGTTTCATAGTTTTTTAATAGTTTGACTCGGGATCCAAATAAGTTTCATCTATTGTGAGTGGTTAATGACTCTAAGTCTCTTTTAGTCTATAGGATCTGCCTTCTCTTTCATTTATTCCTTTCAATTTATTATTGAAGGAATTGGTCATTTGTCCTGTAGTTTCCCACTGTCAGGATTTTGATGGTTGCATTCCTGCAGTATCATTTAAAATGTTCCTTTGCCCCTGTATTTCCTGTAAATTGATGAGTAGATCTAGAGGCTCGATAGGATTCCGGTTTGTTTTGGGGTAAGAATACTAAGTGGTGCTGTGTGCTCCCACCAAGAAGCATTGGGTGAATGTGTTTCTTTTGTGATGTGAATAGTCATTGGTGATTATTGCCTAGATCTATTATTTTATTAGGGACGTATAAAATGGTAATATTCTAATTCTGCTATTTTTCTTTATTATCCAGAATACTTCTATGAAGACAAACTGCTTGATTACACTGTGGTACAGTTCACTTAACAACAGGATGTTTTATTTTTTCCCAGTTGCTTACCAGTTTTCATAATATTGAGTTGGTTCCCTAGCGCCCTCCAAAGGTGACCACTGAATTTTATTTTCAGTCCAATATGACCACATGCACTTAAGCATAATTGGTGTATTTTAATCCATTGCACTTTTTTTTCTTGCACTAAAAAACTCAGCCTATTATTCTATTCTTTTTTTTTTTTATATTGTAGCAGTTTTTGCCATATATTGACATGAATCAGCCATGGATTTACATGTATTCCCCATCCCGATCCCCCCCTCCCACCTCCCTCTCCACCCAATTCCTCTGGGTCTTCCCAGTGCACCAGGCCCGAGCACTTGTCTCATGCATCCAGCCTGGGCTGGTGATCTGTTTCACCCTAGATAATATACATGTTTCGATGCTGTTCTCTCAAAACATCCCACCCTCTCCTTCCCCACAGAGTCCAAAAGTCTGTTCTGTACATCTGTGTCTCTTTTTCTGTTTTGCATTATAGGGTTATCGTTACCATCTTTCTAATTCCATATATATGTGTTAGTATACTGTATATGTCTTTATTTTCTGGCTTACTTCATTCTGTATAAGTGGGCTCCAGTTTCATCCATCTCATTAGAACTGATTCAAATGAATTCTTTTTAATGGCTGAGTAATATTCCATGGTGTATATGTACCACAGCTTCCTTATCCATTCATCTGCTGATGGGCATCTAGGTTGCTTCCATGTCCTGGCTATTATAAACAGTGCTGCGATGAACATTGGGGTGCATGTGTCTCTTTCAGATCTGGTTTCCTCAGTGTGTATGCCCAGAAGTGGGATTGCTGGGTCATATGGCAGTTCTATTTCCAGTTTTTTAAGGAATCTCCACACTGTTTTCCATAGTGGCTGTACTAGTTTGCATTCCCACCAACAGTGTAAGAGGGTTCCCTTTTCTCCACACCCTCTCCAGCATTTATTGCTTGTAGACTTTTGGATAGCAGCCATCCTGACTGGCGTGTAATGGTACCTCATTGTGGTTTTGATTTGCATTTCTCTGATAATGAGTGATGTTGAGCATCTTTTCATGTGTTTGTTAGCCATCTGTATGTCTTCTTTGGAGAAATGTCTGTTTAGTTCTTTGGCCCATTTTTTGATTGGGTCATTTAATTTTTCTGGAATTGAGCTGCAGGAGTTGCTTGTATATTTTTGAGATTAATCCTTTGTCTGTTGCTTCATTTGCTATTATTTTCTCCCATTCTGAAGGCTGTCTTTTCACCTTGCTTATAGTTTCCTTTGTTGTGCAAAAGCTTTTAAGTTTCATTAGGTCCCATTTGTTTATTTTTGCTTTTATTTCCAATATTCTGGGAGGTGAGTCATAGAGGATCCTGCTGTGATTTATGTCGGAGAGTATTTTGCCTATGTTCTCCTCTAGGAGTTTTATAGTCTCTGGTCTTACATTTAGATCTTTAATCCATTTTGAGTTTATTTTTGTGTATGGTGTTAGAAAGTGTTTTAGTTTCATTCTTTTACAAGTGGTTGACCAGTTTTCCCAGCACCACTTGTTAAAGAGGTTGTCTTTTCTCCATTGTATATCCTTGCCTCCTTTGTCAAAGATAAGGTGTCCATAGGTTCGTGGATTTATCTCTGGGTTTTCTATTCTGTTCCATTGATCTGTATTTCTGTCTTTGTGCCAATACCATACTGTCTTGATGACTACATTGGACTTATTTTTATTGATGCCTGATGGGACCCTATCTTTAGTCAAAGGGAAGCTCTTCAAGTTGAGTCATGAATCCTTTTGTTATGACCCTTATAGTTTCTGATAGTTTATTTGCTCTTACTGTGACCGTGCCCAGACTCATCTTATATATTCCTTTAATTAGGAAATATATAGAGATCATAATCTGGGTGTTGTGAGTAGCTATTGATTAGTCGTTTCTTTTTAGGCCTTGTCAGTGGAAAGAGCTAGAAAATGTTTATCTGTTTCTAAGATAAAATGTACCCTGAGCACATGTTGCTAATTCCAGTTTAAATTCAGGGCTAAAAGTTTGTATTTATTTAAATTTATTTTTTATTGAGGTAACATTGATTTACAACATTACATAAATTTTCTTGTGCATTATATTTCTACTTCTGTATACACTACAGTGTGCTCACCACCAAAAATTCAGTCACCATTGTCACCATACAATTGATCTCTTTTCCCATTTTGCCCTCCTCCTTCCCTTACCCTGTGGTAGCCACTGCTCTCTTCTCTGTATCTACATGGTTTGTTTTTGTTTGGTTTGGTTTGTTCATTCATTTGGGTTTTGTTTGTTTATTTATTAAATATGATCTTCTTCTTATGCTGAAAAATCTGCCTCTCAACAACACACACCAAATTCACTTGTTTATCCTATGATACACATACCAATATACATACAATACATACACATAGAACAGTCTCAGAATTACAATGTCACACTGCCTCCAACAATAGGATTACTAAACACATTTTTTAGCATCTCTTTTGGACCTTAAGGAAAATCTTTCTGATGGGGGCATGGTAGTTCGTATTTGATGTAGAAATTTCTCTCCTTGTGGACATTAGGCTTGCCTTCAAATTTTTGCTACTATAAAGAATGCTGTGATAAACATCCTTGCCTTTGTCTTTTATTTCTAATCAGTTCTTTAGGCCAGACTTTAAGGAGTGACATGAGACAGTCAAGGGTAGTGGACATGTCTAAGCGCCCCCTGCCCTGCCCTCCACCTCCCTGGCCACATAGTTCCCAGAGCCTTTTTCAAAACCATCTGTGCTTGGAAGAACCTGCATCCCTGCACCCTGATCAACATTTTTCATTACTATTAATAACTAATGTTATTATTATTTACCAAACAGATCAAAAACAGGGTACCTTGTGGTTAATGGTTTTTTTACTATTATCAGTCATATATTTATTTCACAGCTATAGTTCTATTTTGATTTGTCTTTGGGGTGAGAAGTCCAGTTTAAGTGTTTTTTTCCCTATTGATTTGCAACATTTTGGGGGGGCCCACACCACATGGCATGTGGTATCTTAGTTCCCCGGCCAGGAACTGAACCCTCACCCCTGCATCGGAAGCACAGGGTCAACCACTGGACCTCCAGGGAAGTCCCAATTTGCAAGGTATTTTTAATATCTTAAGGACAACTATCCTTTGCTGTTTGTGACAAATATTCTTCTCACTTGACATTTGACTTTCAATTTTACGGGGAGGGTTGATGTTATAAAATTTGAAAATCTTAAAAAAAAAAAAATTTGAAAATCTTAAGTAACCAAATTTGTTGATCTGTTTCTTCCACTGCTTTTATACTTAGAGAGTCCCACCTGATATTAGTTAACTATTTACCTCTTTTTCCTTCAAGTTTATGTAATACTTCATGTATTTTTCCACCTTTATTGTTTCTTTCCCCTTATTTTAAAAGGAATACTTGTTTACTATAAAGGACGGGGTGGGATGGGAGGGAGGCCCCTCAAAGAGGGAGGGGATAATATATATATCCCTGTGGGTGAGTCACTTCATTATACAGCAGAAACTAACACACTATTGTAAAGCAGTTATATCCCAGTAAATTTTTTTTTTAATTTTTAAAAAAGGAAATAAAGAAGGTGTGGTCTCTGCACCTGAAAAAAAAGCTTATGGGAAATATGGAAGTCTTATTTATTTTTATTCTTAACTACTTTTTAAATCTGTAATTTATTATGGTACACAATGTGAGGAGAAGATCTACCTTGAGGATCTTCCCAATAACTAGTTATCTCAAAGCCATTTGCTGAGCAGCCTGTTTTTCTCTTGAATTGTACAAGAAATTATTTGGTACATGAACACCTTTTTTTCCAAAATATGTACCCCTTCCAATTTGTTTTAATTCCTATGGTTAGGTAATATTCCTTAACAGTTCATATCACTTTATTGTTATTTTTCTTTTTCAAAAACACTTTAGCCAATTCTTGTCTGTTTATTCTTTTAAATACACATGAAATTATTTTTGTCAAGTTATACCAATGACAAACTGATTGGAATGGCTTTAAATGGGGTTTGGGCTTTCTTCTGATGGGTGTGCTGAACTGGGGTGAGTTTCAGACAAGGGAGTGATGTTGGGGTCTGTTTCCCATGGCTCCTCTGATCTGACACTCTGTGGGGCATGGGCAGGAGGTGCCACAGCTTTCCAGGAGAAAGATGCTAGTCTGGAATGACACAGAGGAAGTACCTTAAAGAGATAATAAGGAGCGGGATGACATTGTGCTTGGGTGTGAAGACTGGAGCAGAAGGAAACCTAGGATTATCCCTTAATCTCCCATTTGGTCAACTGGGTAAATCATGGTGCTTTTTACCAAGACAGAATTAATGGCTCTAAGTTTCTGCACTTTTGCTACTTGAGAAAAAATGGACTACGTGCTCTGGGCATGTGTATGTGTCGGTGTTTATCCAGATAGTGAAGTGATATTATTCTTTTCACTTAGGAGGAACTGAGGCTCACGTTGGTAAATGACGTACTCTTGGTCAGACAGGGTGTACGTGGTGGTCCTGAGATTCACACCCTATTGGATCTGCCAAAGTTGAGGCTGATCCTCATACACAGAGTAAACATTGTCTGGCCCCTCCCAGCATCTCTCTGTGCCAGACTCTCTTTTACCCAAAGAGACACTAAGCAGAAAAGGTCTAGAGCAAGCGCTTGGTCTTCTTTGTCACCCTTACATCGATGGACTCAATAAAGGATTGCTCAGTCTGGATTGTGCATCCCCAACAGATTTCTTAAAGTCCTAACCCTCCCTACTTCAGAATGTGACCTTATTTGGAAATAGAGCCATTGTTGATGTACTGTAATTGGTTAAGATGAGGTCATAATGAAGTAGGTGGACCTTTAGTCCACTATGACTGATGTCCTTCTAATAAGAGAGATGACAGCCAGGGAGAATGCCTTGTGATGACAGAGGCAGATACCGGAGTGATTCCTGCCTTCATAGGAGGGAGGATGTGTTGTCTGTAGTTATCCTGTGAGTTGGGAAGAAGGGAATTCTGATGCTGAGTCCCTGCTGGGAGCCAGCTTCTTAGTCCTTAGCAAGTTTGCTCATCTGAGCCTCACCATTCTGTAAAAAGGGTATTATTATCTCCATTTTACAGATGAGGAAACTGAGGCCTACAGACATTAAATGTCTCACCCAAAGGCCAGCCTTCTACTTCTTCCTGGCTACACTCAGCTGAGTACCTCTGCCCATCTGTCATTGCTGGGGGGCTGTGGGGATCCAGCTGTCACACAGGTGTGTTTCAGCTGACAACGTGCAGGCCTATGGGCTAGATTATTAGTACATTTGATAATCATAAAGAAAGTGGTCATTTTGTTCACTTTTTGATCTGAGCTGCTTTTTATAGGCTTTTAAATTTAGAAATTGGTTTGAATGAAGTACTATCATGAGCTTTTTAATTTCATGTCAGTAATTCTCAAACATTGCCTGAGTTTGTTAACCCAGTATTTGAGGTGGGATGGGTGTGGGGGGAGAGGAGAGGAAGGGGGGAGGGCTGTGTGTAGAAAAAAAAAAAAGCCCTTTCAACTTCATCTGTGATCACTTTTCAGGGCTGCTACTTAACTACCCAAATGTTGAGTCTGAATGTAATAATTACTGTGCTCCATTTTGTGAAGAGAGAAAGAAAGCTTGCAAAAGCAAAAATAAATGTCTCCTTATTCTGAGAGTGTGATACTTGAACTCTATGAAATGACTTTATTCTGTATTTACCTGGGCACAAATAGTTACTATACCCCCATTCCTAAACAGAAGCTCCTGAAATATTGGGGGTGATTTTTTCTTTTATTTTAATATCTTTCATTCAACACACGCATGACAGGGAGTGGCCTCCGAGCGTCAGTATGGAATCATGGTGAGAGACAAGACAGACTCCTTGGATCTAAATCCCTACTCTGGCACTACCAGAGGAAAAGAAAGTGGCTGTGGGCAAATCATTTCCCTTCACTGTGCCTCAGTTTCATCATCTGTGAAATGGGAATAAAATCAGTCAGCAGCAGCATCTTGAGGCTGAACTTTCATCTTCATCATGGCCAACTGGTTGAAAAAATGAACTGGTCTCTAATAAATATATTGTGGACCACTCTTAAGAATCCTCTTAGCTCTGTGCTCTGGGATTCTATCAAAGTTGAAATTTTTTAATTAAGGAGCGGATTTTACATCCAACTAGAACTTGGGTGCCTGAGGATGAATATTGCAATTAACAAACAATTGGAAAAAGATTCCAGATCCACATTGCAGTTACCCCATAGCACTTATAACAGTACCATGTACATAAAAAGTACCCAGAAAGTGAGTGGTTCAGTGAGATAAGAAAAGAAGTGCTACAGTATGTTTGTTTTTTAATGGCTGAAAAAATTTAGTAGGTCAAAAAATGTTGAGGTATGTAGGATGTACTGTGTATGGTGTTGTCCAGGTGTGTGGTTATCTTCCCCACAGAACACTGGTGCTTTAGTTTTATTGTATATGCCTCCAGAGATATTTTACACATATAAAAGCATATATTAGTATGTATCTCTTTTCCCACTTTTCTGCAACATGGGAACACATAGCTCATGCTGCTCTGCACCTGTTTCCTTCATTTAACAATATTGGAGATATTTCTCTACTAGTATGTAAAGAGCTTCCTCATTCAGTTTTCTAACTGTATAGTATTTCTTTGCATGGATGTGCCCTACTAGCTTTAGCCAGTCCCCTATTTATAGATGTTTAAGTGTGTCTGCTTGCTTGCTTTTACAAAAAATACCTTGAAATAAATTCATGTATCCATCGTTTCCCATTCATAATATATGCATCTGAGTAATTTTAGTGGATATCAGGGGTCAAGGACACACACATATTACTGATCTTGCTGGATGTTAATAAGTTGCCTATTATCAAGGATGCACCATTTTACACTCCTTGTTTTACCCTTGCTTCAGTGTATTATCAGTGTGCTATGAATCTGGGCCATTCTCAAGAGTTAAAACTAGTATCTCAGGGAAGTTTTAATTTGCAGCACTCTTATTTTGGGTGAAGTTGAACATCATTTCCTTTCTGTAAATTGTGTCATTGTAGCTTTTGTTTCTATTAGATTATTGGGCTTTTTCCTAACAATTTGTGGGAGGTCTTTGTGGATGAGGGAAATAAGCTCTTTGTTAAATGAGTTGAATATATTTCTTCTCTGTGTGTCATTACTATTTTGATTTTGCTTATGTTAGTATTTTGGTCTCTAAACATTCTTATTTTTATAAACAGTCATCCTACTTTATCCCCAGGTTCTCTTTACATGGTTTCAGTTACCTGAGGACTTCCAAAGTCTGAAATATTAAATGGAAACTTCCACAAATAAACAATTTATAAGTTTTATGTTGTGTGCTGTTGTGAACAGCATGATGAAATCACACTGTCCCATTCCATCCCATCCAGGACGTGAATCATCCTTCTGTCCAGCATATCCCACCTATTAGTCACTCAGTAGCCACTTATCAGATCAGATCTCACTATCACAGTGCATGAGTTCAACTAACCCTTATTTTACTTATTAATAGCCCCAAAGTACAAGAGTTGTGATGCTGATAATTTAGATATACCAAAGAATAGTTGTAAAGTACTTCCTTTGAGTGAAAGGTGAAAACTTCTCAATTTAAGAAGGAAAGCAAAAAATGTATGATTGTATCCTGAGATTGCTGAGATCTACAGTAAGAATGAATCTTTTATCCATGAAATTGTGAAGAAGAAAAAAGAAATTTGTGCTAGTTTTGCTTTCGCACCTCATACTACAAAAGTTATGACCACTGTGTCTGCTAAATGCCTCGTTTAAGATGGAAAAGGCATTAAATTTGTACATGAAGATATTTGGGGAGAGAAAGAGACCATATTCACATAACTTTCATTCCAGTAATTATTGTAATTGTTCTATTTTATTATAAGTTATTGTTGTTAGCTTCTTATTATGCCTAATTCATCAAGTAGACTTTATTGTAGATATGCATATATAGGGAAAAATATGGATACACAGTTTGGTACCATCCTAGGTTTCAGGCACCCACTGTGGGTCTTGAAATTTATCCTGCACGGAAATAACAAGGGGAAAACTATAGTCCATTTTATAAATTCTATTTTTTATATTTTTTATTGTATTCCATTGATCTTTCGTGTGTCAATGCTAGATTTAATTATCATGATTTTATTATACATTTTAATATATGATGGGATGGTGCTCATGTGCTTAGTTGCTCAGTATTCTCTGACTCTTTGCAACCCCATGAGCTACAGCCCACCAGGCTCCTCTGTCCGTGGGGCTTCTGCAGTGGTTCAAGTCTTCTTTTGTATCTCTTAGAAGATTTAAGATTCTTCATGTACATATTGTAAATTTCTTATTAAATCTATTCCTAGGTATCTTGTATTTTCAAATAGGATGGGATAGAATAGAATAGAATTAAGATCTTTTCTGTCATTATCTCTTCTAACTTGGTTATTTTAACATAGGAAAGCTATTTCAGTTCAGTTCAGTTCAGTCGCTCAGTCGTGTCCGACTCTTTGCGACCCCATGAATCTCAGCACACCAGGCCTCCCTGTCCATCACAAACTCCTGGAGTTTACTCAAACTCATGCCCATCGAGTCAGTGATGCCTTCCAGCCATCTCATCCTCTGTCGTCCCCTTCTCCTCCTGCCCCCAATCCCTCCCAGCATCAGGGTCTTTTCCAATGAGTCAACTCTTAGCATGAGGTGGCCAAAGTATTGGAGTTTCAGCTTCAGCATCAGTCCCTCCAATGAACACCAGGACTGATCTCCTTAAGGATGGACTGGTTGGATCTCCTCGCAGTTTTATATTAAATTTCTATGTCACCATATTATTGGATTCTTTCATTGTTTCTGATTCTCTTGGGATTTCTAAATAAGCAATTATATTGAGAATCAGAGTTTTGAACTAAAACTTGGATAGTGAAGGAAAATAGATACGAATTATACTGATTTAACAAGAAAATTGGAATTTGGGAATTACGTGAACTGATGTTTCTCCTTTGGGAGAGTGTATTTTGAAAACACCAATTCTTAAAACATAAATAGCCATTCAATAGATTTAAAGGTTTCCCTTTTTTCTTCTTTTTAGTAGAAAACCTTGGTTTGAAAATGAAGTCAATGTAGAAGTTGAAATTTCAGTTCTGATAGGATTTAGTTTTAATCAAATAGAGATCTATAATTCCTTATACTATTTGTGGCTCAGAAATTCTGACCTTGAAGTGGTATGCTCTTAAAAATAACCAGGTAGAGAGAAAAAATAACTCACTTAGAGCAAGTGAGTACCCAGCACAGGGTAATAGGAAGAGCCCAAAATTGAAAGTTTAAACACTTGAGTTCACGCCATGGCTCTGTCAACAGTTCATTGCAGTGTTGTCCACCTCGTTGGGCGTCAGTTTCCTAATCTATTAAATAGGACTGATGATAACTGTCTAATAGAGTTATTGTGAAAGATCAGATGAAATCATGTATATTGAGAGCATCTAGCACACTGCATGGCATATGTCTTATATACAACAAATGGTGGCTATTATTAATAATACATATATTAAAGTCATCCTTGGTGTGTTAAAGATACAGATCAGGCTGCTACAACATAGACTACTAAATACTATAGTTATGAAAATGTGTTTTCTGCTTGTGTAACAACACGAGCAGTGGTACATTGGCACCAAGGTACTGTGCACCCAGGTTCTCATTGTACTGAGCCTCTACCACTCTCCACACATGGTGTCATCCCACGGTCCCAGAAGACTGCTGCAGCTCTCATCATGCCTGATCACTCAGCCTGCAGGAAGTGAGAACGAGAAGGCCGGGTGCACACACTTCCTCTTTAAGATCATGCCCAGGGAACTGCTCACGTGACTTCTGCTCACATGCCATTGGCCATACACTAGTCACATGGCCACTCCTAACTGCAAGGGAAACTGGGAAATGTAGGGTTTATGCCCTTCTAAAATAAACACTGGGGACAACTAGCAATTGGAGCCATACTTGGTATATGAAAATGACACTTCCCACATATCACCAGATATCCCTGTGTCTGAGCCCATTTGTGACCTACTTTGGTGTTGGGGTGGGGGCTGGTAACAGGTGCGAAAAGGCTCAGGATCTGGTGTCATGCCTTATTTAACTGTAGGGTCATGAAGGTATATAACTACCATATCCAAATCAGCCTTGCCTATTCTCTGGGACTTGCTTTGGGACGTTGCCTTTTCATGGTAAGTGGATCTTATAGT
The DNA here is from genome assembly GCF_019320065.1 of Cervus canadensis. Taxonomy (NCBI): domain Eukaryota; kingdom Metazoa; phylum Chordata; class Mammalia; order Artiodactyla; family Cervidae; genus Cervus; species Cervus canadensis. The sequence continues at coordinate 68,498,550 of NC_057389.1, forward strand.
GATGAGGCAAAACCTAGACTCAGCATCTTTTTTTTAAATAAACTTTATTTTGTTTGGTTTCTTTGGTTGTGCTGGGTCTTCATCACTGTGCAGGGCTTTCTCTTGTTGCAGAGAGCAGGGGCTACTCTCTAGTTGCGGTGCGCAGGCTTCTCATTGCAGTGGCTCCCCTTGTTGCAGAGCACAGGCTCTAGGGCCCGAGGGCTTCAGTAGTTGCAGCTCCTGGGCTGTTGAGCACAGGCTCAATAGTTGTGGCTCACCAGCTTAGTTGCTTCACAGCATGTGGGATCTTCCTGGACCAGAGATCGAACCCATGTCTCCTGCATTGGCAGGTGGATTCTTTACCACTGAGCCACCAGGAAAGTGCTCAGTCATCTTCATATTTGCTAAGATGTGGTAGACACTATTGGTAGAGGTTGAACCTTGATTGTTTTTGCTACCATCTCAGTGCATGGACAGTGCCAGACACACAGTAGAGGCCTGTACATGTTGATTGATGACAACTAGGCTGATTCTAATGAAAGGATCATTTGGACACAAACAATGCACCTCGGTTCACATCATTTGCTTAATAGCTCTGGATGTGATCATGTGCCAATGCTTTTATCTCAGGAGTTGTAGAAGAGAGTGCTTTATGTATCAATTTTCTTATTAAGACCAGACAACAAAACCTTCCCTGTCTCTCAGACCACTTCTCTAATTAGGAAAAGTAGTAACTAAAAAGATGAGGAGGAGTGGGGGAGGTACGGCATCTTTCCACTTTGAAAGCTGTATTTAGACTGGGACCGTTGTGCCTGTAATTATCCTGTCTGAGCTGACTTTAATAAGCATTATTTTTAATGCTTTCCTCTCAAAGGGAAAAAAGTGATTTTTGCATCCAAGTATATAAAACAGCTTTATTCACTAAGCTTGAAAGACATAGTCATCACTGTTCGATCTGTAGAGACTCTGAGCCAGAAACCTCGTATCAGAGCCTTGGCCAGAAGGTAAGAGTTGATTGCTTTCAAGGAATCACAGGATTCAGGCTGGCTCAGGTCCTCCTCCTCTTCCCATGACCATCTCCCAGTGGTAGACATGTGGGAAAACAGTGCTGGGTTCAAGGCAGGCAGGATCAGCCTCTTGAGAACCTGACATATAAACCATGTCCTCTTTCTGGGTTTAAGGCATCACCATCTGCTCACTGCCCCAGCTAGAAACCTGGGTCAATCCCTTTAACCCTGCATTCCAAGGGTCCCTACCAGGCTAATCAACACCCTCCCTACCTTACTTCAGACCCTTCACATTCTCCTGCTTCCATCACATTTTCTATCTTGCCACCTAACTTACCTCTTCTTTTTCTTCTCTTCAATAAACAGTTTTGTAAAAAGAATAAAAGTAATATGACTACATTTGAAAAACAGAGAAAAGTAAGAAACAATCTTGTATAATACTACATCATAAAAGCTATCATCAACTTTTATAACATTTCCTTGTAGTATTTTATTTATTTATTTAAACCACACTGTGACATGTAGGATCTTAGTTCCCCACCCAGGGATCAAACCCACACCGTCCTGCATTGGAAGCAGAGTCTTAACCACTGGACCACCATGGAAGTCCCTATTTCTAGTATTTTTTAATCATAAGCATAATTATTCTTATAATTTTAATTATAGTTTATAAACAGCCTTTTATCTCAATGGGTTCCAAAGCCTTTTCCACAAACTTCTAGCCAATTCTCTAGACATATCATTTTTTATTTTATGACTCTCCTATTATGAGATACTTTGGTGGGCTTCTAATTTTTCATATTTACAAATAGCTCTGCAGTGAACATTTTTATTTGCATATGCATAACCTTTTCAGTGTTTGAATTATTTATTTGTGATAGATTCACCAGTTCAAAGGAAATGAAGTTTTTAACATTGCAGAATTGATGTTCAGAAGTTGTACACCAATTTGTAATGCCATAAACAGTGTTTAAAAACTTTTAATACCTATGAGTATCATGATTTTCTGAATTTTTGTTGTTGTAAAAAAAGGTAAAATTATCCATGGAAAAAATTTGTTTTATTCTTATTGGAAAAAGTAATACATAGTTGTATAAAATGAGAGAAGCCAAAAGAAAACTAAACTCAGCTATAATTTTTCCCTCAGTGAACCATAAACACTGGTAATATTATGGTCTGTATTCTATCTGAAGTTTTAAGCAAATGTGTATATGATTTCTTTTGCTTTCATTCTTTCTTTTCATTTCCCTTTTTTTACATTAACTAGAAATATTTTCCACATAACAGTTTTATGCTCTGTTAACTTTTTAGGACATTAAATATTGTTTTCACACAATTCCCCATTTTTGGAAATGTATATTATTTTCAATTTTCTGCCATCTTAAATAATATTGTATGACCATATTTATAACTAAATCTTTACACATTTTAAACAAATGAATAGATAAAGAAGTTGTGGGCATTTATACAATGGAATATTACTCGGCCATAAAAAGGAACAAATTTGAGTCAGGTTGCAGTGAGGTGGATGAACCTAGAGCCTCTTATACAGAGTGAAGTAAGTCAGAAAGAGAAAAGCAAGTATCATATATTCATGCATATATGTGGAATCTAGAAAAGTAGTATCGATGAACATAGTAGAGAATGGACTTGTGGACACAGTTGTGGAAGCTGAGGGTGGGACGAATTAAAGTACCATTGACATATACACACTATCATATGTAAAACAGATAGTGGGGAGTTGCTAAATAACACAGGAAGCCCAGCCTGTGATGACCTAGAGGGGTGGGATGCGGGGGGAAGGGAGGGAGGTTCAGGAGGAAAGGACTATATACATATATACATACATATATATATATGTAATATATTTATAAATATATAATTATGACTGATTTCTGTTGTTGTACAGCAGAAACAAACATAAAATTGTAAAGCGCTTTTCCACCAATTAAAAAATAAATAATTTTTTTTTTAATGGAAAAAAAGACTCTTGTTTGTAAGTACTCTGTCTGACTTGTGTCTTCTGCACTGGATATTTATTACAATGTTAACAAAGATATACACTGGAAAACTTTTAGGTAAAAACCTGTCTTGTTTGACTTGTAATTCATGTAATTAAAGAGGCAAAGTCTTTTTCATATGTTTATTAGACAGTTGTACTTCCTTTGGAATTGTTTATTTGTTACTTTCTTAAATTTTCCACTGGATATTTTAACTCTTTCCTATTTTGCAAAATAATTTTCAATTTTTAAACCGCCTTCCATTTTTATTTATTCTGGTTTAACTTTTTTGTTTATTTGTGGGGTTTTTTTAATTTTAAATCTTGTTCTTCATGACACCTAAGTTTATTGTCATATCCTGGAAAGGTCTTTTGCCTCTCAACATCACAAATATTTTCTTCTAGTACTTCAAAATTTTAATTTTTTACACTTAAATCTTTAAACTCTCTATACTTCATCTAGCCAGATGCTGAATGTGGATTATAATCTTTTCTTCTCCAAATAGGTAGTGAGGCGTTCCAAATGGTAATGTCATAGAGGTCAATAGCTGGTTACTTTAAATGTCATCTCTTTTCAAATTAATATGTACATTTTGTATAATTTCCATCAATCTTAATGAGATATTTTGGGAATTTGACAAAATGAGTCTAAATTTTATCTAGGAGAATAAATATTTTAAGAACAACCAAGAAAATTTTAAAAGGAAAAAGTTTCAAAAGGAGGGATTTTAGGTTATCAGATAGTAATTTATATTATAAAGATATAATAATGAAAATGAAAGTGTGTAATCAGTATAAGAACAGTCAAATCAATGAAACAATAGAAATTTCAGAAACTCAAGAACATAGAATTTAGTATAATTTAGTATAGCGTATCATTAAGAGTGGGACATCCCTGATGGATCAGATGGTAAAGAATCTATCTGCAATGTAGGAGACCTGGATTCGATACCTGGGTTGGAAAAATCCCCTGTAGAAGGGAATGGCTACCTACTCCAGTATTCTTGCCCAGAGAATTCCACGGACTGGCAGGACTACAGCCCATGGAGTTGCAAAGAGTCAGACATGACTTAGCAAGTAACATTTTCACTTTTCACTTTAATCATTAGAGTAAAATAGTTCAGATCAGCGAGAAAAGAAAGGATTGCTTTCATATTGAAACTTCATCCTTACAATTCTAGAATGAATAAGATTTGGACACCATGTATTATTCTTTTAGTCTGTGTTTAAATTGGATAGTCGATGTTTTATTTAGGACATTAGGTGCCACTAATAAGTGACACTGATCCATATAGCTATAAAGTTTGGGTGTCAGAACTGAACCTGATATTGCTAATCATCCTCCTCCCTCCCCCACTTGCCAGGAATCCAGAATCATTATATCTCCTGCATTTCACAAAGCTATCTGTGCCCTCATTTTCCACTGCACTTCCCTGGGCTCCCCACTTCCACTTAGACTTCTGCCCCACCTATTGTCCTAATAGCCACATGGACTTTTTTTTACATAAAATGTCTATTGAGTTTTAGAATCAGAAGTGTAAGTTGCTTAATTAGCTTTTAAAATATTAATATTGAGGTGAAATACACACAAAAGCTACCGCTGTAACTGTTTTAAAGTGTACGATTCAGTGGCATTAAGTATATTCACAATATTGTGCAACCATCACCATTATCTAGTTCCAGAACTTTTTTAATACCCCAAATGGAGATTGCATGCTTATGAAGCAGTCACTTCCCATTCTCCCCTACCTCCAGCCTCTGTAACCACTCATCTGCTCTTTGTCCCTATGGATCTGATCCACTCTGGATAGTTCATATAAATGGAATCATACAGTACACAGTCTTGTGTGACTAGCTGATTATTTAGCATAATGTTTGCAAGATTCATCCATGTTATAGCATATATCTGTACTTCATTCTTTTATGACTGAATAATATCCCATTGTATGCATATATCACATTTTCTTTATCCATTCATCCATCAGTGAATGTTTGGGTTAATTCTACTTTTTGGCTATTGTGATAAAGCTGCTATGGACATTTGTGTACAAGTATTTGCTTGAGTATCTGTTTTCAAACAGTGGATCTGTTTTTGATGGAAGAATGGAGTTGCTGAGTCATTGGTAATTTTATATTTAGCTTAGTGAGGAACTGCCAAACTATTTTTCAAAGCAGCGGATTCATTTTACATTCCTACCATCAATGTGTGTATGAATGTTCCAGTTGACTCTACATCTTTTTCAACACTTACTATTTTCCTTTTAAAAAAATTATGGTCACCCCAGTGGTTTTGAAGTGATATCTCATTCTTTGGATTTGTATTTCACTGATGACTAATAATGTTGAGCAGTTTTTCATGTTTTTTTTGACAATTTGTATATCTTCTTTGGAGATAATCAAATTCTTTGCCTATCTTTTAATTGGGTTATTTTTCTTTTTTTGTTGAGTTGTGAAAGTTTTTTATACATTCTGAATACTACACTCTTACAAGACAAATGATTTACAAATATTCTCTCTGATTCTGTGGGTTGTGTTTTCACTCTCTTGACAGTATCCTTTGATGCACAAAAGTCTTAATTTTGATGAAGTCTAATTCATCTATTTTTTTCTTTGGTTACTCATTCTTTAGATGTCATATTTAAGAAGCCACTGCCAGATTCAAATAGTTACTGTTTAGAGGAGTGACGGAATGCAGAAACAATGAAAAGGTAGTCAAGAAACAATGGTGCAATGATGGGAAGGGTCCTGGTTCCTCCTCAAGGGATATACATAACAATCTGATACAAATTTCTGAGTTCTTCTACAGGACCTAAGGCCCCCACTTAGGTGGAGGATGGTAACTTCAGGCTGAGCACAAGCACTTGGACGCCAGACTATTTGGTACCACAGGCTGATGATTGAGATTCCTGTTATTTCCCTACCAACCAATCAGAGGAAGGTCACACACCCTGCAGACCTCACCTCAGATTTTGCCTATAAAACTCATTCCCTGAAAATGATCAGAGAGTTTGGGTTTTTTGAACATTAGCTGCCCTGGCCTCCTTGTCTGGTGCCTTACAATAAACACTGCACATTCCTTCAAAAAAAAAAGAAACCTTTGCCAAATCCAAGGTTTAAAAAATCTCCCCTGTTTTCTGCTAAATTTAGCTCTTAAATTTAAATCTTTGATCCTTTTTGAGTTAATTTTTGCATATGATGTGAGGTAAGGGTGCAGAAGGAAATGACAACCCACTTCAGTATTCTTGCCTGGGAAATCCCATGGACAGAGGAGCCTGGCGGTCTGCAGTCCATGGGTCCACAAAGAGTCAGACATGATTGAAGTGACTAAGCATGCATATGTGAGGTAAGAGTCCAGCTTCATTCTTTTGCTTGTGTATATCCAGTTCATCTGCTCCATAGGCAGAATGTGGTCCATCTCAAAAAGTGAGAGCAGCCCTAAAATATGGGGTGGTTAGTTTTTATGAGCTCAGTAATTTTATAGGCTAATACATGGAAGGATTATTCTAGCTATTTTGGAGAAGGGGCAAGGATTTCCATGATTTGGGCTACCACACACTTTTTGACCTTTTATAGTTAGCCTCAGAACTGTCATGGTACCTATGGGATGTCATTTAGCTTATTAATGTATTAAAATGAGCTTATAATAAGGCTCGAAGTCTGCTGAAAGTCTAATCTTCTACCATCTTGGGTGTAATCAGTTGTGTTTTATCCACAGTGGTTCTACCATTCTTCTAAAGGTTGTGCCCTACCCATTTCCTTCCTGTTTCAACTTGAGGTCTCCTCAAGCCCATAGAACTCTTTATTGCCCCAGGGCCTTTGCACATGCTCTTCCCTCCACCTTCCATATCTCTTCTTGTTGCATGTCAGCTAGTTAAGTGTGACTCATCTGTTGGGGAGCCTTACCTAAATCATCAACCTACATATAGTAGTTAGGTTTCCTCTGGTTATTCTCTTTCATAGTTCTTTGAAGTTTCTTGATAGAAGTGACCTCTGTTGTAACTAATTATTGATGTGGAGCCCAGCTGGCTCCTACCGGGGCCTTGGGGAGGAGTAGCCTGGTGTGCTGCAGTCCATGGGGTTGCAAAGAGTCAGACACGACGGAGAGACTGAACAACAACAAGGGTGTTGTAACTAATTATTGATATGACTTTTGGTTTATTCTTGCTTTTCCCATGGACTTTTGGTATCATGATGGTAGGTGCCATGTCTGTCTTTAGTTCACCACTAAAACCTCTGCCTGGCCAGGTGTCTTTCACATGATAGACATTTGGTCAATATTTACCAAAAGTATGAAGGATGATAGTAGCTAGTACATAGAACTGGGAAGATTTCTATATTTCTTAAGATGTAAAAAAGGTTAGAGTAATTTAAAATTGTCTATTCCTTAAATGGCTTAAGCAACATGCTTAAAACCTTAATTGAACCCCAGACTGGCCAATTTTCATAATACTTATTTTTCTTTTAAAAATGTTTTTTAAATGCTGGAGAGGGTATGGAGAAAAGGGAATGTTTATGGGAATGTAAGTTGGTGCAGTCACTGTGGAAAACAGTATGGAGGTTCCTCAGGAAACGAAAAATAGAATTACCATATGATCTAGCAATCCCGTATCCAGACAAAACTGTAAGTCAAAGATACATGCACCCCTGTATTCATAGCAGCACTATTCATGATAGCCAAGATAGGAAACAACCTAAATGCCCATTGACGGATGAAATGGATAAAGAAGACGTGGTACATATATACAGTGAAGCTTTACTCAGCCATAAAAAGTAACGGAATAATGCCATTTGCAGCAACATGAATAAAACTAGAGATGATCATACTAAGTGAAGTAAATCAGAAAGAGAAAGACAAATATCACATGGTATCACTTATATGTGGAATGTAAAATATGACACAAATGAACCTATCTATGGAACAGAAACAGAATCAGGGACATAGAAAATAGACTGGTGGTTACCGAGAAGGAGGGAGTTGGATTGGGAGAGGGTTGGACTGGGAGTTTGGAATTCGCAGATGCAAGGTGTTGTATAAAGGATGGATAAACAACAACGTCCTACTGTATAGCACAGGGAGCTATATTTAGTATCCTGTGATAAACCATAATGGAAAGGAATATGAAAAAGAATGTGTGTGTATATATATATAACTGAGTCACTTTGCTGTACAGTTGTAATTAACACAACATTGTAATTCAGTTATACTTTAATAAAAAATAAATTTTAAAAAATGGTTTTTGAGTTGTATGTGGTATTCTACATTGTCCTGTCTCTCATACCTCTAACTTTCACTGTTAAGTATAGTGATTTTACTCTGTTTATTCTTAAATAGGCTTTCCAAATATATATATGGTTTATTTATGTGCAATTGAAGCTTTGATTTTTCTTTTGGACCTAAGCATTTTAACAGGTTTTCTTTAAATTATAAACTCTTTTTACATTTAAACTTTTACTATTTACTCTTAGTTATAGAGCCTAATGGTCAGCCTATATCCTTTCTGATATTGGAGCTATATTGTAACTTAATATATGGCCACCTATAAAAAATATATTATGTTCAGATAAGAAGAAATATCAATTCAATGATTTTCTGAAAATATGAAGATAGATCTCGTCTTATTAATTTTACCTGGTTCTCAGTGAGACTTTTTGAGCTTAAGACTCAATTTCTTTCATAGTTATTTTCCTATGTTCTTTCCTGAAATTTCTATTTTGAATCTGTGTAGGTAATACATTTTCTCTCCATGTCTCTTTTTTTTTTAAATAAGAGGCAAATAAGATGAGGCAGTAAGACATTACAGTTTACTGAACGTAAGGCAAATTATTTAAGCTCTCTGCCCAATTCTCCATCTGTAACATCGGGATAGAAGAGTACCTACATCATGTGAGGATTAAAGGAGATAAAGTATCATTTGTGGTTTGTCTCCGAGAAGCAGCCATACTTGGCTGGTGCTTGTATCTCCAATTCAAAGCAAGAGTCATATGGGCCTGGGACCCAGAGTGGAGACCAACATTTCATGAAACTGAAATATCTTCATGTCCTCTCTGACTAAACTGAGTTCAGCTGGTGAAGAAGGTGGGATGGAGATATGGTTGTTGGGTAGATGTTTGAACTTGGTTGGCAGTCTTTTTCAGAAGGCACCTTATATATCTAGTATATATGGGTATCATGAGAGACTTTTTCACCTGACTATTAATTCATCATCAGTCCAGATGTGATAAATAAGGGACATTCTGCTTATACTACGCCCATGACATTCACCTCACTGTTGAGAAACAAGACATGGGTAGTTTGTAATGATTTGTCCTTAAGGATGCACAGCACTTCCAGGACTCACCACTGTCTGGCTTCAGGAGTTTTGTGTCTGCTGGGTTTGTTCACTTTGCAACCCACCCAGCCATCTCTAGCTGTATATCCTCCTTCCTCAGCATCACCTATGAGTCAAGAGTAGAGATAAATGATGAAGCCTGTGAGTGGAGTTGCTCTTTTCTTAGAGACCCAATAGGTAAAAAACTTGCTACTCTCATGTTCTTGTTCTGGGGCTAGGTCACTGGAAGTTAGTTTTAGTGGTAAGTTTCCTGGATGATGTATAAGAAAGCCCATGACTACGCTGAAACCTGGCAAGAGGAATTTTTTACAACTGGTGCACATGCAGAGAAGCACGATCATTTGTTTGACTGATTCATTGTTGGCTTTTTGCTGTGTGCCATCACCATGCTGAACTTGGTGTGGGTTAAAAGATAAATTAGAGACTGCTACTGAAGCAGGGGGAATACTGGATATGAAGTTAGGAGACCTAGGTGGGAGGAAGATAAGCCTCTTAATTTTTCTACCCTCTAGTTTTCTTTACTGTAAAATGAGAATAATAATATCTACTTTCTCATGCTGTTGTGAAAATTAGATAAGATGATGTATATGAACTTGAATGGTGCCTGGAATTTAGTGGGCATTCAGAACACCTGAGTTGATTGAATAAAAAGAAACCCAAACCCTCATGGGGAGATAGCACACATTTGGACAACTTTATTACATGGTAGAAAGTAGATGCTGTGCTTAAAAATTTCTGACCATGTAAGATTGGTTCAGTGTGCTAAAATCAATCAATGAAATCCACTATGTTAACAACTAAATAAGAAAAATCACAATTTTATCAATGGATGCAGAAACAGAATTTTATAAAATTCAACATTCATTCACAATAAAAACTCTTAACAAACTAGAAGAGAAGTAGAAAGAGACTCTCAGAAATAGAAATGCCTTTAACCTGAAACCAGAGGTAGATCTCAAAAGCTGTTATTCCATTTGCATGTCATTCTGGAAAAGGCAAAACTTGTAATGATAGATCAGTGGTCTTCAGGGTTAGGGATCAGGGGCTAGAATAACTGATAAAGAGCATCTGCCAAAATCTGCAACTAACATCATACCACATGGTGAAAAGTTGAATGCTTTCTCCTATAATCAGACAGAGAGCATTCCTATTCATTATTGTACTGAAAGTCCTAGCAAGTGCAATAAAGTAAGAAAGAGTAATTGGAAGCATTCAAGCTGGAAAGGAGGAAATAAATTTATCTATACTCATATAAGACATGATTGGCTACGTAGAAAATCTAAAAGAACTATCAATAAAAAGCTCTTGGAACTAATAAATGAGCTGTACTATGGGATATAAGGTAAACACTAAAAAAAAATTGGAAACTGAAATTTAACATGCGGCCCACTTATAATACTGTCTCCTATTTTAGACATAAATATAACAAAATATCTGCTGAAAACTATAAAATGTTAATGAAATAAGTCAAAGAAAGACTAAATAAGTGGGGAGACTTACCTGATTCATAAACTGAAAGATTCAGTATTCGCTATCAATTCTCCCCCAATTGATCTATAGATATAATGTAATCCCGATCAAAATCCAATTAAGATTCCTTATAGATATCAAAAACTGTATTCTAAAATTCATATGGGAAGGCAAAGGAACTAGAATAGTGAAAACAGTTTTGAAAAAGAAGGACAAATTTGGAGGAAACCAATCACGACAAGGTAATATTGGCAAAAGGATAGTCACATTGATCAATGGAAGAGCATAGAGAACCCAGAGACAGACTCAGGCAAATAGAGGTAACAAATTTTTGGCAAAAGGACAAAGGCAATTCTTTGAAGCAAGGACAGTGGTTTCAATAGTGGTTCTGGAATAGTTGAACTTACATATGCAAAAAAAGTGCCTCCCATACTAAACCTCAGACCATATCCAAATATTAAAATGGATCAGAGGTATAAATACCAAGCGTAAAACTTAAAACTCTGAGAAGAAACCATCAGAGAAAATCTTCACGATCTTGGATTAGGCAGAGAGCTCTTAGAGATGACAAAAGTGCAATCCGTTTTTTAAAAAACAGTAAATTGAACATAAGCCAAATGTAAAACTTCTGTTCTGCGAAAATGAAAGTCGCTCCGTCGTGTCTGACTCTTTGTGACCCCCTGGACTATACAGTCCATGGAATTCTCCAGGCCAGAATACTGGAGTGGATAGCCTTTCCCTTCTCCAGGGGATCTTCCCAACCCAGGGATCAAACCCAGTCTCCTGCACTGCAGGCAGATTCCTTTCCAGCTGAGCCACCAGGGAAGCCCTCTGTTCTGTGAAGAACTTCCTAAATAGAATGAGAGGACAGCCCAAACACTGGGAGAAAATACCTGCAAATCATATAATGAACAAAGGCGTTGTATCCAGACTATTCAAAGTACTCTCAAAATTCAACAATAAGAGAACAAAGAACCTGATTAAAAATAGGCAAAAGTTGTTAATCCCTGGAAGTCCAGTAGTTGAGACTCTGAGCTCTCACTGCTGAGGGCCTGGGTTCAATCTCTGGTTGGGGAACTAAAATCCCACAAGCCTCATGGAGCAGTCAATAAATAAATAAGCAAAAGTTATATGGAAGACAAATAAACCCATGGAAAGATGCTTGACATCATAAGTCATAAGGAAAATTCAAATTAAGACCACATTAGATACCACTATACACCTATTAGAGTAGCTAGAAAAATACCAACAACGCCAAGTGGACAAGGATGTACAGCACCTAGAATTCTCCTGCTTTGCTAATGAGAATGATAATGGTTGAAAGTTTCTTAGGGAGGTAAACTTATTCTTGGCAAATGATTTAGCAATACTACTCCCGGGCATTTATCCCAAAGAAATGAAAACATATGCTTACACAAAATCCTACATATGAATATGTACAATAGCATTATCTATAATCACCAAAAATTGGGAAAAAACTCAAATGTCCTTCAGTGGGTGAATGGATTAAAAAAAAACAAAAAACTTGTACATTCAAATAATGGTATATTACTCAGCAATGAAAAAGGAACAAACTATTAATGCATGTAATAACTTGGATGAATCTTAAATATACTAAGTGAAGGAAACTAGTTTCAAAAGGTTATATACTGTATGATTTCATTTATTAATATGTCACATCCGGCAAAAGGAAAATGGTAGTAATGGGGAACAGACCAGTGGTCACCAGGAGTTAGGGGTAAGGGATGGTCTGACTGCAAAAGAATTGCGTGAGGGAATTTTGGGGTTTTGATGGAAATGATCGTCCTTTGTCCTATGTGTTAGTCGCTCAGTCATGTCCAACTCTGCAACCCCATGGACTGTAGCCCACCACGCTCCTCTGTCCATGGAATTCTCCAGGCAAGAATACTAGAGTGAGTAGCCATTCCCTTCTCCAGGGGATCTTTCTGACCCAGGAGTCGAACTCGGGTCTCCTGCATTGCAGGCAGATTCTTTACCACTGAGCCACCTGGGAAGCCCTCCTTTATCCTAGAGTGAAGTCACTCAGTCATGTCCGATTCTTTGCAACCCTATTGCCTGTAGCCTGCCAGGCTCCTCCACCCATGAGATTTTCCAGGCAAGAATACTGGAGTGGGTTGCCATTTCCTTCTGCAGGGGATCTTCCCAACCCAGGGATCGAACCCACACTGCAGGCAGCCTCTTTACCGTCTGAGCCACCAGGGAAGCCCCCCTTTATCCTATAAGCAGTAGCAATTACTTACAAGAATTACAAGAATCAATGCATGTCTTAAAATTCATAGAACTGTACAGTCAAAAGTTTTTATTGTGTTTTAACTTTTTAAAACTCTGGCCAGAATCTGAACAAAGAGAAGGCAGGTGGCCATAGAGCATTGGCCCCTACGTGTCTGGTGTTGAATCACCTTCCTTAGGAAGGGGGTTCAAGTTTGGTAGCATGCTCAAGACTCTCAAATTTCAGCTCCCTTTAAATGCAGGGTTCGTTTGCTACCTCGAACCAAAATGGCTCATGGTAAGTGTTTTCACATGGGTACCATTTCTGTGCCTCTAATGGGTTTCAGGGAAACGCTGTAGGTGGGTTGGGGTGCAGACATGCAGATGAGCTTTCTCTGACTGAGGACTGCAGGCCACACAGGCCTGAGTGAATGCAGTGGCACAGATGGGACTGCACTGGGACCACACAGATGCACAACCTGCTTCAAATCTTTCAGAGCCAGAAATTCCCGGCAACTAAGAGGAAACAGAGAGGCAGCCTGGGGTGCTGGAAATATCACTGGCCTAGAGACAAGGGAAGGTTTGGTGAGACAGTGGGCTGGGTAACGAAAGGGATGCAGGAAGTCAGGCCTAGGTTCCCTGTGCCCAGTAACAGCCAGAGCTGTTGCACTCTGATTCTTTTATAGACTAGACCTCTGCAAGATGTCTTCTATTTAAAGAGCAGCTCTCTACTGCTTTAAACAAGGTTTAATCACTACAGAAGGCTTCCGTGGTAGCTCAGCTGGTAAAGAATCTGCCTGCAGTGCAGGAGACCCTGGTTTGATTCCTGGGTCAGGAAGTTCCCCTGGAGAAGGGATAGTCTACCCACTCCAGTATTCTTGGGCTTCCCTGGTGGCTCAGATGGTAAAGAATCCACCTGCAATGCAGGAGACCTGGGTTCGATCCCCAGGTTGGGAAGATCTCCTGGAGGAGGACATGGCAACCCACTCCAGTATTCTTGCCTGGAGAATCCCCATGGGCAGAGGAGCCTGGTGGCTACAGTAGGACATGACTGAGTGACTAAGCACAATCACTACAGGACCAAATGATCTCTAAGATTCCTTAGTCGACTGAGTGACTAAGCACAATCACTACAGGACCAGATGATCTCTAAGATTCCTTAGTCGACTGAGTGACTAAGCACAATCACTAAGGACCAGATGATCTCTAAGATTCCTTAGTCGACTGAGTGACTAAGCACAATCACTAAGGACCAGATGATCTCTAAGATTCCTTAGGTGCCTTATGATTCCCTGTGCCAGCAAGAAGTGAGCTGTGGCTCCCCCCACTGTGGGCGGTGGCCCCAGCTCCTAATGAGGGAGAGATACAGGCCTAGGAATTCCAGATTCATGAGAGCTTCACTCTGGAAAATTGCTTTTGATGTGCCTGGGGGTAGGAAGTATCTCGAATGAAGCTCCAAATAATTTAAATGTGATGACATTTTAAGTTGTGTGGAGGGGAGGGTAATCTTAAAGAATGTTCCCATCCAAGTTTGCAAACCTGTTGTACAAACAAGTCAAATGCAATTTTCTTCATGGAATTACCAGCACATAGTACCTTATACTTTTGTGCTTGAGATAAGCTTCTTCCTCTTTTCTGACCACACACAGCCCCCAGGCTTTCATAAGACAAAGACAGACTGAGTTCAGACTCTTTTCCCATTAATTTTGGGGGTTTGGGCCAAGGAGAAGAGAGAAAGCAAGGGCCAACCTGGGTGGATGGATGAGGCTGCAGGACTTGCCATCAGTTGGATGACCCTGAAGACAGGCCAATAGGTGGGGTGGTGGGGGCGAGGGAGTCAGGTTGAAAGTCAAAGACCTGGCCAAACAGGTGGGGATTCAGGACAGAGAAACTGAGGCATGAGCTTATTGATGGACCCTCTGCCTAGTCATGCTCTGGCTACAAAGTCCACTTTCTTTTGTGAAGCCCAAATCCTTCCATTATGGATGATTTGGGGCCCCTGTCAAACATTTGATGGGTTTCCTTTGTCACTGCCATGCACTGGGGCAGGTTGACGCCCAAAATCTGGGCAAAGAGTGTCACATGTTAAACCTAAGGACAGGGAAGAAGACTTTGTGACAATGCTGAATCTGCCAGCCCTGTATTATCAGTTAGAGGTTCCTTGGCAATTTTTTGGTTTGTTTCTAAAGCATTTTTGAACCCTCTATACATCAGGAGTTAAATGAGATCTTCTGTGCCCCACACCATTAAGACCAAGAGGAAGCACTTATAAACTCCCCCTCACCCCAGGTCTCATGAGGTCTTTGTGAGCTAGGGTCAGAGCTAACTTTCATGGGTGAGACCTTGTGACCCTGCTCTCAGAGGGCCCCCTCTTTGGTGTAATGCTCTGTTATCATTAAATTCATAAGAGTTTTTGAATGAGGGGACCCAAATTTTCATTTTGCACCAGACTCTGCAAATTAGGTAGCCAGTGTTGCCAGGCGTTTTAGGTCTGAATTATTGCTATTACATTTTAATTTTTATGTTGTATGTCTTAACTGTCAAAAGTGTACTTGAAAATTATAGTCAGTCTTACAACTCAGATGTACAGTGATTATTTGAACTTCTTACCTAACTTGCTGCCTAACTATAGGAGAAGGTGTACTGTGAGCTAACAAATAACTTTTTAAAATCCATGTGTGGGTTGTGGTCATGGAAAAAAATATAAGACACAAATGGATATATAATTGAGTTTGGGGGAGATTTTTACATTCACACGAAACCACTCTTTCGTTGAGCAGACACTAGATTGGGTGACTTTTGGGTTCCAACCCCGTGCTGAAGAAGGGACTACAGAGAGACATAGCGCAACGCCTGCCCTCAAGGAACTCCCTGTCTAATTAAGCATTTTTCAGACTTTTTAAACATCAACAGAGAGTATGGAAAAGCCAGGTAGTCCACATTCAGAAAAGGTGAAACAATAGTTTCATAGGGCTTACTACTCACAGTGCATTCTATTTTTTATTCTGTTTCATTTTTTTTTTAAATGCTGGTTGTACCACATGAAGTTGATTTCACAACCCATTAGCCTAAGTTTTAAAAGCATTGCTGTGGGACTTCGCTGGTGGTCCAGTAGTTAAGACTCCATGCTTCAGATGCAGGGGGTGTGGAGAACTAAGATCCGCATGCCATGTGGTGCGGCAAAAAAGTTCTTTAATTTTTAATAAAAATAAAAAATAAAAGCACTGCCATAATGGGAAAGATTAATGTGTAAGCAAATATTTTGATAATAGGTAAGGGTGATGTGGACTTCTCAAATGAGTGTTATTTGCTCTGAGTCCTGAAGGATAAGGAGTTTTCCAGGGTGAGAAGGTGGCTGTGGAAATGAGAAATTCCAGACCCAGGGGCCATGTCTGTGACTGAAGAAAGGTAAGCATTCCACGGGGCGTGAGTACCTGGGAGTTGTCCTGGAAAGGAGCGTATAGGGAGGCTCAGCATGCCAGGCAAGGAGCTCCTCCACTATCCTGTGTAAGCTATCGGAAGACTTTTAAAAACAGTTTTATTTGAAGTATCATTTATACATCATAAAATTCACCCATTCTAAGTGTACAGTTTCTTGATTTTTAGTAAATTTATACAGCTGTGCAGCCACCTCCATGATCCAGTTTTAAGACCTTTCCATCAGTCCAGAGATTTCCCTTGCTCCCATTTCCAGTCAATCCCCAATCCTACCTCCAACCCCAGGCACCACTGATCTGCTTTTTGTCTCTATAGATCTATCTTTTCTAGAAATTTCATACAAATTCATACATTACATGATGTTTTGTGTCTAGTTTCTTTCCCATGACATCATGTTTCTGAGATTTATCTGTGTTGTTGTATGTATTAGCATTCCACTGATGGGATATACCGCAGTTTATCCATCGGCCAACTGATGGACATTCGGATTGCTTCCAGTTTGGGGCACTGTGAGCCTTTGCATCCAAGTCTTTGTGTGGACATTTATTTTCATTTCTCTGGGGCAATCCTAGGAGTTGAATTATTGCCACAATGGCTTCTGCAGTGGCTGCACCATTTCACATTCCCATCAGCAACCTCCAAGGGTTCCAAGAGTCTCCATGTCTGCTGGGGGTTGTGAGCAGAGAAGAGAAAGGATGGGGATTGCATTTAAAGAGATTGCTCCAGCTGCAGGGTGGTGGTTAACTGGGAGGGAGAGGGAGGGGGCTGAGGCAGAGGCAAAGGGAGAAATCAAGGACTTGGGCTCAAACTAAGGCTGTGGGTGCTTAGAGAGGAGAGATGCACCTGATGGGGCCAGGAGTCAAAAGGACAGGAGCCACAGAGCACTTCTCCTACTGGCTCCATGTCACACAGTTAATAAGAGGGAGAGAGAAGGTAGTGACCTGAAAGCGAAATTTGCAACTAGACTGAAACGATGGTGCTGAAGCCCATCTCAGGTTCCATCAAGAAAGTTGGGCTCAGCAGTCACATCCCTCAGGACTGTTCACAAATCCTTTGAAGGAAGTGGTTTCCAGCCCTGGATTCCATCTGAATCACCTGGGAAACTCTAAAATCTGCTGACTGGTCCTGGTGATCGTCATGGGTGCAGCCAGGACATAGAAAAGTTTAAAGATCCCAGGTGAGCGCAGTGTGGACCTGAGTGAGCACCACCCTCCAAGGCAAGTTCACCGACTCTGGTACACATGCTGTTAACCCCGGGGAGTTTCACAAGCTGCAGATGCCTGGGTCTTATCCAGAACTTTTGGTATAATTGGCAAAAGGTGACCACCAGAACTTAAAAATCTCCACAGGTGATCATATTGTGAGGCCACGTTTGAGAACCGCTGCTCAAGGCAGTTTGTTTGAGAACCTCTGCTCAAGGCAGTTTGTTTGGAACCAAGAGTCAATTCCGAGCAGATGCTTCAATGCCAGCATTTCCTATGTGTGTTCTTGATTCTCTTGGATTTCAGAAGTAGATCAAGAAATCTTTTTTTTTTTCTTTTGAAATGCACAGATCATTTTTCCAAAGCAATTTTATAGTACATGTTGTTAAAAAAATAAAATCAGATTCCAGTGTACATGTTCTATAAATCCATCTGGTTTACATATTATAGTTACAAATACAGTTACCAAAAGAATTTAAAGATGTCTGTGGGTAAGGAACCATCATGTTAGCTATGTATTGCCTGCTCTGTGCTCTATACAGCACATGTATACATAAACACACATCAGACGCTTATGATGAACTGAGTAACTATAGGTAAAACAGTTTATTTTGCCAGGATCCCAGATCATAATGGAAAGCTCATTTTTGCATACTTTTCTGGCCTAAGTATTTTCAGACAGTAAATTAAATAAACAAAAATGATGGCTTGTACCTTTTAGTTCCTCCAGGTGTTTGGCACTTGTGCATTTCTACCCATGAAACTCAAGTATCTTTTAACTCTTAACAGCAGTAACTTAATAAAGAGGCTGGTTTTATTTTTTTAAGCTGGGGTGTTTTACCAAATGCCCTGCATATCAAGTTCTCTGGGTACTGTTTGCAGTCTTCAAACTTAATGCCTTAATCCCTTGGTGTGGTCCAGAGCAGAGTCTCAGGGGAGGCAAGTGCCACAGAGGAGCCTTGCCTCTGCTTCTTTTCGGCCCTGGGATTATGACACACAGGCTAAGGTTTTTTGAGTCCTGACAAGAAGCCTTGGGTCAATTTTAGGTCAGCTTCAGTGTTTATTCCCTGTGGCCATCAGGGACCTCTAAGCCTATAGTGGGCACATAGACCTGTTCCCCCAGGCATAAGCGGAGGCCTACCCCACCATTCTCCCTCTCCCTGGGTCCACTTTCTCTGTGACCTCAGGTCTAGGTCAGTTTCTTGACTTCTGCATCTTGAACAATGGAAATGATCCTGAGCCTGGCCTCAGAGGGGGCTGATGAGTAATGGAGAGCACAGGGTCTCTGCTAGGGGGACCCAAATGGGACAGTGGCATCCTCAGGGCCTGTTTCCTTGGAACTCAGAGCAGCACCAGGGCTATAGGCTCAGAGGATGGATTCCCTAATCAGGGGCTGGCCCCCACCGCCACCCTACCACACCTTTACTCCTCCACTAGGCAGTCTCACGGGTGGGGCCTGTACCGGATCCAGGCTGACATGGATGAGGACCAGCTGATGGTGCCCTCCAGCTCCTGTGCTCCTTTCCTCTCACCGCTCCCCTCTGCCCAGGCCTGTTTCACCCAAAGTAGAGCATAAAAAGTCAGAAGGTGATTCTGATCACACCACCACCCCACCTCCTACCAGGAATGAGATGAAAGACCAAGAGTGTGGTCCACTGACGTGGAGGCGATTGTACTGTCTCAACATTGTACCTGGAGACAAACATCCCAGGTTCAAGTACCCTTTCTATCACTTCAGAGCTCTGTGATTCTTGGGGGGCAGACAGCTGGGAAAAATTGGAGTTTTCATGGCGATGAGGCTCCAAGAGTACTGTCAACTGCATAGGCTAGACTGACCCTGATTCTACTACCTTCTGCTATGCAGCTTTGACTGACAAAGTGTATACTTCCTTTGCAAAATGGGGGTATCTCCCCTCAAATAGTAAATGAGTGGAACCCATCAGGAGTTTAGCACACTTTCCAGATAGTTAAGCACCTAATCAATGTGAGCTGTTGGTTCTGTGCCCTATACAGTGCCCTGTGAGGTGAGCAGGGCTCATCTCTGGGTTCCCACCCTCTTAGCTCAGTATGGACGGCTTAACTGTGTCACCAGAGGCCACACAATGACACCATGAGAAAAGCAGCAGCTCATCCACCATCCTGATGCTTTTGTTCTGAGGCATTCCTGGTGAAACCTTGATTGTGGTACAATTTGGGGAAAGCACATGGGGCGTTTCCAGGTGGTTTTCAGCAGAGATGGTGTTCTGTGCATCCTGTGAAACAGCATCACCACCCCGCCTGCCCCTCTGCCCCTGCTCTTCCTGTCCTTCCAGCCACCCTGATCCCCTCGGTCTTCTGTCCTCAGTCTCCCTGCCTCAGCCTTGGCCTCGGGCGTCTCTGGCAGACTCCCAGTTTACCACCCTGCCTCTGTCTCCGTCTCTCCACACTGTCGACACGGCTAAACACCGGGCACGTGAGTTTGGGACTCAGAATCCCCCTCCTGAGATGGCATTCAAGGCCATTGGCTTCCTTACCTGGTTTCTTTGCTGGATGCTCTTCGTGCCCTCTCTTTCCACTCTTGCCAACCTCTGAATGCCCTGCCCTGAGCCCTGGTGTGTCCACTGAGGCTCAGTTAAAATGTTACCAGTTACCAGCTCTGTGAAGTCAACCCTGGATGCCCAGGAAGAATTAAACTGGCCCTCTCTGCCCTCTCATAATGCTTGGCACATTGTGATGCTGTGATAATGGCCAGTATGGCTGCCTCTCCCGCTGTTTTGTGAACCTACCCAGTATCCTGTTATTAACAAATACAACAATAAAAAGAATGACAGTCAGCATATTCCATGCTAACTAGGTGGCAGACATTGTGCTAAGCGATTCTCATACAAGATCTGATGCATTCCCCTGAAGCAAGGCCAGGAAGTTGCGGGAGGCTAAGGGGAGCCTTTTCTATGGCCACCCCCAAAACATACCATCTAAGTAAAAACAGTGCCCTTCCATGCAACTGAGACTTCAAAAACAGCTCCCACCTCACCACCCTGAAACCAGATTGCCTCCCTTCCCTATACTTTTCCTAATGAGAAATTCTGGAATGCCAGGGCCTAGGCGATAGGTCCTATTATTGTCCAGTCTTAGAGATGAGGAAACTGAGTCTTAGAGAGCTGAAATCCCCGCCCTCAGGTCACAAGGCAGAGCCAGAACTGGAATCCCACGTGTCAGCCACCATAAACCTGTAGTTAAAATCAGGGGCCTCAACTGCCTTTCTGTGTGCCCAGCTCTGGGCTCGGCTCCAGGCATAGCTTTGCTAAGTTGAGGTTTGAACTTGGGACTCCTGAACCATCTCACATACAGTTGAAGGTCACTTCTGGTCCCAGTGGAGACCCTCTGTTCCCTGGGCTCCATGTATGCAAATGACCGATTCAGAGTGAACTTTGGCCAAGGAGGTAATTCAGCTCCAATCTCTTGCCCTTACCCCTTTCCACTTCATCTGCTGATTAAAAGGGAAGAGGAAAAAAATATAATACATGCCTCCCCTAGGGGTCCAGAGCTGCAGGATCTGGTTCCAGAAAGAGAAAGTTTATTAGCTGTCAAAGAAATTTCTCTGTGACCCCAAAGTAATTTCCCCAGAGAGACACAAATCTCCAGAAGCCAAGAAGAGATGAAAAGATTATCGCTCATCCTGCTGGGCTAGCGGCCCCTGATTCCGGCGCCATTCAGAGTCTGGATTGGTGCCTACCCCTTCCCTCAACCTCAGAGGCTCCTGGGAAACTTGGGTTCTACAGAGCCAGCTGCAGGGTCAGTTGTGGGGTGCCCTGTGTGAGCCTTACTTTGAGCGCAGAGACAGACATGACAGGTCGGGCAGGGCACTCTGCACTTCAGAAGGGAATCATGGCCTCTCAGGAAGGGCTTGGAGCTTCAAATTCAGACTGGGTTTGATTCCACCTCTATTAAATTCTAACTCCGTGGTCCTGAGAAAATTATATCCACTCTCCACCATCAGCCCAGGCCTCAGTTTCCTGGGCTGTGAAATGGACATGTGGGAGAGGTGCCCGGTCTCTCTGGGAGCACAATTCTCCTTCTCAACAGCACCGTCACCGAAGTCCCCTGCCCAGAACTGCCCACATGATGGACAAGGTGAGGTCACCAGACTGAGGTCCTGGGACATGTCCCCAGAGGGAGCAGTTACTCCAGGCTGAGGCTCAGCCCAGGCTGGTCTCTGGGCTTGGCAGCCTCCGCTACCCTTGGCCAGCCTCACCATTTTACAGATGAGGAGTGAAGTTCCATTCCCACCAGACACACAGCCACGACATGTTCCAAGTCAGGTCCAATCATTTCTCCCAACCCCACTGCGGGGTCTATCTTGGTGGGACCACGTGTGGCCACAGCATCTGTCTAGAGAGGAGCCACTTGGGGCCACTGAGAGTGTGTTGAGGAGATGCCAGAAAAGCAGCAGAGTAGGCAGATCATGTTCCACCACTTTTCTGTGGTGTAGCTTAGAGCATGAGTGCTTGACCTTGGGCACAGTGCTTAGCCTCTGTCAACCTTGATTTCCCCATCTGTAAAGTTTCCCTGGTGGCTCAGATGGTAAAGAATCCGCCTGCAATGTGGGACACCTGGGTTTAATCACTGGGTTGGGAAGATACCCTGGAGAAAGGAATAGCAACCCACTCCAGTATTCTTGCCAGAAGAATCCCATGGACAGAGGAGCCTGGCAGGCTACATACAGTCCAGGGGGTCGCAAAGAGTCGGACACAACTGAGCAACTAACACTTTCTTTTCACTTTCAAAGCAGAGATAATAATATTACCTGCCTCCTGGGGGTGTTGGGAGGGTGTATTTGTATACTCGGGCTGCCGTAACAAAATAGCACAGACTGGGTGGCTCAAACAACATAAATTTATTATATCGCAGCTCTAGAGGCTGGGCAGCCAAGATCAAGGTGTTAGCAGGTTCAGTTCCTTCTGAGGCCTCTCTCTTTGCCTGAAGATGGCCACCTTCTCCCTGTGATTTCACATGGTGTTCCCTCTGTGATTGTCTGTGTCCTGATCTCCACTTCTTATAAGAACAACAGTCATTGGATGAAGGACCACCTTAATAACCTCATTTTAACGATTGCCTCTTGATTGGCCCTATCTCCGAATACAGTCAAATTCTGAAGTTCTAAGGGGTGGGATTATCACTGTATGAATTTGGGGCAACACAGTTCAGCCCATAACAAAGGGTTAAAAGAGGGACAGTATGGTATGTGAAAAATAAATAGGTGGTCTTTGTCCCTGGTTCCTGGTACACAGCTCTTAAAACCCTTGGAATATCCAGTGTTAAAAGTCTTTTGTGGGACTTCCCTGAAGTTCAAAGGGTGAAGAATCTGCCTGCAATGCAGGAGACCAGGGTTCAATCCCTGAGTTGAAAGATCCCCTGGAGAAGGGAATGGCAATCCACTCCAGTATTCTTGCCTGGAGAATCCCATGGACAGAGAAGCCTGGCAGGCTACAGTATGTGAGGTCACAAAGAGACACGACTGAGTGATTAACGTGTGCACACACACTCGTGCACACACACACACATACACGTCTTCTATATGCTAATAAGATGATTGGTGGATGAGGGGGCCCTTCCCTAGCTTTGGGATGGAGACCGGTAGCTCCAAAGCCCAAACCAGGATTACAGGTTTGGAATTTCAACTTAGCACTTCCTTCACCTCTGGGGAGGGGAGAGGGGGCCGGAAGTTGTGTGCAGTCAACTTGATCAATCTGGCCTGTGTAATGAAACCTAAACTACAAACCAAGGCTGTTTCAGGTTCAGAGAGCCTCTGGATTGGTGAACGTATCTACGTGCCAGGAGAGTGGTACACCCCAACTGCATGGGACAGAAGCTCCTGCACTCAGGCCTTCCCAGACCCTTCCACATGTATAACCTCTTCATCTGGCTATTCATGCAGACCCTTATGGTAAACCAGTGAGCATAAGTAAAGTGGCTTCCTGAATTCTGTAAGCCACTCTAGCAAATCATCAAAGCTTGAGGGTGGGTCATGGGGACCCCCAGTTTATAGCCAGTCAGTCAGAAGTACGGGTGGCCCAGTACTTATGACTGGTGTCTGAAGAGGGGGCAGTCTTGTGGATCAGAGCCTTTGAACCTGTGGGGTCTGTGTGCTAACTGCAGTTCAAGTTCATGTCTGAATTTGATTGAGTTGAATTGTGGTACACCCAGTTGATGTTGGAAAGTTAGAGAAGAATTAGAAAAGACACCATAGTTTTGGTGTCAGAAGGGCAAAAACCTCTCAGTAAAAGAAAAACCAGTAAGCTTGAGTTTTGATGGTCTCAGCAGTTCAGAGCTCTAGTGGGGGTTGGAGGGTGATGGTCCTTAAGGTTTGAGTTGGCTGGTGAAGGTGAGGGGAGCTCTGAGGGGCACTCGCAACCAGTGCAAAGAGGGTAAGGGCCCTAAACAGAGCAACTGAGTAGCTGCAATGGGAGTCTGTGCCTGGGACAGAGCTGGCAGAGCAGGAGAGAAGCTAGGTGCACACAGCCAGGAGAGTTGCTCAGGCCTCAGATCTGCCAGTGGGATGGAGGCACTTGCTGTCCCCTGTCCACAAGACTTGCCTGCTCTCTTCTTGCTGCTTCTGCCCAGCATCCCTCCTTCCCGGCATGAATCTCTTTAGTGGGAGGGTGACACGGGCATCACTGGGTCCAAATCTATGGACCCAGCTCTGGGTGTTGGAGACTCAGTACATGACTGTGCCTGTTTACAGTCAGCCTGTTCCTTCTCTGCTCTGATCGTAGAATGACTGGGCCCTGAAGACTGTGTTCCCCTGCCTCTGGGGTCTTCTGAATTCCTGCTAGGCTTGGCCAAAGAGAGTGCAGGAAGAAGGTTAGAGGATGGGAGAAGAGAAACCGCCTGCCTCCCTCCCCGCCATGGGCTGCACTGCCTGCTGCAGCTCCAGCTTTTGTTGGCGACCTCAGTCCCTGGGCTCCAGTAACACACACCCCTCTCATTTGTCATGCTCATTTAGGGGTGCTAGTAGCTTCCCGCTGTAAACTTTGGGTTATTTTAAATGTCGTCTCTTTGGCTTCTCCACTTCTCTAACACCTGTGTAACTGGCTCCGTGCATTGTATTCCCTCTGTTGTAAATACTTGTACTGGGTTTCACTTTTCTTCATTAGATCCTGTCTACATAAGTATCAGAACTTTGTTCTGAAGCCTTCAGAATAAAAGGAAAGTGTTCTAGAAGTTGCTTTGAACGTATTAACAGTGATTAATGG
Source organism: Cervus canadensis (assembly GCF_019320065.1). Lineage (NCBI taxonomy): Eukaryota > Metazoa > Chordata > Mammalia > Artiodactyla > Cervidae > Cervus > Cervus canadensis. The sequence goes on from NC_057389.1 coordinate 68,523,438, forward strand.
CAACCGGAGTCCTAAACACTCAAGGAAATGCCAGTTTTTTATTCCGTGACCTTAAAAGCACATTGTAAAAACCCCTTTCTTTTTCAGCAGGACTTTTAACTTCTTATGTTTCTAATCAGAATTTGTAAATCATTTCTTATTTCTTATGGATTCCTGATTGATTTCTGTTCTCTCCCTAGAGAAAGTTTAGGTAAAAGATTTTTCTCCCCATCCCATGTTTATTTTACTTAGCTGAGGTTATCACAGACAACTTTGATATAATCCTTCTCAAAGTGAGATGTTTTCATGGCTGGCAACTTGCAGCAATTCAAGAAGGGTCTGTATAAGTTTTCTGTGGTTGCTGTCATGAATTACCACAAACTTGGTGGCTTCAAACATCATACATTTATTCTCTTAAAGTTGTGGAGGCCAGAAGTTCAAAATGAGTCTTACCCTAAAATCAAGGGTCAGAAGAACTGGTTCCTTCTACAAGGGACAATCTGTTCCTTGTTTATCCTAGCTTCTGGGGGCCACCAGCATTCCCTGGCTTGTGACCACATTAGTTCGGTCTCTGCTCTGTGGTCATATCGCCTTCTCCTCTTCCAAGTCTAATTTCTCTTTGCTCCCTTCTTATAAGCACACTTGTAGCTCATGTGTGTGTGACCCACAACCTGGATCTCACAGCCTGGCACAGAGCAGACAGTCGGGGAACATGAATTGTTTTGACTCAACCAAGCAGATAACCTTGTTCTCATTTCATCAGAATACCCTAGTTCCCAAGTTGCCATTCAAAAGAATCATGTAAATTATGTTGGTTTTCTTTCTCAACATCATACCTGGTGGTTGAGAATGAGCCCCAGTATTCCCTGCACACTCACATGTGTGTGTGTTTATTACATGTGTACACACATGGACCTTTCCTACCAGGTGGACTAGTCAGGGGGTTGACAGCTCCCAGGAATAAAGTTTACCTTTTTAAACTTCTAATATTTATTTATCTATTGGCCACACAATGAAGCTTTCAGGGTCTGAGTTCCTGAACCAGGGGTTGAACCGGGACCCAGCACTGGAAGCTTGGAGTCCTAACCACTGGACCACCAGGGAACTCCCAAGTTCACCTTTTGAGAAAACAAAACTACTCTTCTTTCCCTCATCTTCCCAGGGCCATTTTGTCCTTTCCAGGGAACAACCATTCACATCCTTGGGAAATCAGAACCCACTTCTGGAATTCTTGGCAACCGGTGGCAGAATTCCAGTGGGTGGAGGTCATGAAACTTTGGCCCGTGGGGATATCACCTGTGTGATATCACCTGTGTCTTTGTTAACAGCTTGCAAGGAAGAAATTCCTCATGGGGTGTGATTACTTATTCCCAGCAGGAGGAGAATTAAGACACAAGCTCTCAGGAGATAGGAAATGAATGTACAGTTGAGATAATGCAGTACACTTTGGATTAAGCAACCTACATTCAGACTTCAGGATTCAAAGTGACCGTTCTACCAATGAATATTTAACTCTTTTAAAATTCAGCATGGTGGCAAACCATTGCACACATGTCTTTCTGGGTAGAGGTCTAACCTTTCTGTGGAGAGGCCTGACCTCTGGCTGACCTCCCTGACTGAACAACACCTAGGAGAGGACACAAGGTATGAAAGCTGACTCTCTAGCCTACCTGGACAAGGAATGTGGAAGGGCAATACCAGCAGAAGGAAGGGCATGGCCAGTGGGGACAGACTGAACCTGAGCTCTTGCTGTGCCTTGGAAGGGCCAAGCGGGTAGTAGTGTTAGAGCCAGGCCACAGGCCACAAGGAAGAAGTAGAACCACCCCTCCCAGTGAAACCCTCTCACAAGAGGCTGAGACACTTAGCTCCCAGAAGGAGCCATGGGGAGCCATGGCAGATAGAGTAGGGAGGAAGGGACAAGGTCAGGGTCCCAAGCTCAAAAAGTCCCTCTGTCATCAGTTTAGAAACATGCTGGGGGAGACAGTTAGGGGTCTTTGCAGGGTCCAGTCAAGAGACCATATGGCCTCACCAAGAAGATGGAGCCTTAGATAGGAACTCTGGGTCACCCCTCACATAAGTGCCCCATGGGCCTGGATTACCATGAAACTCAGATCAAGGGGGGCTTCACTGGTGGCTCAGTGATAAAGAATCCGCCTGTCAATTCTAGAGACACAGGTTCAGTTCCTGGGTCAGGAAGATCCCCTGGAGAAGGAAACAGCAACTAACTCCAGTATTCTTACCTGGGAAATCCCCTGGACAGAGGAGCCTGACAGGCTACAGTTCATGGAACTGCAAAGAGTCCAATATGAATGAACGACAACAACAGATCAAGGGAGCAGAGGAAAAGAGAGAAAAAGAGAGGAAAGGCACTGTACTCTTGGGGTGTTGAAGTGGGGAGCTGTGGTGTGGTGGCAGGAGTGTGGGCCTAAGACAAGCAGACCTAGTCACCCAGCTGCCCTTTGTTTTCTGAGATGCATCACTATGCCTTCCTTATCTTCCCTGGTGGCTCAGATGCTAAAGAATCTGCCTGCAATGTGGGAGACCCAGGTTCGATCTCTAGGTTGGGAAGATCCCCTGGAGAAGGAAATGGCAACCCACTCCAGTATTCTTGCCTGGAAAATCCCATTGACAAAGGAGCCTGGTGAGCTACAATCCGTGGGGTCACAAAGAGTCAGACACAACTGAGCAACTAACACACACACGTGCGCGTGCACACATACACACACTCTGCCTTCTGGCGGGGCTTAGACCCACCCACCTACCCACCCCCCACCGTCTCTAGAGTGGGGATGACACCCACCTCCCAAGGCTGTAATTGGCAGGTGTCCGGTCCAGGCCAATGCTCCTGCATATTTGCTTGTTCCTCTCAGTCTCCCTCCCACACCAGGGTCAGGAAGCAAGGTTGTGCACCTCGACAAATACCAGTGAGAAGGATGCTGGCCTGTGTGGGAGTAGGGTGCAGCAGGGTCTCAGGAAGCCAACCAAGGGGCTGCTGCACATACATGCTGGCCCTCGAGAGCCCTGGATGAGGGAAAGGAGTTGGTTGGGCAGCGACGCAGATGCAGCAGCAACCCCCTCCCTCACCAGAACACCTGAGGCCTGGAGCTGATGGGCTTATGGCTTCTGCTTCCACAGCCCCCATCTTGGCAGCAGAAGGGTTAAAATCCAGATGCTGGGCCTTGTTTAGGAACAAAAATGTGGCACTGAAGTGAACTGCTGCAGGCACAGAGAGTGACAGTGTCCTGGAGGAACAAGAGACAGCCTGTCCTCAGCCCAGCTCAGCCCTCACACACAATCCGGGTGCTGACATAAGGAGATCAGGAGAAATAGCTGCTGTCCTGGTTCAAGGCCTGCTGCCAGCCTCGAGAAACCATCCAGTAGGCCAGGCTGTGGTGTTCAGCTGTAGGTCCAGTTTTGTGTTCAGCTTTTATATTATTGCTCCATGTAATTAGGTTTGATTGCTTTATGTTTTGGAAAAATAATGAGAAACATGCAGTCTTACGAGACTCATCTCGTCCTGGTCCCACAGTGTCCGACTGGTTAAAGTGGTTTTTGTTTTATAATTTTATTTATTTATTTCTGGCTATGCCGGATTTTCTCTAGTTGTGGCAAGTGAGAGCTACTCTCTAGTTGTGGTACACGGGCTTCTTTTTGCCATGGCTTCTCTTGTTGCAGAGTACAGACTCTAGGGTGCATGGGCCTCAGTAGTTGGGGCTCCCAGGCTCTAGAGCACAGACTCAATAGTTGCGGCACACGGGTTTCATTGCTCTGTGGTTTGTGGGATCTTCCTGGATCAGGGATCAAACCTGTGTCTACTGCATTGGCAGACGGATTCTTTACCACTGAGCAACCAGGAAAGCCATGGTTGAGATTTTTAAGAAAAGTATTTTAAATGTTTTTGGTTGAGGATGGCTTCTTAACATTCTTCTTCTTTCAATTTAAAAAGCAGAAGAGTTGGCGCAGGTTCCCTCAGCTTTTGGCAGAGGTAGCCAGCCTTGGCAGCTGCCCAGGCACCTTCTTGCTTGGATGGAAGTTGGGTTGGGCAGTCAGAGGCCTCCCTCCCAGCAATGCCTCAAGGAGCCAGGAGTGGAAGACTTGGTCACTTTGCCAGCTCAGCGTTGTTCACTTGAAGATCTGGTTGTGCCTTCCTGAAAGGTTTGCAGTGACACTTCCCCTCCTCACCAAAATCATTCCTCTGAGCCTTGAGGCTGCAGGGCCTTCTTCAGCCTTGCTTGCTCTGATGTCTGGTTCTGATGAGGACAGTACTTCCCTCTCTCCTGTGATGGGGTCAAGAGGAAAGGGCCCTGGATTGGAGTCACAATGTCTGAGTTCAGTTCTCTTATTAATCAGTTGTGTTATTAATCAGTTGTGATGCAGATCACTACCTGGAGTGATCCAGGTAGTGATCCAACTACCCCTGCCCTTAGTCTCTTTTTTGGGCTTCCCTGGTGGCTCGGATGGTAAAGAATCTACCTGCAATGCGGGAGACCCAGGTTCAATCTGTGAGTTGGGAAGAGCCCCTGGAGTAGGAAATGACAACCCACTCCAGTATTCTTGCCTGGAGAATTCCCTGGGGCAGAGTAGCCTGGCAGGCTACAGTCTGTAGGGTCACAAAAAGTCGAACACGACCAAGCGTCTAACACTTTTACTTTTTAGTCTGTTTACCAGAAAAATGAACTCAATGGCACAACTCCATGGGGCACCTAGAGGATGCAAATAATTTAGTGAAAACATAGGTAGGGACCTCCCTCCATGCTGGCCCCTCTGCCGGTGGTCCCTCATCCCCCTAGCACGATGGGACTCGATTGCACTGTGCAGGGGTACCACATCCTGTCTTTGGTCCCGGTGGTTCTGGGGCAAACTCCAGAGGAAAGGGGGCTTGAGGAGGCCGCAGGAAGGTCTTGGAGCAGACTCACCTGTGTGGTTACTGATACAGTGGGACTTTGGGATGTTCAGCTCCCAGCATACAGCAAGGGTGGCCGTGTAAATGTTAGCACAGTGTTGGTGGTGGTCTGGATTTCAGCCATTCTAATAGGTGTGCAATCATTTCTCATTTTAATTTGCATTCCCCTGCTGATATATGATGTGGAACATCATTTTGTGTGCTTATTTGTCATTTAGTGCATCTTCCTTGAAGTGTCTATTAAGGTCTTTACCTGCTTGCTTAGTCAGTCGTGTTCGACTCGGCGACCCTTCAGAACGTAGCCCACCAGGCTCCTCTGCCCGTGAGATTTTACAGGCAAGAATACTGGAATGGGTTGCCATATCCTTCTCCAGTTAAGATCTTTACCCATCTTTTAATTGGATTGTTTGTTTTCTTACTGTTGAGTTTTAAAAGGGGTTTGTAGATTTGGGGTAACAGTGTTGTTTTTTTTTTTAATTTTTTTTGTCTTCACTCTGTCATCATTGCTTTTGCTTGGGCTTCCCCTAGTTTCAGTAAGTGGGGACTGCTCTTCCTTGCAATGCATGGGCTTCTCATTGTAGTGGCTTCTGTTGCAGATCGCAGGCTCTAGGTACATGGGCTTTAAGAGTTGCAGCATGCGAGCTTAGTAGCTTTGGCACTCAAGCTTAGTTGCTCGGCAGCATGTGGTATCTTCCTGGACCAGGGATCAAGCCAATGTCCCCTGCATTGGCAGGTGGATTCTTATCCGCTGTGCCACCGGGGAAGTCTGGTAACAGTGTTTTATCCGATGTGTCTTGCAAATATTTTCTCCCAGTTTGTGGCTTGTCTGACAGTCTAAATGGTTGTTTTTTAGATCCTGCCCAGTAGAGAAACTGACAGAGTCACATGCTGACCGCTTTTGACAGTGGGCAAAAGTAAGGGATGTGTCCGAGCAAGACCAGGATCTGTGCCCTGATTTCAGCACTGAGTGTGACAGGAAATGCAAGCCAGGTCAGTGCTCAACAGAGTGTTCTTAGGGTGGGCACATGAGAACACCACGGCCCCAGGCATTTCTCACAGGGAAGCTATTAAAACTGGTATTTATGAAGATGAGGACACAATGTGGGAAAATGTGAGTCACCAGATAATGTAGCAGAGAACACAGGCCCCAGAAAGGCATGAGCTGCAATGAAAACTCCAGGAGTTATGTGCGTGAGATCATAGACTAGAAGGGAAAGCACCAAGAGTTCTGTTGGGTCCATGGACTTGAAGGTGAATTTTTCTCTTTTCCATTTTCCAAAGGAAGGATAATGGTCTAATATCATTGTTTATAACAATAACTTTTAATGAATATCTATTTATTTTTAATTGGAAGATAATTGCTTTACAATGTTGTGTTACTTCTGCCATATAATAAATAACATGAATCAGCCATAAGTATACATATTTTTCCTCCCTCTTGAGCCTCCCTCACAGCCACCCCAACCCCCATCCCACACCTCTAGGTCATCACAGAGCACAAGGCTGAGCTCCCTGTGTTATACAGAAACTTCTCACTAGCTATCTGATTTACACATGGTAGTGTATATATGTCAATGCTACACTCTTGATTTGTTCCCCCCTCTTCCCCAGCTATGTCCACAAGTCCATTCTCTAAGCTGCATCTCTATTCTTGCCCTGCAAATAGGTTCATCAGTACCATTTTTCTAGATTCCATATATATATATGTATATGTATATATATACACACACATATATATCTGTGTGTTAATATATGATATTTATTTTTCCCTTTTTGACTTACTTCACTCTGTATAACAGGTTCTGGGTTCATCCACCTCAGGTCCTCTTTGGAGAAATGTCTCTTTAGGTCTTTCAACCATTTTTTGATTGGCTTGTTTGTTTTTCTGATATTGAGCTGTATGAGCTGCTTATACAGTTTGGAGATTAATCCTTTGTCAATTGTTTCATTTGCAATTATTTTATCACATTCTGAAGGTTATATTTTCATCTTGTTTATTGTTTCCTTTGCTATGCAAAATCTTTTAAGTTTAATTAGGTTGCATTTGTTTATTTTTATTTCCATTATTCTAGAGATGGTCAAAGAGGATCTTGCTGTGATTTATGTCAAGAGTGTTCTGCCTGTGTTTTCCTCTAAGAGGTTTATAGTTTCTGGCCTTATATTTAGGTCTTTAATCCATTTTGAGTTTATTTTTGTGTATGGTGTTAGGAAGTATTCTAATTTCATTCTTTTATACATAACTGTCTACTTTTCCCAGCACCACTTACTAAAGAGGCTGTCTTTTCTCTCCATTGTATATTCTTGCCTCCTTTGTCAAAGAAAAGCTGCCCATAGGTGTGTGGGTTTATTTCTGGGCTTTCTTTCTTGTTCCATTGATTTATATTTCTGTTTTTGTGCAAGTGCTATACTGACTTGATTACCGTAGTTTTATAGTATAGTCTGAAGTCAGGAAGGTTGATTTCTCCAGCTCTGTTTTTCTTTCTCAAGATTGCTTTGGCTAGTCAGAGTCTTTTGTGTTTCCATACAAATTATAAAATTTTTTGTTCTAGTTCTGTGAAAAATGCCATTAGTTATTTGACAGGGATTGCACTGAATCTGTAGATTGCTTTGGGTAGAATAGTCATTTTCCCAATATTGACTCTTCAAATCCAAGAACATGGTATATTTCTCCATCTATATGTGTTGTCTTTGATTTCTTTCATCAGTGTCTTATTGTTTTCTGCATACAGGTCTTTTGTCTCCTTAGATAGGTTTATTCTAGATATTTTATTCTTTTTGTTGCAATGGTGAATAGATTTGTTTTCTTAATTTCACTTTCTGATTTTTCATTGTTACTGTATAGGAATGCAAGGGATTTCTGTTTATTAATTTTCTATCCTGCAACTTTACTAAATTCATTAATTAGCTCTAGAAATTTTCTGGTGATATCTTTAGGGTTTTCTATGTATAAGATTATCTGCAAACAGTGAGGTTTTACTTCTTTTCCAAACTGGATTACTTTTATTTCTTTTTCTTCTCAGATTGCCATGGCTAGGACTTCCAAAAGTATGTTGAATAATAGTGGTGAGTATGGGCACTTTGTCTTGTTCCTGATCTCAGAGGAGATGCTTTCAGTCTTTACCATTGAGAATAACGTTTGCTGTGAATTTGCTGTATATGGCCTTTATTATGTTGAGGTAGGTTCCTTCTGTGCCCATTTTCTGGAGAGGTTTTGGGTTTTTTTTTAATATCATAAATGAGTGTTGAATTTTGTCAAAAGATTTTCTGCATCTATTGAGTATATCATATAGTTTCTAACTTTCAATTTGTTAATATGGTGCATCACATTAATTCGAATGTTGGTACATTTACTATGGTCCCAGAGGTCTCTTGAGACTGGCCTCAACTCTTTTCATCCTTTTTTCTTTATTGTGCTCTTCAGCAGTTATCTTCCAGCTCAATTATCCATTTTCTGCCTCAGTTATTCTGCTATTGATTTCTTCTGGATTATTTTTAATTTCAGTAATTGTGTTGTTTGTCACTGCTTGTTTATTCTGTATTTCTTCTAGGTCCTTGTTAAATGTTTTAAATGATGTTTGCATTTTCCCCTTACTATTTTCAAGATTTGGGATCATTTTTAACATAATTACTCTGAATTCTCTTTCAGGTAGCTTGCCTATTTTCTCTTTGTTTATTCGGTCTTGTGGTTTTTACCTTGTTCCTTTGTCTGCATGATATTTCTCTGACATTTCATTTTTGTCTAACTTACTGTGTTTGAGGTTTCCTTTCACCAGGCTGTAGGGTTGCAGTTCTTGCTTCTGGTCTCTGCCCCTAGTGGGTGAGGCTGGTCTTGTGACTTGTGTAGGCTTCATGTTGGGAGGGGCTAGTGCCTGCATTCTGGTGGGAGAAAGTGAGTTTTTTTCCTTCTGGTGGCCAAGGCCGTGTAAGGTGGTGTATTTTGTGGTGTCTGTGGGCAGCCTGACTGCAGATGGTTGGGTCTGTGTTCCTGTCTGGCTTGTTGGGTGGTGTATCCAGCACTGGGTGCTGTAGACAGTTGGGTGATGCTGGGTCCTGGATTTGGGTGGACGCCTTTGTGGGAGTTCACATTGATTAATACTCTCCCAGGGTCAGGAGTTCTCTGGCGGTCTAGCATCTGGACTCTGTGCTCCCATTCCAGAGGCTCAGGCCCAACTTCTGGTTGGGGAACCAAGACCCGCCCTCTGAAGCCATTTGTCATGGCAATAAAGAGGGATTAAAACAAACACACACATGCACACACAAAAAAATGAAACCCAGACAAATGGTAAAAGCAAAATCAGGCAAGCAGAAACAAAACAAAGGAACATACATACACATTCATACAAACACACTAAAGAAACCAGAACAGACTAAAGAAAACAAAGTACAAGAGTGACCCAGTGAACAAAAGAAACCAAAAAAATGATATCAACCAGTTAAAGCAAACTAACTAAAAGAGAAAACAAAACCAAAGGAGAGTGCTGAGGAATAAAGCAATGAAAACAAAACAAACAAAAATGGTGGAAAAGTTAGAAAAGTAAAGTTAAAATAGAAGTACATTAAAAAGATCTATATATATTGAAAAACAACAAAAAAGAACCAAAAATTTTTAAAAAAACAAAACAAAGGATAAAAAACACAAACCAGCAGAAAGTCAAATAAAAGTATTAATAGAAATATATAAAAAATTAAAAAGTGTGATTTTAAAAATCCCCAATGCCTAAATAGAAATTTATGATAATAAATACAATAACTACAACTGAGAAAAAAAGAGAAAAGGAAAAGAAAAAAACAGAACAAAACAAACATAAAAAAATAATAACAAATATTTTCCTGCAGTATCAACTGTCAGTGTCCTTGCCCCCACTGTGAGCTACAGTCCACCTCCACCTGCCTCGGAGGCCCTCCAGTGCTGGGGAGGGCTGGTGTCGGGACCTGCTGTAGGGACAGCTCAGACTCTAATCTGGCCCTACTCCTGCATGTGCTTACCTCCCATGTCCACAACTTCCAGAGCTAAAGTGTTTTCATTTGTGGGTACATTGATAGTCCTTTTATACATTCCATAGACCCAGAGCCTACCTAGTTGATCATGTGGACTTAATCTGCAGCTTGTGCAGCTGATGGAAGATTTTCGATCCTCTTCCTTAGTTGCTGTGACCCTGGAGCTTAACTGTGGTTTTATTCCCACCTCTGTGTAGGGGCCTTCCACAGGAGTCTCCTCTGGAGGCTGCCCTGGAGGACGTGGGTCTGCCTCAGTAAGGACAGGACATGGAGGTGGCAGGGCTGCTTGGATCATGGGGACGCTGGTGGCACGTGGTGCACAGGGAAGCCGGTGGCCACGAGCCGGGAAATATGGCTCTATTAGAGTCTTTTCTAGCCTCTGGCGGTTGGCACTCAAAGGGCCACCCTGGCTGGTCCTTCTCTATTATGTATCTGCCAGTCCCAGCACGTGAGGAGAGAAAGGCTACGATGGTGAGTCCATCCCCTGTATGTGACTCAGCAGTAGCACCCCGCTTCCTTGGCTGCTGAGTTTTCCTCCAAAGGCATTCCCTGCTGTGAATTTCCTCACTCCTGTTCCCTCGAGCCGTCTCCTGCAGTCAACAGCAGTCTTTCCCCAGAATTGCTCTCCAGTCTCCACGCTCCATGGAGAAGGAAATGGTAACCCACTCCAGTATTCTTGGCTGGAGAATGCCATGGATGGAGGAGCCTGGTGGGCTGCCATCTATGGGGTCACACAGAGTCGTACATGACTGAAGCGACTTAGCAGCAGCAACAGCAGCTCCACGCTCCTGCTCCCAGCTACCCTGCACATCAGTGGACACGTATCACTGTCCAGGGTATGTAGGGCCTTGGCACGGATTGTCTGTGTGGTTCTCACTCTATTCAGACTATCACAGATCAGCTGCCTCACCCTCCGACAGCCTCAGATGCTTCCCTTCCATCCCAACCAATTTCACCAGATGCAGGAATCTCTCCCCTCCTCCAGCCCCCCAACACCTGGGCACAGGTCTGGTCCTGCTGGCTCTCCTCCTCCTTCTCCCTTCCTTCTTTCGTCCTACCCAATTACGCGTGGATTCATATAATCCTTTCCAGTGGTCAGGGACTTCTGCCAGTATTTAGCCGGTGTTCTGTGAGAGCTGTTGTATCTGTACATGTATTCTTGATGCATTTGTGGGGAGAGATATGCTCCACATCCGCCTACTTTTCCACCACCTTGTCTGAAGTCACATCAGTCCTGTCCGACTCTCTGCAACCTTCTGAACCATAGCTCTCCAAGCTCTTCTGTCCATGGGATTTTCCAGGCAAAAATACTGGAGTGGGTTGCCATTTCCTTCTCCAGGGGATCTTCCCAACCCAGGGATCAAACCTGCATCTCTTAAGTCTTGGGCATTGGTGGGCAGATTCTTTACCACTAGCACCACCTGGAAAGCCCCCGGGACAACTATTTATTTAAAACAACTGATTCCTGAAGCTTCTGCTGCCATTCTTGACCACGCTAACCATGAGTTCTACAGTGGCATTGAGGGAAGAGCCAGGAATGGGAGCTCCCCCTAGCTGTAACCCCATGCTCTGGAAAGAATAGAGAAAGGAATTCCTGCCCTTGAACTGTGGGGCCTCCCTGGGGGTGTATTCAGGGAAACAGGAAGTAGGTGGGGGGAGCTGGTTTCTTGCCCTCTGTCACCTGTGACCACTGTGACACTGTGCTTTCAGGGCAGAAATGTCTCATGCTTTCTCAGTTGGCTGATATCAAAGCATCTTTCCAAATAAAAGCTGAGGCCAGATAACAAACCAGTAATTGGAGGCATGCACTGATGGTGGCTCCTGTGTTTTTTAAAATTGAAGATGACCCCCCCCCCCACGCCATAATTCAGTGTGTTTCATCTCAGCTCCTCCAAGGCTGCCTACAGACCCACACTCTACATTAATTGAGCACCCATTGCATGCCAGACACATGCTAACTGTTTCCACGGCTGTCATATCATTTGATTTCCACCCATCTCAAAACAGCCTGTGGTGTCAATGTGAATATCGCTATTTTACAAATGAGGAAATTGAAACAAGCAGTAAGACTGGAAAAGACTACCCCTTTGCACAGCTTTAAACTTTACAGAGAGCTTCATTTTTTTCTCTCCTGGTTTTCTCAATGATCCTGCCAGAAATTCATTGGAATCCCTACTCTACAAAGGAGGAAACTGAGGATTAGAAAGAAGGGGCCCCAAGGCAAATAAGTAGTAAGTAAAGATAGACTCCAGAGAAGGGCATGGCAACTCACCCCAGTATTCTTGCCGGGAGAATCGCATGGACAGAGGAGCCTGGCAGGCTGCAGTCCATGGGGTCACAAAGAGTCAGACACGACTGAAGTGACTTAGCACACACACACGAAGACAGACTCACACCGCCCCAGTTGGTTTCCATTTCTGCTTCTTTCTACCCTGACACTACTTCCTGAGAAGGAAGTAAAGGCAGGACCCCTCTTTGGTTTCCTCAAATGAGAAGGGTACCTTAGGTTGTTTGCTGAAGCCTTCGCACTGTACATTTTTACACCTCAGTTCTCATTGAATCCTCGAGATGACCTGTGAGAGTGGACCAGGGAAGAGACTACAATCTGTGTTTTACAGATGTTGTGTCTGAAACTCAGAGGATACATAACTTGCATCTAGCTGGCAGTATTAGAACCAGACCCATAACTATAACCACTCAGATTTAACTGAGGAATTATTATTTTAAGGAAGAAACTCAAGGACCCTTAATCCTGACCTGTAGAACACCAAGTGACTACAACCACCTAGATAGTTCAGTTCCGAGAGTTATTAGAATGTCTTGTCCTTGCCCTAACACTGACTCCAGAGAAGAACATTAAATGTTCTCTCTCCAATTGATGTGTACTGCCTCTTCCAAGGCAGTGACAAAGCAGAGAACACAACTGGGACCTGGATCAAAGGGTTTTCCCTGAAGCCTCGCTGTTCTGTCTGTGTCCAGTGGAACAAGCACTCACCATGGGCGAGCGGGCCAGATTTTAGATTCACAGGACATTTCCTGCCCAGTGCAGTGAAGCTGCTTTAACAAGCAGTTTCATAGCCTTTGTCTTGGAGAGGATTGTAGAATTGCTTTGGCATGTAACACAGGGGAAGCCACTGTGAGTGAATCAATGAATGCACGATGCTGAAACTAACATTTGTTTGCCTGCAGTGAGGCTGCGTGATTTAGTTCCAGGCCACCACCTTGCAGCAGAGAGTGAGCAGGACATTCCTCCAACTATGATGTCATCACTGCTGCAGACAGGAGAAGGCTGTGGTTTCTGATATTTAGCTGTGTGATGGGTTAAGGAAGCCACTGAGCTCTGCCAAGCCTCAGTGCTGCTGCTGCTGCTAAGTCGCTTCAGTCGTGTCCAATTCTGTGCGACCCCATAGATGGCAGCCCACCAGGCTCCCCTGTCCCTGGGATTCTCCAGGCAAGAACACTGGAGTGGGTTGCCATTGCCCTCTCCGGCCAAGCCTCAGTGTCCTCATGTAAAATGGGCTTTTCCCACCTCTTGGTCCTCAGCCCTCCTAATTATCTGCTCGATCAGGAGGGTGGGAGCGCCAGCTACACCCTTCCCTGAATCTCAGTCTCTGCCGTTCACAGACATCTCTGCTCGGAAGGAACGAGCATCCTGACCTTAATATCCTGAGCGTGATCGTGATACATAGAGCCAGGTGCCCACCCTGCTGGCAGCCTTCACTGCCCCAGTCTCTTTGTGGTACAATAAGGACAGTAAATGTCCCTAAAGGATCACTGTACTAGGTGAGCACCAAATGAAGGGAGGGAACATGCTAGGGCTTTCATGTGTTTATGGTTGCATTTTTATGTAGAATCATCATTTAATTATAAATACTACAAGTGCTGTTTCATGTCATGATGACATACTCAGGCAAGGGCTGAAGGACAAAGAGCAAACACACCTAGAAATGCAGAAAGTCCATATTCCCAGCATCTTGGTAACCATTAGGGTGATGACAAGACACACAAGCTTGTCAGGGATGAGTTAGCGGGATTTGCGGGGGGTGTTAACACGTCCTGCTCAACCACCTCCCAGGAGCTGTGACTTGGTATGCCTACCAGGTGGGCCACACTTGGGCACAGCCAGCCTCTGAATGGTCCATGTGGCCACTGCCTGCTGGCTATTCTGTCCCTAGGTTCCCAGAGCTGAATGTCTCCTCCAACTTGATTTTTGCCTCTAGTTGCTTAGGAGACTGTTGCTCTCAAGCCTGTTTTTTTGTTTGTTTGTTTGTTTGCTTGTTTTTGTTTTTGTTCTTTCGGCCTTTTTTTAGCAAAAGTTGATACCGCTTTGGAGCAAGTGCAGCTGGGAAGTAATGTTTCCATGGGGGAGGGGAGACCTTTGTACCTGGAAGATGTCTAGTGTTTGACAGTCCCTTCAGACAGCGCTGTTCTTCACAGAGCTGGGAACTGTCCCCCCCTTGGAGCACCAGCAGCTCACATGTTACACAAATGCTGTATGCTTCTAAATCTTGGTGGAGACGTGGGGATGGGGTTAGCTAGCTTTTTATACAAACTTAGGACTGGGGAGCGTGGAGAGCCCTGAGATCAAGCCCAGGTCCTTATTGTACAAGAGAGACAGACCTGGAGGGAAGGGGTGAGTCCACAGTCACCTACAAGGAGCTGTCTGCTCAAGACAAGCCCCTGGCAGCCCCTGCACCATCTTTGTGCTGTCTCTCCACTGTCCTCAGCTTCAGACTTGCCCCCAGTCTGTCCCACTAATGCAGTGAGCCTCACATCCTACTAACCAAGGGCAGCTGGGGGGGGCCTCTGCAGAAGCCTGTGACACCAGGGGAGGGGTCATCTCATGCTGAGACTTTAATTCATCATCAAATTCAGCTCCCAGAGCAGATGTAACTATCTGCATTTTATAGAGGAGGAAGCAAAGCTCAGAAAGACTGAGTGATCTAAGCTAGACCACACAGCTAGTAAAGGCTTGGGAATCCAGACCCTTCCAATGTCCATTCAGCCGACTCTCCAACATGTTTATTCTTCTATAGAAAAACATTTTCCTCATGGAACATACTCATTAGTCAGGCAGTATCTGTAAGATCATGACTGTTGTTACTGAACACTGTGGAAATTTTTAACACTTACAGAACCTTTTTCTCAGCCTAAACTACTTATTCAGCAGATAGTGTTTTCAGCTTCCCAGTAAACAAAGAACACTAGTTATCGTCTCCTGGGTTGAGAGTCTGTGACTGCCCTCTGGGGGAGGGGAATTCTGTTTTTATTTCTGCTTCCATGGGGCTTTTTCCTTGAGACTGGAATTCTGTCTCATGTCCTAAAAATAAAGTGAAAACAGCGAGGGCCCTCTGAGTTCAGCCCTCCCCACAGGGGGCATGACAACCCCCAGAAGAGCCCAGTGTTTCCCATTTTGGGGGACGTTCTTTGCCCTTTTGAGGCCCAGAGCCCACGTTCCCCTTGTGCTGTAGCCAAACAGGAAGTAACATCTCACAGCAGGAAAGAAGGAATTAGGACCTGTTCTGTACGAAGCTGTATGCTTCTTGTTTAATCTGCACCACAGCCCCATATACATACATACATACATACATTCTGTCACTTCAGTCATGTCCGACTCTTGCAACCCCATGGACTGTAGCCCACCAGGCTCCTCTGTCCATGGGATTCTCCAGACAAGAACACTGGAGTGGGTAGCCATGCCCTTCTCCAGGGGATCCTCCCAACCCAGGGATCTAACTCACATCTCTTATGCCTCTGAATTGGCAGGCAGGTACTTTACCAGTAGCGCCACCTGGGACAGCCCCACAGAAGTGCTTTATTATCCCTGTTTCACAGAGAAGGAAACTGAGAAATATGACATTATTCCCCTCCAGTAGAGCGGCTGTAAGTGATGGACTGGGACATACACTCAACCTTGCTGACAGTTGGACTCTTTGTTGAGCCCTTCCCTGAGTCTGCAAGCAAGGCAGGGAGAAAGGGCTGAGACCCTCCAACCCCGGGGATCCGGCCGGTGCATTGAGGGAGGCAGCAGAGCACCAGAGGCAGTGCTGAGTCTGGGTCCTGCTGCCTGGGTTCAAATCTAGCTCTGCAATTTACAGCCCTGTTCTTGGCCTGTTGCTTATCTCCTGATACTTTCCTTCTCAACCTACAAAATAATAGTAATAATAATACTTACCTCATAGATTAAAAGAGATAACTCAGGTTAATGGTGCCTAGCACAGTGCCTGGCACAGAACAGATTTTCAGTAATTATTTATGTGTTAGGATCAATGACTTAAAGAGATGAGAATACCAGACCACCTTACCTGCCTCCTTCAAAACCTGTATGCAGGTCAAGAAGCAACAGTTAGAACTGGACATGGAACAATGGACTGGTTCCAAATTGGGAAAGGAGTACAGCAAGGCTGTATATTGTCACCTTGCTTATATAACTTATATGCAGAGTACATCATGCGAAATGCCAGACTGGATGAAGCACAAGCTGGAATCAAGATTGCCGGGAGAAATATCAATAACCTCAGATATACAGATGACACCACCCTTATGGCAGAAAGTGAACAGGAACTAAAGAGCCTCTTAATGAAGGTGAGAAAGGAAAGTGAAAAAACTAGCTTAAAACTCAGCATTCAAAAAACGAAGATCATGGCATCAGGTCCCATCACTTCATGGCAAATAGATGGGGAATCAATGAAACGGTGAGAGACTTTATTTTCTTGGGCTCCAAAATCACTGCAGATAGTGACTGCAGCCATGAAATTAAAAGACGCTTGCTCGTTGGAAGAAAAGATATGACAAACCTAGGCAGCATATTAAAGAGCAGAGACTTTAACTTTGCCAAGAAAGGTCCATCTAGTCAAAGCTATGGTTTTTTCACTAGTCATGTACAGATGTGAGAGTTGGACCATAAAGAAAGCTGAGTGCTGAAGAATTGATGCTTTTGAACTGTGGTGTTGGAGAAGACTCTTGAGAGTCCCTTGGCCTGCAAGGAGATCAAACCAGTCAATTCTAAAGGAAATCAGTCCTGAATATTCATTGGAGGGTCTGCTGCTGAGACTGAAGCATACTTCGGCCACCTGATGTGAAGAGCCGACTCACTGGAAAAGACCCTGATGCTGGGAAAGATTGTAGGCAGGAGGAGAAGGAGACGACAGTGGATGAGACGGTTGGATGGCATCACCGACTCAATGGACATGAGTTTGAGCAAGCTCTGGGAGATGGTGAAGGACAGGGAAGCCTGGCATGCTACAAAAAGTCGGACATGACTGAGTGAGTGAACAGCAACAACGAATCAGTGACTTCAGCCTTGGCATTGAATGGTTGGAAACTTGCCTCACTCAGCTCTGCTGGTCTCCCCTTGTCCTGGGGCAGTGGCCCATGGTGTGGCCTTGGCCAAGTTGAACACCACAGGCATTGCCACTCACTTTAAAAACTAATGCTGAGACCTGGATGGAAGGAGTCAAAGATCACGCAGTGTGGGGGCAACTGTGTTCTCTTCTGTCCTTTTACATTTTCTTGAGCATCTACTATGGGTCAGACATCATTCTGACCACTAAGTAGTAAATGAGGCAACAGGGTCTTTGCTCTCCTGGGCTTACATCCTAGAGAGAAGAGGCAGGGTATAAATCTACAGTTTCATGATCTAGTCTTTGCAGAATACCTGGGTCTCTACAGTCCTGCTAAAACTGAAGCCGTGTGGTTTCCTATCTCTGACCAAAGATTCAGGGCCTGGCTGCCTCCAGACCCAGATAAGAAAAGACTGATAAATGTGTCTGAGGCTTGTTTTCCGATTCTTTCTCTGATTTTCTCATCTCCATCCTACTGCCCCCAGAAGGCCTGAGTGGGACATGAGGTTAGAATCAGCATTAAAAGTGAGTCTTTGTGGGGCTGGGGGACTGGCTGAAGAGTTAGCCAGCTGACCAGTATCCCAGCCGCAGTGGGTTTAAGTAGAGTTAAGGGTTGAAGTAGGAGGCCTTGCCTAGGGGCAGCAGGTTGGACCAGGCAACCAGGGGCAAGACCACTCAGACTGGAGGCGTATGGCTGAAATGTGCACAGGGGCTAATTCCAGTTTCTCGTTAAAGGGGCCACAAGGTCAGTCTGACCAGGAGGGCAAAATTTAGGTAAGGGCTCTAGTCCATGGAGGAACTTTAACAGGGCAAGAAAGTTAAGACTGGAGCTCAGACAAGAAAATTGAGCTAACTTAATAATTATCATGATCATGATGTTAGTAATAATAATAGCCAACCCTTACTAAATGCATAAGACCCTCGTACTTTATGTGTTCTAGCTCATCTAGTCGTCACAACCCTCTGAGTACATGCTATCATTGTTCACAGTTTTCAAAGTATGACATAAAGACACAGAGAAGTTAAGTAACTTAACCGAGTCACACAGCTTCCTGACTGACAGAGCTAAGACTCTAACCCAGTGAGGACATGGGGGCCAGGCCCTCCAGACACTGGGTCCTCCACACAGGACTGACTTCCTGCAGTCCTACTTGCTGGCAGCCTAAGGCTGTTTCCCTGGGGCTGATTCTAGTATTAGAGAGCAGCCTTGACAGAGAAACCCAAGACTGAAACATGAAGCCAAATAAATAACAGGACCTGAATAAATGTTTGTTAATTGAACTGGAAGGGGAAAATGCCATTTTCTTTGGGCCCCAGTCAGATGTTGTTGCTGCAGCCCAGGTTCAGAATGTCCTTGTTTCTGCGGGTAGTTTGTTATCTTTATCCTTAGGGTAGAGAAAAGCCACATCTGTTCCGCTAATGAACCCAGTCTCCTTGGCCTGGATGAGGGGGGCAGCAAAGGGGCAGGGGCCTAACTCCCTATAAAAACCATCTAATCAAAAAAAAAAAGAAACCATCTAATCAGATGCTGGTGTTTCTGGGCATCCTTTCAAATGTCCCTTTATCATCGAGGCTTCGATTTCCCTCTGATACAGACCCCATGGTTTTCTGCTGTATAAGGATATCTCACTGGGGGAATGTAGGGTAGAGTGAGGGAGCAGTGCTATGGTTTTCTCCCAGATGAAGAATCCAGAAAGTTGCGTGCCTGGTTTGAAAGTGCTAGTCACTCAGCCATGTCTTGATTCTTTGCAACCCTATGAACTGTAACCTACCAGACTCCTCTGTTCATGGCATTCTCCAGGCAAGAATACTGGAGTGGGTAGCCATTTCCTTCTCCAACAGATCTTCCTGACCCAGGGATCGAAGCTGGGTCTCCTGCATTGCAGGCAGATTCTTTATCGACTGAGCCACCAGGGAAACCCATAAAAATATTGGCAGTAACTAAAAGGTTTTCATAGCAAGGAGACAGAATTTCTCAGCATTGATCCAAAGGCAACAGTTAGTAGGATCAAGCCCTCATAGTTAGATTGTGCATGTGTATGTGTGTGTCTTTGTGTTGTGTGCATCTGTGTATATGTGTCTGTCTGCACTCTCTTATGGGCTTCCCAGGTGGTGCTAGTGGTAAAGAACCCACCTGCCAATGCAGGAGAAATGAGAGATGCAAGTTCGCTCGCTGGGTCAGGAAGATCCCCTGGAGGAGGGCATGGCAACTCATTCCCGTGTTCTTGCCTGGAGAATCCCATGGACAGAGGAGCCTGGTGGGCTACAGTCCATAGGGTCACAAAGAGTCAGACGTGACTGAGCACGCACACACATACTCTGTTATGGTGTACAGGTGCCATGGGTATGATTGTATTTAGGCTGTTTGTGTGCATCCATGTCTTATGAACCACTGAGCAACTGAACAACAACAATTTATATTCAGTGAGCGAATGAATGCATGAATGAGTAAATGGGGGGGGGGGTCTAGACTGAGTCGGGAGAATGGCATCAAGGCACCTGATGCTTAATTCCATGACCTGGCAAATTGCCTCTGAACCTCTATTCACAGTCCACAGCTGAGGGACCTTGGTATACCCTGTTTCCTTGCCACCCTTCCACCCACCTGTTGGCTGTGACATCCCCCACTCCCTGAAATTTCACTCTGGCCCTGTCTAGCACCCTTGTCTCTGCAGCAGGGCCCTCCTCTTGCAGTCCTGCCTTTGAGGAGCTCACAGTCTAATTGTCCCTCAGAAGTTTTGGCACAGATGTGGCATCATGGCGTCTGCTGACTGGCCACCTCACTGACCACCCACAAGGCCCCTCTCTCTTTGTGGAGACAGAGATGGGTTCAGAATGGAACTATCTTTAAATTTTCACCCCAAGACCTTCCCAGCAGCAGTGAACACACCTCATGCAAGCAGTGGATTTGTTTACAGTGTGTCTGAGAGGAATATGCATCCTCCTGGCTGTAGAGACTTTAGCTGAGAGTAGAGATGTTTTTGGAGGTAAGATCTAAACAGAGCAGGTGCCTCATGGAAGGAGGGGGAAGGCAGGACAGGTGGTGATCCAGAAGAGATTGGCCCTGAGCGGGGCAGAGCTGAGTAAGCCTGCAGCCTGAACGCTGAGTCTGTGGGACACATGACTGCTTGTAGACATGCACCTCATTTGGAACCCTGAATATTCATTGGAAGGACTGATGTTGAAGCTCCAATACTCTGGTCACCTGATGCCAAGTGCCTACTCACTGGAAAAGACTCTGATGCTGGGAAAGATTGAAAGGCAGGAGGAGAAGGGGATGACAGAGGTTGAGATGGTTGGATGGCACCACTGACTCAATGGACATGAATGTGAGCAAACTCCAGGAGATGGTGAAGGACAGGGAAGCCTGGCATGCTGCAGTCCATGGGGTCGCAAAGAGTTGGACATCACTGAGCAACTAAACAATAGCAACTGGTTCAGCACCATGGACTTGGGGTCTTCAGCCCCCCACTGCCGACACAAACCACGTCACTCACCCTGCAAGGAAAGCTCATACTCCCCGCCCCGACCTACATACCACATAACCAACTAAATGAGGACCTCAATCAGGGAAAAGTGTGTATAACTGTTCCAAGCAGATGTCAGCATCACTGACCGGATTTTAACTTCTTCCGAGAGGGTCAGAGGCTGAATCCAAGTAGCTCTGCTCCCTGCGGGGGAGCAGAGAAAGTGGGCAGATTCTTCAACCACCAGCCCTCATCTTTTCTTGGGAGCCAAGAAACAAATCAGCCACATCTGAATTTTGGATTCCAGAAGGCTGACCCTCCCCTCACACACCACGCCACGTGGGTGGGCTCAGTAATGTTGTTTGTCTTCAGGCAGGGTCGTGGGCTATGGATTGCAGCTGCCTTAGCTGTGTTGGGGGTGTCTGAGAAGTGGACCCAAAACAGGGGGTTCTGTGTTTCTGATTCCCTGTTTCCACGTAGACATTTACCTGCCATTTGAGGAAGCAGGAAGTTGGAAGGGAAATTGTCTAGTTCTGCTTCTTCTTTTTTTTAAGAGTGTGTGTGTGTGTGTGTGTGTGTGTGTCTGTGTGTGTGTTATTCGTTCAGTCATGTCTGACTCTCTGCAGTCCCTTGGGCTGTAACCCACCAGGCTCCTCTGTCCACGGGATTCTCCAGGCAAGAATACTGGAGTGAGTTGCCATTCATTCCCTTCTCCAAGGGATCTTCCCGACCCAGGGATAGTTAGTAGTTAATGTCAGAGTCTGAGCACTCTCCCAGGCCCCCTCCTGGGTGGTGGTGTTGCAGAGCATAGTTCCTGCCCTCGGAGAGCTCACGCTCCCGTAGATAAATCACATGGTCGATGCTCATCTGATAGCAGTGCTGTGGCTGTGGGGGTAGCCAAAGCCACGTGATGCTGGCCCAGCACAGGAAGGTTGTCTCCACACATGAAATCCACAGAGACATCCGTGTGGCAGCCGGAGGCCCAGGACCCCTACCTCAGTACAAGTGGTGTCTTCCCATTATCTGGCCCAGGCCCGCATGTTCAGTGCCCTCCTAGTTACCCCAGTTTGAACTCCAGGCTCAGAGCAGACATAGAAAAGCTGTCACAAATACAAGTGGAATAGGATGGGATCTAAGGAGTTCCTACACATATTGTCTGTTGGTGGAAACAACCTAGATCAACTAAAGAGGAAATCCCCACCCCAACCCCCATAATAAAGCAATAGTATAGAGTTTATACAACAACAGGGCTTCCCAGGTGGCACTAGTGATAAAGAACTCACCTGCCAAATGCAGGAGACATAAGGGACATGAGTTCGATCCCTGGGTCGGGAAGATCCCCCGGAAGAGGGCTTGGTAACCCACTCCAATATTCTTGCCTGGAAAATCCCCTGGACAGAGGAGCCTGGCGAGCTACAGTCCATGGGGTCACAAAGAGTCGGACACAACTGAAGCCACTTAGCTTGCTCGCACACTTAACATGCTTTAAATTTCTTGTTGGGCTACGGTTGACTCATTACTCATCTTTTTCAGAATTATCAAAGCTATTTTATGTGTTTTCTCCACACAAACCCTAATATTATTTTAAGTTACAAAGTAAGATTATAGATATGGTTGCTGATACCTTATCAATTTTATAGATTAATTTAAGGAGCATAAGCATCTTTCCATATTGAGTATCTGTTTAGCTCTCTAAGTCCAAGAATGCTTTCCATCATGCTTGCATTGTCAATATCCCTCAGTAGAGTCATTTTAGGTTTTCTTCCTATAGATCCTTTGAGTTCTTGTTGAGTTTAGTCTCCAGTGTTTTATCCTTTTCTTGTAGCTGTTATATAAATGGAACACTTTTCCATTATGCCTTCTAACTGGCTATTATTTGTATATGGGAATGCCATTCATTTTTTCAATATATTCTATTTATTTTTATGAAGTATAGTTGATTTACAGTGTCATGTTAGTTTCTGAGGTATAGCACAGTGATTCAATTTTACATATATATTATATATCTATTTATATATATATAATTTTTTAGATTATTTTCTCATGAGTTATTTTAAGATACTGGATATAGTTCCCTGTGCTATACAGTAGGTCCTCATTGGTTATCTGTTTTATATACAGCAGTGTGTAATAGTTAATCCCAACCTCCTAATTTATCCCTAGCCCTGCCTTCCCCTTTGGTAACCATAAGCTTATTTTCTATGTCTATGAGTCTATTTCTGTTTTGTAGATAAGTTCATTTGTATCTTTTCTTTTTAGATTTCACATATAAGTGATATCGTAAGATTTGTCTTTCTCTGCCATTCATTTTTATGTATTAAACATATATCCATCTACTTTAGTATACTCTATCAGTATTTCTAGCGGTTTTTAGTTTGTTGTCATGCACCTGAGGTATCAAAGCATACCATGTGTAAATAATTGTATTTTTCGTGCTCTACTCCAACATAGCATCCCTTCCTTTCTTGTGGCCTTCCAGAAAGCTGTTCAGTACAAGTGGAGGTGGCGTGTCCTCGCCTCGTTCCTCACTTTAATGGGGGTGCCTTGAGTGTTTCAGCATTAGGTGTGGTAGCATGGTGGACTGTAGTTTGTGACACTATTTTTTTTTAATATCACAGGGGAAAGGACTCATCTGTTTCTATCTTTATCACAATGTAATAAGCCAGGCATGAATAACAAAAGTGTTTAGACATATAAAAACTTTGCCATCTGGAGATGTTAAAACACTCTCTTAAATAACTATTGGGTCAGAAAGAAAATACAAAAATTGAATCACAGTGTGTTTAGAGAGTAATCTAAACAAGAATGGAGCTGTATTAATCAGAAGTCTTAGAACATGTAACAACTTAAACTAGCTTGAGTAAAAGGGGGAATTTACTGACTCACAAAACCAAGTAGCAGGAACATCAGGGTGCAGGTGGCTTCAGAGTATGGCTGTGATTCATCCGTCATGATTTTCCAGAACAAACACAGAACCGAATATGCCGCAGACCATACAAGCCCTTCTGGCCCCAGGGCTGCTGGTGGCCTGCGGTGCCTGTGAGGGAGGTCGAGACAGGCTCTCAGGGATGCTCGAGTGTTGAGCTGTGAGCGGGACCGCTGAGACAGAGGTATCTGGTGCAGGAGCAGCGTGGGGGATGTGGTATCAGTCAATAGTGGAAGGACCAGGCTTTGTGAATGATTTCCTTTTCTTTTCTAAACGAAAGCAAAATCAAGGGTAGCAGCATAGTGGCCTCATTCTCACACCCGCCTCGTCCTTCTATGTTTTCCTGAGTAGGAGAGGGAGGAGAGAGTTATAGCCGGTGCCCGCAGGGGAATGCAGAGGGTGTGGGCCCAGGTCGGCATGTGAACCCCGAGAGCCTCCCCGCCCTCAATGTCATGTGAGCATCTGCCTCTCTGTGGGACAGAGGAAGCCAAGGGTCTTGTTCCCAGTGATCTCCGTGTCCCTTGTAGCATCAATTTATTAAGTGCTTACTGTGTGCAGTAGGGATCAGGGATCACGGGAGTCAATGGAGGGGCCAGTCTGGGCTCACTTCATGGCCCTTCCTTTACCCCATACTCCCACCATAAATAATGACTTGTATTTCCCCAAACAATTCTTGTTATTTCATACCTCAGTGCCTTTGTATATGTTGTTCTTTCTACCTGAAATGACCTTTTCTTCCTGGCAAACCCCTCCTCCTCACAGACTAAGCTGAAGAGTCTCTTCTTCCATGAAGTGTACCATATCTCCCAAAGCTGATTTCTCTCTCCTGCGGCCACCACGGACCTGGTGCCCATCTCTACTCACTGCCCACACTGCAGCCACCTCCATGTCCCTTACTGGACCATGGCCCTTCCTTGTTAAGTGGAATAAATGAATGAATGATGATGGTGATCATTATGACCTAGCTCATTACGAAGGTGCCAACACCCAGCAGTGTGGCCACTCCTTCTGATGGGCATGGTATCCCAGGGGGTGTCTGGGAGAGAACCCCAGAACTGGAGGTGGACCTTGCTTGGCACACAGTAGGCTCTCAGTGAATGACTGCTATATCTTTCAGTTCTGACTGCTTAGCAAGCGAATGGTGGCAAGGTGAGTAGAGGGCCTTGAGAAGACACAGTACAGACACCCCAATCTGAGCCTCTGTCTTCTTTGCCTTTCTGTCTCCTGGAATCTCACCAAAGGCAAGAAAAGACCCTTTGAATTTCCCTTTAGGAAATTCTCTTGTTCTTTGAGACTTTCATTGTGAGAAGTAGCACAAGCCTGTGGTTTCAAGGCCTCAGTGGCAGCCTCCCACATCTGTCACTTTCTGAGTTGCCCCAAAAGGCTGGAAGGCACCTTCAGATCTGTGCATTTTTCCACAGAAGTGTTTGTTCTTTTCTTTCCCTCGCCCTCACATTGTCTTTCCTGGAAAATGTTGCAGATGTTGGGCAAAGTTGGCACAAGGAAGGATCTTCAAACAATGACTGCACATTTCAGAGGCATCCCAGCCAGGAATCAGAGGGACCACTAGGGCCCTAAGGCTTCTCTGTCTTGGCTTTTGTTTCCAGTGGGCATACCTGATGCTCAGGCCTTGTGTCTGAAAGTAGCATTTTGCTCACTGTGAATATGGCGTACTGTGAAAAGCTGTTGGGCCTCTGGAAGCAGATGACCCAGACTCCAGGGCCTGTGCCTCTCACTGGTGAGTGAACCTCACCTATAAAATGGGAAGGATAATCCTACTCTCAAAGGGATGTTGCAAATGGGGACAGTGCATTTAAACTCTCCAAGGGGAGGAGGGAGAAGCTATATTTGTTAGCACCCATCTGTATATAAGGGAGGCACATGACGTGGTAGGTCAGAGCCTGGGTTCAGTGTGGCTCAGCCATTACTAGCTGAGAGACCTTGGGCAAGTGATTTCTCCACTCTGGGTATAAGTGTCCTCCTCACTATGTTGGGGGTAACATAAGGATTAAGTGAGATAATACTTAAAAAGCTGTGAAGACCATGTCTGGCACACAGTAATAGTTTGATGTGTCTCTGATTTATAGAAGATCTAAGTTATAGTTTTCATTCATTCACTCACTTCCTACTATTGTAATTATTCTATTACTTAGGACTGGCAATTAGTGGATACTTAATGGATTTAAAAAACAAAGGCAACTGACAATTGCAAGTTTAGCAAGGATGTGGACCACCTAGAACTCTCATAGACTGCCAGTGGGGATGCACAATATTTGGGGGATGCAAAATAGTTCAGCTACTTTGGAAAAGAGTTTTGGAAGGCAGTGTCTCACAAAGATAAACTTCCACTTCTCATATGACTCCACAATCCTACACTTAAGTATTTACCCAAGAAGAATAAAAGTTTATGTTCACACAGAAATCTGTATGAAAACATTTGTAGCATATTACTCATAATCATCCAAAATTAGAAATGACCCAAATGCCCCTCAAATGAAAACTGGAAAAACAAACTGTGGTATATCCATATAATGGAATCTCATCCAGCAATAAAAAAGGAACACACTATTGGTACATGCAATATTATCAGTTTAGTTCAGTCACTCAGTTGTGTCCGACTCTTTGTGACCCCATGGACTGCATCACACCAGGCCTCCCTGTCCATCACCAATTCCCGGAGTTTACTCAAACTCATGTCCATCGAGTCGGTGATGCCATCCAACCATTTCATCCTCTATCGTCCCCTTCTCTTCCTACCTTCAATCTTTCCCATTAGGGTCTTTTCTAATGAGTCAGTTCTTCCCATCACATGACCAAAGTATTGGAGTTTCAGCTTCTGCATCAGTCCTTCCAATATTCAGGACTGATTTCCTTTAGGAAGGACTGGTTGGATCTCCTTGCAGTCCAAGGGACTCTCCAAGAGTCTTCTCCAACACCACAGTTCAAAAGCATCAATTCTTCAGCACTCAGCTTTCTTTATAGTCCAACTCTCACATCCATACATGACTACTGAGAAAACCATAGCCTTGACTAGATGGACATTTGTTGGCAAAGTAATGTCTCTGTTTTTTAATATGCTGTCTAGGTTGGTCATAAGTTTTCTTCCAAGAAGAAAGTGTCTTTTAATTTCATGGCTGTAGTCACCATCTGCAGTGATTTTGGAGCCCAGAAAAATAAAGTCTGCCACTGTTTCCACTGTTCCTCCATCTATTTGCCATGAAGTGATGGAACCAGATGCCATGATCTTTGTTTTCTGAATGTTGAGCTTTAAGCCAACTTCTTCACTCTCCTCTTTCACTTTCATCAAGAGGCTCTTTAGTTCTTCTTCACTTCTGCCATAAAGGTTGTGTCATCTGCATATCTGAGGTTACTGATATTTCTCCCAGCCATCTTGATTCCAGCTTGTGCTTCCTCCAGCCCAGCATTTCTCATGATGTACTCTGCATATAAGTTAAATCAGCACGGTGACAATATACAGCCTTGATGTACTCCTTTCCTATTTGGAACCAGTCTGTTGTTCCATGTCCAGTTCTAACTGTTCTAATGCAACATTATGGCTAATCTCAAATACACTATGCTAAAATAAGGAAGCTGGACTCAGGAAGGAGAGGATGGAATGTATGGAGAGAGTAACATGGAAACTTACATTACCATATGAATAATAGATAGCCAATGGGAATTTGTTCTATGACTCAGGGAATGCAAACCAGGGCTATGTAACAATGTAGAGGGGTGGGATGGGGAGGGACGTGGGAGGGAGGTTCAAGAGGAAGAGGACATGTGTATACCTATGGCTGATTCATGTTGATATTAAGCAGAAACCAACACACACAATTCTGTAAAGCAATTATCATGCAATTTAAAAATAAGTAAATGTTTAAAAAATAAAATAAAATCCTACAGACTATGTCCTGTATGCTTCCATTTATATGACATTCTATAAAAGGCAGATGGTAGGGACATAATTGAAAGTAGGGACTCAAACAGATACTTGTTCACCCATGTTCATAGCAGCATGACTTATAATATTGAAAAGGTGGAAACAATCCAGATGTCCACCAATAAATGAATGGATTGACAAAATGTGGTCTATCATTACAACAGAATATTAGTCAGCCTTTAAAAGGAAGGAAATTCTGACACATGCTACAACATGGATGAACCTTAATGATATTCTATGAAACAAGCCAGACACAAAAAGACAATCACTGTATGACTCCACTTGATGAAGGTGAAAGAGGAGAGTGAAAAAGCTGGCTTAAAACTCAACATTCAAAAAATGAAGATCACGGCATCCAGTCCCATCACTTCATGGCAAATAGATAGGGAAGCAATGGAAACAGTGACAGGCTTTCTTTTCTTGGGCTCCAAAATCACTACAGATGGTGACTGAAACCACAAAATTAAAAGACGCTTGCTCCTTGGAAGAAAAGATATGCCCAAGCTACACAGCATATTAAAAACAGAGACATTACTTTGCCGACAAAGTTGTGTCTAGTCAAAACTATGGTTTTTCCAGTAGTCATGTATGAACATGAGAGTTGGACCACGAAGAAGGCTGAATGTGGAAGAATTGATGCTTTTGAACTGTGGTGTTGGAAAAGACTTTTGAGAGTCCCTTGGACTGCAAGGAGATCAAACCAGTCCATCCTAAAGGAAATCAGTCCTGAATATTCACTGGAAGGACTGATGCTGAAGCTGAAACTCCAATACTTCGGCTACTTGATGCAAAGAACTAATTCATTGGAAAAGACCTTACTGCTGGGAAAGATTGAAGACGGGAGGAGAAGGGGATGACATAGGATGAGATGGTTGGATGGCATCACCAACTCAATGGACATGAGTTTAAGCAAGCTCCAGGAGTTGGTGATGGACAGGGAAGCCTGGTGTGCTGCAGTCCATGGGATCACAAAGTGTCAGACACGACTGAGCAGCTGAACTGAACTGTATGATTCTACTTATATAAAGTTCCTAGAAGAGTCAAATTCATAGAGACAATTCCTGGCGGTTGCCAGAAGCTGAAGAGTAGGAATGAGGAGTTATTGTTTAATAGGAACAGAATTTCTGTGTGGGTTGATGAAAATGTTCTGGAAATAGGCTATAGTAATGGTTACACAGCATTATGAATATACTTAATGCCATTGAATTATACACTTAAAAACAGTTAAAATGGTAAGTTCTATGTTATGCATATTTTACCAGTTTAAAAAAAAAAAAAGGGATGGAGAGGGAGGTGGGAGGGGGGATCGGGATGGGGAACACATGTAAATCCATGGCTGATTCATGTCAATGTATGGCAAAAACCACTACAATATTGTAAAGTAATTAGCCTCCAACTGATAAAAATAAATGGAAAAAAAGAAAAATTTTTAAAAAGAAAAAAAAAAAACTAGGGACAGAGAACACTGGTGATTGCCAGGGATTAAGGGCGAGAGGTAGGGTAGGATAAGGGAATTTGGGGGATGATGGAGGTATTTTGTGCCTTTACTGTCATTGTGGTCATGTGACTGTTCATTAGTCAAGAGAACTGTACACCAAAAGAATGAATTTTACTCCATGTAAATTTAAAATTAAATTTTAAAGAAGACCAGAGTCCTGCCAACTGAGCTCTGGCTCTTCATGCTGGTTCATTCAGCAAGCAAACATTTAGTAACTCCACCTGTGCCTTGGCAGAGCGCTAGGAACATGTGTCCCCTGAACCCCAGGGATGGGCGTGGAGCCCTACCCCTAGGGGTAGATCCTGAGACAGCTGAGCAGGAAGAGATGAGAACAATGCATCTTAGTATCATTTTGATAAAAATCACACCACTAAGTTTTCCCCTGGAGGCCAGTTCTGAAATCTGGTGGCCCTGCATGTTTTACTATCATTTTTTAGATAAGTATGTTTATACAGCCGCCCTTCACATCTGCCTCCTTTTGACGCTCTAGTTTTAAAAACCATCTCTGGCTTTTGTTTGGATTTGTTTTTTTAAAACTAGGAAAACAGCCCATGTTTTGGGGGCTTTCCATGAGCCTCCTGGACCTTTCCCAAGGCAAAGGCTGAGGTTTTGTCCCCCAGGCCACTGTGTTCAGCCTGCTGTCAGCTGCTCCCTCCCATGTTCCCAGAGATCAGATAAAAGAGAGAGTTCAATTACAAGTGAGGGAGGCTGGCTTCAACAAAACAGAGAAAGTGCTGACTCATGAAACTTAAAGGCCCAGGCTGGGCTAGCTTCAGTCATGGCTGGATCCAGTAGATAATTAGTGTCTTTAGGATTCTCTGTCTCTGTCTTTTCCTCCTTCTCTCTCCCAGAGTCCTGGCCCTTCCTTTAACTCCCAGCCTCTTTCCTCTGTACCGACCACTCACAGCCACAGCTCCTCAGTTAGGCTCTAGGGAAACTGACCGCACTCCCTGTGGTCATTTTCCTTTCATGATTTTCCTCATAAGAAGCGATTTGTCAGGGTCTGTTTGGATGTCGGCATCCATGCACATAACAAGGGAACATGTCCGCCTGCTTATGCCTAGTGTGTGTCCATCACTTGCACAAGGACCTCCCTTCCTCTTCAAAGTCTCAGCCCAGCATAGCACTAAATTAAATCCACAAGCACCAGAGCCCCCATGCCACCCTGTGGAGACCGTCCAAGCCCACTTCTTCAGATCCTGAACAACATTCCAGAGAGTGACACAGAAATTGTGTCTCCATTTCTTTTTCATCCATCTATTTAACAGACCTTGCAGGAATGTCCACTATATTCCAGGCTGCGTGGGACCCAGGAGTGAAGGTGAAAAGGTTACTCCCTGCCCTGAGACCATGGTCTAAAGAGAGACAGATCTGCAGAAAAAAGCATGTTCAGGAGATCCTATTATGTAAGGACACTGGGGCCCAGAAAAAGGCCTTTTATTTCCATAGAAAAAAGTGAAATAGAAAGCCGAAATAAATTCATTTTTATAATATCTCATATTTAACTATGTTGAAGTTATAATTTCAACTGTTTGAGAATTTTTTAATGAGAAAAGAATTTTTTCTTTTTGGTTGAGTTTTACCAAAAAAGTTACATGAAAGCACAGTAAGTTTTTTTTGCAATTGAATGTCACAGCATGTCAATAAAGAGAATCACTCCCAAATCAGTCTTCAAGGGCTGCTATAATCAGTTTTCCCATAAGTCTTTCTCAATTTTCTTTTTACCTGAATCTCCCTCTTTTGAAGCGGCCATCATGTCCTTTTCCTTGGCTTGTTTCTCTGCTTCGGTCATTACCAGGCTGACTTGTCCAGAGCCAGCCCCGTCTGTGGACGTGTGATCCCAGCAGTCCTCCAACATCATGGCCATCAACTCCATGAAAGTCTGCACCTTTTAACAAGGTTTGCATTTCCTCTTGCAATGTACTTACATCGTATGATTTACAGTCACAGATAACCACTTCAAACAGCAGGTACATTTACAACAAATAGACATCGCCCAGACACAGCCTAACAAAGACAGAGACAGAATGAGTGGGCCCAGGAGCTGGTGCTACCAGGCAGGTGTGCCTGACAGGGGATGAGCTTATAAGTGATCTGCACGGTTCTCACTGTTCCTGTGTTGTGGTATTTCGGCTTCTGTCTGTGAAGCCGCAGATATTGGATGGTCATGTGAGGACCTGCACAGTGCCTGAGAATGTTTTTTCTCCTGCAACATAAATCTGATCCACTGCAGCCTTTAGCTACTTACACCCCTGCCCAATCTCAATTCTCTAAGACCCGTTCAGTGAGGCCCCAAGGCAAGTGTGAGCCCCTAGCACAGCCCACAAGCCTTCCATAAGCTGCCCAACTTGGCCAGTCCTGTTTCTTACTGTTTCCCCATTTGGTTTATGCTGGTTCACATCTCAGTGATTTCAGTCACACGTTCCCCTCTCCTTGAACACCGCCCCCCTTGACTCCTTTGACAGTCTTCTCCTCCTTCCAGATCCCCCCACCAAGGATCTCTTCCTCTATGAATCCTCCCTGCCCACCCTGGCAGGGCTGATTCTTCCTTCCTGTGGTTCCCACAGGCCTGGTTGTCACCACTGCCCTTGAAGGACATCTTCCTCCTTCACCAGACTCCTTGTGCCCAGGGCAAAATGCAGAATATTTATTCAATTAAAATGAAAACAGGGAGAAGTAAAAATATTCATATTTTGTACCCATGAATAGGTTTAGCATTTGAGCCTTAAAGTCTTTCCCAGGGGCCAGAGCAATAAGGGTCAGTGGGTCCCCTCTTCCCCCATGGGGTGTTGTGGTCTCCAGCCTAGGGTGCCCATACCTATGTGAACATCAGCGTCACCAGGAGCCAGTAAAACGCAGGTCCCTGGACACCTCTCCTAAAGGTTGTCCTTCAACCTGTCTGGGGTGGGGCTTAGGAGTCTGCATTTCTTGTTTTCTTTTTCTTAAATTAAGGTATAGTTGATAATGTACATGTTTCATTGCTATTCTCTCAAATCATCCCACCCTCGCCTTCTCCCACTGAGTCCAAAAATCTGTGTCTCCTATGCTGCCCTGAATGTGGGATCATCAATATCATCTTTCTAAATTCTATATGTATTTTTCTTTCTTTCTGATTTATTTCACTCTGTATAATAGACTCCAGGTTCAGCCACCTCATTAGAACTGACTCAAACATGTTCCTGTTTCTAACAGAGTAATATCCCATTGAAATATGTACATTACCATATGTAAAGTAGATGACCAGTGCAAGTTCAGTGTGTGAAGCAGGGCGCCCAAGCCAGTGCTCGGGGACAACCCAGAGAGGGAGGTGGGAGTGGGGTTCATGATGTGGGGGACACATGTATACCTATGGCCAATTCATGTTGATGTGTTGCAAAAACCATCAGAATACTGTAAAGTAATTATTCTCCAATTAAAATAAATTAATTAAAAATACTTTTTAAAAGATATAGTAGATTTTTCAGTATTATGTAAGTTTCAAGTGTACAACATAATTGATTCACAATTTTTAAAGGTTATACTCCATTTATAGTTATTATAAAATATATTGGCTGTATCCCCTGTGCTATTCAGTATATCCTTGTAGCTTATTTATTTTACACATAGTAGTTTATACCTTTTAATCCTCCATCCCTGTCTTGCCTCTCCCCGCTTCCCTTTCCCTACTGGTTAACACTAGTTTGCTTTCTATATCTGTGAGTCTGTTTCTTTTTTTTTATATTCACTAGTTGTTTTATTTTTTAGATTCCACGTGTAAGTGATAACATACAGTATTTATCTTTCTCTGTGTGACTTATTTCACTAGGATAATATCGTCCAGGCCCATCCATGTTGTTGCAAATGGCAAAATTTCATTCTTTTTATAGCTGAGTAATATTCAAAATATTCCAAAACAAATTAGAAATTAGCATTTCATATACCACATCTTCTTTATCCATTTGTCTATTGGATACTTAGTTTGCTTCCATATCTTTACTATTGTAAATAATTCTGCTATGAACATTGGGATGCATGTATCTTTTTGAACTAGGGTTTCTATTTTTTTCTGCTGTATACTCAGGAGTGAAATTGCTGGATCATATGGTAGTTCTATTTTTAGTTTTTAAGAAACCTCCACACTTTTCCACATTGGCTGTGTCAAATTACATTCCTACAAGCACCATGGAAGGGTTCCCTTTTCTTCCACATCCTCCCCAAATTTGTTATTTGTGGTCTCTTTGATGATAGCCATTCTAACAGGTGTGAGGTGATATCTCATTGTGGTTTTTATTTGCGTTTCTTTGATGATTAGCAATGTGGAGCATTTTTCATGTGCCTGTTGGCCATCTTCTATGGAAAAATATCTGTTCAGATCTTCTACCCATTTTTAATCAGTTTTTTTAAAATATTGAGTTGTATGAGCTATTTATGTAATTTGGATATTAATCCCTTAATCAGTCATGTCATTTGCAATATTTTCTCCCATTCAGTGGGTTGTCTCTTCATTTGGTTGATGGTTTCCTTTGCCTTGCAAAGCTTTTAAGTTTGATTAGATCCAATTTGTTCATTTTTGCTTTTGTTTCCTATGCCATAGAAGACAGATGCAAAAAAATACTGTTCAATTTATATCAAAGAATGTTCCACCTATGTTCTCTTCTAGGGGGTTTTATGGTTTCCATTCTTACATTTAGGTCTTTAATCCATTTTGAGTTTATTTTTGTATATGTTATAAGGAAATATTCTAATTTCATTCTTTTATATGAAACCCCTCACAAGGGTTTCCCTTGTGGTTTCCCTTGTTGGTAAAGAATCTGCCTGCAATGCGGGAGACCGGAGTTCGATCCCTGGGTTGGGAAGATCCCCTGGAGAAGGGAAAGGCTACCCACTCCATTATTCTGGCCTGGAGTTCTTACATTTAGGTCTTTAATCCATTTTGAGTTTATTTTTGTATATGTCATAAGGAAATGTTCTAATTTCATCCTTTTATATTTAGCTATTCAGTTTACCCAACACGTATTAAAGAGACTATCATTCCTCATGGTATATTCTTGCCTCTTTTGTCATGATTAATTAACCATAAATGTGTAGGTTTATCTCTGGGTTCACTGTGCTGTTCCATTGGTCTATGGGTCTGTTTTTGTGCCAGTACCATGCTGTTTTGATGACTGTAGCTTTGTAATACAGTCTAGGAGTCTGCACTTCTTAATAAACCATGCCAAGAGGTGAAGCAACTTAATCTGGTTTAGACCTATCAGGGTGAGTCAGTGGCCTCCAGTGTACGCTAGTACTGTCGAGTGACTTAACTGTGCTCATTTCCTGGAGCTGCTGAAACAAATTGCCATAAACTTGATGGCTTAAAACAAGGCAAATTTATTCTCTTGCAGTTCTAAAGGGTTAGACAGGCCTTGAGGGGTTAAAATCAAGGTGTCAGCAGGACTGGTTCCTTCTGGGGGCTCTAGAGGAGAATTTTAGAAGCTGCCTGCATTCCTTGGCCTATGGCTTCATCACCTCAGTCTTGACTCTGTCCTCATATCACCTTCTCCTTTCTGACCTCCTGCTTCCTTCTCATAAGGACCCTTGTGATTACATTGGGTCCACTTGGATAATCCAGCATATATTGGTGGATCATGGTGTCATGATATTTAATTTAATCACACCTGCAAAGTCCCTGTAGGTATTTTTGTAGGTATTCCTTTCTCAGTACTGCCACAACAAAGTACCACAAACTTGGTGGCTCAAAACAGCAAAAAGGTGTTTTCTCCACTCTTGAGACCAGAAGTCTGAAATCAAGCTATAGGCAGGGCCATGTTCCCTCCAAAGGCTCCTGGGAAGAATCCTCCCTGGCCTCTTCCTAGCTTCTAGTAGTTGCTAGCAATCTTTAGCTTTCCTGGTTTGTCACTCTTCACGTGAAAAACTGAGATTCAGAGATAGTCCTTGATCTGCCCAGGGTCATGTTCTATGAATGGCCAAACCCTGTCTTGAACTGGGTCTTGAGTCCCTAGGTGGTCCTGCCAGCGGGACCATGTGCTGCAGAAGCTCTGCCCACTCCTTCCTGGTGCCTGCGTGTGCAGCTGGCTGGGGCAGGGCGGGCTGGTCTCACAAATTCTCCACTCATGTGACAGGTGGCCCCAAGGGCTGTTCGCTGAGTGAACACCAGAGAAACCCCAGATGCTCAGCTGTCCTGGTTCTTTGAAATCCACGCCAAACCACATTGAGGGGAGAGAGCCTCGCAGGGGAGCCTGGGAGGTGGAGCTGAGAGCTCAGCGCAGCCTGGTGGGCTTCAGTCCTGCTGACTCGCTCAGCCCTTGCCCAGCACCCAGGGGCTTGAAATTCAAGCCCTACTGCTGTGCAGCTTGCAATGCAGGGAATCCCTTCTTCTCTCCAGGTTGTAGCCTGAGAGAGTAATGCTGCCAACACTCCCCTCTTCTTGTCAAGATGGGCACAGGAAACTGGAGCTGACCTTTGAGCAAGAAACTCTAGTTCAGGTTCATTTCTGGTTTCCCTAAAGATGTGACCCTTCAGGCCACATGGACACCTGTGGCCTTGAACAACCTGGACACCACATTCAGGACAGCACACCAAGGCTTTGGAAATGAATTAATTTATTGGGGTATAATATCAACCAGTCTTTTAAATAGTTTTATTAGCTGGAGATCTTTGGGAACTGGAGCTAGGAGAGGGTGAGTAGAAGCCAGCCTTGGCCTTCCCAGGGGCAGAGAAGCATGCAACAGAATACAGATTTGCTATAGGCAGTTGACTCAGCAGCATGTGCCAGGTGCCTGTTCTGTGCCAGCCCTGAGCTAAGCACAGGGCACAGGGTGAACCCTGCACAGGGCCTGTCTCTGGGCATCTCCGAGCCTCGCAGTTCAGAAGACATGGCCAGGTAGTGGTTGTAGACTCTTGCGGGCGTCAGAAGGCTTGGGCCACCTCCCTGTCTGTCTCAGCCCTGGGGATATCCTTGTCCTCAAGCAGATCCTACCCCTTCTCTGTTCCAACCTTGGAGTCCCCACTCCTACCTTCCAAGACTTGGATGTCTTTCACTCCAAGTGTTAATGAGCTGTGGCCATACCATGCACCTGCTGCCTTGGAATAAAGGGGTTATGTTCTGTCCCTCCTTCCTCACTGACCATAGTGGGCAGGATGATGATGGGTCCTCCCCACTCCTCAGTGCCCGGGAGACAGTGGTTAAAAAAAGGAAGAAAGTCTTAATTGATAATTGTTATCAATTCACTTCCCCACACATTGCACTTCATCATTGGTTGGTGCCAGGACTTCTTTTGAGCCAAATGTTTTATGCACATCCAGCAAGTCATTGAACAATATCGTTTGAATTAGAGGACCATGAATTTGAGCTGTTTTCCATCATATGCCTACTGTGGGTGGGTGCTCAGGCTCCTCTCCTCTCTGAGCCTTGATTTCCTCTGTAAAACACAGATGCCTCAGCAGATGATTTCAAGCATCTCATGCCACGAGAGGATGGAGGACAAGGCACTGGAAAACCTTCTGGATGGCCTACCAGGAGGAGGTGGGGGTGGGGTGGGGGACTGTTACACTTGTAGCATGGTGCCCAGACTCTCTGGAAGTGGTTTTCTTGTGTTCAGACACTGCTGGCACTCACTTAACCCACATCTGCATTTCCTTTCTTGCATGAACACATGGTTGTTCTCCCGGGGCCTCTTCATCAGAGATGGCATCTTCTACTGAACCATCCATGCAGCTGTGTGTGAGAGGTCGCTCACTAACATGCAGATGCAAATATAAAAAGCTGCAGGTGGGTGACCTGGCCTGGGAGCTGCTGTTGGGCTGAGATGGCTGCAGGTGAGAATGCCCTGGCATGCTGCTATCCTGGGTGTGCACACTCTTTACCCCTCTGTGGTCCAGTTCACTTTGCACCAGCTCACCCTGGGCTCCTGTGCTTATCGACAGCTTCTCCATGCAGCTTCTTATCAGCCGTATTATTCCGTTAGAAGCTATCTTGACTTCTGATCTGGAGTGTGCTGAGGCCACACTGCTTTGAGCCAGGCCATGCTTCCATTAGAACTTCCCTCATAGCTCAGTTGGTAAAGAGTCTGCCTGCAATGCAGGAGACCTGGGTTCAATTCCTGGGTGAGGAAGATCCTCTGGAGAAGAAAATGGCAATCCACTCCAGTATTCTTGCCTGGAAAATCCCATGGACAGAGGAGCCTAGCAGGCTGCAGTCCATGGGATCACAAGAGTCAGACATGACTTCGCAACTAAACCACCACCATTGAAGCTGAAACTCCAATACTTTGGCCACCTGATGCGAAGAACTGACTCCTTGGAAAAGTCCCTGATGCTGGGAAAGATTGAAGGCAGGAGGAGAAGGGGACAACAGAGGATGAGATGGTTGGATGGCATCACTGACTCTATGGACATGAGTTTGAGTAAGCTCCAGGAGTTGGTGATGGACAGGGAGGCCTGGCGTGCTGCAGTCCATGGGGTCGCAAAGAGTCAGACACGACTAAGTGACTGAACTGAACTGATGCTTCCTTTGCCAAATTGGTATCACTTTAGTTCTCTGAGACTAAAGCTCTCCAAATACAACTTTTTCTCCAAACCTTACTCATTTGCAGCAGGAAACCTTTTTCAAAAAAGTATCTAGGTCCAGGATGGCCTTCCTGAAATAAATGAAAAGCCAAATAATCAGGCACAGGACCTCAGTCCTCTGTCCCAGTACAGACAGGCAGATCCCCATGGATCACCCTGTCTCATGAGGACAGTGGTTCCTTAGTCCTGCCCGGGGCCATATCTTGGCAGTCATCCTCTTATGGGCTAAGTGATCTGGTTCCAGGGACAGGTGGGAGAAGCAGGTGATCTGCTTCTTAAATGCATGGGGATCAGGGATGGAGGTCCTGAATGGGGTGATTTGGCTTCTCCCCACTTTTTTCAGGAAGGCCAGCCAGAACTGCTCTGACTGTGCTAGTATCAGCTGTGCTGTCTGACCCGTGCTCCATCATCCTATGCTCATGTATCACAGTAAGAAGGCAGAGAACATGTAGTTTCCATTCCTTTGTGCTTCTGCCTGTATTTGTTTATGTTCTGACAATCATCGATGGCCTCTGCCTGTGAGCAATCCCGTCTGGGGTTTGTTTGTTTGCTGTAAGATGTGTCCCATAGATGTAGTTTCTTCCATATTTTACAATAAGGATGGAAATGCAGGAGGTTTGCTCTTGGAAATATAGAAGATGAATGTGCCTTGAGACTCCTGAGGGGCAGAGCATGATGCCATCTCCATGCTGGCCTAGCGTTTCGGGCAGGTTTTGTCGTGTGACAACCTTATAGAGATTTATTTTACTTACTATAAAATTCACCACTGAAAGTATACACTTTAGTGGTTTTTAGTATATTCAGAGAGTTGTGTATCCATCACCACAATAAATTTTAGAACAGCTCATCAATTTGAGGGAAAATCCCCTGGAAGAGGGCATGGCAATTCACTCCAGTATTCTTGCCTAGAGAATCCCATGGACAGAGGAGCCTGGCGGGCTACAGTCCATGGGGTCGCAAAGAGTCAGACGTGATTGAAGCAACTTAGCATCAACTTGAAAAGAAAGCCCATACCCATTAGTTGTCACCCACCATTTTCCCAGAAACCCCTTAGCCGTAGGCAATCACTGTTCTTTATAGATCTCTCTGCTCTGAACTTTCATGTGAATGGAATCATATCATCAAAGGTCTTTGTGACTGGCTCCTTTCCCTTAGTGTGTTTTCAGAGATAATCCATGTTATAGTGTGTATCAGTACTTATTCCTTTTTATTTCCAAATAATAATCCATTGTATGGGTAGACCACCTTTTATTTATCCATTCATCATTTGATGGACATTTGGCTTGATCCTACATTTTGACTATTATGAGTAATGTTGCTTTTTGTGTACAGGTTTTTGTAAGTACATATGTTTCATTTCTCTTGGGTAATTACCTAGGAGTGGAATTGCTGGATCATGTAGCAGTCTATTTTTAACCATTTGAGAAATTACCATACTGTTCTGAGAAGTTGCTGCACCATTTTACATTCTCACAAGCAGTATCTGAGGGCTCCAATTTCTCGCCAACATTTGTTATTATCTTTCTTTTTGATTCTAGCCATCCTGGTGGTTTTGAAGTGGTGTCCTTTGATTTGCATTTTCCTGATGACTGATAATTTGAACATCTTTAATATGCTTATTGGCCATTTGTTTATCTTCTTTAGAGAAATGTCTGTTCAGGTCTTTTGCCCATTTTTTAATTGAGCTATTTGTGTTTTTACTGAGTTGTATGGGTTCTTTATATATAATCAATATAGGTTAGTGTGTTGCTTTTTCACTTTCTTGATGCTATTTTTTTTTAATAACACCAAAAACATTTTGTCTTGGGGCATAGCCAATTAACAATATTGTGATAGTTTCAGATGAACAGTGAAGGGACTCAGCCGTACATATACATGCATGCATTCTCCCCCACACCCCACCTCCCATCCAGGCTGGCACATAACATTGAACAGGGTTCCATGTGCTATACAATAGATATTCATTGGTTATCCATTTTAAATATAGCAGTGGGTACATGACCTTTCCAAAGTCCATAACTATTCTTTCCCTACTGGCAACTATGAGTTCGTTTTCTAATTGCCTAATCCAAGGTCATAAAAAATTATGCCTGTTTTATAATAGGATTTGTATACTTTTAGCTCTCATATTTAGGTCTCTGATCCATTATGAGTTACTATTCTGCATGTTTTGTGAGGTGGGTGTCTTTTGCATTTGGATATCTGGTTGTACCAGGCTCGTTTGTTGAAAAAATGGCTTTTCCCCATTTGATTTTCTTGGCACACTTCTCAGAACAAACAGGTTTTAAGAGCCTTATTGAGTGTAGAATGGCAGCCACCACGACATGGCCCGTGGGCAGCCTGGTGTCCGCGTAGCACTGGGAGACCTTACAGGGCCCTCTGATGAGCTGTCTCTGCCTCATTAAGACCTTTACACTTCGGGGTGGGAGCAGAGTGGGGTCTGGGCTGGAGGAAGACCCTTGGGAGGGGAGTTAGTTAGAATGGATGGTGTCATGTTGTCTCTGACATGGCTACA
Organism: Cervus canadensis; assembly: GCF_019320065.1. Classification (NCBI taxonomy): domain Eukaryota; kingdom Metazoa; phylum Chordata; class Mammalia; order Artiodactyla; family Cervidae; genus Cervus; species Cervus canadensis. The sequence continues at coordinate 68,563,554 of NC_057389.1, forward strand.
CCTTTGTGCCTGGAAAGGACACACTTGGTGACCAGGGAATGCCGCACCATGCCTAAAGAGCACCAACAGGTGGCCTGCTGCAGAGCTGGTGCCTCATTGCTCCTCACCACCCTCCTTAAGCTGGTCATAGCTAAAATGACCATGTGCTATATATATATATACACACTATACTGGGACAGTCCCAATTTATGCCTATTCTTCCCAAATAATGATTAATCACTCTTTTTCTCTTAAAATACCTTGGTTTGAATGATAAACTATACAGTCACCCTAGTCATAGAGCAAGGGCTTCTAGTGCAAATGCCTTTGTGATTAACCCAGATAGACAGCTTACCGGTGTCCTGGCCCAGGCTGTTGGCTCTGCTTCAGAAAGTATGTACCTGGAACCCAAGATTGGCCTTTGTATCCTCTAGTAGCACCAACAGGGAGAACTGTGAGCTTGCACCTCAAAGTCTGCAAAGTCTCAGCAGATGTGGTCTGGATCCCACATATCTACCCATGAGTACAAAGGCTAGCAGGACTGACAGCCTCTGCAGGCTCCTGCAGCTGAGAAGCCTTCTCTGGGAGCGTTCAAGATTAACCCAGATGCAGAGCTTACCGATGTCCTGATCCAGGCTGCTGGCTTGGCATCAGAAAGCATCAGAAGGGCCAAATATGGCTGTCCCTGCCCACGCCACCTGTGTGTGCCCGACCCATCCTTGCAGGTGTGGTTTGCTTTGTTTATTCACACCTTCCTTGGGTTCCCCATGGCTTCAAGGAGAAGACACATGTCTTGAAGCTCTGTGTCACTCACCTGTCCCTAAATGATGAATAAGACACCTTGGGAGGAACCCTCAGACTAAGATGGGAAGGACACTTGCACATAGGAGGGAATGTGGTTTTTGTTTGTTTGCTTTTTCACTAGGTCGACTCTTTTATTTTACTTTATTTTCATTTTCTTAATGAATTTTTTAATTGATATATAGTTGACATATAGCATTGTACTAGTTTTAGTGTATAGCATGATTTGATATGTGTATATATTGTGAAGTGATTTCTACAGTAAGTTTAGTTAATATCACCACACACAGTTACAAAAAAATTTTCGTGTGTGTGATGAGAACTTTTAAGATCTACTCTCTTAAAACTTTCAAATAGCCAATACAGTATGGTTAACTATAGTCACCATGCACATTACTTGTACATTACATCCCTAGGATTTATTTATTTTATAACTGGAAGTTTGTACCTTTTGAAACCTTTTACCCATTTTGCCCACTCCCCACCCCCCAGAATACTGTTGTATACACACACTTAACTGATGCAAACTCAGATATAACTAAGCAAAAAGGAAAAAAGTGCAGATGGAGTAGGGAAAAAATAGAGGCAAGTAATTTAAGCACTGCTAGCAGGTCCCTTTTGTGGGGAAGGATGAGAATCTACAGTCCACACAAGGGACATCAGCTCCTTGGACCCCATGTGAACATCTGACCATCTGAATGAACGCTAAAGTTGTCATACAGCTTGTCCTTTAAATGCAGATTAAAGAGTCACTGTGACTGCAAGCAAATGTCACTGCGAGCCCTGACTCTGTGTAACTGTCACACTGGGAGAAAGTGTAGCAAAATCCCAATACAGAAAGGGAGTGGGGAAGGGCTTCCTGAAGGACATGACCAGGGAGCTCTGTTGGGAGGAGGAGTGGAAAGGAGGAGGGAGGGAGCCTGGTGGAGCTTTCAGGCAGCAGAAATATCCTAAAGCAAGTACTGCAGTTGTGCAGGAGTGGGGGGGGGGGGGTTGGGAAAGGTGAGACCAGGCTATGCAGACTTCAATTGCCTTTATAAGAAATGTGAGTTTTAGCCTTTATTAGTTAGTGATTCCCAAATCAGTGTCCTTGGAACACATATGCTGCTGGGACAAAGGATTCCACTGTCACACACGTTTGGGAAATCTCACATACAACCCCCCCCACCTACCCAAATCCCCACCTTGGAGAGTTGCAAGGAATGTTAGCGTACTAAAGAACCTGAGAAGTCTTGCAGTAAACACTCTTTTTGACTGATTACTCAGGACTTCCTTTAAACCATCCTGTAGCCTTTGTGCTCCAAAGGAAGTACAGCTCAGGCAGTAGGGAGCCAGTGCAGATTTCAGCGCAAGGGCGTGACAAGATCAGATGCCAGTGACGGGGGTGGATGGCTGGTTTGTGCTGTAGGCAGAGAGAACCCTGGGCGCTAGTCGCTGGTTAAGTCAGAGGTTCATCTCAGTAGCTACCTCAGTGTCTGGGAAAGACCCAGAAAGAGTCAACCACAGAGAGCGGCAGAGACAAACAAGAAGGCAGAAGCCACCTTCCAGGCACTGCTGATGCCTCCCTCCTCATGCAGCTTCAGCGGCCACAGCCCCCTGCAATCTTCGGAGGACGTGGAAAGAACAGTTGAAGACTTTCTACAGCCGATGTGTGTTTATGTTCCACAAGTGCAGGTCATGTATCCTGAGCTCTTCTCCTGAAGTTTCCAGGGAACACCTGTTCCCAACAGGGCGCATCTGCCTTTCTTCACTTTTCAAGAATAGGGAAAACATAGGATCAAAAGTGATACATACCCGTGCCACCCCAAGTCCTAAAAATTCTTTTTTTTTAATGTATTTTTTAATTGGAGGAAAATTGCCTTACAGTGTTGTGTTAGTGTTTGCCATCCAACAATGCAAATCAGCCATAATTATACATCTATCACCTCCTTCTTGGGCCTCCATCCCCTCCCCACATCCCACCCCTCTGGATCATCAGAGTGCCAGGTTAGACTCCCTGTGTTATATAGCAACTTCTAACCAGCTGTCTATCTAACACATAGAAGTGGATATATGTCGATATTACTTTCTCCATTCGTCCCAATCTTTCCTTCCCCTACAAGTCGATTCTGTATGTCTGCATCTCCATTCCTCTCCTGCAAATAAATTCATCAATACCATTTTTCTACATTCCATATATAAGGTTAACGTACTATATTTGTTTTTCTGTTTCTGAATTACTTCACTCTGTATAACAGGCTTTAGGTTCATCCATTTCACTACAACTGGCTCAGACTCGTTCTTTTTTATGGCTGAGTAATATTCCATTGTATATATGTACCACATCTTCTTTATCCATTCATCTGTTAATGGACATCTAGGTTGCTTTCATGTCCTAGCAATTGTAAATAGTACTGCTATGAATGTTGGGGTGCATTGTGCTAAGTCACTTCAGTCATGTCTGACTCTCTGCAACCCTGTGGATTGTAGCCTGCCAGGCTCCTCTGTCCATGGGATTCTCCAGGCACGAATACTGAAGTGGATTGCCATGCCATCCTCAGTGATCAAACCCATGATGCTTCAGTCTCCTGCATTGGCAAGGGGTTTCTTTTCAACTAACACCACCTGGAAAGCCAAATATTGGGGTACACATGTCTTTTTCAATTATGGTTTTCTCAGGGTATATGCCCAGTAGTGGGATTGTTGGGTCATATGATAGTTTTAGAAGCTTCCCAGGTGGTGCTAGTGGTAAAGAACCCACCTGCCAGTGCAGAAGATGGGGAGATGTGGGTTCGATCCCTGGGTTGGGAAGATCCCTGGAGAAGGGTATGGCAACCCACTCTAGTATTCTTGCCTGGAGAATCCCATGGACAGAGGAGCCTTGTGGGCTACAGTTCATAGCATCACAAAAAATTGAACATGACTGGAGTGACTTAGCACACACGCATGTACACATGATAGTTTTATTCCTAGTTTGGTTTTTTTTTTTGATTCCTAGTTTTTTAAGGAATCTCCATACTGTTCTCCATAGTAGCTGTATAAATTTACATTCCCACCCACAATGCAACCTTTCTCCACAGACTCTCCAGCATTTATTGTTTGTAGATTTTTTTGATGATGACCATTCTGACTGGTGTAAGGCGTTACCTCATTGTAGTTTTAATTTGCATTTCTCTAATAATGAGCAATGTTGAGCATCTTTTCATGTGTTTATTAGCCATCTCTATGTCTTCTTTGGAGAAATATTGTTTAGGTCTTCTGCCTATTTTTTGATTGGGTTGTTTGTTTTTCTGATATTGAGCTATATGAGCTGCTTATACACTTTGGAGATTAATTCTTTGTCAGTTGTTTCATTTGCAATTATTTTCTCCTATTCTGAAGGTTGTCTTTTCATCTTTATTGCTTCCTTTGCTGTGCAAAATTATTTAAGTTTAATTAGGTCCCATTTGTTTGTTTTTATTTCCATTACTCTAGGAGATGAGTCAAAGAGGATCCTGCTGTCATTTATGTCAAAGAGTATACTGTTTATATTTTCCTCTAAAAGTTTTATAGTTTCTGGCTTTACATTTAGGTCTTTAATCTGTTTTGAGTTTATTTTTGTGTATGGTGTTAGGAAGTGTTCTAGTTTCATTCTTTTACATGTTGCTGTCCAGTTTTCCCAGCACCACTTATTGAAGAGGCTGTCTTTTCTCCATTGTATATTCTTGCCTCATTTGTCAAAGATAAGGTACCTATAAGTGCGTGGGTTTATCTCTGGGCTTTCTATCTTGTTCCATTGGTCTGTATTTCTGTTTTTGTGCCAGTACCATACTATCTCAATGACTGTAGCTTTGTAGTATATATAGTCTGAAGTCAGAAGGGTTGATTCCTCCAACTCCATTTTTCTTTCTCAAGATTGCTTTGGCTATTTGGGGTCTTTTGTGTTTTGATATAAATTTTGAAATTTGTTGTTCTAGTTCTGTGAAAAATACCATTGGTAGTTTAATAGGGATTGCATTAAATCTGTAGATTGCTTTGAGTAGTATAGTCGTTTTCACAATATTGATTCTTCCAACCCAAGAACATGATATATCTCTCCATCTGTTTGTGTTGTCTTTGATCTCTTTCATCAGTGTCTTATAGTTTTCTGCATATAGGTCTTTTGTCTCCTTAGATAGGTTTATTCCCAGACATTTTAAATGTCTTTTTTTGCAATGGTGAATGGGATTGTTTTCTTAACCTCTCTTTCTGATTTTTCATTGTTAGTGTATAGGGATGCAAGGAATTTCTATTAATTTTATATCCTGTGACTTTACTATGCTCATTGATTAACTCTAGTAATTTTCTGCTGGCATTTTTAAGGTTTTCTATATATAGTATCATGTCATCTGCAAACAATGAGAGTTTTACTTCTTCTTTTCCAATCTGGATTCTCTTTTATGTCTTTTTCTTCTCTGATTGCTGTGGCTAGGACTTCCAAAACTATGTTGAATAACACTAGTGATTACCATGTTAACAAACTGAAAGATTAAAAAAAAAAAATGATCATCTCGATAGATACATCAAAAGCTTTTGACAAAATTCAACACCCATTTATGATTTTTTAAAAAACTCTCCAGAAAGTAGACCTAGAAGGAACATACCTCAAAATAATAAACCCATATATGATAAACCCACAGCAAACATTATTCTCAACAATGAAAAACTGAAAACATTTCCTCTAAGATCAGGAACGAGACAAGGGTGCCCACTCTAGCCCTTAAATTCTTATGTGGAGTGGAGAACTGAACTTCCCATGGGATTATCAGAACACTAAAAATACTTCTTGCATTTTAACTAGACATGCCTGTTGGCAGGCGACTCACATTTCAGAAATAATTGCCCATAAGACATGTTTCAAGCCAGGGAACATGTGAGCCTTTGAGACAGGGAATGGAATATTCAGTTGTAACTTACAGATCCTCACAAGCTGCCTCATAGAGGTTGGTACCATGCAGAGAAGTGGGTTTGGTAGGAGGGTGGGAGTGCGCAGAATAAAGGTGTGGGTGGGGGTGGGTGAGACCACGAAGAGGCTTTATACATTATTCTGCTTCCATTTAATGTTTTCTGTTCACAATCATGGCAATTTTTGTCAATGCTGCTCTGGCTCTGAAATCCCAGGAGAAATCCTTAAAGGCAGTTTGCTTACAGCTCATTGTTTTCTATTTTTCTGTTTCTACAAGGCCTCCAAGGGTCTCCACAGATCTGCTTTCTTCCCTGGGTGTGAAAACAGGGAGAGAGAGGGGCAGGACACTCAGCTGGAATGCCACAGGGCTGGGATGGTTCCACATGGCCGGCAGGGAGAACTCAGACTCACTCCCCCATTCAGTCATTCACCACGTGTGTATCGAATGTGACATTTGGCCTGAATTTTGTATTTATGTTTGTGATAAAAGAACAGTGATGGGCCTCTGGGAGTCCTTGGTCCAGGAGGGGAGTCTGATGAGTAAGCCTCAAGATACAGTCCATGCGAGGAGCTGCACGACAGGACTGTGTGCCCAGGGCACTGAGCATAGCAGGCGATTCCTGATCCCACCTGGGGAGGTCGTGGGCAATAGGCAGAGCAGGGCTGATTCTGGAACTGAGATTTGAGGAGAGAGGTAGGAGTGTGCGTGGGCAGGCTTTGATGGGAGTGTTCGAGGTAGAGGAATCTGGGTGTGCAAATGCATGCAAATTTAGATGAGCACAGTGTCTAGGGGTGCTGTGAGTGGTTTGGTTTGACCAGAGCTTGAAATGTGAAGGTTATGTGAAAGATGATTTGGGGAGTCTGGGCCCAGGGAGTTGGGGGCTTGATGACCAGACTAAGGAGTGTGGCTTTTGTCCAGGAGGCTGTCTATGGAGAGCCATTAAAGGTTTTTGAGTGGGGTGGTCATGACTATCAGTGTCAAGCTGGATAAAACGAAAGAGAAAAGAGGAACTAGGGTGATGCCGGCTCCAAAAAGGGAAAGGGGAAGCCTCCACTATAAGCGGAGGAATCAGGATAATGTGGAAGCCTTGGCAGCAGGAGGTTCAGAGCAGAGATGGGCACCAGAGCTAAAGTTTAAGGGCAAAACCAAGGTCACATGGGAACATTTTGATGGTGTAATAATGAAAGCTACTTCGATGTCTGAAGGGGGAATGGCCAAGTAAATTATAAGGGGAAGTATGGAGCTGTTAAATGTTATGCAAAAGAAGGCTGTCTCAAAAAAATTTTTTTTAATAAACTTAAATTTTTGGTGGTGTGCACACTGTAGTGCATACAGTACAAATTAAAATTAAAGAGAAAAAAAAAACCACAATCCTACATGCAGGACAGCAAAGAAGACACAGATGTAAAGAAAGACTTTTGGACTCAGTGGGGGAAGGCAAAGGTGGGACAATTTGACAGAATAGCATTGAAACATGTGCATTACCATATGTAAAACAGACGACCAGTACAAGTTCCATTCATGAAGCAGGGGACCCAAAGCCAGTGCTCTGGAACAACCCAGAGGGATAGGACGGAGAGGGAGATGGAAAGGGGTTCAGGATGGGGGGGACACATATACCTATGGCCGATTCATGTTAATGTATGGCTAAAACCATCACAATATTGTAAAGTAATTATTCTCCAATTAAAATAATTAATTTTAAAACATTAAAATAAAACAAACAAGAACAAGGCTGTCTCATTCACAGCCGTATGGACTGTGGGTCTCACTGTCTCCTGGGCTGTCCCCACCCAGGAACTGAGCCACAGCCCCTCCTTCTCCTGGAGCCCATGGTTTCCTCCCAGAGTCTTCTGATGGCTCAGGAGTTGGGGGAGATGGCACAGTCTTCTGCCCCACTGATGCTTTCCTTCCCTGGGGCATGGGTGCCCCAGGCCTCAGTGAACTGTGAAGGCAGGAATTTCAGGACAGGAATCAGATCCCCACTTTATCAAACATCATTCCTCCATGCATGCCCATAGGTCTTCATGTCAACAGGCTGGAAACAGATATCCAAAAATGGAAATATTTATGCTAGGTTGATGGGATTGTGGGTAGGTCTTATTTTTAAAATTTCCTGGAATTGATGAGATTGTGGGTAGGTCTTATTCTTAAAATTTCCTGGAATAGTATATTGCCTTTTCAATAATAGTATTGAAAAAAAATTCACATATACAAAAAGTCCTGGATGGGTACAAATGCAGATTTGTACAAATTACATACCCACCCACACAAGCTTTCATTTTTCCAGCTGTCATTAATGTAGCTATGAAGTTGTAAATAATGCATGTCTTGCTTTGATACTAGATGGTCAGGACACATGGATTTTCATTTCCCAAGAAAAGTCAGGTTTATTATGAATGTAGGAGAAATTGATAAGATATTATATGCAATCCAGGCTGAAATGGACTGAGTACATCTCTTAAAAATCTTGGCAGCTGACGCAGACATTCTGAGCCTGCATTCCCAGTTTTATCATCCATACCATTGAAGGCGGGTGTGGTGAGCCAGGCTCTGGCCTCTGGGAAGTGGTCACATTGGGTTTGCTGTTCCCTCCATCAGTTTACTCTGGGAACACAGGTGTGAACCAAGAAGTTACAGCAGATTCTTTGTGTAGAGTCCACAGATAGCAGACCACCCATCTGTGGAAAGCTTCAAAGGAAGGGCCAAAGAGTAACTTCCCAGTTGGAATGCTGTGGAGTGGGCCCATACTGCTCTCAAAAGGGCAGGAAGAACGTGGCCATCCAGGCTTTGTGACCACCGTTAGGGTGGAGGCAGGCAAGCCTCCTGGAGGCCCAAGAGCCTGGGACTCATGCCCCTCAGAGGAGTAACTGAGGCAGAACTAGCACAAATATTTCCATTTTTGATCATCTGCTTCCAGCCTGTTGACATGAAGATGTATGGGCATGGGCAGAGGGATGATGGTTGATGATGTGGGGGTCTGCTTCTCACCCTGATCTTGCTGCGCTCTCTAGGTCACCAAGACCTGAAGCACCTATGCCCCAGGGAAGGGAGGCTTCAGCAGCGCAGATGGGTCCCCCATCACCTCCCACCCAGTTCTTGGGTAGGGAAACCCTTGGGAGAGTGGGACCCACACTCCGTAAGGTCGTGGGTGAAACAGGAGCTGCTGCTGTGAAGGTCTTCAGGGAAGACCCCCGCCCCATCTCGACCAGTTGTTGCCAAGCTATGGGCACATGTCCAGCCACCAGCAGACTGTCCCAGAGGTCCCACCCCTGTCAGAACCTGCTTTAGTCTCTAGGGGTGGAACCTCTGTCAGAGGATGAGGTGGACACGTCAGTCATCCTGGTTTCATTTGGGGCTCAGAGCCATCCATGTGGCCTCCATTAGGCTGAGGGCTTAGGGGACCAAGAGAGGTTGAAATTGGTCTTTGAAAAGCTGTGGCCTTGTTTATGACCTGGACAAACATCTCTAGGATTTCCTGAGGCTTCATCTCATGTCAAGATGGAGGAGCCACAAGCTCATGAAAGTTGTTTTATGAGAGAACAGCCAGGTCAGGCGGAGGTAGTAAGGGGGCTGAGTTTGAAGACACATGAAATGGTTAACATGGTAGGTCTGCAATCATGAGCTTGGTGTCTTTGATGTGTCCAAGTTGACACCCCTCTCGTCACTAATAATGACTGTTATTTCTAAAAAAATAAACACCTTCCTCTCAACCCTGGCCTCTGGGTCTTCTCACTGGTCAGCCTCATTTTATGAATCACTCCCTTTTGGAAATGAAGAGCATCTGCAGAGAGGTGAGATCTTCCCCTGGGGACATCTTAAAGTGGCATTTAATACATTCACAGAGTTGTACAACCATCACCACTACATTGTTCCAGACCTTTTTCATCTCCCTGAAGGGAAATTCAGCTCTTACTTCCCATGCCCACCCCCACCCCCCAGCCCCCGGGAGCCACTACTGTGCCTTTGTCTCTGTGGATTTATCTATTCTGGACATTTAATATAAATGGATTCATACAATACATGACCCTTCGTGTCTGTCTCCTTTCACCTAGCATAATGTTTTGGAGGTTCATCCATGGTATAGCCTGAATGAACACCTCATTCCTTTTTATAGCTGAACAATATTCTACTGGATGAACAGACCACATTTTGTTTGTCCACTCATCAATTGAGAGACATTGGGTTATTTCTACTTCTTGGCTCTTGTGAGTAATGCTGCAGTGATCATTCATCTACAATGTTTTTTGTTCTCGGTTTGTTTTTCAAAGATAACAGTTTATGAAGCAGTAAATGGATTTACAAGGTTTCCTTGGTGGCTCAGTGGTAGACTCTGCCTGCCAATATAGGAGACGTGGGTTCGATCCCTGGGTCGGGAAGAATCCCCTGGAGAAGGAAATGGCAAGCCACTCCAGTGTTCTTGCCTGAGAAATCCAGCCTGGTGGGCTACAGTCCATGGGGTCACAAAAGAGTCAGACACAACTTAGCAACTACACAACAACAACAAAAATGGATTTACACAGATGATTTCATTTAACCTCAGGGAACCCTACCAGGTAGGTCCCATAATGATCTCCATTGTACAATGAGAAAACTAAAGTACAAAGAAATTAAATTAAGTTGTCCAAGATCACATGGCTGACGGGCAAGACATCAGTACTGAAGTGAGGTTGGTCCCAGCGCCTCCTACCACTGAGGCCTTTAATTCATGGCTCCAATGCGCCAACAGTTTGGGGGTTGCCCCCACGTCACATGTACAGCATGCCTCAGCCTGAGAGTGGTCCAAACTGACCTCTCCTCTGACCCAGAAGAGCAACCAGGAGATGTGAAAGACTCTACCAAATCCTTCCTCGAGAAGTCAGGGGTGGATTCATGTGGCCACTCACCCTCACCCAAGCTGTGAGGAGAAAGCCTTGTTCTACCTCCAGGCTGAAGGCCCAGGTTTCCACAGAAAGTCCTGGGGCCCAAGGTCACAGCTGAGTGAGAACTTCTGAAATCCCCAGCCCACCTCCCAAGAAAGAACAGGAGCTGACAGAGTCCCTGGAGGACAAGGTAGCCACCAGCCCATGCAGAGTCTTGGGCCTGCAGAGACAGGGCAGGGAGCAGCTGAAGCTAGGGAACAAACCAGGCTTGAGCCCTCTATGTGACTTTGTCCTGGGTTTACTGACACAGACAAAAATGAGGTTAGGACTGGGCCCTTGTTTGGGAAATTCTAATCGGATGGGACAGGGGTGAGGCATGACCGGTCCCTATGGGACAAGCTGGTTCCAGCTGGAGCAGAGCATCAGGCCTAGAGCATGCGTGTGTGCTAAGTCGCTTCAGTCACGTCCGACTCTGTGCGACCCTATGGACTGTAGCCTGCCAGGCTTCTCTGTCCATGGAGTTCTAGAGCAGTAGTTCTCAGTGTGGTCCTCAGGCCAATGGCAGCAGCAACATTGCCTGGGAAGGTTCCAAAAATTAGAAATGGAAATTATCAGGCTCCATCCAGACGTAGCTTGGAGGTGGGGGTTGGGTTGAGGGAGCAGCAATGTGTCTGTGAACAAGCTGCCACGTGACGCTGCTGACACGTCTCAAGTCTGAGAACCCTGCACCAGAGGCCAATGGTCCTGATGACAGAGACCCTCCCTGCCCCTGCCAGTTTTTCAGGGGCCAGGCCAGAGACTGAGGCCAGCTGTCTGCTCTCAGCTCACCACTTCCCACGTCTGCACTTAGGGGTGCCTCTATCTCCTCCCCTTCAGCTTCCCTCCCCCACTCCTTGCAGACCCTAATTGCTGACTGGATTCACTTTACTTCCCAACCAGCAGAAGAGTAAGGCTGTCCTAAATCATAGCTGGACTGGAGTAGCTACGGGTTAGGGGGGCTTTTAGAAGGGGTCAGTGGGAAGAGTGTGGTCACAACAGCAGAAGCCAGGCTGGACTTCTCCATCTGCAGTCCCACCTGAGTCCTTGGGTCTGGGCTCTGGTTTCCACATCCCTGTGGCTTAAGAACACGCTGGTACCTTGGATGGGGGTAGTTCCCTTGAACTCAGTGAAGCCCAGAGAATACTGGCAAAGCCCCTCCCCACAGTCTCCCTTCCTATAGTCACCAGTGGAGCATCTGTGCCCCTGCCTCCCCCAGAGGTCAGGTCCTCCTCAGGGTCAGGTCTTCCCCAACCCTCTGCTCCTGTTAGGCCCTATCATGTGAGAGGAGGCAGAAGATGGGTTCCCAACTCTACCCTTGTTCTACTGGTATGACATAAACTTGAGGCCTGTACAGGATTCCCAAAAGAACCAATTTGAAAACAAACCTGGAAGTTGACCTTTTTTTTTTCCTGAGCTTTTCATCCCCACCCTAATAACCTGACTTTCCCTCTAGACAATGTAGATGCCTTTGATCAGGAGGCAGGGTGCTCTCTGGCCCCAAACGGCTGATGCTGTGGCTCTGTCCCTGCCAGCTCTGTGACTTTGAGCAGACAGCCCAGTCTCTCTGGGCTTCAGCCTCTCACTTTAGAAATCACAGTCCCACAGGGACTGTGCCAGAACCATCTTCTCCAGAAAGACTCCAGGGTAGTGTGAAGCCCCAAAATAGGCATTTCTATGTTGGTCAGACCATGTCACGAGGAGAGTCAGGGTCAAGACTGCTGCTCTTAGGAAGTCCCTGGTTTCTTTATAGGAGAGAATATGCCAATTTAATCAAAGCAATCCAGGCCAGGGCACCCTTCTTTTGGTTAGTGCTGGACAGATGTAATACCATGGTCATTGCACTTTCTGGGCAGTATAAGGAACTTTCCAGGTAATTATTAACCCAGCCACTCCCTTCATATACCCCTTTAGGTGCTAATTTCCCAGTAGGAGGGCCTTCACCATGTCTTTCTGGGGGCAGCCAGGGGAGCCTGCTGGGTGCCCTTCCTGCCTACCTAGAGGAGGTGGGGACAGAGTGAGCTGGCAGCTCCCACTTCATGCAGCCTCCATACTTCCCTAAGTCCTGGCGAGAGCTGAGTGTTGACTTTACTGTCTTCTCCCTGGAGATGAAAGGAGCCTGTGAAAGCCACTTGCTATTTCTTCTGCTTCATGGATCACAGCTTTGTCGTGGTGAAGGGGCTTGTGTAACTCAATGAAGCTATGAGCCATGCCATGCAGGGTAATCCAAGATGGACAGGTCATAGTGAAGAGTTCTGACAAAAAGTGGTCCACTGGAGTAGCAGATAGAAACCCACTCCAGTATTGTTGCCTGGAGAATCCCATGGACAGAGGAGCCTGGTGGGCTACAGTTCATGGGGTTGCAAAGAGTCAGTCATGACTGAGCATGCATGCACACATATACATATTATTTTATATTTTATACACATAGACACATAAATATACACATATATACATTTTATTCAATACACTTTGGCAATGAATGTCAAAGTCCACCTTTATGCTTCCGTGATCTCTGTCCCCTCAGGTTCCACTATTACCAGATTTGTGTGGGTGCAATGCAGGCCTTTTCCTATACATTTATATACACATGTGTGCACAGTGCGTGTAGAGAGCTTTATTTAGTATTTTTCCACTTTTTTCACTTTTCTAATGTCAGTGCCTAGAAAAGTGCCTAACTTACTAGATACTTTGCAATTTTTTGTTACACAATTAAATTATTTTTTTTTAACTTACCTCTATGTCTTTGAGATCTTTCTGTGTTTTGTTTTTGACTGCCAGACAGATGTACAGTAATTTAATCAAACTTACCCTAGTACAGTTCACAATCTGTTATCGCACCCCTTGGGACTTGATGTGTCAGAATTCAAAACCGTTCTACAATAGAAGGTGGTGTCAGACATGTTCGAGGCAGTCCCCGTAACCAGATACATTAACATTTCTGCAATGAAATGAATAAATATGCCCCCAAAGTGGAATAAATTAAGTCTCTAAACAGCCTCACATAAAGTCAGACTTAGCTCTAGATCAGTCTGCAACTGACGATAGTCCCTCTGCTTAAAGCTTCTGGGACTCAAAGTAGGACAAGGAGTGTGGGCTTTGGCACGGAGGCCCTTGTTGGGCAAACACAGCTGAGACAGGATGCCACTCACCTCCCACTCCTTGGTCTCACGGTCTCTGTTCTCCCGGCCTCTGGGAGCTGGCAGTGAGGGGAGGGCAGGGAGGGGAGTGCAGTGTGGGGGCTGGAGAGGACAGCTACTGCAGGCCTCTCCCAGCCCCACCCCGCCCCAAGACAGATTTGCTTACTCTCATCTTCTACACAGGGACTTCTCCATCTCCATGACTGCCTTTTCCCTCCTGGATTGCCATTAACTTCAGCTTTAACCCTTTCTTTGGCACTGTTCTTACCACTTGGATCTGGCAGGAATTTACCAAAAACCTTTGCGTTATCACAGGGTGTTTCCCAGACCCCCACTTCTTGTGCTCTGCCTCTGCTCAGCCATCTTCCACATGCTTCTCAGACACAGGTACAAAGGTGGTCTTTTCCTACTCGATGAGACTCACTTACCATGGGGCAGCAACAGCGCCATTCAGGGGCAGATGAATACCCTGAAACTGGAGCAGATAGGCTGTTTGGATACAGGTACGCATTCTGGGAGAGGGGATGCTCCATGGAATTAGTTAACCCCTTGGAGGGTTAACATCGAGGATACTGGGTAAAGCCCTTCTCACTTGATCCTAGCCTGCCTCTCCAGTGTCTTCTCTGGCCCCGTGTGATGGGCCCCGTGTGATGGGCCCGGGACTCCTGCTACGTGCACAGCATCGCTCACCATCCCCTAGAACCATCCTCTCCTCTCTGCAGTGTGCTCAGTCGCTCAGTCATGTCCGACTCTTTGAAACCCCGTGGACTGTAGCCCACCAGGCTCCTTTGTCCATGGAATTTTCCAGACAAGACACTGGAGTGGGTTGCCACACCCTCCTCCAGAGCTCTTCCTGTCCCAGGGATTGAACCAGCGTCTCCTGTGTCTCCTACATTGGCAAGCAAATTCTTTACCACTGTGCCACCTGGGAAGCCCCCTCTCCCCTCCACCTTTGCATAGATGATTTCCTCAGCTCTGGCTGCCCTTCCTCCTGTTCTGCCCGCCTGCCCTCCGTCCATCCCTACCATAGCTGCATCAGAGTCTCTCTCCCATCACAGGATGGGATCTGCTGCCAGTGGGAGATGAACAGCATGGGGACTGCTGTCTCCAGGAGACTGGTGGCCTGGCCTTGGAGAATGTAAGGCCGCTGTGGAGGTGGGGTGTGTTGGGGAAATGTACTCCGGGAAGTAAAGGTGGTAGAATCCTAGGCCCAGATGGTGGGTTTCAGGTGAAGGAGAGGAGGGTATCTAAGAACCGGGATTTCTGGCTTCACTGTGACTTGCCTTGAGCAAGTGTGGTTAAACCGACTTCAAGACTGCCCAGTGGGTGCTTTGGGGTTCCTTCTCAGCAACTATGGGGTAAGTCATTTGGAGATAGGGCAGGACAGAATTTGGCTTCTTAAACACCATGAGGTCCATCCCCTCCACGCTAGAAGCTAACCGGGCCAAGTGTTGAGTCTGGCAGATATAAAACAGTAGCCCGTTACAGGACACTGTTTATTCACATTACAGTGATAGCAACTCTACTGTAGGACCGATACACCATCGTCCTGCCCTGCCCAATGCTGACGCAGACGTCACCCTGGGAAGGCGCCCGCGTCTTACCATCAGTCCTGTTCAGCTTCCTTCCAGATCCCATAAAATAGGCTTTGGGACAGTTGAGTGTGTCCTTGAGCCATCCCCCCTCGAGTGACCCCCATCCGAGGACTGATTAGATAGTCAGGTTACTGCAACTCTTGGCCTGCCAGATGGAGCAAGGGCCCTTTCCACAGCGTGATGGCTTCTACAGGGAAGATAAAAGTGGCGGGTTTGCTTTGAGGATGTCCTGAGAGAGTGCCCGTTGATGTTTCCCTACCACTCCCCATCCTGGGAAGTCCTAATTTAGCTTCCTGCGCACTCTTTTCATCCATGGGTGCTTATCTCGTAGAAGTAAACAGGACGTGACTTATACATTGGGAGGAGGGGAGGGGCTCAGTTGCATCTATAAGGCTGGAAACCCCTTTCTATAAATAAACATTCACTAGCCACAGGCCCTTGAGCAAGTCCCACAACCTTTCTGAGCCTCCATCTCCTTTCTATTAAGTGGAAATAAAAGGCCAAACATGCAGAATCACTTCAAAGTAGTGAAGGGGTAATGAAAGTATGTAATGAAAGCATCTAACTCAATGCCTGTTTCATAAAGAGCAGCTGTCATCTCGTCTCTGCTTTTAGGAGTCCAGTGGCACCTCTGCAACATAGAGGGGGGTCAGTCCTTGCACAGGCAGCCCTGGACTCCTCCCCAATGCCCTTTGCCAGCTGGGAGGGTGGGGTGGGACTGGGGGGGGGGGGCCTAGGGAGGTTATTTCACCTCTTCCAGCCTTTGTTTCCTCATCTGAGAAGTGGGAATAATAAAACCTACTTCTTGGAGATGTCGTGAAAACAAAACTCTCTGCTTTTCACCAAATGTTTATCAAGTGCCTGCCAATTCAGCAAGAGGATACATAAATTAACAAAACAAATAAAAATCCCTGACCTGGTGGAGCTCCCATTTAGCAGGAAAGTGAAAATGTAGTCACTCAGTCGTGTCCAACTCTTTGTGACCCTCATGGACTATGGCCCTCCAGGCTCCTCTGTTCATGGAATTCTCCAGGCAAGAATACTGGAGTGGGTAGCCATTCCCTTCTCCAGAGGATCTTCCCGACCCAGAGATCGAACCCAGGTCACCCACATGGCAGGCAGCTTCTTTACAATCTGAGCCACCAGGGAAGCCCATGCAGACAATAAATAAGCACTAGAATGAGTTCATTGCATAGTATTTTAGAAGATGACATGTGCTATGGAAAAGAGCAGATAGAGGAAGGCAAGCGGGACGTGGAACATACATTTCCCACCAACAGGGTGTGTCGTCCATTTCTCCGCAAGCCACCAATGCTTGTTATTATCTGACGTCTTGGTTCTAGCCACCCTAGGGCTGGGGGTGGTACCCACTGTGGGTTCACCTAACAGGTTTTCAGTGCTTGCTAAGGCCAGAGGCTGTCAACACCTTCAGTGCCTTCACCCACCCAGCCCTGCAAGGAGATGCTTCTCCCAGCCCCACCTTCCAGATGAGGAAACTGAGGCATAGATCAGTCACAGGGGGAAGAGCTGGGATGCAAACCCAGGAGGTCTGGTTCTGGCCATGCCCAGAAACCTCACAGTGCAGTGGGAGGCATGTCACGAACTGCTGGCCACAGGGTAACTCCATAGGTGCCCTGGCACAGGAATGCAGGAAAACCTGAGCGGACAATGAGACATCAAGGGAGAAAAGGGGTGATAGTGGAAGTGGGCCTGGAAGGGCGAGTAAGAGTGTGTCCAGTGGAGAGAGGTGACTGGAAGAAGACTGCAGGAGCAGAGGGGTGTGCAGAGACTGGGAAGAGCAGAGGTCTGGTTCAGGTGATCAGGTGGCGAGACCCTGGCCACCTCCTCCTTACAGCCCTTACTAGTCTGTCCTCCACTTCAGCAGAATATCTTTAGATCAAATATTTCAGTTCTGGTAGAAGCCAGTGTGTGCTGGAAAATTACAGCCTCCAGGGCCCACTTGATTAAAGTTAAGTGAACAAATTATTTGAAGACCTCCTGGCATGTGGCATAACAGCTACCATGGTGGCTCAGGTGGTAAAGAGTCTGCCTGCCGTGTGGGAGACCTGGGTTCGATCCCTGGATCGGGAAGATCCCCTGGAGAGGGGAATGGCAACCCACTCCAGTATTCTTGCCTGGAGAATCCCCATGGACAGAGGAAGCTGGCAGGCTACAGTCCGTGGGATCACAGAGAGTCTGGCATGACTTAGCGACTGCACTTGAATTGACTTGGCATATGGAGGGCTCAAACATGCAAATCCAACCTAAGCTAACCCCTCCGTATTGCAACCAACAGAAAATCAAGACAGATGGTATCTAGCGCTGGCATTCTAACCACCCTCCTGCCCCAAAGTGCTTCCGTAGTCCCTGGAGTGAGTGAGGGCGAGAAGGAGGGGATTCACCCCTACGTGAGCAACAGATCAGCCCCGAGCAGGCCATGCCTCTTCCCAGCTGAGCGTGCTGCTCGGGCATGTTTGAAGGTAACTCTGACTGCTCTGCTTTTACCCCAAGTGGTGACTTTAGTACTCGCCCATCCTGTGGGAGGGCCCCCAGCAGAACAAGGTAAGAAATATTTGTGGGGATTGTGCCTTGAAATGGATTTTGTCCCAATTGATCTCATATGACCAAACTATGGAGCTTAATACCTACAGGGCTACCTCCAGTGGGTGGCAGTTGTGTTGGGACTCGCAGACTCAGGTCTACCACACCCAGGTGCAGAGTGAGGGTCCCGCCCCTGAGAAGTGGCCTGAGTCCTACTGCTCAGGTGCAGGCAGGCTTTCATCTCATCCCCACAGCAACCCCATGCATTCATCTCATGCCAACAGCATCCCCTGTCTAGTTGTTGTTGCTGTGCTCATTTTATAACTGAGAAAACCAAGACTAGGAGAGATGCCCAACCCACCCCATCTCCACCCCTGGGGGTGGTGGTGCCTGAGAGTACAAAGCCAGCTGATGAGTGGTAGCCCTGATGTTCCAATTGAGACAGAAGTTTAGAGGATCTTTAAAGCCTTCATTTCTTTCCAAGGAGGTTGATTTCTTGCTGCTACGGTAGTCTTCAGTTCTCCTAAGAAATCCGAAGTTCCTTGCAGTCCTCGTAGCTCCTGTTTCCCATCCCATCCTCTCCACCAGCCCACCCCCCACCAAACTCACCACTGATCTTTTACTCCTGTAGATGCTGCTCTGCTTTCTTAGTCACATTTTCCCCCTTTGGCATCATTTGTCCTTCCTCCTTCATTTCCTCTTGGCTGTATATTTCTGTTTAATAAGGCCAGGGCTAACTCTGGCACCAGAATCAGCAACTAAACCCTTTGCCTAAAAGCTTTAATTAGAAACAGAAAACTGGAGGAAATCGCTCTCCTGCCAAGTCTGTAAATTACACCAGGGCTCACAGCCAAATCAGGTTTGTGCTGGGAACTTGGAATGTTCAGCGCTACTTCTCTCGGGAGCCACACTCACCCTCAATGCTTCCTGGGCCTGGTGGAGCCACCCCTCCTCCCCAGTACCCACCTTCACCCTCCTGAATCAGTCCCCATCCTCAGAGGGTTAGCCTCTGCTGCCTCATCAACTTATTTCTTAAAGAGGAACCAGAAATCCTGAGCTGTATGCAAAATTGCCTTTTAACTCTGGTCAATGAATTCACATGTTTTTAAAACTCTCTGCAGGCCAGACAAAAATATGTCTGTGTGCTATCACTGCACAACTTCTAATCAAAAAATTTTACTGGATTTCCTAGTGTAAAGTTGGTCAGATTTATGTTTGTTTTTTTCCCCAAAATCCTTCCTAACCAACATATTAGATCTTCAAAACTATAGTTATAGAGTTTAAGCTAAATCAGAAGGATTTAACCCTGGTTAATAATAGCTATAAAATTAACACTTAGAAGTATTTTCGGGCTCAGACTCACAGTTGGATATAATGGTGTGAGACTCCATGGTGTGCTGGGGTGGAGTGGGAGCTGGCTTTGTGTGGAGAGGACATTAGAGGTTCAGCTGGGGGCCAGGAGATGGGCTCAGAGATGAGAGGCAGGGAAGATGTTTCCACTTTGGTAGAAAATCGACCACCCAAAAGGGACCCCGGAATTCGGGCTCTCCCTTGAGAGGCAAGTGGGTAACAGAGCACTGAGTCCGGCCAAGGTGGGGATGCCAGGGTCAGCCCATCCTGAAAGCCAGGGATGGTGCCTCAGTAGGAGGCTTGAGCTACTCGTGTAGCCCAGGGTCAGCCTGGTCAGGCTGATGTCACCGAACTCAGCCAAGGAGCTGGGCAGCTGAATCCCTGGAGACCCACCTGCAGGTAGAAAAATAAGGCCCACAACTCATGTCTCTTTCACCTGTCCTCCCTGCTCGGCATCCCTTAATATAAAGGTCTTAGAGTACATGGACCGGTGATGCAGACTTGGGCACATAATTTTGCCCATCTCAGCCTATAAACAGGAGATGTGGCACCTGTCTTGGTTTGGGGGCTGCTGGCTGGTGATGCTGCTTCAACCCACTTAGGATAAGGAAGTACAGACACTGGGATATGTGTTTCAGGTTCTGACTCCTCCTCATTAAGTCTGCACAGAGCATTGCCTTTGAGACTTTAAACATGAAGAGAAAAAAATCATGCTCAGGGTCTAAAGCCTGCTTCTACACACTCCTGTGGGGCGGGTGGGGTGGGGGTGGTGGTGATGGGGTTGTCTTTTTAGCATTTTCCTGTGCACCCTTCATGATTCCTTTAGCTCAGCGCTGCCCAACAGATGAGAACTGTGCCCAAGGGTCACTGTGTTCATCACAGGGATGTCGATACAGGATCCTACTGTGGGGACAGTTGGCTTCAATTTGGTCCCGGCCTCAGGGCTAGGACTAGCTGTGCTAGGTTGCTGGCTGGTTTTTCTGCTATGTATGTTGTAAATGGTTTCAACAGCTGGGTCTCCATATCGACTTCACTCTGTAAATTGGGACCCGTGTCTCAAAAGGGTAATCCTTACAGAACCACAGCACATGAGCAGTCCTTCGTTTCCCTTTCTTCTCCCCACTCCCACCCATCTGTGTTACCACTCCCAACGCCAGGTTGTACCAGTCTGGGTTTGCTGCAGTGAAGAGAAGTCCCTGTGTGCCGGGGGGAACGTGTGTCTGCCAGCACGAATCTGTTAGCAGGCAAGGCCACGTCAGAGGAGAAGCATGTTCATGACCTTACAGCCCAGGAACAATAAAAAAGAATCTAGTATCCAAATAAACAGGTCCAATGCACCAGGTCTCCCTGGAGGAACTTCATCACCTCCGTGATGCTTGCTGGTTGCACTCCTTCAGAGGAGTATGGCTTCTGACGGCCCAGCCTGGTCCTGCTGCTCCCCTGCGCAAAACACTAGACCCTCTCTGCCCAGCCTGTGGGATTACCCCTCCTTAGCCTGCTATCCTGGCAAGGTACATTTGATTTCCCATCCTGCCTTTTTCACACCACAAGTTATAGACAAAAATGAGTTGATCCAGCCTTACCTGCTTCTGTGTGTGTGTGTGTGCTCAGTCATGTCCAGCTCATTGCAATCCCACCAGCTGAAGCCCACCACGCTCCTGTGTCCATGGGATTTTCCAGGCAAGAATACTGAAGTGGCTTGCCGTCTCCTCCTCCAGGGGATCTTCCCAACCCAGGGATCAAACTGGTATCTCCTGTGTCTCCTGCACTGCAGGCAGATTCTTTACCACCAAGCCACCAGGGAAGCCCCACCTGCTTCCATATCTTGTCTCCAACTGTCTCTATGGCTGCTCTTTGCCTACCCTCTCAGCAAATCTAAGACTTTCTCACCCTCAAAGCCCTGCTCCAGTATTGTCTTCTTGATAAAGCCTTCCCTGAGCCCCTCTGTGCAAAAACAAAGCCCGCTGACCCCATGAATTTCCTTGGCACATTGTGGCATCTCCCTCAGAGCAGTTCTCCTACATGCACAGCCCGCCGCCTGGCCTGGCCCTGAGCTCCTCGGGGCTGGGAGTGCCTGGCTCTCGTCCATCTCACTCCCTGCAGTGCCCAGGTCAGCTGAGGCCCCAGGAGGGTGGTGAGTGTACCCCTGAGAAGCCCTGAAGCCCTGAAGACTAGCATTCAGGTGTACCTCTACCTGCAGGTGCCCCAGAATGGCTTCTAAATTGGGGAACAAGAAGTCCCCCAAAGTGGGAAAAGGAGGCATTTGGATAAGGCGAAAGAAAGGAAAGACATGGTTGTGTGATGACAGCCTGCATTTGTTCAGAGCCAGGATAGGATGAGTCCTCTGGAGCCTGCTGGGCCCCCAACCCCCCAACACTTGGGGGCTTCCAGCTTGTGTTATACAGAAAGATCTCATATCCAGCTCTGAGTCTCCTCCCTTCCACGTGGTGGTGAGACCAGGTGCACTAGCCCACAAAGGAGCACACCTCATCTACAGTGGGCTCAGAGCTCAATGTGCGTGTGCAGAAAACTTGATTTCAAAGTATAGACTGCTTCAGGAAAATGGGGGTCAGCTCATGTTTTCTGTGATCTGGCTGATAAGCCCGCCATGCCCCCTCCCTGCTACAGAGGAGAAGCAAGGCACACAGAGGGGTGACCTGCTCAAGGCCAAGCGCCCCTGTGAGACTCGGAGCTCCTGTCAGCTCAGTTACAGAAAATGCACTGCAGTGCCGCAGCCCACATCTGGACATCATCAAGCAACTTGGAGCCAATGCCATCGGTCGTTTCCAAGCAGATGGAGATAGTGCTGATTTATATTCCAGCGGTACCCTCGGATAATGATTTGGCCATAGGAAAAAATTTGACCTGACCACAACTGAATTTTGTCTAATAGCAAATGGCCAGTTCAACAGTCAGACTGGGCTTCCCTGGTGGCTCAGCGGTAAAACAATCTGCCTAAAAAAAAAATAAAATAAAACAATAATTAAAACAATCTGCCTACAATGCAGGAGATGCAGGTTTGATCCCTGGGTTGAGAAGATCCCCTAGTGCAGGGCATAGCAACCCACTCCAATATTCTTGCCTGGCGAATCCCATGGACAGAGGAGCCTGGCGGGCTGCAATCCCTCGGGTCACAAAGAGTCAGACTTGACTGAAGTGACTTAACACGCACATATGCACAGCAGTCAGACTAAAACTATTCTGAGAAGGGTCTTAAACACACACTGTGTAAAATTCAGTTTCAGCAAACAGTCGCCAAGTGCCCATTCCATTCCAGACCTGGATGAGATGCTTTCTGGTCTGGAAAGCATGGCTCAGCTTTGGCCAGGAAAGCTGACACACAAAGTATGGATGCAAATTGGATCTCCTAGGCTGTGGAGGAGGGTGAGATCTGCTCCCTAGTTGGAGGAGAGAGCCAGAAAAGTCTTTATGGAAGGCATGATTTCTGCTCTGAGCCTAAACAATAGATATGATGTTGACAAGTACAGAGATGGGCAAGGAGGAGGGAAGTGCTTCCAGGAAGGTGGGAGCAGCTCTGAGTGGCCACACTGTGGATCAGGGCAGGATGCTGTTCAGTTCTAGGTGAAGCTGAAGTGGTTGGGGGTCAGCTAGAGAGATATGGGCACTTGTTCTAGTTGCAGTGTTGGGTTTTTGAGGAGGGGTGCTCTGAAAGCACTCTCCTGAGGGCAGGGTGGAAAGTGGCTGAAGGGTTCAGATGGGTTGCGAGTACAGAGGAGGCTGTGGACAAAAGTATATGTGACAAAAGATGGGGCCAAGTGGGGCCAACTCAGTAGGTGAGGAGGAGGGCCAGCAGAGGGGTGGAAGCTGGATGGAGCTGAATGAGCTCAGAGTAGAGGTGACCTCGTGCCTTAGAGGATGGAGGAGGTGATATCAGTCTGTCACAAGGTGCAGAGGAAACCCTGGGCACAGGCAGGAACTTCCCTCTTCTCCAGACAGTTGGGCTGGGTTGGGAGCAGCCCCTGCAGCCAGCAGAGCCCCTGAGTGACCATCTGGGCCCAGATGGGAAGGAAGAGATAAATCAGGCCCAGCTCTGTTGTGGGGACTCACAGGGAAGATGAGTCTTCAACAGATGGGCTACCCACTCTGGGGCTTCCCAAGTGGCCCAGTGATAAAGAATCCACCTGCCAAGGCAGGAGACAAAAGAGACATGGGTTCTACCCCTGCTTCAGGAAGACCCCCTGGAGAAGGGGTAGGCTACCCATTCCGGTATTCTTGGCCTTCCGTGGTGGTTCAGATGGTAAAGAATCTGCCTGCAATGTGGAAGACCTGTGTTCGATCCCTGAGTTGGAAAGATCCCCTGGAGGAGAACATAGCAACTCTCCAGTATTCTTGCCTGGAGAATCCCCGTGGACTGGTAGGTTACAGTCCATGGGATCACAAAGAGTCAGACACAACTGAGTGACTAAGCATGCACACACGTACCCGGTATTTTCCAGTATTCTTGCCTGGAAAATTCCACAGAGGAGCCTGGTGGTCTGTGATCTCAAAGAGTCAGTCACAACTGAGTGACTGAGCATGGGTGCACACACAAACACACACACCACACACACACACTGATGGAAGGAGGGAAAACAGTGCCAGATGATGCCTGTCACTGAAAGGATCATCTTGCAGGCTTTAAGGAATGACCCAGCTGGTGAGAGTGTGGGCAGGGTTTGAACCCAGTGCGTCTGCCTCCAAAGCTCTTGCTGCCCTGACCACTGCCCTTCTTGCCTCGGTCCTTGACCCAGCCTGAGAGGACCCAGGCTCTGCCCTCAGTGAGCTCCCAGTGTGGCAGGAAGACCATTACCAGGCAGAGTGGGGAGAAGGTGATGTCAGAGCTGGGCTCAGAGAATAAGGAAGAGAAAGGGTCAGGAAACAGAAGGGTCTATTGCTGTCAGGCAGGGAAAAGATCACCAAATACTCCGGTGGGCCGAACTCAGGTCATGTGGTAGAGTCTGGGAAGCAGTTAGGTGGGCCCAAGACAGTCCTTAATACCTCCCAAGAGACATGTATGGGCTTTCCTGGTAGCTCAACTGGTAAAGAATCTGCCTGCAATGCAGGAGACCTTGGTTCAGTTCCTGGGCTGGGAAGATCCCCCGGAGAAGGGGTAGGTTCCCACCCCAGTATTCTGGGGCTTCCCTGGCGGTTCAGACAGGAAAGAGGCTGAAATGCCGGAGACCTGGGTACCATTCAGATGGTAAAGAGCCTGCAGTGAGGGAGACCTGGGTTCAATCCCTTGGTCAGGAAGATCCCCTGGAGAAGGGCATGGCAACCCACTCCGGTATTCTTACCTGGAGAATCCCCATGGACAGAGGAGCCTGGCGGGCTGCCATCCATACAAGTCACAAAAAGAGTCAGACGTGACTCTTAGACACGACTAAGAGCCTAAGACACGTGCTTAGACATGACTGAGCGACTAAGCACAGCACAGCACAAGAGGCATGTATGTGGTCAAGAGGACACAGGAGGGCTTGGGTGAAGAGGAAGGCACCATGTGAGTATGAGGGGAAGAAGGGGGCCAGTGGGAAGCTAAGCCAGAGATGGTGAAGCCTGGGCCTCTCAGGAAGGCCCCCAGGATGCCCCCACACTACACATCAAAGTATAGCCTCCTTCGCCCACACTCTCTGCTTGCACAGGGTTTCCTGTGAGCAGCTGGGGCTGGATCTTGGATGAAGTCCCAAGAAAACAATTTTGCTTATTGAAACAACAACACAGTAACATTGCAAAGCCCACCCCCAAAGAGAAATTGTAAAAAGATCATTATGGCCCCTACTGTTTATTGCTTCATTGATTTATCTGTTTATACATATGTTTATTGGCCTGACTGGA
Organism: Cervus canadensis; assembly: GCF_019320065.1. Classification (NCBI taxonomy): domain Eukaryota; kingdom Metazoa; phylum Chordata; class Mammalia; order Artiodactyla; family Cervidae; genus Cervus; species Cervus canadensis. The sequence continues at coordinate 68,588,594 of NC_057389.1, forward strand.
TGGTCCCTGTTGCTTAATAAGCCCAGGCTGTATTTACGAGGGTTGTGGAAGTAAAGCAGCCCCTAGCTCAGGCTCCCAAGCCCTTAGTCAGCACAAGGTAATGGAAATACTAGGCTGGGCCCCTGGGCACGCTCTATGAGCTTACCCTGGAACCCTAGCGGTTGGTGCCTTGTGCCAGGTGCCAACTACCCTGTGGGGGTGGGGGGCTCCCAATGAGGCTCATCATCAGAATCTTAGCACCTGGGGGTTCTTTTTATAGATACAAGTGCCTGAGATCCACCCCAAACCTCATGGCTCAGTCTCTGGGATGGAGACAGGAAAAGCCCTCCAAGTGATGCTGCCAGTTAAGGTGCAACCGCTGGACTGGGTGATTTCCAAGGCTCCCCTTTCTAGAACCAGAATCTAGCATTTCTCAGTGTTGGAGATGGAAGGGCTGGATGAAGGAGACATAGACTGTGAGGAACCACCCTGACCCTTAGCACTGCCAGGTGAAGGGGCCCTTGCATTTCAGGGGCAAGGCTGTGGTCTCTCCACACAGGGAGCGCCCTTGTGAGCTTCCTTCACCGTTAGCTCACCATCCTGGGGACCTGGAGCTGCTGTCCCACAAACCAAAAGATTCATATCCTGCAAATTAGGAAAGTCGATGTCAAGATGTTTGAAGGAGAAAAAAAAAGAGCTTCTCCCACGGGATGGAGGATGCACGAACTTACTTCTCAGACTTAGAAAGGGTGTGTGTGTATAGACAGGAGGAAGAGGAGCAGGGCCAGGGCCCAGGAAAAAACAGGCTCAGGGATGGCAAAAATGTGCAGAAGAGCACGCTTGGCTTTTTAAAATCTGTTCGGCATAAGGAGAAGAAAGGGGAGCCAGACATGTGGCCAGAACGCCACGATGTGGCTTTAACAGGCAGCAGTGAGAGCAAATGATGGCTCGGGTCCTGTGTTCCTGCTTCTACTCCAGGTAGAGTGAGGGCGGCAGTTGTACGAAGCTCTGTCACATATCACATGCCAAAAGCATTTGCTGGGTCTCATTGCATGAATTTGAGTCTCTAGATCCAGGCGAATTGTGCCTGGAGCACAGGCAGAACTTGCCAGTGTGATTGTAGAAATATGGCCTTGGCTTTAAGGGAGAATAGAGGACAGGATGTAACATCAGAACTGTCCTGTTTTCAGAAGGGGGATTTCTAGAAAGCCCAGGTGGCTGAGCCAGACAGGGACCTGGGGCTGCTGTCTCAAGCAGATGAGGAAGCAAAGGGCCCATGAGCCCTGTGGCCAGTGGACAGTGAGCCTCAGTGCCCACCAGGTACAAGCCATTCACCGAGCTAGTCTTCTGCACGACCTCAGGTCAGGGGAGTGTTTAATTTCGGTGCCTTTGGACTTCAGATGGGTTGACAAAATGCCCAGTCTTTTTATCTGAGAACTAGTCATTCGGATTAGAGTCAAGCTAGGAGTGTAGCTGGTTGGTTAATAGTCACAGTAGTCTAATCAGAACATGAGTTGTCCATAAGAGGACTCAATAAATGCTGAATGAATGAGTGGGCCACTGTCAACCAGGAGGCAGTTTTCTTCTTTTGGACTATAGCTTCATACTTAGGCCTAAACTGTTCACGGTTTTTGATAACTTGGAAACATAAAATGTGTCCAGTGACCACATTTGCAGATGACAGGAGAATGATAGTAACTATAGCAGAGGACAGAATTAAAATTTACTAAAGCCTTGATAAACTATAAATGGTAGTTCAGTTCAGTCATGTACAACTCTTTGCGATCCCATGGACTACAGCATGCCAGGCTTCACTGACCATCACCAACTCCCAGAGTTTGCTCAAACTCATGTCCATCAAGTCGATGATGCCATCCAACCATCTCATCCTCTTGACACCCCCTTCTCCTCCTGCCTTCAATCTTTCCCAGCATCACGATCTTTTCTAAAGAGTCAGTTCGTCTCATCAGGTGGCCAAAGTATTAGAGCTTCAGCTTCAGCATCAGTCCTTCCAGTGAATATTCAGGACTGATTTACTTTAGGATTGACTGGTTTGATCTCCTTGCAGGCCAAAGGACTCTCAAAGAGTTTTCTCCAACACCACAGCTCAAAACATCAATTCTTCGACACTCAACTTTCTTTATGGCCCAACTCTCACATCCAAACATGACTACTGGGAAAACCATAGCTTTGACTAGACACACCTTTGTCGGCAAAGTAATGTCTCTGCTTTTTAATATGCTGTCTAGGTTGGTCATAGCTTTTCTTCCAAGGAGCAAGTGTCTATTAATTTCATGGCTGCAGTCACCATCTGCAGTGATTTTGGAGCCCAAGAAAATAAAGTCTGTCACTGTTTCCATTGTTTCCCCATCTATTTGCCATGAAGTGATGGGACTGGATCTTAGTTTTCTGAATGTTGAGTTTTAAGCCAACTTTTCCGCTATTCTCTTTCACTTTCATCAAGAGGCTCTTTAGTTCCTCTTCACTTTCTGCCATAAGGGTGGTCATCTGCATATCTGAAGTTATTGATATTTCTCTAGCTTGTGCTTCATCCAGCCCAGCATTTCTCATGAAGTACTCTGCATAGAAGTTAAATAAGCTGAGTGACAATATACAGCCTTGACATACTCCTTTCCCAATTTGGAACCAGTCTGTTGTTCCATGTCCAGTTCTAACTGTTGCTTCTTGACCTGCATACAGGTTTCTCAGAAGGCAGGTATGATGGTCTGGTATTCTCATCTCTTTAAGAATTTTCCACAGTTTGTTGTGATCCACACAGTCAAAGGCTTTAGCACAGTCAGTGAAGCAGAAGATGTTTTTCCGGAATTCTCTACCTTTTTATATGATCCAGTGAATGTTGGCAATTTGATCTCTGGTTCCTCTGCCTTTACTAAAACCAGCTTGAACATCTGGAAGTTCTCAGTTCATGTACTGTTGAAGCATAGCTTGGAAAATTTTGAGCATTACTTTGCTAGCATGAGCATTACTTTGCTAGAGATGAGTGCAATCATGCAATGGTTTGAACATAATGGTTTGTATCATAATGGTAGGTAATGGACTAATTTTGTTTATGAATGTGAGACAGTTGTGCCATGTGGGCCCCCCTAAAACTCCACCTACCTATTAGGATATGTTTTGTGGCCTGTCACAATAAATCTGACTCAAACTGGTTTAAGCCAAGAGAGAAAAAGAAGATGCATCACTGGTTTGACTTCAGTAGGATGGATCTGGGTGCTCCCCTCGTGACATCAGAATGCCTTTGTCTCCAGTGCTTGGGTCGGTTTTGCTCTGTGCTGGCTTCTTCTTCAGAAAGTGGGGCCCTCAAAGCTCACTCCTCACTCCTTTCTTGTAGCTCAACCAAAGAGAGTCTCTTTCCCAACAGCAGAAGTCCCATGACTAAGTCTCCTTGGTGGCAAGTCCATCTCTGAGTCAATCACTGCGGCCAGAAAGACAAGAATGTGCTGATAGACCAAGCCACAGTTACATACCAGAAGCCAGGGTACCTGTTGGGGGTCAAGACTTACCAAACCCACTGAACTGAGAGGAGGGAAGAGGGATGGTTCTCCAAGGAAAATTGAGATGCTAAAGGCAAAAGAAGAGAGAAAAGCAGACCAGGCAGCCCCTTGTGAGGTTATCCAGGGCTTAACCTGGATTCTGTGGGCTCAGGTTTCAGTGGGTACTCCCACCTCAGGTTTACCTTCAGGTTGGGACCCCATCACTGAGGCTTCCTATCCTCTTTCTGGCCCTGGGTCGATGGTTAAGCTGGGATTCAAGCCCTTATCCATCTGTCTCCAAATTCAGGTTCCCTCCATTCCCTTAGTCTCTGGATAGGAAAGGGACAGGTGTGTTCCCACCTGCTGGCCCCCAGTCGGGGACAGGGGGATCAGCTCTGAGGCTCGCCCAGAGACTCCTGGCTGGCAGGTGTAGAAGGGGCACTCAGGCATGCTTCCTGCCACATGTCCCTGCAAACCTGCCATGTGTCAACCGGAAGAAGCTGGACCTAGGAGCTTCCTCACTGTCAGTAATAATGGCCTCACATCCTAAGGGAGGAAGAGAGAAACCTTTGTGTAAATATCAAAACTCCTTTATCTCCCACTCAGTATTTTCTAGGCAGTGCCTGTGGCCCTCTGTCTTATTTCAGCCTGTGGTTTGCAGAGAGAGGTCCAGAGTGATGCAGGGGGAAGACTTCAGAGGGAGGGCAGGAGTCAGGATATGGCACCTGCCTGGCTGTCAGCCAGCTGTGGGACCCATACCGGTCAGCTAGTCTCTCTGGACCTCACTGTCCTCATCTGTAGAAGGGGACAGTAAGAGCTTGTGCATAAGCGTGAACATACATACATATGTGAAAGCATCTGTCTTTGAGGTGACTGTGTGCCTGAAGAGGATGAAGGTCCCGCACAGAATGGGTGACCCTAGGAACGGAGAGAGGAGCAGCTTGGAGAGATAGCAGAAACAGGCATGCTCAGCGTGGAGTTTCCAGAGGAGGCTGCAGGAAGAAATAGGCCTTGCAGGCAGGTGTGTGAGGGAGACGAGGATGAGGGGCCAAGGTTTGGGTTGAGGGCGGAGATGGGGAGAAGAGCCTCAGAGGAGGGAGACAGAACCTGTAGAGGAGTGGCAAGGAGATGTAAGATGAATGAGAAACCAAGGATATTTGTTTATACATCCCTCAGGCCATGTGCTGTGCTGTGCTTAGTCACTCAGTCACGTCCAACTCTTACAACCCCATGGACTGGAGCCCGCTAGTGCCATCTGGGCTTCCCAGGTGGCGCTAGTGGTAAAGAAACCACCTGCCGATACAGGAGACGTAACAGATACAGGTTCTATCCCTGTGTTGGGAAGATCTCCTGCCCACTCCAGTATTCTTGCCTGGAGAGTTCCCGTGGACAGAGGAGCCTGGTGGGCTACAGTCCATGAGGTCACAAAGAGTTGGACACGACTGAAACGACTGATCACATGGGCCATGTGTGCCCAGGTTTACACCAGGGCATTTTCAGGGCAAGTTTTGCTGAGCAGGGGCACAAGAGCATTATTAATTCAGTATCAAAGGCACCAACTCTGTATCAGAAAGCCCTTCTTCAAATCTTGCAGTCCTTCCAGTTGGCCCAAGAGTTTGGTCAGTTTGGTCCTACTGTATCTTTAACATCCCTTTAACACTTGTTAATCTCCCTTTTTGCAGAGAACAGACTTCAGGCTAAGTGCTTTCAGGCAAGGGTTTTGGCTAAAATGTGTTGCACTGTGTAGCTTTCATTGTAATTTTTTTTTAACTGTAACCATTCTATGGCATGGGAGACTGGTTTTCCTTTTGTGGAAGAGATAGAATTTCATTTCCAAATCTACTTGCTTAAATAAGAATAATTAGTGTAAAAAATAAGGTAAAAAAGATGGCGCAAGAATGATGAAAGATCTAGAAACAGTCTCTCACAGAAGCTCGCAGCAGTCTTTGCTTGGATATGGCAAAAATGGGACCAAATTATGTCCTGGAGAGGTGCAGTGCCAGTCTTGTTTACGGACTCTGAAGCTGAATGTCAGAAACTCATTCCATTGTCCTTGACTAGCTTGTTGACCTAATAAAGACCATAGAACTTGTTCTTGCTCAAGCCCCCAAGTGCATGTTTTTTCTCTCATCATATTTGTTCTGGTGGCCAATTTCCAGCCCACGGACCTAGAACATCTGTAGCGCTTTGAGGTTACTGGTTCCCCCAAAGGATTTCACTGCAGAAACCCAGCAGTCAATGGAAACACCTACCCTCAGTATGACGAGGACACCATTTCCTGAACAGCTCCATGGATCGGGCACTGAGTGCCAATTTCTAATATGTTTCTCATTTGATCCTCTCGACAACCCAGCTAGGTAGGTATTATCATTATGCCCATTTTTAGGGTCGGAAAACTGAAGCTCAGAGAGGTGCTTATCTGGAGTTACAGAGCTAGCACACTGTGTGAGGGATTCCGGTTTTGCAGGCATCCTCACGCTCTTTGCCTGGCGGTGTGTAGCCTTTGCCCAAGGCTCACTCCACGCAGGACCTCAGCCCTGCTAAGTGAGGCCCAGCCAGGCTCCGTAGGAGGGCATGTTTTCACAGGTGGAAGAATCTGTGTGTTGTCATCCCTTCGTAACTGCCAGCACTTTAAACTGACCTGTCCCCACTGAGGAAGATTTTGCAACCTGATAAAGAAATGTATAGTAGTAATGTTAGTTGCTCAGTTGTCTTGGACTCTTTGGGACCCCAAGAACTGTAACCTGCCAGGCTCCTCTGTCCATGGGATTCTCCTGGCAAGAGTACTGGAGTGGGTTGCCATTTCCCCCTCCAGAGGATCTTCCCCACCCAGGGATCAAACCCAGGTCTCCTGCACTGCAGGCAGATGCTTCCCTGAGCCACCAGGGGAAGTGGCAACCCGCTCCAGTGCTCTTGCCTGGAGAATCCCAGGGACGGGGGAGCCTGGTGGGCTGCCGTCTATGGGGTCGCACAGAGTCGGACACGACTGAAGCGACTTAGCAGCAGCAGCAGCATCCTTGTTCCACCGTCCATGAAGTCCACAATGATTGACACTTCCTAACCAGAAATACCTACTCTTGGTCTAACAAAGAATTTGAGGCCATTTTTGGCAGAATGGGGGCTTCTCTGGTGGCTCAGACAGTAAAGCGTCTGCCTGCAATGCAGGAGACCTGGGTTCGATCCCTGGGTTGGAGAAGGAAATGGCAACCCACTCCAGTACTCTTGCCTGGAAAATTCTGTGGATGGAGGAGCCTGACAGTCACAAAGACTCATGACTGAGCGACTTCACTTTCTTTCTTTCTGGCAGGATGGGCTCTCAGGGAGTCGTGATTTGCATGTCAGAGGGCTGGCATCCCAGGGCATTTGGGCAGTTTATGAGGACCACCAAAGAGAACTGTGGAACTGGAGCTGTCGCCGTAGCCCTGTGATCTTGAAGGCATGCCTGCATGTCTCACAGGAGGCCCCAGTCTCACAAAAAGCTCTTCTGCTTCCATAACTTCACCCTTAACCCCACCCCTGCTCCCTGAGATCCTTCTCTTCAGCCCACCTCTTCCTCCAGCTCCCCTGCTCCCGCTCCCTCCACCCCTTGAGGAAAAAGCTTCATTTCTGCAAAGCATTCTAGCCCTGTTCCGTGTTCTCTCCAGAAATCAGCTGAGCCACTGGTGGAAGCTGAGGCTTACAGAGGTTAAGTGGTTACCCAAGGTCACACTAATAATTACTGCAGTGTCAGCATCAAAGCCAGGTCTGACCTAGAAAACCCACACTTCTCTACCTGCCCACAGCTACACCCTCTGCACCATCTGTCCCTTCAGTCTTCCAGACCAGATCAGAAGTCTTTATTAGAACGATATGACATCTCTCCTGGAACAAAACACAGTGAATTTTAAACATAGTTATATAAAGATAATGAAATCATAAATTATTTTCTCCCTTTATTTAAAATTTTTTTTTACTGGAATTTTATAAAGAAGCATTTTAAAATATATCATACATGTAGCTCTTTTATGTGTGTGTGGGTTTTTACACATATATTAAGTTTGACATGGGTGTGTCATGTTTCAACATACACACATTCACATATTTTAAACTTGACGTGGTATTTAGCAAAATAAAAACTAAGAATTTCAGCGGATGGGTAGATTATTTTATGTTGGGGGCTAACATTTTGAAACTGAGGGGAATATTTACCATTAGCAGAACTCTAGCCTAAAGTCAAGGGCGGCCTCTGAAAGGTGCCTGCCCTTGTGGTATCATTCAGAGAAAATTCCAAAATATATCTTCCTTTAAAGAACTCGCTAAAGAGTTTCCTCAGCAGACAGTTAAAACCTCAAAGGCACACAGTTCCTCAGAGTGTGGGATTCCCAGCAAGACCACCATCTCTCCCTGGCCTGAGCCTGCCTGACCTCGTTTCATTGTAAATGCTCTCAGAGACAGTCTGCAGCCACACTGCCCAGCGCCTGGGGGCACGGGCCTGCTTCTGCCCCCTCCAAGCTCAGAAGTGGTCAATCTTTTATAAAAAGCATAGACAAGGCATTCTTCCAAGGGCCAGGCCGGGCCAGATGAGGAAGCCTGTGAGAAGGGAAGGTCACATCAGAGGGGACATGTCACCTGGGACTTCAGAGAGTGGATTTCTCCGCAGGCAGACCTCCCAACCAGGGAGGGAACTCGAGCTTAATGCAATCAGGGACTGGAATAGCAAAAGGGAACGGGCAGTGTCTTGAAAAGGGAATTAAATCATTTCCTTCATTCAGACAATAATTTGATTCAAAGCATTAAAAAAAAATTAACAAACCCAACCTGTTTTATCAAGCACTTACTAGCGTCAAGTTCAATGCTAGTTTTTTAAATTATTTTATTTATTTTTGGTTATGCTGGGTTTCTGTTGCTATGCAGGCTTTTCTGTAGTTACAGCAACCAGGGGCTACTCTCCATTTGTGGTGCGCAGGCTTCTCATTGCAGTGGCTTCTCTTGTTGCGAAGCACAGGCTCTAGGACATGCGGGCTTCAGTTGCAGCATGTGGGCTGAGTAGTTGTGGCTCATGGGCTTAGCTTCTCCATGGCAAGTGGCATTTTCCTGGATCAGGGATCAAACCCGAGTCCCCTGCATTGGCAGGCTGATTATTCACCACTGAGCCACCAGGGAAGCCCTAGATTGTTTTCTATACACAGTATCTCGGATTAGCTGAAGAAGCAAGCACAAGTATCCTGGTTTGGCCAGAACTGAAAGAGATACACATACCCCAATGTTCATCGCAGCACTGTTTACAACAGCTAGGACGTGGAAGCAACCTAGATGTCCATCGGCAGATGAATGGATAAGGAAGTTGTGTACATATACACAGTGGAATATTACTTAGCCACAAAAAGGAACGTTTTGAGTCAGTTCTAATGAGGTGGATACAGAGTGAAGTAAGTCAGAAAAAGAAAGACAAATACTGTATATTAACACATATATATGAAATTTAGAAAGACAGTACCAATGATCCTACAGGCAGGGCAGCAAAGGAGATACAGATGTAAAGAACAGACTTTTGGAGAAGGCAAGGGTGGAGTGATTTGAGAGAATAGCACTGAAAAATGTGCATCACCATGTGTAAAATAGATGACCAGTGCAAGTTCCATGCATGTAACAGGGCACCCAAAGCCAGTGCTCTAGGACAACCCAGAGGGATAGGGTGGGGAGGAAGGTGAGGGGGGAGTTCAGGATGGTGGGCCACATGTATACCTGTGGCCGATTCATGTTGATGTGTGGCAAAAAGATTCACAATATTGTAAAGTAATTATCCTCCAATTAAAATAAATTAATTTTTTAAAATAAAATTTTTTTAAAGTATCCTGGTTTGAAAACGGAGGCTCAGAGAGGCTAGGTGGACAGAGGACTGGGCCTTAGCCAGCACCAGAACCTGAGGCTGGAAGCCCAAGCTCTTTCTCCTGCTCTGTAGCCAGTCCACAGGCCAGGCACAGTTCTGGAGGCTGAGATCACAAGGTGAGGGAGGTGAGTTCCTGATTTACTACAGACCTTTCTCCATAAGAAGACAAAAAGAAACATTTTTTAAAAAATTGTTTTTAACAAAAAGAGAAATTGGTTTTGTCTGACTTTGGACTTAAACAGTCAGCTGTCAGTACCCTGTGTGAAAGGCTAAATAGAAGTTTGGGTCAGCAAAGTAAACTTCTTGAGTGTCTCAAACAGACCCTGAAGGCAGTATACCACTCTCTCAGCTCTAAGCTGAAGGAAACAGCCTTAAGGCAAGTGTCCAACTCTGACTGGATGTGCAGTGTGAGCTCAGCCATGTCATTTCTCTTTCTAGACCTCTGTTTCCCCAACTAGAAAATGAAGGGAGCAAATAGTCCAAATGTTCCATTAGGTGGAATGTGATTTCTAGCCAGGTGGTGAGTTCCCCAGCATAAGAAGTAAGCAAAAATAGGCTGAAGAGCCATGATGGAAAGGAAGTTGTATTAGACTCCATTAAACTGGCCTCATGAATGGGGCCAATTCTGAAGTGTATCTCTGCCACAAAGTCTGCTGTTTGACAACATGTGTGTATGTGTTAGTCGCTCAGTCGTGTCCGACTCTTTGCAACCCCATGGACACAAAGTCTCCTCTGTCCATGGAATTCTCCAGGCAGGAACTCGGAAGTGGGTTGCCATTCCTTTCTCCAGGGGATCTTCCTGACCAAGAGATCGAACACAGATCTCGAACTGCAGACAGTTTCTTTACCATCTGAGCTACAAGGGAAGCCTGACAACATAATAGATGCTAAGTAAATGTTGGATGAATAGACACACTTCCTGCTTAGTGGGAGGTTGACACTAGATGGCCATGAAGGTCCTTCCCGCCTGAGATCGCTGACTTCCTTGCCATTCTCCCAGAAGTCCTGACTCACACAGCTTCTCCCTAATATCTTAAAGTGGAGGCTTGGACTGGAAACACTGGGCTCCATGTGAGATGTTCCCAAGACTTGTCATGAAGGCTTGGAGGTGAACTTCCTGAAGATTAAACAAGGCAGTGGGTACCAAGTGTCAGGCATGTAGTAATCACTGGGGAGTTTTAGCTGCCACTGCTTATGTTGCAGGAGGTAGAGGGAAGTGGGGGAGGTGAAGGTGATGATGGGGAGGGAGGAAGAAGATGATGGTGGGGACCATGGCTCACGCACGCTCTGATGGGAGGCAGGTAGCCCAGTTCTCTTTCTGGTGGTCTCCATGTCAGGGCCTGTACCTGAAGGAGCAGGGCATGTACTTGTTACTGAATTGCTCCTCTGCACCCTGTGAATGCCTGCAAACTTGAAGGGCAGCTTCAGTGGAATGGACACTTGAGCTCTGAGTCTGTAGATTTGTGTTGCATGCTGGGTCAGCACTGACTTTTTGGTGTGACTCGAGCAAAGTCATCTAACCTCCCTGACCTTCTATTGTCTGCACCCAGTTATTATCAGCTTTATTGCAGGAGCCTAGAGGGGAGGCCTGCAACTCTAGACTATACACTATACCATGCCTGAGACAGCAAATAAAGCCCCATCTTTAACACTGCTGGAAAAGGCCCTCATCATTTGGAACCTTAACTGGGCACACCTTTCCTCCATGGTTCGTATCACTGCAGTCCGTCTCTAGACTCAGTGGGGCTCACAGAGCCTGTGGAAAGTGGCCGCCTTCTCTGCTACAGGATCACCCACTCATGTATTTCCTACATGCACACCAAACCACACAGAAAAATGCCCCTCTTTCAGAAAAGCTATGTGTGCTTTACATACTGTTCTGCACCTGGACTTTTAAAAAAATGGCTTTATTAAGACATAATTCACATACCATACAATCCACTCAAAATGTACCATCAACTCAAAGTGCATGGTTTTTAGTCTATTCACACAATTGTGCAACACATAACCACAGTCAATTTTAGAACTTTTCATCACCCCAAAAAGAAGGCCTGGACCCATTAGTCACTGCCCACCCCCACCTTTAGGAAACCCCTAATCCACTTTCTATCTCTATAGATTTGCTAGTTCTGGATACTTCATATAATCATAATCACACAATATGTAGAGTTTTGTGCTGCTCCTTTCATCCAGCATGTTTTCAAAGTTAATCCATGTTGTAGTATGTTCAGGTACCTTGCTGTTAATACTTCAGGGTAAGTTGGAAACATCCCTTATCAGAACATATAAATCTGCCTCATTCTTTTGATTTTATTGTAGTAATTTTAGTAGGCAAGATATTTATAATTCAAGATTCCAATGGTATAAAAAGGTATTCAGGGAGGAAAGTCCTTATACCTCTGTCCTATAGCAACCCTTCCCTACTCATTTCTCATGTATTCTGTTAAAGGTGTTTTTGACCCATCTAAACAAACACATGTATAAATACAGTCTTTTCCAGGTCTTTTTTAACTCAGTGGTAATAACAAAACACACATTGTTTTGTCCTTTGTTTCTACTTAATAGAATATCTGAGATGTTTTTGTCTCTTAGAGCTTCCTCATTCTTGGTTGATTATTTCCTTTCCCATGTTAGGGATGGCTCAGTGACCTTCCCAGGTGGTTCAATGCATAAAGAATCAGTCTGCAAATGCAAGAGACTCAAGAGATGTGGGTTCAGTCCCTGGAACAGGAAGATCCTCTGGAGGAGGAAATCGCAACCCATTCCAGTATTCTTGCCTGGAGACTCCCATGGACTGAGGAGCCTGGCAGGCTGTGGCCCATAGGGTCTCAAAGAGGCAGACAACTGAGCATGCATGCCTGTTAGGGAAGTTTTCAGCTATTATCTCTTCCAATATTTCCTCAGGTCCTTTCTCTCTCTATTCTCTTTCTGGGACCCCAATAATGTGACTATTCATGCATTTAATGTCCCAGAGGTCTCTTAGGCTGTCTTCAGTTCTTTTCATTCTTTTTTCTATATTCTATTCTGTGACCGTGATTTCCACTATTCTGTCTCCAGGTCGTTTATCCATGCTTCTGCATCAGTTATTCTGCTGTGGATTCCTTCTAGTGTACTATTCATCTCTGTTTGTTTGTTCCTTAGTTCTTGTAGGTCTTTGGTAAACATTTCTTGCAATCTACTCAGTCTTTGCCTCCATTCTGTTTCCGAGATCCTTAATTATATTTACTATCATTATTCTGAATTCGTTTTCTGGAAAGTTGCCTATCTCCACATCATTTAGTTGTTTTTCTGGGATTTTTATCTTGTTCCTTCATCTGGGACTTAACTTTGTGCTTTTTCACGCTGATTAACTTTCTGTAACATGGTTTTGTTTTATTCACTGTGGGACTGTGGTTCTTTTTGCTTCTTCTGTCTGCCCTCTAATGGAGGAGGCTAAGAGGCTTGTGTAAGCTTTCTGATGAGAGGGACTGGTGGTGGGAAAAACTGGGTCTTCCTCTGGTGGGTAGAGCCTTGCTCACTAAAACTTTAATTCAATTATCTGCTGATGGTTGAACTCCCTCCCTGGTAGTTTTTTGGCTTGAGGCGACCCAGCCCTACAAGATCTCTATGGTCTACAAGGGCTCTATGGTCTGGTTAATGGCGACCTCCAAGAGGGTTTATGCCAAAGGGAATGTTCTCAGACAACTGCTGCCAAACCCCCATCCCTGTGGTGAGACTCTGCTGACCCACACCTCCAAGGAGACCCTCCAACACTAGCAGGTAGTTTTGGTTCAGTTTCCTGTGCAGTCAACTTCTCCTATCATCTGAGTCAAGGTTTTGTTTGTGCTCTCCAAGACTGGAGTCTGTTCCCCTAGTCCTGTGGAAATCTTGTAATCAAATTCTGGCCTTGAAGGTCAGATTCCCCGGGGATTTCTTGTCCCTTTGTCCGGCTCCCAGTCCCTTTTCCCAGGCTGGGAAGCCTGATATGGGGTCCCAAACCTTCACAACAATGGGAGGACTGCTTTGGTTTTATTGTTTCCAGTTCATGGGTCACCCATCCAGCAGTTAAGGGATTTGATTTTATTGTGATTGTGTCCCTCCTGCTGAAACCATTTACCACAACAGATTGGGACTTGAACCCATGTGCTGGGACTCAAAACTAGCCAAAACCCAGTTTGGGACTTGAACCCATGTAGCTGAGACTCGAACCCAGCCAAAACCCTGCTTGTTACTTGAACCCACGTGGCTGGGACTCAAACCCAGCCAAAACCCATGGTGCCTGGTTTCATGAACTAGTGAAGCTCAGGTTCTTGATGTCTCATCACAGAAAAACTACAGTGAGACAAAGTGATAGGTAAAAAGTGGATTTATTCAGATTCAGAGAGAAGCGCACTCCACAGAGTGTGGGCCATTGCAGAGGGCAAGTGCGGCTGCAGAATGTGGCGTGGTGAGTTGTTATAGGCTGGGTAATTTCATATGCTAATGAGTGGGAGGATTACTCCAACTATTTGGGGGAGTGAAAGTGACGGTGAAAATCACTCAGTTATGTCCAACTCTTTGCGAACCCATAGACTATATGGTCCATGGAATTCTCCATTTTCTCCATAGTGGAGTGGGTAGCCTTTCCCTTCTCCAGGGAGTATTCCCAACCCAGGAATCGAACCCAGGTCTCCCACATTGCAGGCGGATTCTTTACCAGCTGAGCCACAAGGGAAGCCCAAGAATACTGGAGTGGGTAGCCTATCCCTTCTCCAGGGGATCTTCCTGACCCAGGAATTGAACCACAGTCTCCTGCATTGCAGATAGATTCTTTACCAACTGAGCTATCAGGAAAGCCCTGATTTTGGGGAAGGGGTGGAGATTTCCAGGATTTGGGCCACCACCCACCCCTTGGTCTTTTGACAGTGCTTTGGAACTGTCATGGCACCTCTGGGTGTGTCATTTCACTTGCTGATTGAAGATCAAGGTCTAGTCTTGTCTGCCATCTTGGTCCCATTTGATTCTAATCAGCTTATGTTGTGTCCTCGGGCTATGTCATTCTTTCAGAAGTTGTGCCTTGCCTCTTTCCCTTCTGTTACACTACCATCTCACTGTGGCTTCTTCTTTGTCTTTGGATGTAGGGTATCTTTTTTTGATAGGTTGATGGTTATTTGACAGCTAGTTAGGATTTTGGTGCTCTCACAGGAGGAGATGAGTGACCATCCTTCTACTCCGCCATCTTGAACCCACAGAGCTTCCTCATTCTTTTGAATGCCTGCATTCAACAGTGTGCATGCTGGTGACTATATTTGAGCAATTAATTCCTAGAAGTGGGATTGCTGGATTAAAATGTTTTGAAGAGAGTGCTGATCCACTTCAACATCCACCCCCTTCTTTCTCATTGCTTCTCCAGGCCCTACCAGCCTGCTACTGTTTCACTGTATGTCATTCTAAGAGATGAGAAACAACATCCCAATAGAGTTTTAATATGCAATTCTCTTTGAGGGTTGAGCATTTTTTTCATATGTTTCAAAGAAACTTCTGTTTCATTCTCAATGAATGGCCTGATCCTATCCTGGATCCATTTTTCTGTTGAGTTGGTTCATCTTATTGATTAGCTTTAAGGAAATTTTCATATGAGTTGGAAATATTTTCTCAGTTTTATACTATTTCTTTGTGTTTGTTTTTTCATTTTCCTTTTGTGTCATGAAAAAAAATTTTAATGTAGTCAAATTTATCAGCTTTCTATTGTATGGCTTCTAAAGATTGTGTCGTATGCAAGAGTCTTCTCAAATCAGAGAAGATAAAAGAAATTTATGGCTCCTTTTAGTACTTCTATGGCTTCATTTCACTTCATTCTTTTTAAAGGCTACATGGAGTTTCAGTGTATGAGTATGTCATAATTTACTTCACCATTCTTCTGTTATTGGGCATGTGGCTTGTTTCCAATCTTTTCCTATTAAACGTGATGCTGCTGTGAATCCCCTCCTACATCATACTCTGGTGCACATGTGGAATATCTGAGGAGGCATTCCTAAAAGTAGAATTGCTAGATCAAAGAGTATATGCATTTTAGATTTTGAAACATATTGCCAAATTACTTTCCAAAGAGACTGTCCTGTATTCCTTCTTTCAGTTGTTTAGGAGAGGGACTTGCCGCTCTTTTTCTTAATGGGAAACATCTTCGTTTATTTTCTTCTCAAAATATTCAGTGCAGGGATGATGGACAAGGAGACATGCTGGAATGTTCAGAGACCTTCCTCAGCAGGCTGCACTAGTGAGTGTGTTTGTCTTATCCTGATGCCTGCTGGGCAGCCTGTGGCTCAAAAAAAAAAAAAAGCCAAATATATACATGTCTTAAAACAATTATCCTTCGATTAAAAATACGTAAATTTAAAAGAAGAAGAAAAAATAGTCTTTAAAAGATTTTAGCATAAATTGTCTATTTTTGGGGGGGGGGTGGTTCAGGATGGGGAACACATGTAAATCCATGGCTGATTCATGTCAATGTATGGCAAAAACCACTACAATATTGTAAAGTAATTAGCCTCCAACTAATAAAAATAAATGGAAAAAAATAAAAAATTGTCTATTGGGCCACAAGAAACTCCATGCTCCTTCTCTCTTAGCTGGATGCTGCCTTCCTGTCTTTCTGGAAGAGAAAGTTAAGAGGTTTATCTTCATACTGTATTGAAGACAGAAGTTTGAAAGAGTTGCGCATCCATGTTTTAACTTTAATTAAAAGCCTTCTTGGTATCGAATTAGTATTCATTATTTACATTTTAAGAACAATCATTCTAAATACTTGAGGCCATTAGGGTTTTGTCTCATCCCCTCCTCCTTCATCTTCAGTCTCTTTAGCATAACCTGTTGTGTCATTTCAGTTCAGTTCAGTTCAGTTCAGTTGCTCAGTCATGTCCGACTCTTTGCGACCCCGTGAATCGCAGCATGCCAGGCCTCTCTGTCCATCACCAACTCCCAGAGTTTACCCAAACTCATGTCCATCGAGTCAGTGATGCCATCCAGCCATCTCATCCTCTGTCATCCCCTTCTCCTCCTGCCCCCAATCCCTCCCAGCATCAGGGTCTTTTCCAATGAGTCAACTCTTCGCATGAGGTGGCCAAAGTGTTGGAGTTTCAGCTTCAGCATCAGTCCTTCCAATGAACACCCAGGACTGATCTCCTTTAGGATGGACTGGTTGGATCTCCTTGCAGTCCAAGGGACTCTCAAGAGTCTTCTCCAACACCACAGTTCAAAAGCATCAATTCTTCAGTGCTCAGCTTTCTTCATTGTCCAACTCTCACATCCATACATGACCACTGGAAAAACCATAGCCTTGACTAGATGGACCTTTGTTGGCAAAGTAATGTCTCTGCTTTTTAATATGCTATCTAGGTTGGTCATAACTTTCCTTCCAAGGAGTGAGCATCTTTTAATTTCATTAAAAGAAATGTTGGGTTATTAGCTGATGTCTATTTTTATTTGTTAAATTTGAATAATAGCATTTCCATCTTGCTAATTGAAAAGGTAGCCACTGTCTCTCTTTTCATTTAAGAGAGAAACAACCCAAAGCAAGAAGATGTTTTTACA
Organism: Cervus canadensis; assembly: GCF_019320065.1. NCBI lineage: Eukaryota > Metazoa > Chordata > Mammalia > Artiodactyla > Cervidae > Cervus > Cervus canadensis. The sequence continues at coordinate 68,605,484 of NC_057389.1, forward strand.
GCTGTGCTCCTAGCTCTGCAAACTTGATCAAGTCATCAAAGTCCTTTGGCTTCTTTGCTCAGAGTGAGGATGGTGAAGATGATGGGCTGCCTGGAAAGTGAGAGGGAAAGCGTGGGTGAAAGTATCTAACTTAGGGCCCACGTTATCAGTCTGCTCAGGCTGCCATTCCAAAATACCACAGACTGAGGGCTTAAATGCAGAAATTTATTTTTTCACATTCTAGAGGCTAGAAATCCAAGAACAAGATGTCATCAGAGTTGGGGCCTGCTGAGAGCACCTTCTTGCTGGGTCCTCATGTGATGGAGAAAGAGAGAGAGATCTGTTATCTCTGTCTCTTTTTATATGCACACCAGTTTTATCAGATTAGGGTCCCACCTTTATGACCTCCAGTAACCTTAATTTGGGCTTCCCTGGTGGCTCAGTAGGTAAAGAATCTGCCTGTAATGCAGGAGACCAGGGTTCAGTCCCTGGGTCGGAAAAATCCCCTGGGGGAAGAAATGGGAACCCACTCCAGTATTCTTGCCTGGAGAATCCCATGGACAGAGGAGCCTGTCCATAGGGTCGCAAAGAGTCAGACACGACTCAGTGACTAACACTTTGAACCTTAATTACCTCCCTGAAGGCCCACTGGGGTAAGGCTTCAATATATGAATTGGGGGATGGAGTAGGGGACACAATTTTTTCCCTAACATCCTGGGACACAAAACGCAGCCCACAGGCTGAGCATCATGAAATCAGCATCTCCCCCACTGAGATAAAATCCACAGTCCCCATAGTGAGCCCAAGTCTGGCTCCTGACTGTGCTGCCAGCCTCATGCCTCCCCTACGCTGTGAATACACCACTTTCTCTCAGATGCACCCTCAGACCACGTGCTCCCCTGCTTTGGGCTCCTACATGTATCCCTCACCTCCATATCCTCTCATCATCCAAACCCTACACAGTCTTCCTGACCCCCGAGACCTGGTCAGGCCCCAGGCTACCCACCTTGAGAGCCCCATGCACGTCCTCCTGAGCCCCACTTGAATCATCTGGAATGGCTTTCCACTGAGCTAAGTTCCCTGAGCAGAAGCCTGCTAAGATGTCTCCAGCAATCCACAGAGGCTGGCGCAAAGTAGACACTCAGGCTGTGCTTGCTGTCAGACCACCTGCTCTGTATACAGACGTTATTGCTCATTTAAAGACTCACTTCGCTGATGGCAGAAATCGTAGTTCTTCCCCCCTCGTCTTAAACTGCTGGTTAACTGTTGGCACCAGAGCTGAGAGCTGTCCTTCCTCAGTCCTTATCACACTTTGTTTCTCCTCCCCTCCTTCTTTGCCTGGAGTCAGACGCCTCCTTGTCCCACCTCTGCAGCCGACTGTGTGGCTCTCTCTTGGTTTGTTACTAAGCAATACAACGCCACACAGGCAGCTGGTTCCCGAGACTCCAGCCTGGTGAGACAAGAGGTCACTTCTACACCAAACCGTCAGACAGGTGATGGAGTGTCAAAGCACCTTGGTCCTCTTGGCACCCCAGAGGACATCCCCAGCTGGCTTTGTCACAGTCTGGAGAGGAGGCTCCTGCCCCTGTGGTGTGATTGTGAAAGGGGCTACTGTGGCCACTCACATGTTTTTAAAAAATGCAGGATGGACACAACTGAGCCCATGGCCAAGGAGTACAGCTTGAGTGCCGGAGGAAAGGCCTGAGCCCTGGGCAGGTGCCCTCGGACAAGAAATGAGCCACCCTCGGTCAAAGTCACAGAGCCAGAGCGGGCAGGCTATGCACAGGCCAAGGGAGAAAGGGATGGCAGGTGGCCCACCCAGCTCTCCCTCTCTACATCCAGTCATGTTTTCTGCCTGTTCCATCCCACCCCATGCTGGGTGCTAGGACACTGTGCTGGCCACGATCCTCTTTCACACATCAGCCCAGCAAATCTGTGAGTACTTGCTGTGTGCCAGATACTGTGATGGTTCTGAGCTCCCAGGAGCTCTCCCTGGGGGAGCCAGTGATATCCAAACATCAAGGACTGTGATGGAGAAATAGCCTTCAGAGCAAGGTCGGTCCAGGAACAAGGAGGAACAGAGGGGCAGGACCAGGAAGGCTTCCTGGAGGAGGTGACATGAGCACTCTGCCCTGAGGCATGGGTCAAAGCCAGCTAAGTGAGGAAGTTCTCATGGTCACTGTAGGCAGGGGAATAATGGGGCCCAGACCTAGTCTCTGGGGGTTCAGCCAGCTCTGCTTATGGAGAGCTTAAGTTAGCTCTGCTAACCTGATCGTGGAGGTGCCTGGGGAGGAGGATCAGAGAGCCTGAGGACCAAGAAGGCCAAGAGACGAGCTTAGAACCATGTCCCTGTGTACGCATACTTCACTGGGCTGTGGAAGCCTTTCCCAACTTACACTCTCTCCAGCTCTGAAAGAGAGAAAAACCCAGGGGGAAGTGGAGGCTTACCCCCATCAGGGCCCCTGCAAGGGGCTTGTCTCCACCACGCCACACCCACTAGTGAGACACCCCAACCAAAGAGGAGGAACCAGGTGTCCAGGTTGGGGCTGGAAAGGCAGGAGAAGGACTCAGTCACTCATTCATTCATGCATGCAGTCAACAATCCCGCATCCCTGTGAGGCTTGCCTGCTACAGCAGAGAGATTGAAATAAAAAAAAACAGCCTCTAGTGACATCTGATGCCCATGGTGCTGGGGAGAAAAATAAGGGCAAGAGAGAGAGAGGAAATGGCAGACCAGGCGTGGAGTGAGAGGTTGGGGTGATAAGGGCTGCTAGGTACCACTTTTTTTTTTGCTGCCAGTTCCATCATGACCTTAATAAAGTGAGAAAGGAAGCCAGTCCCAGCATCTCCATCATCACTGGTTAGTCGCCTACTGGGCCTTTGTCTCCCACTAGCTCAGCTGGTAAAGAATCTGCTTGCAATGCGGGAGACCTGGGTTCGATTTCTGGGTTGGGAAGATCTCCTGGAGGAAGGGCATGACAACCTACTCCAGTATTCCTGCCTGGAGAATCCCACGGACAGAGAAGCCTGGTGGGCTATGGTCCATGGGGTCGCAAAGAGTCGGACACGACTGCATGACTAAGCACAGCACAGTCCCAAAGAGTGAGAGACTTCCCTCCACCCCAGCCCGTCTTTTGGTCTGGTTGCCCCCAGCTCCCCCCAGCCCCACCACCACCCAACTGCCTGTCCCCTCTGCTGTTTCTCTGCTCCCAACTCATCATGGATTTTTACCTTGGGAAAAAAAAAAAAAAAACCCAAGCATGGAAATCTCTTAATACAAACCAGATGAAGGGAGCTGGTAAAAATGTTTTTCTCCGCATCAATCACTCTGGCCCTTGCTGTGCTGAGAATTTGGTAAACCCTCATCAGAGCTCCTACCAAGAATCCCTTCCAGACTTTGCCTGACGAGACACCAGAAACAATGCCGCCTTCTGTGAGTTCAGGGCAGCACCTTTGCACGCGTGCTCACCCCCACTCCCACTTGGATCCAGGTAGGATTTGGGGGTCAGCCTGTCCTACTGGTGATGTCACGAGGGGGAGCTGACCCTCTGCAGAGGAGAGCTGCAGCGTGGAGTTGGGCCTCCCTCCCACCCGCAGTTGGTGACCCCATGGTCGCTCCCCTCACCCTCAAGCCCTATGCAGTGCCTGATAAGGGGTCAGAGATATGAAAGGCTGGGTTTAGGGCAGGTGGCCAGCAGGTCCTGGGATCTCTAGGAAGCCCTTCCTCAGTTAAGCCTAGGAGTGCAGGAGCCGTCAAGCATCCACAAGGGCTGGTCCTGGAAGGGGAGCCTGCAGACCTTCTCCCACTGTTCTCTCCTAGGGCAGAGAGCTCAGCCCAGAAGCCAAGAAGCCATATTTTTTAAAATGAGATATAATTCACACAACATAAAATTCACCATTTTAAAGTGTTACGATTCAGTGGGTTTCAGTGTACTTACAGTGCTTGCTACCATCTCCAGCCTGATTCTAGAACATGTCCATCACCACAAATAGAAACCCTAGCAGTCACTTCCAACCCCTCTTCCTATGACTCCCAGCAACCACTGTTTCTGTCTTTGTAAATCCAGAGTCCTATTCTGGACATTTCATATAGATGGAATCATGCAATGTGTGGCCTTTTATGCCTGGTTTCTTTCACTTAGCTTAATGTTTCCAAGTCTCATCCATGGCTACTTTAATTAAAGTTCAATGAAATTTAAAGTGTAGTTCTTTAGCTGAGTTGGCCACAGTTCAAGTGCTAAATAGCCAACATGTGGCTTTTGGCTTCCACATGGGGCAAACATGTTTGGCAAACGTGTCCGTCATCACAGAAAGTTCTCTGGGGCCGCGCTGCTCCATGGTGCCCTCAGCAGACAGTGAAGACAGTGAGGAGCAACCGGGGATGTGAACAAGATCCACCTCTCAGGTCCCTAAAGGTCACAGTGGGATCCACCAATGAATTTTGCTTTATTTCAAAAACTGATGAAAATCATGCCTTACAGGGAAGCAGCTCTCAAGCCAATCCAACACTATTTTTCTTGGCTTTCTGCCAGAGTTCTATCAGCCCAATGTGGGAGTCTGCCTATCTGAAGCCATCAGAGGCTCTGACTGGCCGCTGCAAATGACTCTGATTAATAATGATGGGAAAACAAGTTAACTGTTACTATGTAAACGCAACTTGGGACACATGATCTTTTGGAGGGGAAGGAGAATAATAAAAAGGACCCTTGTGTGATTTTACCATCTAGAGGCAAACATTATTAGCATTCTAGTTAATGGTCTCAAGATTCAGATTTAGGGGAGCATGTGAGGGTATACACATAGACATATGCATAAATGTATGATATTAAAATGTGTATATATTTGTGTTTCATTTTAAAAGGTCAATTTGTATACACAATTTAAACACACAAAACACTCCTGCCAACTTACAATGATCTTTCTAAGTAGAAATTTAGGGCATTTCCAGATGCAATACTATATCATTACCCAATAAAACCAATTCCTCCAAGTTCATTTCTATTTAACCATTTCTGAAAGCTCAAGTGATGACACAGGGCAAATAAAAGCAATTCATAGCTGTTTTGAACTTTTGGAGAAGAGAGAAATCTTGGTCAAAAACATGCTTTTTAAAAAAAAAAAAAAAAAGCATTTTGTAATGGAAAAACTCAAATGTTTGCAAAAGTAGACAGGAATAGCATAATGAACTCCCACGGACCAAATCCAGCTCCAATGAATTTCAGATCTACCCCATCCATCCCCTTCTCTTCATTACTTCAATTTATGGCTTAACTGTCTGTCTTGTAAAAAGCCTTAGCTGGATTTTGTATTTTATCCAATCAGCTGTCTGCCATTTTTACTGAGAAGTTTATGGTTTCAGCTTGCCTCTGCTTTTTCTATGCTTCTTTGTTAATCCTTTCTTTTTCCTAAATAAAAATTGTAATCCATATGTGCCTCTGTCAAGACAAAAACTTTCCTGCACCCTCATGTCCCCGATGTCCCCTCCACCTAATTCCCATCATGTTGTGATTCCTCTGTTTTTGTTCTTGGTCTTAGCTAATTAGGTAGCAGGGTGGGGGGACCAGCAGACTTTAGGGGATCTGACCACCCCTTAGTCACCTTCCTTGGGTTTGTCTCTTGTCTGAGTTCTTCCTCCAGTATGTTTTCCCATGAGGGCCTTTGTGTGACAGACCATCTAGGGCCTTCTGTGTTTGAGACTGCCCTGGTCATCTTCTCAAACTTGGATGCTAGTTTGACTGGATGTAAAATTTCCAGGTTCAAAGTTCAGTACTTAGAGCTTCGATACTCATGGTGATTCCCAAAACCATTGATCCTTTATCATCTTACCGGCAATGCCGCTCTCGGAAAACAGGGTGCCAGTCTCTGTTTTGTCCCTTTATCACTCGCTCCGCTCTCTCTGGAGAATTTTAGGCCTCTCTCTGTCTCTAATAGTCTCCAGTTTCTGGAGACTGCCACAAGTTGAAGCATGAATTTTCTCTTAACTCTATTTAGTGTTCTGTGGACTTTTGCAATTCGAGCGCTTTCATCTTTAATTCTGGAAATCTATCTCTATTACTTCCCCTCTGTTTTAATCATTTCCTCCTACAGCTACTATTGGTGGTCTATATATTATATATTAATAAAAATTGATTTCTTATTTAATAAGAGTACATATAAATGGAAAGGGGCTTGCAAAGAAAGGGTCGAGAAATGTTGGTATATCACAGCCATCTTCTCTTTTTAAAATAAATAAATGTTCCCAAGAGCTTGGTCTATCCTCACCTTGTGCTGGCTCTGTGTGGGGCTTTTCTCATTATCACTCTCATGAGCCTCTCACAGTAGGTCCTGCTTTGCAGACAAAGAGAATGCAACACTAGGAGGTGAAGGGCCTGTCTAAGGTCACACAGTTGGACATGGGCAGTGTTGGGGAAATACCTCTATCTCTGACTCCATCAGCAGAGCTCTTTGATCGGCAGGGGACTGTCAGAGTTGCTGAACTGCTTCTGCTGAAGGCTGCTGGGTATCATTCTGGTTCCCCCATGACCCAAAATGAAGGGACATTTGCAAGAGAGCAGTGACTCTCACCTGGAGCTCTGTGGCAGGTCTGGGATGAGGCATACTCTCTCTCTAACCAGGTTACAGCTCACTTTGTGAAATCTCTAACAGCAAGGACCCTTCTCCTTGGGCCACACGACCTCTCCAATATTTGTCCCCCTGAGCCTGTTTCTCCTGGTCTCACCATCCTTGTCCCAACTGGTGAGCAGGTGGCCTCCCAGGATGACATGCATCTCTGCCGCATTTCTGATCATGCCAGCCCAGGCCCATTCAGCCTGGCAGGGCATGCAGGCCTCCTTGTATGTCTGCAAGTGCCCTGGGCAGAGGCACAGATTGCTGCTCTAGGTTGAGTGATGCTGCCTTGCCCGTGTGCCACTGGCTGGAGAATCTGAGGCTACCTGCTGGGCTTGTCCACTTACTCTACCCAAGCTTTTGCAAGTAAAGACACAATGCAATGAAACTGAACATTAAACTTTTAATGTGGGAACTACCACCCCCTCCCCAGACCTCTTCTGTCCCAGATCAGCTGCTCCTGTTGGACATACTTGGCACCACACCACACGTGTTGCATGGGGCACATTACGTGCTCACACCCTCTGGCTCATATATCTGGTTCATAAACCTCAGCTCCCAGAGGCAACCATGTGGGCATCATAGGCCAGTGTTGGTTTTTGGGTCTTTTTTTTTTTCAATTTATTTATTTTTAATTGGAGGATAATCACTTTACAATATTGTATTGGTCTCCGCCATACATCAGCAAGAATCAGCCATAGGTATACATGTGTCCCCTCCCTCCTGAACCTTCTTGCCACCTCACACCCCATCCCACCCCTCTAGGTTGTCACAGAGCCCCTGATTGTAACTCCCTGCATCACACAGGAGATTTCCACTGCCTATCTATTTTACATATGGTAATGTATATGTTTCCATGCTACTCCCTCAATTCATCCATCTGTTTTCTGTGTCTATGTCTTCTTTCCTTTCCTGCAAATAGGTTTATCAGTACCATCTTTCTAGATTCCCTATATATGCATTAATATATTTGTTTTCTCTTTCTAACTTACTTCACTCTGTACAACAGGCTCTAGGTTCCTCCCCCTCATTAGGACTGACTCAAATGTGTTCTTTTTTATAGCTGAGCGATATTCTTTTGTGTATATGTACCACAATTTCTTTATCCATTCATCTGTCAACGGACATCTATTAATAGGTTGCTTCCATGTCCCAGCTGTTGTAAATAGTGCTGCAACGAACATGGGTTACATGTGTCTCTTTCAATTATGGTTTTCCTCAGGGTATATGCCAACAAATGGGATTGTTGAATCATATGGAGATTAATCCTTTGTCAGTTGTTTCATTTGCAATTATTTTCTTCCATTCTGAGGATTGTCTTTTCATCTTGTTTATTGTTTCCTTTGCTGTGCAAAAACTTTTATGTTAAATTAAGTCCCATTTATTTTTGTTTTTATTTCCATTACTTTAGGAGGGAGGTAAGTCAAAGAAGACCTTGCTGTGATGTACGTCAAATAGTGTACAGCCTATGTTTTCTTCTAAGAGCTTTATAGTTTCTGGTCTTACATTTAAGTATTTTATCCATTTTGAGTTTATTTTGTGTATGGTGTTAAGAAGTGTTCTAGTTTCATTTTTTATATATAACTGTCCAGTTTTCCCAGCACCACTTAGTGAAGAGGCTGTCTTTTCTCCACTGTCTATACTTGCCTCATTTGTCACAGATAAGATGCCCATGGGTGTGTGGGTTTATCTCTGAACTTTCTATCTTGTTCCATTGGTCTATATTTCTGTTTTAGTGCCAGAACTGTACTGTCTTGAGGACTGTAGCTTTGCAGTATAATCTGAAGTCAGGAAGGTTGATTCCTCCAGCTCAATTTTTCCTTCTCAAGACTGCTTTGGCTATTCCAGGTCTTTTGTGTTTCCATGCAAATTATGAAATTTTTTGTTCTAGTTCTGTGAAAAATACCATTAGTAGTGTAATAGGGATTGCATTGAATCTGTAGATTCCTTTGGTTATATAGTCATTTTCACAGTATTGATTCTTCCAACCCAAGAACTTGGTCTATCTCTCCATCTGTTTGTGTCATCTTTGATTTCCTTCATCAGTGTCTTACAGTTTTCTGCATACAGGTCTTTTGTCTCTTTAGGTAGGTTTATTCCTAGGTATTTTATTCTTTTTGTTGCAGTGGTGAATGGGATTGTTTCATTAACTTCTCTCTGATTTTTCATTGTTAGTATATAGGAATGCCAGGGATTTCTGTGTATTAATTTTATATCCTGCAACTTTACTGTATTCACTGATTAGCTCTAGTAATTTTCTGGTGGCATCTTTAAGGTTTTCTGTGTTTATTATCATGTCATCTGCAAACAGTGAGAGTTTTACTTCCTCTTTTCTAATCTAGATTCTTTTTATTTCTTTTTCTTCTCTGCTTGCCGTGACTAGGACTTTGAAAACTATGTTGAATAATAATGGTGAGCACCCTTGGCTGCTTCTTGATCTTAGAGGAAATGCTTTCAGTTTTTCACTGTTGAGGATAATGTTTGCTGTGGGTTATCATGAAGTGAAGTGAAGTCACTCAGTTGTGTCCGACTCTTTGTGACCCCGTGGACTGTAGCCCACCAGGCTCCTCCATCCATGGGATTCTCCAGGTGAGAATACTGGAGTGGATTGCCATTTCCTTCTCCGGATCTTCCCGACCCAGGGATTGAACCCAGGTCTCCCGCATTGCAAGCAGATGCTTTAACCTCTGAGCCACCAGGGAAGCCCGTGGATTGTCATATATGGCCTTTATTATGCTGAAGTAGGTCCTTCTGTGTCAGGCCTGTATTGTTAACCAATACTGATTAGGCGCCTACTGTGTGCTGGGCACAGGTCTGAGCCCTGGGGAAATAATAACAAAACAGATAGCAATCCTTGCAGTATTCTGTTGGGGAAGATAGGCAGTCAAGAAGATTTCAATATGCCAGAAAGTTGGTGCGTTATAAAAAAAAAAAAGAAAGAAAGAAAGAGCAGCCTGGAGTGTTGGGGTGGCAGAGTAAGGAAGATGTGACAGTTTTCAATGAGAAGAGTGACATTTGAGAAAAGAAGTGAAGGAAGTGATGGAGTTTTCCAGGTGGCCGTCTAGAAGAAAAATATTCCAGGCAGCAGGAGCACTGAGTGCAGAGATCATGAGGTAGAAGATGATGCCTTGTTTGGAAGAGCCGCACAGAAACTAATGTGCTAGAGGTGAGTGAGACAGGAAGCAAATGGTGGCAGATGACGTCAGGGGATAACAGAGGCCCAGACCACTCAGGAGTTCAAATGGAGAGGGATTGGCCTGTGGTCACTCAGGCAAGCCACACGTGGGGACCCAGCATCAATACTCCTGATCTCCCCCAGCCTCCACTACCAAGAGCCTGGAGCAAAGCCCAAGGCACAGCTTTGCATGAAAAAACTTGTCTTTGTCAGCTGTCTTGTGTTTACGTGCAGATTTTGAAAACCAAATGCGGGCTCTGTGGCACAGGAAGGCAGAGGCTTGTAAGTGCTCTATAGCACTGATTCAAACAGGAGCCTGGGAGAGGGGTCAATGGTCCTTGAGCAACTGCAAGAGCCCGCAGGAGGTCTCGACTCAGGGCAGATAAGGGCTGTTTTCAGGGGGAAGCAGGAATTGTCTTCTGTCCTTTCTGGAAAGATCAGCATGGAACAAGGAGTAGAGAGATGGGATCGGCCCTGCGCACCATCCATGTGGCCTGAGGGAGCACAGCCCAAGTGTCTCAGCACAAGGGACTTAGCTTCCTTGTCATCAGAATGAAGGAAAAGAGCTGTTTGGTGTTTGGTGAGAGGTCTAGTGTGACCTGAATCCAGACTTTCATCTCAGCTCCCCTGACCAGTGCACATTAACTCTGGGTGCTTTATTTCACAGTCCTTTTCCAAAAAAAGAACAATGATGGTGTGACTTTTTAAACAGAAGATGGGAGCATCATGTAGGAAAAGCTGGGCCTGTCCACCTCTGTCCTGGAGACCAGACTCACTCCACTCACCTGGGTGAGACTCACAATTATACCATGTTGTTTGTCAGGCCAGGAACCTTGTAGGTAGTCCCTGTGCTCTTGGCCACGCACATCAGCTCCTCCTAGGAGAATCTGCAGCCTTGCCCCAGATCTCTGCCCCTAGACCTGTATTATAACAAGATCCCCAGGTGAGTTTGAGAAGCCATGACCTAAAGGATGGGGAAGGGGAGGGGGAGCAACCCTGACTACAGCCAAAAGCTGACCTATTGCTAGAGTTGGATGTATTGAGTGGGCTTCTTCCTGCCTCCAAGCCAAAAGTGGGAGTGAAAGTTAACTGCCCAGATGACCAGCTTTCATTACCTTTTGTATTACTTCCGCTCTAGAGACACCAATAAGGCTGTTCTGACACACACACACCTTTTGGAAAGCTGTCTGTTATTCTCATGTGGGTGTATTTTGGTGATGCTGGTCAGAGAGGTGTCCTAATTCTCAACCAGGCCCATCCTCGCCTCAAGCTCCAATCCCATCTTCTCCCACCCATCCATTCATCTTGCATCCATGCAGCCAGGCCTTCTCCTGAGACATCCCAGTGACTAGACTGTGCCCTAGGGATATGAGTAACCAAAATATATGACCTCTGCCTTCCCAGGGGGCAGGTACAAAGTAAGTCATTGTTACAAAGTCATGTTTTAGGTGGGATCTTTATTCTAAAGTCATTACAGAAGGCAAAAATTATGCATAGTCCAAATTCTTCTGAAAATCCCTCAGGCTACCCATAAGAAGCTAGAATGCACCTCTCTCCGAAACTCTACAGAGCCAAGTGTTCGCTCCAGTGCTAGGGGAAAAAAATGATAAAAACTTTTTAAAAAAAGAACAGCTTGAACTTGCATTCAGGAGCCCTTGAGTACTAGAAAGTCCTTAGCCACCAAACTCAGGACCTCAGGGCTGGAGCACATACCTCACCCCACACAAGGCCCACAAAGGAGCAGGCAGACTCACATCCCCAGCTTGTGTTGACTCCAGGGCATAAGTGAAGCTTTGGTATTTAAATCATTACATCTCTTGTCTATCCCCAAACATGCCTAGTTGGCTGTGAATCAGTGAGAATGCTGTCCGTGGCACAACCAGGGACACCGAGCCAGGGACATCATTCACATAGCCTGCACCTTCCATTCTTACCTCCGTACCAGATCAGCTGGACAGACTAGGTAGACCTGTGCACACTTTACATATGTGGGAGCTGAGGCCCAGAGAGGGCAACATCAAGGCTTGGCTGAGAAACTCGTCATGGCATTGACCGCCTATGTGTCAGGGCAGGATCTGAGACTGTATTAACAGGAGCATAATACCTTCAACAAGGAAGGGGGTTATTCTGCTCCCCTGTGAAGCTTGCCCTGAGGACTCAATTCTGGGAGCCATGGTGTAGAGGGAAGGATGCTATTCGATGGGGCAGGGCTAGAAGAAGGCTTCCAGGATGGCAGAGGGTTAAGGAACGCACATCTCCTAGAGTTGCAGAACTAGGGTTGTGGCTTTGCATGTCAATTCGCAGCCTTTGCGAGGGGTGGTTGAGTTCGTTCTGGATGATCCCTAGGGATCATCTAGGATTTAAATGCATGGTTTCCACTAGACACAAGCGACTGTTTCATCTGGTGTTGGTGCACACTCCGGAGCAACCGGCTCTGGGAGGAGCAAGCCTATTGCTCTGTCTCCTTAAGGGGTTGAATGCTGCTTCAAGCAGTACATCTTCCTCAGGCTTTCCAAGAGGATTTCAGCCCTGGCTGGTTTGGCCTGACTCGCTACCTCTGGACCTAGGCCACTGCACTGCGCCGTTCAGGGAAGCCCACCCTTGGTGTGAGTTACAGGCTGGAGGTGGGAGGACAGTGCCTCTGTGTCTGAGGCACATCTGGATGCTGGATTCACCTTTCTTATCTCCCTGCACCTCCCAGTGTCATAGAAATTCAGCTCAAAGTGACCAGCTGAGGTCTCACTGACCCCTGGGGTGAGTCTGACTTTCTCCCTGTGTTCTCTGTACTATCCAGCTGCCTCCAGGGTGGGGTGCAAAGAAGCTTTGGGAGTACTGAGGGTTCAGGGTGTAGAAAGTCATAGTTAAGAGCATGGCCCCTGGAGAGAGACTGCCTGGGTGGAACCCCATCCCTCCCCTGTTCACCTCTACCTGGAATAGCCAGACATACACCTGGACCACACACCTGCAGACTTTGAGCCCAAGGTACAGGACCCCGAGTACTTCATTCAATCTCCCCAACCCTCAGTTTCCTCGATGATAACAGGGGGATAATGGTTCCTACTTGGAATTGTCTCGAAGCCTGCATGCAGTGATCCACACAAAGCACCTAGCATGATGCCCGCCATGTGGTATCTGCTCAATGAATACCAGGTACCCTAATTATCATTGTTATTATTTTGACCCCTCCACGACCCCATGAACCTCTTTTCATCACGGAAAACTAATGGTCAACAGTGAATGATGCTTTTGTCCCCAGAGGAAGCAGGTTGGTGAAGCAGCCCCCCCCTGCTCAGAGAAGGCACCTCCAATTCTCGGGTGCTGCAGATAGCCCTGCAGTGCCCCCTACCCCAGAACACCCCCACACCCCAGTGCCATTCCCACCCTACAGAGCCCACGTATCTCAGAGTGGAGACTCGTGGTTCTGGAAGGAGGCAACTCCACTCCCTCTCATTCTGGAGCTTGGAGAGCCTGGCAGCCAGCCCAGCTTGTGGAAGGGTCTCACATGTTTGAATTCACTTCGTTTTATGGAACTAATTTTAAAAATGGGGAGAGCTGATGTCTGGACTTTGCCATTAGAGCCTGCCTCCAGTTTGAAAAAGTGGGAGAAACCTGTTCACATACAAAACACGCCTCCTGGGGGCTGGCAGGGAGTCAGGTGGTCAGGGAGCCCTTTTCCCCACACACCCATCTCTCCACACTCAGACCCCTCTGAGAAGGGCAGCCCCCCACAGGCTGCACCCAGCAAGCTGCTGATTTCCCGATGTTCTCTGAGCCTCCCTCCCTGGAAAATCAAGCTCCTCTCTGTCTGAACCAGGACAGAGGGAAGAGATCTGAGTTCTTCCTGTATCTGCTGTTCTGAGCCACTGGCTTTCCTAGAGAAGCATTTTTATTCTTTACAAGTGAAAACCATCCCTCAGGAAAACAGAGGGATTGGAAAACCAGCTGCACCAAAGCTGCACTTGTTTTGACTTTGCTTTTTTTCCCCTTCTACCCTCTTAGCCTAACCAGTTCCCCACTTCTCCCTGTTTAATTCTGGTTTATTTTTAAAAGCATCATTAGAGATGAAACAGAGGCTGTACTGCCAGAAGCAAGATGATCTATTAGCTGGATTCTCTCTTTTTAACATTAAAGTGAAATTCACCTAACCCAGAATCAGCCAATTTAAGTGAATAATTCAGTAGGATTTAGTAAAATCAATGTCATGTAACTATCATTCCTATTCAGTTCAAAAACATTTCAGCACTCCAAAAGGAAATCCTGTACCTGTTAACAATCGCTCCTCACCCCCCATTCCCACTCTCTGGCCAATACTAATCTACTTTCCATCTTTAGATTTGCCTATTCTGGGTATTTCATGTAAGGGAAATCATACAATATGTGGCCATTTGTGTCTGGCTTCAGCAAGCTCTTTTCAAGGTTCATCCACATTGTACTATGTATTGGTACTTCATTCCTATAGCTGAATAATATCCCATTGTGGATTTGTAACATTTTATCCATTCATCCATTGATAGACATTTGGATTTTTTTCACCTTTTGGCTATTGTGAATAATACTGCTATGAACATTCGTGTAGAAACAGTTATTTGAATGCTAGTTTTAAGTTATTTCAGCTTCCCTGGTGGCTCAGAGGTTAAAGTATCTGCCTGCAATGTGGGAGACCTGGGTTCGATCCCTGGGTCGGGAAGATCCCCTGGAGAAGGAAATGGCAACCCACTCCAGTACTCTTGCCTGGAGAATCCCATGGATGGAGGAGCCTGGAGAGCTACATTAGTCCATGGGTTTGCAAAGAGTCGGACATGACTGAGCAACTTCACTTCGCTTTCACTTTCACTTTCAGTTATTTGGTCTATATACCTAGGAATGAAATTGCTGGGTTTTATGGTTACTCTATGTTTAACTTTTTAAGGAACAGCTGGATTATTTTAGATGTTACTGAACACCTAGTGTGCATTCTAGCCTGCTGTTGGCTGAATGTATTATGTCCCCTCAAAATTCATATGTTGAAATCCTAACCTCCAAAGTAATGGTATTAGAATGTGGGGCCTTTGGGAAGCAATTAGGTGGTGGGGGTGACGCCCTCATAAGTGGGATTAGTGCCCTTATAGGAGAGCCTAGAGAGCTTCCTCACCCCTTCTGTCTGCCCTGTGAAGACACAGCAGAAGACAGCTGTCTGTGAACCAGGAAGGAAGCTCTCACCAACACTCAATCTGCTAGCACTTTGGTCCTGAACTTCCCAGCCTTCAGACCATGAGAAACAAATTTCTGTTGTTTATGAGCCACCTAATCTATGATATCTTTCTTATAACAGTTCAAACAGACTAAAACACAGCCTGTATCAAGCCCTGACTTCCCCTTCCCCTCCTCAGAGCACCAAGACTCTGTGCCTCTCTGTTTATCCTACTCATGTCACAGAGCGCTTTTTTCCTCATTAACCTACCAGCTCATATAGGGCAACACAAAACCCGAAACCAGGCGCCAGGCACAGCCACCTAAGAAGCTAGCAATAGATCAAAGTTAGTTGCACACCCTGAATCATTTGGAATTCTTTGCAAAGACATGGTGGATTAATTATAACTCACATATGATGTGCAAACTAGCATTTTGCAATAACTTTGCAAATTACCACAGTGTCCAAACATTGATTCTAAGCCCTCTTTGCTTCTTGCAGACCCTCCCTCCTGATTTGTCAGTCTGTACTGACAACAGGCTGAGCAGAAACTCCTTTTTGAGCTTACTTCTTCCCTCTAGGGAGATACTGAAGCTGCCATTTCATATATGGCTGGAAGCTTTGGCAAATTCTGGCATGAGGGCCTCTATACGTTAAATGTAGACCTTACCATTTGTCCTGGCTCAGAGGTTCAGGAGGGCATAACCAGTGTGTGCTCAAGTATATCCAGTTCATGCAATAAGCACAAGTCATGATCAGCAGCTGCTGCTGCCTTTATTTTTGTCTTCCTTGGTCCTTACATCTGCTCAAGGGGAACGTTCTCCCCCAGGCACTGGATGAAACCTCCATTATGCCCCCACAAAATTCCTAGTCACCAAGGGGTAGCAGAAAGTTCTTCCGTCGCTTTAAGTCTAACAGCACAGTTTTGATTTGGAAATTATGCTATCTCTTTAAAATAATTATGAATTTTATTCAAAGGTCTGAGTGGGTAAGAGGTTCAAAATGGGGCATTCCTATGAAATCCGACCTTGTGTTTAATTAGAAAACTTTTTGCTTCTGGAAGCCCCTTTTGGTTGGTGCACAGTGGCTGGCCTTCAACAATCAGAAACCTTGCCTTTTCATCTCACTCCATCTGTCTTTAGTCGTGACCATCTCTAGGTTTGGCACAGGGCCTTCCCACCAGCCAAGTCCCCTTGCCTTAGGGGCCACCATCTCCATCTATTGAGGGAACAATTTTTGCCTTGAAGAAAATTGGGACTGTGCCCAGGCTGATCCAGGCCCAGGGTGTGGGGAAGGAAGTCCACTGCCCTGGGAGTCCCAGCACCATCTCTTACTACATGTGTGACCTCAAGACAGCCTCGTCTTTGGGCTCCATCTCCTTATCTGAAAATGAATAATAAATTAGTGATAGTATCTGCACCTCCTAAGAGTTTGAAAGACCACAGGAGACAGCATATGAAATACCAGCACTGCCATAGATGCTCGGTTCCTGTCATCCATGAGGTTCATTGTTGTCCAAGTATAGAGGAGGGTTAAGGTCGAGGGCCAGTAGTGCTTTTCTAGGGCAGTTCCCCCCCGCCCCTACCTTCAGATTTCCCACTTTCAAGAGAAAGCTCAACATAGGAAAAGCACTCCCAGGGCGCCATGTATGTAGTGCTCCCCAGCTATAGGCTCTCGTGTGCGGGTGGCGATCACGAAGCCACATCCCATGAAATGCTGAGCTGGACGTGCTCCCAGGAGCTTGACTCTATTCAGGGCAGGATATGTGGAAAGTGGGCCAGTCCTCCTGATGGCTACCCTCTGGCCCCACAGCCAAGAGTCATTTCTCTTGGAAAGAGGGCAGGACAGGCATCAGGGCCATGGCCAAGCACACACCTTAGGGAGGTCACTTCACCACTCTGAGCCTGGGTTTCTGTAAAATGGGCATGAGACCAACATCAGGCATCATTGTGAGGCTTCCCTGAGATATGGGCACACCCTGCACTCTTCCAGGCAAAAAGCTGGAGCTTCGTAACTGTGAGGTGAACCTAGTTAGAGTTGGATGAACTGAAATGCATCGCCCCACTCAGGAGGACAGGAGGAAGGCAAATCTGCAGTTAGAGAGGGAGGCGAGGGATGGAACAAGGCCACCCATACTGCAGCCTGAAGGCGTGCAGTGGAGGACAGGCACAGGCCATGTGCTTGCCCAGCTCCTCCCCAGAGGAGAAAGGGAAACTCTCTCCTCAAAGTGTGCATATGTTTCCAAGCTCTGGAAGGAGGGCTGGCCAGGGGCTCACTCATTGGACAGTGAAGCCAGTTGAACCCCACACACCCCATTTCACTAGGATGGAGACGCCCTGAGACCTGAGAATCAGCCCATCTCCTTAGGGGACCACACAGGCTTCCTCTAAAGGTGGACAAGCTCCTGGCACTGGTCTAGGGACACAGAGGCCCTGGTGACTCTCTTGGAGTGAGAAACTTCAGTATGAAAGGACATAGAAGCCTTTCATCATCTGAAAGCTCCCACTTTCAGAAGTGGGAGCCCCAAGACTGAATATCTGGGATTCAAGAGATGGGAATACATTTCACAAAGGATTGACCATTCGGATGATCTTAGAGGATATGTAGGTGTTTTGTCAGGTGGGAGAATAAGGAAAGAAATGAGGCATAGGGTAAGGGGTCTGTGCATGCAGCTGTGGGGGAGGGCAGGAAAGGAGTGGGTGGGAGGAAATGAGGTTGGATTTATGTAAAATGCCATAATAAAGAGCTGAAGCTTGATCCCATGGTCACAAAGGGGCAACCACAGGCCAAACTCACATTGAAAGGTGTTGTTTCTGTGGCTTTTTTGTTTTTGACTCTCATTGTGTTTGCAAAATGATTAAAGATATGGGACGTCCTAATTGCAGCCTTCTCTTAGAAAATGGAAGGATCTAGAAACAGTCTGTTGTGACTACATAGTAGTCACCCCCTTAGAGAATACTTTCTCCCGTGTGCCCCAGTCCCCACTACCTCTTCTTGAGCTCAGGCCCTGCAGTTGACTGTCAGTCCCCACTTATTCTGTAGCTTGCACTTTCTTTTCTCGTAGTAAAGAAAGCCTTCTTTGAATCAAACATAAACCAAAATGGCAGCCTTGTGATATTTGCTACATGAGTTCTATTTAATCTGTATAACCTGCTTATTCTGTAGGCAGAAGATTTTGAAACTCTGCCAGGGAGTCCTTGGAGGAGTTTGTCAGGATTCGTGGTTGCAGACAACAGAATCCACTCCCAGCTAATTTAAGAAGAAAGGAAAAAGATTTATTAAGGGATACAAAGCCCTAGGTGCAGGAGCTTCTGAGAATGGGTCCCTGCATCACTTCTCTGAACCAGCCTACCAGGAGCACTCCCAGCAGATCAGGAAGCTTCCTCAAGGCTGCTGGCTTAGAATCACACTACTTCTACCTGAAGATTGGAAGCCCTGATCCCTGCTTCCATCTTCACCTAACTCAGCTCTGAGTCAAGTGGATCTGAGTGTAGAATGTAGATGTCACCTACCCTTAGCCCTAAGAAAGCAGAGAAGTTTCCGATCAATGTTGGAAAGTTGGGTTTATGTTCTGGAAAAGCATCTAAATATGAGGAGGTAACCAGAAGGTTTAGAGCAGCCACAAATGACCATTGACCACTCCAGGCTCTGGGGAAGGGGGTAGCTTTGGTGTCTGGGAGGTCACCCAACTGGGACCTAGCCAACCCACCCCTCTTGCATCATGGGGTGGTCTTGGAACTTCACACCACTTTGGCTCCTGGGTTCCCAAACACAAAGGCACTCTTCAAAGAGATGACTCCTTCCAGCCTTCTGACGTTCCAGAGCCCAGGGTGGTCCCTGGCAGGCCAACTGGTTAGCCTCCTGGCAGCTGTACCCACCCTCCTGGCCAAGTGCCTTTGCCTGGCTTTCACATGCCTTCTTCTAGCCTAGTCCTGCCCCTGCCCGTCAGGCAACTGTGTCACCCTCTCAGAACTCTTTGTTCTCTTCATGGATTCAGAGAAGGATTCTGACAGCTTGGAGCCTGGCTCTGCTCTTCCTAGCAGCTGATAACAGATGAGATTAAAAGATGAAAAACCATGCAAATGTCTGAAATTGCAAAACCAAGTGTATTTGTCCACACTTCTGAGCCTGTGGCATTTGTGCCCACATGCCCTCCTGCTGGCAGCTGTCTCTGTCCTCAGAGCCCTGCCTTGATGATCCTGCCCAATGTGGTGGCACCATAACCTGCTCCAGAAGACGCTGATTCCTGCAGGCTGCTTGTAGAGCCCGGGGGGCACATTGAGCTCCACATCTCAGCCCCTGGCAGGCAGAGCAACATTTTCACTTTCATCACCAAGTGCCAGGCCTGTGCTCAGTGTACAGTACTCCAGGTCTTGCACAAGCTTCACAAGTTAAGAAGGTAGGTGCCATGTAATCCCGGGTTTACAGACGGGAAACTGAGCCTCAGGGAGAATAGGTGACCTACCCAGGGCCACTCAGCTTGTGAGTGGCAGAACTAGGATTCAGTCCAGGTTTGCTTGGCTTCAAAGTCTCCACCCACAACTACTGCACTTTGTTCTACAACCACTATCTCTGCAAGATAAGCCCAGAAGCAGCATTTCTGCCTTTCACAAGGTTCTTTTGACCAGGAAACATTCATCAGAGTTCTTAGCCACACAGAGTTACCCCAAGCTGGCCAAGCCAGTACCAGACCTGTATCCAGGCCTGATAGGCCTCTGTCAGCTTGTGATGTGGGGCGAGTTACTTCTCTGCAGGCTTCCATTTTCTTATTTCATTCACACAACTAATGTTTCTGAATTCTACTCTATGCCAAGCACTAGGAAATAAGAGAGACAAGATCTGTCCTGTGGAGGAACTTACATTCTGGCAGGAAGAAGGTCTGTGTGGTTAATTGGGGGTAGGGGGATTTGAAATGAGGTCAAAGATGTGGTGACCACCAGCAGATCTGACAGTGTGCTTAGGCCAGGGCAGGGTGGCGGGTTTTGACCCCAGTGCAGAGGAGGACTTGGGGCACTTGAGCAGGAGAAGAACATGCCCTAAGTGACGCAAAAGGCGTGAATAACACTGCACAAGGTGGCTCTGAGGATTGAAGAAATAGAAGATCAAAGCTCTCAGAAATACACAGGGGGTGGGTGGGGGAGGTCAATGCTTCATAAATGAGAGGTGGGCCTTTAAAAATGGGCAGGAAGTCAGGAGTCCCTAGGCCCTTCTCCCACAGGCCCTGCTGAAAGAGGACAGCTGTACTTGGGTCCCAGAGTCTCTGCAATGCTTGCAGGAACCATATCTCCCATCAAACACTTGCCTTCCTGGAACTAACCAGCAGGAGGAATTGCACAGGCCTCAAGTTCCTGGAACTCACCATGTCACATGTGGGCAGCCTTTCATTTGAGCCTCAAAAGTGTTAATTGTTCAGTCATATCCGACTCTTTGCAACCCTAGGGACTGTAGCCCACCAGGCTCCTCCGTCCATGGGATTCTCCAGGTAAAAATACTAAAGTGGGTTGCCATGCCCTCCTCCATGGGATCTTCTGACCCAGGGATCAAACCCGGGGTCTCCTACATTGCAAGCAGATTCTTTACCATTCGAGTTACCAGGGAAGCCAAGCCCCATTTGAGCCTCATCCTGTGTCCAAATGTGAGTGGACTAAGATTGAAAGGGACAGGGAAGGTCTCCGGGGGCAGGCATGACTCAGGGTCAATGAAGGCCTCATGTGGTGCCTTTTTGGACTTTTGTTGGCTCTTATCATGGCCACAAAATAGCAGCCTCTCCCAGTAGGGAACTGGGGAGGCTTGGCTGCTTTGCAGGGTACGCTGTTGACTCCCTCCTTGCTGTCAGGAGGAGCCTAAAGCCTGGAGGGGCCAAGGCTGGCTCGCTCCATCTGTTGAGATTCAGCTGGAATTGAGGCTTCGTTCAGTTGTCTTAGAAATGGAAGCTGACTCTGATGGATTCTAAAGTCAGACACAGCAGATTTCCATCTTGGCTGAGTCATCCACAGAAGAAATCAAATAGAGTAGTTTTCACCTGGGAATAAATTTATTTCACAAAATTCAGAAATCATCTTGGCAGTGAACCTTCAGGCAGGTTTGAGGAGACTAGGAACAGAAAATCCAACTGACACTTAAAACCTGAAATTGGCCACCTGGAGGAGGGCTTTCCAACTGACGAAAAAGCTGACAGTGCTTGTTGGCTGGGAAGCCTGAAATCTGATCCGGGACCCCCAAGACCAGAGTCTCCAGGCTCCTACATACTCTTTGGCTCTTGTTGTCCTCAAGCCATATTCAGGCCCACCTGTCTGCCTTGCAAAACCATCCTGCTCTTTCCAACTGAGTCTCTTACCAGGGTTAGTGAGGCCCCATCCTCTACCCACTGCTTTGCTGCAGGAGGTGCCTGCCTATCCCCCTGCTCCCAGCCCTCTAGTGGCCTCTGAACATGAGCATCCAAGTCAATACTCATTGTCAGGCCCTGCACAGCCCAAGGTGGGTGAGCACCTGGAAGTTTGTAAGCTCAGCCAGTGCCCAGATGATTCTCCCATTTGAGAACCACTAGCCTGAAGAATCGTAGAAGGCAATGGCACCCCGCTCCAGTACTCTTGCCTGGAAAATCCCCTGGATGGAGGAGCCTGGTGGGCTGTAGTCCATGAGGTCGCCAAGAGTCGGACACGACTGAGCGACTTCACTTTCACTTTTCACTTTCATGCACTGGAGAAGGAAATGGCAACCCACTCCAGTGTTCTTGCCTGGAAAATCCCAGGGACGGGGGAGCCTGCTGGGCTGCCATCTATGGGGTCGCATAGAGTCGGACACGACTGAAGCGACTTAGCAGCAGCAGCAGCAGAAGCAGCCTGAAAAATAAAATACAGATTCCTTCTGATTGGGCTCTGCAGATATTTACATCAGTGCTTCTCAGACTGTGGTTTTAGAACAACAGCATCAGCATCACCTGGGAATTTTTAGAATTTCAAATTCTCAAACTTACTAAATCAGAGATTCTGAGGGTAAGACCCAGCCATCTGTTATAAGATCTCTTAAGGTGATTCCAATGGGGGTGCAGAGTTGAGGCCCTGTTACCTCCCCTCACTGCAGACCCTTTGTACCTGCTGTTCCTCCAGCCTGAAATGTTCTCCACTCTGCCCAGTCAACTCTGAGCATCCCTCTGACCTTATCTCAAGGAGAGGTTTCTCAAAGAAGCCCAGACCTTCCAGACCAGATCGTGTTCTCTTATCATGTACTGTAAGAGGTCCCTGTACTTTTCCTGCATAGCAATTGTTGTTCAATAGCTAACTCGTATCCGACTCTTTGTGACCCCATGGACTGCAGCATGCCAGGCTTCCCTGTCCTTCACTATCTCCCTGAGTTTGCTCAAACTCACGTCCATTGAGTCAGTGATACCATCCAACAATCTCATCTTCTGTTGTCCCCTTCTCCTGCCCTCAATCTTTTCCAGGATCAGGGTCTTTTCCAATCAGTCTGCTCTTCACATCAGGTGGCCAAAGTATTGGAGCTTCAGCTTCAGCATCAGTCCTTCCAGTGAATATTCAGGGTTTATTTCCTTTAGGATTGACTGGTTTGATCTCCTTCCAGTCCAAGGGACTGTCAAGAGTCTTCTCATAGCACTTACCAGTTTGTAATTTTGTATATTATTTGACCAGTGCCTGTCTCTCTTACTAGTCTAATGATGGTAGAGACTGTGCTATCTTATTTCCATTTTATGCCCAGTTCCTGGCATAGCACCTGGCCAATAGTGGGGTTCTGTTGGTAATTATCACCTTCCTCTAAATAACTTGAGTATCCTGCAACTTCTTGATATTTCAGTTTTAGGCATTATCTATTAGAAATCCAAAGTTTTCCTCTTTTTTCAGTCCTTTCTGTGAAACCTGCTATTTCTCTCCCAGTATTTTCAGAATCATCTGTTGAACCTCAGAGTTTTGAAATTTCCTTTGTATGAAACCTGCTATTTCTCTGTGGGCGTTTTCAGAATCATCTGTTGAATCTCAGAGTTTTGACATTTCAAGATGAAGTACCTTAGCAAGGTCTATTTTCTTTTTTATTATTAATAATTTTATTGGACTATAATTGTTTTACAATGTTGTGTTGGAGTCAGTGATGCTGTTTAATCATCTCACTGTGCCCCCTTCTCCTCCTGCCTTCAATCTTTCCCAGCATCAGGGTCTTTTCCAGTGAACTGGCTCTTCACATCAGGTGGCCAAAATATTGGAGCTTCAGCTTCAGCATCAGTCCTTCCAATGAATATTCAGGGTTGATTTCCTTTAAGACTAACAGGTTTGATCTCCTTGCAGTCCAAGGGACTCTCAAAAGCACAATTCAAAATTATCAATTCTTCAGCTCTCAGCCTTCTTTATGATCCAACTCTCACATCTGTACATGACTATAGCTTTGACTATATGGACCTTTGTTGGCAAAGTGATGTCTCTGCTTTTTAATACACTGTCTAGGTTTGTCATAGCTTTCCTTCCAAAGAGCAAGCATCCTTTCATTTCATGGCTGCAATCACTGTCCACAGTGATTTTGGAGCCCAAGAAAATAAAATCTGTCACTGCCTCCACTTTTTCCCCTTCTATTTGCCATGAAGTGATGGGCCCAGATGCCATGATCTTAATTTTTTGAATGCTGAGTTTTAAGCCAGCTTTTTCACTCTCTCCTTTCACCCTCAACAGGAGGCTCTTGGTTCCTCTTCCCTTTTTGCCATTAGAGTTTCCACTGTACAGCAGAGTGAATCAGCTGTATGTTTACATATATCCCCTTTTTTGGATTTCCTTCCCGTTTAGCTCACCGCGGAGCATTGAGTTCCCTATGCTATACAGTAGGTTCTCATTAGTTATCTATTTTATGTATCATATCAACAGTGTATATATGTCAGTCCCAATCTCCCAATTCATCCCACCCTCCCCTTCCCCTGCCCCTGGATCCATTTATTTGTTCTCTATGTCTGTCTTTCTATTTCTGCTTTGCAAATAAGATCATCTATATCATTTTTCTAGATTCTCCATATATGATTTAATATGCAATATTCGTTTTTCTCTTTCTGTTTTACTTCACTCTGTGTGACAGTATCTCTAGGTCCATGCACGTCTCTACAAATGGCATGATTTTGTTCCTTTTTTGGCTGAGTATCAGTCCATTGTATATAGGTACCACATCTTCTTATCCATTTCTCTGTTGATGAACATTTAGGTTGCTTCCATGTCCTGGCTGGGCTTCCCAGGTGGCTCAGTGATAAAGAATCCACCTGTCAATGCAGCAGCTACAGGAGACTCACGTTTGATCCCTGGGTTGAGAAGATCCCCTGGAGTAGGCAATAGCAACACTCCAGCATTTTTGTCTGGAGAATCCCGTGGACAGAGGAGCCTGGCGGGCTACAGTCCTTGGGTCGCAAAGAGTCAGACAGACACCACTGAGCATGCATGCCATGTCCTGTCTATTGTAAATAGTGCTGCAGTAAACACAGGAGCACAGGTATCTTTCAGAATTATGATTTTTTTCAGGGTATATGCCCAAGAGTGGGATTGCTGGGTCATATGATAGTTCTATTTTTAGTTTTTTAAGGAACCTCCAAACTCTTCTCCATAGTGGCTATAACAATTTACACCAAGAGTGTAAAAGTGTTCTCTTTTTCCACACCCTCTCCAGCATTTATTGTTTGTAGATTTTTTGATATTGGCCATTCTGACTGGTTTAAGGTGATACCTCATTGCAGTTTGGATTCACATTTCTCTAATAATTAGTGATGTTGATCATCTTTTCATGTGTTTCTTGGTCATCTGTAGATCTTCTTTGGAAAAATGACTATTAGGTCTTCCGCCCATTTTTTGATTGGGTTGTTGTATATATATATATAGTATATATATATATGTATATATATGTTCTGCATATATATATGTTGTGTATATATATTGTTCTGCATATATATATGTTGTGTATATATATGTTCTGCATATATATATGTTGTGTATATATATTGTATATATATATAGAGAGAGAGAGAGTACACACATAGAGAGAGCTGCATGAGCTATTTATATATGTTGGAGATTATTCCCTTATCAGTTGCTTTGTTTGCAATTATTTTCTCACATTCTGAGGTTTGTCTTTTTAAGGTTTCCTTTGCTATGCAAAATGTTTTAAGTTTACAGGTCCCATTTGTTTATTTTTGTTTTTGTTTTCATTTGTATAGGAAGTCAGTCAAAAAAGATCCTGCTATGATTTATGTAAAAGAATGTTTTCCTCTAAAAGTCTGGCCTTACATTTAAGTCATTAATCAATTTTGAGTTTATTTTTGTGTATAGTATTAGGAAGTGTTCTAGTTTCATTATTTTACATGTATCTGTCCAGTTTCCCCAGCACCACTTATTGAAGAGACTGTCTTTTCTCCATTATATATTCTTGCTTCATTTGTCATAGATTAGGTGAGCATAGGTGGGTTTATTTCTGGGCTTTCTATTCTATTCCAATGATCTACATTTATGTTTTTGTGCCAGTACTATACTGTCTTGATTACTGTTGCTTTGTAGTAGAGTCTGAAGTCAGGGAGCCTAATCCCTCCAGCTCTGTTATTTTTTAAGATTGCTTTGGCTATTCAGAGTTTTTAGTGTTTCCATACAACTTGTAAAAATTCTTAATCCTAATTCTTTGGAAAATGCCATTGGTAATTCAATAGGGATTGCATTGAATTTGTAGATTGCTTTGGGTGGTATATTTTCACAGTATTGATTCTTCCAATCCAAGAACATGGTATATCTCTCCATTTGTTTATGTCATCTTTGATTTCTTTCATCATTATCTTATAGTTTTCTGTATACAAATCTTTTGTCTCCTTGGAAAAAAAAAAGTGTTAATCAGTCAGTTGTGTCCATCTCTTTGTGACACCATGGACTGTAGCCCCCCAGGCTCCTCTGTCCATGGAATTCTCCAGGCAAGAATACTGGAGTGAGTAGCCATCCCTTTCTCCAGGGGATCTTCCCAACCCAGGGATCCAACCCAGGCCTCCTGCTTTGCAGGCAAATTCTTTACCATCTGAACCACCAGGGAAGCCCTTTGTCTTCTTAGATAGGTTTATTCCTCAGTATTTTATTCTTTTTGATGCAATGGTAAATGAGACTGTTTCCTTAATTTCTCTTTCTGATCTTTTGTTGTTAGTATATAGGAATGCAAGAGATTTCTGTGTTAATTTTACAACCTGCAGCTTTAATAAATTCATTGATTAGCTCTAGTAGTGTCCTGGTGGAATCTTTAGTATTTTCTATGTATAATATCATGCCATGTGCAAACAGGGACAGTTTTACTTCTGCTTTTCTAATTAAGATTTCTTTTTCTTCTCTGATTGCTATGGCTAGAACTTCCAAAACTATGTTGAATAATAGTGGCAAGAGTGGACACCCTTGTTTTGTTCCCTATCTTAGAGGAAATGCTTTCAGTTTTCCACTATCCAGAATGATGTTTACTGTGGGTTTTTTATGTATAGCTTTTTTGTATGGTTCTAATTTATTTATTTTTTAATTGAAGGATAATTACTTTACAGAATTTTGTTGTTTTCTGCCAACCATCAACAAGAATCAGTCATAGGTATACATATGTCCCCTCCCTCCTGAACCTCCCTCCCATCTCCCTCCCCATCCATCCCAACCCTCTAGGTTGTTACAGAGCCCGTGTTCCAGTTCCCTGAGCCATACAGCAAATTCCCATTGGCTATCTATTTTACATATGGTATTGTAAGTTTCCATGTTACTCTCTCCATACACCTCGCCCTCTCCTCCCCTCTCCCCATGTGTCTGTTTTTCCATTGCTACCCTTCAAATAAATTCATCAGTACCATCTTTCTAGATCCATATATGTGTTAGTATACGATATTTACATTTCTCTTTCTGTCTTACTTCACTCCATGTAATAGGCTCTAGGTTCGTCCACCTCATTAGAACTGACTCAAATGCATTCCTTTTTAGGTAATGTTTCTTTGTATACATGTACCACAGCTTCTTTATCCATTCATCTGTCGATGGATGTCTAGGTTGCTTCCAAGTTCTATCTATTGTAAATAGTGCTGTAATGAACAATGGGGTACATGTGCCTTTTTCCATTTTGGTTTCCTCAGGGTATATGCCTAGTAGTGGGATTGCTGGGCCATATTGTGGCTTTATTCCTAGTTTTTTAAGGAATCTTCATACCATCTTCCATGGTGGCTGTATCAATTTACCTTCCCATCAGCAATGCAAGAGAGTTCCCTTTTCTCCACACCCTCTTCAGCATTTATTGTTTGTAGACTTTTTGATGATGGCCATTCTGACTGGTGTGAGGTGGTATCTCATTATAGTTTTGATTTGCATTTCTCTAATTATGAGCGATGTTGAGCATCTTTTCATGTGTTTGTTAACCATCTATTGTCTTCTTTGGAGAAATGTCTGTTTAGGTCTTTTTCCCACTTTTTGATTGGGCTGTTTGCTTTTCTGGTATAGAATTGTATGAGCTGCTTATATGTTTTAGAAATTAATTCTTTGTCAGTGTTTCCTTTGCTATTATTTTCTCCCATTCTGGAGGTAGTCTTTTTACCTTGTTTATTGTTTCCTTTGCTGGGCAAAGGCTTTTAAGTTTAATTAGGTCCCATTTGTTTATTTTTGTTTTTATTTCCATTATCTAGGAGGTGGGTCATAGAGGATCTTGCTTTGATTTATGTCATCGAGTGTTCTGCCTATGTTTTCCTCTAAGAGTTTTATTGTTTCTAGTCTTACATTTAGGTCTTTAATCCATTTTGAGTTTATCTTTGTGTATGCTGTTAAGAAGTGTTCTAATTTCATTCTTTAACATGTATCTGTCCAGTTTTTCACAGCACCACTTATTGAAAAGGCTATCTTTGCCTCATTGTATGATTCTTGCCTTGTTTATCAAAAATAAGGTACCCATAAGTGTGTGGGTTTATCTCTGGGCTCTCTATCTTGTTCCATTGATATACATAGTTTTATTATGTTGAGGTAGGTTTCTTGTGTCCCCATTTTCTGGAGCATTATCATCATAAATTGATGTTGAATTTTGCCAGAAGCTTTTTCCTGCATCTATTGAGATTTTCTATTGAGATTTTCCTGCATCTATTGAGATACAGTTTTTATTCTTCAGTTTGTTAATATGGTATATCACATTGATTGATTTCTGTTTATTAAAGAATCCTTGCATCCCTAGGACAAACCCACTTGATCATGGTGTATGATCCTTTTAATATGTTGTTGAATTCTGTTTGCTAGTATTTTGTTGATGATTTTTGCATCTTTGTGCATCAACGATATTGGCCTGTAATTTTCCTTTTCTGTGATATCTTTGTCTGGTTTTGGTATCAGGGTGATGATGGCCTCTTAGAATGCATTTGGGAGTGTTCCTCCCTCTGCGATTTTTTGAAGAGTTTGAGAAGGATAAGTGTTAGCTCTTCTCTAAATATTTGATAAAATTCACCTGTGAAGCCATCAATCTGGTCCTGGACATTTATTTATTGGAAGATTTCTAATCACAGTTTTAATTTCATTGCTTGTGATTGGTCAGTTCGTATTTTCTATTTCTTCCTGGTTCAGTCTTGGAAGTTTGTACTTTTCTAAGAATTTTCCCATTTCTTCCAGGTTTTCCATTTTATTGGCATATAGTTGCTTATAGTAGTCTCTTATGATTCTTTGTTGAGATGGTTGGATGGCATCACCGACTCTATGGACATGAGTTTGAGTAGACTCCGGGAGTTGGTGATGGACAGGGAGGCCTGGTGTGGGGTCTCAAACAGTCGGACTTCACTGAGCAACTGAACTGACTGATGATCCTTTGTATTCTGCGATGTCTGTTGTAACTTCCTATTTTTCATTTACAATTTTATTGATTTGAGTCCTCACCCTTTCCTTCTTGATGAGTCTGGCTAATCATTTAACTATTTTGTCTATCTTCTCAAAGAACCAGCTTTTAGTTTCATTGACCTTTGCTATTGTTTTCTTTGTTTCTATTTCATTTATTTCTGCTCTGACATTTATGATTTCTTTCCTTCTACTGACTTCTTTCTCTAGTTTGCTTGTTCTTTTTTCTCTAGTTGCTTTAGGTGTAAGATTAGGTTATTTGATGTTTTTCCCATTCTTGAGGTAGGATTGTATTGCAATAAATTGCTCTTAGAACTAATTTTGCTGCATCCCATAGGTTTTTGAGTTGTCACATTTTTGCTGTAATTTGTTTCTAGGTATTTTTTTATTTCCTCTTTGATTTCTTCACTGATCTCTTGCTTATTTAGTAGCATGTTGTTTAGCCTATATGTGTTTGTATTTTTTACAGGTTCTTTTTCCCCTGTTATTGATTTCTAATCTCATAGCATTGTGGTTGGAAAAGATGCTCGATATGGTTTTAGTTTTCTTAAATTTATCAAGGCTTGATTTGTGACCCAAGATGTGATCTGTTCTGGAGAATGTTCCATGTGCACTTAAGAAGAAAGTATCTTCTGCTGCTTTTGGATGGAATGTCCTATAAATATCAATTAAGTCTATCTGGTCTAACGTGTAATTTAAGGTTTGTGTTTTCTTATTAATTTTCTGTCTGGATGATCTATCTATTGGTATAAGTGAAGTGTTAAAGTCCCCACTATTATTGTGTTACTTTCAATTTCCCCATTTATGGCTGTTAACATTTTTTTTTCATTTATCTTTATTAGTTGGAGGCTAATTACTTTACAATATTGTAGTGGTTTTTGCCATACATTGACATGAATCAGCCATGGATTTACATGTGTTCCCCATCCTGAACCCCCCTCCCACCTCCCTCCCCATCCCATCCCTCTGGGTCATCCCAGTGCACCAGCCCTGAGTGCTTGTCTCATGCATCCAACCTGGACTGGCGATCTGTTTCACACTTGATAATATACATGTTTCAATGCTGTTCTCTCAGATCATCCCACCCTCGCCTTCTCCCACAGAGTCCAAAAGTCTGTTCTATACATCTGTGTCTCTTTTTCTGTCTTGCATATAGGGTTATCATTACCATCTTTCTTAATTCCATATATATGCATTAGTATACTGTATTGGTCTTTATCTTTCTGGCTTACTTCACTCTGTATAATGGGCTCCAGTTTCATCCATCCCATTAGAACTGATTCAAATGTATTCTTTTTAATGGCTGAGTAATATTCCATTGTGTACATGTACCACAGCTTCCTTATCCATTCGTCTGCTGGTGGGCATCTAGGTTGCTTCCATGTCCTGGCTATTAGAAACAGTGCTGTGATGAACATTGGGGTACACGTGTCTCTTTCAGTTCTGGTTTCCTCGGTGTGTATGCCCAGGAGTGTGGCTGTTAACGTTTGCCTTTTGTAGTGATGTGCTCCTGTGTTTGGTGCATGAATACCTACAGTTGTTACATCTTCTTCTTGGATTGATCCCTTGGTCATTATTACTGAGCCTTGTCTCCAGTAATTATCTTTATCTTAAAGTCCTTTTTGTCCCATATGAGTATTACTACTCTGGCTTTCTTTTGATTTCCAGTCTCATGAAGTATGTTTTTTTCCATATCCTCTCTTTCAATGTATACGTGTCCCTAGGTGTGAAATGGGTCTCGTATAGACAACATATATAGGGCCTTATTTTGGTATCAGCCAGTCTGTGTCTTTTGGATGGAACACTTAACCCGTTTATATTTAAGGTAATTATTCATATGTATGTTCCTATTAACCATTTTTTTAATTGTTTTGGGTTTGTTTTTGTACATCCTTTTCTTCTCTTGTGTTTCCCATCTAGAGAAGTACCTTTTTTGTTGTTCTGTTGTTCCGTTGCTAAGTCATGTCTGATGCTTTGTGACCCCATAGACTACAGCACACCAGGCTCTTCTGTCCTTCACTGTCTCCCAGAATTTGCTCAAATTCATGGCCACTGAGTCAGTGATGCTATCTAACCATCTCATCCTCTGCCACCCCCTTCTCCTTTTGCCTTCAGTCTTTCCCAGCATCAGGGTGTTTTCCAAAGAATCAGCTCTTTGCATCAGGGATCCAAGTATTGTAGCTCAGCTTCAGCCATCAGTCCTTCCAGTGAATATTCAGAATTGATTTCCTTTAGAACTGACTGGTTCTATCTCCTTGCAGTCCAAGGGACTCTCAAGAGTCTTCTCCAGCACCACAATTCAAAAGCATCAATTCTTCAGCACTCAGCCTTCTTTATGGTCGAATGCTCACATCCATAAATGACTACCATAGCTTTGACTATACAGACTTTTGTCAGCAACATGATGTCTCTGCTTTTTAATACACTGCCTAGGTTTGTCATAGCTTTCCTTCCAAAGATTGTGTCTTTAATTTTGTAGCTACAGTCACTGTCCACAGTGATTTTTGGAGGCCAAGAAAATAAAATCTGTCCCTGCTTCTACTTTTTCCCCTTTTATTTGCCATGAAGTTGTGGGACTGGATGCCATGATCTTAGTTTTTTGAATGTTGAGTTTCAAGCCAGCTTTTTCACTCTTCTCTTTTACTCTCATCAAGAGGCTCTTTAGTTCCTCTTCAGTTTCTGGCATTAGCGTGTTATCAACTGCATATCTGAGGTTGTTGATATTTCTCCTGGCAATCTTGATTCCAGCTTATGATTCATCCAGCATTTCACATGATGTACTCTGCGTGGAAGCTAAACAAGCAGGGTGACAACATACAGCCTTCTACTCCTTTCCCGAGTGAACTTTCCCAGGCCTGTGGCCATTGCTGAGTTTTCCAAATACAGGAAAAACCTAAGGAGAAACATGCCAAGACACATATTAATCAAACTAACAAAAATTAAACACAAAGATGTAGAAGAACTAAAGAACCAACAAACGGTGATTAACAACACAATAACTGAAATTAAAAATACACTCGAAGGAATCAGGGAGTTTTTTACTTTGCTCCTTCATCTGTAACATATTTCTCTGTTGTCTCATCCTGTCTAACTTAGTTTTGTTTGCTTGTTTTGGATTCTCTTGTCTAATTTCTTGTTTATGGTCTCCTTTCTGCCAGCTACACTGTAGTAGTTTTTCTTGCTTCTGTTGTCTGCCCCCTGGTGGTTGAGGTTGGTCCCAGGGCTTGTGTAGGCTTTCTGGTGGGAGACTGGTGCCTGCCCTCTTCTGGGTGGGGCTCAGCCTTTTCCCTCTGATGAGCAGGGTTGCATCAGGCGGTGTGTTTTATGGTGGTATCTCTGAGCTTAGTATGACTTTAGGCAACCTGTCTGCTGATGGGTAAGGCTGTCTGTGTTCCTACCTTGTTGGTTGTTTGGCTTGAGATGTCCAGCACTGGAGCCTGCAGGCAGCTGGGCAGAGCCAAGTCTTGATGTCAAGATAGATACTTTGTGGTACCTTCCACAGACCATCTGCTGTGTTCTCCTTTGATCCCCCAAAGTTCCCTTTCTGCCTCAGCTAGTTTACCCACTCTAGATGTTAAAAAAAAAAAAAAAAGGCAGGGGGTGGTTTCTGAGTGCAGGAAACTCTCCTCATGTCCAGCTTCCTGCCAGGGTTCAGTCAGTCAGTCAGTTCAGTCATTCAGTCATGTCTGACTCTTTGCGACCCTGTGGACTGCAGCACACCAGGCTTCCCTGTCCATCACCAACTCCCGGAACTTACTCAAACTCATGTCTATCGAGTCAGTGATGCCATCCAACCATCTCATCCTCTGTTGTCCCCTTCTCCTCCTGCCTTCAATCTTTCCCAGCATCAGGGTCTTTTCAAACGAGTCATTTCTTCGCATCAGGTGGCCAAAGTATTGGAGTTTGAGCTTCAGCATCAATCCTTCCAATGAGTATTCAGGACTGAGTTCCTTTAGGATTGACTGCAGTTTAAGATTGGATCTCCTTGCAGTCCAAGGGACTCTCAAGAGTCTTCTCCAACACCACAATTCAAAAGCATCAATTCTTTGGCACTCAGCTTTCTTTATAGTCCAATTCTCACATCCATACATGACTACTGGATAAACTATAGCTTTGACAAGATGGACCTTTGATGGCAAGGTAATGTCTCTGCTTTTTAATATGCTATCTAGGTTGGTCATAACTTTTCTTCCAAGGAGTAAGCATCTTTTAATTCCATGGCTGCAGTCACCATCTGCAGTGATTTTGGAGC
Source organism: Cervus canadensis (assembly GCF_019320065.1). Classification (NCBI taxonomy): domain Eukaryota; kingdom Metazoa; phylum Chordata; class Mammalia; order Artiodactyla; family Cervidae; genus Cervus; species Cervus canadensis. Next base: position 68,638,498 of record NC_057389.1, read on the forward strand.
CCCCAAAACTAAAATCTGTCACTGTTTCCATTATTTCCCCATCTATTTGCAATGAAGTGATGGGACCGGATGCCATGATCTTAGTTTTCTGAATGTTGAGTTTTAAGCCAACTTTTTCACTCTCCTCTTTCACTTTCATCAAGAGGCTCTTTAGTTCTTCTTCACTTTCTGCCATAAGTGTGGTGTCATCTGCATATCTGAGGTTATTGATATTTCTCCCAGCAATCTTCATTCCAGTTTGTGCTTCATCCAGCCCAGCATTTCTCATGATGTACTCTGCATGTAAGTTAGATAAGCAGGGTGACAATATACAGCCTTGACATACTCCTTTCTCAATTTGGAACCAGTGTATTGTTCCTTGTCCAGTTCTAACTCTTGCTTCTTGACGTGCATACAGATTTCTTAGGAGGCAGGTCAGGTGGTCTGGTATTCACATCTCTTGGAGAATTTTCCACAGTTTGTTGTGATCCAAACAGTCAAAGGCTTTGGCGTAGTCAATAAGACAGAAGTAGATGCTTTTCTGGAACTCTTTTGCTTTTTCGATGATCCTATGGATGTTGGCAATTTGATCTCTGGTTCCTTCTCCTCATGTCCAGCTTCCTCCCAGGGTTGCTGGACCCTCTTTTGATTCCTCTTTTCTCTTTTTCTTTCTTCTTTATACCTTGTTGTGAGGGAATTTTTCTTGCCCTTTCAGGTGTCTGAAGTCTTCTGTTAAGGTACAGCAGTTTTTCTCTGAGAATTGTTCCATTTGTAGATGTATTCTTGATGTACTCATGAGGAGAGAAAAATTCTTCATCCTACATTTCCACTATCTTGACTCGCTCCCCCACCCTCCCCCCGCCACGGCCAACAAGGTCTGCTGTCTTTTACTGAGCTGGGCTCTCAGAAAACCAAATTTCTTGAATTTTTTTAACAATTTCTTCTCCATATTTCTCAGTTCCCTCTTTCTGAAGTTTTTTGTTTGTTTGACTCAGTGGTTGGATGGGAGTCTGTTTTTGTATTTTTGCTTTGTAAGATTGTTTTTTATTGAGGGGCAAAGAAACAGGGGGCAGTCCGTTGTCAAATCATGATTTCCTGGACTGATTTTCTTATCTCCTCTTTCCAATTATCTGCATCTGTTTGTCTTGTTCTCCTTTCTTGATGACTTCCCCCAACCTTTCTCTCACAACTCTTTCTCATGGAATTTCAATCTTTGCTGTCATGTTTTTAATTTGAAAGAATTTGTGTGCAAATGTTCTCTGAGTATTCCTTTTTAATAGCATCCTGATCTTGTTTCATGTAAATTATATCCACTATTATCTCTGAGCTTATTATTTATGGATTTTTTAAGTTTTATGTTTTTGAAAGCCAGTTTCCTCTGAGTTACTTTCTCCATTTGTTTTGCCCTCTGTAAGAGGTGTCCAGTACCTTAGACTTGTTTTTCAGCCTAAACAGCTGGCTGGCAGCTCCACTGACCCAGATGGAACTGCTTATTATGGCTCCACAGGAGCATGAGGTGGTTGAGTCTTTCTCCTGGGTTGATCACATTCCCAAGGAAGAGCCTTCCCACCTCCCACCTGGCAGCAAAGGAAGGGATCTGTGTCGAGAAGGAGAGATATGTGGGTCTCCATATTCCGTGTGTAAATATTCACTTAATGGTAACCCTCCCTTGTTTGTGCCTGGTTTCCTGAATGTGCTATAGCCTTTCCTCTTTCCTCTGTCTGGAAAATAAACCCCCAAGCTTCTGCACAGTTTGAAGAATGGCATCTGCCAGATCAGAGACTAATACAATCTCCATCGCAACTACTTAACTCTACCTTTGTAGCATAAAAACAGCCATGCTACTGCTGCTGCTAAGTCGCTTCACTTGTGTCCAGGCTCCCCCATCCCTGGGATTCTCCAGGCAAGAACACTGAAGTGGGTTGCCACTTCCTTCTCCAGTGCATGAAAATGAAAAGTGAGAGTGAAGTTGCTCAGTCTTGTCCTACTCTTAGAGACCCCATGGACTGCAGCCTACCAAGCTCCTCCATCCGTGGGATTTTCCAGGCAAGAGTAATAGAGTGGGGTGCCATTGCTTCTCCAAAAAACAGCCATTGGTAGTTCATTAAAAAAAAAAAAAATGAACATGGCTATGTCCTAATAAAGTTTTATTTACAAATATAGAGGGTGAGCAAAATTTGGCCTGTGAGCCATGGCTTGAGACTCCTGGTCTAGATTCTAGCTCATCAGCTGTACGGTGCTTCCAGTTTCTGGGCTTTGGGTATTTGTTTTGGTTGCTTTTGAGGTGTCCTGAATCCTGGCTTAAAATACTGGTTGTCCCATTTCTGCATTTCTCTCATTTGTCTACTCCCCAGCTTCCTAAATATTGTTGCTTGTGTTTCCTCTCCTGACCTATTTTGTCCTTGGAACTCAGGTTTCTGGAAGTAGTAGAAATAAATTCCATCTCCCATCCTTAAATTCCTGGATTCTTTTATTTTTTTTAAATAGATACCTAGGGTTACCTCTTTAAGCATCTAGAAAGAAAGTGAAAGTGGTAGTTGCTCAGTCGTGTCCAACTCTTTGAGACCCCATGGACTGTAGCCCGCCAGAATCTTCTTTCCGTGGGATACTGGAATGAATACTCCAAACAAGAATACTGGAGTGGGTTGCCATTCCCTTCTCCAGGATCTTCCCCATCCGGAGATCGAACCCAGGTCTCCTTCATTGCAGGCAGATTCCTTACATTCTGAGCCACCAGGGAAGCCTCTAGAACTAATGTTAATTAGGAATGGTTTAGGTTGTGTGTTTTTACCAAATGGTATTTTGTTGCTATTTTTTAAATAAACTAATTGGGCATATACCACATGAAACAAAAGGCTTCTCTAAAGACTTGAATATAAAATGACTCCTTCCTTTCTGAGGCATTGTTTTGGGAAAAAGCTTTCCTCTATATTGCAGCCATAATTCTAACAAAAACTGCTTTGTGGGAAAGGTATTAATATGCCCACTTTATAGATGGGGAAAATGAGGCCCAGACTTACCTGAGCTTGCTGGACAGAGCAGAATTTGAACACATAACTCTTTTAATGATCCTACTTCTATGTTAAGGAAGTGGCCATGGGCTTTGATGTTCTCCTAAGGAGGAGTGACATGGCTAGATTTAGAAAGGTGCCTTGGATGGGGAAATCAGGGAAGACACTGGATAGGAGAAACAAGCCTGGGGAAAGGGAGGTCCATGAGGAGGCTGCTATAGATGGTTGAAAGCAGTGAGGCTGAGAGGGCCCATTTGACAGGGATTACAGAGACCATGGGCAGGGCTTATAACTGAACCAGGGTATGTGGACAAGGGAGGCATGGAAGATGACCCTGTGATGAAGGGGATACACTCAACCAGAGAAGGCAGGGGGACTGCCTTACGCAGTGGAGGGAACACCCTGCCATCCTCACACAGGCAAGGCAATGTTGGTCAGTCCAGCACCCACAATGCTTGTTGAACCATAGCCATTCTCTGCAGGTTCCAGAGCCTAAGGCTTGGCCAGAGCCTAGAGTTTGAGAGGCATGGTCCCTGCTCTGCAAGCAAGATCCTTGTTGTCAGCCCTTGGCATGGGGCCAGGAGAAGGGAGGCGCTGAAATGTCAGGATTTGAGGGGTCCTTTGAGCACTCTGCTTCCCAGAGAGGGACCACAACTTACCTGCCAGGAATTTCTAGTTAGCTCTGGGACAAATGGGGTACAGAGAGAGCCCGGATCCCAAGCAACAGGGCCCGAGTCCCAAGCACTCTGGAAGTTTTCAAATTGGGAGTATATAAGCCAGAGGTTGGTGTTGTCCTGAGGGCTAACCACTGGCCGATGGCTGCAGCAGTCTGCAGGGGCTCACCACCTGTCCTCAGACTCTGATATGAAGGTTCTGCTGATTGTTTCTGCCTATCCCTCCTCCTGAGCCCTGGTTTGTCCTCTGCAGAATGGGAATGCAGGATCACTAGAGAGGACATCTGAGTGGGCCCCATCAAGAAGTGTGTTTCTGACAGTAAATGTCTGCAAGGCAGAAGTGGAATGGCTTTGGAGAGACTGTTGACTCCATTCACCCCAAGTTGCCACCCCATTAGTTCTAGGAGATAGGGAAGGCGGGCTCTATATCCCCTTCTGTACTGGAACTGCTCCCAGGCATCCACGCCCCTTCCCCAGGCCTCCCCCCAGCACCTGCACATCTAAGATCACTTCCCACGCTGTGCTGTAATTGACTGTTTGCATATCATACCCCAGAAACTTGTGAGCTGCTTAAGAACAGAACCAGATGTATTTCTTTGAGTATCCCCAGAGCCTGGCACAGAGTGGGTTAATGTTGGATGGATGGAAAGACAGACGAATGATTGAATGGATGGATGGGTGGATGGGTGATCAACAGGAAGAATAAGCAGGGATTAATAACTTAACAGCTGGATGAATAGATGAACAAATATTTAGGTGGATATTTGATTGTCTAGATGAACAGAGTCTTTCATTCATTCAGAACTATGTAGTGAGTAGTTTTTCTACAGCGGGATATATGGATGAGCACATGACTAGAAGGAAGGAAAGGGAAATTAGGATGGAGGGAGAAATAGCATAGCAGGTGAATAAACTGAGGAGGAACTAGAGAAATGCCTGGGCAAAGAGATGGCCCATGTTCACCCGTTCCCATTCTCCTCTGAGGGTGTCAGTGTCTGTGAGCCGAAGGAGTTGTTCCCAAGGTCTCAAAGGGGAGGGGTTAGGAGAAAGAATTCACAAACACTCTCTTTCTGTCTACTAAAAATTTTTTTTTTCTAAATAAACTTTGAGTCCACTTCCAAGTATGTTTAGAAAGACCAGTGGTGGCTTTCATGAAGGATGAATTATAAGTGCTTCATTCGGAGCTATGTTTAGGGACCCTCAGAAATACATATAGTCACCAAAGCGAGTGCTAAAATGCGTATGAGACAAGAAACATATGCCGGGTGTGATGATGTCAGGCAGGCTTACTGCAAGCATATGTGCTGTACTGTTGATGGAATACTCAGCAAGTGTTCCAGAAAGAGGCCTTTCCTGAAAGGGAGGTCAATGAGAATACTCCTTCTTCTCATAAATCTTTGGGGGAAAAACAGGCCTGTCTCCCACACACATGCAGCTAATTATCTGGGGGCTCAAGGATTTCCCCAGAGAGTGGTTTACCAGGGCTAAATCTGCCCCAAGTGATTTCCAACAGCCCCGGCTAAAAGACCATGGCAGCTGGCCGTTGGTTCATCACTGGGCATCTTCCTACCCCAGTGGACAGAATGGGTCAAGCCCAGGTGCTCAATAATTAAAGAGAAAAACTTACATCTTTTCCTTTTCCAACCCCCAGCAAAGATCAGACCCTGAGACAAGCTGCTGATGGACACCCTAAAGTCCAGAGCATTTTTGCATGGCTGCTGGTGACCATCCACCTTAGTCCAGTTTAACTGGATTTGACCTGAGCCAGGGCCAGGCTCTTGGAGGACCAAGGCAAATTGAATGTGGCCTCCACTTTGTGAGGCTCACAGTCTAGCAGACAGACAGAGAGCGAGCTGGGCAGACAGCCTCATCCCAGTGCAATAAGTGTTGAATATCCCTGGCCCAAGAGTGGCAGCCAGGAAGGCTTCCCAGGGAAGGGTCCATGTCTTAGCTGGGTCTTGAAGGATGAATAGGAATTATTCTGGCTGGTATTTGAGAAAGGACATGCAGCTCAGGGGCCTTGGTGTGTTCTGGGCCAGGAGTAATATATGGAGGACAAGTAGGAGATGGGCCGCGCAGGCCAAAGTCTGGCTCAACATGGAAGGACCTTGGCCAAAGCTCAGGCTATGGCCCAAGGTCAGAGGGGAGCCTGTGAAAGGCTTTAAAGGAAGCGGCATGATCAGGTTTGTGGTTTAGAAGGACTGTACTGACTGTGGGACAGAGAATGAAAGCAAACATGGGAGCCAGGGACGAGGCTGTGACCATTGACCCAGGGAGAGATGCTGGTACCAGACTCAGTAGGAACAGAGAGGGGCAGACTCTGGTTCTTTCTCTTCTGACTCTGTCATCTGGTGCATGTTCTTTAACCTCTTGGTGCTATAAAATTGGCATAATAGCCCCCACCACATGGAGTTGTTGTGTGGTTCACAGTAATACACATAAAATTCCAGGACAAGGCCAAGACCTGGTCAGCTGCTCAGGAAGTGTGAGTGGGATGGATCCACCCACATTCCTGAGGGCTCCTGGGTAAATGGTAATACTGTTCACAGAGACTGGGAATTCAGATAGAGAATTGGGGTGGGGTTGGGGTAAGAACTTTGATTTAGGCCATTCCACCAGCTTCCACGAGGATTCATAAGGGGCTTCTGCCCCACCTCACCTAATCCTGAAACAGAATAGCCTGTGGCTCAGAGCATGATCTCTGGCACCAGACCACCTGGTCAAGTCCTGACCTTGCCACTGATAGTGACCTCAAGCCAGTGACTTGTTCTCTCTGGGTCCAGTTTTCTCCTCAGTAGAATGAGGTTTAGGGTTCAGTTCCATTCAGTTGCTCAGTCATGTCTGACTCTTTGCAACCCCATGGACTGTAGCACGCCAGGCTTCCCTGTCCATCACCAACTCCCAGAGTTTACTCAAACTCATTTCCATTGAGTCGGTGATACCATCCAACCATCTTATCCTCTATCTTCCCCTTCTCCTCCCACCTTCAATCTTTCCCAGCATCAGGGTCTTTTCAAATGAGTCGGTTTTAGCATCAGGTGGCCAGAGTATTGGAGTTTCAGCTTCAGCATCAGTCCTTCCAATGAATATTCAGGACTGATTTCCTTTAGGATTGACTGGTTGGATCTCCTTGCAGTCCAAGGGACTCTCAAAAGAGTCTTCTCCAACTCCACAGTTCAAAAGCATCAATTCTTTGATGCTCAGCTTTCTTTATAGTCCAACTCTTACATCCATAGAGTGGCTATGAAAATTACAGGAAGACTGATATGACAGAGCTCAGAACAGTACCCAGGACACAGTAAATTCTGAGTGTACACTGCAGTAATCCTGGTGGTGGTGGTTGTAGAAATAATGGCTGGTGGTTTATGAACCCAGAACTGGTGTCCCTTGGGTATTATAAACTCAAAACTTGGTTCCAACCTCCCCATCCCCTGAGCACTAAAAAAGAAATGAATAAGCCAGGTAGAGGTAAGTGACTGTAAGAAAATAAAACAAGAAAACATGCCAGAGATGGTGACCAGTGAAGGTGTCCAGGAAGCTCAACAAAGAGTCAACCATGCAGAGATACCCCAGCCATGTGAGGAGAGCCCCAGACAGACGGAACACAGGCCCTGAGAAAGGACAAGGCCTGGCTGGCTTGAGAAGCAGAAGCAAGACCACATAGCAGGAGGTGTAGGTGTGGAGTGAAGGGAGACAGTGGGAGATGGGACTGTGTGGAGAGCCTAATTCCTCACAGGCTGCCCGCTGAAGTGACCAACCATCTGGTTTGCCTGGGCCTGTCCCACTTTTAAAACTGAAAGGCCCAGAAAACTTCTTAGTCCTGAGCACACTGGGGTGGCTGGTCGCTTGATTGCTCACTTGCTGCCCTCACTTCCTGGATGTGGACGTTAAAGCACCCCAGGCCTTTCTGGGGGCTGGCATGCCCTTCCCTCAGGAGAACTCTGTTCTCCTGTCCCCAGGAGTGGGAGGCCTAGGTCCAAGGCCATTTAGAGTCAAATTACCTCAGAGCAGGGTGGGGCAAGCTGAGTGGCCAGCTTTTTCCTGTGGGTCGCTTCCTAAGTCCATGACCACCAGCATGTTGGCCATGCTCTGAAGGCCTCACTTGCTCTTTTCTAGGACTTTCTGACTGGACTTTTAACATGTAGGTTAGGAGGAATTCTCTTGGAAATCAAAGCTCACATGGGTGGCTTTTAAGTTTAAAAAAAACAATAAAAGCTTTTCATTCTCTGAAAGCAATAAATCCTGGCCTTCATTAAGTTTGAGGGGATACACTGGCCCATGTGTCAGTGATTAAGGCTTTGGGGTGAATGGAGAACTGAGGAATTTGGTGTCTTTGGGGTGTGCTTGTTTCTGTGTTGCTTCTCTGGAGTCTGTTTTCCAACTGGAAACAGAATCCCAGGAGATGATAGGCTCTGGGAAGAAGCCAATTCTCACTAGCACAGATCTGGGTCTGACTGAGCCTCAGAGACCTGCCCTCGGCTCTCCCACTCACTGCTGACCTCCCAACACCGACCCCTCACAGCCAATGGCCCGGACACCCTCGCCGCCTGCACAAGAACCAGCAGTCAGGAGCCACAGTTTCTTTACATGCCTTTCTTAGCCTGGGCACCAGCTCTTTCCACATTCAGGTTAACCTGACTCTACCTTCACCCTTGAGGAGCTCAAGAAAGTCCTTCTCCCTTTCCTGGAACTTCCCACTTAGCCCTTCCAGTCCAAGTCAACTGGCCAATCAGGGCCTCTCTAGTCCTGGAGATGTACTCATGGCCTTGAGCCCAAGAGAAAAGATGGGCCATTATCTCTCTCTTTCCCTCTGAGGGGCTTCTCACTCTTCATGCAAGTTTACTTAGCCCTCCCTTCAGCTGCCTGAGCCAAGGGTTGTGACTTACCCATCTGTCACTTAAAAGAACCCCTTCAAATAGTCCCTTGAAATCTCCACTCTAAGGCACAGAGGCCCTTTCCTGAAAGCCCTTCCATGATCCCTGTTGCTCTGACCCAGAAACCAGGTACTAATACCTCATCCCCTCCACTTGTATTCTGCTTCTCTCCGGATCCTCTGGGTGAGGCAGTCCATTTCTTTAGCTCTGGTGCCTATACCATGGTCCATTTTCCCAAAAAGGAGACACTTAGGAGTGTCGTGCTAGTGGCAACAAGAGCTCTGGTCCAGCTCCTGGCTCCTGACCAGCCCTGACTTGAACAGGTCACCTCACCTTGGGCCTCGGTTTCTTTGCTGTGAGCAAACCCATTACATCCACATCTCAGAGTTGCCAGCAGAATTAAAGAGACAGTAAAATCACCCAGGATATAGCCTGCATTGGCTCAGCATGTGTCAGCCGCCCCACTGCCCCGCCCAGGCCTGCTGCACCCCGTCTTCTGAGTCCCCTCCCACCGGGACCCTGGGGACCCTCAGGAGTTGGCTCTTGGGTCTGGGGTGCTGCCAGCGTAAGTAATGGGCCTGGACTCCTTGATCCCATTTTAAATGCCTTTTTATGATGTATGGCAGGAACCAACACCACATGGGAAAGCAATTCTCCTCCAATTTAATTTTTTTTTAAAAGAGAGGAAAAAAATAAAAAACAAAATGCCTTATTAAAGTTGCTCCTGACTTGGGAGAGAAACCAGCCTGGAAACAATAGATATTTCTGATGGGCATGCCAAAAGCAGGCCAGAGTCTGCTTCAGTGTTGGCAGCATGTGGTCTTTTATTTCAGTATTTAATTCACAGACTTCTAAGAACCACCTCTGGGCCCCTTCCATTTTGTGTGGTTCACAGTATATTTTTTAAAAAATAATAACAACAAATGCCAAGAACTGGGTATAAAAACTGTGACCCCACTCTACCTGCCCACCTTCCACAAGCATCTTCTGCAAGAGGCCAGTGGCAGGGTTGGGATGCCAGGGCTCAGGATCTCAATGCTCAGCAGCCCCGTCCACACCAGCTGTCTAACCTCAGAGCTCAGTTAATCTCTCTGTGCCTCAGTTTCTCCAACTATGAGATACAGATCATAATAGTAGCTTTCCTCCAAGGTTAGATGTGAAGAATATGAGTTAGTACCATGGAATGGAGGTTAGTGCCACGTGTAAACAATGGTACCACCTGTCTCTAGTTTTTCTTTTTTTTTTTTTAAATTTTAGATATAATTTTATTTTAACTATGTTGATATTTATTCTATATGAATTTATTTTGGAGATATTTTCCCAAATATTTTCTTTTTTTTTTTTTTTATTAGTTGGAGGCTAATTACTTCACAACATTTCAGTGGGTTTTGTCATACATTGATATGAATCAGCCATAGATTTACACGTATTCCCCATCCCGATCCCCCCTCCCACCTCCCTCTCCACCCGATTCCTCTGGGTCTTCCAGTGCACCAGGCCCGAGCACTTGTCTCATGCATTCCCACCTGGCTGGTGATCTGTTTCACCATAGATAGTATACATGCTGTTCTTTTGAAATATCCCACCCTCACATTCTCCCACAGAGTTCAAAAGTCTGTTCTGTATTTCTGTGTCTCTTTTCTGTTTTGCATATAGGGTTGTCGTTACCATCTTTCTAAATTCCATATATATGTGTTAGTATGCTGTAATGTTCTTTATCTTTCTGGCTTACTTCACTCTGTATAAGGGGCTCCAGTTTTCATCCATCTCATTAGGACTGATTCAAATGAATTCTTTTTTTTTAACAGCTGAGTAATATTCCATGGTGTATATGTACCACAGCTTCCTTATCCATTTCGTCTGCTGATGGGCATCTAGGTTGCTTCCATGTCCTGGCTATTATAAAACAGTGCTGGTGATGAAACATTGGGGTGCAGTGTCTCTTTCAGATCTGATTTCCTCGGGTGTATGCCCAGAAGTGGGATTGCTGGGTCATATGGCAGTTCTATTTCCAGTTTTTTAAGAAATCTCCACACTGTTTTCCATAGCGGCTGTACTAGTTTGCATTCCCACCAACAGTGTAAGAGGGTTCCCTTTTCTCCACACCCTCTCCAGCATTTATTGCTTGTAGACTTTTGGATAGCAGCCATCCTGACTGGCGTGTAATGGTACCTCATTGTGGTTTTGATTTGCATTTCTCTGATAATGAGTGATGTTGAGCATCTTTTCATGTGTTTGTTAGCCATCTGTATGTCTTCTTTGGAGAAATGTCTGTTTAGTTCTTTGGCCCATTTTTTGATTGGGTCATTTATTTTTCTGGAATTGAGCTGCAGGAGTTGCTTGTATATTTTTGAGATTAATCCTTTGTCTGTTTCTTCATTTGCTATTATTTTCTCCCAATCTGAGGGCTGTCTTTTCACCTTGCTTATAGTTTCCTTTGTAGTGCAAAAGCTTTTAAGTTTCATTAGGTCCCATTTGTTTAGTTTTGCTTTTATTTCCAATATTCTGGGAGGTGGGTCATAGAGGATCTTGCTGTGATTTATGTCGGAGAGTGTTTTGCCTATGTTCTCCTCTAGGAGTTTTATAGTTTCTGGTCTTACATTTAGATCTTTAATCCATTTTGAGTTTATTTTTGTGTATGGTGTTAGAAAGTGTTCTAGTTTCATTCTTTCACAAGTGGTTGACCAGTTTTCCCAGCACCACTTGTTAAAGAGGTTGTCTTTTTTCCATTGTATATCCTTGCCTCCTTTGTCAAAGATAAGGTGTCCATAGGTTCGTGGATTTATCTCTGGGCTTTCTATTCTGCTCCATTGATCTATATTTCTGTCTTTGTGCCAGTACCATACTGTCTTGATGACTGTGGCTTTGTAGTAGAGTCTGAAGTCAGGCAGGTTGATTCCTCCAGTTCCATTCTTCTTTCTCAAGATTACTTTGGCTATTCGAGGTTTTTTGTATTTTTTTCTTGAACAGAGTGTCTGTCCAAAACTGTCCACTCCTTTGGAGGAAGCATCAGCATTCATATCTGAGGCCCTTGGTGAATGTGAGTTTGGGGCCATCCACCAGCCCTAGCCCAGCCCCCCACCCAAGGTGGCCTCTGCTACTTTGACATGATGTTCAAGCAGGCTAACCAGGTCTGATCACTGGGGCAGTAGGGGTCTTCATTCACCTGGACAACCATCATAGTTCCAAACAAACCTTTGCCTTACAGCCCCAGCAGCCTGAGGCATTGCTTCTCCAAACTGCTTTGGGACCTTACAACAAGCCGTTGGGCTTACAAGTGTGATGGATGGTGAAGGATGAGCCTGCAGGACCTAAATGCCTTGAAGTGAGCTGTACTTGCTGAGCAAGAGACTGTGATTTTAATTCCTGGAGGACAGCGTGACCTCTGGAACCCAAACAGCCTGCCAGCTAGCCAGCCTCTCCCAGGGTCAGTGTCCCCTCCCAGAGTGCAGTGTCCCCCAGGCCATCCCAGAGGCATTCACAGGGTACACTGCCTCCCTCCTCCGAGGGACAGAGGGCCCTGTGAGGCCAAGCTGGAGACGAGCATGGTGGAAGTTTCCAGCTCCGAGGTTGGTCTGAAACTTGTAAAACAAATGATCTAGGGAGATGTTTTAATGATGTGGTCATAGAAGCTCAAATCCAGGAATTCCCCCTGCCTTCTACCCCCACAATGGCCCTGGGGCCCTGGGCAATCTTAGGGAACTCCAGGCTGAATGTCTAGGGGATTCAGAACCACTCTCTTCCTGGAGTCCTGGGAAGAAGGTCAGATAAAGGGGCCTCCAATGCCAGAGGACCGGGTCTGAAGACCTCGGAGGAGGTGGACACATTTGGGGACAGCCTTAATCACAGTAGCCAAGGAGTTTGGAGGACGGGCCCTGGAGTCACACAGACCTGCCACCTCCTTGCTATGTACCCTGGGGGACAACACCACTGTCCCGCATGACCACACAGTTCCAGGCTCTCAGCAGATGCTCAGTGGTATCGTGATAACTGTGCTGCCAGCAGCATTACCATGGTCTCCACTAGGCTGACCTGAGTTCACATTTCACTCTGGCCCTTGGTGCCTGAGAACCCAGGGAGCATTTCTTTTCTTTTGTTTTTAATTGTGGTAAAATACACATAATTTAAAATTTACAATTTTTAAGTATATAATTTAAGGGTATAAGGTACATTCGCATCATTGGGCAACCATCCATCTACAGAACTTGTTTCATCTTCCAAACCAAAACTCTGTCCCCATTAAACACTAATTCCCCATTCTCCTCACCCCACCCCTCCAGCCCCTGGCAATCACCGTTCTTTCTGTCTCTATGAATCTGACTACTCCAGATAACTCACATAAGTGGAATCATACAGTATTTTTCCTTTCGTGATTGGTTTATTTCACTCAGTATAATGTCATCAAAGTCCATCCATGTTGCAGTATGTGCAGGAATTTCGTTCCTTTTTAAGACTGAATAAAATTCCATCACACATATATATTGTAATAAATTTTGTTTATTCATTCACCCATGGATGGGCATTTAAGCTGCTTCCACCTTTTGCTGTTGCATCTGGGAAACTTTCTTGATTTCTCTGAGCCTCGGTTTTCCCAATATTTAGAGAAGAAAGAGTGGAGAGGATTTAAAACATTTTCAAAACTGAGTATAGATTCAATTAGATAAGTTACACAACAGCTCCTACCCTTAGGGACTTGCAGGTGGGAAGAGTGGGGGCTGGGTGGGGGAGGGTGGCTTAGTAACCGTTGGATCCAGGGGAAGCAAGAGAGGGAGAGGCCTGGGCAGGCTGGCCCTGGGTTGGCCCCAGGGTTGTGAGAGGACAGCAATAAGGCAGGCATTGCTGGAGGAGGCGTGCTCAGCGGAGGGAGGTGCCCAGAAGGATTGAGGGAGACCAGCAGGTCCTCAGTGCTCAGGCCTCCCTGGAGCCTGTCAGGGTTCAGGCCCCCTTTGAAGTGGGTCAGTGACACGAGTTCTCAAGTCCAACCAGAGGTCAGATTTTTATCAGTTAGAAACGATTCCACTTTGGCCTCAAAGGGTGCTTGAGAAAAGCATCATCCTCCCTGGAGTTACTTAACATGCAGACGGTTGTCACAAGCAGAGCCCTCACTAACCCATGCTATGCCTGAAACCTCAGGATTTGTTTCAGAAATCTCGTTTCCAGACCATTCTACCCATGCATCCTGATCCCCGGGTCCGCAGACCCACTGTAATCAGGTACATGGAAAGGCTCCAGACTGGCCCTGCTCTTGTGGGCTCAAGATCAGGGTGTAATTGAGGGTTCAGCCAGCCTCTGGACTCAAACCCTGCCCACTACCCCATACTTGAGCTAAACTGAAATATAGCTACCCTGTCTCAGGCTTTACGCACCTTGGGAAGCATGTAATCCAGTTACATCAAATACCCAGATGCTAATGCACCAGAGGCCCCTGTGTTATTTCTTTCAATCCCAAATAAGTCCCTCTTTTGTGCCCCCATGCTGGTGTGTCTGCTATCAACTCATCTGTTGAATAGTTCTGCAAGGCAGGCGTGGTTGCCATCACCCCTAAACTTTTATCCTTGTGGATTGGGAACCCAAAGCGCAGAGAGGTTAAACAGCTTCTTGTCAGTCATGTTTTTTCCCTTTCTGCACCAGCATCACCTGTGGGTGTCTGTTGCGCAAAGCCTCTGGAAAGAAGCTTTGCAGATGCCACCACAGCAGCACCCACTGTGAAACACCAGGGTCCCCACGACCACCAGCCCCTGATCCAGAGCTGTGTGGGTCACACAGAGGTGAGGACAGACTGAGTTGGTCTTCATCACCTGGAGACTCTCCAGCCAGGACTATTCTTACAAAAGCATCCTTGGGCAAGACCTTATATTCTCCATCTGTACATCAACAAGTTGATCAAGACAGATTCCCAGGTGCCTTCCAGGGCAGCCTGAGTGTCTGAGTCTGTGCCAGCAGAGGGAAACATTGTCCTACTGTGGAAATGAAGGAACAGAGGAAAACCAACAAGTGGAAACTCTGGGGCACACTGCTGGGCCGGAAGCCTGGTTTTGCTTGTTTGGAGAACATCTGAGCTGCAACCAGCTGGCCCAGCTTTCCCTGGGAGCCCAGGACAACATGCTGTAGGCCTGCCCAGATGCCGGGGGGTGGCCTATCTGCCCTGTTGCTCACCCCAGGGTGGCCACCCCTTCTGTTGCCAAGGCTGCCTGCCTGGGGGGTTGACATATCTGGCACAACTGCCCTTATACCTTAGGAATCACAGACTGATGATGAAGGGCTCCCCAAAGCACCAGCTGCGTGGCCTTGTATGCAGGCATATGTGCCAAGTCGCTTCAGTTGTGTCCAACTCTTTGTGACCCCATGGCCTATAGCCCACCAGGCTTTTCCATCCATGAGATTCTCCAGGCAAGAATACTGGAATGGGTTGCCATGCCATACTCCTCCAGAGTATCTTCCCGACCCAGGGATCGAACTCACGTCTCTTACATCCCCTGCATTGGCAGGTCATTCTTTACCACTAGCGCCACTTGGGAAGCCCATGTGGCCTTAGGTAGGCAAGTCCTTTAGCCTCACTTAGCCTCAGAGTTCCCCTCTGTACAAGGCATACGAGAGGGATGAGCAGGGAATAGTTGAGCTCCTTGGATGAGCCACAGGAGACCCCGAGCACAAAGGGTTCCAAGTTTATGTTTGCTAGATAAGTAACTGGAGTGGTGCCTAGTAGATGCTGAACCAGGACTTCTGCCCCTGACCAGCCCTCAGCACCTGACAATCCAGAAATTCATGAAGGGCCGTGCTTCCTGCCGTTCCACCCCACCACTGCCCCCACAACTGCAGGTTTCACCATGCAAGCTTCTTGTGTGCAAGGCCTGTCTGTTTGCAAAAGAAGCAGATCGGGAGACTAGTAGTCAGCATGAGGCTCAGCTCTGGCACTCCCCGCTCCCAGGGCCTCTATTTATCAAGCATGGCAGGCCTTAGCACCTGCATCTCCTGCCATGGGAAGAAAGGAGGAGGAAAAAGTATCCCTCATCTCAACAACCCTGGACATCAAATTAGGTCATCTTGCATCTCTTCTAAGCCATGGATCTCATTGGATTTGACAGTCTTTTAAAGAGAATGCCAAGAAATTGTGAGGAGGCAACTTAGGCTACACACAATGCAGACTGCAGGCTGCAGTGGACTATCTTCTGTTAGGGGGAGAACAAGCAAGGTATGGCAGGAAGGGTAGGTGGGAGAGGCTAGGTGTGGGGGCAGCCTTTGCCTGATGCCAATGAGGAAGAGGTCTCAGGTGTGGGGAAAGGAGGATGCTACAGACGGCTTCCATGTGATTTTTGGCTTGGCTTCATGGATACTGGTGATCCCCACACTTAGGTGAGAAGAGAACCCTGTCAGGGAGCACATGGAGA
This sequence comes from Cervus canadensis, assembly GCF_019320065.1. Taxonomy (NCBI): domain Eukaryota; kingdom Metazoa; phylum Chordata; class Mammalia; order Artiodactyla; family Cervidae; genus Cervus; species Cervus canadensis. Next base: position 68,654,424 of record NC_057389.1, read on the forward strand.
ATTGGGAGGTGATTTTGGCTTTGGACATGTTGCCTTTCAATAGAATTATCCCGGAGGCAGTTGAAGGTTTGAGTGTGAATTTCAGAAGAGAGGGTCAACCAGCTGTCTATTTGTGAGCTGTTCACACAGAGGCTGCCGGGATCTGATTCGGACTGGCTGCAGAGGGTTCACAAGCAGCAGCCTCAGTCTCCTTCTTCACTTAGGCCATTTCAGTTGGGAGTCCTTTCCAGCCTGTCAGGCCTACAGCCCCACAGGCCACGTGCACTCATCAGTACCCACGTTCCTCACCCACTCCAGGCCTGCTGGGAGCTTCCCCCAAAGGCCCTGGGAAGCGGAGGCACCCCACCATGCCTGGACAGCTGCCTACCCACTTAACATCCTCCTTATTGGGCCTTCTGCCTAACTATGCCACCCAGAAGAACCACCCAGAAAAATCCGTTAGTTCAGCTCCCTCAGCAACAACAAATGTCTTCTTCATCTGGCTTGAGTTACCAGACAGAGAATATTGCAGTCATACCCCATAATGACCATCAGAAAACCATGGTGCTGCTTTAGCTTTCAGATCCAGGAAGAGCATGGCTTACTCTCCTACTCTTGGGCCCCTTTCCTGCTATGCCCCACACCTCAGTCTGAGGCCCAGGAGAGCCAAGCAGCCTTGTGGAGCCAATCACAGGCCAGCTATATTCTGGTGAGAGCAGAGAATCCGGGGGTCAGTTTGCTGGGCCTCTTCCCTCATACAGCCAGGGGAGCATGACCCCAGGTGTGCTGGTGGAGTTCCTGTTCCCACACCCTCACTCACCCTCCAGCACAGAGGATGCCCGGAAAGAACAGGCTAAACACCGACCAGCCTCACAGAGTTCCCAGGCACTGTCAGCCCCACAAAGGAGCTGGGAGGAGAGCAGGATGTATGTTCAGCCATGAGAGGTCTGAGGTGTTGGTGAGACACCCGCGTATAGGTGTTGGAGGCGGTTGGACGTGCAGTGTGATGTTCCAGGCCTTGGCTGAGATCATGGACCTGGAGGCTGCTTACACTGTTTACACTGCTGTGAGGGGCTGTTGTCAGTTATGGGGTGCCAGAATCTTAGCCTTGACGGTCAATACAGTCCTGGGCCATTCCAGCAAGAAACTCAAGGTCTCTGTCTGGTATCAGGAAAGCTCAAGGGCCTCAAGGGCTGTGTAACTGGTATGAATCTCTACTCTCCAAACTCAGGGGTGGGACTTCCCTGATGGTCCAGTGGTTAAAGAATCTGCCTGCCAGTGCAGAGGACACAGGTTCAGTCCCTGGTCTGGGAAGATTCCATATGCCTTGAGGCAGCTAAGCCCATATACCACAGCTACTTAGAGTCCCATGCTCCAGAGTCCAAGAGCTGCAACTACTAAAGCCTGTATACCCTAGAGCCTGTGCTCTGCCACAAGACAGTAGTAGCCCCCACTCACTGCAACTAGAGAAAGTCCATGCACATCAATTAAGACCCAGCGCAGCCAAAAATAAATAAATAAATCTTTATTTAAAAAAAAAAAACTCAGGGTTGCATCATTTTTATGGTCAGATGGTTTTAGACAAAGGTGCCAAGGCTACACAATGGGGAAAAGATAATCTCTTCAACAAATGCTATCAAGAAAAACTGGATATCCACATGCAAAAGAATGAAGTTGGGCCCTTACCGTATATTATACATAAAAATTAGCACAAAAGGTTAAAAGTTAAAATTAACTTAATGGTCAAATAGGTAAAAATGGACAAATTGGGCTACATCAAACTTTGAAACTTCTGGGACTTCCCTGGTGGTCCAGTGATTAAGAATTCACCTGACAATGCAAGGGACATGGGTTCAATCCCTGGTCTAGGAAGATTCCACATGCCGAGAGACAACTAAACCCATGCACCACAGCTGCTGAACCCACACTCTAGAGCCCATGGTCTGCAAGAAAAGAAGCCACCACAATGAGAAGCCCATGTGCCACAACTGGAGAAAGCCCAAGCACAGCAACAAAAACCCAGTTCAGCCAAAAATAAAATGAAATACATAAGTAAAATTTTAAGGAAACTTAAAACAGCAAAGGAAATTATCAACAGAGACAAAAGGCAACCTACAGAATGGGTGAAAATATTTGCAAACTCTATACCTAAAAATGGGTTAAAATCCAGAATATATATAAAGAACCCCAAAACAGCAATAGAGACTGAGACATAGAGAACAGACTTATGGACACAGTGGGCGAAGGAGAGGGTGGAGAAAATTGAGAGAGTAGCATTGAAATATACGTATTACCATATGTAAAATAAATAGCCTGTGGAAATTTGCTGTATGATGCAGGGAGCTCAATCCAGCGCTCCGTGACAATCTACTGGAGTGGGATGGGGTGGGAGGTGGGAGGAAGGTTGAAGAGGGAGGGAACATAGGTATACCTATGGCCGATTCATATTGATGTGTGGCAGAACCCAACACAACATTTTAAAGCAATTATCCTTCAACTGAAAATAAATAAATAGAAAACCCCTACAACTCAGCAACAAAAGAACAATTCAATTTAAAACTGGGCAAAAGATCTGAATAGACATTTCTTCAAAGAAGATATACAAATGGCTAACAGGTACACAACATCACTAATTATTAGAGAAATGCAAGTCAAAACTACAAGATATCACCTCATACCCATTAGGATGGCCACTATCAAAAAAAAAAAACAAGACAGAAAGTAACAAGTGTTGGCAAGGATGTAGAGAAATAACAAAACACATGTGCACTGTTGGTGGGGGATATAAAATAGTGTAGCCACTATAGAAAACAGAATAGCATTTCCTCAAAAAATTAAAAATAGAATTACCATATGATCCAGCAATTCTACTTGTGGGTGTGTATCCCAACCAGTTGAAAAAGGATCTTGAAGAGATACTTGCACACCCATGTTATTGCAGCGTTGTTCACAAGAGGTAGAAGAAACCCAAGTTCCATCAACTGATAAGATGAATGGTTGAAGACAGGACTTCCCTGGTGGTCCAGTGTTTAAAAATCTACCTTCTAATGCGGGGGATGAGGGTTCAATCTCTGGTCAGGGATCTAAGATCCCATATGCCCATGGGGCAACTGAGCCTACACACCACAGTTAGAGAGCCCATGTACCACAGTGAAGACCCAGAAAAGCAAAAAAAAAGATGAATGGATGAAGAAAATATGGCAGACACATACAACGGGCTATTGTTCAGTCGCTCTGTCCTGTCTGACTCTTGGCGATCCCATGGACTGCAGCATGCCAGGCTTCCCCGTCCTTCACTATTTCCCAGAGTTTGCTCAAATTCATCTCCATTGAGTTGAAGATGTCATCCAACCATCTCATCCTCTGTGGCCCCTTCACCTCCTGCCCTCAGTATTTCCCAGCCTCAGGGTCTTTTCCATCGAGTCAGCTCTTCACATCAGGTGACCAAAGTATTGGGGCTTCAGCTTCAGCATTAGTTCTTCCAAAGAATACCCAGGGTTGATTTCCTTTAGGACTGACTGGTTTGATCTCCTTGCTGTCCAAGGGACATTCAAGAGTCTTCTCCAACACCACAGTTCAAAAGCATCAATTCTTCAGCGCTTAGCCTTCTTTATAGTCCAACTCTCACATCCATACATGACTACTAGAAAAACCATAGCTTTGACTATACCAACCATTATTCAGCCTTAAAAAGGAAGAAGGACTTCCCTGGTGGTACAGTGGAGAAGAATCTGTCTGCCAATACAGGGGACACGTATTCGATCCTGTTCCAGGAAGATCCCACGTGCCACAGAGTAACGAAGCCTGTGCCGCACACCTCCTGATCCCACACTCTGGATCCCCATGCTCTGCAGCAACAGAAGCCACCGCAATGAGAAGCCCACACACCACAGCTGGAGAGTAGCCTCCCCTCACTGCAGCTAGAGAAAGCCCACGCGCCACAATGAAGACTCAGCGCAGGCAAAGATAAATAAAGTGTTGGTTGCTCAGTAGTGGCTGCCTCTTTGTGATCCTATGGACTGTAGCCCACCAGGCTCCTCTGTCCACGGGATTCTCCAGGCAAGAATACTGGAGTGGATTGCCATTCTCTTCTCCAGGGGATCTTCCTGACCCAGGGATCAAACCCGGGTCTCCTGCATTGCAGACAGATGCTTTACCATTTGAGCTATCCAGGAAGCCCACAAATGGGAGCGACTACCTGCTTAAAAATGAAGAGAACAGTAAAGGGAAACACACACAGGCACGCTAATTTCTCAGGGAGCCCTCCTACCGCAGACCTGCTTCATGGCTAGTCTCTGCCTCTGCTCTGGTTGTTCCAGGAATTTTTGAGGGGGTTTAAAGTTGGCTTTTTTTTTTTAAGTATTTTTTTGATGGGGACCATTTCTAAAGTTTATTGAATTTGTTATAATATTGCGTCTGTTCTATGTTTTAGTTTTTTGGCCCTGAGGCATGTGGGATCTTAGCTCCCCTACGAGGGATCAAACCTAAAACCCCTGCATTGGAAAGCAAAGTCCTGACCACTGGAACATCAGGGAAATCCCCTTAAAGTTTTACAGGAACGTGAAGTTGCGCAGTCGTGTCCGACTCTTTGTGACCTCATGGACTGTAGCCCGACCAGGCGCCTCTGTCCATGGGGATTTCCCAGCAAGAATACTGGAGTGGGTTGCCATGCCCTCCTCCAGGTTTACAGGAAAGGACAGTGCTTATGACACAGGCTGTTCCTCAGTTGCCTCCGGGCCCAGCCCAGAGCTGGGGGCGCAGTGGGGGGCAGGAGGAAGAGAGGTATAAATTACAATCTAGTGCCTGCGTCTTCATTTCTGCACACCTTCTCCAGCACCTGAGAAAACAGGAGAAAGAACCAGGGGGAGTTAGACTAACGAGGAGTGAAAACAGACAGGGAGGGGAAGGCAAGGAGGCATGAGTCCCGCCCTCCACTCCAAGGCCAGCTGAGCTATTCTCTGAGCCCTGCCGCCTGTTCCGGTACCCAGAGCCCTCTTCCTCTTCAGCATCTCGGTCACTCTGGTCTTGGGGGCTGATGTAGGCCCAGGGACAGAAGGCGAAGGCAGGATGGTCTACATCAGATTCGGAAAGTGCAAAAACATGTGGATGAGACTGGATACCAAAAAGCACATGCATCAGTGTGCACATTATGTGCAATAAATCACAAGAACTTTATGTGTCTCCTTAGAGCTGTGAGGAAGGGCAGGGAGGTGCCAAAGCATTTAGCGAACAGAGGAAGGAGGTAGGTGGATAGGATAGAGCCTGTTATCACTGAGTTTAAGCATCTGAGATGCCATGATAGTGTCTTTTGGAGAAGAGCATCAGATGGTAAAGAATCACCTGCAATGCGGAAGACCTGGGTTTGATCCCTGGGTTGGGAAGATCCCCTGGAGGAAGGCAAGGCAACCCACTCCAGTATTCTTGCCTGGAGAATGTCATGGACAGAGAAGCCTGGTGGGCTACAGTCCATGAGGTTGCAAAGAGTCAGACATGACAGAAGCAACTGAGCATGTACACTTGATAGTGTTTTTATGTGGTGTGCTGTCTCTGTTGTTTTATTTTAGTGAATATTAAAAAGCATTTGTCCAGGCTTTCGTAAGATAACTGCCATCCTCAGCCTTATTTTTCTTGTAAGTCTGAAGTTTCTCAGTGGCAGTCTCCTGCCTCAAGGGTTTCTAGGCAGTGTACATTTTTTAATGGGAAAGAACTTGTGAATGAAATAATAAACAGATAATTGAATAACTAAATGAATGAGTGGGGGATGAGAATGCAACCAGTAAGGACAATCCAGGGAGCAGAGTAAGGGAGGGGCAGGAGACAGAGCTTTCTTCACACTCCTCTCCACTCTCCCAGCCAGCAAGGTGGTGGGCAGGCTGTCCCCATGGCTGCTGCAATGCGTGTGAGTTGGGGGCAGCTGGCAGCAGGCAGGCTGTACCCAAGCCCACTGGCTTCCCATCTTAAAGAGTCCATCCTTGTTTTCCTGTCTAGGCCCCCCTGGACGGCGTGGCAAGCCCGGAAGAAGAGGTGATCCCGGTGAGTCCCAGGTTTTCTAGTTCCCAAACCTTGACCTGGAAGTCTGCCCTTGACCTGGAACCTGGCTGGAGGTGCCAGTCCCTGCACCAGCCCATAACTAAGGACCAGGTCTCTGTCTCCCCCTCCAATTCCAGCCACTGTCCCCAGAGCCTCAGTGGCCAGTGCTGCCTTCTTGGCTTCTTGACATCATTCCAGTGTTCCAATTCCAGTGACAGTCCCCTCTATGCTCTTGGCCACTCCCTGAAGCTCATTATCAGCCTCAGAAATTGTAATCCCCCATCTCCCACTCTGAAACGACCTCCTGTCTTTGTGGGAATAGATGGTGATCCCACACCCAGGGTGGCTACCCTGGGTTCTTTGACATAAGATGATTCTCCTCTGTGTCCCCATCCCTCCCCAGACCTGGCCGGTCCTTCCCTTGGCAGAGCCACCAGGAGAAGACCCCTTCACTTTCCTGCCATACAACCTGCAGACTCTCCTGCACTTGCTGCCAGCCTCCCTCCTGCCATCTTCCTTCCACCCAAAATGCACTCTCTGCTCATACCCTTTTCCCGACTCACCATGAAGCTTCCCTCGGAGGCTGCGCACCCCTGTCGGGCTCCCATCTCCTCCACCTTGCCTCTTCTCACTGCCACTCCACTCACATCATTTTGGCCAAAGGTTACCACTGACCTCCAGGTGGCCACACGGGCAGACGCAAGTGCACTGCTGTCTCTCTTTCTGAGCCTCATGTTGGCTGTTCCCCCGGGCCCCCCGCTGACTCTTGCCTGTGTTTTCTCCCACATCTCTGACCCCTTCTCATATACCTTTCCTATGGGACCCCACTTGCCTCTTAAATGGATTTAGCCTTCTTTCTCTCCCACCCCTTGGCTCTGGCACCCCCATAATGCTGATAATGCCCCTCTTCCTTCCTCTTGCCAAGTCATCCTCTCTGGACCCAGAGGTTGAACCTGGCCCCACTGAACGCAGCACCTCCCCTAGCCTGCTCTCATCCAGCTCCCCATTGCAGGGAGGGGATCTCCAGCCACCTGCTTCCCTATGCAGACATCCCTATGCAGACAAGGGGCATCCTCTGTGATCCCTCCCTCCCCACTCCCACACCAGACCTCCCATCTGTCCTCCTCAGTCTGTCTCAGCACAGTTCTCACCACTACTCCTCCCATGCCCCCTGCCTCCGGCTATGTCCAGGGTCCTCCCCTTCTGAACCTACACGCATATCCTCCTCCATCCAGATCTCTCCTCCTGTACGTGGACTGTTACCCCAAGTTCACTATTCTTTGTCCTTTTGGCCTAGCTCAAGCATCTCCTCCAAAAAGTCTTATCTAATCCCTCTGGCTGGGGATAACACCCCAAGTCTACAGCATGCAGTTAACAGCCTGGTGCAGAGGAGGCTCCAGGGAATGGAAATGCACAGAACAGTGAATGAATGAATGCACACGTGCTCAGCCCCTAGGCACCTTCATAAGGAGAGCATGGTGGTAACCATGCTCCACCATCAGGAGGACCCCAGGCAGACTGAATCTGGGAGAAACAAGGCAGGCTCTCTGTGAAGCTCAGATTCTTCTTCCTGGCCCTGGGCGTGGGCCTCTTGTCCCCTCCATTTGCTGCATGCTTACACCCGATCTAGTTCCTTACTAGATAAACTCCCCAGAGTTCACTGGCAGGAAATGCCTTTCATGGTACTCTGTTTGCTTTGACTTCCAGAAGCTGGAGACTATTTTGCATTTGATTACAATGGATTTTCTGTGTAATCACCCCCCCTGCACCACTGCCTGCCAAATACACACTTCATCACTCAGTTCTCATTGCTGCCCTCATAAAAGATTTTATTGCCTTTTATTGTAAGCTCCTGATGTCCCTTTTGGAAGAAAAAGAGGAATAGATAGTGACTTTTTTTAGGACAAAGCATATTACTCAACTTAAAAACTCATTAGAATTATGACTCCAGTTCATAACTGATCTAAAAGTCAAGGGAAAATCAAGGACTCAATGGACCCCTGACCCCGTGCTGTGTCCTCTCAAGTCCTTCATCTCATGTGATCCACACAGAGCTCTGCAAAAGATAAGAATTTGTTATTATCCCCATTTTGTTGATAAGGAAACTGATGCTTCAAGGGAAGAAAAGTCTTGTCTAAGGTCAGCTGCTGGGCAAGGGGTGGGCAGCAGCTCCTCCCCTTCACTGCCCTTTCCCACGCGATGCCCTGATGGTCTGCCTGTCATAGAATGGTGTGAGTAGCACAGAGCAGATGTCCCTCTCTGATTAACTTTGGCTGGGCCTCGTGTTTATTTCTAGATAGTTTCACATACATGCAGCTCTTGGCTTTGGGTCCTTCCCCTGTACAAACCAGGCTTTTCTTGAGCCCCAGGGAGATAGGTTTTTGTTTGTTTGTTTGTTTGCCTGGTGGGACAATATCTGGTTGAGAGGGTTTTTCGCTGCTGCTGCAGACAGAACTGACCCAACCCACCTGTGGAGATGGGGCCTCTCCATCTCCCAGTGGGAGCCTTTGCCTGGAATATACTTCACAGGTCCTTCAGTGTTTTTGTATGTTTATCATAATAGAACGGATTTTTCGTCTCCCCAGTAGCCTATTTCTCAGCTGGGAAAGCCCAGCAGTATCCTTGGGATCCTCTTTCTAGGGAACTTAAGCAGGATTTTTTTCTCCTTCCGGATTCCCCTTTCTCCATGAGCATCGATCAGTCTTTTCCTGGCTCCCCCAGCCCTAGATCCCTCCCTCGGTCCCAGAACTCCCTGAAGTGCTGGTGGTCTGCTCTGCAAACATGTCCTTCTCCACCAAAGTATGGGCTCCTCAGAGCAGGAGTTTGACCCCAGGCACTAAAGAGATGGCCAATAAATGCTTATTGACAGGAAATAGGGAGGAAAGGGAGGAGAGAGAGAGACAAAGAGGGACTGATGGGCAAATGAAGGAAAAAGGGTTAGGAGGCAGGAAGGGACAAGGATGAAATTTTGCTTGGCTGTGCTAAACCTACAGAGACAGATGGAGCCACTCACCAGATCTCTGCAGGTGCCAGCCTTAGATCAGCAGTTTTAGTGTTAGGGTTTTCTATCCACCCTGGTCCTAAGAAACCCTTTCTAAAAATACAGCAGAAGCACTGCCGGAATGGTAGAGTAAGGACCTCTGAAAATCAAGTCCTCCATAAAAGCCGCAAGAACTCTAGGAAGAAAGTGACCTTTTCCGAATTCTGAAAATCAATGTCTGGTAACAACCTAAGAAATGTTAATTTTATAAAAAAAGGTCTGAACCTTGCTGAGAGCAGTGAGGTTTGTAGCTTTTTAATTTACCCATCTCCCCAGCCCCATGGTAACCCTAAAACCATCACCGCCTCACAGTCACAGTACCTGTGAAAACGAGCAGCCACTGGAGGTGGCAGAACAAGTTTGAAGCTCCTCAAATGCTCATTCTCCAAAAATTGTCACTGTCAGCTCCCTGGAAAAGCCCATACACATGACTTATCTTTTTTTTGAACTGATGCAGAGCTCACTCACTGGGAAAAGCCATAGCCTAAGAGTGTTTGCCAGAAACACTCAGCAACAATCGTTTAACATTGCAGCTGCCTAAGGTGGCAATACCAGTTGGAGCAAACAAGAAGCTGACACAGCAACTTAAATGAAAATCAAAGGGATGAACTGTCCAAAGAAGCTTTAAAATGCTCCAACATATACCTGGGGATCTAGAATACACATGCCTGTGTAGGGAAAGACCTAAAAGAACCCCAGTCTCTCATCTCTCGCTGACCTTGAGGCTCCATTCAAGCAAAAAGTGAAGGCAAAGGCAGAATTGTAACCTGATAGAGTGTTGAAATTATGCTCAACACACACAAAGAGTCCCTTGGCACAAAATGGGAGATCTACCAGTTCAAGGCATTAAAGAAAACCTCTGTCTTAAGCTGACAATTAAGCAAACCAAGCAGAGAATTCAGTAACTGCCATGACAAAGAGTACACATTTCAGAGAATTAGCTCAGAAAAGCCCCTGAACAAACAACAACAACAAACTCTGGAAAGCAGAAGGAGTATCTAGTTTCTAGAGTGGCCATATCAGACTATTTGAAGTGCTGTTTTTAACAAAAATTATGAGACACACAAAGATATAAGAAAGTGTGGCAAGGAGGGGGAAAAGGGGAAAAAAGCAGTTAAACTGTCAGTGAGTAAGCCCAGATGAACTTACTAGACAAAGATTTTATAATGGCTATTACAAATATTTTCAAAGAACTAAATGAAATCATGTCTAAATAATTAAAAGAAACTATAAAAAGTATGTACTGCCAAATTTATCAATATAAAGAAAGTATTTTTAAAGGAACAAAATAGAAATTCTGAAGCTGTAAAGTACAATACTAAAATGATTAATTCACTAATGGGGCTCAAAAGTAGATTTGGGCTGGCAGAAGAACCAGCAAACTTGAAGATACATCAATTGAGATGATCCTGTCTAAGGAAGAGTGCTTTCTCCATACACACATGAAAGAAAGAATCTTAAAAGCAGTGAAAGAACAATGACTCATCACAGAAACGGAATCCTTGATAAGATTAATAGCTGATTTCTTATCAGAAACCACAAAAGTCAAAAGGTAGTTGGTATGACATAATCGAAGTGATGGGAAAAAAGAAAAAATTGTCAACAAAGAGCTCTATAACAAGAAAAGCTATTCTTGTAAAGTGAAAGAGAAAATAAGACATGCCCAGGAAAGCAAAAATGAAGAGAATTCATCACTAGCAGTCTGCTGTACAAGAAATATTAAAGGGATTCCTTAAGTCTAAAATTAAGGGACATTAGACAGTAATTTAAATCCACACACAGAATTAAAGAGTTTCAATGTGATAACAGATAAATATGAAAGACAATATAATTTTTTTTTTCATTTTTCACTGCACTGTGTGGCATATGGGATCTTAGTTCCTCAACCAGGGATCAAACCCACACCCCCTGCAGCGGACCCAGGTTCAATCCCTTGCGAAAAATTAAGACCCCACATGCTGCATCATGCAGGCAAAAAAAAAGATATAAGACATATAGAAATTAAGTAGTAAATTGATACACATAAGTCCTACCTTCTAAGAAATTATACTAAACATAAATAGATTTTTCTGTAGATCTAAGAAACAGACCCAGACATATTACAGCAAAATACTGAAGGTCAAAGAGGGAGTCTTGAAAGCAGCAAGAGAGAAATGACTCATCCATACAAGAGAACTTCAATAACATTAAAACCCTGACTTCCCACCAGAAATAGTAGAGGCTAGAAGGCAATGGGATGACCTGACCTATTCAAATGACTAAAAAAAAACCCATCAACCTAGAAGCTTATGTCCAGCAAAACTGTCTTTCAAAAATGAAAGGTAGGGCTTCCCCAGTGGCTCAGCAGGAAGAATCATTCTGCCAATGCAGGAGACTTGGGTGTGATCCCTGATCCAGGAAGATCCCACATGCCACAGAGCAACTAAGCCTGTGCACCACAACTATTGGGCCTGTGTCTAAAGCCTGGGAGCCACAACTGCTGAACCCCATTCGCGCTAGAGCCTGTGCTCCACCTCAATGAGAAGCCCACACACCACAACTAGAGAGTAGCCCCTGCTTGCTGCATCTAGAGAAAACTCCTCAGAGCAATGAAGACCCAGCACAACCAAAAATAAAAATAAATACATACATACATAAAATTATTTTTAAAAGACACATTCTGCCAGTCAGAATGGTTGCTATCCAAAAGTCTACAAGCAATAAATGCTGGGGAGAGTGTGGCGGAAAGGGAACCCTCTTACACTGTTGGTGGGAATGAAAACTAGTACAGCCACTATGGAGAACAGTTTGGAGATTCCTTAAAAAACTGGAAATAGAACTGCCATATGGCCCAGCAATCCCACTCCTGCACATACACGCCAAGGAAACCAGAACTGAAAGAGACACATGTAGCCCAGTGTTCATCACAGCACTGTTTATAATAGCCAGGACATGGAAGCAACCTAGATGCCCATCAGCAGACGAATGGATAAGAAAGCTGTGGTACATATACACAATGGAATATTACTCAGCCATTAAAAGGAATACATTTGAATCAGTTCTAATGAGATGGATGAAACTGGAGCTCATTATACAGAGTGAAGTAAGCCAGAAAGATAAAGACCAATACAGAATACTAATGCATATATACGGGATTTAGAAAGATGATAATGATAACCCTATATGCAAGACAGAAAAAGAGACACAGATGTATAGAACAGACTTTTGGACACTATGGGAGAAGGCGAGGGTGGGATGACCTGAGAGAACAGCATTGAAACATGTATATTATCAAGTGTGAAACAGATCGCCAGTCCAGGTTGGATGCATGAGACAAGTGCTCGGGGCTGGTGCACTGGGATGACCCAGAGGGATGGGATGGGGAGGGTGGTGGGAGGGGGGTTCAGGATGGGGAACACATGTAAATCCATGGCTGATTCATGTCAATGTATGGCAAAAACCACTACAATATTGTAAATTAATTAGCCTCCAACTAATAAAAATAAATGAAAAAAAAAAAGACACATTCTGTTTTTTTAAAATATGAAGGATAAGGAAAATTTTGCTTTATTGACTACACCAAAGCCTTTGACTGTGTAGATCACAACAAACTGTGGAAAATTCTTAAAGAGATGGGAATACCAGACCACCTGATCTGCTTCCTGAGAAATCTATATGCAGGTCAAGAAGCAACAGTTAGAACTGGACATGGAACAATGGACTGGTTCCAAATTGGGAAAGGAGTACATCAAGGCTGTATATTGTCACCCTGCTTATTTAACTTATATGCAGAGTACATCATGTGAAATGCTGGGCTGGATGAAGCACAAGCTGGAATCAAGACTGCTGGCAGATATATCAATAACCTCAGATATGCAGATGGCACCACCCTTATGGCAGAAAGCGAAGAACTAAAGAGCCTCTTGATGAAAGTGAAAGAGGAGAGTGAAAAAGTTGGCTTAAAACTCAACATTCAGAAAACAAAGATCATGGCATCCAGTCCCATCACTTCATGGCAAATAGATGGGGAAACAATATGACAAACTTTATGTTTTGTCACATTTTATGTTTTATATAAATATAAACTTTATATTTTATATAAATGGGGAAATAAAGTGACAAACTTTATATTTTGAAGCTCCAAAATCACTGCAGATGGTGACTGCAGCCATGAAATTCAGACGCTTGCTCCTTGGAAGAAAAGTTATGACCAACCTAGACAGCATATTAAAAAGCAGTATCATTACTTTACCAGCAAAGGTCCATCTAGTCATAGCTATGGTTTTCTAGTAGTCATGTATGGATGTGAGAGTTGGACTATAAAAAAAGCTGAGTGCCAAAGAATTGATGCTTTTGAACTGTGGTGTTGGAGAAGACTCTTGAGAGTCCCTTGGACTGCAAGGAGATCCAACCAGTCATTCCTAAAGGAACTGAGTCCTGAATATTCATTGGAAGGACTGATGCTAAAGCTGAAACTCCAATACTTTGGCCACCTGATGTGAAGAACCAACTCATTGGAAAATACCCTGATGCTGGGAAAGATTGAAGGCGGGAGGAGAAGGGGACGACAGAGGATGAGATGGTTGGATGGCATCACTGACTCGATGGACCTGAGTTTGATTAAGCTCTAGGAGTTGGTGATGGACAGGGAAGCCTGGTGTGCTGCAGTCCATGGGGTTGCAAAGAGTCAGACATGACTGAGCGACTGAACTGAACTGAAGACTAGTTTCTTTTTTTCTTTAATCCGATGAGTTTACTTTTCACTTAGACTTCTAATTCGCATGACTGCCTTTCCTGCACAGAGTCTGAATAGGGTGATTGCCAGAGCAAACCTCCATGCCAAAATGCTGGAGACCCATCTCAGGTGCCGTTTCAAAACGAGACTCTTCAAACCTGTTGTGCAGTCAGTGTTTGTTCGGCAACATGAGCCAAACAATGGAAAACCACCATCTGTGTTTCTCTTCTTTCTGTGTGTCTGCGTGTGTGTCTTCATAGAATGCCTATGTGTGTTAGAAAGAGAAAGAATGCGGTAATGTAATTGCAGCCAGCATTGGGTTTTGGTGCCTCCTCTGTGCCACTGTTGTCCTGGGTACTTTATGTACACACAGTATCTTACTCAGTCCTCCTAGCAGTCCAGAGAAGCAGGAATTGTTACTCCCCATGTTTCTCCCAAGCAGACTTGGTTCAAGGTCTAGAGCTCATGAGCTGGAGAGCCAAGTTCTAAGGCCTCCACACTCCCTGGCAGTAGTGGCCTGATTAAATCCAGGGCCTGAGGCCTGACCTAAGTGCTTGGCTTGCTGACTCAGTACTGGCTCTGGATTTGCCAGTGTCCAAGCCTCATTTCATCTACCTGCAAACTCGGTTCAAAAGCCTTGGACCACTCTGCTCCCCTGGGGAAAGCCCCAGAGAAGCATGGCTGAAGGTCATTTCCTCATGGGTCAGTGGGCTTCCAAGAGTAAAGAGCCAGGCCCTGTAACCCGAGCTTCTGAGTGGGAAGAGGCAGAGGGCTGGATAGGAGCCAGAGCCTGTTGGGCAGAGTGGGAGTCAGTAGTCCAGGCACAGGCCAGAGGGGCAGGTGTGGGTTGTGAGCAGGGACAGTGACCCCAGCAGCCTTATGCACTAAGGCCAGCCCCACCTCCAAGTGTGCAGGCCACGTACGTGCCAGACTGTGGGAATTCTTCCCAGTTTGCTTTTCTGGAAATACAGCCTTTGGGTAACACTCAGGAAATAATCATCCCCAGAAGGGCTAAGAGCTCTAGGTAGGTAGGCATTGTAGGCCCCAAGCCCTCTGCCCACCTCTGCTTGGCTGTTAAAGAGCAGTTCCTGAACCCTTCTAACCCCAAGGTATGAGAAGACTTGGCTCCCCCTCTGGGAAACCTTGTCCCTGTCCGGCTGTATTGGTTCAGTTAAAGAGGCTCCAAAACCATTGAACCCTCTGCTCCCTCAGACCCATTTTATTCCCCACATTATCTGGCTCCCGTTAATTGCTCCCACATTCCCAGTAGCAAATAAAGCGTTCAGCCAATGCCTGAAACACATACTTGAAAACTGTGTGCAGAGTGGGGCCAGGCCCTGGCCGGACCACCTCATGGCCTCCTGGAGACCCTGCAGCCAGCCTCACTTTCTAAGCAGGGAAGCCCCTGGACAGCCCGAGCCAAGCCTTCCACCCCACATGTGACTCTTGACTGGCCAGCAAGTCCATCTCCAGAGGCTGCTGGCAGCCACTGCACAAATCCTGTACAGTTTGCCCTCCATGGAGTTAACCAACCACGTATCAGAATTTTAATTTCCAGAAGGTTTCAAAAGGCAAAACTTGAATTTCCTGTGCGTCAGCAACTATTTACATAGTATTTACACTGTGTTTACATTGTGTGAGGTTTGACAAGTAATCTAGAAATGCTGTCAAATATACAAGAGGATTGCGTAGGTTATATGCAACTATAACTATTTTATACAAGGGATTTGAGCATCCTTGGATTTGGGTATCTTGGGGAGTCATGGAACCATTCCCAACCTTAGATATCACGATTGACTATACAATGAAGTCAGGAGTCGAGGGCTCAGCTCTCCTGACCTTCTCCCCTCTCATCCATTCAGCATGTATTTACAAAGTGCTTGTGTCTGCCAGGCCCTGTTCTAGGCCTCAGGGAAATGGTGGGAAGCCAGATACACAGAGTCCCAGCTCTCAGGGAGCTGCCTTGCTGGTGGGGCTGACAGACAATAAACAAAACAAACATAAGTGGATTTCAGGAGTAAAGACTGTGATAAGGGCTTGGAAGAAAATAGCAGGCAGCTGTGATGGAAACACGAGCCAAAGGTGAGGAGATGTCTTCAGTTTCACGGTTGTGAAGGCAGGCGTGAATGTCCTGGGGCTGAAGAGAGCTGGGTCCTCGGTGAACTGAGAGACAAGTGAGACCCAGTGCGTAGCTAAGCGTGATAGAGCAAGTGCCAGGGCCGCACCGGCGTGCTGAGTCTCCTGAGAGTCTAACTGTTGTTATTCCATGTGAATGGGAAGCCCTGGGAAGGGGTGAGCATTTTTAAAAGCCCCTCTGGGTTTCCCTGGTGGCTCAGATGGTAAAGAATCTGCCTGCAATGCAGGAGGCCTGGGTTCAGTCCCTGGATGGGGACGATTCCCTGGAGGAGGACATGGCAACCCACTCCAGTATTCTTGCCTGGAGAATTCCATGGACAGAGGAGTCTGGTGGGCTACAGTCCATGGGGTCAAAGAGAGTCAGACACAACTGAGCGACTACGCGCTGGTTGGTGGGATTGAGGTGCCCAGAAGAATGAGGTTGTAATGCTAGTGCCAGTGCTGAGTGATGGTGACTGGTGATGTGGTGCCAGAAGGGCTCATGAGAGGTGATGGTGTGTTTAAAGTCTCTCAGCTGGCTAGAGGGTTTCCCTGATAATTCAGATGGTAAAGAATCCTTCTGCAATGCAGGAGACCCAGTTAGATTCCTGGGTCAAGAAGATCCCTTGGAGACGGGATGGGCTGCCCACTCCAGTATTTCTGGGCTTCCCTTGTGGCTCAGCTGGTAAAGAATCCGCCTGCAGTGCAGGAGACCTGGGTTCGATCCCTGGGTTGGGAAGATCCCCTGGAGAAGGGAAAAGCTACCCACTCCAGTATTCTGGCCTGGAGAATTCCATGGACTGTATAGTCCATGGGGTCACAAAGAGCGGGACACCACTGAGTGGCTTTCACTTCACTTCACTTCAGCTGGGCTAGATGTGTCCTGTCCCACCAGTGATGGGACCGGTCTCTGGAATGCTGCCATTTCCACCCTGGCCACTCTTCTGGGGATGGTGGGAGGTGCTGTGGGTTTGGGGTCCCACAGCTCTGCTTCCAGCCTGAACTGCTCCGCACTAGCTAAGTGACTTCAGACATGCCACACACCCTCTCAGGGACCTCAGGGGACATTCGGTGAATGTAAGAGCTCTTTCTGCTGAAATAGTTTGCCCTTTGTTAGACTTGAAGTCAGGCTGCCTGGATCATGCTGGGTTCCAGCAGGCCATGACCAAGGTATAATAACCTTTCTGAGCCTCAGTTTTTTCACCTGTAAAATGTGCAAGTGTAGTGGCAGCAGGGGTTAAATGAGATGTTTGAGGAAAGGAGATAGTGGAGTTCTCAGAGCATGATAAGCCCTAAGTGACTGATGGATACTTTTTCTTTTTTTTTCTTATTTTTGAGAGAATTCATTTTTAAGCTTTTGTTTTATATCAAAGTATAGCCAATTAACAATGTGGTGATAGTTTCGGGTGGGCAGCATAGAGACTCAGCCATGCATATACATGTATCCATTCTCTCCCAAACTCCCCTCCCATCCAGCCTGCCACATAACATTGCACAGAGCGCCCTGTGCTACCCAGCAGGACCCTGCTGGTCATCCATCCTAAATATAGCAGTGTGTGCATGTTATCCCAAACTCCCTGACCATCCCTTCCCCCATTCTTCCCACTTAGCAAGTTTGTTCTCTAAGTCTGTGAGTATTTCTGTTTTAAGGATAAGTTCATCTGTATCATTTCTTTATAGATTCCACATATAAAGGATAGCATACGATATTTCTCCGTCCCTGTCTGACTTACTTCACTCAATATGACAGTCTCTAGGTTCATCCATGTTGCTACAAATGGCATTGTCTCATTCTTTATAATGGCTGAGTAATATTCAGTTGTATATATCTTCTTTATCCATTCCTCTGTTGATGGACATTTAGGTTCCCTCCATGTCTTGTGCTGTGCTTAGTCGCTCAGTCATGTCCGATTCTTTGTGACCCCATGGACTGTAGCCTTCCAGGCTCCTCTGTCCATGGGGATTCGCCAGACAAGAGTACTGGAGTGGGTTGCCATGCCCTCCTCCAGAGGATCTTCCCAACCCAGGGATCGAACCCAGGTCTCCCGCACTATAGGCAGATTCTTTACCATCTAAGCCACCAGGGAAGCCCATTGTAAACTGTGCTGCAATAAACATTAGGGTGCATGTATCCTTTTGGACCGTGGCCTTTTCTGTATGTATGCCCAGAAGTGGGATTGCTGGATCTTATGGTAGCTCTAGCTTTTAGGAGCCTCCACACTGTTCTCCATAGTGACTATACCAAATTACATCTCCACCAAGCAGTGTGGGAGGGTTCCCTTCTCTCCACACCCTCTCCAGCATTTATTGTTTGTGGATTTTTTTTTTATTTTATCATAGCTATTCTGACCAGTGTGAGGTGATATCTCATTGTAGTTTTGATTTGCATTTCTCTAATAACTAGAGAAATGTTGAACTTCTTTTATATGCATATTGGCCATCTGTATGTCTTCTTTGGAGAAATGTCTATTTAGGTCTTCTGCCTATTTTTGATTGGGTTGTTTGTTTTGATGATGAGCTGTTTGTAAATTCTGGAGACTAATCCCTTGTCAGCTGCATCATTTGCAAATATTTTCTCCCAGCCTGTGTGTTGTCTTTTCATTTTGTTTATTATTTCCTTTGCTGAGCAAAAGCTTTTGAGTTTAAGTAGGTCCTATTTGTTTATTTTTTTCTCTTATTTCCATTTTTCTGGGAGATGAATTGAAAAAGATCTTGCTGCGATTAATGTCAGAGAGTGTTCTGCCTATGTTTTCCTCTGAGAGTTTTATAGTCTCCAGCCTGTGTAGTTGGATACAAAAGTATTCTTACAAATCAACTCTGAAAACATCAATAATCTAATAGAAAAATGGTCAAAAGACATGAAGAGAGAATACACAGAAAATACAGCCCTTAAGTATGCAAAGAGCTGTTGAGGTCTTTAATAGTGATGGTCACTCTTGCAGCTCCTCCTTCATCTCCTGAGCTGCACCTTACGCCAGGCCACAGGCTCCGATCTCAGGCGCCCAGGCCCTCAGAATGATCATCACAGTCTGAGCTTCATTGAAGGTTGCTTAGGAGTGAGTGTGAGGAAAGGCAGCAAAAGCTGGAGAACCAGACAAAAACACAAGAGCTGAATCCAGCCATTTTTAAGTTAAAGTTATTGCTTTGTGTGACTTGGGAGCTACACATGTATATCCAATGGCATCAGAGAGTCCGTGGTGAAAAGATGTCTCTCGCCGCCTCTCCTTTTCTCCCAACTATTCCCCTACCCGGAAGCAACTTGATGACCAAATTCTCCTGACCACATGGAGATGTTCCACATTTACACAAACAAAAGTCTACCAATTTTTTTAGTATAAATGGCTACCTATTAATATAATGTTACATGCCGTTTTAAAAAAATGTAACAATATACCATGTCAGAACATACAGAATTACTTTAGTCTTTTTCAAAGCTGCTTAGTATCCCACTTTCATAATCATCCTATCATTTCTTTTTTTTTATTTATTTTTATTAGTTGGAGGCTAATTACTTTCCATCATTTCTTTAAGCCATTCCACTTGTGCTGTTTCTCATGTCTTTACTATCTCAACCACTTCTGCAGTGAGTATTCTTATACACCTATCATCTTATACATATGTTTATATATTTATGGAATTCATTTCTAGGAGGATCATTGTAGCAACTGGTACAAAAATTTTACATCTTAATTAGTACTGCCAACTCATTCTCTGCAGTTCAGTTCAGTTCAGTCGCTCAGTCGTGTCTGAGTCTTTGAGACTCCATGAACCACAGCACATCAGGCCGCCCTGTCCATCACCAACTCCCAGAGTCCACCCAAACCCATGTCCATTGAGTCGATGATGCCATCCAACCATCTCATCCTCTGTCGTCCCCTCCTCCTGCCCTCAATCTTTCCCAGCATCAGGGTATTTTCCAATGAGTCAGCTCTTCGCATCAGGTAGCCAAAGTATTGGAGTTTCAGCTTCAGCATCAGTCCTTCCAATGAACACCCAGGACCTATCTCCTTTAGGATGGACTGGTTGGATCTCCTTGCAGTCCAAGGGACTCTCAAGAGTCTTCTCCAACACTGCAGTTCAAAAGCATCAATTCTTCAGCACTCACCTTTCTTTATAGTCCAACTCTCACATCCATACATGACTACTGGAAAAACCATAGCTTTGACTAGATGGACCTTTGTTGGTGAAGTAATGTCTCTGCTTTTTAATATGCTGTCTATGTTGGTCATAACTTTTCTTCCAAGGAGTAGGTGTCTTTTAATTTCAAGGCTGCAGTCACCATCTGCAGAGAATGTACCAATTTATCCTCTCAACCAATGTGTGAGGTGGCTGTCCTCATTTCCCTTGACATAATAAGCCATCAGATTTTTTCACTTTTTCTCATCTGATATGATATAGTTTTAACTTTCATTTCTTTTATTGAGAATAAAGATTTCTTGTTTCATATACTTAAGGGCTGTATTTTCTGTGTACTCTCTGTTCATATCTTTTGACCATTTTTCTGTTAGGTTATTGATATTTTTAGAGTTGATTTTTAGGAATACTTTTATACCCAACTATCCAGCCTTTGTGACATGAGTTGGAAATGTTTCCACTCTGGCTTTTGACTTTCTGCCTTGTAGACATTTTTGCTTTTATATGGTTGGATCTGACTTTATGGCATAGCTTCTAAATTATGAACTGTACTTGGGAAAGCTTGCTCCTCTCCGTGGTTAGAAAGAAATTTCCCCACATTTTTCTTTAGGATTTTTATGATTTTTTTTTTGAAGCTTGTAAATCTTTGATCCTTTTGGAATTTATCCTGATTCATGCAGCAGTATGAATCCAACTTGACTTAGTCCCAATAACCACTAGCCTGCCCACCACCTTCTATTAATAACAGCTCTCATGCCAGTAGTTCGACGGGCTCAGGTGAAGAGGCATGGGCAGCCCCCAGCGAGGACAGGGCTTTGGATTTGAGCCTCTGTCTTAAGGACAATGGGAAAGTGAGGAGTGGAGGGACGGGCCCTGATCAGATTTGCATCTAGCCTCTGAATGGAGACTGGAGAACATGAGGTCTACATATTTGAGGCTGCCTCTGATCCCAGGCACATCACTTTCACAGCTACTGGATTTCAGGTCCTGGGTCTCCAGTCCTCTTTCCAACACCACTTCTAGGTGAACTCCTGGGCATCTTGATAACCTCATAGAAGCCCCTCACACCCTCAGCCACTTAATCCTCACTCGTGACTCACGGCCTCAGTTCCTCCTTCACTGGCACAGTTGGGGCAGTTGGGAGAGAACTTCCACAAATCCCACCTGCACGGCCACACACATGCACGCTCTCCCCCCCTGCCCATCTCCACAGGTGGACTGTCCAGGCTGCCACCACAGCTGTGCCAGTCCCAGTCCCTCTTGCCTCCTCAAGGGCATCGTTCCAGGAATCCCCCTTTCTCCAACACGTCAGGTCTTCCCTTCCTGCTGAGGACTTCCATTGTGCAAACGTGCTGCTGTACTTCTCTTCCTGGAGAAATACCCTGTCCCACTGCTTTTCTCTTTCCATGACACTGTCCTCTTCCAGGTGATGTACCATTGATTATTGTATCTCAGCTGTCCCCTCACTAGCAGGGATGCTCCTTAGGACAGGGATGCTTGTCACTTTCACTGCTGTATCCCACTTTACCAGAGGAGTGTCTGAAACGGTGGGCACTCAGTGAATGTCTGTGGGATGAGTGAAGTGGGAGGTGGGAGAAGAAGCTATTGCAACAGTCAGGAGATGCTGGTAACATGGATGAGGTTGTGGTACTGGGGAGAGACCCAAGTGGATGAGCTCCAGAGCAACAAACAGGCAATGTACCAAATAGATCATGTCAAGGAGGACTCCTCATTTTCCTGTTCACCAGCTGGGAAGGAAGGGATGACATCCGCTGAGTTCAGGAGCTGGAGAGGACCATGTTTGAGGGCAGAAAATCATGAGCATGACTGCGCATTCTGGTTTAAGGAATCATGGGATTATCCAAGGGGAAATCAAGCAAGCAGCTCAAAAAGGGAGCCTGGACTTTGAGGTATGGTCAGCACTGGAGATATACACTTGGTAGACTTCCATCTAGTGTAGCCATGAGTGTGAAAGAGCTGTTTGGGGAAGATGGAGAGAGGAGACTGATGAGCAGAGAACTGAAGAAAAGAAAGCTTAGCCTTGAACCTTGAGGAGCCTCAGCATGTTGGCTGGGAGAGGAGACTGAGTCAGCTGAACAGTCAAGGAGGTGGAAGGACATGTCATCTTGGAAGCCAAAGAAGGAGAGCGCTTCTAGAAGGAGGTAGAAGATAAGTTCAAGGAGAAGAAATCCTTGTCAGGATTATTGATTGGAGGAGGTTCTTGGAAATTTGGTGAATGCCATTTTGATGGAGAAATAGGAATGAAATCCAAATCGGAGGGTTACAAGGTGAATGGAAGGTGAGTGAGAGGAGACCCCTCTTTCTAGCAGTGCATCTGTGAGGGAGAGAGGAGCTGGGGCAGGAACAAAGGCGGACATGCAGTGAAGGGTGGTTTCTCATGTTCAGATCTGTGGGGAAGGATGTGCTTGAAAGTCAGGCTTGACAGTGACTGGGGGAGCGTGGGGGCAGCAGGGTCCCAGGAAAGAGGAGATGGGTCAGCTCCTCTGAGTTGTCCACAAAAATAATCAGTAAACAAGTCTATAAAAGGAATAGAAAAGAGTTTATTTGAGCCAAAGTGAGGACGGTAGCCTGGAAGCCAGCCTCCCAGATAATTCTGAGAGACTACCTCAGAGAAGCATGGTTTTCAGCACACTTTTCTGTCATGTCTGAACAAAGAACCTCCATTAAAAGAACAATTGTAATGAGAGCTTATTTGTAGCCACTGAGCTACCAGGGAAGTCCCAAGATGATTTTTTCAATTGTCATTTTTGTACAAATGTCAACTAAATGTATGCATTGAGGTGTGTCCATATGCCTCGGGTTTTTTAGTTTGCAATATTAGTGGTTACTATTCCTGAAGAATGTGTTTATTCTAACCTGATAATAGAGTTAAGTAATGCTAACTCATTAGTGTTAACTATAATGGTGATTATTTTAGTATTCTTTTAAAAATTTTTGCACATGCATAAGTAAAATACTAATGCATTGTTTATATATTTGTCTATTGCTACATGACAATCTAAAAATGCAAATGTGAATTATTGAATAGAAAGTTGTCTGGAAAAACATAGCAAAATTTTACTGTTTATTAATAGATCAGAAAAGAAGGGACTGCTGCTATTTTCTGCCTTTAGAATTTTTAAAGCAACATATAAACAACAGTGGGTGTTTTAAAGATACAATCATTTTGTGTGCCTGTCTTCTTCATTACCTATTGACATCTTGGAAGTGTTGGGCTATTGTATCCAACTCTGTACTCCCAGTGACTGTTATGAATAGTTTTTGAGTGATCCTGAAGAGCCTGTGACTTAGATACTAGTGCAGCAGAGAATTGTACACGGTGAAACAAGAGTACTTGATTATCCACAGAAAGAAGGGAGAAGATGGGATTTGAGGTGAACATGGTGAAAGAAAGACCTAAATAACTTGAGGATATCTGTCATCATCAGGAACATTCTTCTCCCTTTGGAGTTCCTTAATGTATAAAGCTCAACTGTAAACCACAGGGAGATGACAGTTCCAAGAAAATATGCTTTTGTCTTCTTTGTTTCTAATCTCAGCAATTGGTACCACCAGACCTGATGCAGTATTCCTCATTCCAAGTGTTCTTCACTCCCACCTCTGGGCCCAGGAGAACCCACTTGGTGATAATGATTGTTTTGACTAAATAGGAAAGCTGATGCCATTGCTTCTACCACCATATTCAGTAAAGCCAAAGACAGTCTTCATAAAGTATGGAGATTCCTCATCAATGTGTTGCAATAGACACTCCCTGTAGATCAGAAAAACAGGCTGAGAAGGCTCAAGTTTGAAAGTGACCTAAAGGGTGATACTGGAGAGAATAGTAACCAGGCAAGCTGACTGTTTTATTGCTGCCATTGGACTATATCTCAGGAGCTTGAATGATGGAGATATTGTTATACTGCTCAGGATGGTGTAATTTCTAGGCTTCATTTCAATGCTCCTGTAACTGCATATATTTAAATTTTTAACTCATCACAGGGAAATTAAAAATTAATTCATAAAAAATCATCTTTTTCAAGCTTTCAAAGGATATGGCAATTTGTGAAGTGTAATATTTTACTTATTAAATGGCTTTTTTCCTCCTCTAATTCTGCCACCTCTATCTGTGTTATCTACTATTAATGAAATCTTGTGCACATCCTTTTGGATTTATTGATAAATTAATATGCATGTCATTTTGGGGGTATGTATATTAGCTACAAATTTTCTATGTGGTAAACATGGTTTATATAGATTAAATTTATCTGACTAATTTGTAGAAATAATTTCAATAAATTGAAACTGCTAGGACTAAGGATACCCAAATTTTATAATTTTGAGTGCACACTCAGAATTTGGACTGAGTTTGAACTTAGAATTATAAATTATATAATTAAATTATAATATATTTTTCCCTACTATATATATATAGTTGGGACTTCATCAGTCTTATCCCCCAGTGTTTATATAGGTATGTTTCCTGAAACTGCACAAATGTCATATTTTTAATCTTTGGCAATGTGATATTACAAAGAAATTGCTTTTCTTCTGTTTTCATTCAGCTCAGTAATCTTCATATGTGCTTAATCCTTACTAGTCACTTGTGTTATTTCATTTTCTTCTTTTATTTTTTTTTTTTCATTTTCCTTGGTATATCAGTGTCTTTGTTACTGGTTTCTAAGAACTCATAACTAGGGATGTTAGCTATTTTCATGCAATGCATTTCCATCGGTTTACTATAGTGTTTTGTATTTTGGTTGTATATTCAAATATAATCATGTTGTGTTTTTAAAAAAAGAACAAAGAACTTCAAACAAATCAGGGATACATTCTTTCAATGTTTAAAAATAAAACAATTCATCAGGTACCTGATGAGTCAGTATGGCCTTGGCACCTGGGAAGCTGTCTTATCAAAAGAGTACCAGCATTGGCATTCCAGGAAGGGATGCATTTGCTCTTTATTTTTAACATGAACAGTCTTTACTTCTGGTCAATGCATCCTTTTCTTTAATAATTAAAGCAGAGGTACAGTGTACTTTGATTGGCCATAAATAGGATGTTTTAGTTAGCAGAAAATCCAGGTTAACTCACATATAAGCCAGAATGATGTCCCCATACCTCACCATGTGAACATGTCTTCTATCAGAGTTAACCGAACATGGAGTGGGCCAGGTGCAGGTGAAGGTGCGGGCAGGTGTGTGCGTGTGGCATCAGAAGGTGATAGTGAGTCCATCTGGTGGCTTTTCTCTTTGTGGTAAAACGGGGTGGGGCAGTTGTCTGAAAGTGAGATACCAGCAGTACAGATGTCCACATGGCCAACAACCACCCTGCCCCTAGTCTAGACTTAGGGTATGCACAGAACGCACCCCCATCAGGTTACATTCTCAGACATTAGCACCTCATGCATCAATTTTTGAAGCAAAAAATCTTCATCTCATCTCTCTCCTTCCTCTATCCCATCACCTCTTCACTCACCCTCCACCATTAAATCCATGACCAAGTTCTGTCTGTCCTCACTGGCAAGTCCATCGACTCACTTTTCTTCATCTCCTCTGCCAGTCCCCAAGTCCAGGCCACTGTCACCTACAGGGGGACAACTGCAACACATCCTCAAGCCCACTTTCACCCCTGGAATCACTCCTCTGTGCAGAAGCCTTCAGTGGCCCCACTGTCCTCAGATCACGCCCCCCACCCCCAGATGATGACATGGGAACAAGACACTGTGGTCTGGCTGACTTGCCTCTCCCCAGGTCTCCGCCTCCCGCAGCCTGCTCGGCTTCGCCTGAACCCTCGATGCCCAATGACTTGGTGTGTTTGGAGCTTTTTGCTCCCTCTTCCTCTGCCAGATAACCATGCCTCACCCTCTGGACTCAGCCTCGCCTCCCGTCCCAAGTCAGCCCAATCTGGCTCTGGTCTCTCATGATGTGCTGGGAACTTCTTGTGCTTCCTTCCTGTATCGTTGTTTTCTCAAGTATCAATCCATCCGAGGAAAATTCTGTGAGTCAGAGATCTTGGCCTCTTTCACCCCTGGTCCCACTACCTGCACCCAACGCTGATCCATCAAAATGTGGGGGTGGCTGACTGCCGAGGGCCGCCTCTGTGTTCTGGCCTCACCCTCCAGGCTGAGGTCTGGGCTTGGAGAGGAGCAAGCAGACGAGTGACTGGTTTGGCAGCACTGTGGTTTTTAGTGGAATATGTGTAGGATCTCAGAGTCGGGAGACTTCCTCCAGGCGTAAGTTCCATCCCTAACCAACAATGTGTCCTTAGACAAGTCACTTCTTTCTCTCTGAGCCTCTGTGTTGTCATCTGCCACATGGGCATGTTTGTCATACCTCAAAGATTACTGAGTAGGTCAAATGCTGTCATGGATGTGCAATGTGGTTTGTACACTCTAAGGTGAGGAACACCTGCATGTTCTCCATGGGGCAAGTCTCAGCTTGCTGCACCAGCCTTACTGAAGCTGCCACCTGTGCTTCTAGACTGGCCACCTTCAAATTTCCATACACACAGCCAGGCTCAGCACCGCTAACCTCAGAGCTGGGCTATGGGCCCCCTCTACCTCCTTACACATCCGCTCAGCCACACAAGCACATGTCCAATGCCTCTTAGGAGTATTCTCCCCTCTGCCCAAAATGTTTCCTTTCTCAAGTATTTCCCTTTCCACAGAAATGAACCAACCCCCATTGAGCTCCAAAATGTATTCTTCAAGAAGGAACAGATCTGATTCCTACCCTGCCTGCCAAAGCCCAACATGGGTGTGCCCCAAGCAGGAAGCAACAGCAGCCTCATGTCATGAATGCACGAACCAAAACTTCCTGGATTGTCATAACCACACACATGCCCATCCAGTCCCTCCAAGGACAGAGGTGCTCCCTCTGCCCTGACACTTGACTTTGGGGCTGACGACAACATCAGAGCCTTGCAAAGAGGGGTGACCAGGAGCTGTGCAAGGAAGGGGCTGGCCGGGATGAGGGGACCCTCTCTCCCTTTGATACTTACTGTGGCTTCTCTGCTTGTGTTTTGCAGGTCCTCCTGTAAGTGTCCTGGATTATGTTCTCTGCTCCTGAAAGATAAGATATTTTGTTTTCCCTGTTGTTTCTCTGTTGTAGCACTTCTATGAAAAGAATATTTGATTAGAGAGGTGTATTCTTAAAAAAAATATTCAGTCTCAGCCAGAGGACATGTTCTTTTGGCATTTGTAGATGAATGCAAGCACAGGATTCCATGTGCTTGACTTGCCCAGTGAAGGATCCTGTGACCATTTTCCTTCCAAGAGAGCTGGCACGAGCCTGGCTGCTCCTCATCAAAATCTCTGGCTCAAATTTTTTAACTTGATACACAGAAGCGCAAGCACCATGCCTTGTATTTCCTAACCCTTCTGCAGCAGTTGATCTGCGTAAATATTTTCATCTCACGTGCTTTGGCAGAAAGGACTCTGGAGTCAGGCAATTATGTCAAGAATAAGTGGGGCTTAACCACTAGATTCTGGGGTCTGTTTTCCTTCTTTGCCAAAATATTTGACTCTCTTGGCTAGGCAGCAGAGACCTCGAGAGTACAGCTGGCCAGTAAGGGCGCTGAGTTGAAGAAGGGTGTGAGGGAGGGGGTGGCTACTGGATCCACAGCAGCCCCAGAAATCCCATTCCTTCTCCAAGACCCATGACAAGTCCACCTTTGATTCATCTTGGCAGTTTTTCAGAGCCTGATAAATCCCAATGAATTCATTCAAGAAACACAATGACGGTCTGCTTGAGCCAAAATTAACCTTCTAAAGGAATTCCTTTCAGATGAGCAGCTTCATTTTTACTTCCACTTAACCATGATTCATTTCCCAATCCGCACCCTTCAGAATCTGAACGTCTTGGTGCATGTAGCAGCACCCCGATGAGAAAGAAAGCTGGAATGTGTAGATTTATGGGCCAGAAGCAGTTTTACACAGTTGAGTCATTCCTGTCATGTGGAGGCTAGCCTGTGTGAACTCGCCAAAGTGCAGAACGCAGAGGGCTATGGAGCGAATTTGTCTTGTTGTGTGTATGTTTGTGTTTTGTAACTTGGCTGTAAAATGACTAAGTGAATTAAACAAATGCAGAATTCTCAAACTGCACATGGCAAAGACCCCATGGGATTCTGGAAGGTGGCTCCGTAGCTCCCACGGCGACCTGAAGTGGAGGCCGATGTGTGGTCCAGTGTCTGGGCAGCCACTACTGCAAGCACATGGGGTCAGAGAAGCATCCGATAGCAGTCAACGTGTCCCCATACCTCTGACTTCCAAAGGCTGTCTTCCTCGGGTCACCCCATTCCCAGGAACAGACAGGAAACCTGTGAGGCCCATGAAGGAGCATTGTCCGTGGTAGCTAGGACGCCACCCCCTAGAACTCCACAAGGTCCTTGCCATGTGCCTTGGCTGACGTGAGGAAGACACTGTGGTGTGTGCCCCGGCGACCCCTCCAGCCAGGTCAATGAGGTGGGGACTAGGTGCTCCATCCCCCAGGCCCGCTGCAGCCTTGCATTCCCCCTTGAAGGAGTCCATCAGCAGCCTCTGCTGCAAACTCCGCAGACACAGGGGTGGCGGGATCTGGGGCCCTGATTGAGTTCTAAGTGTTGCCATATGGTTTTTCTACTGAAGGCCTAATTATTAACGACATATTAATTACCACAGGGGCAATCGGGACGAGATGGCTACCCGGTAATTTGCCATTTATTTTTTTCTCTCTCTTTGCCCTTTACTCTCTAGCCAATCTTCTTCCTCTGTGCCTTTATTTAACTGTCTGCACCCCCTCCTCCCCACCTCCACCTCTGCTCCTCAGAGGCCGCAGTCTGTCTGTGGATGGATTAGCGTTAGTTCTGTGGAGATACAAAATGTGCAGGTCTGCAAGGCCCTGGCCTGGCAGGAACCGTCTGCCCCTCCAGCGGCCCTGCAGACATATCAAATAGCCTTCAAGAGTCTCATGGGCATGCTGAGACCACCCAACACTGCTCTTCCCAGCCAGAGTGTCAGCCCTGAGCCCAGGGTCCAGGCCTTGACCGTGGAGTGAGTGCTCCCCCACAGGCTTGGATGTCGTCCTCTTCCCAGGGAACAGGAGACTCCCTGTCCCAGCTCCCCATCTGCTGTCACAACTCCAAACCGGAGACTGATTGGTTCCCATTTGGCCTCTTTGGTGTATTACTTCTCAGATCTTTTACAGTTAAACCTAAAAGCTAGATTATACCTGGAACGGACGACCCCAGCCTGGGCCGAGTGAGCGCCACAGCAGAAGCATGGTGACATGAGGCTGTGCCGCTGTCTGGTCCGGCCCGTGACAGCAGCTTCCAGAAGTCCTGATAAAGAAAGAGCAGGGGGTGAGCCCAGTGAAGGGGAGTACAACAGGACCATCCTGTCGGGAGACGCTTTTGTTCTGTGCCTCAGGCCAGGAGGATGCAGGAAGGGTAAATGTCCATAGATTCAGGGGCAGAAGGTGGATCCCCCAGTCTTGCAGGAGTCACCTTTCAAGGAGGCTGTGGAGGGCACTCCAGCCCCAGGCATCAGGGAGACCTGAGCATGGGTTCCAACACTGCTGTCTCATATATGGATGACCTTGGGGAAGACTCTGGCCCTCTGTGAGCTTCAGTTTCCTGCTGTGTGACCCGGGGTGATTCAAAGCCTCCCTTACAGCATTGGAGCTGGGATTAATTAAGACAGAGGAGGTGATAGCTGCAAAAATGTGTCACAAACCTAGCCTACAAACTTGGTGGAAATTTAGGGGGCATTTCCCTCATGTCTGGAGTGGTCCATTCGAAGTCTGGAGTGGAGTTTGGAACCTCCTGGCTGGCCAGGGCAGCTCCCCCAGCAGCAAGCAGCCTGGACCCTCAGATTAGAAACACCCAGCTCTACGTGGGTTAAGAATGAAATGTGAAGCCAGCCATGATCCACCCTCATCCCACTGGAGCACACAGCGGGTCAGGGCGCCACCACCTCCCCAGCAGCTTTTCTTGACGAGGGAGGAAGGAGTCAGGCCTCACATTCCCAGACATGGCAGCTAGGGTCTTGGGGAACTAGAAGCTTTTGCTAGAATGTTTCCCCTTCATGTCTTGGGCCTACCCACTTCGCTAGCCCAGGAGCTCTGGAAAGTGTCCAACAGAACCACTCCTGGCATGACCTTGTTACGTTTTACACTCCAGGGTTACTTCTCTTTTCCTTTTTTTTTTTTTTTTTGGCTGTGCTGGATCTTCGTTGCTTCGCGGGCTTTTCTCTGGTTGTGAAGAGCGGGGGCTACTCTTTGTTGACATGTGCAGGCTTCTCACTGTGGTGACCTCTCTTGTTAAGGAGCACAGGCTCTAGGGCCTGCGGGTTTCAGTAGCTGCTGCACGCAGGCTCAATCGTTGTGGTTCCCGGAGTCTAGAGCACAGACTCAGTAATGTGGCACATGGGCTTAAGTGCTCCGAGGCATGTGGGACCTTCCCGGACCAGGGATCAAACCCATGTCTCCTGCATTGGCAGGCAGATTCTTTACCACTGAGCCACCAGGGAAGCTCCAGGGGAGTGAGTGGTGGCGCTTCCCCCATTACTGTCTCCTCTGAGCGCATGACACCCAGAGGTTCTTTCTCCCTGGCTGTGAGCATCAGAGAGGCTGCTGGCTGACTGTGGGAGTCATTTAGCCCGGGTAAGGGGCAGTGAGCTCTACACCAGCTGCCAGAGGGTCCAGTCTACCCCCCATAGAGCCTCAATTCCCTCTGCCACCATCCCTGCCCTTCCTCCCAGGATGGAGCAGGCTGTGGGGGTGGTCAGCAGGCTCTGTGGGTGACGGGCCAGAGTCCCCCTACAGAGTTCGGCAGCTGGGAATTGAATCCCACTCACTACTGTGAAGCAGGGGCAAGCCCCCCAGCAGCACTAAGAATCTGTTTCCTTCCATGTGAAGAAGAGAGCTGGGATTAGGTAAAGTGAGATCACAATAAACGGTGGCCAAGTGAGTGGGGCTGTTATAGGGCTGGCAGGAAATTAAGCCTGGGGTCTGGGGCTTCCCTGGAAGCTCAGCTGGTAAAGAATCTGCCTGCAATGGAGGAGACCTGGGTTTGATTCCTGGGTTGGGAAGATCCCCCGGAGGAAGGCATGGTAACCCACTCCAGTATTCTTGCCTGGAGAATCCCCATGAACAGAGGAGTCTGCCGGGCTACTGTCTATGGGGTGCCAGAATTGGACACGACTGAGCAACTAAGTATATAGTGTGTGAGGTTTTTGGTGCTGAGCCCAGGTCAGAGATAGGGTCTGTGAATTTCAGATGGGGAGGCCAAAGGAGGGATGTGTTCACCCGGTATGAAGTTGGGAACTTTCTGGAAAGGAAGCAGGTTAGAGCCCAGCAAGCCTTCCCCACTGCCTGTTTGCAGGCAATGCTGGCAGCCTGTGCCCTTGGCCCCTTAGGTTCCTTGTCTCTGGGCAGCGCCGAGCAGACTGGGCCGGGTGAGAAGCTGGTATCACACCCATGGTTACCCCAGGGCTGCGTTGCTTCTTTTCCTGAGGTCACCCAGCCCCAGTTTGCATGCACCTCCTCCCTTCGGACTTCCCATGTGGCACTAGTGATAAAGAACCCGCCTGCCAATACAGGAAACATGAGAGACACAGGTTGGATCCCTGGGTCAGGAAGATCCCCTGGAGGAGGAAATGGCAACCCACTCCGGTATTCTTGCCTGAAGGATCCCATGGACAGAGGAGCCTGGCAGGCTGCAGTTCACGCGATCACAAAGAGTCGGACAAGCTGAAGTGACTTAGCATGCATGCACCATTCCACACAGATCTGGGCATCTTCCCTGGGTGGGCTGGCCTTGCTTGCTGCTGAGTTCAAGGTGTTCATGCCTCCAGCGCAGGGAGCCAGTCAGCTCACCCAGCTGTGTGCTTCTGAGCACCCTTGTTCCAGCAGGCCTCAGAGGCTGTCCCTTTGGTGGGCCCCCAGGGTGAAGGTGACACCCTGCCTGGCTTCCCCCCATAGGAGGGAAGCAGACCCATGTGGGCGGGGGGAGGTTGGAAGGGAATTCTGCAGGCTCAGGGGTCCATGTGTTTTAGGCTGAAATTCGGACCTCTCAGCTGATAGAGGCCCTGGCTCCCAGCCTGGGCTCTGCTTACAGATGGTTCCATGTGGTCACCCAGGGGTAAGGTGACCTCTGCAGCGCAAGGGGCCTGTCTGCCCGAGAGGCACCTCATGTGCTGACTATTCACAGGCTTTGAATCTGTCTGACCCAAGTCCCATCCTGGCTCAGCTGGGCGAACTGGGGTACTTGGAACCTGGGAAAATCACATCAACAGAGTTAAAGGTTTAAATGGGAGAATACACACGGAGCCCAAGTGTAGGATGTCAGGTGGCTGCCCCTCAATAATACCTCTATCTTCCTCACCTCACACATCCTTGATGCAAAGAAAGACAGGCTTAGGAAATTTATCCACCAACACACATTGGCAGCATTTAGAAAGGAAAATGGCTTTGAGAGCAGTCAGTTTTCTTTCTTTATTTCTTTTTTTTCTTTTTTTTTTTTTTGCAGTGAGGAAGTTTACTGGAAGGAAACAGAAAAGGCTTCTGACATAGACATCGGAAGAGAGGAAAGGAGATTACCCCCATCGTTACCTTGAGCAGAGCTTTATATACCTTCTAGCGGGCTACCAACAATAGGTTAAATAAGCATTTCAGAGTTGTAAAAGTTTTACCGAGACCCTGAAAATGGTCAGTTTTAGAAAAAGTTTTAGGGGCTTTTTCCTGCAATTTAGTAAACTTCAAGACCAGCCTCAGGGAGGTTTTTCTTTTCCTTTGTGCTAAAAACATGTCACTTCCTAAAGGGAAGTAAGCGCAGGAAAAGAGTTAAGCAGGGTGGCTGCGCTGCAGATTGCGCCAACTGCGTGTTCTGGGTTAATCCAGGGGGCCCCTCCCCACCCCGTGAGGAGAGCAGCTGAAACCAAGTCCATATGTGGACCCAACAGGGGCAGCAGAGGGACAGGGGCATAGAAGCTAAGTATGTGCATGGGGCAGGCTGTGGGCCGAAAAGGGCCTGAGGTCACCATGTCCACAGTCTCCCTAACAGAGGCCAGCCTGTCCTTTTCTACTGCAAAGATTCATGAGTAGCTCTCTGCTGATGACGAAAGAAGCATGTTTTTTATAAAAACCTTCCCAAAATAGAAAAAAGCACAGAAAGAAAAAAGCAATTATCTGTAATCCTACCACCCACAGATAAGTCCTCTCAATATTTTGGTGTTTGTTCTTCCCATACTTTTTGTGTACAAGTTTGTTTTTATTTTTATTATTATAAAAATGAGATTACAGTGGACATACTTTTTTGTGACCTATTTTTTTCACTTAATATAGAATGAGACTTTCCTACATCATTAAGAAATTTTTATAGAAAGTAAATAGCTGCATAGCATTTTGCCATATATGTAATTGATTTAACCAATCTCCAAGTCATATTATTTATTTTGACAATCTTTCACTCTTGTAGTCAACATCATGGGAATAAATCTAGGCTTATTTGCATAATTATCTCCTTAAAATAAAAGTCTAGAAGTTGACTTTCTGGCCCAAAGGGTTTGCACATGTTTAAGGCTTTTGATGTGTACTGCCAAATTGCCCTCCCGGAGACTGTGCTAATTTATATTCCCACCAACAGCACATGAATGCTACATGTTTCCCAAAGCCCTGGACAATCAAGGGTATTATACTTTTAAATCTATGCCAATATGATAAGTAAAAATTTATGGATGTATGTGTAAGTATGTATCTTGTTTTAATTTCGGGTATATTTTCATTAGAAGCAATCACAGATGAAAGTAGTTTTGATAAAATTTCTGTAATCCTAACTGCCATCTGGTGGTAGAACTTGAAATTGCAGGTATAGAATTTCAAGAGGTCACCAGGCATTTAAGAATTTTCAAATTTCAATTGATCCAGGGACAGCAGACATCATGAAATGAGCAGCACAGGGGGAATTTTAAACTCAGGACATTGTCATTCCAAGGTGGGACCTGCAGAGGAGCCCTTGACATAGCACTCTTACATTTAGGAGGAGTAGTCAGCATTGATGTTGATAAAGTGAGTTTGTCATCTCATAAATAGCAGAATTGGCCCTGCTCAACAAATCCAAGAGGTGTGTTGTATATGAGGGTAGCATGAAGAGAATCAGACCCAGTTGCAGTTTTTGGGGAACTATGGGGAGGGTAGCCAACAGCCAGTTTACCATCGGATAGATAGAGAGGACGGGACAACTAGGGGTCACTGTGGCCTTCCTGGAGGTTTCTTATCACAAACTCTCCTCTTTCCTCTCCAAACTGTAGCTTCTCTCTAGGACAAAAAGATTTGTTCCTCATGCAAGGCTCAGTAGTGTCTACACCTTGACTTTGGCATAGAAAAATTCTCACCATCTATTATTTACAACATCAAAATCCTCACATTTCCTCTTTTTTTTTTTTTTTAGTATTTGGACTTTTAGACTCTTAACATTGAGCTTTAATGACTTTTGGGTTTGTTTTACGCCTTCAGAACACAATTTAAATAGTTCTTGAAAATGTGTATTTAGTAAATTTTCCAGAGCTTAAGATTTGTGTATTTGAATGTATGAGGAGAGTGATAGGCTGTGGGGCCAGAGACACATAGAAATGATGAAGCCCATTGAGGGCCAGTGGCGCAGAGTCCCTGGAATAGGGGAGCGTGCCCACTTCAGAAACACCATCGGCCGTCGTCTCTACGCCAGTTTCCTGGGCCTTTGGACTAGCTCCCAACAGGAGTGCCAAGGCCCCTCCCTGCAGTGATGAGGGGAGAAACAAAGTGAAGAAGCCAACAAAGCAGTAAAAGGTCCTAGACAGAGAATAAAGCAGGGAGCATGATGAGAGCGCTGACTGGGTGGGATAATGTGGATTAAGTAATCCAAAAGCTCTCGGGGAAGATGACATTTGAACTGAAAAGATGTCACAGTTTGGGGAGGTGGTGAGAAATGCTCCTGGCAGCGGAACAAGCGCACAGGTCATGAGGCTGGAACAAGTGTCGTGTGTCCAGAGTATATGTAAGGCCAATACGGCTGGAGTGAGTGCGCAAGGGCCAGGAAATGGTAGAAGGGGGAGTTGGAAGGGTCTCCAGGGCTGCATGGAGTAGAATCTTGTAGGTCACAGCAAGAGGCTGACCCAGGCAGGAGGCCAAGAAAACTTGGCTCT
This sequence comes from Cervus canadensis, assembly GCF_019320065.1. NCBI lineage: Eukaryota > Metazoa > Chordata > Mammalia > Artiodactyla > Cervidae > Cervus > Cervus canadensis. The sequence continues at coordinate 68,689,596 of NC_057389.1, forward strand.
ATGTTTACTGAAACCACCTGTCCACAGGGGCAGGCTGCTTTGACAAGCTGGAAGACACTCTCCTTCCAGTGCTTAGTCGCTCAGTCATGACCAACTGTTTGTGACCCTTCGGACTATAGCCTGCCAGGCTCCTCTGTCCATAGGATTTTTCAGCAAGAATACTGGAGAGGGTTGCCATTTCCTCTTCCGGGGGATCTTCCCAACCCAGGGATGGAACCTGCATCTCCTGGGTCTTCTGCACTGGCAGGTGTGTTCTTTACCGGCTGAGCTATAGGACTGTCCACTCCCATCCCCCCAGAGGCTTTTCCAACATGCCAGGGACTGTAAGGACTGTAAGTGCATGGGCTGAGTGTTTGCTGGAGGCATGCTGGCCCGTGTTCACACCCTGAGAGATTGATGGTCTTGGCCTTGCTGCACAGAGGAGGAAGCTGGGCTCAGTCCATGATAGGACTTGGCTGAGACACCAGGCCCACCCTCATGGCAAAGCCTGAATTAGCACAAAGCCTGCAGACTCTCCGTCACACCAGCCACCCTATCAGTAAACTGGCTACGGCAGCAAATCAGGGTTCAGACTGTCTGTGCACTGGCAGAAGGGTCTTTCTCCTCTCATCACCCAGAGAAACAGATATTTAGAGTGAATGTTCTCCTTCTCATCCCTGTTTCTATCCGGCCCTGGGATTCTTACCCCATTCCACACCACCACCACCGCCCCCCATTATCAAATTGTTAGGACCCTTTCCTGCTTTCCATTAAAAAAAAACAAAACAGAAAACCAGGTCTAACTTAAAGAAGAAAATTTCTTCATTCCATCTTCTCTCCTATTCCTCATCCATATGTCTGTCAAACCCCTACTCATCCCTCAAAACAGGCCCCAATTTTTAGAAATTGGTGGTGGCAAGAGGGGGGAAATCTTCCTCATGGTGAAATGTCTAATTCCATTTCCCTGGCCAGGAGCAGCTGAGGGAAGCAGGGAGACCACAGCCATCATTGACCCCCTCCCCACCCCTGCCCCTAGGCATGCACTTAGCCCTTCTGTCCACATTTGCAGTGTGAGACTCGGCCTGGATGAAACCAGGAGGGATCGGATCTGTGCAGCACTTCACAGTTTCGGAGTACATCCTATCCCTGGACACCACGACTTGTGCCCATTTTGTGGACTGAAAAAACTGAAGCTTAGAGTGGCCGTGCCACTTTGCCAGATCTCACAGTGGCAAGCACGAGGGGCCCGGCTTCCCCCTGAAGGCTCTCTAGACCTTCCCACACAGTGATCTTTATGGCACAGTGGGTAAGGCTGCAATGCAGCCAGACAAAGCCCTGGACCTCACAGAGGAAGGAGGAGCGAACTCCTCCTGGGACAGGGGAGGCCTCACAGAAGAGGGACAGTTGGAGCCTGTTTTGAGGGATGAGTAGGAGTTTGATAGGGGGACAAGGTAGGTAGGCATTCCATGCAGCATCAACACAGGCACAATGAAAATGGCAGGGGCCAAAGTGTGGTCCGTGTGCCAGTGGACAGTGACTCTGTGGAAGGGCAGGAAAAGGCAGGAGGATGACACTGAATGAAGGCCCCCATTCACCCAGAGGGATGAAGACAGATGTATATATTGGAAGGGCTTCCCTGGCTACAGGGCAGAGACAGGGGCAGGGTGTGTGTGGGGGTGGGGGGTGGTATCCAGACAGAAGGTGGCTATCAATATCAAGCAGCTGAAACAAGTCCCAGTAAGGATGAAATGAAAGAGGGAAGACTGGAGAAGAGAGGGCTGGCAGGAGTTGCAGCCTGACTCTGACAGGTGAGAGACCAAAACCAGAGCTCCTCATGCTTGGCAGCAGCCAGTTCCCCAAGCATCCTCTAACCGGGGCAGGGGTGAAGGGCAGGCAGAGCTGCCCATCGCATGCAGAGTCAGTCATGGAGGGCATCGACAGCCTAGGCCCCAGGAGACCAGCACAAGCCCTGAGCTGAAATGTAGGATAGAAGACAGGGCCTCTGCCTGGGACCAATTTTGAAACGAATAACTCAGTTAGACTGTTTGGGATTAATCAAGTGAACAAAAAAAGGACCACGAGGCACCATGCATGCATGGGCTTCTTTGCACCCTCATAGTTCAAAAACAGCTTTGATTGTAAAAATGTAATTAGTTAAATGATTCATCTGTAATATCCCAAATTCATCTGTTTTTAGACTTCAGCATCCTACATCTCATTTTCATCTGACCCCTGCAGGGCTTCTCCCCAGTTCTCCAGATTCCAGGTGGAGCAAATGAAAGCAGATTTCCTGAGCAGCCCCTGCTAATGGTCCCCAGATTGAAACCTTGGGGAGCCACAGTTGGGCCCCAGGGAAAAGGCCACCATGCTGACTTTCCCTTCCTCTTCCCCAAGGTCGCCTCAAAAGCCCAGTACAAAAAAAAAAAAAAAGCCCAGTACAGGCGCTCCTGGACCTGGGCTCCTTGCCTTGGGCCCATGTCCCTCAAGTATCACATGTGGAGCAACCAAAAGAACAGAGGGTTGAGCTGCTGCTCCTGCCCCTGGTCTCTAGAAGCCCTACTTACTGGGAAGCATTTTGCGTCTTCCCAGCAGTGGCCCAGGAGCCCTCTGCTACTATTACAAACCTCCAGGGGAGGTACCATCTTCCCATCTTGTCTAGTTCTGGGATTAGGCAGGGGCAGCCCATGGGAGGCCAGCAGAGATTTGTCCGGCTCTTTGCAGCACCTTTGCAGAGTGATGCCCTCCAGGCTGGTCTCTGACCCCCTTTCCCCCCAGGCAGCGAGGCACGCTCACCCCATTGCCGGGAAGAGCATGTTCACAGACCTGCACTAGGTCACTGGGGCAAACTCAGGTCTTCCAAGTAAGTAGACTTGAAAGAAAGCAGTTATTTGGAGTATGAAGCTGGTCCACACAGTATCCTCCTGAAATCAAGGACTGGCCCTCTGTCCTGCCCATGCAGTGGAGAGAGAGTGGGCTTTGGGGCTCCACAGACCATGTGACCCCTCTTCAGGCATTTGGGGAGCCAGTTAACTCACCCCATGAGAGCCCTAGCACTGGACATACAAATTGGGTTCAGTGAGTGCCAGTTCCTGCAACCACAGTGATCACCGGCCCCAGCAGGGGGAGCCCTTGAGGCTGAAGGAGCCCCTCCCAAGCCAGTGTCCCCAGCCCCCAAGATGTGGCCCAGAAGGGCAGGCGTCAGCTGGTGCCCATGACAGCCTTTGACAGGTCAGGAGCGCCCTCTGGTGCTCCCAGGCCAAGCACTGGTGCCAGTAGGGAACTTTATAGAAGAATTCACTTGGCAATTGGTTCACTCAACAAATAATTATTGTGTCCTCACTTTGTTTGATATTTGGGATACAACTAGTGAGACATACATCCAGGGCCCCTCCCCTCATGGAGGCTGGGATTGAGTGGGAGAGAGAATCAAACGTCAGGGCTGAGAAGGTGCAGGTTGCTACAAGTGTCTGTGACCCAGACCGGGCGTGGTGGGGGTCAGGGCAGGAAGAGAGGTGTGAGCCGAGTTTGGAAAGCCAAGGAGGGGCTGACAGATGGGATCTTCAAGGATAATGTCCAGGGAGAGGGTGCACCCAAGACAGGCCAGGCTGGGAGGGAACAGGAGAGGAGGGTCAAGGCCAGCAGGCCTGGAGCACTCAGCTTCATTGACAAGTCGGTTGCCTCCGTAAAGGGGGCACAAGGTGGAGAGAACTTGCAATAGCATCCAACCTGGGAAGGTCCAGGCTTAACAGAAACCTTGCAAATCCATCAGGTTGCCCAGGAAGCAGTGAGTTCCTTGTCACTGGAGGTATGCAAGCCTGTGCTATATAACCACCCTTCAGGAGGGGCTTCTAGGGAGAGATTGGCCCCAGTGGGTCATCTCCCTACAAAGGCAGGTCCTTCTACTCATGTGAGTGCTAAGTCGCTTCAGTCGTGTCCGACTCTTTACAAAGTAGCCCGTGAGACTCCTCTGTCCGTGGGATTCTCCAGGCAAGAACACTGGAGTGGGTTGCCATTTCCTCCTTCAGGGGGATCTTCCCGACCCAGAGATCGAACCCACATCTCTTAGATCTTCTGCATTGGTGGGCAGGTTCTTTACCACTAGTACCACCTGGGAAGCCTTTTTGGGCTACTCAGGCCCAAACTCGGTGGGACAGGATGGAGCAAGCCCATCTGGAGAAGGGAGCCCTTCAAATAGTCACAGACACCCTTCAGAGGCAGGCCTCTGGTGGGCACTGGATCCTCAGGGGGAGTCACAGTGGGGAGGGGAGGTGGCGGGAAGACAGTGCAGTGGGTCAGTTACTGAGGAACTGTGTGGACTGAGGAAAAGGAGAGGAGACTTCTCAGAGGTGGCATGTGGGTCTGGAAGGAGGATCGTGGGGGCAGACAGGGGGTCCTTGAATGTCAGGGCAAGGGGAGCTGCAGCTCTGCCCTGAGGGTGGGGGTGAGGCCATACCACGTGCAGCCAGAGAGATGGTGAGGTGGGAAGCATACAGGGTTTAAGCAGGAAATTCAGGCTTGGGTCCCAGGCCAAACTGGCTATGCCTGGCCTCACCAAGCTTCAGTTTCTTCATCGGCAGAATGGAGGTACTAACGGTACCTGCCCAACAGGGCTATGCTTAGGGTCAATGACTTCCAGGTGAGAAGGCAAAGGTGTGTGTGTGTCTTTTAGCTCTGCCCCATTTCCTGGATTTGTACACTGAAACTGGCCCAGCACATTACAGTCACACTCGTTCAACCCCCTGGGTGCCCAGCTCTAGTCTGGACACTGTCACCTATAGGAAATCATTCCATCCACACCACACCTACTTTACAGAAGAGGAAACAAGCTCCAGGGAAGTTAAGCAGCTCACTCCAAGGCCTGCAGGGTAAAAGCAGAACAATGGGGATGACTCCCCGCTGCTTCACTGTAGGAAGAATGGGCACTGGGGATAGGAGGCAGGGAGGCTGGTGGAGACCGTTCCAGGAGAGAGGCCAAGTCCTAGGCAGGGTAAGTGGAGGACTGGACATATACGTGGTTCGGAGAGACAGTTCAGAGCTAGAATTGCAAGCTTACAAGCTTGCAAGCTCATTGGTGCATTCCAGGGGCCAGCCAGGTGACAAAATAGGGGAGACCGGCTGGGTACAAGGGAGTGGAGGGAACAGTGGGCCTTGACTGAACTGGGAGGACACATGCCCCATCTAAGGGGGTCATGTAGCTCAGCCCAAGCAGGTTGATCATTACCACATCTTCTAACATTTCAAGAGAAGCTGGAAGTACAGGTTTTTATATGAAATCTTTGGATTCTTAAGGATTCCAACCAACTTGTTAATTCTTGTGACTCTTTGCAACCCCATGGACTGTATCCCACCAGGCTCCTATGTCTATGGAATTCTCCAAGCAAGAATACTGGATGGGTTGCCATGCCCTTCTCAGGAAATCTTCCCAACCCAGGGATCAAACCCAGGTCTCTTGCATTGCAGGCAGACTCTTTACCATCTGGGCCACCAGGGAAGCCCAATCAACAGTGGGTGACAACTGTGTAACCCATGGAAACCAGGGAGGGCTTACCTCAAAGCCCAAGGTCTCAGAGAGGCTGAGGGTTCAAGTAGGGCTTACCTCAAAGCCCAAGGTTTCAGAGAGGCTGGGGGTTCAAACATGAGTGAGGATGGGAGGAAGCAGGCAAGTGGCCCTGCAGACTACGGCTCAGGGCAACAGGGCAGATCAGGTGTGTAGCCTAGGCTGTTGGGGTCCCTGCAGCCTCAGCGTCTGCTGTGAGCACTGTCAGTCACTCTTGTCCCCTGGTGTCCTGGAGATGCTGTGTCTCAGACCTGCCAGCTGAGCTGTGCTGTTCTAGGCAGGCCACTACCCATCGTATAGTTTCAGCCACACTGGGACCATCACCCTCTGATCTTCACCCCCTCTGCTAGGTCTTCATCGCACCACCAAATGGGTGCCTCAGCTGGCCTGCCATCCCCACTGCCTTCCATCAGACCAGCCCCACGTGCCTGAGCTGGAAACACCAGGCTAGAGGCAGCTCTCAGCAGATAAGCTCAGTTCACTGATCCAGCTTCCATCCTTCCCTACCCAGTGGGAGTCAGGTCTGTCACTCCCCTTCACCCCACCCTGAAACAATTTTTCCTGATATCTGACAGGGTAATGATGTAACAGGCAAATGTGTAATTTAGGCAGGTATTTTGGGATCTGTTCAAAGGCATAGCACCCCTTCTTCTAGCCCTGATGTGTAATGGACATACATGTAATTGCTTCCAGGGCACACAGCGTGTTCACTGATCATGTCTTCTCCCCAAAATAGAAGCCAGCTGGCTTTCCGGCCTCACAGAATCACAGAGCTAAAGGGACCAATGGGTTTTCTAGGCCAAGGGTCACAAAGCCAGATGCCCCTACAGAGCTGGCAGGTCACTTCAGCAGGACAGTAGGCCAGTGGTGAGGCACTGGGAACTGCCCTGGACCCAGCAGCCACTGCCAGGCACAAGTGAACCCAGGGTGCCAGGTCTTCAGGTTTTCAGTAAAAGTCCACACTCCAGATATTTATGTGAAATGTTGCAACTAATTTGGTTATGTTTTACTTTTTTTTTTTAACTGCATGGACTAAACCAAACCTGGCTCCAGGCCAGCCCTACCCTCCCTTGCCCAGACAAGGAGTGAGAGGGGGCAGCATGGGAGGGCCAAGGAGCAAGTGAAGGGCAGGGCTCCGACCTTGACAGGCTCCGAGGTCCCCACACAGCTGGAGTCCCCACAGCTCACTCTGAGTTAGGTGTAGTAGGTGACTGCAGAGACCACTTTACAAAGGGCCCGAGGTCCCAGGAAGGGGTTCCCCAGAAGAAGCCACATGCCACCACCAAGACACAAGCTGCAGCCAGCCTGGATGTAAGAATGGGGGTCCTTTCTTCCCTTACCCTACAGTGGAATTCAAGTCTGGGAAATCGCTAAGCCCGGACAGTCGTGCTGTGGCCCGTGTGTATGCAAACAGCCTGACCTGAGAAATCAGAACCACATGGTGCTGACCTGCCCGAGGGCGCTGCCCATCCACCGCCTTGCCCACTGGACAGCCCTAATGAGAGAGCCTTTGCACAGGAAAGCATGCGTCCCAGGCTGGGACTCTGGGCCCCAACAGCCTTGTAATTTGATGAATTGTCAACATCTGGGCCATAATTACTGGACTCTGGACTGATAATCCTGGTAAGCCCCCCATCCAGGGGCCCTGTTCTGGTGCATTTGGGGGGCCTCCATTCCCCGACAGGAGCTGTCAGCATTAATTACAACCAGAAAGCAAGATAGTCACCCAGCTCCGGCTGGTCTGAGCATTTACTCCTGTCTCCGTCTAAACACAGCCAGTGTATTGATTCAATTCCGTACAACAGATACTCTGGCCAGTTGGGAGGCCTGAGCCACAGCTAACAGGGAGGAACAGAGCCAGCCTCACACAGAGGAAACAGTCTGCACAATTTCTTTGCCTCGGGGTCCCTCCAAGGCTTTGTTCCCTGGCCACATTGAGAAGCTCCAGTGATAGAGTTGGCATACTCCATGGCCCAAACTTACTTCACCAAGAAACCTCCTCTCTTTTGCCATACTTGCTAGTATTTTTTTTGAAAGATGGCTCCATGGAACCCTGCTTAGGAAATACCCAAGGGATGAGGGCAGGAGCAAACCCCCAAAGGTAAGAGATGTCAGCAGTGGCACAGCCTGCATCTCACTGCCAGCCACTCGGAAGCCACACAAATGTCCCTCCCCAGCACTGCCCACCCCAGGGCCAGTGCAGGCTCCACTCCATGTCTGCTTGCCTATAGGTCTCACAACTTGGGTTGATCTGAAAGAGGAGACCAAGGAGACTATCTTGGGACCCATGTTGAACTTGTCATTTAAGAGAACAGCGTGACCTCCATTTTACAGATAAGGAAACTGAGGTTCCAGGCTGCTCAGGTTGTTGAGCGAGGCAAGGGGATGGGCCAGCACAGGGGCTCTGTCCTCCTGGCCCGAGATTCAGCACAGCACAAGTTTCTGTTTGCTTCTACACATCCAGGATCGCCCTGGAGCTCAGCTGATCTGCACCAGGGAGGAATGATTTAAAGCATAACCCAGGCTTGTAAACAGCTGTCTAGCTTCATGGAGGGCAGAAAGAGTTGAAAACCTCTGGTGAATTCCACGGCTTTGATCAGGCAGGGGAAGGAGCCAGCAGGGACTGAGCACCTCCAGGCACAGTGCTGTGGCATCTGACCCTCAGGATCACCCGTTCTGTGGAAGCTGAGGCTCAGAGAGGGGATCTGAACCCAGGGAAGGCCCAAGTCCTGCCTTCACTCTGTCGGCTGCCCAGTGTCATTCCTTCGGCTCTTCTGGTGGGAGATGCAGGGAGAGAAGCAGCCGGAACTGCCGATAGTCGGGGAAGGGAGGGCTGTCTGGATAGGATAAGACCCCCTGCCACCAAGGTCCTGCCACCACCCCATCTGGGGCTCTGCTCTTCCAGATGGCCTGGCTTCCCAGTACATTCCCCTCCTGCTCAAAATCAGCTTGTCAGCAGCTGGGGCACTCAGCCTGGACTTGGTCCAACCTTGGTCCAGCCCACCTACTAGATCTACCCTTCCCCAGAATGTTTACCTCCTCACAGAGCACTCAGGGCCAGGCTTGGACCTCCCTCCAACTCATGGAAACACCAGGTTCATCCACACAGACTGCCATCAGAGTTGCTTTGCACAGATCCAGCCAGGCCCTGAAACAAGGGATCCAGTGAGGCTGGGAACATTGCCTTCTGGGAGACCCACAAGCAGAATGATGGCTCAGACAAGTCTTGCAGGAAAGAAACCTATTTCACAGGGTATAACTCCTTACTTCACTGCAGATGGTGACTGCAGTCATGAAGTTAGAAAACGATTGCTTCTTGGCAGGATAGCTATGACAAACCTAGACAGTGTATTAAAAAAGCAAAGAAATCACTTTACCAACAAAGGTCCGTATATTCAAGGCTATGGTCTTTCCAGTAGTTGTGTACAAATACGAGAGTTGGACAGTAAAGAAGGCAGAACGCTGAAGAATTGATGCTTTCTAACTATGGTTCAAAAAAGTCTTCTATGGAGAAGACTCTTAAGAGTCCCTTGGAAAGTAAGGAGATCAAACCAGTCAATCTTAAAGGAAATCAACTCTGAATACTCTTTGGAAGGACTGATGCTGAAACTGAAGCTCCAATACTTTGGCCACCTGAAGCAAACAGTTGACTCATTGGAAAAGACCCTGATGCTGGAAAAGATTGAAGACAGGAGAAGAGGGCCACAGAGGATGAGATGGTTGGATGGCATCACCGGTTCAATGGACATGAACTTAGACAAACTCCAAGAGACAGTGAGGGACAGGGAAGCCTGGAGTGCTGCAGTCCCTGGAGTCTCAAAGAGTTGGACACAACTTGGTAACTCACCAACAACTCCTTACTTGACCATAGAATTCCTTACCACCAGGCAAACCCTGCAAGACACCAGTGTTCCATGGACACCAGTTTGGTAAAAGCAGTATTAGGGTGACTGTGGGCAGGGCCCATCCTCTAAGGGTCACAGCCCAGGCCGCAGCCTCTCCCAGGATAAGAGGGGTCAGAATCATGCCCCAAAGCTGAGCAAGTCCATCTGACTCCAAAGCCAAGCTGTTTCCTCCTCCACCCCACCCTTCTGTGAGTTCCCTCAGTGACTTCCAGTGACCCATGGTCACCGAGCAGCCTCTCCAAGCACCAGCTATTTCCCCAGACAGAGAATTCAAGGGCCTTGGCATAACGTTCCTGCCTTGGTGTCATCAGAGATGAGCCCAGAGCCACCTCCACAGACCAAAGCCATGGCTGTGGGTCAGCTGCATCCCCGAAGTCAGGCCAGCATCCTCTGGTCTCTAAATATCTGCACATCACCATTCTATGTTTGCCTAGGGAATCTTCTTGGCATCATATATAACCACGTGCATGCTACGTCATTTCACTCATGTCCGACTTTGTGACCCAATGAACTGTAGCCTGCCAGGCTCCTCTGTCCAAGGGATTCTCCACATACAGCTCCAGTTTTGAGTCCCTGAGGAACTCGAAACTTTCCTTCAGCCTCACCGTGGGCATTTCCAAGGTTGCTGCTCTTCGTGCCCTCTCTGCCATTATTCTGAAACTACAAACTCTATCAAGTCCCAGGAGCCAAAGGCCCTGTGACCCCAAATACAGGCAGGACCCCAGATTGAAAACTTGGTTTTCTGCCACGTAGGGGGCTTCTCACAAACTAGTAAGCTGGGAACCAAGGCTGCACTGTCAGTGACCCACTGGGACAGTCTTAGAGGTGGCTGGGGGGAGCATCCTGCCTAGAAGGCAAGAGGTCGCTGGTCCCTCTTAGGAGGGGCTGCTGAGGTCTGGCCTTCAGAATGCTCTCAGAGACAGGTGGTGGCACTGAGCTTTCCCCTCTGCGGTCGAAGCCAAGGGAACATCCCCAGGCTCCCTTCTGTAGCAGGCATTTCTAGAAAAGCAGGGCACCATGGCACTGCATGCCTCACGCCAACTGGGACAGGGCCTGGCAGAGGCTCAAAGTGAAAGAGGGTCCAGAGAGCCCTTCCCCAGGGACAGTCTCCTCACTCAGGGAGTCAGAGGTACCAGAAATCCTGGCAGGAAGGCAAAGCCTATGAGCCTTCTCCCCAGATTCCCTGGATAGCCATCTGTCACTCCTGCTACCCTGTGCTGCCGGAGAGAGAGAGCGTTCCATAGAGAGTAGGGCCTATTTCAAGCCCTTGGACAATCCCACTGGTTCAGCTTCTTCATCTGTAGGAAGGGACATGGCACCAGTCTCCCAGAGCTGTGGCAAGGGCAGATCCTGTGAAGGAAATGGAGTCAAGTCCCAAAGCAAGCCCTGCTCTGTGTCCTGGCCTTTATCAGGAGTGTCTTGAACTCATCATGCAATCTAGTTCCAAGGCCCGCTCATGTCACCAGCTGCTGCTGGTGACTTAGCAGTGAGGTCTGCTGTGTTCTGCCCCTGGCATTTGAAGAAAAGAGCTTCATTTAGTTCTAAGCTATACCTTAGTCTCTGTTTTGTTTTGTTTCTTGTGATGAAGACTTTGGAGATCCACCCTCTTAGTAACTTTCAAGTATACAATACAGTATTGTTAACTAGAGTCATCATTGCTGTATGTTACATTCCTAGAGCTTATTTATCTTGTAACTTGAAGGTTGTACCTTTTGACCCTTTCTTCCATTTCACCCACCCCCCTACTTCTGGCAACCGTCAGTCTGTTCTATCTATAAGCTTGTTTTTTGGGTTGTTGTTTGGTGTTAGACTCCACACATAAAAAGAGGGCTTCCCTCATAGCTCAGTTGGTAAAGAATCTGCCTGCAATGCAGGAGACCCCAGTTCAATTCCTGGGTTGGGAAGATCCCCCAGAGAAGGGAAAGGCTACCCATTCTAGTATCATGGCCTGGAGAATTCCATCGACTATAGTCCATGGGTTCGCAAAGAGTCAGACACAACTGAGTGACTTCCACTCACTCACTCACTCATAAATGAGATCATGTGGTATTTGTCTTTTTCTGCCTGACTTTTTCACTAACATAATGCATTTCACAGTCCAGCCATGTTGTTGAAAAGGCAAGCTCCTCTCATTCTTTTTATAGTTGAATAGTATTTCTGTGTGTGTGTGTGTGTGTGTGTGTGTGTGTGTGTTTGTGTGTGTGTACCACATCTTCCTTATCAATTTATCCATCAGTGGACACTTAGGTTGTTCCTCTGTTCATTATTGTGAAAAATGCTGCAGTGGAGGTGCAGGTATCTTTTTGAGTTATTGTTTTCATTTTTTTTGGATAAATACCCTGACGTGGAATTGCCAGATCATAAGGTGGTTCTGTTTTTTATTATTTAAGGAACCTGCATACTGTTTTCCCTAGTGGCTACACAATTTACTCCCATCAATAACACACAGGGCTTCCTTTTTCTCTACATCCTCGCCTTCTTATATCTTGAAAAGGAAAGAATGTTACTTAGTTCTAAGCTGCATCTTCATCTCTTTTTAATTTCCATCTGCATTATGACTTTTTAAAACCATGCAGAATAAAGAGGGGCAACGGGTGCACTATGTTTGGGCTCAGGTCGGCAGGATGGACAGACACACTCAGGGCCTGGGCACAGAGTCTGCCCTGGCAACCACTCTGGACAAGGTGACTGGGGGTCCAGGGACAGGCAAGATCCAATGGGCAATGGGATAGAGCAAGGGAGGTTTGAACAGAGGAATACAAGGGCAGACAAGAGGGGGAGAGAGTGGCCAGAGGCCAGGTGAGACCACTGCCAGGGCTTGAGTGCAGTATGGGCTTCTGTGTCCACACAGAATTGAAGTCCCTGCCATCTGGGCACCAGTCCCCACTTCTTCTGGCTGCCTGGCCTGGGGCAATGCCTTCCCCTCACTGGGCCTCAGCTTCCTCCTCTGTAAGATGGGAATGATAACACCTGCCTTACACAGGGCTTCTGTTACGATTCAGGCAGAGCATGGAGGCCACTGATAGCCCCCGAAGAGACCCAGGATGGGACTGGGCCCTCTGTGTTATGGCAGCTGAGAAGCCAGGCCAGGGTGAGGGGTCTCAGGTAGAGATGCCCAGAAGGACATGGCCCTATGAGGGCCAGAGCCCATGGTGGGTAGATGCAGGCGAGGCCCACTCTTAGTGCACTGCTGAAGAGAAGAGCCCTTTCATACAGATCCAGGTCAAGATGGGCAGGAGCTGGCCCGAGGAGACAGGCCAGCTCGTGCAGCTCCTGCCGAGCTGCAGATGGCAGGGACTGAAATTGCACCTCACCAGGAGACCCCAGGGCCTGGGCCCTTGAAATGGCCCCATTCCCCCTGCTCCTGGGACCCCAGCTGCCCCCAGGCCATTGCCCTGACATCCAGACCCTTGACTGAATGTGAAGCGAGTGGCCGGAAGCACTTAGGGGACCAGCTTTAAGAACTGCCCTGATTTCCTTCCTGGAGTGAGGCCCTTCAGCAAGGGCGCCAAGAGGTAGCTATTGTCGCCGCACCTGGGGAACTGGCGGATGACTGTCTGCCAGGGCAGTCTGGAGACCCAGCCGGGGAAACTGACTGTTTACAGCTAGACCCCGCGGGCAAGGGCTGGTCAAGACCAGGCAGACCCAGTCCATGGCACCCCCATTGGATTCCTCTGTTCCCCCACAAGGAGGCGGAGCTCAGCAAGGCTTTGTCAGATGTGTAGACAGGTGACGGGGAGGTAGTGGAGGCCTCTGTGCAGTGGGCACTGGCCATCTGCAGACACCACAAAGCTAAAGCTCCACCATTCAGAGTCTCAGGCGTGACACTCACTCCTGAGCCACTCAGCCTGGCGGAGGGAATGTGGTCACATGCCCAGATCCTGTGGGGTGATGGAGGTGGGTGGCTTTGAAGGAGAAATGGGCTCTGTTTTCGGAGGAGGGGGTTCTGGGCAACAAACCCAGAGAGTCCGTGCGAAATGTACCCAAGACCATGAACTCAGGGCAGGCTTTGGTCTCTCGTCACTCAGTGCCTCTGGGTCATAAAACACAGAAGAGATATAACCTCTGTGCTCTCTCTGTCTCTCTTTCTCGTTTTCCAGGGGCCACTGGGTCTGGATGGAAAGCCTGTAAGTGATAACAGGGCAGTTGTAGGTGTCCTGGGGTGGGGCTGCCCCTGGGGTTGGGAATGACCATGGACGCCAGAGGGAGGAGCCACTGAGAATGTGGTTCAACATGGAGAGAAGCCATTTGACTGTCAGAGTTGAGTTCAAATCCAGCCCCACCCCCTACTGACTGCAACCTTGTGGAGGCCTTTTCACCTCCCAAGCCTGAGGCTTCTTTTTTTGTCAAACAGTCATATTACCTCTCTCCATAGGGATGCTGGGAGTGCAAAAAACTGTCAACAACACTGTCCCTGATGTCCAGTCAGCCCTCAAAATGCCTGCCCTCCCAGTAGGCCCTCAGCACATAGCATCCCCTCACGTACAGTCTCAGGAGTTGGATGGCGGACACCACACTGAAGAGTGTTCCACACCTGGGTCAGAGGTGGTCCATGGGCGCCCTTAGCAGAATAAATAAGATACACACAGATAGCCTAATTAAATTAATAGTTGGATATGGATGGAAGAAAGGAAGGACAGATGGACGGATGAGTGGATGGATGAGTGGGTGGATGGAAGGACAGTCAAGTGAGGTGATGAATCAAACACTGTACAGACAGTTGGATGCAAGCAAGAGTAGATGAGTTTGTGGATGTATACATGCATGATGGTTGGGCAGACAATTGAGTGAAAAATGAATGGATTAACAAATGATTGGAGAGCTGACTGATGCTGGGTGCATTATTGAAGGATGGGAGGAAAGAACCCAGTACCTAGATAGATGAGTTGTTGAAAGAGTGAATGGGCGAATCCATTACTAGCTGAAGAGAACATGATTTGGGATGGAGTGATCCATCCCAGGGATCGAGGCCCCTGACCTAGAGTGTGAACGCCCAACTGGCCCCACTGCAGCCTAGCCCCCACCTCAGGGTCTCTGAGCCCCACAGCCAGTGCCTTGTGTGTGACCTGACCCGCTTCCCTAGAAGTCCTGGTGTTAATAACTTGGCAAGACTGAAACAGACATATTTCCTGCAGCCAGAGGGTGATGGCAACCACTGTGGCCTGCCAGGAGCCACCTCCAGCTTCTCACACCTCCAGACCCAGAAGTCAGTGACTCCTCACTGGTGTCTGGGCCCAGCAAGGGCTGAGCGGGGAGAGCTCTGTTCTCTGGGGGGAGTGACTAGCACATTTGCCCCCGTTCAGAGAGGACGCCAGTGACTGCCCCAGTGCCCTGTCTTCCTCATGGTGAGGACTGAGGTGCAGAGCTTCCTTGGGGCCAGCACGGGCAGCTCAAGGCTGATAGGTTCCCATGTCTTTTCACTCAGCCACTCACAGCTCTGCTCAGCCTCACAGGCCTTTCTGCCCTCAGAGCCTCAGGGAAACCAGAAGGGGGTCAGCCTAGTCCTCTTTACTCACCCATGTTCTTTCTCTGTCTCCCTTCTCCAGGGACTTCCAGGCCCCAAAGGGGAAAAGGTAAGTGATGCTGGAGGCTGTCCAGATGTGGTAGGCTGAAAAAGGAGGCCAGAAACCTGCCTTCAAACCCCAGTCCCAGGGTGTGATCTTGGGCAAGGCACATCCCCTCCCGGAGCCTCAGTTTCTTCATCTGTGAAGTGGGGTTAGTGGTGCCTACCTCCTAAAATGGTTACAAGGCTTACATGTGACAAGTTAAAGTACCTGGAGGGTTGAATCTGAGTTCTTCTGGCACCAGAGTGTAACAAAAGTCAAAGCATAGTCTGTCCAAAATGACGGGTTTCCAAAATTATCAAACCTGAAAAGAGGAAGGTACCAGAAAAGCCCAGGGAATTGAACACTGTTGATGGCATTCTTTGTGGGGAGAACACCTCCCAGGAAAACAAATGATAGAGAGCTAGCCCCAGGATATTTGTAGCCCTTTGTGAGAAGGACTTCCCTGGCATTTGGGCACTAAATGTCACAGTCAGACTCCTGGAGGGCTGGGACTCCAGGTGCCTTGTAGGGGAGCAAGAGAGAGGAGAGACCTGTGTGTCCCACAGTGGAGTCAGGAGCCAGAACAGCCCTGGGTGTGGTAGAACGAACAGACACTTCTTAAGCAGGACAGGGCCAGGCTGTGCTGCGCCACCCACAACGCCCACTGCCATATGCCCTGTGTGGGTCAGAATAGCCAGGGTTCCCATCCACCATCGGGGCTGAGCAAGGCACAGGATCTGGTGTTTGGAGCCTCAGGTGTGCATTCCAGCTCCACTGCAACTGTGTCATCTTTGGCAAGTTACTCCATCTGTAAATTAAAACCAACTTCTCATGCAGAAGACTACGCAAGGTAACAGACTAAGTGTTCTTTGTAGATGAACAAAGAATAGGCACCAGCTGGTAGGTGGAGTGGTTACCTTCATGCCAGTTCTGGCTAATGCCACTGAGTCGTAGAAATGAGGAAGGCAGGGAGACCTCTCTCTTGAAATCAGAGAGAAATTGTTGTCTTGGCATCTACCGCTACATAGCACACTGCTCCAAAGCTTGGTGACTTCAAGCGGTGAATCAGTTATCATCCATCATTATCTGGAAGTTCGAGGGTTCTATTCCGCTGTGTCCAGAGGCTGGCAATAGATAGAGGACCGCCTCACTCCAAGCCCCGGCTCTGCTAGCTGTGTGACCTTGGGCAAGTTACTTAGCCTTTCTGTGCCTCAGTTTCCTCAATGGAAATGGAGATAACATAGAGCATGTCTGTTATATTTGTTGGAATTGGAGTGAGACCATGTATGTGAATCACTGAGCACAGAGCAGATCCTCCACACATGTGTAGAAGTAACAGAAGTAGTGGTGATGTATCATCCTGTTTTTTGTTCCTAGGGTGCACCAGGAGACTTTGGCCCCCAGGTAAGAACCAAGCAAGACCCTCCCCTGGCCCCACGTGGTTTGTTTTATATCATAATAAGTGTTTCTTCTGGGTCCCTTTGCTTATCACAGAAAGAAGTGAGTGACAGCCCCCTCCCCACCCGTGATCTATCTTGCTGCCTGTTTTTATTTAAGCAGCCATCGGGTAGAAGCCCGAAGCACCTTGATTTGGCCAAAGCTTCCATTCTCTGCACAGACAAGCAGACATCCTGGTCACCCTTATCACCATAGATAGGCAGAAAGTGGGGCTGGCACCGGGCCCAGACTAGAGACTGATCTTCCTGAGAGCAGCCTGCACCCAGGAAGAGGGAAGGCTGTGGTTGGAGCCAGATGCCCTGAGCCCAGAGTTCAATTCTGTCGCTTACCAGCCGAGTGACATGAAGTGAATCACCTCCTCCTCTGAGACTCAGTTTCTCCCACTGTGAGTGGGGGTGACGTCCTATATCCCAAGCCCCTGAAATGAAGGTTCATGGCAATCAGGAAAGTGGGTACCCAGCTAAGTGGGAACAGTAGATCAGAGTCTCCTCTAGCCCTCCATGCCCCCTGGGCCCGGGTACCCAGAAGTGCCTCCTGCCAAACCAGGGGTCTCCTCAACAGAGTCTGAAGCAGAGTGAGGACTCCCGCTGGATGGGCTCCATGGACTCCACAAAACATGTCTTGGCAATTCATGTGGCTATTGGTGGGGAGCTCAGCCGGAGATGCCCGCTCATGGATCTCTGTGTGGCTCAGGCCTCTCCCAGCCTGGTGGGAGAAGGGCCGTCCCAAGAGCAGCATTCCAAGAGGCGGGAGGCCAGTTAAGAGCCACCTCCAGAAGGGACACGGCATCGTGTCCACAGCTTTCTGTTGGTCACAGAAGTGACAGGACCCATCCAAGTCAAGAGGGTGAAGAAATGGACTCCAGCTCTTAGGGGAGGGCGAGGTCCCTTTGCAGAAGAACCCGAGGGATGGGATCAAGCATAGCAGCCCTCTTTGGAGACTCTTAAAAGGTTGTTGCTGAACCATGAAAGATGCAGGGGTTCTTGGCCTCTGGAGGAGAAGAATTCAATCGGGGGCCAGTGAAGGGGCTTGATCACTCAGAGCTTTTGTGTAATAAAGTTTTATTAAACTATAAAAGTGATAGAGAAAGCTTCTGACATAGACATCAGAAGGGGGCAGAAAGAGTGCCCCCCTGCTAGCCTTTAGCAGTATGTTATATCCCTATCAGCGAGCTGTTAATTAGAGAAAGGAGGTGTCTCAAAACTCAGAATGGCACCAGGCCCCTCAGCTACAACATGCATTTTGAGATAACATTGGCACCAGGTGAGTCATCCCAGACCATAAGAGGACTGACATGAATCTTGAAGAAAGGGAAGTTTCCAAGTAAATATATAGTTTCATTAACACAGATTAGAACAATGTATGAGTAAAACAGGTTTGTTGAGCCCTTATTGGTTCTCAGTCTTAAGCAGAACCAACTTGAAGAAAGACAGAGCCTAGGGTAAATACATAGTTCATTAACATAGCTGAAGACAAACATGTCCATTAGAAAAACACCTCGGTTAGCTCAAGGTTTGAGAAAAGTTAAGTTCAGGTGGAGCCAGGTGTCATCATCGCAACACAAAATTTTAAGAGAAACCTCTTTTTAAATTTGTATAGAGAAGGAAAAAAATCTGACACTTGTTTGTTTCCTCCTGACGCTTAAGAGAAAGATAAAAAATGTCTGACACTTGCAGCCTATTTCCTCCATTTGGAGACCCCTGGCCTTCCTGCCTGTAACCCTCTCACTGTGGACCGTCACTTCCAATGCCCTTCCTCTCTCCAGGCTGGGTTAAGTGGTTTTGCCTCCAGAAATAGCCTGGTGGTTTCCAAATCACCCTCCTGCCTTTCTCATCAAACACCTGTTTGCTGACTAGATGGTCTTCCCGAGGCTCAGTCCGGACTTTATAAGTAGAGACCATCACGTGTACGGTCGCCGCATCCTCAAGGTAGACTGGCCGAGTCTGGGCTGCTGATGTGCACGCTCCCCTCGACTCATCCCGCGTTCCTAGGGGGAGACCTCAGCCATCCGATCCTGGGGGGAGAAGGGTGTCCAGCCTCATTCCAAGTACCTCACAAGTTAAACACCCTCTAGAACATGCTCGAGTGTCGACATTCATTTTCTGCCTTGATAAGGAGAGTCCAGATCAATGGTTCCCACCCTGAGCCTTTGAATTGTTTAGCAACTGATCCCTAACACAGGGTAAAATGAGACAGGAATCACCCACCACCACTGCCCCTCTCATTGGGTAACATTTTCAAACTCTGTTGTCTTTTGGCTGGAGTTCTATTCTCTTGGTGAGGACCCTGGCTAACTCAGACTGGTCAGAAGATCTGTGTGGTGGACATTGAGAACTTCAGTTAATTTTTTAATTGGGAAGACAAGTGAGCTATGTCATATGTGCTCTGGTCTAGAGAGGCAAATTTTCTCATATCGTGGGGTCCACAGATTGAAAAAAACTGTCTAAAAGAGACTCTCGCCTCAGTGGCCAGAAGAGACACTCCCTTTCCTAACTCTGTAACCCTGGGTAAATTATTACATTCTCTGACCCCTGGCTTCCTCATCTGTTAAAAAAGTAGCAGTGCCCTGGCCAGGTGGTCACAGGGTTGGGTGAGACAACCTCACCCCTCGGCGCTGGACACGCAGCAGGGGCCGGATCTACAAAAGCCTTCTTCCTTTCTTGGCAAGAGGTGGGTTGGGAGTTGTTGGCGCTGTGAGCCAGGGATGCCCCATTACTGTGCCCTGAGCCAGTACTGGGCAGGCGCCCCCAAGAGCGGCAGAAAGTGCCAGGGGCTCTGCAGTCTCCTCCTCGCGGGGACCTGCCACAAGGTGAGGGCTCTGGCTGCCTGAGGTCTAACCCGTTACTAACATAGCCGAGAGTCAGAGATTGGGTGCTGCGAGAGAGACATGGTGTGGCCCTTTGTCGCTTTTTTGTTTTTTTAAGATAATTATAGATTCACATGCAGTTGTAATAAATAATACCCCCTGTACCCATCATCCAGCTTCCCTCAATGGTGACATCTTACATTGCTATAGTACAATCCCATGACCAGGAAACTGACATAGATGTAATACACCAACCTTATTCCAATTTCACCCATTTTACTTATTTGTGCATCTGTGTATTTCCATGCAATTTTATCACTCTTGAGATTTGTGCAACCACCACACCAAAAGCCTTCCTGCTCTCCATCCATAGCTGTAATTATCTCCTTTCCAGCCCCCATCCCTAACCCCTGGCAACTGCTGATCGGTGCTCCGTCTCCATAAATTTGCATTCCAAGAGTCTCGCGTAGATGCAGTCATCTAGTAGCCATCTTTAAGGCTGGCTTTTTTCACTCCGCATGAATCTCCTGAGACGCATCCATGCTG
The DNA here is from genome assembly GCF_019320065.1 of Cervus canadensis. Lineage (NCBI taxonomy): Eukaryota > Metazoa > Chordata > Mammalia > Artiodactyla > Cervidae > Cervus > Cervus canadensis. The sequence continues at coordinate 68,709,393 of NC_057389.1, forward strand.
TTGCGTGTGTCAGTGCTCTGGTTCTTTTTATTTATTGCTGAGCAGTGTTCCGTGATATGGATGGACCCCAGCTGGTTAACCATTAACCATTGAAGGACATCTGGATTGTTTCTCGTGAGGCGCTATTGTGAATAAAGCTGCTGTGAACGTTCACGTATGGGTTTTTGTGTGGACATGTTTCTAATTTTCAATATTTTCAGTGTTTCTCTGGGACCAATGCCCGAGAGTGTGCCTCTAGCACTTAATAAAGCAGGAGCTGAGCGACCAGGAAGGTCTTTCAGGAGGCAAACAGTCCCCTCCCTTCCAAGAGGAAGGGAGCTGTTTGGGCACATGTGTTTTGTCCCACACCTGATATGTCTCATCTCTCACCTAAACTCCATAGCTGGGCTTCAGGCACTGACAGCTGGAGCAATGATGCATACCGTGGAGGGTACGAGATCCTATTGGCCTCTTATGCAGAGGTGTAGGTCATGTCCCTTTATATACCAAGGGACCTGTCCTGTCCCTTTGTATACCAAGAAGTAGCAAGAGGCCCAGTAACAAGGCCCTTCCCTCCAAGCTGGCCACACGCTGGGAAGGCGAAGGCATCTGGCCGCCCCTATGAGGAGGCCTCTCTCTCTCCTCTCTCTGGAGGCCAGAACTCCCTCCGCCCACCCTCAGAGTCATGCTGGCCCCATCTCTTTCAGGGAGATCCTGGGCAAGATGGAGCTGCTGGGCCTCCAGGGCCCCCAGGACCGCCTGGGGCCCGGGGCCCTCCTGGCGACACTGGGAAAGATGGCCCCAGGGGAGCACCAGGCCCAGTGGTAAGAGCGAGCGTGGAGCTGGACCACACGGGATGTGGTTACCAAACCTCCCAACCCTGATCCCAGAACCAACCCCCACCCTATCCTGTCCCCAGCCCCAGCCCAGACTCCTACTCCAATCACACGTTAATCTAACACAAGCCAGGTCCTTGACCCCAACGTAGGCCTTGATCCCAAGTGAAAGAGAAAGTGTTAGTTGCTCAGTCATGTCAGATTCTTTGTGACCCCATGGACTGTAGCCCTCTAGGCTCCTCTCCTCTGTCCATGGGATTTCCCAGCCAAGAATACTGGAGTGGGTTGCCATTTCCTTCTCCAGGAGATCTTCCCAACCCAGGAATCAAACCCAGGTCTGACCCCAAACTCATTTCCAAATCCAGATCCACACCCCCAGTTCAGACTGTTATCCAAACCCTAACTCACGCCTACAGACTCTGATCCAACTCTTAACCCCACTCTCTAACTGCACATAGATTCTGACCTTGGTTATAATCTCAGTCCCAATCCTGACCCTGAGATCCTGTCTCTGCAGCTCTCTACCAACCTCTTCTCCCTCTCTCTCTCTTTTCTTTCCATCTCTCTCTGTCTTTCTCCCTAGTATGAAGCCACTGTTGTCCTCCCTTAGTCCTAACCCAAACAGCGGGGTCAGACCCCATTGTGCCGCCCCCTTTCCTTCCCCCAGGGGCTCAGGTTGGACCATGCTTCCCCTCCAGTGCAGAGCTGGCACCTCCCCTAGACTGCCTCCAGGGTTCCCTATCAGGGCAACTACTCAACGGGCTCACCGATTCCTTGTCGTGCTGGGCACATAACTCCCTGGGCCTCAGCTTTCTCATCTGTGAGGTGAGGACAGTGACACCCACTTTTCAGAGGTTTGGTGAGGACGAAAATGTACTTGCATGAGAGAATGTACTTGCAGCCCCAGCCCAGGGTCTGGCAGGAGATGCAGGCTCAGGCAACTGTGACACCCCCACCCCACGCCACCTCAGTGCTCTTCTCTTATGCCTCCTCAGGGTCCCAAAGGAGAAGCTGGACAAGATGGTGCAACGGTCAGTATCCAGGGCATTTCAGAGGCCTGGACAGGCAGGACCGTGGTTCAAGGCCCGGAAGCTCCTCTCCCCTGCACACCCACAGCGGGACTGGGCATGCAGCCCAGCATGCAACCTGGGCTCCTGCCCCCCCCACCACTGGGGAGCAGATGGGCCAGGACCCCAACCCCAGCAAAATTCTCACAACCCCACACCCCTGGGAGAGAGCCTGCAGTCCACTCATCACGGCTTGGGGTCTAATGCAGATTTCTGTCCAAGATACGAACAGGTGGCTCAGCTGGGTTCCAGAGACAGCTCTGCCACCCTCTGGGACTTGATGTCACCCTTTATAAAACAAGGATGTTAAGGAAGACAACCCAGGTGCAGCCTCTGGGATGATGTCTAACACCCCTTCTTCTCTTGTTCCAGGGCCCAAGTGGACCCCCAGGGCCCAAGGTAAGTGCCTCTCACTCCTGTCTCAGGCCTGGGCATAGGGGACTCCTTCAGCCCACCACTTTCTCCTCCTCCTCCCCCACTGAAGCCAAAGCAGCAGGGTTAGAAGACCAAGTTCTATAACCTTGAACAAGTAACTTCATCTCCTCTCTGGGCCTCAGTTTACTTCTCTGTCAAATGAGGTTATGATAGATTTTTCCTACCTTACCTTCACAGCAGGTTGTGAGGATTGAATAATAAAACCCATTAGCTTATCAGCTGTCTTTTCTTCCTTCCTTGAGCAGCACCTGCCAGGGTGGAAGGCAGGCTATGGTCCTCCTCCAGGAGCCAGGGCCCCTGGACTGGGCAGGAGAGAAAGTGGGGGGGAAGGAGCTATCTTTAGTGAGCATCTTCTGGGAGCTGAGGGCCTTCAATGCATTCCCTCTAATCTCGCAACCACCTTCTGAGACTGGGGGCATCACAGCCCCCATGAGCATTAACTTGCCCAGGATCACTCAGCTTGGGAAGGACCAGGTCAGGGTCAGAGTGGAGTCCAGGACTATCAGCCCCATCACCTGTGTGAATCTCTCCGAGGAGCTCAGGGTCTATGGGCTATGCTGGGTGGAGGTCATCAGAGCCACTTCTACCAGTGGAGGAGGAGCCTGGTGTCCAGGTGGATCTGACCAGGGTGAGCCCAGTGTTTCTGGGAAGAAGATGGGGGCGGCTGTGGAGGGCCTTCTTGGCAGGGATGTGGGAAGTGGCTGGAGATAAAAGCAGGGGCTGGGCACAGCGGGACCAAACCCAAGTCCTCACTGTGGGTGGCTGCTCTTACCTATCTCAGAAGTCAGGATCACATTCATTTGTTCATTCATTCATTCACTCATTCTTAGAGAAATACATCAAACACATAGAATTACTCAGGCACATCATTCGTTCCCACATCAAATTGGTTCTCAAAGTGTGATCCCTGGACCAGCAGTATCATCATCATCATTGGGCCTCATTAGACCCGCGTGTTTGGGGCCCAAAGGCACTGAGTCAGAGACACTAGACGTGGGCATGCTCTGTTCAAGCAGCCCTCAGGTGCTAACGTGCACTCGGGTTTGGGAACCACTGACCCTGATTGATATTCCCCCATTGTTTCCCATGGACGGGCCTCCTCCTCCTCATACTGTTCTCAGCAAAGCTGTGCCCTCCTCCGAAGGGCCATCCCCAGCCATCTACTGAAGCCCACACTCCCCCTGAGTCCCTCTCTATCCCGCCATTCCTTTATATTCTCTTCCTGGCACATCCACTACCCAACATGAGGCTATGAATTTATCTGGATATTTCCTGGCCCTTGGTCTCCTCTGACCCACTGAGCAGGAATATTGTCTGCCTGGCCTGCAGAGGGTGCTCAGAGATGTTTGTTGACGGAGGGAATGAATTACCTCTCCTTCAGCCAATCCATTCCTTTTGCACACACCTACTCAGCTTGTGGGGACAGGGGACAGAAGCAGGTCTTACCCCACCCCTGCCCTCGAGGGACAAGGAGGGGAGGGAGCACTGCCCTGCTGACCCAGTGTGATCAGTGCCACTACCAGGAGTGGACTGGTGTGCTAGGAAGTGCAGAGCGGGGATGGCCAGCTGACTGCCAGAGGACCCAGCCAATGCATCCAAGTCTGAAGGCTGCAACCTCCACTGTTCTCTCTTCAGGGGGATGACGGCCAACCAGGGCTCTCCGGACCCCCAGGGCCCAAGGTAGGTACACATCCCTCCTCCAGTGGTCCCCCTGCCTCCCATCTCCCCAGTTCCCACCTGCCTGGTGAAGCGCCTACCCAACCCTTTTACATCACAGGCACGTGGGCTGATGACTAGGGCAGGCCAGAGGGAGGCCAGCAGGAAGGCCAGGGTCCCACTCACCAACAGGCCTGGCAAATCATCCAGACCACTGGCCTCCCCTTATGCCCTCAAGTCCTCTGGCTCCCATCTCAAGTGGCCCCACTCTGCCCTTCCCCCGAGCCAGGAACTGGCTGTGTTCCCTGGTCCCTCATCCCCTTAAGACAACAGCCAAATCCTGGCCAGGCTTCTTCTAACCTGACTGAGCCCCTGAGCTTCTCCAACCAAACCAGAGGGGGCCTGGGGCCTGAGTCCATGGGGCTGTACTGGATTCACCACCCCCACCCCAGGGCGGGCTCGGGCAGGTTCTCAGGACCTCCTCTGGAAGCCTGCAGAGCCTGGAAGCTCCACAGCAGACGCCTCTGTTGCAGGGCCAGTCAGGGAGCAAGGGGACCTCAGGTAGAGAATGGCACAGACAGAGCCCTGGGGCCCAAGGAGACATCATGTGAGCTGCTCTGGTTCCCGAAGGCCCATCCTGGGGGAGACTGGTTTCACCTCCAATCTACCCTTTTAAGCTGGGAGTCCAGAAGGTCCCTGGCCCAAGGGTCTGGGCCCTGGCAATCAGAGGCTGGCCTGGAGTCAGGTGGTCTCAAGTAGTGACAAGGCCTTCACCGTGTAGCCTTGGGCCCCTGGGCCTCAGTGGCCCATCTTGTCTACACAACAAGGGGTCAGAGGAGGGTCCCACAGTTCCTCCCTCAACTTGGGAGATGCCAGTCACAGCCATTCAGCCCTGTGCTCTTTGGGGAAGAGGGGACTGGAGGGGGCAGGGGAACTTTTAGCTTCAGCCATACACACCTGGCTGCAGCCACGTGTCTCCACAGGGGGAGCCCGGCCACCCAGGCACTGATGGAGCCGCGGGGCAGCGGGTAAGCAGTCCCCCACCCCAGCCACACCAGTGAGATCCAGGGACCTGATTCCTTCCGAAGTCCCCGTCCCCAGATACCCCAGAGGAGCACTGGTGCTCCAAGAACTTGGAGTCTTTTTTTTTTTAATACTAATATTTCATTAGTGGATTGGGTTGGTTTTTTTTTTTTTTTTTTTTTGCTGTTTAATCCTTAATACATGCTTTGGGTAAAATGTTCAGTTGTGGATGTGAAAAGAAGAGTCCCATCCTCCTCCCTCTTCTCCTCCTCCCCAGGCAAGTGTCTGCCCTCCTAGACTCTTTTCCTTGGCACATTCAACATAGACTTCAATATGTCATGGATGGCGTTATCCTACATGACGTATGGGGGCCTTGCCTTTCCCCCACCCCACTTCACAGTTCACCTCTGTCGCTGGAGCACAGCCACCACAACTGGTCCCAGATCTTTCGTGATGAGCCCCTATCAGCACACCTTGTTCTTGGCCCTGTGATCTCGAGCAATCACATCCCCCTCATGCTCCCACAGGCTGCCTCCCTCCTCCAAGACAAAGGTCTAAGCTGGCAGCCTGGTGGTGCAGATGGCCAGGGAGTTGGGTTAAACACTGAGGGTGGCAGTTCAGTGTACACCTTACGGTTCCATACAGGCCATGACTATGGAGGCAGCTGGCAAATGAGGCCCTGGCCAGGTCTCTTCTCTGGTGCAGCCGGCCTCAAGCCTGACCAGAGTGCTCACGTCCCCTGCTGCTCTAGCAGAGAAGAGTCCAGGGGCGAGGGGAGGTTCAGAGGGGAAAGGTGAGGCCGACAGCAGGGCACACGTCTGTGCCTGTGTCGACAAGTGCGTGTGCAGACACATACGTGTGGACATGCGCGTGGGTGGGTGTGGACTCAGAACTGGGAGTGAATGGGAGTGTCAGCGCCTAATGCGTGCAGCCTCCCCCCGAGGTTAAGAAACTGAGGTACGAGGGCAGCCTCCAGCTGCAGGTCTGTAGTTGGCCTGCACGGTGTTTGGGAGGGTTTGGGTGTTTTTGTTTGCCAACATTTAAAAATCTGAAGCACTTCACATCAAAGTCAGGCTCTCCGTTTTCTCTCAAGGACGAGCCTCAGTGGGCTTCGGTTCTCACGCAAAGGCAAATCACAGCCACCTCCAGACGTGGTGGAGGTGTGCTCCTCAGCCGGCCCCAGGCCTCCCCTCTCCCTCATGTAACCCCCTGCCTGGCCCGCAGAATGCTCACTCAGTGAGCCAGGGTGCCAGTTCCTGAGAGAATTCGAGAAGACACCATGCTGGGGGCTGCCCAGGGTCTAGCTGAGACCTGGCCCACAGTTCACAGGCCTGTATGCAGCCCCAGTTACTAGGTTCTCGGGGCAAAACAAAAATGCCCACCATGCTCTTCCCTGAAATTCTTCCTCTTCTTCCTGCCTCAGGGTCCCCCAGGCCTCAAGGGTGAACAAGGAGACACAGTGGTAATTGACTACGATGGCAGGATCTTGGACGCGCTTAAGGTAGCGTTCGTGGTGGACACCTAGCGTTCCTTTCTTGGGGGAATAGCCACTCACTTTGCACACTTTTTTACACAAGGGACCAGGGGTAGCTTAACACAGAGACTTAACACATATTACGTAACCTCACCAGGTACCTAATATGGAAATCAGTACTGTGTGGAGTCCCACACAGTGCTGAGAGAGCCACTGTAAATGGGCCCATGTGGCCCTGGGCTCCTCAGAGGCCGAGGCAAAAAAGGGCAGCCCGCCCTTCAGAAGCAAGAGGCAGGCCTCTCGGGGCCTTTCTAGGAACCAGAGGCTGGAAGGCTGGATCTCCTAACAACCCCTGGGTGAGAAAGAAGAGTGTGGCAAGGCCTGCTCCAGGAGACTCGGGAGTTGTGTGGCCTCAGCCCTGTCCCAGCACTAGGCAAACCCGGGACCCATCACCAGTTGGAGAGAAGGGTAGGGGGCCAGCTGCTCAGAGGTACTGGAGAGAGGAGCTGGGGTGGGGAGAGGTGGTCCTCAAAGACTGGGGGTCAGCACCGAATCCCACCTGGGCTTCAATTTCAGCTATCTCCCACAGGCCTCAGGGATGCCCAGGCTGATGGTAGTGGTGCCCACCCCAGGCCTGCACGGCGTGGTGTGGTGTGACATGGCCCAGGGGTGTGCCTGTGCGTGGTTGTGCCAGAGCCGCAAGGAGAAGCCCTAAGAGTGCAGAGAAGGGGGGAGGTGGGTTGTGGATGCCAGGCTGGGAGGATGACTGGATTCGTTGGGCAGACATAGAGGGGTGAAGTCGAAAAACACACTGAGGGGCAGGCTAGCTGGGGAATGGTGCAGAAGGTGGAGTCACTGGAGGCAGAGAGGCCACCGGGAAAGCAGGTGCTGGGCCTGAATCTGGAGGAGGGTGGGTGGAATGGAGGAAGGAGTGAGACCAGGGCATCTCAATGGAGGCACCGACAGGAAGGGGCAGGTCGCAAGTTATGGAAGAACCTTAGTGTCCATCAACAGATGAATGGATAAAGATGTGTACACACACACACACACACACACTGGAATACTACTCAGCTATTAAAAAAATTGCCATTTGCAGCAGTATGGATGGATTTGGAGAGATTTATGCTAAGTGAAATAAATCAGACAAAGACAAATACTATATGATATCACTTATATGTGAAATCTAAAAAAATACAACAAACTAGTGAATATAACAAAAAAAAAAAGATAAGCAGATGCACAGATATGGAGAACAAACTAGTGAGGACCAGTGGGGAGAGGGAAGGGGGAAGGGATGATAGAGGGAAGGGATTAAGAGGTACAAACTATTATGTATAAAATAAGCTATGAGAATATGTTGAACAACACAGGGAATATAACCAATATTTTATAATAACTATAAATGAGTATAACCTTGGACAGTGATTTGAAGCACTATATTATAGTGATTATAATATTGTATGTCATATATAATATTGCATATCAACTATACTTCAATTTTTTAAAAGGAGGAGGCGGGTAGGTGAGAGGAGGTGAAGGGAAGAGGCCTGGGGCTTGCCGGACTGGGAGCTGGGTGACAGCAGCCTTTGTTGAGGGGGCATGGGGGCGGGTGGGGGCGATGATGGGCAGGTGGCCTGAGGGAAGCCTGGGCAGGAACAGGAGCTCGGGAGTGAAGATACGGTCCCCTCCCCGTGAAACCAAGGGATGCCCGGGAGCAGCGCACAGCACCAGAGTTCACAGGAGAGGCAGAGAGCACAGTGCTGGGCCTCTGCTGGGATATGATTTGGGGCTGGCTTTGAGTGCCAGCAGGGGTTGGATTTACATTTGCTTCTAGAGGCAGTGCAGAGCTATCATGGGGTTGAGCAGGAGTGTATTGTGATGAAATGTATACTGAGGGCAGAGGGGTAGACACTGTGCTGTCTTACCTGATACCTGGTGCCATCTGCCTGGCCTCCCCCAAGACATAGGCCTGACCTGACTAGGTGGGAAGGGGGCTATATGATCTGCGGCCTCAAGATGGAGAGGTGGGTGGGCAGTGATGGGGAGGCCCCACCTAAACACTGACCCCTTGACTTTCACACACAGGGTCCTCCTGGGCCACAGGGGCCCCCAGGGCCACCAGGGATCCCCGGAGCCAAGGTCAGTGCAGACGTAACTGTGTGGTCCCCCCAGGTCTCTGTCTCCAGGGCCCGCCTCCAGGGTCTCCTCTCTGCCTCTGCCTCTCTCCCAGCACCTTGGCCTGGCCTCTAGGGCTCAGAGGAAGTGGCCCTGCTCCTTCCTAACCAAGCAGGGTACCTTCTTCCTGGCCCTGGCTTCTCCCTGCAATGCCTCATCCACACATATAATCCATAAATGGGCCCCTGTGATGTTACAAAGTCCTGAGGTTACAGAGCCATTCCTATGGCCTGTGTGTGTCGTTCACACCTGCCCACTTGGCTCAGGAGAAGGAGCCCAACTTTAAAATCAGGCAGGATCTGGTCCCGGCCATTATCCCTGGGCTATGTGGCCTGGACCCTCGGCTTCCACCTACTACAGCCATGGCCACACCTGCCCATAGGGACTGAGGAAATGGAGAAGGGGGTGGCTTGTGCCTGGCACTGTGCTAAGCACGCAGTGAGCTTCTTCCTGAAGGTTCAACCTCAGGGACCCAACCCAGGGCCAGTGTGCTGGTCAGAGGAGGCAGGTTGGCCACAAATCCCTGCCACGGGCCGGGGCACCATAACCCCCGCCTTGCTGTCTGTTCCCTTCCAGGGCGAACTCGGATTGCCTGGTGCTCCTGGAATCGATGGAGAGAAGGTCTCTGGGCCTTTCGTTTCCTTGGTGATGCTGTGCCTGATGGTGTGTCGCTGAGTGTGTGCGTGTGTGTGTGTCTGCACGCGTGCGTGCAGAGTTCTAGAAAACAGAACATTTGCTCTGGAGCCTGTGTGCAAATCCCGGTTCTGCCCATGGACCTCAGGCAAGCTACTCACTTTCTGGCAGCCCCGGTTCCTTGGTCCCTCCATTCCTGAAGATGGTAAAAGGGCTGAGGGTTAAATAACGGCACACGGAACACACTCGAGAGTAGTGCCTGGCATATAATAGCAAAGAGTCATCTCACTGTCATTATTAGTATTAGTGTAAGTACACACGCATGTGTATGATAATGCCTAGACAGGACAGTGTCCGTGGGTATCACTTAACATTCGTGGATCTGCCTTTAGCGCTGGGTCCCTGGTGTGTGGCATAGAGTGGACATTATACAATCAGTTGAATGAAGGACTGCAGCAGCAGCAGCAGCTGGTTGGGTGACTGAGGGATGGTTGTTTGTATATGGGGTTGGGGGCTCTCACCATTGGCTCCTGAGATGTGAGCACAGGGTTGGCCCTGACCCCATATGCACCCCCTCAGTAGCTACCCAGTCCTACCTGCTCCACCCCCTCTGCCCCCTACCCCACCCTGCAGCCCTGCTTGCAGTAAGACAGGCGGGGACTGCCCCTCTGTGTTGCCAGCCAGGCCCCTCTGTTCATCCATCACTTGGTCTGCAGGAGAGGACCCACAAGGAAGAAGGGAGGGTCTGGCCTGGCTTAGAATAAGCTCTGCATGGGGGGAGGGAAAGTGCCTATTGTATCTTGTTCTGTGATTTTCAGGGTCTCAAAGGACAGAAAGGAGACCCAGGAGAAGCTGGACCAGCAGGACCCAAAGGGGAAGCAGGAGAAATGGGCTTGTCAGGCCTCCCGGTAGGTAGCTGGGTAATCCCCACTGCTACTTGCCCGATGTGAGGGTCCCAAGGTGAATGCATGCCCCCCACGGTGGCTGCCAGGGGCTGGGACTCTGCAATCCTAGTCTCAGCCCAGTCTCAGCCCCAGCCCACTGGGCCTTTGAAGAGAAGCGCTGGGATGCCCTGACTCGGAGCCCCCAGTTCCTCCCCTGCAGACAGACCTACCACTTACATCGAGAGGCCTCCTTAAGGTGAAATAAGGAGGCCCCGCTTAATGGCAGATGACTAGACGGGGAGCTCTGACAGCCCAAGTTTGCATCCTGCTCCATCTCACTGACTCTGGAACCCAGCACAAGTGACCTAACCTCCCTGGGCCTCAGTTTCCTCAGCTCTAAAATGGGAGCAATACCCTCCCCCTCCCACAAAGGGACACACAGCCAGGGCTGAGAATAGCGACCCACTGTCATCATCATTTTTATCATTGCTTTTGTCACGCGTGGCCAGATGCGAAGAGCTGCCACCACATCACGTCCATTGTCCATCCACGAGGCTCACTCGGCTAGAGAGCTGGTGCCAGGATTTGAACCCCGGGTCTTTGCTCCTAGAGCTCCTGGCTGCCCCACAGGAAGCAACTTATACTGCTGTTAAGATGCTGTCTGAATGCCCACTGATTTAGGGAAAGCTCCTGAAGATGCACTACTTGATGGAGGAAGGAAGGGGAGGTGCTGAGCCCAGTGGGTGGCAATTTTGGTGACAGAAAGGGCTCAAGGCCATCCTGTCCTGCAGGGTGCCAACGGCCCCAAGGGAGAGAAGGGAGAGTCGGCATCTGACAAGCTACAGGAGAGCCTGGTAAGGGGGCTGCTGAAGGTCTCTGCTGAGGGCTGGCTGGGGCCCTGAGCCTTGGGTCACAGGGCCACCTGGCCTGACCAAGCTCAGGGCAGTGGGGGAGGGGGAGGGGAGGCCTCAGGCCCATCTTGGGACCCAAGGCCAGCACTGGGCCTCCCACCACAGTGCCTCCTGGGGGCAGTGTGGAGCTCAGGGCCCAGCACCCAGGGAGTGCTCCTCCAATGTCCGATGAGCTCAAGTGTGGGTGAGTGAGGGGTGGTGGGGCAATGGACAACTAATCCACCTCTGACCCTTCCTAGGCCCAGATCATAGCAGAACCAGGGCCCCCAGGCCCTCCTGGTCCCCCAGGCCCCATGGTAAGAAAGTTTGGCTTGAAGCAGCTGGGATGTGGAGAGGGTGGCGGGCTTAGGCCCAGAGGACAACAGGATACCCCAGGGGGGAGGAGACACATCAAGGCAAGCCGAGCAGAGTCCAGGTCTGGGCTTGGGAGGCCAGAGTTCAGGGCTACAGGGCCAGTGAGTGGCCTGGAAGCTTCCGTGGCTGCTGCAAGAGGGCCTGGCTGGGAGGTCTGGACCCAGCCTCATGGCGTTTCTAATCTGGGGCTTTCTCGTCCTCCTCCAGGGCCTTCAGGGGATGCAGGGTCCCAAGGTGAGTTCTGAAACATGGATGAGAGCCCAGCCCCCTGCTTGCTGCAGGCTCACAGCCTGGCTGGTTCCCCCAAATTCTTGCTCATAGGCAAAGTGAAGGCCCTACACTCGGCCCCGGACCAGCCCCGCGTCTTCCCATGGCCTGGCCATTCCCAAGCCCCTGCCAGCGTCTTCAGAGCTGGTGCTCCCCAGCCCACACTCAGCCTCTCTGTTCCCTGCCCCCTCCCCTCTTCACCCCTCAAGCGCACATCTGTCTCTCAACTGCCCACAGCCTGGATACAAAGTCCTGGCTTTGGTGTATATTACATAACGTTGTGTCCTCTGCTCTCCAATTAAAACTGTGAGTGTGGTCTGCCCGTGTCCCTCACCCAGGGAGGCCAGCTGGCCTCACTGCATCTCCCTCGTTTACCCTGGGGGAGCCCACATCTCCGTACCCCCAGCTCAGAGGCCAAGCGGGGCCTCAGAGTCATGAAATCCCAGAGCTGAGTGGGGCCGAGCATGTAGCTTGAGCAGATGTGTGGCTTCTGGTTCTGTTTTATTCCGAGGCCTCCCCAGATCATGTTTAGAATAAACAGCTGCTGTCAGGGATGAGGTCCAAGACGGGGACTCAGAAACCCAGTGGCTGCTCAGCCCTGCCACTTCCTGCCTGTGCAAGTGGGCCTGTCCCTGCCCATCTCTGTACCTCTCTTTCCTCATCTGTGAAATGCATGTGACCATAACCCACCATCCAGGATTACTGAAAAAGCCCATGTGTAAGAAAAGATAAAACATGCACACCCACATTCTGATATTTGCACAAGAAGGAAGTCGGGGCTAGGCCTGTCAGAGCCTGGAGTCTGTCCCTCTGCCCTGCACACCTCACCTCCCGGTCAGGCCCCAGGCTTTCCTGTCCTGCCATCTCTCTGGCCCCCTTAACTGGTATTTCCCCTTTGCTTCCAGGGCTTGGATGGAGCAAAGGGAGAGAAGGGCTCGTCGGGTGAGAGAGGACCCAGCGGCCTGCCTGTGAGTGTCATGAGCCTTGATCATCCTTAGCGGGGCTAACTTCTGTAACAATCATGACTCTTGACACATTCCTTTTCCACCCAGGGGCCAGCTGGCCCACCAGGCCTTATTGGGCTGCCAGGAACCAAAGGAGAGAAGGTAACCACCTTCCTTTAATGCCCCCCAACTATGGTATCACTCAGTCCTGGGGGCTCAACCCCTGCGCTTCACTGGTCCCTGGGGCCAGAGTTCAGGTTCTGTGGACAATTCGCAGGACTGTGAATTGTGTTCCCAACACCTCCTTCTCAGCCTCCTCACATCTCCTCTTTGTCTCTTCTCAGGGCAGACCCGGGGAGCCAGGACTAGATGTAAGTAGCTCACCACCCACTGTGGCTGGGTCTCTCCCATGTGTAACTTTTGCCCTCATGCTGCCCATACAGAAACTTGATCTGGATGGCTTGGATGTGTCCCCATTCCCCATGGCTGGGACTACAACTGACTGGTTCCACCCATGTCCACAGTGCCAAATCCAATACATAGCCCAGAGTAGGTGCCTTCTTGATGGATGGATGGGTGGTTGAGTGGATGGTGGATGACGGATAGAGTAGGGAGGATGGGTGGGTGGAGGGATGGGTAGAGGAAGGATGGGTGGATGGTATGTAAATGAGTGATGGATGTAAGCGAATGATGGATGATGGATGGTGGATGGATGGATGATAGCTGGACAGATGACAGATCGAGGATGATCGAGGATGGAGAGTGGATCCATTGGAGTAGGGAGGTAGGAAGAGCAATGAGGAGCATGTTGCAATATCCTGGTGAGAGATGATAAGGCTTCAGCTATGGCAGTACTGCGAGAAGGAGGGGAGGAGAAGTATTAATCCAGTGTTGATTGGATCAAGTATCTTTTGGTTGCAAGAGACGGGAAACACAAGTTAAACTGGTTTAAACTAACTCATAACTGAAAAACCCATATGTGTGACGTATAGATCCAGGGCTCAAGTATGTCAACACACCCCAACCTCTATCCTCTCTTGTCTCTTCTTCCTCTTGAATCATTCGAATTTCCACCTGATGATGAGATGGAGCCAAGGACTCCAAACTTGCATCCCTCTAAGTCCAAATCCTGGAGAAAGGCATTTGCCTCACTCTCTACTCTTTGAGAAAAAAATCTCATCAACGGTCATCAGCCCCAGCTGGGCCAATGCTGAAGTGTCACTTGGCCATAAGAATGCGGTTCCCTAACTGGCCAGACCTGCTCATAATGCTCCATCCTGGATCTGGGGGTAGAGTTGGTGAATTGTGAGAAGGGAGAGTGGTTCCCAGGAAAATCAGATAGCTATTTCAAGGGAAATGGTGACCAGATGCAGGTAGGGCTGCAAGGACTCTGGTGCCTACCCTAAACTTTAGGGAGAAAGTGTCACCCTACACTCACCTGTTCTTCCTATTACAGACAGGAAGAGGAAGAACTCTAGGCTGAGTTTCTGACTGGAGGGTTCCATTGATGTTCCAGGAGAAGAAGACACTACTGAATCCAGCTCAGGCTGTGGACCCAGAGAGGCAGTAGTGGTGGAGAAAAGGGACTCTATGCCCCCAATACTGTGGCCACTGTGGTCCAGTGGTTAAGACTGCATACTTCAATCAGGGGGCAGGGGTTTGATCCTGATCCCTGGTCAGGGAACTAAGATCTCACATGCCACATGGTGAGGCCAGAGTAAAAAGTCAACCCACTCCAATGGGCCCAGCTGAAATGGGGAGTCTGCTTGGAAGCCTTTCCTGACCTCACACCTGGACAGAAGAGCCCCTCTTCCTGATACCCCATGGTGTCTGGTTCAGATCTCTATCACTGAGTATTGATCATCATCTTCTGCACCCCACTGCCCGTCATGTTAAGCTCTGTACCTTTGTACCTGCGGGGTTCTAACTTATGGAAGTGACTTAGTGATGACACAGGTCAAATGCCTTTGAAAGAAGAGCTTATTGCTTACAGTTCTCAAGGAAAGGGCATGCCCCACATGGGACCACATGGAGACATAGTAGTTTTGGTTGACAGGCGGAAAGGAGTGGGGGAGAAACTTAGGGCAGGGATTTTACTGGCATTTCTCTAGGGATAGCAAGGCAAAGCAGAGTCAACAGTTTAGGATTGGCTTGTTTGAATAATCCTGGCAGGCTTTGGGCTCTAAGGGTGGTCTCTAGTTGCCTGCTACCTGGCCCTGGGATGATTTGGGGCAGGGAAAATATTGACTTGGTATGTAAGTTAGATGGAGGAGGTTGTTCCAGGATTGGTTGGTTTACATCTGAAAAGCATGCTCCCTGCCTAGCTCTTTGCTATATCTAAGGGTTGGCTACCTCTAGGAGAGGCAGCCTCTCCCCAGCCAGCAAGATTTTGATGATATCAATACATCAGAAGATACAGAAAATAAACAGCATAATAAATATAAGAGTGTGCATGCTAAAGTTGCTTCAATCATGTCTGACTATTTGCGACCCCAGGGACTGTAACCCACCAGGCTTCTCTGTCCATGGGATTCTCTAGGCAAGAATACTGAAATAGGTTGCCATGCCCTTCTCCAGGGGATCTTCCCAATCCAGGGATCGAACCCAGGTCTCTTATGTCTCCTGTATTAGCAGACGGGTTCTTTACCACTAGTGCCGCCTAAGAGGGAACTCATCAAATCTGGTTTTCTGCCCTCAGCAGTCAGCCTAAAGCCCAATTCCTAGTGGATGCTTAGAAATGTTGACTGGGAAGAGGGAGAGATGAACAAATGAATGGATGGGTAGGTCGGTGCATAAGAGTTTCAGCCAAGCGCAGAGAACAGAGAGCACCATCTCTTGGCCTGCTAAAGATGGTGATATAAACTTCCATGGGCTTCCTGTGTCTCAGTCCCCAGCCGAGCCTGGGCTAGTGTCTGCTGCACCTGACTTGACCTAAAACAAAGCTCTTTGCTAGCAGTTCTGCCTGAGGGCTTCCACCCGGAAACAGCAGTGGTGTTCTACTTTGGAGGAAGCCGTGCCAGTGTCCTGAAACCAGGCTTTTCTCTGCATCATCCTCGTACCCAGCATCTGTGTCCCCTAGGAGCCAGGGATGGTCCAGCTTGTACCATGGATATGTGTGGAGGGAAGGGGCAGAGGTGGGTGAGAGAGGTAGAGAGATGAAGAGATAACCAGAGCACACCTCAAACTTCATTGTCAGGTTTAACCTTTAATCTTTTTGACAGGGTTTCCCTGGACCTCGAGGAGAAAAAGGAGACCGGAGTGAGCGTGGAGAGAAGGTGGGGGAGGTGGAGAGAAAGTGAGGGGCAGGAGGAGAGAAGGAGGGAGGCAAGCAAAGAGAAGGAGGGAGCAGGTGGAAAGGAAAGGACATGGAGGCAGGAAGCCAGCAGAGAGAAGGCGGGGGTGGGTGGGGAGAGGAAGGCTGGAGAGGCTGGTCTGTGGGCAGCAGGGCAGGGGGCTGCCGGCCCGAGGCCCATCTCTCTGAGGGACATTGGAGGCGCCCTGGGCCTGGCAGCCGCCATCACACCCCATCTTCCTTCTTGCCCAGGGGGATCGCGGTGTCCCGGGTCGGAAAGGAATGAAAGGCCAGAAGGGCGAGCCGGGACCCCCAGGCCTGGACCAGCCATGTCCTGTGGTACGTGTTGGTGAGACATAGGAGGCCCCAACCCAGGTCTTTGCAGTCCTCGGAGCTCAGCTGCAAGTCCCAGAGGCCCCGTGGGCCCTGCTCTGGGGTGTCCACACTGCTGGGGCTACCCTCTAATCTCTACCATCCCTCTCGCTCTGGTCGTAACCCCTCCATGGGCAAGGCCCAGGGACCCACCCCGTCTAGAAGATGGAAGCCCGGTCAAGGATGGAGTCTGATTGCCACGTCACTGCTCCTCTTTACTCAGCTTCCTTGGACCTAAAGGGAGAGGGAACCACCCTTCCCTCTCTGAGGGTCTGTCCTGTCCCAGAGGAGGCTTGTGCTGGTCTGGGTAGCTGCACATTCACCCGTTGCATCTCCTCCGCGTGTTCCAAAGCCCTTTCCCCTCACAGCCTTTCTCCTTTCCTGCTTTTTTACCACAGCTTCTTGTGGCCCCCCAGACCTGATATCTGAGATAACCAAAGTTTAGTCCTCCTCTTCTAGAAGGCAGGGAAGGTTTCCATGTCAAACTCTTCCAGTGGAACTCAGAAAAGACAGGAAAAACAACTGAGTTTCCATATTGAACCTCACCAGTTACTCACATCCCCCCATCTCTGCTGGGGTTGTGGGGAGGGGGGAGGAGCCATGTTGTGTATCCCCTTCCAGAGGGGCAGGGCCAGGGACCCCCAAAGTCCAATCTTCTGACCTCAAATGGGTCATTTAGCCCTCTGTTCCTTAGTCTCCTTATCCATGCAACGGGGGTTCTAATCCCTACCTCCAGATGGCTTGGAGGAGGCAATGGGAAAAAACAGGAAGAGCAGGGGGGAGGCAAGCGCACACTAAAAGGACCAGGGACAGCAGGGGGACAGGGCGGCCCAGGCCCCAAGCCCCAGGCCCTGGGTCAAGACTTCCCTCCAAGTCATTAAGCCTTTGTCTCTGAAACAGGAGAATCTTAAATGCCGAGGCAGGCGAGGGGCGCCAGGTTCCAGGGGCCTGGCCAGGGGCGGTGGAGCCTGCCCTGCGGTACGCAGCCTGGCCTGCTGTGTGCTGTGTGTTCTGCTGTGCTGGGCCTTCTTTGCTGCCTGTGCCCGCGGCCCTGCCCTGCCTTCCTTTCCATTCTGTCCCTCCTCCCCACTTCCCCTTGGGTCCCAGCCTCAGCCCCCAGGGATGCATGAGAGTGCTGGGGCGGGGCGGGGGGTGGTGGGCGTGCTCCCCCGTGTCCATGGTCTGCCTCTGTGCTTCAGAACAGAGTGAAGTCTTGTCCACTATGGCGTCCACCAGGGATGCTAGGCTGACTGACGGGTCAGCCTTGGTCCATCACCAGCTCTCCACCTCCAGGCCACCTGCTTGTGTCTGATGCCTCCAGACTATCCGCACTCCAACCACCCCCACACACACACACACCTCCCCACCCTACCCCAGTGTCCACCCTGACCTCAGCCCATCCTGTCTGCTACTCAGATCCAAACACAGGGACCAGGACAGGCCAAAAGGCAATCCCATTTCCTGGACTGTCCTTCAGATATTCTTGGACACATGTCTGAAAGCTCTCAGGACCACAGGGTGAGCTGCCAGAACCACCATCACAGCTGCCAGACAAAAAGACATACAGGTGCTCAGTGAGGCCAGGGCCAGGCCTGCTTCTGGCCTGGGGATGTCTAGCACGATGCCCTATACTCCGTGGTGTCCTGGTTCCGTCCACAGCTACTCGTGTCCCAGCAAAGTCCATGGGGGCATGCTTAGAAGAAGCACCAAGGGGGGCTATCATGTCCCATGACCTGACTACCCCGGTGGACAGGGCAGGCATTTAGGCCCTGCTTCAGTGGGGTCCAGTGGCCTCAGCTCCCTGGGCTGCAGCCAGCTCCTCCCGGGGCAGGAGTGTGTGGAGCACAGGGAGGTGCCGACCAGCCCTGCCTCCTTGTCACTGAAACCTTCTTCCTTTCCAGGGCCCCGATGGACTGCCTGTGCCTGGCTGCTGGCATAAGGTAACTTTCAGGGACGAGTCTCCAGGGCAAGCTAGGAGGAGTGGGGGAGCCAAGGGAACCCTGGGGCTGTGTGCCTGCCGCTCCCTACATCGTGAGGGAACAGCCAGGTCTCCCCGAGTGACCCTAGATTTGACTCTTCCATCGTGTGCCCCAAGGCCCGGGGTTGTGATCCTGGTGGTGAGCAAACCACCCTCTTGGTCATACAGGGCTCACTCAAGCCCTGGCCCAGCCAGGGCAAAGCCATCAGCCCCTGGGACTTTGTCCATACTGTCCCTCCCCCGCCCCAAGAGAGGGTGGAATTCAGGAGGTTGGGATGAGAGGACTGGGGGGCCATACCTCTTCCGGAGGAAATAGGCAGGACAGGGATACCCAGATCAGAGGCAGGGCTTCTGGGGCCCCCCAGTTCCCTCCTCACCTTTAGTCTTTCTCCCTTTTTCTAGTGATCCTGAGCACGCAGTTTACAACCTGTATAGATCCATATGGACATTTTTAATTTTTGTAAAAACAAAACAGTAATATATTGATCTTTTTTCACGGGATGCATCACCGATACCTTTTAACATCGGAGCCTTTTAACATCGGAGAGTGTGCCCAGCCTAGCCCCAGGACAATCAGTGTGTGAAGCTGGCAGGAAAGCGGACAGGCCCCCTGGGGGCGCTGTGTACTTCCGGGGCTCCCTCGGGGCTTGGCTTTCCCAGGAAGGAGATGAGATGAAGGTAAATTGCCTGGCTCAGGAGAGGCTGCAGAGAGGCCAGGTTGGGCTTTCGACCGAAAGCAGAGACTGAGAGCAGAGACTCCGGGTGTTTTGCTGCCCTGCAACAGCCTGCCCTCTGAAGCTCTGGAGACCCGGAGCCATGCCATCCACAAAGGCTCGTGGCATGAATAGCAGACACAACTGATCTTGGCCTCTCTGGCCTCTGCACTCAGCCACAGCCAGCTGCCCACCACTCTGGGCCCCCTTGGGCCCTGGCTTCACCAGGGCAGGACTCCCACCCAACACTCATAGCTGGAGCTGTGGGAAGCAACCTAAGCGGGCTGAGCTCCCATCGAGTGTCGCAGGCCTCAGGAACCAGCCTGCCTGCTGTGAGAACAGGTGTCCTCTGGCCAGGAGTGAAGGCCAGGCTCTGTGATCAGCACCACGTGGACCCGGCAGCAGGGAGCCCTGTGATCCTCGAAGGCGGAGGTCCCAGGCTGGAATGTCTACTGTTTCCTGTTTTTCACCGCACCCCCACCACATGAGGGACGTGATGGGATTGCCAGCCTGAGCAGATGGACCGCCAACTCAGAGTCTGGGCCTCGATGACCCCAAGTCTCCCCACCCAGGGGATCTCTGGTCAGCCTGCCAAAAATGGGTCCTCTGAGTGAGCTATGCAAATGAAAAGAGCCTCAGGGCTTCTTCCACGCCTGTCTGAGTAGGCAGCCTGTGCCCTCAGCCGGTGACGCTCTGAGAAGAGGTTCCCCCCCCTCTGACAAGGGGCCCCAGCCACCAGCTCCAGACCAACTAGTTGCCTCCCCTCTCTGTGTAGATGGATGTTGTTGTATGTAATAAATCACAAATGTGTGTCTGGGTATGTCTGTCCTTGCAGACTGCCCCTAGGGCCATCCCTAGGTGAGGTTTCAGCTTGGTCATTGCTGTGTGGGGAGGGATAAGAGAACTCTCCCTGGGCCAGAGCCACCTCCAGAAACCAGAATAAGTATTTCAGGCTCAAGGCAAAGATGGGGTTTGGAGTGAGGAAGACACAGACTCAAGGCCCAGCCCTGCTAACATACCAGCTGAGCCCTCTGTCCAGTCACCCATGTCACTGAGCCCCTGTGTGTTCTCTGATCTGATGAGCCATGACTACTGCATAACAAATCACCCCAAAATCTGTTGCCTTAAAATAATGATCCTTGGGAATTCCCTGGTGGTCCAGTGGTGAGGACTTGGCACTTTCACTGCTGAGGCCTGGGTTCAATTCCTGGTTGGGGATCTAAGATCCCGTAAGTCACGTAGCATGGCCAAAAACAAACAAACAAACCAAGAAAAAAAAAAAGATTCTTTCTATTTCCGTCTTATAGTTCTGGGAGTAATGGGCTCAATTCAGCAGCTGTCACTCAGGCTCTCCCACATCTGGTAGTTGATGTTGGCTGGCCTCTGATGGCCAGCACACCTCTGTGTGTTCTGGGCTTCCTCACCATAAGGCTGTTGGATTCCCAAGGTGAATGTCCCAGGCGGGCCAGATGGAGTCTGTGTCACCTTTTGCAACCAAGCCTCAGAAGTCATACGGTATTACTTCCTGCCAGAATCAGAGGTTCACCCTAATTCAAGGGAAAACTGTCGATGTCATATTTTAAAGAGAAAATGTGGGATAGGAGATCTTGTTTCAGCCATCTTAGAAAATTCTACATCCCAATTGGTCCTTAATCCTGAGAGAGGGGTCCAGCAAGTGTACCCATTTCTCAAGTGGCAAAACCAGGCACATGACGGGGCCTGCCATGATGGTATCCCAGCCTTCTCCCTCCAAGAACTGAGGCCTAAGGAGGCCATGGTATGAGCAGTACCCTCAGGCCCCACCATGTAGCCTCCTAACTAACAAAACAGGTCCAACCACATGCTGGCTGAGGAGAAGGAATAAGTCAAATCTCTGCCCCTGCTTCCCTCAGTTGCTGGGAATAAATGGCAGGCCATGCTGCTCAGCCAGTCGTGTGGGTCACCAGGGAAGTCAGTAACATGAAAACACAGAGGGGCTGTGATGACTGACGGAGACCATTGGACATCCAGGTGTCCTTTGGAGCTCCAGCATCACTGCACACATCTCTGTCAGTCATCCCTCCAGTATTCTTGGGCTTCCCTGGTGGCTCAGACAGTAAAAAAATCTGCCTACAATGAGGGAGACCTGGATTCGATCCCTGAGTTGAGAAGATCCCCTGGAGGAAAGCATGGCAACCCACTCCAGTGTTCTTGCCTGGAGAATCCCATGGACAGAGGAGCCTGGCTGGCTACAGTCCATGGGGTCACAAAGAGTTGGACACGACTAAGCGATTAAACACAGTATAGCACACCACCCAGGTAACTCACTGGATCCCCTCACCAACCTGTAAAGGGCGTATGTGGTTGGTATCACTATTTCTGCCTTACATGTGGGGAAAGTGGGGTTCCAAGGAGTTAGTCCCCTACCCAGGGATGCACAGTCAGGACGCGGTAGCAGGCTTGGGGCATCAAACCAAGGTTCTTGGATGTCTTCCAGTTTCTTTCCAAAACTGTTTGGCAGAGCATGGAGTCTATGGGGAGCACCATGATGCTGGGTGGGCAGAACCTCATGAGAGTAGAAGCCACATGTTCCCCCTTCCCCACATACCTGGCGGGTGGGGGGGGTGGGGGGCCGGAGGTGGGGGGTCTTTCCTGCTCTTTTGGGCAGGACAGGGCCATTCATGGTCCATTGCTGCCCTCTTCTGGCCTTGTGCTGTATATTCTCAGGTTTTGCAAACTTCAAAATGGAGAGGCTGCAGAGTCCTCCAAGAGCTTGGGGTAGGGGCAACAGACTATACAAGAGTGATTGACTTGCTGCGGTCCCAGCAGAGACACAAGGAGCATGCTGCCTTAAAACTGAGGCTTTAGGACTGGGGACCTCATGTTCCCCTGCCAAGAAGGGCAGCTGTGCCTCCAACTACCCCTTCCAAAAGCAAAAGAACACATTTTTGGAGCCCCACTGTGTGCCATAGCATATAAACTAGTCACAAAAACGACTTCCCCCTTTTGCAGATGAAGCTGAGGCCAGAGAGGAGTGGGCTTACCCCAGTCTCCGTCCTCCTGATCCCTAGAATACTACCAGAAATGCATGGTTTGCTTTTGGTTACCACAATGATTGGGGGACACTCCTGGCATTAGTGGGTAGGGCCAGGCACATCAAACATCTGAAATGCAAGGGACAGTCCGGCCCATTGATGAACCATCTCAGTGAGAATGCCAATGCTGCCTGCGTTGAGAAACACATGCCCTAGCTTCAAATCTTAACCCAGCTACTTCCTCTCTTTCCCTGCCCCACTGGCCTCCAATGCCACCTCAAAGGTCGGACATGAGAGAATGGGCACAGGAGTGCTTAGTATGGGGCCAGAGGAAGAAAAGAGTGGGCTTTTCTGAGCAGGAAGAGGGGAGGCTTCCTGGTGTTGTCCTGCCCCTCTTGTAGATACTTTCAGCCCAGGAAATGGCCAGTCCTGGTCTGACTTCCACCCTCCTGATTCTGGACATCCCAGGAGTGGGTGAGATGTGAGCTGGGCCTGATTGTGGCCTTCTCGCCCTCTTCCTCAAAGCTGGAAAAGTTCCTGAGGTAACCTGACTTCTCTGAGCTGTCCTGAGTCACAAGACAGGCTTATGTTTGGGCTCAAGACAGGGCCAAAGACAGGCCCTCACAAGACTCTCAGACTCCCTCTGCCACACAAACACGTACACACTAGCATACTCCTGCCAACCCGCTAAGTCGCTTCAGTTGTGTCTCTGCAACCCCATGGACTGTAGCCCACAGGCTCCTCTATCCATGGGATTCTCCAGGGAAGAATACTGGAGTAGGTTCTCATGCCCTCTTCCAGGGACATCTTCCCAACCCAGGGATCAAACCCACTTCTTTTATGTCTCCTGTATCAGCAGGTGGGTTCTTTACCACTAGCACCACTTGGGAAGCCCACAAGCATACACATTACATATACAAAGCTGGAACTGCATGATGTACAGACATCTATGGGTCTCTCTACCAAAGAAGAGGATCAGATCCATTGAGAAAACCAGTGACCACATTTCACATACAGGGAGGGGGGTTTGGCCCTCAGAAAAAAAGTACACGCCATAAGCAAACTTCCTTGGTTAATCTGGGAGGAATTTTTTTCAAGAATCATACCTAAAGTTTAATTCAGCTTTACATTTAAAAGTAAGAAACTTCATTCTGTGTGTGAATATGAAAAAGTTCTGGAGATGGATGGTGGTCCTGGATGCACCTGAGTGTATGCCGTTAATGCCATTGAACTTGTACACTTAAAAATGTTAAAATGGGGACTTCTCTGGTGGCCGAATGGTTAGAATCTACCTTCCACCACAAGAGATGCGGGTTCGATCCCTGGTGGGAGAACTAAGATCCTGCATGCCACAGGGCAACTAAGCCCTCACGCCTCAACTAGAGAGCCTGTGTGCTGCAACTAAGACCCAACATAGCCAAAAATAAAATATTTTTTAAATGTTAAAATGGTAAATTTTGTTGTGTATATGTTACCACAATAATGAAACTCCAAATATTCTTTAATAAATGCTTTAAGTAGGAATTCCTTGGCAGTCCACTGGTTAGGACTCAGCACTTCACTGCTGGGACCCAAGTTCAAGCTCTGGTTGGGGAAATAAGATCCCACAAGCTGCACAGTTCAGCCAAAAAAAAAAAAAAAAGCTTTAAGTCTTGGAGAAGAAATGAAGAAATCAGCAATGAGGGGGTGAAGCAGAAGGCTGAGACTTGTGAAGAGGTGACAAGAAGGACAGCAGGAGCCTCCCCTTTCTCCAGCCTGCTCAGGCCACCCAGCTCAGGCTGCAGCCTCCTGCCCTGGTTCTAGGCTTCACCAGGGCAGAAAGTTCCCGGAGGGGATATCTCTCTGTATCCTGCTTTCCAGTATCTTAGGGGCGTTCTCCTCTCACTCCCTGGAGTTGGGAGTCCAGCCTCCGCTTCACTCTTGCTAAGTGTTTAAGAACAGCCGTTTCCCTGTCTGAGCCTGCGTGTCCTGGCCGTGCATAAGGCTCAAGAGGCCTCCTACCTCTCCTTCCACCTAAACACTGTAAGATTCTCACAGTGGTTCTATAGCTCGGGTTCACCCTGCCTGGATTCCAGCAGGAGCCCCAGAGGTCACACCCAGGACCTCCTCGGCCAGCCCCAGCAAGTGGCCCTGTGCTCTCCTTCTGCCCTTTCTGCTGCTCCTTCACAGGGCTGTTCAGTGGCGCCCTTTCCGCTGCTCCTTCACAGGGCTGTTCAGCGGCGCCCTTTCCGCTGCTCCTGGACTTCGCCTGCCTTGAGACCCGAACCAGGCCGGGTGCCTGTCACACGTTCCCAGGGCAAGCTTACGGCGCATCCCATTTTATGCTCGGGGAGGGAAGGCAACTCAAGGACTGAGCCTGAGGCCCCAGGTGAGGCCTCTCGAAGCGCAGAGCCCCCTCGGGTGCAGGCGCAGCGGCGGGATCACCGAGGTACACTTCCCGAGGAAGGAAACCACAGCGGTCGGGAGGGCGAGGTCAGTGATTTGGTGATTTGTCCGGAAACCAAAGCTGGGGCAGCACTAGGCAAGGCGAGCACAAACCCGGCTTCCGCTCGGCACTGTCTATGGAACTTCGCTGGGGTGAGGAGCCCACCAGACTCTAGCCTAATTAATTAAGGAACAAACGCCTAATAGACCGCCTGGGGGCGGGTCCGTGGGGCAAACCGAAGCCCTGAGTCGCGCTTTACAATGGGCGGGGCCTCTGCTGGGCGTGGCTTTGGGCGGAGCCCGGGCGCTCCGCCCCGCGTCCCCCAGCGACTGCTCGCGAGCGCTATGGCGGAGGATCAGCGTGGGAAGGCCGCGACTCTGGCCCTGAGGCGGCGGCTGCTCAGGTACAGAGACAGCGACGTGGGGGCGGCGCGTACGATGTACGCACGTCCGGCGCGGAGCCTGCAGGGCTCCCCTCCGCCCGGCCTCGTCCGGCTCCCGAGCCTACGGCCCCTGAGACCCTGCGGCGTTCAGCCTGTGGCAGGCGGTCGCTTCCTGCGCCTCCCCCGCAGCGTCTTATCCACCCCCGCAGCTGCAGCCGGGCGCCTGGGAAGACCTCGCCCAGTGGTGGCCCGCTCTCCGGACCTGGGGCCGGCCAGACAGTGACCCAGGAAGGGACTGAAAGTCCAGACGAAAGGTGGGGGTGGGGGCAGTCGGCTCACAGGCAGCCTTAGAGAAAGTCTACCCCTGACCTGTGTCTGAGGGGCTCTTGGTGGGACGTGGAGTGTGAGGCAGCCTTGGGCTAGAGCTTGGGCCTGCAAGCAAGGACCACTAGGGCCGAGAGTCAGCCCTCTTCACACTCCCAGCAAAGAGACACTGCTCTAGGGAGCCCGTGGGTCTGGAGCAGCCCCCTTTTGCCAGGACCCAAGGGACTCTGGGCACATTCATTCAGATATGTATGAAGCCACATAGTCTTCAAATGACTTAAACAATTTAAGTTTTAGCAACTTCTTAACCCATCCTTCACCTTTCCAGCCCCCTGTGGAGTGGGGGAACTGGAGGCAGGGACACAGCACCTTGCCCTTCAAGCTTTTGTCCTTTCCAGAAACTGGGAAGATGTTGGGGGAGGCCTGTGATGGGTGGATTTCTTCCTTCACATCTTCAGACATGGCTGTCCATTTGTTGCCTGTCCCTACAGCAGTTCCTGCAGACTCTTTTTTCCTGAGGATCCTATTAAGATTGTCCGGGGCCAAGGGCAGTACATGTATGATGAACAGGGGGCAGAATACATCGATTGCATCAACAATGTGGCTCACGGTCAGTATCATACTTCAAGATGGGGCAGGAGAGGATGCCAAGACAGAACCTAGTTCAGGGGTAATCTTCAGGTTGCAGAAAGGTGCAGGGAACTCAGGTTCAACTTAGCCAGCATCCATGTGCAGAGGAGGCCCAGTCTTTCTATGGAAACTGTGGAAACATCCAAACACTAGCTGTGCTAAAATGCTTCCCTGGTGGCTCAGATGGTAAAATGTCTGTTTGCAGTGCAGGAGACCCGGGTTCAATCCCTGGGTTGGGAGGACCCCCTAAAAGAGGAAATAGCAACCTACTCCAGTATCCTTGCCTGGGAAATCCCATGGATGGAGGAGCCTGGTGGGCCACAGTCCATGGGGTCACAAAGAGTAAGACATGACTGAGTGACTTAACACCACTAAAGCTGTACTAAACCAGCAGGAGTCAAAGACCTAAGTCTAGCAGTTCAGTTCCACTTGGATCTGATGGTGAGCTCAGAGAACAGCAATCAGCCTAGCCATGATCAGCAACCCAACAGGACCCTGGCCAGGCCCTGGCAGTCACAGCAAGGCTTTAGCCCTGGTAACCATTTCAGGTCCTGGACGAGGAAACTTAAGTAGGAATCCAGTTAACTAGATGAGGCCACCAGAGCTGATGGAAGGAAAGGGAGTCCAGTGACGCAGTAGGGAAATTGGAAGTTAGTAGAGCTGAAAGCAGGGGCTTTGGTTTCGGGCTTCCTGCGTTCATATCCCTGTCCTCCACTTACTCCCTTTGTGGTCTTGGGCAAGCTTCAGTCTCTGTTCGGTTTGCTCATTTGCAGAATGGACATGATGATCCTAGATACACACTTCCAGACATTTGGAGGGATTGAGTTAATTCATGTAACTTGCTTTGAGTGTGCCTGACACTTGGTGAGCCACCAGTAATCTTCATTCTCTGGTTATAAGCCTTGGCTGTTGGCAATCATTACCTCCAGCCTCCCTAACTGGTAAAGTCAAGCAGACACCCCGATGCCATCTTCATCCCCGAAATCCCACCCCACCCCCATCTTTGTCAAGAAGAAGACCTCAAGAAGCTTCCTTAAGAACATGAGTTTTCTAGATCAGGTTTCTGCCAGAGAACTTTGCCTTCTGCCAGAATCTCAGGGACTCCTTTCTAGGGCTTCCTTTCCAGACTGGCACCTCTGTCTTCAGACTCCCCTCTTTCCTCTGTACCTCTCCCTCCATAACTGCATCTCCTCTAGTTGGGTTTACAGATTGGGGCTGGGGGTGGCCTGGAGGGATTGGCTGAGCAGAGCCAGCCGTATGATAGAGGTGGCCCTCTTGCAGTTGGGCACTGCCACCCTCTCGTGGTCCAAGCAGCACACGAACAGAACCAGTTGCTCAACACCAACAGCCGATACCTGCACGACAACATTGTGGATTACGCACAGAGGCTGTCAAAGACCCTGCCAGAGAAGCTCTGTGTGTTTTATTTCCTGAATTCTGGGTAAGTGCACTATGGTATGGCCAGCCCCCAGCAAAAGGATGAGGCAGCGATTTGCTCACATGGGCAAAGCATAGTGTAACTGACTGAGTTGGGGGAGAGGCAGACCTCAGTGTGTTGGGCACTCCCAGCTGCAGGCCCTGCTGCTTCTCTGTCAGATCCAGTTTCCTGTTCTCTTTGTAAGGGGTGTCATTACCTCCCTTCTAGGATTGTTGTTGGGGCTTACCAAGGTAATATGTTCCTTTGTCTGCTCTAAGAATATAGGGGCATGGTGCTGGGAGCTACAGCCAAAATTGGCTCCATAAGCTCCATAAGAAACAGAAACATCCAAGGTTCTTCAAAGAAATACAAAATGCCAAAGAGGAGTCTTGGTCTAGAGGAAAAATACAGAGAATAGTGAGGCATAGAAGCAGTTGGGGGGCCTGGCCTCCTCTGAGAGGGTTGGGGAAGACCTCCCTGAAGAAGTGATGTTAGGCTAAGCGTTGACTGGGGGCTAGATGCATGATGAGGAAGAAAGGTTGCTGCCAGCTCCTTTTGCAGTATTCTTGTCAAGGTTGGTTACCACACATAACAGCCTGTGCAAAGGTCCTGTGGCAGGACAAGTATTTGCACCCCAGCACAGTTGAACTGAAAGGCAGCCATTGAGGGAGGGCAGAGGGTGGGAGGAGACACTGGGGAGGGAGGCAGGGCCCATCACTCAGGGTTTCTTTAGTCAAGTAAGGTACTTGTTTATCCTAAGAGCATTGGGAAGCCATCAGAGGGCTTTAATCAGGTAAGTGATGTCATCAGGGCTGGAGGAGAGCAAGAATGGACACCATTAGGCACCAGTTTAGTGACTGAGTGACAGAAGATGCTACGCTGGGAGTAGCGGTGGCAGCCGAAATGGCAGGTGAAGGCATGTACACAGAACCTACCCAGTGTGCCCTGGAGAGAAGAGTACAGAGAATAATGAGGCATAGGAGTGGGGAGACCTGGTCTCTTTGCTGCCCTTGTCTTCCTATGTCTCAGTAATATTGATAGTTACCACTCTCTGGAAATGCTTTCTGGTCTTGCTTCCAGAACATTTCACGCTTCTGGTTTTCTGCCAACTTCTGGCCACTTCTCTGTCTCCTTTGCCGATTCCTCCCCTTCCATTCCTCAGGACTGGTCTTCTCTGAGCCCCTCTCCCTTCCTGACCTCATCCATTCCCGTGTATTATATATTGTCCACATGCTGCTGACTCCCACATTTGTATCTTAGACCCAGATGTCCCCATGTGTTTCTGCCTCAAGGTTCTAACCACCCACCGTGTCTAACATCACCTGTCCAAAAGAAACAAGAGTTAATCGACTTCACTAACACCTGTCATGGGACCGTGGCATTGGCTCTTCCTGACATTCTCAGGCAGCCTCCCCAGACCTTCCCAAGAAGACCGGCTGTCCCTCACCACCACCACCACCCTATCTCTCCTGGCAAATGACAGTGGCATGTGCACCTCTGCTCAAGTTAGAAACGCGCCCTCCTTCCAGTCCTGCATTAAGCCTATCACATCTGTCTCCATGTTGTCTCCTAACTCCATCCGTCTCTCTCCATCTACATGGCCACCACCTGCTCTCATCTTTGTGTCCTTCTAGTTCTCCTCACTTGCACCTTAATTGCTTTCTACTCCATTAGATACACAGAGAGGCTTCCTCCTCATATGGGCGCTGAATCATGTCCCTTCTCTGATTAAAACTTTACAGTGGCTTCCTCTGGCACTGAGAAGAAAATCCAGGCCCCTTCTGCAGCCCTACCTGTCTTCCCCACTTCCTCACTCAGGTTTCTCCTGGCCTTCTTTGTCGTCTTGTGGTTTCCTGAGCTCTTTTCCTTCACAAGGTCTTTGTGTGCTGCTCACTCTGCATAGGAACTTTACCCTCAAGACTCTACAGGTATGGCCTTAGTCAGCTCTGGCTGCCATAGTAAAAACACTGCGTACAAGGTGGCTTAAACAAATGTATTGTCTCATAGTTCTGGAAGTCATAATCCAAGATCAAGGTGCTGGCAGGTTTGGTTTCTTTGAGGCCTCTCACCTTGATTTCAGCTGGCAACCTTCTCACTGTCTTCACATGGCCTTTTTCCAATCATGCACAATCTTTGATGTCTCTCTGTATGTCCAAATGTCTTCTTACAAAGACACCAGTCATATTGGTTTAGGGCCACACAGATGGCCTCATATTAAGTTAATCGCCTCTTGAAAGGCCCTGTCTCCAAATACAATCACTTTCTGAGATATTAGGAGTTAGGGCTTCAACACATGAATTTTGGGGGACATGATTCAAGCCCCTAACACCCCTTATCAAAGGTAGAGCCCCTTCTAGTTCTTGACACCCTGAGTCCATTGTAGCACTTACCAAGTGATCATTCTGTCTTCGTTTTTGGGCTTTTGTGACACATACTAGAACGTAAGTTCCAAGAGGGCCAGGGCCTGCCTGTCTTACTTAATATTTTTGCCCCCAGCTCCTAGCACATTGAAGGCATTGATATATATTTATTGAATGAATAAGTGAATGACTAATGAATGGTGTCCTAAGAATCTTCTTGCTGCTAGAAGGGTTCCTCCTTTCCCCTCCAGGTTTCTCTGTAGGAAGCAGTTATCCAGGAGGGAAAGCCCTGGACAGCTGTTCAAGAAGTACCCGCCTTTTCTGTCATAGGTCAGAAGCCAATGACCTGGCCCTGAGGCTGGCACGCCAGTACACGGGACACTGGGATGTGGTGGTATTAGATCAGTAAGTGCCATTTCCAGGAGCGTGGGCCTGCCACTTTTTGGGAATCAGTGAGGCTCTGACTTTAGGTGCCTTGGGCAGGAAAGATGAGAGGCCTGGGCCTGGAGAGGATCATGAGGACCTGGCCACAAAGACAGTCCCCATGCGGATACCCAGTGTCTTTTCCCCCCGGCATCTCTTCCATAATGGCAGCTTCTGGGGAGCAGAGAATGCTTTATAAGGTGATGAGAGCTGGTCCCACATTTTAGGTATTAAAACTGTAACTCCCAGTGTATTGATTATCTGCTATGTGCAGGACCCAGGCCCAGGGTTAGAGCATTATCACATTTAAAATCACAACCACAAGAGAGAAAGAGCACCTCGCCCCAAAAAAAATAAAAAATAAAAAAAAGAGCACCTTGCCCCAACTTTACAGAGGAGAGAACTGAACCCAAAGATTTTAACAGTTAGCTACTGTTACATAGCTAAATAGTGGCCTTGCAGGAAGGCTTGCTGACTCCAAGACCTGTGTTCATTCCTGGCCCCAGGACTTGGGGGCTGTGTCAGAAAGCTTGGTCTTGCCTGACTGTTTCCTGAGATGGATGGACAGTTGTCAAGGCCAGGCCAGGAAGTACGAGCCTAAGTCCTCTCTCCTTTCTCCTCCCCAGTGCTTATCACGGTCATCTGAGCTCCCTGATCGACATCAGCCCCTACAAGTTCCGGGACCTGGATGGCCAGAAGGAGTGGGTCCACGTGGTATGCACTGCTCAAGTGGGCGACAGGTCGGTGCTTGCGCTCCAGCCTGGATGACGTGGCGCTGTCACTCCCCACAGGCACCTCTTCCAGATACCTACCGGGGCCCCTACCGGGAAGACCACCCCAATCCAGCTGTGGCCTACGCCAGTGAGGTGAAACGTGTGGTCAGCAGCGCACAGGAGAAGGGCAGGAAGGTAACCACATCCATGCAGGTCTGGTCCAGCAAGCCCCAAATGTTGCTTGCCCTGGACTGGATCTTAGGAACCCTGAGAGAAATTGGAACCAGGGCCTGCCCTTTGGGAATCTAGGAGGGGGGTTAATTGTTCAACTGAGAGTTTAGGTAGAGATATATCCTAGACATTACTGGGGTCCAGGGGTCCAGGCTGGACTGGTGTGGGTGTGAAGGTGGGCCTGTCAGGGGAGAAGCGGGTACTGACTAATTTTAGTAACAGAAGGTAAGTAGGCATTAGCCACTCAGGCAGGGTAGGAGGTACACAAGGAAAGACATCTTCAACAGACCAGTGGCCTGTGCAGAAACCATGTGACTGCAGGGTCAGGCTGTGCAGGCAGAAGATAAACCTAGAGAGGCAGGTGGGACCATAGGTCAGAGGACTGCAGGTGCCCTTCTAGCTGAGGGGCTAGAGGCTATGAGGTACCTTTACAGAGTTTTAAGAGAGAAGGTAATGGGACCAGGGGATGGGACCAGACACTATTCAAGGGTGTCAGTCTGACATGGTGCCCTGCAAAGGCCCTGTTGGCCTGAGCAGTGGGGAGACAAGAGATTGTCTTACCCTGGAAGAGCAGCAGCCACAGCAACAGTAGAAGGGAGGCAGCTAGCAACTGGTGTGAAGGCTCTCTAGAAGACTTGCTGAAAGAGTGGCAACTGAACACAGATTATACAGAAAAGACAGGCCAAAAAGGTTGGCAGAATCAGAGCTGGGAAGCTTGGCTTATGCATTTCAGATGCTCTGCACCTCCTTCTGTTAAATCAAAAAAGAGATTGCTCTGAAGGTTAGCATGGGTGGGTGGCCAGTTTCCCACCCCACTGGTCCTTTCTTTATCCCAGCAGTAGTCTCTGAAACGGCTCCAAGGCAGAGCAGAGTTTGGAAGTCGTTGTCATAAGCAAAAGGGTCGGTGATGGGTTTTAAATAGGACATTGAGGAGCTCAGTGTCTGGGTTGAGGCTTTACCCTGGTGGCCAGTGAAGGATGGACTGGAAGAGATGTCCAGTTAGAAAGCAGCTGCAGGAGGGCAAGGTAGAAACTAGCAGATCTGCCCAGGAGCGGAAAGGAGGGTACAAAGATGTTACAGGGATAAGAGTCAGAGGCTGTGCCATCTGATGGGTGAAGGAGGAGGCTGGATCAAGGATGGGCCCAGATTTCTGTCTTAATTAGGAGGAATGGGATTCACCATATGGGGGGAGGGAAGGAACAGGTTTATGGGGGAGAAGTCAGTGAATTTCACCTGGAACACACTAAGTACAGGGGTCTTACCTCCAGGTGGTAAGAATTGATTTGAGGCCTGAAAAATCTACATTGCAGATACTCAAATACGATGTGGACCCCAAAATGGGGGCATGGTGATAATAGTAACTCATGTTTGGAGCCAGCACTGAGCCAGCATCAGCAGGATGCACCAGCTTGCCACTCAGCCCCACCACAGTGCCATTCCCTTCTCCTCCACAGATTGCAGCATTCTTTGCTGAATCCCTGCCCAGTGTGGGAGGGCAGATCATTCCCCCTGCTGGCTACTTCCCAGAAGTGGCAGGGTGAGTAGGTGGGAGAGGCTGCCTGAGGGTGGGGTCTCCCAGCCTTGCTTCCAAATTCCAACCTCAGCCTGGCCTATTGCCAGAGTTGTCAAAGTCCCTGAAGAAATAGTGGCTCCCAAAAGGCCAGATAACTGCCTCGGGACTCCACCTTATTTTTGGCAACACCAGGATTCAGAGTCCCAGGACATCTCAGCTCCTGGTTTGCTCCCTCTCACCACAGTCTCCCATCAGCCATGTGTCCTCTGCCACAGGCACATCCGCAGGGCCGGAGGGGTCTTTGTTGCAGACGAGATTCAAGTGGGCTTTGGCCGAGTAGGCAAGCACTTCTGGGCCTTCCAGCTGCAGGGGGAAGACTTCGTCCCCGACATTGTCACCATGGGCAAGTCCATAGGCAATGGCCACCCTGTAGCCTGTGTGGCCACAACACAAGCTGTGGCCAGGGCATTTGAAGCCACCGGCGTCGAGTACTTCAACACGGTGAGTAAAACCTCCAGACCAGGAAGCACCATGGTAGCTTCTGTGCACACAAACTCACTGCTGCTCACTAATTTTTTTGTAAATATAATTATTTTTTCATCAATATTAATAGATATAACCCATATAAACAAAACCTTTTCAGCTTCCTCACAAATTTGGGGGCGTATAGAAGGTTCTAAGACCAAAAGTGTGAGAACCACTGCATTATCATTCAATTCTAGTTTTTTCAAATCTTTTTATTAACTTCTGACTTGTTGCCGCTTTTTCTTTTGATACTTTTTCTGTAAAATATTGTGAGGTGATCTGGTATTTGATTGTTCTACATGTCCTTAGGAAATTGTGGGTTCTCTAAGTGTTGTTTGTCAGACTCTCTGAATGTCTTTTGAGTCACACTTGTTAATTATGTTCTTTGAATCATCTATATTCTTGCTGGATTTTTTTTTCTACTTAATCTATTAATAATTAAGGACTGTTTAAATATCACACTATGATGAAAAATGATCAACTTTTTCTCATAATACTATTAATGTTTACTTCAGATATTATGAACCTATTAAGTGTGTGTGTGGGTGTGTATATTTTTAGGGGATGTCATGCCACTTGGCTTGAGGGATCTTAGTTCCTCTGCCAAGGATTGAACCTGTGCCCTTAGCAGTGAGAGCACAGAGCCCTAACCACTGGACTGCCAGGGAATTCCCAGTATATGTATATTTTTGTTTTTGTATGTTCAGTGGGTTTTGAATCTTTTTCTTGATTGAGTTATAATTGACATTTGTTTCAGATGTACAACATATTGATTCAGTACTTGTATGAAAGTAGTGAAAGTGTTAGTCACTGATGTCTGACTCTTTGCAACCCCTTGGACTGTAGCCTGCCAGGCTCTTCTGTCCATGGAATTCTCCAGGCAAGAATACTGGATTGGGTAGCCATTCCCTTCTCCAGGGGATCTTCCCGACCCAGGAATCAAACTAGGGTCTCCTGCATTGCAGACAGATTCTTTACCAGCTGAGCTACCAGGGAAGTCCATTGTACAGGCATGACCACTGTCTTAGTTTTCGTTATTATACATTTTCAATCACCCCCCAAAGCATCCCCATACCCATTAGCAGTCACTTCCTGTTGCTTTCTTTCTGCAAGTCCTAGCAATCACTAGCTTACTTTCTGTCTCCGTAGATTTGCCTGTTCTTGACATTTCACATAAGTGGAATCACACAATATGTGCCTTTTTCTGTCTGACTTCTGTCACATAGCACAATATTTTCAAGGTTCATCCATTGTCATAGCATGAGTCAGTTCTTCATTCCTTTTTATGAGTGAATAATGTTTCATTGTATGAGCATATCTTGTTTCGTTTATCTGTTCTTCAGTTAACATTTTAGCTATTTTCCTTCCTTGGTTATTATGAATAATACTTCAGTTGACCATTCAGTGTGAATGTTTTGGCATGGACATACGCTTTCAATTCTTTTGAGCATATACCTATGAATGAAATTGCTGGGTAACATGGCAACTCTAAGTTTAACTTTGCAAGGAATGAAAGACTTTTTCCAAGCGGCTATACCACTTTACATGCAATGTATGAGGGTTCCAATTTTGCTGTATACTCTCCAGCATTTATTTTCTATCTTTTATCATAGCCATACTAGTGAGTGTGAAGTGAGTGTGATTTGCATTTGCCTGATGGCCAGTGGTGTTGAGAATCTTATGTGCTTATTGACCATACACACACACACACACACACACACACATATTCCAATGTATATGACATATATATTCCAATATGATGTTGTCTTGTTCAGTTGCTAAGTTGTGTCCAACTCTTTGCGACCCCATGGACTGCAGCATGCCAGGCTCTTCTGTCCTCTACTCTCTCCTAGAGTTTGCTCAGATTCATTTCCATTGAGTTGATGATGCTACCTAACCATCTCATTCTCTGCCACTCACTTTTCCTTTGGCCTACTGTCTCTCCCAGCATCAGGTCTTTCCCAATAAGTAGACTCTTCACATGAAGAGTCTAAAGTATTGGAGCTTAAGTTTCAGCATCAGTCCTTCCAGTGAGTATTCAGGGTTGATTTCCTTTAGGATTGACTGGTTTGATCTCCTTGCAGTCCAGAGGACTCTCAAGAGTCTTCTTCAGCACCACAATTCAGAAGCATCAGTTCCTCAGCACTCAGCCTTCTTTATGGTCCCAACTCTCACATCCATACATGACTGCTAGAAAAACCGTAGCTTTGACTATACAGATCTTTGTCAGCCAAGTGATGTCTCTGGTTTTTAATATGCTGTCTAGGTTTGTCATAGCTTTCCTTCCAAGGAGCAAGTATCTTTTATTTCATGGCTGTGGTCACAGTCTGCAGTGATTTTGGAGCCCAAGAAAATAAATCTGTTGCTGCTTCCACTTTTTCCCTTCTATTTGCCATGAAGTGATGGGACCACATGTCATGATCTTAGTTTTTTAAATGTTGAGTTTCAAGCCAGCTTTTTCACTCTTCTTTTTCACCCTCATCAAGAGGTTGTTTAGTTCCTCTTCACTTTCTCCAATTAGAGTGGTATCATCTTCATATCTGAGGTTGTTGATATTTCCCCTGGCAATCTTGATTCCATCTTGTGATTCATCCAACCCAGCATTTCTCTGATGTACTCTGCATATAAGTTAAATAAACAAGGTGACAATATACAGCCTTGACGTACTCCTTTCCCACTTTTGAACCAGTCTGTTGTTCCATGTGTGGCTTTAATTGTTGCTTCTTGACCTGTATACAGGTTTCTCAGGAGACAAGTCAGGTGCTCTGATATTCCCATTTCTTTTAAGAATTTTCCACAGTTTGTTGTGGGCTACACAGTCAAAGCCTTTAGAATAGACAATGAAGCAGAAGTAGATGTTTTTCTGGAATTCCCTTGCTTTCTCTATGATCCAACAAATACAGGCAGTTTGATCTCTGGTTCTTCTGCCTCTTTGAAACCTAGCTTGTATATCTGGAGGTTCTCGGTTCACATACTGCTGAAGCCTAGCCTTGAAACTTCCCTGGTAGCTCAGGCTGTAAAGCTTTCCACATACTGCTGAAGCCTAGCCTAAAAGATTCTGAGCATAAGTTTGCTAGCATGTGAAATGAGCACAGTTGTTTAGTAATTTGAACGTTCTTTTGTATTGCCTTTCTTTGGGATTAGAATGAAAAGTGACCTTTTCCAGTCCTGTGGCCACTGCTGAGTTTCTCAAATTTGCTGACATATTGAATGCAGCACTTGAACAACTTTGTCTTTTAGGATTTGAAATAGCCCAGCTGGAGTTCTGTCACCTCCACCAGTTTTTCTCATAGTAATACTTCCTAAGGCCCACTTGACTTCACACTCCAAAATGTCCAGCTCTAGGTGAGTGACCACACCATCATGATTATCTGGGCCATTAAGACCTATTTTGTATTTTGTACCTATTACTGTACAAAATAGTAAATTCTTGCCACCTCTTCTTAATCTTGTCTGCTTCTGTTAGATCCTTACTGTTTCTGTCCTTTATAATGCCTGTCCTTGCGTGAATGTTCCCTTGATGTCTCCAGGTTTCTTGAAGAGATCCCTAGTCTTTCCCATTCTATTGTTTTCCTCTGTTTCTTTGCATTGTTCATTTAAGAAGGCCTTCTATTTTTTTTCCTAAGAAGGCCTTCTTATCTCTCCTTGCTATTCTCTGCAACTCTGCATTCAGTTGGGTGTTTCTTTCCCTTTTTCCCTTGCCTTTCACTTCTCTTCTTTCCTCAGCTATGTGTAAAACCTCCTCAGACAACCACTTTGCCTTCTTGCATTTATTTTTCTTGGAATGGTTTTGGTCACTGCCTCCTGTTCAGTGTTACAAACCTCCATCCATAGTTCTTCAGGCAGTTTGTCTACCAGATCTAATCCCTTGAATTTATTCATTACCTCCACTGTATAATCATACGGAATTTCTTTTTTTTTTAGGTCATACCTGAATGGCCTAGTGGTTTTCCCTACATCCTCCAACTTAAACCTGAATTTTGCAATAAGGAGTTGATGATCTGAGCTACAGTTAGCTTCAGGTCTTGTTTTTGCTGCCTGTATAGAGCTTCTCCATCTTTGGCTGCAAAGAACATAATCAGTCTGATTTCAGAGACTGAGTCATCTCTTGGATTGTTCGAAAAGGGTGTTTCCTATGACCAGCATGTTCTTTTGACAAAACTCTGTTAGCCTTTGCCCAGCTTCATTTTGTACTCCAAGGCCAAACTTGCCTGTTATTCCAGGTATCTCTTGACTTCCTACTTTAGCATTCCAATCTCTTATGATGAAAAGGACATCTTTTTTTGGTGTTAGTGCTAGAAGGTGTTGTAGGTCAACTGGTCAACTTCTTTGGCATCAGTGGTTGGGCACAGACTTGGATTACTGTGATGTTGAATGATTTGCCTTGGAAACAAACCAGGATCATTCTCTTGTTTTTGAATTTACACTCAAGTGCTACATTTCAGACTCTTTGGTTGACTATGAGGGCTACTCCATTTCTTCTAAGGGATTCTTGCCCGTAGTAGTAGATATAATGGTCATCTGAATTAAATTTGCCCATTCTCATCCATTTTAGCTCATTGATTCCTAAGATGTCAGCATTCATTCTTCCCATCTCCTTCTTGACCATGTCCAATTTACCTTGATTCATGGACCTAACATTCCAGGTTCCTGTGCAATCATTCTTTATAGCATCAGACTTTACTTTCACCACCAGAAACATCCATGACTGAGTGTCGTTTCCACTTTGGTGCAGCTGCTTCATTCCTTCTGGAACTATTAGTAATTAGTAAATTTGTAATTAGTAAAGAGCCCTCTGCTCTTCCCAGTAGCATATTGGACACCTTCCAGCCTGGGGGCCTCATCTTCCAGTGTCATATCTTTTTGCCTTTTCATGCTGTTCATGAGGTTCTCATGACAAGAATACTGGAGTGGGTTGCCATTTCCTCCTCCAGTGGACCACGTTTTGTCAGAACTGTTCACTATGACC
The DNA here is from genome assembly GCF_019320065.1 of Cervus canadensis. Classification (NCBI taxonomy): domain Eukaryota; kingdom Metazoa; phylum Chordata; class Mammalia; order Artiodactyla; family Cervidae; genus Cervus; species Cervus canadensis. The sequence continues at coordinate 68,747,312 of NC_057389.1, forward strand.
TGTCTCTCTTGGGTGGCCTTACAAGGTGTGGGGCCATAGCTTTATTGAGTTACACAAGCCCCTTTGCCATGACAAGGATGTGATTCATGAAGGAGATTCCAATATATGTGACATATATATTTGAAAAAATATATCCTTTGCACATTTTTCAATTGGATTACTTATCTCTTTTTTTTTGGCTGAGTTTAAGAGTTCTTTATGTATCCTAAATACTGGATTCTTATCAAACATAAAATATTTCTCCCTTTGAGTTGTCTTCTTTTGAACCACAAAAGTTTTTAATTTTGATGAAGTCCAGTTTATTTTTTCTGATTGCTTGTACTTTGGAGTCATAGCTAACAAACCATTACCTAATCAAAGATCAAGAGGATTTACACCTATATTTTCCTCTAAGAATTTTCTAGTTTTAGTTCTTATATTTAGGTCTTGGATCCACTTTGAACTAATTTTCAGATGGTATGAGCTGGAGTTACTTGACTTTGCATCCAGTTGTCCCAGTACCTTTTTACTGAAAAGACTATTCTCTGTTATATTTTACCCCATTAAGTGGTCTTAGCACCCTTGTCAGGAGTCAATCAATCATAAATATATGGATTTAATGGTTTCTTTAGGAACTTTCAGTTCTGTTCTGTTGATCTGTATATCTACCCTCTTGCCAGTTGCACACAGTCTAGACTACTATACTTTATAGTATGTTTTAAAATCAAGAACTGTTAGTCCTCCAGTCTTTGTTCTTTTTGAAGATTGTTTTGTCTATTCTGGGTCCCTTGCATTTCATTGTGCATTTTCAGAATCAGCCTGTCAATTTCCACTAAAAAAAGCAGCTTGAAGTTTGATAAGCGATTGCATTGAAGCTGTAGACCAATTTGGAGAGTATTGCCATCTTAGCAGTATTAAGTCTTCTAATCTATAAACATATCTGTCCATTTATGTAGGTCTTTGATTTTTTTTCAGTTATGTTCATAATTTTCTTCATAAAATGATGAAAAAAAATTTTTGGCCGCACTACACAGCATGCAGGATCTTAGTTCCCTGACCTGATATCAAACTCGCACCTCCTGTAGTGGAAGCATGGAGTCTTAACCATTGGATTGCAGGGAACTCCCTGTAAAAGCCTTGAACTACTTTCATTAAATTTACTCCTATTATTTTTCATGGCTTTATAAATGGAATTGTTTTCTTCATCTTACTTTAAGATTCTTCATTTATGGTATATAGAAATATAGATGATTTTTGGATATCAGTCTTATATCATGCAAACTTACTGAATGCATTTATTAGCTCTAATAGTTTTTTACAGATTCTTTAGAATTTTCTATGTACAAAGTCATGTCATCTGTGAATAGAAATAGTTTACTTGTACCTTTCCATTCTGAATGCCTTTAATTTCTTTTTCTTCCCTAATTGCCCTAGAATCTCCAGTATAATGTTGACTAGAAATAGCAAGGGTAGACATCTTGTCTTGTTCCTAATCTTAGGGAAATACATTCAGTCTTTCACCATCAGGTATAATATCAGCTGTGAGTTTTTCATAGAAGCCTTTTATCAGGTTGAAGAAGTTCCTTTTTTTTTTCCTTTTTTCCCTAATTTGTTGAGAGCTTTTATAATGAAAGGCTGGGTTTTTTGTTGTTTTTTGTTTTTTTTTTTGGCTATATTGGATCTTAGTTGTGATCCACAGGTTTTTCTAGGGCACAGGCTTCTCTATAGTTGTAGAGTGCAGGCTCCAGAGCATACAGGCTTAGTAGTTGTAGCACACATGCTTAGTTGCCCCACAGCATGTGAGATCTTAGTTCCCCAACCAGGAAGCAAACCCATGCTCCCTGCTTTGGAGGGCAAATTCTTAACCCCTGGACCACCAGGGAAATCTGGAAAAACTGTTGTTTTGTCAAATTCTCTTTCTTCATTTATTGTAATGATACATGTGATTTTTTTTGTCCTTCATCCTATTAATATGGTTAATATTTACATTTCTGAGATTAAGCCCACATGATCATGATGTATAATCCTTTTTATATGTTGCCAGATTCAGTTTGTTATTATACTTTTGGAGGATTTTACATCAAGTTCTTAAGAGATATTGATCTATAGTTTTCTTGGGATGTCTTTGTCTGGTTTTGGTATCAGAGTAATACTGGTTTCAAAAAATGAGGCAAGAAGTGGTCATGCCTCGTCTCTCTTCTGGAAGACTTTCTGAAAGATTGGTGGTAATTCTTTAAACATTTTGGTAGAATTCACCAGTGAAACCATCTGGTTCTAGGCTTTGCTTTGTGGGATTTTTTAAATTACTAATTAGTTGCTTTTACTTGCTTCATGTCTTTTCAGATTTTCTATTTCTTCTCAAAGCAGTGTTAATACTTTTTATCTTTCTGGGAATTTGTCTATTTCATTGAAGTTATCTAGCTTGTTGACATATGTTCATATTATTCCCTATACTCCTTTTTACTTGTATAAGATTGGCAGTGATATGTCCTCGTTCATTCCTGATCTTCATAATTTGACTCATTTTTATCTTGGTCAGTCTAACTGATGTCTGTCAATTTTGTTGATTTTCTCAAGGAATCAGTTTTTGGTTTTGTTGATTTTTTTTTCTGTTGTTTTTCTGTATTTCTGTTTATTTCCACTATATAGTCTTTATGATTTCCTTTCTTTTTGCTTTGGGTTTAGTTTGCTCTTCTCTTTTGTACTTTCTTAAAGTGGAAGTGTTCATTTGAGTTTTTTTAAGAAAAGTATTTACAGATACCAAGTTTTCTGTAAGCAGTACTTTTATTGCATCCCATGAGTTTAGGTATGTTGTGCTTTTTTCCTTTATCTCTAAATATTTCCTAATCTTCCTATGACTTCTTTGACCCATTGCTTAAGTTAATTTCTACATATTTTTTAGTTTTTCAGTGTTCTTTGTTTCTAGTTTCATTCTGCTGTGGTGAGAAAAGATGCATTCTAGGATTTCAGACTTTTAAAATATATTAACACTTGTTTTATGGCCTAATATATATAGTCTATCATGGAGAATGTTCCATGTGCACTTGAGAAGAGTATTTATGCTGCTTTTTTGAAGTGGAGTGGTCTATATATATCTGTTAGATCTAATTGGCTTATAGTGTTGTTCAGGCTTATTTCCTGGTTGATCTTCTGTCTAGTTTATTATTGAAAATGAGAGATTGAACTCCAGCTATTTTTGTTGAGTTCTGTATTTCTCCTTTCAGTTCAGTTTTTGTTTTATGTATTTGGGGGCTCTTTTATCATTATAAAATGTTTTTCTATGTTGCTAATAGCAGTTTTAATCTTGCAAGTCTTTTATGTCTGATATTACTATAACCACCCCAACTCTCTTGGTTTCTGTTTGCATGGCATACATTCACTCTCACTTTAAACCTACTTGTGGATTTGAGTTACTGTCTGATGTCCTTACACTGAAGAAATACTGTTAGTATTTCATGTAAAGTAGATCTGCTGCTGACAATCTTTTTCAGTTTTTTACTTATCTAGAATTATCTTAGTTTCTCCTTTATCTGTTTTGAAATTTTTTTCCCACACCATGAGGCTTGCGGGATGTAGGCTGTTAGTTTCCCTACAGGGATTGAACTCAGGCCCTTGGCAGTGAGAACACAGAACTTCTAACCACGTGAGAACTCCTAACCATGGGACCGCCAGGGAGTTCCCATCTCCTTTATATTTGATGGATACTTTTACTTTATATAGAATTCTGGACTGAATATTTTTCTTTCATCACTTTGAATAGGTCATCCCACTGTCTTCTGGCCTTTAGGGTTTCCAAAGGGCTTCCCTGGTAGCTCGGTAGTAAAGAATCTGCTTGCCAATGCAGGAGACGCAAGTTTGATCCCTGGGTTGAGAAGATCCCCTGGAGAAGGAAATGGCAACCCACTCCAGTATTCTTGCCTGAGAAATCCCATGGACAGAGGAACCTGGCGGGCTACAGTCCATGGAATCACAAAATTTTGAGTCGGACATGACTTTGTGACTAAAAAACAACGGTGAGGAATCAGCTATTAATCTTGTTGAGGATCTCTTGTACGAGATGAGTTGCTTCTCTCTTGATAATTTCAATATTCTTTTTTTTTTTGAGGTATAATTGACATACATCATATTAGTTTCAGGTGTACCATATTATGATTCAACATTTGTGTATGTTGCAAGATGATAACCACAGTAAGTCTACTTAACATCCCTCACCAAAAAGTTAGTGTTTTTTCCTTGTAATGAGAACTCTTAAGGTCTGTTCTCTTAGCAGCTTTCAAGTATACAGTACAGTATATTACTTATTTGTCTGCCTGTTTGCTTGTTTTGGCCACACCCCGGGCATGTGTGATCTTAGTTCCCCAACCAGGGGAACTGCAGTGAAAGTGCAGTCTTAACCACTAGACTGCCAGGAAAGTCCCCAGTATTGTTAACTATAGTCGCCATGCTGTACGTTACATCCCTGTGATTTATGTATTTTATAACCCATTTCACCCATCCTCTTTGTTTTTGTCTTTCAGTAGTTTGGTTATGTTGTGTCCAGGTATGGAATATTCTACTTGGAGTTCATCGAGTTCCTTGGATGTTTAAATAGTTGTTGGGGTTTGGTTTTTTTTTAAGTCAAATTTAGTAAGTTTTTTACCATTGTTTCTTCAAATAATCTTTTCGCTCCTTTCTCTCCCTCTCCTTTCCTTCTGGGATTCTCCTTTGCATATGTTAGAATGTTTGTGTCCCACGGGTCTCTGAGGCTCTGTTCATTTTCTTGTCATTCTTTTTTCTGATTTTTAGACCTGACATATCTTCAAGTTTACTGATTCTTTCATCTGCCTGATCATATCTGCTGTTGACCTCTTAGTGAATTTTTCATTTCAGCTACTATGCTTTTCTATTGAGTTTCTTTATAAATTGTTTCTTTATTGATATTCTAAATTTGGCAGGACACTATATTCATGCTTAGCTTTTTAGTTCTTTAGACATGATTTCCTCTAGTGTTTAAGCATATTTTTAACATCTGATTTAAAGTCTTTGTCTAAAAAAAGAAAAAAAGTCTTTGTCTAATGAGGCCATCATTGAGCTTCCTCTAGAACAGTTTCTATTGATTCTACCTGCCCCACCACTACCACTGCCCCATATATGGGCCATGCTTTCATGATTCACAAGTTTCTATTGAAAATTAGACACTTAAAATAATATAATGTAGGAAATCATTTTTCCTCCTCATGGTTTGTTGTTGTTTGTATATTGCCTTTTCTGAATTAGTTCTGTAAGTCTGTGTTGTCGTGCATCATCACTATAGTTTCTGCTTGGTTAGATTTGTGATCATCGAATGACTAGACAGACGGAGAAGGCAATGGCACCCCACTCCAGTACTCTTGCCTGGAAAATCACATGGATGGAGGAGCCTGGTAGGCTGCAGTCCATGGGGTCGCTAAGAGTCGGACACAACTGAGCGACTTCACTTTCATTTTTCACTTTCATGCATTGGAGAAGGAAATGGCAACCCACTCCAGTGTTCTTGCCTGGAGAATCCCAGGGACGGTGAAGCCTGGTGGGCTGCCGTCTATGGGGTCGCACAGAGTCGGACACGACTGAAGTGACTTAGCAGCAGCAATGACTAGACAGACATCTCCTTAGATTCCTGAAACCAAGAGTTGTGTCAGTCTTTGACAAGGGGCCCTATGTGTGTGTTGGTACATGCCTTCAACACTCAGCCAAGCAGTTGACAACTCTGCCTTAGCCTTTTATTTCCTTCTGTAAACCCTCAAGTTAGCTGGTGGTGAGAGCTTAGAGATTTTCCAGGCTGCCTGAACATACACGTAGCATGGGGTATGAACATATCCCTGCACATCTGCATGGCTTTTTAAATGCCCAGGACTATGGGCATTTAGGAAAAAGCCCAGGGCTTTTTTCATTTTCCTTCTGTTGTTCCTCTGTGGTGATCTTGTGGAAAAGACCCATCTGTTATGCTAGTTCAGCATGTTGACCAGGCCACAATTCTAAACCAAAGATGCTGTGGGTCTAGTGCTTAAGACTTCACCTTACAATGCTCTCTGGTCAGGGAGCTAAGATATCCCGCATTCTTCTAAGCGAGAAAACCAAAACATAAAACAGAAGCAGTACCGTAACAAATTCAGTAAAGACTTTAAAATTGCCCACATCAAAAAAAAACAACAACACCACTATGAGTGGAACATACCACCTTGTAATGAGTTCACAGTTGGTAATAATATACAATTAGTAACCTCAATTCATCCCCTGTGTCTATTCCACATATAACTTGTTGTGACATTATCAGTAAGCTGCTTCATAGCAGAATCACCTAGGAAGGTGTTTATGATCTCAGGTATGAGATTCTGCATACAAATTTCCAAGGTGGTCTACAGGATACCACTACATACCCATTAGAATGGCTGCAATTAAAAATGCCACAATTCCAAATGTTTTTGAGGATGTGGAGCTACTGGGATTTCATAGACTAATGGTACAAGTGTAATATGGTAACAACCACTTTGGAAAACAGTTTCACATTTTTTATAAAGTTAAATATACATTTATCAAGCAGTCTAGCAGTGCCATTCCTAGGTATTTACCTAAGAGAAATGAAACCATATGTTAACAAAAAGACTTTATTATAAATTCATAACAGTTTTATTCATAAATAGACAGAAATCAAAATAAGCCGAGTCTATCAATAGGAATTTGGATAAACAAATTGTAGTATGTCTGTACAATGGAATACTATACAGCCATAAAATGAACAAACTACCAATACACACATTATGGATAAGTTTTTAAAAACATTGAGCAAAAGCTAAGCACAAAAGTGTTCATATTTTGTGATTCTATTCATATAACATTCCAGAAAAGGCAAAACTGTGGTGAGAAAGCAGGTCAGTGGTTACCTGGGCCAGTAGTGGAGGGACCACAAGGAAGTTTGGGGAATGGTGGAAAGGTTTTGTATCTTCATGGTAGTGGAGTTTCTACAAGTATATACACTTGTCATATGAGTCAGACACAACTGAGCAACTAAGCATAGATTTGTCAAGTCACACTGAACTATATACACTTAAAATATATGCAGTTTATTGTATGTACATGCTAAGTTGCTTCAGCCATGTCCAGCTCTTTGCGACCCTGTGGACTCTAGCCCACCAGGCCCTTCTGTTACGGAATTCTCCAGGCAAGAATACTGGAGTGCGTTGCCAGGCCCTCCTCCAGGGGATCTCCCTAACCCAGGGCTCTCATGTCTCCTGCATTGGCAGGTGGGTCCTTTACCAATAGCACCATCTGGGTATGTATACTATACCTCAGTAAAGGTTTTAAGATACACTTTAAAAAAAAAAAAGGTCTGTAGGAGGTCCCCTAGCCAGATAGGCTAGGTTTGTTTTAAGTCAGACATAACATATTTTTATGTGAAGTCCCTTCTTTTAAGACATTAGTACCTAATTCAAAACCTTTAATTATGTCACACAAGCTGAACAGAATGAACCCTCAGGCTCCATGCGGCTCACAGGCAGCCGGCTTGTGGCCTGCGCCCTAAAATCTGCCTTGAGCTCAGCCAGTAAAGCTGTGAGCTGAAATTACACAGAGTGACTTTTCCTGGATGTGGCTCTGGCATGTTGCTCTTCATTCTCCTTGAAAGAGGTAAAATGAAGTGGGTCTGGGTCCAGTCCACGAGATGGGACCCGGAAACCTTTTGACAAAAACCAGCTCTTTGGGAATGCCCAGAACACCCTCTGTTCTGATTTTTGCATCTTCCTGGGGATCCTACTGCATCCCTGGCTTTCTTACTGGATCCCTGCTAATGCATCTCCATCGTCCTAGAAAGGCAGGACGATCCATGGGGGCCTCAAGAGAACTCCATATACTGCCCAGAACACTTGAGTCCTTATGGGTTCATACCTGTCCTCATCTGTCTTTGGAATGTGTGTGGCAGTTTTGCTGCCCTTCACGCTCCCTGGGGCATGGCCCACTCTGCTGGGCACCTGAACTGCCCTTTGTCCCCTGGCTCAGTTTGGGGGCAGCCCAGTGTCCTGTGCTGTGGGGCTGGCCGTCCTGGATGTCTTGGAGAAGGAGCAACTGCAGGCTCACGCAGCCTGTGTGGGCAGCTTCCTGATGGAGCTCCTCGGACAGCAGAAAGCCAAACATCCCATTCTTGGGGACGTCAGGTGAGGCTAAGAACAGCAGTCGTTATCTGCCAGGGGCCTGGTATGGTTCCTTCATTCACCTTGTCACCCCCACCTGGGATGGTGGCAACTTTTATCTCCACAGAGAAGGAACTGAAGCACCTGTAGGTGCTGTTGCCCAAGATGGCACCTGGCGGGAGGTGGGGTGGTGAAGCCAGAATCAAACTTTACTCTGTCCACACTGAGGGTTCCTCCCTATCAGTTAGCTCCTGGAACTGTTTCACCACCCTCCGAGAGTTCCTGCAACTCTCAGCCTCCCTGGGAGGTAGAGGTGTGGGCCCTGGTCAGCTTTCTGACAGGGGCTTGGCTGAGACCCAGGCAGAGGGTGAAAGCAAGGACCTTGGTCCCTCAAGCCCTGTCTCCTGAGATGTCACCTTCTGCTCCAGGGGTGTTGGGCTCTTCATTGGTGTGGATCTGATAAAAGATGAGGCCACAAGAATGCCAGCAACCGAAGAGGCTGACTACGTGGTGTCCAGGTATTTTTTCCTTGAAACAAGTTGCCTTTGTAGTGTCTACTGCTCTGACTAGGAAAGAGCTCCCCCCTTGCCTCTCCTTTCTGACCCTTGCCCCCAGACATGCTGGGCCCACAGAGTGCAGGCCATTCCCAGCCTGAGCAGCCACTTCAAACAAGACAACGCCAAGCTGCTGGAGCTCTCAAACCCAGGGAGCCACAACCCTGCGTTTCACAGCCCCAGGCTGCCTGAGAGAAGCAGCTTCTCCAGAGCCATAGCTGGGACTGTGGCAGAACCAGACTCCCTGTTACTAGAGGTTTTCAGGTAGACTCCTGCTCCTCATCTGGGTGGGGGGTGTCTAGAGGACTCGGCATCTCAAGACTCAGAAGCCCTCACTCCCAGCCCTGGTTTGCATGTTCACTTGAGCCCCAGGACCCTTTCCTTCTTGTTTAGTTATCCCCTTTTTTCTTCCATTCTTCACTCCTACCCACTTCCCCCAACCTTGGAAAATCCATCTACTGTTTGATGTGTATTCTTATTCAAGTTGTAAAATGTGCATCCTTCTGTTTTCAATTCATACAAACTGTATGGATGTAAAAATCTCTCCACATGGTTTTGGAGGCTGACCCCTCCTGCATGGCCACCCAGCCCCTGCCTTCTTTCTGCTGGTGAGCACATCCACCAGCTTGCCCATCGATTCTCTCAGGGAGCCTCAGGACTCAGGAATTCAGAATGATCTCTGGGAAGGAAAGAGCCAGCTCTTCAGCCAAGCCTAACTGCCTCCATCTTACAACCACCCCTCTCTGCATCCCACCCCAGCCCAGCCCAGCCCAATGTAGTTTCTCCAGCTGAGTGAGTGAAAGCAGTGCCAGTGTTTCACTGGCAGTCACCCTGCTAGTAGGAGCCAGAGCTGGATTTGAAGTCAGAACCTCATCTTTCAAGCATGGCTGTTGTCAGTGCCAGGAAGACTGGGATGGGATAAGGGAGCCAGAGGCAGGCTGAGGACACTGCTCCTAACAAGACTTACATAAAAGTAATAAATTTAAAAAATGAGCAGGGGTCAGAGAATGTAAATCCAGTCATACCACACCCCTTCTCTGAGAGGCCAAAATACTTTCCTGGGTTAAAAGTATAAATGTGGACTATTAAAAGTTATTACTAGGTACCAGTGATAATGCTGAACAGTAAAGCCATCTTCTAAAAAGAACTGGAAATTAAAACTGAATAGTCCAGTCTGGAGTTAGAAGATAATCTGGGGGCAGGGTAGAGAAGGGGTTGGCAGGAGTTAATGAAGCTCGGCTACGTGAATTCACTGCACTCTTCTATTTGTGAATGCTGGACCCTTCCTATAAAAAAAGGTAAAACCATGCATGACAAACCATATATCAAAATGGAAAAAGCAGGGGATCTTGACATCCACATTGTAGTCCCGTGGCCGTTCTGTTTGGCTTACAGTGGGCCTCTAGGGATGATGAAGCAAGCCCCCTCCTGCTCTGGGTGGGGGTGGCAGCAGGCTCAGGGCCAGGTACAGGGCACCTCAGATGGGGGTGCTGTGCTTGTCTTTGATGCTGGGCCATAAAGTTGGGTAGGAATCTGGGTGGGTGTTGGCCAGTGCTGTTATTTTGGTGGGAACTGGCTTATGGTGGGTTCTGAGAGCAGCATGGCTGCCAATACCAGGCTGAGAAGTCTGGAAGACCTGTATGACGTGCCCTTGGCCGGTGGGCAGCAGGTCCTGCTGTGTCCTACCTTTACAGGCTTAAGGAAAACTACATTTTGTTGAGCACCGACGGGCCTGGGAGGAATGTCCTAAAGTTTAAGCCCCCGATGTGTTTCAGCTTGGACAACGCACGACACGTGGTAGCAAAGCTAGATGCCATCCTGACAGGTGAGCCTGGAGCCAAGGGGCAGCTGATAATGCTCTAGAATCTAGCCTGGAGTCACATCTTCCCAGTATGCCCAGGGACAGGGGTCTAATAGCTGAACCAGATGTTTTCTGAGCAGTGCAAGGAGTGGGGAGCTGGAGTTGAAGTGGAGGCCTATCCCTGCCTGTGCCCGGGCAGGCACCCCGTGTGGCATGCAGGACAAGGGAAAGCAGGGCTGGACCCATCAGAACCACAGTGAGAGGTTTCCATTATATCTTAGAGCTTCTTAGACCATCATAGCTTCCCTGAGACAGGTGGCAGCAGCTTTGTTTTTCAGCTAAGTGGCTAAAATGAGATATGTGCTCAGGACTGATTCAATGCGAAATCCCTTTCCACATTGCTAATCATTTAGGAAAATAAAGGTCTCCCCTGTAGACTCCCCTACAGCCCAGGGACAACCACCCCACCATCCCTGACCAGATTACTTTACTACTGTACTGCCTGCCCCAGCCAGGTCTCCCTAGTAGAGACATTTGGAGGTGGAACAGGACCTGCTGGGTGAAGGGAATGTATTTTTGAAGGTGGACCATTTTGAGTGGTCCTGTGTTATTTTTCAGACATGGAAGAGAAAGTGAGAAGTTGTGAGACCCTGAGGCTCCACTCCTGAGGCAGCCCTGCTGAGGTGTCTTTCTCTAGGTAAGTGGCCTTGCTTCTTGTTCCCAGAAGACCCAGAACTGGCTTCCTTATCATCCATCAGCAGCTCCTAAGTTTGTTCCAAGTGGTGTACCTTTCCCACAGGTTAATTGCAACACTGGGAGGCTCTGGGTGCCTTGAGCTCCATATCCCTCACCCCTGAAAATCTTGAGTCCTTAAGTTTGCATTTGATACCTCTTTCCTTCCCCAGCCAGTTCCTCTCTAAGATACAGAATTTCTGCGAGGCTTTATCCAGCTGGCCCCAGACAAGTGCTGCATCTTAAAACCAGCTCTTAGGTCTCAAGTCACTAGACTCGGGGTGCTCCAGCCAAGCCAGCAAATACCACTGCCAGATGGGGCTGTTACAGGACAACCAGGAGGGACACTGTTGCCCAGATCCAGCTGGTCCTTTGTGTATCCCCTCTTGTTTTTAGGTTTCACAACTTTGCTGGGAGAGAATCCCATTTTCAATGGCAAGTCAAGACAGGTGTTCCAGGGTGCTCCAGACTCCAACTGGCCTGGGCCAGCATCCCCACTGAAGGTGGTAACCCTCACTGTACTGTCTTCACCTCTTTGAACAACTGCCTCAAACTTCTGCCACTCCACTTTCTTTAAAGCTACCCAAGTCCTAAGCAGGGCCAAGTCATTAAAGGAAACTAATCGAAGATGTAGACAGTGTGTGGTTATGCCTGACAGGATGCTTTAGGAGGTCGTGGAGGATACTGGAGCTCTGGAGCACCTGCCCCCCCCCCCCTTCAGTGTACCCCACACTCACCCAGGCTTGGGGGTTTTTAAATTTTTATTTCAAAAGCTTGGATAGCTTCAATATCCAGGTCGTGGCAAAATCAGGACACGTGTAAAATACCTTACAATACATTAGATTCCCGAAAGGTACCAAAAAGTACAGTAAAATTAACACTTCCATTATAGGAAATGTATGACACAAATAATATAAAACTAAAAGGTGAAAAAAAGGTGACACTGGTTTTCTAAAGTACAATTTACTCTTTACAACCAGGGTCCACAGGTCCAGGCTGCAGAGCGGCAGCAGGAAGCAGACCCTCCAATCTGGTTCTGGGTAACCCGGTAATAAAAATCAGCCCATAATGCCGCTCTGGCCTCTTGAGAAACCACACGCTGCCTAAACAACTAGAGCTCTGGAAATATTAAACAAGAGAGTGATTTCCAGGGGGGAAATTTTAAATAAGATGCACATGGGACAGGCCATAGAAAGTTTGCCAAGTTAAATTTGGTACATAATTGTGTTCACTCGATATCCAAACAAAGCGTGTGTGGTCAGTCAGGCACTCCTGCTGAAGCCTCAGTATGGCTTGTAGTTATTCTGATGGCCACCGCGTCGCTGGCTCTTCCCGTAATTTGTACTACCCTGACCTAGGGACAAGAACAACAATGAAAGTAGCTACAACTTGCTGAACATTTACCCCTGTGCCAGGCGCTTGATATGCATCCTCACCAGAACCAACAACTCTGTTGGTAGGATGTCACCCCACCTTCCTGAAACCCAAAAGCTCAAAATCCACTCAGACAAAAGCCCAGCCTGTCCGACTCCAAAGCCCCTGCTGCCAATGGCCCCTGCACTGTCTTTCCTGCCTCCCGGGGTGGGCGAGTGGATGGGGGCCTCCCTCTCCTACTTACTGTAGTCGTAGCCGGGGCCGTAGCCGTAATAGCCATAGGGCGAGTAGTCGTAGCCGCCATAGCCGGGCCCGTAGCCCTGCTGGTAGCCGTAGCCCTGGTTCCAGTAGCTGCCGTAGCCCTGATTCCAACTCTGACTCTGACCTGTGGGGGGAGCAGGGCACAGGGGCCCATGGACCATTTAGCACACGCAGGAGCTAGGATAGAGGAAATCCTGCCCTTTGGGTGGCGAGGTTACTATGGCAACTCAGAAAAGCCAAGGGGCTGCTGTCCTGGTGTAGAGGGCCTGAGAGACCCAAGCTAGAGCTAAGAAGGCCAGGCCAGAACACTAACTTCACTGGGGCAACCAAGGCAGCTCACTTTCATTCACATCACCCACTGATCACCCCCACCCTTCCTGGCAGCTTGGCCTTAAAAAGGATGGAGTTCAGGCTTTGGAGTCAGAGGGGCCTGGGATGAATGGAGGATAAGCGCCTGGCACAGCATTGCCCTATCCTTCAGCCCGCCCACCCACGGGTGTACCAAGACTCAGGACAGCCACAGAGCTGAGCACACTCCCACCTTGCCCCCTCAAAACTTGTGGAGTGTGATGCAGAGGCCCCCTCTGCCCTGGGGCCCCAGGCCACATGAGAAAGATGGGCTCTTCCAATCCAAGCCAGCAGCATAGCATCAACTCAGGAGCCATCCCGGGTCGCACCCACCCTGCTGCAACGAGCACCAGAGAACCCCCAAGACAAACACAGAAGCTCCATGCAGGCAGGGAAACAGGACCCATCTTCATCTGGGTTCTACTCACCTCCACTTCCGCCACCGCCACCACTGCCTCGGTTCCCTCGATTGCGATTCCCACGGCCCCCAGAGCCATACTGCTGCTGTTGATAAACCTCTTTGGGCTGAGCCACCTTGATTTCACACTAAAAGTCAAGAAAACAGTGGGTCATGCCAATAGGACAAGCCCTAAACAGGGAGTGTACACAAAAGCCTTCAATGACAAACATTAAGGTGGTAGATCTTGTCTATCTGCTCAAGACATGCTGGAGTAGGAAACCATACTTGGACTAGCTCAGAACTTCCAACTAAAACTCAGACCAAGATTCACACTGGCCTTTTTTGCTCAAACCTTTTCCCAGACTGCTTGAAAAACAATGAGACACACCCGCAGGTCTGCTGATGGTCACCCTTGGCCACTCTATACCTTAATAAGTGGGAGGAGAGGGACAGCTGAGCCAGTGCCAGTCCAGTGTAGCAAGATACCACCTTGAGCAAGTCAGAGAAGGCTTCCCAGGTAAGGGAGCCTAGAGAAAGCAGGTTCCTTCCCACCCCCTCCCCACCCCAAGAAGAAATAAAACATTCCACTCAAATACACAATTGAGGTGGCAACCCTGACCTCCATCCTACAGAGGAAAAAAGCCACTGGGGCTCAGGACAGCATTCCTTAAGGCCATCCCGCTGCGCCTTCCTCCTCCAAACACTCATTTACAATTGGGATGGGCCAGGTGTATCTCCCCTGCTAGGACATAAAAGTCAATTTCCTTTTTGCTCAAAACTCTGCCTACTGTGAGTGGAAACGCCAAGGACTTTCCTGTGCTCCTGATTCCAAGTTTATTTTTAAAATAAACTTCAACATTGGTCTCCCATTAAGACCAATTAAAAAACCATTCTATAAGACATCCTCATCCAAGCATAGTCAAAATTTGGCAGGTTACCACCAAGTGATGCAATCTCATGTTTTCTATCCTACTAGGTTAAAGCTGAATACAACCACCTAAATTACACTTATTTCACAACCAACCATCAGCAGTCTGACTAACAGCACCGTAAAACGGGCACTTCATGCCCATTTCACATCATGGCACAGAGAAAAAGGCCTCTTTCCATGTCAGTGTCCACTAGGGTAACAATGGCTCTCACCCAACAGCCCCCTGTGATCCTCTCTTACATAAAATTTAAGGGCCCAATCCCAAGTCCAATCTTTCAAATTCCCAGCCAGGATTGAGACTTCCAGGAGCCCCACCCTACCTGTCCCAGCTTATCTGGCTGCCACTCCTGCTCAGGCAAAGCCTACCACACCCTGCCAGTGGGTCACACCCTCAACTCCCAACTGCCTCAACACTTAAAGCATGAACTACCTACCCTTTCTCTTGTCCAGAGTTCAGGAGAAAGAGTTGCCCCTCACTGCAAAGGACTCTGCTCTTTTGAAGTCAAAACTGGCCTTGGGTTTAAGGTGGCCAGGACCCTGGAAGCTCTTTGGAAAGGATCTTTGGACCAGGGGTTAATTTAGCCAGCGACCAAAGGGGATGGAAATGAAGAGATGTGGTTGTGGCTGGAAACAGATAAGAGAAAAGCTCTGCAACAATGTCCATAGCAGGAGAGACTTCACCACAGAAATCACTAAACAGCAATTTTAGATTCTTCTGAGACCTTAACTGCAGGACTTATACACACTGCATTCTAGGTCCAAAACACCTTGACTTCTAACTTTAGGTCAGGAATTGAAGAGACTACTCAGCACACTACCTATCCCATGGGAGCCTCCCATCCTCCAGTATTCTGCCTCCCTCACATCCTGTCCTACCAGCCTAGGAGCTCTGAAGGACAGAACCACTTGTCCCTATCAGGACAGCAGACACTGCACAGAAACAGTAACGTCCACCCTGGAGAACTCTTGGAGGTAGTTCAACCCGTAGTCCACACCTGCAAAGGCCAGTTCCAGCAGAAGGCTAAGTGCACACACAGCTGGGGGCACCTTACCTTACTTCCACTGATAGTATGGAACTTTTTCTCCAGCACTTTCTTCACAGGTTCTTCTTCTTTAAAGGTGATGAAAACAAAGCCTCGTCTTTTGTTCGACTTTGGATCCATTGGAAGCTCAATGGCTTCAATCTGCAAACATAGGCAAAGCTCTACCTCAGAGCCTATAGGGAACTCATAGGAAAAGGCCCACAAACACCACAGTGGAAAAAAGTTCCAATGAGCCAAGGTGTCAAGAACCAGTAAGAAGGCAACATCACTGCAGCTGGCAGACCATTGTGGGGGCCACACACTCACCTCCCCAAACTCGCCAAAGTACTCCCTTATCTTCTCCTCAGTGGCTTCAGGATTTAGACCCCCTACAAAAATTTTCTTTACTGGGTCTTTCTTCATGGCCATGGCTTTTTTGGGGTCAATGACACGGCCATCCAGCCTGTGCTCCTTCTGGTCTAGAACCTGTTCCAACAGAAGGGAGTTGGGTTCTAACTCAGCAGCATGACCCAAGACAAGGACCTTCTTTCTCTCAGCCATAAGATTCCCAACACAGGCACACAAAATTGCTTCATCTCCTCCAAACTCTACCCCCAACCTGACTTCCCAACCCAATCTCCAAACTTCACCTGGTTTACCTAAACACTTATAAATCTATCCTCAACCCATCCCCAAGTCTTTTGACCATGCCCTGCACCCCTCTTCTTGCCCAGCCAGTCCCAATTTAAGGCAGTAAAGCAACAGAAACTTAAAAGCACAAGCTTAAAGCACTGCTAGGGCTGGAATCCTCACAATCCACCCTTTACTGGCTATCTGATCTCTTCTCCTTAACCTTCTGCTTTTTCGCAAAATGAAGTTAAAGTAACACCTATCTCCTAGCAACTGTGGGCTCTCTTCTAATGTGCTCAGTGAAATGTTTGCTTTAGCAAGGTCCAGAATAGGCACAAGATAATAAATAGTCCACGATAAACCTTCCTTGATCACCCTAGCCCATACTCACTCCTCCACTTAATCTCTACTTTTAATCCCTTGGAAAAGGATAGGATAAATTCTCAACCTCTCTGCTCTTCCCAAACCCATTCGCCAATCATGGTCTGAGAATGGTGTCTTAGAACATACTGAGACTCCCGACTGTGAACTACCCAGCTTACCTTCTCCACACTGGCTGCATCTTTGAAGAGGATAAATCCAAACCCTCTTGACCGGCCAGTGTTGGGATCCATTTTTATTGTACAGTCAACGACCTCTCCAAATTTGGTAAAATAATCTTTTAGATCCTTTTTGCTGGTATCCCAGCTCAGGCCACCAACGAACATTTTTCTGAAAGAGTGGGGTGAAACATACGGCAACAAGCCTTATAACCAAGCTGTGATTTTGGAAGGATAGACCCTGACAAAGCTCTCACCAAAAGGATTATAAATAAAGCCACCATTCGGAACAGGGCTCTACCTCTGGAAAAGGATAACGAGTCTCCCGTACCCCTCCAAACTCAACCTTGACCCTAATAAAGCCTCAGGTGTCTCCGTACCCTAAGTTGGTTGAGGAAAGAAAGCACAACCTGGCCGGGGAGCTAGGACCTGAGGTCTCACAACCGGAAGAAATCTAATTTGTCTTATCAATTATGTATCAAAACACTACGGTCCCTGCCACCTCCTATCACTTCAAGGAACTCGAGGCTTCCGGGGCCGAGTCAGAGTTCAGACCGAGACTCCGCCCTCGGCAGGAGCCGGAGGAGGGAGGCCCGGGTGCGCGCCAACTCCGCCCACGCAGCCTAGGCAGCCCGCGACCCGCCAGGCTTCTGCTCCGAGCTCACTCCCCTTCCGGGCCGCTTGCCGCACGTCCCCGCGCCAGCGGCCCCGGGGCGGCGCCAAAGTCGACCCAACAAACTCTTGCAAACTCCAGCGCGCGCCGTAAGCGGGCGGCACGGAGTTGCCGGTCTGCGGGCCGCGAGCAGGCCCCGGCCGCCCGCCCCTCCCCCCGCCGCGTGGCGCCAACAAAAGGCGGCCCCGGAACAAAGGCGGCGCCCCCATCGGCCCGCAGCAGCACTTACCCCGCGTCCTCCTCATTCTTGCTGGCGTTGATCTGGTCGCCCTCGGCGCCGTTCTGGTTGCCGGCCTGGGGCGCCGCGCTCCCGCCTCCGGCCCCCGCCGCAACGCCGGTACCAGTCCCGGCCGGCGACTCGCCTTCGGGGGCAGCCTCATGTCCGTTCTCGGTGGCTCCCGTCGTCTCCATGGGCTGCTCTTCACCCGCTTCCGACATACTGGGCCGAGGCGCGCGGCTCCTGCAAGAGCAGCCACAGCGCGTCAGGCCGGCGCCACTCCCGCCCAGGCTCCCGCCCGCGGGCCCAGCCGCTCACCTCGCCGCCGATGACGCCGCGGGGCCCGCTCGTCCCCACCCGCCGAGAAGACACCGCGGGCTCGGCCGCGCTCACGCTCGCGCTGCCGGGCCTCTCCCCTGTCTACCGACGGAACCGCTACGACCTCGCGCTCTCCTATTCCGCCTCCGCAGCCACACGAACCACCGACTCAAAAGCTCGCCCCGGCCGCGCGGTGCCGCCGCCTGACAATGCCGACTCGTGGCGCTCTTTATAATGCCGGAGCCGAGGGCACCTCGCAACAAGGTGCATGCTCATTGGCTTCGCCGGTCTGTCACTCAGCCCCGTGCCGGCTTCCCATTGGCCGCAGCGGCGCGCGCACGGTAGTTCCGGGCGGGCTTTGTCCTCATCTTAGAATCCGCGCGAGCTGGGGCCTTGCGGAGGTTCGCCGGCTCTGTTGGCTTGCCAGCCCTGTCCCGATCGGCCGGCGGTCTGAGCCCAGCACCTCAGAGGCGCAAGACTGACCCTTCGCCTTCTGAGGCCGTAGACCCTGGTCCCCATGCGCCCTAAACCAGCACTGGCAGCCTTGGCCATTCCATTTCCCAAAGAGGAAACTGGACTCCAGGAAGTCTCGGAAACCAAGGTCGCCCGGCTGGAAGTGCAGAACCCGGCCTTCGGAGATTGGGCGCGTAGTGTCCTCCAAGCCCCAAGAAAATGGGACGAGACCCGCTGTCCCCCTTGACCTTGGTGCCGTCAAAGCCACTCGCTCCAGTCCCTTCTGCCGCCTCCCCCCGACGCGAGAAGCGAGGAGGGGGCGGAGTTCGCCGGGTGGCCAATGGTGCTCCACGCGGGAGAAACGGTGGGACTGCGGGGTTCCCCACTCTTAGGTCGCTTGGCACCACCTTGACGATTAGCATCACATTTTTACTTTTGATTACTTAATATCTTCAATTCGTTTATTTTTGCTGAAATTATTTTTTAAAAGAATACACCATTTCTTTAAAATCATGCAGTTTTGGGGAAGGGAAGAATAGTTCTCTTTTTCTAATGTACAAAACCCCTTAATACTTATTTATCTTTTTGACCAAGCTTGAAAGGCCTGTATAGTCATGATTCCTTTTAACCATATGGGTGAGAAATACCAAATGAAGGAGGATTAAAACTTCTGAAGCTTGGGGATTGCAAAATAACAGCAGAACACAAGTAACTGACATCTCCCACTGGAATTCTGTGGCCAGGCCCAGTGTGGTGGGCTGGGCATTCTGTTTTCTCATCTGGTCTCTTAACAACCCTATGGAAGTTGACAACCAGTTTATAAATGAGGAAACAACCCCAGAGCCCTGGTCTCGCTTCCTAAGCCATCCTGCTCAGTCGTGCCGGCAACCCGATGGTCCCAAAGAGCCTGACTGTGGTCACTTACAGTCTCCTCTGTCCATGGAATTCACCAGGCAAGAATACTGGAGTGGGTAGCCAATCCTTTCTCCACGGGATCTTCCCAACCCAGGGATCGAACTCAGGTCTCCTGCATTGCTAGCAGATTCTTTACCATCTGAGCCACCAGGGAAGCCCAGTGAAGTTGCCGTGAGAATGTAAAATGTCACAATTTCACATTTGGAAAAAAATAAATTTAAAAAAATCTTAAGGTTTAGCCACACAATGCTGCATCTCCCCCAAGGTATCAACCACCTAGAGCTGGGACACCCACCCCCAAGTGAGCAAATGGTTCATCCCAAGGCTCACCTGACCATTTCACTTTCAGGCTAGATTCACATATCTCTATAAAACCTTGGTCACTCCATAAAACCTTGGTGGTAAGGCTTGCAGGGAAGTCCCTAACAAGCTCTCCAACCCAGTCTTTGCTCACCTACAGAAATAAGAACCGGGGTTTTTGGTCACAAGCAATGATGGGCACAACTGACCAAGCAGTGAAGAAAATTCAGGTAATCAAGATCAAGTGTAGCTGCAGGACGTAACCACTGAGGGCATGTGTGTGTTAGTCACTCAGTTGTGTCCAACTCTGCAGACCCATGGACTGTAGCCCACCAGGCTACTCTGTCCATGGGATTTTCCAGGCAAGAATACTGGAATGGGTTGCCAGTTCTTTCTCTAGGGCATTTTCCCGACCCAGGGATCGAACCCGGGTCTCCCACATTGCAGGCAGATTCTTTACCGTCTGAACCACTAGGGAAATCGGCTCTTGTCCAGTTGGATTCCATTAGCACAATTTGGGAAACGCTTTCAATGGCATGTCAAGCCTGAAGGATGACAACATTTGGATGGTGCTTCACAGTTTGCAAAATACCTTCACCGACCTTGTTTTTTTAGAGCTTCAAAATAACTTTGTATGCAATTATCCATAGTTTATACACAAAAACACTGAAATGACACAGCTAAAATCTTAGCCACAAAGTCAAGACTTCCAACTCTACATTGTTTCCAATGCTCCTAACTACTGCAGGACAAGGGGGCTCTGAGCTTCTGAGTTCTTTGGTCTAAATTAGATCTCCGATTCGCAGAAGGCAATGGCACCCCTCTCCGGTACTCTTGCCTGGAAAATCCCATGGATGGAGGAGCCTGGCAGGCTGCAGTCCATGAGGTCACTGAGAATCGGACACGACTGAGCGACTTCACTTTCACTTTTCACTTTCATGCATTGGAGAAGGAAATGGCAACCCACTCCAATATGCTTGCCTGCAGAATCCCAGGGATGGGGGAGCCTGGTGGTCTGCCGTCTATGGGGTCGCACGGAGTCGGACACAACTGAAGGGACCTAGCAGCAGCAGCAGATCTCAAATTAAGTGATTTTGAGGCTCAAAGGAAACATACTTTACAAAGAACTGCAGACAAATGGGGGTCAGTCTCAATACAGAATGTTTTTATATTCTACTCAAGAGTGCTTCTGACAAAGGCAGGTCACCAGGCTGTTTGGAACCAGCAGGAAGTCCCTTTGACACAAGAGACTCTTGTTATTTGGTCTGAATTACAGACCTGAGTTGAGGGCATCTTCTAAAACAATGAGGTTCTCAAATCAGCAAGGAGCCCAGTAACAACAGCGTAAAATAGAGACGATAGACACAAAGTGAATTTTGAAAGTTGTTTAAATCGCATGAATTTTTCTATTTATTTATTGCGTCTGGGCCTACAAGGTGGAAACTGCAAAAGTTAATTGCAAATATGTTGACTGTTGTGGCTGACTCCCGTATGGGCCACTTCCTTCACCACAGCTCCATGGGCTGCAGCTCCTTTGCTTCTGGGTTGACTCTGGATCCAGCTGGAGAAGACTTCCTAAAACACCAGTCAGATCTTGTCACACTCTGCATGAAAACTCTGGCTGACTCCCCAGTACTCTAAGGATGAAGTCTTAACCCTGAAAACGGGTAAGAGAGACAGCTGAGGCTCACAGAAATCCTTGCCCTCCTCCCTCCAACCTCTCTTCATCTTGAGTAGAAGAGTCAGCTGAGACATCTCCTGTCAGTTGGGCACCTCCCCCAGGCCTCTCTTTTCCTGGACACCGTGTGTTCTGCATGGTAGAGCTACATTATAGAGAAGAGCTGTTTAACCCACGTCAGACTTGATGTAAGAAATGAACCTGTACTGGGTCAAGCCAGTGAGATCTCTAATTGCAGCCTAGTCACACCTGACCATTCCACATGGCTTGAGCCACCCCAGTCACATCTCATGCTCACCTCTCCATGCTAGCCGGTGCTGATTTCTTTTATTTCCTGGAACTCATCTGCACTCTTCTCTTTCCACATGCTGTTCCCTCTACCTGAAATACTCTTCCACAGATTTCACCTGCCTACCCTGCATATCTGTTTTGGGTTGAATTGTATCACCACAAAAAATCTGTTCAGTTCCCATCCTGTCGTACCTGTGCCTGTGACCTTATTTGGCACTAGGGTTTTGCAGATGTAATCCAGTTAAGATGAGGTCAGACTGAAGTAGGTGGCCCCTTAATTCAATAAGACTGGTGCCTTATAAGAAGAGAAGACACAAAAACAGACACAAGGAAAACACTGTGTGACAACGGAGACAGAGACTGGAGTGATAAGTCTACAAACCAAGTGCCTTGGTCAATTTAGGCTGCTATAACAAAATACTATGGTCTGGGTGCCTTAAACAACAAACTTATTTCTCACAGTTCTAGAAGCTGAGAAGTCCAAGATCAAGATGTCTGATGAGGACCTGCTTCCTAGTTTGCAAATGGCTATCTTCTTCTTGTACCTTCACAAGGCAGAAAGCACAGAGAGAAGCAAGCTCTTTCATACCTCTTCTTAAAAGGGCGCTACTTACATCATGAGGACCCCACCGTCATGACCTCATCTAAACCTAATTGCCTCCCAAAGGCCCCACTTCCAAATATGATCACAATGGGAATTAGGATCTCTGCATATGAATTTGGAGGAACACAAACATTCAGTCCATAACACAAAGGGATACCAAGGATTACTAGCAGCACCAGAAGCTAGGAGAGGGGCATGAAGCAGATTCCCCCCTAGAGCCTTCAGAGCAAGTGTGGCTCTGCCAACACCTTGATTTTGATCTTCTAGCCTCAGAACTGTGAGTCAATAAATTTCTATTGTTGATACATCCCTCAGCCTGTAGTGCTTTGTTATAGCAGCCCTAACCGACTAATCCAACATACATCAGAATTCAGCTTCCTCCAGAAAGTGCTCTGTCAGGCCCCAAGGAAGGGAGCCTCTCAGAACACAGACCACATGGTATTGACACTGAGCATGAGCTCAATGAGATCCTGCCCCAGGGCTGTCTCCTTCACCTTGACACCTGCAGTGGGTACCACAATACTTGCAGAATGAATAAAAGAATCTCCTAACCCAAATTGACACATGGATTCCTAATGGGCTGAATCTGACTGTCAGTTGTGCTTGCTTGCCTATACAATGTCTTGAATCTTGTAAAAAATATATATATTTGCCAACATTTATAAAGCATATTTCTACAAAATGTTACATTTCCAGGTACTTTGGAAAAGTTTTAGATGAAGTCACACTGGGCCACAGTCTCACATGTCCACACTCAGCAGGAGCTGAGTCATACTGCCCCTCAGCAGGTGGAGCAGGTGCTGTCCAGCTCATTCCAGCCCCTACAAGGGCCCGGTGTCTTGCTCCTGGGCCCTCTAAACTCATCTCATCAACTGAAACCATTAGGGGTGCCAATCCCTAGCTAGGCCTCCATGAAACTCATCTTCTTCATCTGTAAAACAAGGATGACAACACCTGCCTCTCAGCACTCCTGCAGGGATCAGGGACTGTCTGCCAAGAGTTTAGTATAGTGCCAGTAGGTATAACTGTCATTGTTAGTTCTAGGACTGCTGACAATAATAATATTAGCTCTCAGGGACAACTCCTTCACTTGAGGAGCTCCCCATCACAATAGAATCTTCAAAACAGGAGTGGAAGACCTGGAGAAGCTCTACTAGCCAGCATCCCCCACCTGCTAAGATCACATTCTTGCAACAGCCACCTGTGCCTAGTTCGTGTCTCAGAGGCAGCCTCTGACTAGCAGAGACCAATCAGAATTGCCTAGGACACCCTTCTGGAGTCAGAACTTAATGGAATATGTGGTTCACGTACAGACCTAACCCTCCCTATCTCCTCTGAGCTCGCAAGGCTGCATTAGTGACTACAGCATGCAGAGGGGCCCAGCCTGGCTTCATGTCACAGATCTCCTGTGTAGCTTCTAAGACTACTGCTATTTAGAGCCATAAGGTGGAAGGGGTGTGGGTCACTAAATGACCCTGTGGAAGAGCACCGCTTCTCTAGCCTGAATACCACCTGGGACTGTTATCTCTAAGAAAGGGAACCACGTCCCTTCCATCTTGTGGCCCTAAATCCAGGCCCCTGTGGCTAGATTCTCACTTTTTACAATATTCTGGGCACAGACCACTGGACAGGGATGGATTCAGGACACAGTGCTGCTGACCAGGTCAGGAAAAACCTTATGAAACCAGGAAATGCCCATCTCCGCTCTGAAAGGCAGCAACACCTACTCATCAGAGCAGCCTTGGAGGCTCTTGTGTGTGTGTGTGTGTGTGTGTGGTTTATCCCTGCCACTAATTCAGGGTGGCCCCAGGGGTCTCTCCATTTGAACTTTAGTATCTGATTACACAACAATTCATATATTCATTCATTTACTAACAGCTCGGGCTTCAACTGCCATCAACGTGCCCCTCAGGACAGATCTGTGTTTTGAAGCTGTAAACCCACATGAGTCACTATCCCTCAACATCTCTCCTGAAATGTCCCCAAGGGCCCTCCATTTCAGCGTGTCTAAAAGAGAATACATGGCGCTCCCCTGAGCCCAGACCCTCTGCCAGTGCTCTTGGCCGCAAAGAATGCCTCTGCCACCCACCTGTGCAGGCCAGGAACCTGGCTGGACCAGCCTTGATGCCCCTTTCCCCACTCCTCCCCTATCCAATCCATCACCTAGACCCCAGTGTGCCTTTATGACTGTCACCTGCACTAAGGTTTGCATATGGGAATATCAGTCAGGGCAGGATACCCTGTGTACCAAATACATCTAAAAGCCATGGAAGATTTTCTTACAGATAACAGTCCCAGGTGGTATTCAAACTAGAGAAGCGGCTCTCTTCCACAGGGTCACTGAGGGACCCATGCCCCTTCCATCTTATGGCTCCACCAGCCCCTCAGGCCTTGTCTTCGCAAGCAGCTGGCAGAAGGAAACTCACAGAGAGGAACTGGTGTGAAGCTTGATGGCCCAGGCCTGGAAGTGGCACATGTGGCTCTCACTCACTCTCCACTGGCTGGAACTGTTTGTGGCCTTGCGTTACCGCAAAGGGCACTGAGAAATAAGTGCAGGGGAGGCAAGGATAGAATGGGTGCCCGGTTTTTCACACTAGGCTTCAACAGCTGCATGTTAGTGACAGTGAACGGAGACTAGAGGAAAGCTTTCCGTCAGTCAGCCTGCCTTTCAGGGACCGTCATCAAGTGTCACAACTATGAGAGGCCACCCCTGCCCTTGTCCTGGGAGCAGGTCTACTTTCTACATGGTAAGATGAACACCGTATCGGGGAAGCACAGGAGGACAGGGACACACAGGAGACATGAACCAAGCCCTGGAAGTGGGCAGGAAGGACACGGCTTTTCACAGGAGCAGATGCTGGGCTGTGCCATGGAGACTGAATGGTGTTTCTTCAGACAGGGATCGGGGAGAAGGGGTGCAAGGCAGAGGAGACCAACTGAGCAAAGGCTCAGCATTCGAGAAAGGAGACTGTTTAGAGAACTGCAAGTAGCCCTACATGACAGAGAGGAGTTGAGACTGTGTTACTGGGCAGTTTTACAAGCCATGACAAAGGGTTTCATTTATCTACAGGAAACAGGAAGTCAGTGAGTTCTGTGATGGCAATGGTCCATGGAAGGAGGGGGTGATGAGAGACATTAAGGAGGGTATGTGGCTACAATCCTGACTCCATGCATAGGGGTGAGATGGGAAGTAAGGATGGAAAGTTGGACCAGAACCACCAGGTGGAGGGCCTTGAATGCCAGGCCTGATAAGGAAGGCAGAGGGCAAGCACTGTCTGCCTCTCTCAAGGAGAAAACCATCCCACCATAGGTGATGACCCCCTCGCTTCCTTCCTACGCCAGCCTCCAGCAGCACAGTCTATTTGTCCATTTCTTCTAGTACATCAGTCCCTAATGGCTAGGAAAGGATCAAGAGATGACCCATTTCAAAGATCAAGTTCAAATCACTCATTACCAGAGAAGAAAACCAAAGGTCAGGGAAGGGAGTCTCTCAGTCCATTCAAGCTGCTATAGCAAACTGGTTCAAAATTGGGAAAGGAGTATGTCAAGGCTGTATATTGTCACCCTGCTTATTTAACTTATATGCAGAGTATATCATGTGAAGTGCTGGGCTGGATGAAGCATAAGCTGGAATCAAGATTGCCGAGAGAAATAGCAATAATCTCAGACATGCAGATGACACTACCCTAATAGCAAAAAGTGAAGAGAAACTAAAGAGCCTCTTGATGAAGGTGAAAGAGGAAAGTGAAAAAGCTAGCTTAAACTCAACATTCAAAAAATGAAGATCATGGCATCTGGTCCCATCACTTCATGGCAAACAGATGGGGAAACAATGGAAACAGTGAGAGAGTTTATTTTCTTGGGCTCCAAAATCACTGTGGATGGTGACTGCAGCCATGCAATTAAAAGGCACTTATTCCTTGAAAGATAAGCTATGACAAACCTAGACAGTGTATTAAAAAGCAGAGATAGCACGTTGCCAACAAAAGTCTGTATAGTCAAAGCTATAGTTTTTCCAGTAGTCATGTACGGATGTGAGAATTAGACCATGAAGAAGGCTGAGCACCAAAGAGCTGATGCTTTTGAACTGTGGTATTGGAGAAGATTCTTGAGAGTCCCTTGGACTGCAAGGAGATCAAACCAGTCAAAATTAAATCAACCCTAAATATTCACTGGAAGGACTGATGCTGAAGCTGAAGCTCCAATACTTGGAACACCTAATGCAAAGAGCTGACTCGTTGGAAAAGACCCTGATGCTGGGAAAGATTGAAGGCAGGAGAAGGGGACGACAGAGGATGAGATGGTTGGGTGGCATCATCAGCTCAATGGACATGAGTTTGAGCAAGCTCCAGGAAATGGTGAAGGACAGGGAAGCTGGTGAGCTGCAGTCCATGGGATTGCAAAGAGTTGGACACAACTGAGCAACTGAAGAACAATAGACTACATGACCTATAAATAACAGAAATTTATTTCTTATGGTTCTGGAGGCTGAGAAGTCCAAGATGAAGCACCAACAGACTGGATGTCTGGCAAAACCCACTTCCTGGCTCTCAGATGGCTGTCTTCTCCCTCTTACTCCTTTCTCAACTGGCAGAAAGGGTAAGAGAGCCCTGCGGAGTCTCTTTTATAAGGGCAGTAATCCCATTCTAGATAGTTCTACCCTCATGATCTAATAACCTCCCAGGCCCTACCTCTTACCACCATCACCTTGGGGAGGGGCTGTGTTAGGGTTTCAAGATATCAGTTGGTGGGGAGCACAAACATTCAGTCTATAGCAGGGAGTAACATGTCCAGTGGCACCAGGCCTAGAAGCCAGGCCTCCGTGTGGCGTGTTCTCTCAGCTTCTCTAGCACCCTCCCAAGCTCCAAGCACTTGAGAAACAAGATACCAGAGGCATGCTGAGGATTTCATCCTGTCACTTCAAGTGCTGAGTGTAAGAGACCACAGATATGAACAGAGAAACCCCACCTTTCTCCTACAAGCTAAGAAACAGGAAATCCACAGACGGGTACCATCTCCTTGGTACCTCCCACCCTCTTTCCTTCCAGAGGACATGGCCAAGCTAGCTCCTGGGTGTGAACACCAGGTGAATAGAGCCATATTTCTGACAGTCATGTCTGCTCCCAGCACAAGGCCAGCGTAGGCAGGACTGCCAATGCTGGGCAGAGCGGCTGAGGAAAGAGGAATGATCTCTAGCCATGAGACTCTCCTGATGTGAAAAGCAAGGATTTGGGGGTAGATGCTGCCACTTAACATCCTGTTTCCACATTCTGCCAGTGAACTGGCCAAACCACTTCTCCAAATAGGGGACACCATCTAGGCTCAGAACAGAAGATAAGAGCATGCTGTCTCCTGATCCAGGGGATTTGAGGGATGGAAGCTCCTCAAGGGGGGGTCTTCATTCCGCACTCCCTCTCCTGGCTGACTGCTCTGGAACCTCTTGCATCTCAGAAGCTGTCTTGCCCTCTAACTGCTCATGGCTGCCCCCTAAACAACTCAATCCCACTGCTCAATCCCACTGCAGCCCCCTGACCACCACCAACCTAGGCCCACAGAAGCCTCCTAGGTCTGCATATCCATTTCACCCTGGCCTTCCACCTCTCCTTAATGAAATCCATGTCCCCACATAGCCCCACACACCACTCCTGAATGCCTCCTCTCACTTCCCTCAACATGTGGAGGAAGGGGCCACCTCACCCTCCACTCCCCAGTCTCATTCCTTGAGCAGCACTACAGTACAGAAATACGATGCACACCACAAATGCAAAAGCATGGATAATTTAACACTTTCTAATAGCCACATTAAAAGACTATTACAAAATTAGTAAGATAGTAAAAAAGCAAGAGGTGAAATTAATTTTTAATAATATATTTAATGTAGACTAATGTACACAAAATATTATAATTTCAATATGTAATCAGCATAAAAAATTATTGAGATATTTTGCTTGTTTTTTTAGATTGCCTGAAATCCAGTGTGTATTTTACACTTACAGTGCACCTTAGTTCAGACTACATACTTTTCAGGTGTTCAGTAGACACATGGGGCCAGGGGCCACTATACTAGACAGCATAGATCTAGACCAGGGGTTGGCAAACCAAGGCCCACAGCCTAGATCCAGCTGGCTTACTGTCTGATTTTGTATGACTCTTGAACAAAAAGTGATTTTTGGTGCGGGGAGGGCACACCTCAAATCTTGTAGAATCTTAGTTCCCTGACCAGGGATAGAACCTAGGTCCCCTGCAATGGAAGCATGGAGTTCTAAGCACTGGATTGCCAGAGAATTCTCAAGAGTGATTTTTTTAATATTTTTAAATGAATGAAAAAAATCAAAAGAATAATACTTCATGACACAAATTCTATGAAACCCAAAGTTAGTATTTATAAGTAATGTTTTAAATTCTGTCAACAAAAATGTATGGAAGTATGCTTCATCTCTTCTTATATATTTTACTTATCTACATAATATCCTTTAAATTTTCCTCTTGGCCCACATAGCAGAAAATATTTACTATCTGATCCTATACAGAGAAATGCTTTCCCAATTCTATCCTAGGCCATTCTCCTACTCCCTAGACTCCAATACAGGAGCTACAGATCTGGCTTTGAAATCAAAAGGCCCAGCTCAAATCCCAGCTCCCCTGTATCCCAACTCTGGGATTTAGAACAAGTCATTTCCCCTTTTGGGGCCTCCATTTTCTTCATTTGAAAGTCAGGTCAGCACTCAAGTGGGTATAAAGAGGGTGAAAACAAACCCATCGCCAGCCACAGAGCAGGTCACTCATTCACTTGTTTCCGGTCCTCCAGTCTCTTCCAGTTTCCAGTCTTCACACCTGTCTACCAAGGCCCCCCTCACTACACTCAGTACCTCATCCAGGTGACAACTGCACCAGTCACCTTCTCCCAGCATCCTCAGCAATCTCTGCCTCCACTGGCAAAAGCCCCATTTTGTTGGCTTTTGAATCATTCTGGTGGCACCAACCTCTGTCTACCAAAGAGCCTCCCATCTCCCTCACCAAATTCTGTTTCCTCCTAGGTAACACCCCCGACACCCCAGCAGTGCCCTTTGGCTCACAGCTCTGCCCCTCTGTGGGCTTTACTTCACCATGCCTGAGAGGTGATCTGGCTTGCACACAGCTGTGTTCTTCCAGGTGAGGACCAATTCCGGGCCCAACCCAGGCCAGCCCTCGGCACACACAAGGGTCTCAACAAATGCTTTAGACTGGCCTAGTGAGGCATGGGTCGGATTTCCAGGGCCATGTCCTTCCTTTCCCCTCTAGCTCCATGACAAAAATCTCATCAACTCTGACATCCGACATGATAATCCTGGCTGCTCCCTGTTTCAACAGAGCTTCCTCCCAGGGACACCCTTACCAATCTTGCCCAGTCCTAACGGCTTCTGCTTTTCTAGAACCAGCTCCAGTTATGCTCTCTCGCCAACCAATGTCAGTCTGATCACCAGCTTGTGTTAGGCTAGTGTGGGCTCTAGCTCAGGGCCCACCAGTCCTCCTTTGTCAAATCCTGCCAGTAAATCTTTTCCTGCTAGGGATGTGTTTCTTCTAAAACTGACTCTCCCTTTAACTGTTAGGTCAGAACTCCTTCTAGCAATAAAGAACAATGGCCTAGAATTGAACTTATTGCCAACAAGTACTCTTGGCCCCAATTAATGTTCCTCCATTTGGCCAAAAAGGTAAGAACTAGCCTCCCACTGGTGGGGCTTTGAGCCCTGACCCATGATGGGATCAGCTTCCTCATGCCAATCACCAGATTTTCCTTCTACCGCTAGCCACCTCTCAGTTTCCTTTTCTCCCCTACATTTTTCATTGAGATATAATTACATATCATAAAGTCCACCCACTGACAGTGTACAAGTCACTGGTTTTAGCATATTCCGAGTGGGGCGGGCAATGGTCACTATACTCTCAGCTTAGCATGCTTTCATCACCTAGAAAAGAAACCCTTTACGGGTCTTCACCCTTTACCCTTTAACTCTTTACCCTTACCATCCTCTCTCTCCCCTAGCCCTCACAACCACTAACCTACTTTCTGTCTTTATAGATTTGCATATTCTGGACATTTTATATAAATGGAATCACATAATATGTGGCTTTTTGCGTCCGGTCTCTTTCATTTAGCATAATCTTTTCAATGTTCATCCATATGATAGTGTGTGTCAGTACCTCATTCCTCTTTATTGCCAAATAATTTTCCACTTCTTTTGCCAGTTCCCTGGCAGAGGCTGAGTCTCAAAATGCTGAAGCACCCCAAGGCTCAATCCTCTTCCCCTCTTTGTCCCTATCTCCTCAGTTCCTGGCTGATCTCATTCAATCTCTTGACACAAAATAACACCTATGTGCAAATGACTCACAAATCTCTCTATCCAGCCCTTTTCCATGAGTTCCAGACACACAGGTCCCACAGCCTCTTTCATATCTCCACTTGGTCATCCCAGGCATGAGGTTTGACACAACCAATTCAAGAAAACTACAGTCTGAGGTCAGTTTTGAGTGGTGATGGAAAAATGCTAGTAAGGTTTAGATGATAAAGAATTCGCCTGCAATGCAGGAGACTTGGGTTTGATCCCTGGGTCGGGAGGATCCCCTGAAGAAGGGAATGTCTACCCACTCCAATATTCTTGCCAGGAGAGTTCCATGGACAGGGGAGGCTGGAGGGCTACAGTCCATGGGGTCGCAAAGAGTCAGACATGACTGAACGACTAACACTTTCATTTCCACACTTCATTTCATAAGCAAACATGCTCTAACAGCACATTAACAATATTCAACGAAGGTTTACTCCAAAAAGACAAGGATTATTTAATATTAGGAACTCTGTTAATGTAAACTACCATGTTATTAGATAAAATAAGAAAGAAGTCTCAATACATGTTAACAAGGCAATTGATAAAATTCAACATATACTTTTAGAAAACATTCTTGATAAAAATATTGATAGAATAAGGTAAGTATTTATAAAAAAAACAACCCAAACAATCATCTTCCAGAAGCACTTTCATTAAACTAAGAAGAAACACAAGTTGTCTTCTTCTGTTCATTATTTAACCTTTTTGGGGGATACAACAAAAGCAGTTCAATAAGAGAAAGAAACTAGAGGTATAAAAACAGGAAAAGAGTAGATAACCCCATCATCATTTGCAGATAATATGAAAACATAGAAAACCCAAAACCCAGGACACTATTCCAAACTATAAAAGAAGTCAATATGGTGGCTTTTATATACGCCAACAACACTCGAAGCTATAAAAGAAGGACCTAAAACACCTAGGAATACACTTAACAAGATAAAGATGAAGAAAATTTGAAATACTGAGCACACAAAAGATCTGAGCAAATAGGAAGATTCAACATTAGGAAGATGTCA
Source organism: Cervus canadensis (assembly GCF_019320065.1). Taxonomy (NCBI): domain Eukaryota; kingdom Metazoa; phylum Chordata; class Mammalia; order Artiodactyla; family Cervidae; genus Cervus; species Cervus canadensis. Next base: position 68,778,855 of record NC_057389.1, read on the forward strand.
ACCTCTTGTAAACATTTGATGAAGTAATCTGCTAATGCTATCCTGATAAAAAATACCAAAATGTAATAGGAACAATCTCCTACTGAAAACAGCAAGATGCAAAATGCTATGCATAGCATGCTATCATTTCTATAAAAAGGGGACAGCATTTGTATATAGATAAGATATGGAGTATCTATAGAAGGTGAAGAAGGAAATGGGTCTCATTGGTTGCTTTTGGTTAGTAAAATGGGTAACTGAAATAGGGGTAGGAGGGACACTTTTCACTGTATACCTTTCAGGTAAAATTTTGAACAATGTGAATATATTACTTATTCAAATTTTTTAAAAACTGAAAACAATATTGCTACTTTTTTTTTAATATTTTAATGGCTTTGTGTTGCCAGCAAGTGATTTAGGTATCTAAAACCTTCCATTATTGGACTCATGGAGTCATGGAGTTACAGATGATAACGAGGAGGTGAGGATAGGAGAAGCCACCACCACCATCATCATCCAAATCAAGAAACTACAGTGAGCTACAGCCCATGTACCAAATGTAGCCCACTGTCTTTTTTTCATAAATAAAGTTTTATTATAAACTCTACATCCATTTGTTTACATACTGTCCATGCTGCTTTCATCCTGTAACGGCAGAGTTGAACACTTGCAACAGAGATTGTGTAGCCTGCAGAGCTTTAACAGAAACATTTGCTGACTCCTCATCTAAATCAAAAAGACTCTGACACCCAAGGTCTCCCTATCAAGCCCCAAACACTCTTAACCCAGTTTCTTCCCCAGTCTGCTCCACTTCAGCCTATCTTCCCTCCTCTCGTGAAGAAAGAAAAAAATAGATTTCTCCATCCACGTGCAGAAAAGGAAGGCCTGGACAGAAACTGAGTCTGGTCGGGTTTCTGTTCCTCCTCAGTGATACTTGGGGCTGAGGAATAGGAACACAGGACTAGGAAGGGGACCACCTGCTGCTCTCTGAATCCCACCTCTCTCCAATCCCAGCTAAAGACTGACTGAGGAAGGAAGGGAAGCCTGGCCCCTGGTTTGCTCTGTGGTCTGGGGAAAGTCCCTTCCTCCTCAAGCCTCATCAAGCCTCAAGCCTCATCAAGCCTCTGTTACTGAAGGAGAGGGAATAGATAAGTCCCAAAGATGCTTCCAGTTTTCACATTCTAGCAGTAAGACCATGACCTCCATGTCCCCCTCCAAAGGCAAAGTAAGAAACCAGCTCTCAGCGGAGCACAGGAATATAAAGCTCATAAGCCAGAGACAGCCACAACCAATCTTGGTAATTCCTCACTGCTTTACAGGATAGGTGTAAACTCAAAGGAGAGGAGGTGTGAGCCCAGTCAGAGAGGACTGGGATCAGCCCACTTGACAGACCCCAAGCGCAGGGGATGCAGCAGAGCTTGTCCCCTGCTTTCTCCATCCTATCTCATGGAATCAACGACTCTGAGATAGGCTTGGTCTCTGAAAGCAGCAGCCCTTCTCCTGCAACTCCCAGATCTCCACCTACATCTAGGACCCAGGTCTCCCTGCAGTTCCAGCCACACCTCCGGTGGCCAACATGTATCCAGCACTTACTTTCTGTGCATTTGATCCTTTCCACAACCTGATGAGGTGGGGGTGATTATTGTCAACTCCAAGTCCTCCTGGGCCTCTTTTATCTGCTGGCCTGTCCTGACCTGCCCCTTCACGTGTGTGAATGTACCCAGCAGTTGGTGTGTTCACTTTCCACTGTTATTGTAACATCAGACCACTTGGGCTTCCCTCCTGGCTCAGCTGGTAAAGACTCTGCCTGCAGTGCAGGAGACCTGGGTTTGATCCCTGGTTTGGGAAGATACTCTGGTGAAGGGAAAGGCTACCCACTTCAGCATTCTGGCCTGACGAACCCCATAGACTGTATAGTCCATGGGGTCACAAAGAGTTGGACACGACTGAGCAACTTTCACTGCATGACCACTTAGTGTCTTAAAACAATATCCTTTTATTCTCTCCCAGGTCTGCAGGTTAGAAGTCCAGGATAGCATGATTGGGTTCTTTGAGCAATGCTTACAAGAGTAAAATCAAAGTTTCCAGCTGTTGTGATCTCCTCTGGCATTTGGGATCCTCTTCCTAGTTCATTACTGCTGTTGGCAGGTTTCAGCTCCTTGTGGTTGTAGGGCTGGGATCCTCATTTCCTGTTGGCCAGGGATCCTTCTCAGCTCCTTGCGGCTACTCTTTGTTCCTTCAAGGTGGCCTCCTCCATCTTCAGGTGCCAGGTTCAAATCTGAATCCCCTTCAGTCACCAGCAGAGGAAGCTCCTCAGACATACTGTCCATTCTCCTGTTTTCCCACAGTTGCCTAAATGATCTTCCAAAAGCATAAAACTAACCAGGTTAGCCTCCACTGAAACTCAAGTCCCCAGTAGCATCAAGATCTAAACAAAATTCTGTAAATTTCATTCACTCAAATGTTTTCTAAGCACTGACTCCCTGCCACATGCCAGATCCACAGACAGTCTCTGGCCTCTTGGAATTTTGAGTGCTGTGAGACAGAGGGACCCCAACAATGAATATGGCTGTGGTAAGTGTTAGTGGGCCCACCAGGCTGTCTTCACCCTTGCCCTCCCCTTTCCATACCTCCAGGCTTTCCCAGCACCACCCCCACCCATTCCATAAATCTCAGTAGGAAGGAGCTTTTCCCCAGATCCCTTCCTAGGTTCCAGTTCAATACTCTTAGAGTTCCTGATGCTTCCCCATCATGGAACACAGTAGTGGAGTTCATATGGAACCTCTGGGGAGGCAAGGACTTTCTCCAGCTCACTAGTACTTCCTCCAATGCCTGGCACAGTGTTTGACACATACCAAATGCTCAGTGCGTTTTTTGGAATGAATGAAGAGTCTGATAGGCAAATGGTGGAGATGCAAAGCTCCTCAGCATCCTCTCTACTCCTGATGGTTTGTCAACTCCACAGAAAATGCTGGCAACAAAAACTCTAGCCACTCAGCTCTAGTCCATGGGTGCCTATGCTGGCATCCTCCGTCCTACCTGTAAATTGCAGCTGGAATCCCAGTTGGGATCAACTATTTAAGGACCAGAGCTCATTCCATGGCATGAAATCTGGCAGGCATACCAGTGTTGATTCCAAAGAGGCCAAGGGAAGAGGATGAGATTTTCTGGGCCCATCAAGCTCAAGGATCTTGTTAAGCAGTGGGAGGCAGGATGGTGCTGTGAAGACAGGGCAGGTTTTACATGCACGGACTTGCACACAGAAATACACACAGACATCAACACACCGCCAGCTTCTATCAAAACAGCAAAGAAAACAGCAGAGTCTCTAATAGAGGGGAAATTTCCCTGATTTTTGAGAGCATGCAAAGCCAATGGAAGAGGATAACAGATGAAGCAGGTGGTGAGAGCTGCAGCCCAGGGGAGTCTTCAGGGGGGTGGCAGGGATACTGCAGAGGAAACTTGCCTCAAGTGGCACCCACAGGCTTCAGGATGGTGTGAATAGGAGTCAGACATGAACAGTAGTAGCATAAGCACCCACTGCCTCCTCCTCCTTCCAGGCAGCCCCAGAAGAAATTCCATCTGGAAAAGCACGGGCTTTCAGCAGGTGTTGGTGGTCTTTAGTAGCATTTGCCTGAGGTTGCAACTGGGGGTCCAGGGTCAGGTGGACTCAGCGGCCACCCTCTCCCTCTCTCCACCACCAGCTGGAGCCACAGTCCATGCCCCATGGCAGCTGCATTGGCACAAAGAGCCTGACCAGAACACCAAGCATCTCGCTGGACTGCCTCAGCTCCCATCTATTAAATGTCCAGATGAGGTGGTCCCTAGGGCCCCTTGGATTTCTAAAAATATCATCCTCCCCACTAATTTTATCTCTGTCAGAAATCAAAGCCACATGCTACTGCCCACTCCAGGTCACTGGCTGGAAAAGCAGGAGGAGAGGGAGAGAAGTGCTGATGCCTTGCATTAACCCTAACCCTAACCCTACTAAGAGGCAGTGTTACCCGTGTTATGAGTGAAACTGTGTCCCCCCAAACGATCTGTTCAATTGCTAACCCTGGTACCTATGCACGTAACCTTATTTGGAAAGAGGATTTTATAGATGTAATCAAGTAAAGATGAGCTCTTTAAGGGTGGGCCCTAATACAATAGGGCTGGTGTCCTTATAAGAAGGGGAAAATGGGGAGGGGGGATCAGGATGGGGAACACATGTAAATCCATGGCTGATTCATGTCAATGTATGGCAAAAACCACTACAATACTGTAAAGTAATTAGCCTCCAACTAATAAAAATAAATGGAAAAAAAAAAAGAAAGGGAAAATGCCATGTGATGACAGAGGCAGAGATTAGAACAATATGTCTCCAAGCCAAGGAACACCAGGGAAGGCAGTGACACCAGAAGCTAAGAGAAAGGCACAGAAGAGATTCTCCCCTAGAACCTGCAGAAAAAGCACAGCCCTGTGGATATCTTGATTTTGGACTTCTAGCCTCCAGGATGGAGAAGGAAATGGCACCCCACTCCAGTACTCTTGCCTGGAAAATCCCATGGACGGAGGAGCCTGGTAGGCTGCAGTCCATGGGGTCACTAAGAGTCGGACACGACTGAGCGACTTCGCTTTCACTTTTCACTTTCATGCATTGGAGAAGGAAATGGCAACCCACTCCAGTGTTCTTGCCTGCAGAATCCCAGGGATGGGGGAGCCTGGTGGTCTGCCGTCTATGGGGTCACACAGAGTCGGACACGACTGAAGCAACTTAGCAGCAGCAGCAGCAGCAGCCTCCAGGATTGTGAGACAATAAATTTATGTTGTTTTAAGCCACCCAGCTTGCAGTACTTTATTAGTGCACCCCTTGGAAACTAATACACCCAGCCAGTCCCCAGGACCTGCTTACTGAACATGTGAATACATCTCCTCCCCAACCCACCCCAGGCTATCCTCATGAGGGAAAGGAGAGGAAGCAGGCCCAACCTTCACATGGGAAGGATTCAGGGCAAGAGTATAGATGGAGTTCCAGTCCCTCCTTTTCTATTTCCACCCATCCCACTCTGTTCTGTATAGTGAGGGGACCATAGGCACATATGTGGACACCCCAAGGCAAACGCCCACACTCTGTCCACACGCCACCCACACACATCTTGGCCACCCTTCAGTGACACTTCTCTCTGAAGAACAGATCAAGGGAGAGGGCTGGGCAGTCTGTAGTAATGGACTCAGGGCCGACTGGGTAGGGAATTACTGCACTCGGAGGACTCACATCCCCTTGATCTTGCACATGTCTCACCCCTGCTCAGGCCCTGGCAGTGCCTGGTGGCCCAGAAGGCAACAGCCTGGCATCCAGCATGTGCCTAAGAGAACCAGGAGGTACTTCCCCAGCAGCATCTCATCTCAACCCTCATTCTATTTTAAAGGTGAACATAACTGAAGCACAGTAAAGTTGAAGAATTTGTCCATGGCTAAAAAGCTGACAAAGTACATTTCTGGGATCAAATCATGATCTGTTTGACTCCCAATTTTTTTTCTTCATATAACCTGCTTTTCCCTAGACATGACTTAATTGGTAAACTGCCAAAACCATATAAAATAGATTAATAACAAACAGATTTCTAAAAAACAAGCAGTACAGCCATCAAAGTAACTTAATACTAGAGAAGAATAGAGAGGCTGGAAATAGACCCGAACACATATTAGAATCTGGTATATCACAAAGGCATTTAAAATGAATGGATAGAAAGAGAAAGAATTCAATAAACGGTATCAGGACAATGGCAAGCCATCTGGAAGAAAGCAAAGCTGGAGCCCTGCCTTGTTCCTCACACAGTAAAACCGATGATCAAAAATTTTCCTGTAAACAGTAAAACCACAAAAGCACTAGAAAATTTCCTTAAAATACAAAAAGCTTTTCTAAAGCACTAAGAGACAATTCTATAGAAAAACTGGACCAGAGAAGAACAGAAAATTCACAGAAAAGAAACATAAATGACCTATAAAAATATAAGATATCAGTCTCTTTCTGAACTAAAGAAATGTAAATGAAAATAGACATTATTTCTCCCTATTAGATCATCACCAGTGCTCTTTTCTCTGAAAAAAAAAAGAAAGTTTGCAAAAACCCAGTCTTCCAAAAGAGACACTATTAGGACAACTTTAAACCACACCTCTTTAGAAGGCAATTGAACCACACTGCATCCATCAAAACATAAAAGTTATGGATTTATCCTTGAAGAGACTTACAAAAGTACCAAAGATAGAGCACAAGAGTCATTGCAAACTTATTCAAAATCGTAAAAACACTAACAACAAACTAAAGTATTTCAGTAAGGGTTGGTTAAATATACAACATGATATGGCAATGTATTAAAAGAATAAGACTTATCTTTATGATGAAAATAGAAAAATTTCCCAAGATATATTGAGAAGTGGAAACAAATTGTCAGAACAATGTATTATATTATTTAATGTATGTAAACGAATACATGGTATATATTTGCATATATACACACACAAATTTAATAGTGAATATTTCTGGAGAACATTTAAATGAGGGGATAGGTGTTAGGGGAGAAGGATGTTTAACTTTTGCTTTATACTCTTCTGTATTATCTGAAAATGTTTTTAACATAAATATCATCACAATGCTACATTTTAAATTCCAAAGCCAAAATCCTGACCTTAAAGAAACCTAGCGTTCTGAAGTGTCAACCTGATTTTTCTAAGCTCTGAGCTTACACTGAGTCAGGTGTGTCCTAAGCAGCTGTGTCTGAGGAAGGCTCCATCCTCTGGAATCCCACCTGATGGTCCCTCTCCCCTTAGCCTCTGTTCCAAAATCTCAGGCTTCACTTCTGGGGAGACACTAATTGCCACTAAGGCAACTGAACTTCTAATTGAACTTCAGCTCCTAGAGTAAGCATCTAGCTCGACAAATAAAAAGTCAATTAAAACCTCATCCTTAATTTTAAATGGTAAAAGAGTTCATATTTCATATTAAATGGAGAAGAGTTCATATTTCAGGCCAGAAGCTGTGCATCCCAAGTTTCGGGGCTGAAAGATGGAGGACAAGATGTGCTCATTTCCGACAGGAAGCTCTGTGCCCCATGTTTCCAGGTTGATATACTGACGAGTTCATATTTTGGGCCAGAAACTCTGTGGACTGAAAGCTGGAAAAAAATCCATTTGACATTATACTATTCCTGAAAGTTATACTCTTTTCAGGAAAATGTATTTACATATTCTCATTAGGCAAGGTTGTCAGAAACACAGAGAAAACTGCCATAGGAAATCACATTTAATTTCCATCTAAAATAAAACTCAAATTCACCTATCTACGAAGCAGAAAACTGAAAGTGAAAGTGAAGTAGCTCAGTCGTGTCCGACTCTTTGTGACCCCATGGACTGTAGCCTAACAGGCTCCTCCATCCATGGAATTTTCCAGGCAAGAATACTGGAGACTCACAAATCCAGAAACTAATGGATACCTGTGGGGATTTTGTTGTGGGTGTTGCCAGACTGAAGTAGAAATTAAGAGATAAAAATCACTATGTATAATGTAAGAAAAATAATAGGATGTAGCATGCAAAGAGAGAAATATAACCATGATTTTGAAATATCTTTAAATGGTGTATATTCCATTAAAATGTTGAATCACTATGTTGTATCCTAAAGCAAATAGAGTAATGTGAATCAACTATACCTCAACTGAAAAAGAAAGAGTAGATGGATAGCTACAAACACAAGAAATAATCAATAATGAGGGTTAGCAAAATAAAAATGGGAAAAGTTGAGGAATAGAAGCTCCCATCAAGAAATTAATTTGGATGGGATTACTAAAAATCTCCATTTGTTCATCCACTGGAGAGAACAGTATGGAGGATCTTTAGAAAATGGAACATGGGAGTGTGTGAGGAAACAGCAATCACGTGCCTGGGATTAATCTAAAATAATCACGTGCCTGTAATAATCTATACGTCAGGGAAAAGGGACACTTTAGAAGACAAGGGTGCCCATGCCATCCCTGCCGGCCCAACTTCCAAAGGAAAGACAGTGCTGCAACCTGAGTGTACAAGGACATGGAAATGAGTAAAGAAAATGGGTTCTATACATACAATGGTATATGACTCAGCCATAAGGAAGAATGAAAAATGACATGTTCAGGCATAGGCAAGAAGGTAGAGATGATGGTAGCAAGTGATAGAATACGATGTCACTTCTAGGTGGAATCTAAAAATGGATACATAGGAGCTCTTTGAGCCAAGATAAACAGTTCACAGACTTAGGAAAAAACTCTTCTCACTTACTATTAGCAGAGAAGAAAGGTGTTGCACACATAGAAATAAGCTACTTGACTAACATGTGCACACTATTTAGAAAATAAGCCACAAGGACCTACTGAGTAACACTAGGAATGATACTCCACTTTCTGTAATAATCTATATAGGGACAGTCCCTGAAATATAACATATACACATCTATGTGTGAGTAAATCAAGTGACTGAATTAAAAACAAAAAACAAAAAACACCCACTGCCTTGTAGTTCAAAGTTCAAAGAAGTGAATAAACACAATAAATATAGAAACATATGCTGACTCTATTCCCCCTCATCCCATGGTTACCTTGGCTGGTATCACATCTCTGAAGACTGGGCAGGCTAGGGTCCCAAGGCTGGGTTGTTTTGGGGCTCAGGGTCCTGGGAGGGTGTGACAGGCAGTGTGATCCCACGATGTTCCTGGAGTGCCTCTTGCCCTCTGCAAGAGCCCTCAATCTCTAGGTACAGGTGAAGTAAATTAAGAGATTTGAATTAATGTAAACACACATATATGTATCCAGTAGATGATCCAAAACGACCTACTGAATAGCAGGTGGAAGTTTACTGAACACACCGTAATCACCTAGGTGAGAATGAGGACCTGAAAGAAAATAGATAAATGGTCATCCATTAATGTGTCAAGTTCCTGTACATCTGAAACACACATAAAATCAGAAATCACCTCTATTCCAAGATCACATCACACAGAAATGATGGGGGGTGTGGGTAGGGAATGTGTGGGCTGAATAATGCTGCTGTCTTGTGGCCATTTTCTGTAACAACAGCTTGAAAAGCTGTGCTGATGGGCATTGAGCAGTCTGAAGGCCAAAGGGTCTCCAAGTCAAAAACAGCTGATCTCAACAAACGTCCTAGGGGTGTTCGTCAGAAAAGAATTCAAAACAGGGCCAAGTTATAGGAAGCTGAATCATGAGGTAACGGGAACTCACCTTTGAAAAGAAATCGCATGAAAAGAGGTCAATTTCACTAAACATTAGAAATGCAAATCAAAACCACAGGAAGGAATCACCTCAGCATTCAGAATGGCCATTGTCAGAAACTTGACAAAGACTAACTGATGGAGGTGTGGAGGAAAGGGAATATTCCTCCCCTGATTCTGGGAATATACACTGGTAAGGGACACTATGAAGGATCGTGCGAGGCTTATTAAAACAAAGAAAATGAGAATGAGGTTAGAACACTCTCTAACCCCATACATGAGATTAACTCCAAATCATTAATATCTAAAGGTCAGGAGGGATTCTATGAAAGTCTTAAGGAAAACATAGGAAGGAGACGTGATGATATAAACTACAACATCTTTTTGGATTTGGATGACATCATTGCAAGGTCTTTTGGAATCCATCTCCTAGAGCAATGAGAAATAAACCAAAACCAGGGAAATGTGATCTACTTCAATTTCAAAGCAGGTGCCCAAAAAAGGAAATCTTAAGGAATGAAGAAGGCAACCCAGAATGCAAAGAAATATTTGCAAACCAAACAAAAAAAAAGTTTGCAAAGCAAGATACCCAAAAGCAATTCATCTCCAAAACTAACAAACAGCTCACAGTTTGGTAATATTTAAATAAAGTCGATTCCATAAAAATATTGCATTACTATGTTGTATCACAACACAAATATAGTTATGTTAATCAAATGTACTTCAATTACCAAAAAAATGGGATATATAGCTACAAACACAAAAGAAAACAAGAAAAAAGGAACAAAATGAAAATGGGAAATTTTGTACAATAGAAAAACCAATTGAGACATTCCTTTGGATGAGATTATTAAAAATCACACAAACGAGATTTACCATTTCAATCTTTGCTTCAAAAACAACTGATTAGTCAAAGGAGGCCAATGAACCTACAAGCGAGAGAGATACAGACAAGAAAGCCATGCAAAAGTCACATTTTACCAGGCCCATGTTCTGACAACAAGTACCATCAAATAATACGTAAAAGTTCTGATGATTTTTTCAAAAACTATTCAAAAGGTGTTAGCTCTGAAGATGTGTTTCCCATATTTTCATCTGTGCCCAAGTTTCCGTGCTGAAATATGGAGAAGTTTAGATTTTAGGCTGGAAGCTATGCACCCCAAATTTCCGGGCTGAAATATGGAAAAGAGTCAACATGTTCCCAAAGGTATGCAAAAAGCCATTAAGCACATGAAAAATTGTTCAGCATCATTAGTCATCAGGAAAACACAAATCAAAACCACAGTGAGATACTACTTCATACACACTTGGATCACTATAGTGAAAAAGTCAGATAACAGCAAGTATTGATGAGAATGAGGAGAAATTGCAACACTTACACACTGCTGATAGAAATGTGAAATGGTATAGCCACTTTGGAAAACAGCCAGGCATTTCCCCCAAAAGTTAGAGCTATCACTGACACAGCAATTCTATTTCTAGGTGCATACCCAAGAGAAGAATCAAAAACATATACCCACAAGAAAACTTGTACATATATGTCCACAGTAGCACAATAGCCAAAAGGTGGTAACAACCCTGTCCATCAATTTATAAATGGATAAAATGCAGTATATCCATACAATGGAATGTTATTTAATAATGGAACACTGACTTATGCTACAATATAGACAAACCTTGAAAACATGCTAAGTGAAAGGAGCCAGACACAAGAGGCCACATATTTTATGATTCCATTTCTGTGTAATGTCTATAACAGGGACATCTATAGAGACAAAGCGTAGATTAGTGGTTACTTAGGTCCAAGGAGGATAAGGGGGTAAGATGTGATAGCTAAAGTGTGCAAGGGCTCTCTTTGAAGTTAATAAAAATGTCCTAATTAATTTTGATGATAGCTGCACAACTCAGTGAATACGCTAAAGCCACTGAATCGTACACTGTAAATGGGTGAATTGTATGATATGGGAATTATGTCTCAATTTGTTAATTTAAAAAAATACTTAAAAAAAAAACTTTATTTATTTATCTGGCTGCACTGGGTTGTAGCTGCAGCATGCAGGATCTTTTTTCGTTTTAGTTGCAGTGTGTGGGATCTTACTTTCCCAACCAGGAATCAAACCCAGGCCCTTGAATGCAGGCCCCCTGCACTGGGAACGCAGAATTTTAGCCACTGGACCACCAGGGAAGTCCCATGTCTCCAACTGAAAAAAAATCATCCTCCCAGGTTTTTTTAAAAAAACAGATCTTTAGTCCATCAAGGTCTAACTTTCTCATTTTCTAGATGAGGCACTGAAGCCCAGAGAGGTTTAAATGACTTGCCCAAAGTCTTTTGCCATTTAAAATCCTGATGGCCTGACTACCCATTAGCAGTTATGTCCTCACCCATTTTACCCTACTTCAAGTGCACATGAGTGGCACATGAGTGGCACACAAAAAATCAGTGAAGTCACAGAAACCACCTTAGGTCTAGCACAGAGCTCCAGACTGGTGTTAGAAATATATACAGAGTTGTTTACACAGAGTTGTTTACTGAGGACAGGTTTGTTCTTGGCATTTCATTGTCTTAGAGCTCAAAAAGATGACACTTGTGACCTAGACAAGCCAAGATGCACACACTTTCATTATCCAGCCATGTTTCATCACCTTTGAACTAAAGTTGAATATCAAGTCCACAGGAAATGAGCAGAGCATGAGTTTGGACACTAGTGGACAGGATTCAAACTCAGCTTTGTGTGAACTGTATGAAGCTATTACCTTTATGAGCTTAAGGAAATTGTGAATAATAGAGGTATTCTTTGTGAGCTATTACATATAATGTGCTTGGCACATGCACTTTAATTCCTCTTTCCACATAAGAACTGAGAGGTCTTCATACCTGAGACCTTGGTGAGGTCAGTCAAGCACATTTGCTTGAATTGGGTTTCGGTGGGGATGAAATTCTCTGCTGAGTTAATCATGCCCAGTGCACACATCTGGGAACACCTTTCCCCTTTGCAACCCTGATACATTGTCACCCAACGAACAAGTTTGAAAGAGGAATAGAAAACCACTTGGGGAGCCAGCCAGCTGTGAGCTCAGAGGAGCACTGCTTTCATGGTCTCATGTGCCATTTGGGGAGGGCTCTCCAGGGAAGGCCAGAACTTCTACTGCAAGACCTATAGGGAGGAAGGCAGGGGAGGGTTTGGGGTGAGAAATGGTGTAGCAAAGTGGTAGACAGTAAGGCAAATCTGACAGTAGCCACCAGTCCTAAAGCTCAGGACAGGTTATCTTTACTCAAGAAATTACACAGTAAAAACATTTGAAAGATCAATTTTTTATTACATTGTGCATACAAACTTTATTTTCAAATTATATTTTTCAATTGATATATTTTTCTTTTTTCTTTTTTTTTTTTTACCCGCCCCCTCCCAATATATTTTCCTATTTGTGAAATTATTTGGGGTCTAAGGTTGGAATGGATTACATCCTACTTTTCCTATTAAAATACTAAGTTTCAAAAAACTACTTGTTTTGGGATAGTATAGTCATTTTGTTAATATTGATTCTTTCAATCCACAAACATGGTACACCTTTCCATCTGTTTATGTTTTGATTTCTTTCTTAAGCAGCTTATAGTGTTCAGAGTACAGTTCTTTTGTCTCCTTAGGTAGGCTCATTCCTAGGTTCTTTTTTTATGTGATGGTAAATGGAGTTGCTTCTTGAATTTCTCTTTCTGATCTTTTATTGTTAAGTGTATAGAAATGCAACAGATTTCCATGTATTAATTTTGTAACCTGTGACTTTGCCAAATTCATTGCCAAGTCCTAGTATTTTTCTGGTAGTATCTTTAGGATCTTCTATGTATAGTATCATGTCATCTGCAAACAGTGACAGTTCAATTTCTTCTTTTCCAATTTGGATTCCCTTTATTTCTTTTTCTCTGATTGTTGTAGCTAGGACTTTCAAAACTATGTTGAATAAAGTGGTGAGAATGGACATCCTTGTCTTATCCCTAATCTGAGAGGGAATGCTTTCAACTTTTCACCATATGATGCCAGCTGTAGGTTTGTCATATATGGCCTTTATTATGCTGAGATATGTACCCTCTATGCCCACTTTCTGGAGAGTTTTTTTTTTAATCATAAATAGGTGCTGAATTTTGAATTTTGTCAAAAGGTTTTTCTGCATCTATTTAGATGATCATATGGTTTATATTCTTCAATATGTTGATGTGGTGTATCACATTGATTTGCAGATGTTGAAAAGTCCTTGCATCCCTGGGATGAATCCCTCTTGATCATCAGAGAGGTTTACTAATGACAGATTTATTCTTGGCATTTCATTGTCTTATGACTCAAAAAGCTGACAGTTTGTATGATTTTTTTAATGTATTGTTGGATATGGATTGCTAGTATTTTGCTGAGGACTATTTGCATCTATATTCATCAGTGATATTAGCCTGTAATTTTCTTTTTTGTGCGTGTGATATCTTTGTCTGGTTTTGGTATTAGAGTGATGGTGGCCTCATAAAATGAGTTTAGAAGCTTCCTTCCTCTGTAACTTTTTGGAATAGTTTCAGAAAGATAGGCAATCTACAGATTCAATGCAACACCTATCAAATTACCAATGGCATTTTTTGCAGAATTGGAATTTAAAATCTCAATATTTAAAATGTATGGAGACCCAAGACTCCAAATAGCCAAAGCAATCTTTAAAAAGAAAAACAGAGCTGGAGGAATCAGGCTCTCTGACTTCAGACTATATTACAAAGCTACGGTCATCAAAACAGTATAGTACTGGCACAAAAATAGAAACATACATCAATGGAACAGTATAGAAAACCCAGAAATAAGTGCAAGCACCTATGGTCAATTAATCTATGATAAAGGAGGCAAGACTACACAATGTTGGAAAGACAGCCTCTTCAACAAAAGGTGCTGGGAAAACTCAACAGCCACCTGTAGAAAAAAATGAAATTAGATCATTCCTTAACTCTACTCACAAAAATAAACTCAAAATGGATTAGAGACCTAAATGTGACACCAGACACTATAAAACTTATAGAGGAAAACATAGGCAGAACACTCTCTCATAAAAATCACAGCAACAACAACAAAAAAAACAGCAAAAGTCAAAATCTTTTTTGACTCATCTCTCTGAATAATGGAAATAAAAACAAAAATAAACAAATGGAACCTACTTAAACTCAAAAGTTTTTGCACAGCAAAGGAAACAATAAACAAAATGAAAAGACAATTCAGATTGGGAGAAAATATTTGCAAATGACATTACTGATAAGGGCTTAGTCTCCAAAATTTACAAATAGCTTATGACACTTAACAGCATAAACAAACAACCCATTCAAAAAATGCGCAGAGGACCTGAATAGGCATTTCTCCAAAGAGGACATACAGATGGCCAATAATAGGTACATGAAAAGATGTTCAACATCGCTAGTTATTAGAGAAATGCACATCAAAACTATAATGAGACATCACCTCATACTGGTCAGGATGGCTATCATCAAAAAACCTACAAACAACAAATGCTGGAAAGGGTGTGGAGAGAAGGGAACCCTCCTACACTGTTGGTGGGAATGTAAATTGGTATAGCCACTATGGAGAACAGTAGGGAGGTTCCTTAAAAAACTAAAAATAGAGCTATCCTATGACTCGGCAATCCCACTTGTGGGCATATATCTGGAAAAAAAACATGATTTGGAAGGACAGATGCACTCCAGTGTTCATTACAGCACTGTTCACAATAGCCAAGACATGGAAGCAACCTAAATGTCCATCAACAGAGGAACGGATAAAGAAGATATGATAATATATATGATGGAATATTACTCAGCCATTGAAAAGAATGAAATAATGCCATTTGTAGCAACATGGATGGACCAAAAGAGTGTAATACTGAGTGAAGTAAGTCAGACAGAGAAGGAGAAATATCATATGACATCCCTTATATGTGGATTCAAAAAAGAAACTATACAAATAAACTTACAAAACAGAAAGACACTCACAAACTCAGAAAACGACTTATGGTTGCCAGAGGGAAGGGATAGTTAGGGATTTCGGGAAGGTCAGGTACACATTGCTATATTTAAAATGGATAACCAACAAGGAACTATTGTGTAGCACAAGGAACTCTGTTCAATGTTATGTGACAGCCTGGACGGGAGGGGGGGGGGGTTAGGGGAGAATGGATTCCATGTGTATGTATGGCTGAGTTCCTTCCCTGTTCACCAGAAACTACCACAACATTTTTAACCAGCTATATCCCAATACAAAATAAAATGTTTAAAGTCTGAAAACAAGAGTACTTGTTTTTTATGTAACGGCTGCACTTGGTTACAGGGTTAAAAGTTCAGGTTTTCAGTTGTCCCCTGCTGTCAAGGCCACCTGCAGACTTTTAAAGTTCCATTTTATGGCCTGTTCCACTACCACAAAAATGGCCCGCCTACCACCACATAATCAAAGGCAATTGATTTATAGCAATGATTTGCTTCCCTGGTGGCTCAGTGGTAAAGAATCTGCCTGCTAATACAGGAGACGCCTGTTTGATCCCTGGGTTGGGAAGATTCCCTAGAGAAAGAAAGGGCAATTCAATCCAGTATTCTTGCCTGGGAAATCCCATGGACAGAGCAGGCTGGTGGGCTACATCCATGGGGTCACAAAAGAGTCAGACACGACTTAGCAACTAAATAACAACAAATATTCATCCAACGTTCCAAGACAGAGTGCAAGAAATAAGTCAGAGGTACACGATCCACCCCGGTCTAGGCCTGCTCACCTCCCCAGCATTGTTATGTGTGTGTTAGTCGCTCAGTTGTGTCCGCCTCTTTGCTATCTCCATTGACTGTAGCCTTCCAGGCTCCTCTGTCCATGGGATTCACCAGGCAAGAATACTGGAGTGGAGCGGGTTGCTATTTCCTTCTTCAAGGGATCTTCCCAACTCAGGGATCGAACCCGGGTCTCTCTCATTGCCTGCAGATTCTTTACCATCTGAGCCACCAGGGTAGCCCAATTAATCCTCTAGAGTTAACTGCAAACGCGCCGCCTACTCAGCGCACTTCCCCACCCTCAAGTCTCAGCCCGTGTTCACATTGTCTTCCCTCAGCTCCCACCAGCGGTCTCCGTCATGCCTTCTGTGGGTGTGATGCCAGGCGGCGGCGGGAACTACGAAGACAACAAGAGGGTTAGAGGATGCCGGCGGGAGGTCGGCAGAGAACTTTAATTTTAGGTACGTTGGTCAGGAGAATCTTTCCCGTGATTAACAGCTGAGCAGATTTCTGCGGGAAGGGTGGTACCCAGTTCTCCGAAGAAAAGCGGTCTAGACCGAAGCGCTTAGTGAGTGAATGGTTCCATCCCTCGCCAGGAAAGAGAAAGCAGAGTGTGAGAACCGTGATAGAACGAAGAAATCGCAAGTAGTGGCAGGCTTTACCTTAACCTTGGCACCTAGGGTACACCACCCAGGAGCAACTCAGGACCTGGGACCAGATGGGACTGGGCAGATCGGAACTGCCCAAGTGAGGGATCAGATTCTAAGGAGGTTTGGAATCACACTTAAGACTTCCATTCCACAACCCTGGTCGCAGACCCCGCCCTTTAGGCAAGGCTCCGGTCCACTTAGATGCGGCCATGCCCCTACAGGTACGGCTTCCTCCTCGCATCGCCTACACTTGTGACACTGAACTCTCACACAAACCCAAGCTGGGGTCTTAGCCCCTCTTCGCCTCCTCCAGGGCCCGCCTCCCTCCGGCCTTCGCCCCTCGCCTCATAGGCCCTCCGTTGTTGTTGTTCAGTCGCGAAGTTGTGTGCGATTCTTTGCGACTCAATGGACTGTAGCACGCTAGGCTCCTCTATCCTTCACTATCTCCCCGAGTTTGCCCAAATTCACAGCTTGCCTTTCTTTCTTTTTTTTTTTCCACTTTACCACAGTATTATTTCAATTTCCCTTGGGGTCTATGTATCACAGCTTGCCTTTCAACTCCTGCCCTAAACCGCTTCCGCCCCGCCTGCGTTTTGGGAGTGGCCCCGCCCCTACGTCCAAGACTCCACCCCTCGGCGCTCCGTGTTTGAAGACCTGAGCTTCAAGGATTGGCCAGTGGCGGAGACATGGGTTCCTAATTGGTTATGTCGTGCAGCCTCTTCCCGCAGAGCAGCATGACCCGGAAGTGATTTCTGAAGTGCCGGCCGCGTGGATTTGTGCCTTGCGTGCTGGATTGCCACAGTCGCTGCCATGACCAAAATAAAGGCAGATCCAGACGGGCCGGAGGCTCAGGCGGACGCGTGCTGCGCGGAGCGCACTTACCATGAACTGCTAGTGAATCTGAACCCCATCGCGCAGCCTCTGGCGTCTCGCCGCCTCACGCGGAAGCTCTACAAATGCATCAAGAAAGGTGCGGTGGACGCCGGGCGGGGCCGGGGCGGGACGCGGGTGGCAGGCCGAGGGCCCCCCTGACTGACTGTTCTGTCGTTGTAGCCGTGAAGCAGAAGCAGATTCGGCGCGGGGTGAAGGAGGTTCAGAAATTTATCAACAAAGGCGAGAAAGGGTAAGAATCCCCCCTACCCCCCGCCGGCTTTCGGGGATGGTATCCTGCTACTTAACAGGTAGTTGGTAAAAGTGCTCCGACTTGGGTCGTATGCAGAAGGTACATTCCCTTCCGTACAGATGTCGATACCACGTACAAGAGCTCAAAGGGACACCTTGGGGAAGGTGAATTCCAGGGGAACCAAATCGTATAAGCCAACTTACTTAGGGTTGATCCCAGCTTCATTCACTTAGCGACTATTTACCGAGTGTCTACTGTTTTTCAGGCACTGTGCTATGGGGAGACAATGGCAGTAATCAAATACAAAATTACAAGTTGTCATGGGTAAGCATGAAGGAAGAGTACAGGGTGCAGTGAGAATGACTTCATTATCCTAAAGCTTTCCTTTTTTGGCATTTTTCAGAATCTGAAAATTATTTGCGTTTTTATTCCCTGTCTCTCTCACTCAGGCCAGAAAGTAAGCTCTTTGAGAACAGAATAAAGCCTCTCACTGCTTTATTTTCATAAGTGCCTGGTACATTGTAGGTGCTCAAGAGCTAAATAATGCTGGGAGGATTTGGTGCTCTATGGAGTCTGACCTAGGTGGGGTAGCTGAGGTCTGAAGATATAGGATTCATTTGTGGCTTCCAGGTTTGGGGGGCATTCTGCCAGAAGAAAGTAGATTCCAGGGCAGGAGAGGGTAGTAGTGGATAGAAGTGCTACCTTCTCATGGGACTCTATAAGCCATTGTAAGTTTACTTTTTGTACTCCGGAATTTTGGAAGCCAATGAGTGTTAAAGTGAGGGGGTGACATAATTAGACTTCCCATTCCACACCTTTAGAAGGTTTTTCTGGCAACTTTGGAAAAGATCAGAGATGGAAGAATAGATGGAGAAATTGAGATAGGTGGCTACTCTGGTGCAGAAGAGATGAGAACAATTTTGACTGGGTTATTGATGGCAGAGATGGAGAGAATTAAAGTGGATGGATGAGAGGACTTTTGCATACAGAGTGAGGCAGTGTGGGCTCCAGGCAGATGAACAGAGGGCCCATTCACTGAGACAGTGAACAGTGAGGGAGCCAGGTTTGTATGAGATCACGAGTCTGGTTTTAGACAAGTTTTCAAGGTGCCTTTTAAACATGGGATCCCGCTCCCTAGCAGAACTGTCAAATAGGCAGGTGACTATATGGGTGTTCAGTTTGGGAGAGGGTTGGGTTGGAGAGAATAGATTTGGGAGTTGTCAGTAGAGAGTTGGCACTTGAAGCCTTGGTTACAGATGGGGTCAGCTGAGAGAACGTACTGACAGAGCAGAAAGACCAGGCTGTGGGAATACCAGCATTGAAAGGCTTCTCAGGAATTTCCTGGCAGTCCAGCGGTTAGGACTCCATGCTTCCACTGCAGGCGGGCCAGGGTTCCATCCTTGGTTGGGGAACTAACATCCCACAAGCTGCACAGCACGGCCAAACACAATAGAGGCTACTCAAAGGAAGCGGAGCCTGCAGAGGAGGAGAGTCTATGAGCCAAAGGAAAACTAAGGAGTGTGGATGTAGTGCTTTGAACCCAAGAGCTCTTTCCTTGTGTTTTCCTCTCCCCAGAACAGGCTCTTCCTTCTGTCATCAGGGCTCCTGAGGCCCTTGTTGCAGAACCCCATCACCTTGCCAGCTAGAACAGTTATAGATTCTCTGGCAAGCTTTCCTTGGTTCCCTATCACTCTTAGGAATGAGCCTTGAAGCACTCAAGACCCTTACACGTGACTAGTTTTTCTAGCCTTCTTATCAGCCTCATCTCCCCATCCTGGACTCCAAAGCCATCCCTGGCTCCCAACAACAGCCATCCCCTGTGTATCTGGTATCTTTCTGATTCTCTCAACCTTAAATGCTTTCCCTGCCCCCAGCCCCTCTATGGGCTTCCCTGGTAGTTCAGTGGTAAACAATCTGCCTGCCAAGGCAGGAGATGCAGGTTCAATCCCTGATCTGGGAAGATCCCCTGGAGAAGGAAATGGCAACCCATTCCAGTATTCTTGCCTGGAAAAACCCCATGGACAGAGGAGCCTGGCAGGCTACCATCCATGGGATCACAAAGAGTAGGACATGATTTAGTGACTGACAGCAACAAAGCCCCTCCATGGGCACCTGACAGATGTTCATCATTCAGCTTTCCTCTCGTGTTGCTTCCTGATTCCTTTCTTGACTGTCCAAGGAGAGCTGAGCTCTTACTCCTTGGCATCTCTCATACTTCATCTGTCCCAGTACAGTACCTTTTGTCACACTTGGTGGCATTTACTTCTTGCCAGGCAACAGAGATCACCTCCCCAGAGGAATGCACTCACCAAACAAATCTTAATGCGTTTCTTGAGTTTGGGAGACATACATGATGGGGCTCCTTGAGGGCAGGGGCCAGTTTACCCATCTCTATATCCCCCAAGACCCAGCTCAGTGGCCTCCCGTATGACTGAAAAGGGAACCAGCAAGCTGGGAATGACATTGGTTTCTCTTATTTCAGGATTATGGTTTTGGCAGGAGACACGTTACCCATTGAGGTATACTGCCATCTCCCAGTTATGTGTGAAGATCGGAATTTGCCATATGTCTATATCCCCTCTAAGACGGTAAGGAGCACCTGAGCCCCTGATCTTGGTCAGCACAGAAGAGGGTCTGGGATCAGGTTGGTGGCAGCAGGCCATAGTGGCAAGCAGCATGAGCTTTGGAGCTAAAGACAGGGCTGGATGGATTCTTGGCTCTGCTGCTTCCCAGATGAGGGAATGCAGATAAATCACCTCTCTGTATTATTACTTTCTTGTAAAATGGGACTGTGGGAATGAAACAGGTGAACTTGAATGTGTCAGTCCTGTTAGGTGGGTGCAGTGTTCAGAAGGGATGTTCTAGGGACCTGCAGCTGTCCTTACCCTTACATAGCAGAGGCCAGGTCTGGGCTCCAAGGGGTGGGGAATAGCAGGGTCCTGGAAAGCATAGGCCCTGCTTAAGGGGACAGCCCCTACTGAGCTGGAGCCCTTTCACAGTTGCCACAAGGAACTGTAGGCCCAGTGTCACTGGACCACAGCTTGAAAGTCTGCTAAGTTTAAATGGTGGCAACCAATTCAAAATATTAACAGTGATTGACTAGCTCATGTCTGTGGGCTGGATTAGGCTGGTGGATCATCAGTGCGTGACTCCTTGGTGCACAGGTTCTGTGGCCTTTGTTCCAAACAGCCTTTTTCCCTTCTGTGCAGGACCTGGGTGCAGCCGCTGGCTCTAAGCGCCCCACCTGTGTGATAATGGTCAAGCCCCACGAGGAATACCAGGAGGCCTATGACGAGTGCCTGGAGGAGGTGCAAGCCCTGCCCCCACCCATGTGAAGGACTTAGGCACAACCCCGCTGGCTCTAAGCGCCCCACCTGTGTGATAATGGTCAAGCCCCACGAGGAATACCAGGAGGCCTATGACGAGTGCCTGGAGGAGGTGCAAGCCCTGCCCCCACCCATGTGAAGGACTTAGGCACAACCTGGGCACCTGCTCCAAAAACAGTTGGCTTGGTGGCAGGCCAGTTGGCTGCCCTCCTGCTGCCCACATTCAGGCATCTCCGTGGTCCCCTGAGGCACGTATTCTTCCTAAGCAGCTCCAACAGTGACTTCACAACGGCAGAGCCAGCATCTTCTCCATCAGCGCTGTTTCCTGCTGAACTTCAGTGAAGATAGTTCCAAGAATGTGATGTGGGGGAAGTAAATCCTAAAACTAAAATGTGGTGAGTCTGTGGGTGTTTTTTTTAAGCAGCAACTACTGGTGGGGCCCAAGTTGGTGGTGGGAAGGAAAGAGCAAAAGTAACCTTTCTCACCAGATGACCCCAGGACTTCAATAATGCTCAGTGTGAATGTTTGGCCACCTGGGTTAGTGCTGGACTCAAGCTGAGAACGGACCCTGCTACCACCCTCAGCTTTCCACTCTACTTCTAGAGTAGCTGGGAGCTGCAGGCAAGCCAGCTGAGCCCAGAGCCCACTTCATGGAGCCTGTAGTTCCTATGTTGGGGACACCCCCATTCCTCTTTTCTTTTTCCCCCAAGAGCCTTAAATGCCACTGGGAAGCTGACAGACACAATTTACCCACCCACACAGTAAATTTTAAGTAGGTACATGAAAGTTAAATGCAGAATCCCAGGCCATCTCTCCTACTTTGCCATTATGGCCCTGGTAACCTCATCTCTTCAAACATTTTAGACTTACAGTGCCTTCCTGCTCTCAGAGGCCCAGCACAGACTCAGTACACACAGCAGCCAAGCTTCAGGAACCCTGCAATAAACTGGAAGGACCTTGGGCTTGAGGGTTGGAACTGGTTTAAACTCCAAGCTCTCTTCCTGATAAGTTGTGAGCCCTTCTGGGCAAGTCATTTTATCTTTCTACATCCCTTCACACTCGTTTCTAACAAGGAGGTAATACAATTATGTGTATGTAAAAGCATCTTGCCCAGGGTTTGCCAGCTTCTAGTGTTTTCTCCCAATCACATGCAGGTTGGGTTCCTTCCAACTGCACTCTGTGGCTGCCATGCTCCCAGCCGGCATGCCCAGAACCTGTGCACAGGGGGCACATGGTAATTCTTTGCCAGTGAAGCTAAAGGCAGGCAAAGTAAGGAGAAGGCCTGTGCATATATTTGCTCAGTTATAAAACAACGGCATTCAGTTCTATCCCAGACTACAGTGGGGAATCGACACATAGAGCTGTAAGGCTATACAATGGGAGGAGTGGACACAAGCCTTGATGGGGCAGGAAGAGACCTGGCTTGAGGGCAGGGATGGAAGACATCTGCTGTGCCCACCAAGTCCTTTGCTATTCTGTCAGTTGCCACTTAAGTCAACCGCAAATATAAAGAGCAGGAGTACAAGACGCCAGAGTTTCCCTGCCGTTACAGTCAAGAAGCCAGTTGCCTGCTGTAGGCTGTCTCATCTCCCTCCTTGGCCTCTGCCAGAGGGCCAGCCCTGCTTGTGGTGGCAGTTCTCAGCTGCTCTGAAATGAACCACAGTTCATGGAAGCCAACCACCCCCACCGAGACGGACCAAGGCTTGTGGGTGAAAAACCTCTTGCAACAAAGTTCCTCCCCAGCAGGAATCAGAATATGATGCGTTTCCCATCTGCTGGGTTCTGCTCCATGGGACAGTAGGGACACTTCAGCCTACAAAGGGAGAAAAACCGAGAATGTCTCAGGTGGCCAGCCAGCAGAACAATCAGCCTAAGGTGGAACAGAACACCAGGAACTTACTTTCCTCCGTTAATGAGCTTGTTGAGTGCATCTCGGGAGATGACATGGCCACAGATGAGCTTGATGGGAGGGTTGGAATCCGATGTCTGCTGGCGGAGGATGGGGCAGGCGAACACTGAGTGGTACCAGCACTTCATGCCGAGTTCAATCTCAATCTGGGGAGGCCAACAGTGGGGTGAGTCCCACTTCCTGTGGCGGCTGTCCTCCCCAGTGCTTCATGCTGTACCTCCCCCTGCTGGGCCTCACCGGTAACTCGTCCTTGTGACTCCAGACCCCAGAGCACTGCCTCTGCTCCATCACAGCTTTGATATTCATCAGCACAGGCAGCGCCACACAGCCAGAGGCAAAGCTGCAGAACAGAGAGCAGAGGCTGGAGTGACCAGCCTGACCAAGAGCCCAGCAGACAGACAAAAGGACCAGCACACTGTGAGTGCATGACTCAGGACAGGGTTTCAAAGTGGCACTTGATCAAACCAGTCCTTAAAAATCTCTCAGGTCACGCGTAAAGCTACATATGTGGTTCTGTGTCTTAACTCTAGAAAGTTATTCTAATGCACCCCAAAATTTGGACAAAAGGAATATCCAGGGGACAGATCCCTGCTCATCCAGTGACAAGTCCTTGGTGTGACAGGGACACTCATGTCTGGAAGGGCCTCCTCCTGCCTGTGTCCCCTTCTGTCATCACAGCGCACCTCTGTAACGGGTTATCACCCAGGGCACTTAGAAATGAGAAACAGTAGATTCAGTTTTCACTAGGATTGGGGCGGGGATGGAGAACCAACTGACTGGAGCCTGGGGTGCCAAACCCCTACAATACGCAGAGCAGGTGTGCAAACCAAACTGTCCTAAGGTGCCCGTGTTCGTGCTGGGGAAGACTGTTCTGTAACCAGAGTCCATGGGAACAAACTGGAGGATGGAGCCTCTCACGACCAGGCAGGCAAATGTGCCCCATGCGATTCCACAGCCAGCCTAAGTAAAATACACCACTGTGGTGCAATATGTGGTGGGGTCAGATCCAGGTGACCTTCATTCCCTGTGAGGCCCTAGGAGCCTCTGTTTCTTCCTGGAAAATGAGGGTAACAGTACCTGTAACTCTTCGGTTGGTCTGAAGCCATGAGGAGAATATTACTGTAAAGAAGCCTTCCAAGTGAAAGCTCTCAGCACCTGTGACTCAGCTACTCAGTCTCCCTGAGGGAAGTGGTGTTTGAGACATGAGGTGGCCAGAAGGCTGGGCTGTCAGAGGGTCCTGTGATTACCCAGAGGTGAGATGCAGGAGGCACAGACTTCATTCAAGAGACCTTACAAAATGGGAACCTTGACTCTGCCGCTGACCTTGTGGTGACCCCAGGCCACAACTCAATCTGGTCTCCAACTGTAGTGTGTGCTGAGTCACCTCAGCCATGTCCGACTCTTTGTGACCCCATGGGCTGTAACCCACCAGGCTCCTTTGTCCATGAGAATCTCCAGGCAAGAATACTGGAGTGGGTTGCCATTTCCTCCTCCAAGAGATCTTGCCTACCCAGGGACTGAACCCACGTCCCTTATGTCTCCTGCATAGCAGGCAGGTTTTTTACCACTAGCACCACCTGGGAGGGGTGCTAGAAAGAAAGGTGATTCCTATTTAGAAGAGTGACTGAGCAGCCAGTTTAGGTCTGTGAAGGCACCGAACACCATCCCTGGACAGGGCAGGGCCTTGACAAGTTGGGTTTCCCTCAGCCCTCCCACTTGGACTGCCCCCACAGGGCTGACTATACCTGACACTGAGGGGTGACTCCACAGAAAGGCCCAACAGGGAACAAGCATCACGTGTAAAGGTCTCACAGATCTCGGCCCAATGGCTGTTGTCCAGGAGATGGCAGTAGGGTGACTTCTCCAAACCCAGCTGCAGGTACACTAGACTGCCCATCATCACCTGGATCTCTACAAGGCAAAGGGGAATCAGGGTGCAGGAGGCAGCCTTTCTTCCAGCTCTGCCTCCAGCTCTCGGGTGGCAGGGCTGCAGAGACAGTATTGGGAGCAGGCTGTGCCCCATAGCTCCCAGGCCCATGACCTGGCCAATCGAGGATTAAAATGTCCTCTGGCTGTAATTAGCCTCCAACTAATAAAAATAAATGAAAAAAATAAAAAATAAAATGCCCTCTGGCAAAGCCAGTTTTCCCTAAAATCCAGTGAGGAAGTAAGGTCTCGGGGCTGTTTCTGTGGCAAGCATGACCCCACAACATGAAGTAGGGAGGGGTTTCAGTTTCTTCCCCATCCTTCCAGCTGCATCAAGGAGCGGGTCTCAGGCTCCTGTCCCTCTGTTCCAGTACTAGCTAATCTTTTTTTTGGGGGGGGGGGGGGCATGCCATATAGCATGTGAGGCAGCAGCTAAGGGCATGCATGTTGTAGGGGCCACCCCAGCACCCGGGCACGTACCCCGCTGGTGCACGTGAGCAAAGGGCTGGAAGTGCCGGGCGTAGCTGAGGGCCTCCAGCTGCTTCTCAGGGCCACCTGCCAGGAGACGGATGAACTGCAGTCGGTGCAGCTTGAACTCCAGGGAGCTATTGAGCTCCAGCAGGCGCTGCCTGTGGGAGACAGCCCATCTGGGAAGAAAGGGGCCAGCTGAGTGGGAGCTAGTAAGGCAAGCGAAGGGGGGCCTGGCAGGGCCTCCAAAATCTTATGTGAGGCCCGTGAGACAGGGCTGGAGGTGTGTGAAGTATGCTGGGTGATGTGAAGAGCACAGACAAGCCCTGTCCCCTGTGGGACCACCCAAAGGCCAACGTACTCCAATGCTGGCCCCAGGTCTTGTTCATGCAGAGCTTCCAGGATACGATTCAACTCCAGGAAAGGCTGCTTGAAATCCAAGTCCACATTCAGTGTTGATTCCTAGAGGGAGAGAGAGCCATCTACCACTGGAGGACTATGTTTCCAAACTTCTCTGCTCCACACCTAGTAAAGCCTCATCCACCAAAGACAAGCTAGAGAGGGGCCATGGTCTCTTGCCAGTCCCTTGGACTCCTCTTTTTCCCAGTTCAGGTTCTGGGAGGCTGAGTGCTACATGCTGAGTAGCATGGAGAGAAAATTACTCTTTTTCAATCCCCCTAATTACATTAAGGGAAAGCATCCTTTACTTTCACTGCCAGGGTGTCGTTTAACACCTAACAAGTGCAACTCTGTCATTTTACTAGTCTTCCCTTTTAAGATTACCAGGCACTGAGAACTCTGGTGGACAACCAAATCTAGCTAAAAATTAATAATTTCACTTTTTATTGTATATATTTTGTAGCTACTTTCCATTGATGGCAGGGGCACTGATTTCTAAAATAAATTTATTTTAAGAAGTAACAAAAGCAAAACAAACAAGTAGGACTACATCAAACTAAATTTAAAGCTTCTGCAACAGTAAAGGAAACCATCAACAAAATGAAAAGGCAACCTACAGAATAGGAAAAAATATCTGCAGATTGTGTTATCTAAGGGACTAATATCCAAAATATATAAAAACTCAGTAGCAAAAAAAAAAAAATTCTTATAAAAAATGGAGCGAATATCTGAAGAGACATTTTTTCAAAGAAGACATCAAAATGGCCAACAGGCACATGAAAAGATGCTCTACCTCATTAATCATCAGGGCAATGCAAATCAACACCACAACGAGCCATCACCTCACTCCTGTCAGAATGGCTGTTATCAAAAAAGACAAGCAATAACTGCTGGCAAGCATGTGGAGAAAGGGGAACCCTCATGCACCTTTGGTGGGAATGTAAACTGGTGCCGCCACTATGGATAACACTATGGAAGTTCCTCAGAAAATTAAAATATAGCTACCATATGATCTAGCAATCCCACTTTTCCCAAAGAAAAATGAAAGCACTAACTTGAAGATATCTGCACCCCACCCCGATATTCACCGCAGCATTATTTACAGTAGCCAAGATAAGGAAACAACCTAAGTGTCCGTTTGTGGATGAACAGATAAAGAAAATGTGGTGTGTATGTATGTGTATGTATATATATATATACATATATATATATATGTATATATATAAAATAAATACACAGTCGCTCAGTCATGTCTGACTCTGCAACCCAGTCAACTGTATCCCACTGTCCTTGTGTCCATGGCTCCTCTGTCCATGGAATTCTCCAGAAGAGAATACCGGAATGGGTAGCCATTCCCTTCCCAGGCATCAAACCCGGGTCTCCTGCATTGCAGGCAGATTCTTTACCATCTAAATATATATATGTATATATATAATGAAATATTGTTTCCCAGATGGCACTGGCGGTAAAGAACCTGCCTGCCAATGCAGGAGACATAAGACACTTGGGTTCAATCCCTGGGTCAGAAAATCCCCTAGAGTAAGAAATGGCAACCCACTCCAATATTCTTGCCTGGAAAATCCCACGCACAGAGAAGCCTGGTGGGCTCCAGTCCGTGGGGGTGCAAGAGTCAGACACGACGCGACTGAGCACGCACGCATTCAGCCATTAAGAAAAGTGGGGGGAGAAAAAAAAAAGAAAAGTGGGAAAATCCTGTCATTTGCGATAATATGGATGGGAGCATTATGCTAAATGAAATGTTCCAGACAAAGACAGCTACTGTATGATCTCACTTATATGTGGAATCTAAAAAGTTTTTAAGAAAACCAAGCTCATAAATACAAAGAACAGATTGGTGTTTAAAAGAAGTGGAGGGTAGGGTGTGGGAGCAATGGATGAACTATTTTCGTTGTTTTTCATTTTAATAAATTAAATGCAATTTTCAAAATAGAGATTAAGTCATTTAAGGAAAGACTGCATCAGTGGAAACAGGTAAAGGCAGGCAGTCTTGAAGGACACCTTGGACTTCCCATGTGCAGTCCAGAGGGGAGGATGCCCTGCAGGCCAACTGTCCACGGGAAACGGGTCTCTGGGAACAGGCATTCCCATCAGACAATCAGAGACTGATGACACACACGTCTGAGTCATGTAAATAAACTGACCTGTCTGGATATAAAAAAATAATAATGGGGTCCTAATGTAAAGAACGCTACCAAGCAGAAAGCAGAACAGGCAGGCCCAGCACCTCCCCGGTGAGCCCGTTACCTGACACAACTCCTCAGCGACGCTGAGCATGCCCTGCTGATACAAGTGCTCCAGGATGGCCATCTGCAGGGTCTGCTGCTGCTTTTCCCGCGAGTCCCACACTGCGTCGGAGACCACACCGCAAATCTCAGAGTCAAAGTTCTGACAAGGATGGGAGACAGGGCCCTGTGACTCAGGCCTGCCCTTCTCACACGGGCTTCCCGAGGAGCCCTGCTACATACGCGCCGGCCACAGGTATTCCCGCCCCCAGTCTGGAGCTGCCCACATGCTCACCCTGTCAATGGCTTTGCCCACTCGGGAAACACTGCTGTGAATGTCCTTGTGGTCCGAAGCCAGTTTCTGCACGGTGTCTTTTATCTTCCGGCAGCATTGTGACATAACCAGGGAGAGGGTGGCTGACAGAGGGGTTCCCTGGACGGCTGCAGAGAAACAATGGTAATGCATCAGGACTTGGACACAGAGGAGCAGACCTTGTCTCAGCTTCCCTATTCTAAATGCCAGCATGGAGGCCTGGGAAGCAGCCCTAAACTCCAGAGTGAAAGACTCAGCTTCTATTCCGGGTCCCGCCACTTTTTAACTGTATGACTTGGAATTAGCCAAGTGGGACAAGCCAATTCATTGCCTGGAGTCTTCATTTCATCATCTATAAAACAGAGGTGATAGCACTGGCCGTGGAGGCTGCTGTGAAATGAAGACGTTCTGGCACTTACTGTGGGTCAGCACTTGGTTTCAGCTCATTTAATCCTCACTACCATTCTGTGCAGGGCACTGTTAGCAGCCTATACTCCAGCTGAGGAAGCTGAGGCAGTAACTTGCCAGAGCTCACAGCAGTGCCAGATCTGAAGCCCTGGCTCCTCACCACCACACCAGAAGGTTCCTTAACATCTCAAGGGAGACACTGTGTGGGAAGGCTTTGAATTGTAAAGTATTATCCCCACATTAATGCCTCTAACCCAGAGGACAGCAGGCAGGCCAGGGTCCATCAGGGAAGCACAAGGACATTTCTGTCTCACAATACAGTGCTTTCCACCCCCATGGCTGGGTGAACCGCATGAACTACCAGAAGCGTGTGGGGCTTGGAATAGGGAAGAGCAGACAGGTCCCTTCTTCCAGCCAGCATCTCTGCCCCTTCTTTAGATGGTAGCCTCTGGGTTCAGGGAGGAAAATATGACCCAGGGAAGATAACATGACCCATGAGGACCAGGGAGTGTCTCAGCTCCGAGACCAGAAGCCCTGGAAGAGAAATGCATTCTGCCAGCTTGCTAAGCAAACAAAATGTGAAACTCCTGGAGTTGCTGGAGCACCATGGCCACCTCCAGAGAGCACTACTCTAAAAATGAAGTCAGTGTAGATTGAAGGCATCACATGAGCACCCAGATCCAACTGGGCTGGACCTTTCAGTTACTTGAGACTATAAATCCAGCAGCCCAACCCCCCACTTTGTGTTTGTTTAAGCTAGTCTGACCTAGGTGGCTGTCACATTTAACTGAATGAATCCTGACAAATACAAACAGAAGGTGGTGGCTGGGCCTACTCCTACTAGGATGGCTATAACAAAAAAAAAAAAAAAACACCAGGTAAAAACAAGTGTTGGTGAGGATGTGGGAAAATTGGAACTCTCATACATTGTTGATGGGAATACAAAAAGTTGCAGTTACTTTGGAAAACAGTGTGCCAGCTCTTCAAAAAGTTGAACAGAGAGTTACCATATGACCCAGCACATAAAAAAGAATGAAGTAATGATTCATGGTACAATAGGGATGGACCCTGAAAACACACTACGTGAAAGAATATAAAAGGTCACATATTACATGATTCCATTTATATGAAGTATCCAGAACAGTCCACAGAAAGTAGGTTAGTGGTTGCCAGGGGCTGGAGGAGAAGCAGAAATGGAGTTATAAGGTAGGAAGTTAGACATGAGCAACCAGGGGAGGCCCGGCTGAAAGGGATGCAAGCTGATCTCTAAACTTCATCCCAGATACACCCAGAAGAGCTCACAGATGTGCTACAAAAATAGCCAGAGATGTTTCCAACTCCTGCACATGCATCCCAGACACACAGTGGATATAAACTAACCACAGGGGCTTCTCCAAGTAACCTCAGGTAGCTAGGAGCCCATTAAGGGTTCATAAATAGTCTGTCTATATATATATAATTATATACATATATGATTATATGCATATATGATTATATGCATGTATGATTATAAATATGATTATAACATGTATATATGTATGTATGTCTACATGATTATCATCAGAGTGAATTATGGGAAGACATAAACAACAGAGCCTGCTTTTATATAACTTGCAATTGTCAATCAGCCTTGAGCATACACTGAAGGATCTTCCCAACCCAGGGATCGAACCCAGGTCTCCCTCACTGCAGGCAGATTCTTTACCAGCTAAGCCACAGGAAGCCCAAGAATACTGGAGTGGGTAGCCTATCTCTTCTCCAGTGGATCTTCCTGACCCAGGAATTTAACTGGGGTCTCCTGCATTGCAGGTGGATTCTTTACCAACTGAGCTATCAGAGAAGCCCCTATATATATATATTATAACATGTATATATGATTATGACAGACTGAATTATGGGAAGACATAAACAACAGGGCCTGCTGTTATAGAACTTGCAATTGTCAATCGGCCTTAAGCATACACCCATTTGCATTCCCTTTCATTGATTATTGGTGGGTACAAGCCCTATTCTGCACAGGGCATAACCAATAGGAGGCGACAGGAAATATAAAACGGGGGAAGCCAAGAGGGAAGGGGAGGACAACTCCTTTGGGGTCGGCCTGCTCCCATGTCTTTTGAGTGTCTGTCTTATAAAAGATCTGCTGCTTGAGCTGAACTGAGCTCTTAACTTGTCTGTTGTTTTAAACCCTTTAGTTCATTGTTCTAAATTTTTATTGTGACAGACAAGAACTGAGGAAGAGAGATAAACCGACCTGACAGAGTGTTTATTAATGGGTGGGGGATTCTTTTTAGAGAAATGAAAATGTTCTGTAATTAGTGGTAACGATTGTACAATTCTGGAAATATACTAAAATCCACTGAATTGTATACTTTAAAAGGGTAAGTTTTAATGTGAGTTATAGCTCAATAAAAAAAAAAAAAAAAAGACATAGGAAATAGGGGTTACCTCTGGTCAAATCTTAGACAACTTGATGGTAACAGTAATGGATTGTAACCCATTGAATAAACTAAGAATTTATGAGCATGAACTTAAGTAAAGAAGATGGGCAAGCTTCTTTCTTATGTTAAATGTCTATTAACAAGTGTATAGGAAATGATAGAGCAGGAAAAACCACCTACGTTGAAACTAACTCTGTAATGATTTGTTCAGGGAAGAATTGTCAAGCGATGTGAAAACCAATGAGGCAGAGCCTGAAGAAGCACAGCAAATGTATATAGTCTCAAAGTATCTCCCCACAAATTACTTATTAACTCTAAAGAAAGAAATATTAACATTATTAGGGTGTAGGAACCCTGCAGACACCATCTTAACCAAGTGATCAAAGTTAACATCACCCATAATGGAACAAGCTGATACCTTGTACCTCCTGATGTGATGCACTGAGAAACACATCAGTTCTGAAGTAATCCTGCCCAAAATGCAAAAAAAAAAAAAAAAAGATGAGGAAACAGCAAACAAATTCAAATTAAGAGACATTCTGCAAAATCACTGACCTTACTGTTCCCCAAATGTCAATGTCCTGAAAGACAAAAGCACGTGGTAGAAATGTCCCAGACTAAAAAAACTGAAGATTAGACACAAGAAACTATGTGCAGTGCTTGATCTTAGATCAGAGCCTGGACTGGGAAATAAAATGCTTTATGAAAATTACTAGGTAATGGCAAATTGAAATATGAGCTATATTCATTAGCTATATTCACTTAATTTTTTATCTTAACATTTACTTCTCTCATAAAGAAGTTACTTTTTAAAAAACTACAATGTAGAGGGGATGAAGGTGAAAAAAGGAGTTTTTGAAATAACTATGAATGTTCTTCTACTTCAAAAACTGTCTGACATCTGCATCAGAAGACTTTCTGCATCTATCAGATGCATCTGTCTACATTTGTCTTTCTGCGTCTTCCTCTTCATGTGCCACAGAAAGAGTTTACAAAATCCATTACATTGAAGACCATTTCCCATGTCTGCTACCATAAACCAAGAAATCCATTTATTCCAGGTTACTTATGGAGAATTAGTCACATGGAAAAATTTAACACTTCTTTTTCAAAAATTAAAGTACTTTACTGTACTTGGCATTCCTATACATAATGATGTGAACTCAAAGACTGAAAGCATTGGGACTTCCCTAGTGGTTCAGTGGCTAAGACTCTGCACTCCTAATGCAGGGGGTGTGGATTTGATCCCTGGTCCGGGAACCAGATTCCACATGCCACAACTAAAAACGTCCTACAAGCTGAAACTAAGACCCAGTGCTGCCAAATACATAAATTTTAAAAAAAGAAAAAAAAAGACTGAAAGCATTAATGATATATAATTAAAGTTCATGGGCTTAGTTAGATATTTTTAAAGTTTTAATATTTAGAATACTCTAACAAATATTGCAGAACAATAAATCAGAATATAAACACAATGTACTCTCCTTTGGGTTTCTCCTCTGCTTAACTGGTGGCAGTATATAACATACAAAGTTGTTCCAAAATAATTGTACATACTTGCTGTAGCCTCAGAAACAAATAAAAAGAAATCTGAAAAAGTAAGGCCAAAAGAATAATGGGCATGACGCATAAGGACGACCAAAAACTCATGAATTCCTCCATTTCTAAGGGTTTCTGAAACCTACCTTCCTAATTTCAAGGGAAATTTTACTCAAAAGAGAAAAATAAAAAACACATCCCACACATTTACAGCTTTACTGATAGGGTATAGCCATTATGTCAAATTCAGCCATCAATGTACAACCTCATTTCCCATTTAAATTTAACAAGAATATATTTTATTTTAAATGGGACACAGTGGCAAAGTTGGAGAAGGAAATGGCAACCCACTCCGGTAATCTTGCCTGGAAAGTTCCATGGACAGAGGAGCCTGGTGGGCCACAGTCCATGTTGTCGCAGAGTTGAACACGACTGAGTGACTAGCAAGTGGCAAACTGCCGTGACTTGAAGAATAACCTTAAAGTTCATGTACACTCTGATTCTCTCCAATTCCTGCTTTTCATACTTCAAATATCACAAAAATCATTAATTCCTCAAATCATGAAAGCACAATGAAATAACGGCACAGAAAAAAATGGACATTTAAGTCATTTCATTCTTTCTTAATACTATATAGTGAAAACATGTATTTATAACTTCAGCATACTTCATAAAATCATTATTCATCAAAAATAGACAAAATGTTTACAAAGAACATTTAACATAAATTTCATAATTGCTTATAAAATGACACTTGAAAGAGTGATCTAATAACATAAGTCTGATCAAGAGACAGTAAACTATAAATACAAAATATACCACAATGTTGTTTGGGGTACACGTGTATACATTGCTATATTTAAAAAGCATAACCAACAAGGACCTACGGTATACCACGTGGAACTCTGCTCAGTACCATGTGGCAGCCTGGATGGGAGGGGAGCCCTGGGGAGAACGGGATACATGCACATGTATGGCTGAGTCCCTTCACTGCTCACAGGAAACCATCGCAACACTGTTAATCGGCTATACCCCAATACAAAATAAAAAGCTCAAAAATATATATATACCACAATGTTAAAAACCTCATAGTGTTCTATAAGAAAATCAATAAAGGCAGCAATCTTACTGAGGAAAAAAGTATTCAGCATTACACATTTAAAATGCAAGTTTTATACATGAATTCAATAAAGGATACATTTAAACCTTACAATACCACATAATCATCATCTATTTTGTGGAAAACAATAAAAATTATGTACTTTTTAATAAGTGTACATCAAAACCGAAAGGTTAATTTTTACTTTTTCCTTTATTGGCAACTTTGGATGCATTATTAGGTTTTGGATCCCAGAGGGTATTTTTTTACAAATCTTAAAGCTGCACCGCTGTCCAACTTGCTAGTCTTTTTCTTGCCTGTTATTTCTTTGACTCTGTTCATGTACACTCTGATTCTCTCCAATTCCTGCTTTACTGGATGTTCCTTAGGACTGACTCCACAAGTTGCCAAATAAACCCCAAACATTGAATTTAATATGTAAGCCAGAGACTAAATCCACTTTACCTGTTCCAGTGGGTTCAACTTCTGCAACATCTCATTTCTAGAAACAGACATCTTGGTCTTCAGCATCTCATCCACACCACCAATTGAGTTCTCAAAGGTTGATAAATATTCATGAATTTCTACTGGATAGTCCTCATTAATTTCCTCACCTGCCATTACCATCAATTGGCAGACCGTCTACTGCTGCCTCCCAGAAAGTAGTCAGTGGCTTGTTTAACTTCTTGATTTTAATAATTACACTGAACTTATGTAAAAGAATGCCCTTGACCTTTATGTCATACCTAGCTGTATAATATCTGCAGCTTACTTTCTAGTGGTTTAAAAAGTAATAAGAATATGTGAGAAAACTGATAAAAGAAATACGGCAACATATTAGCAGCTGGTGAATCTAGGTAAAGGGGTAAATATGAGCTCTTTATACTGTTCTTAGAACTTTTCTGTAAATTTGAAATCATCTTAAAATGTCTTAAACATTCAAAATAGAAAAGTAAATCGAAAACTAAACGTAACTGATCTCAGGTAAATTAACAATTTCTGTTGGGTTTTCTGAAATAGCTCAGAGACTTCCATTGTCCCCCGCTGAAGAGGCCTAAGGACCCATGTTATCCATGCCCTAACCACCATCCTTCCAGAACTGTCATCAAGCAGCCTTGGGGCCTCCGGGGCCCCTGGGGAGGCAGACGTGGGACTCCCATGAGGGGACACCCACCTGTGCTGGCCAGCTCGGCCCGCAGCTGGCCCACGTGATGCAGTAGCTCCTCCAGGCTCTGCTCACAGCGCTGCCCGTAGGTCAGGAACCTCTGCAGGACCCTGTCCACCTCTCTCTCCACGCTTGCACACTGCTCCATGGCCGCCACCTGGGTCAGAGGGGCAGTGAAGAGGGCTTCCAGACCCCACCCCACCATGCCCATAGCACATGTCAATGCTCAGAAATCCCCAGCCTAACATATATGTGCACAGCTTCCATAACCCCCAGCCAGGGTGCCCACTGGAGGGTGCAGGGAGACACGAGGACAGGGGTTTTCTGGATCATGGTAAGAAAATTACTCCTGTTTTCATTGTTTTCAGCTCTTCATCAGAATCTTCATTCCTCTCTCTTCCTTTTTTTGGCTGATCCCAGCATGCAGGGATCTTAGTTCCCCGACCAGGGATCGAACCTGTGACCCCTGTAGTGGAATCATGAAGTCTTAACCACTGTACCACCAGGGGATTCCCTTCATCTCTTTTTTAAATCAAAATGGAGAGCAGGCCTTGCAGAGCCCTCAGTAGGCAATACTATCTAAACTCCATCACAGCTCCATGCCTTGGTATGGTCTTTATCACCCTTCACCTCCTCAACTGCTGGAGAAGATGGCCCATCAGAGGTCATCTTCTGCAGCTATCCCTAGGCTGCTCCCACCTGGCTCCCTCCACTCTCACTTGGCACCCTTCTATTTCAGTTTTGATCACTGGGTAATGATCTGTTTGAGGGCCCGCCTCCCCCACTAGACTAGAAAATCTCTTGTTGTAACACAGCTTTCCTTCTCATTATACCACTGAAAGAGAGTTGACTTTTCTTGTCCTACCTTTCCTACCACTGAGGTCCCACTGCTAAACCCCTTCAACACTGGGCCACCGCTCCCTTCCATTTCAGAGCAGCCTGTGATACTGAACACACAGACAATCCTTAAAATGTTAGTGACAGAGTTGATTTCACTCCTCATCCCTCCATCTACAGGATTTAAAGTGAAAGTCATTCAGTTGTGTCCAACTCTTTGCGACCCCATGGACTGCAGCCTGCCAGGCCCCTCTGTCCATGGAATTCTCCAGGCCAGAATACTGGAGTGGGTAGCCATTCCTTTTTCCAGGGGATCTTCCCAACCCAGGGATTGAACCCACGTCTCCCACATTGCAGGCGGATTCTTTACTGTCTGAGCCGCCAGGGAAGCCCTCCCCCCAAACAAGTGAGAGGGTTCTGTCAAATGCACCTCTCAAATGATCAAATCTAGCCAGTTGTTCTCTCTCTCAAAGAAGGATACAGAGTAACACCACAAAGAGAGTTCTGTGTCCGAAGTGACCATTGGGATTCTCCCAGTTTCACCAGACTCTGTTCCCATTCCCACCAGCACTGTTAGTTCTGGCCCCATCATCTCAGCCCAACCTGCAACCAATGTCACCTTATCAAACAGGTGATGAGTGATGGAGAAACAGTACGCAGGGCCTTGAGATGTATTCATGTCCTCCCTCCTTATGGTTGACACTATCACACTAGAATTTGTTCATCATTGTGTCTAGAAAATGTGCCCCCGTTTTCATGCTCCCTGAAGAAATACCCTATAACTGGATATGAACCATTACAAGCGAAATATAATAGGGATACCTGTTGGAAATAATATACTATAATTATTACTATTAATAGTTAATATTTCATAGGGGCTTATTATGTGATAGGAACTATTCTAATGACTTGGCATTAATTAATTTACTTAATTCTTACAATTGCGCTATGAGGCAGGTACAATTATGAGACCCACTTTACAGAACACAAAATAAAATTCAGATTAAATAAACTGCTCAAGGTCACATAGCTGCAAAGTAGAGGATCTCGAACTAAAGCTGGGCAGTCTGGCTCCAGAGCCCCTCTCTGAAGCATTCTGCATCACAGTCCTCTCTGGACCAGCTTAACAGGCCACCATCTCACCAGGAAAGGAACAAAGCCAATATTTGTGGTTGGAATGAGTATACAGCAATGATTCATGATGACAAGAAACCGGAAAGTAACCTTACAGCCTATGAGATGATCAACTACGAAAGACGGCAGTACAAAAGAGTATTTGCCAAAAGCGTCTGGGAACCAGAATCACAATTTACCAAAAATAAACACAGCTCAAGAAAGGTTAGGACCTCACCAACATCAAAGAGTATGACCCTGTCAGACAGCAACTAATACCAGGATTATTAAAGGGAAGCCCAAGTCAGCAACTTGAAACTGAATTAAAAAGCTAAGGAAGGAGATGGAATTTTTATCCCAGGGCTGTGTGTTGTGGCAGGGAGCTTGAGACAGCTCAAGAGCCTAGAGGAAGTTGTAAGTCAAGGAAGTAAAATCTGGGAGATGCATCTGTGGAAACTGGGGTAGCACTGAGAAACCACAGCAACATCAGTAAGATCCCAAAACATGGTACTGAAAGAAAAAAAGAAACAAAATTAAGTCCAGGCAGAATACCATTTATGCACTTTTAAAATATAGGTATACAACCAAGGGCACACACAAATAAAAGGATATGTACCAAACACATGAGAGTGGCTTTCTGCAGTCAGGGCAGAGGTGAAGGGAATGGAAGGAGGAATAGGGATAAAAGGGAAATATGTAAACAAATGCCAAGGAGAAAAATGGCCTGTGTGGACCAGTTAAATGTACCATGAACTGACAAGTGTGATTACCTCAATAAAAATTTTTTTAATGAATGAGATGGGAAAATAGAACTGCATGCAGGTATTCCGTCTGAAAAGCCCAAGAGGCCAATTCAGTGTGTCCAGGGTAAGCCACTCTGTCTTAGTCACAGTCGGTCATCTTCACCAGGCACAAGGATGGATGAGTGGGAGTCTGTCTTCAGAATCAATCCAGGGAATTTCACTTCCATTGTCCTAAGCCCTCCTCCCCAAGGTCTCCATGGACAGAAATTATCTACCGGGGTATTTACCCCAAAACATCAGATCCTGTCACCCCTTTACTCATCACTGCCATTGTTTGACACAAAAGCCCTTTGCGACTGTACATGCATTCACTTCCTTTGCATGAGCTGTTCCTACTTCTAGAGTGCCACTCTTCCTATGTCTAGAGTGTTCTCTGCAAGAACACAAGATGACATTTAATCGTCAGCTCCCCCATGAAGCCCTCAATGAAATCTCCCTGCCTCCTCCCCTGCTTCACAAACCAAACCTCTATCAAGGGTGCCCCATACCACAGACATCTGAGTTCTCAGCACTTTAGCACAGTAACTGCCCATTCACACGTCTGTCTCCCCACACTAGACTGTGAGCTGCTCAGGGCTGGAGTCCAATCTCGTCTTCTCTCCCCAGGCCTACAGCCTGGTCTACAGTGGGTACATGCACTTCCTAATTAGGGGACCAGGACTCAAACTTGTCCTGTTTGGGCAGGAAGAGACATGAGTGGAATAATGAAATCCCCACCAAGGCGTGTGCACAGGGGTCTTGTCCTCAGTCTTCAGTATCCCAACACAAGAGGGGCACCTTCTAGGGTGAGCGGGTAAGGGGAGAAGTTTGTGCAAATCAGAGAAAGTCCCCTTCGCTTGACGCAGAACTGAACAGCCTCCGCTGGCCCAACACTTAACCTTTTTTTTTTTTAACACTTAACCTTTTACACCCCCCCACCTCTATCCATTCTTCACCTTATACATCACTCCTCTGCTTAAAACCCAATAGAGTGGACTTTCCTGGGAGTACAGTGGATTAAAATCTGCCTGCCAATGCAGGGTTCAATCCCTGATCTGGGAAGATTCCACATGCTGTGGAGCAACTAAAGCCCATGTGCCACAACTGAGTCTGTGCCCCAGCTAAGGAAGCCTGCATGCCTAGAGCTCAGGCTCTACAAGAGAAGCCTTTGCAATGAGAAACCTGTGCACCACAATGAAAAGTAGCCCCTGCTTGCTCCAACTAGAGGAAGCCAATGAGCAGCCACAAAGACCTAGCTCAACAACAAAAAGATAAAGAATTAAAAAAAAAAAAAACAATAGATTTACATGTACTTAAAAACCACCCTTGTTTTTATGGTCTACAAGGTTCTATGTGACTCCAAACCACCTCTCCCACCTCATCGCCTACCACTGTCCCTCTCAATGGCCATATTCCAATCACACTAGTTTTCTGTTTCTCGAACATCAGCTTATTTCTACCTCAGGGTTTTTCCCACTGCCTAGAACACTTCTCCCAGGTCTCCCTATGACGGGTTACCTCCAACTCGGCCGGGTCGCAATTGGATGGGACGTGTCGGCTCGAGGGACTTCCCCAGTAGGGGCGGCTCCTCAAATTTCTCTGAGAATGCAAGGGTCCAACTCCCTGCCCGGGCCGAGCTCTACGGAGAAAACAAACCCGAGGGAGGACTGGAGAAGGGCGCTTAGTCCCGAAGCTTGGAAGACGATCCGCGGCCTGGGAGCCTGGCGGAGCAGCCGCCCACCTCGCCACGCCCTTGAGCCTCACCTCCCCGCCCGGAGGCCGGCGGGATCTCACCTGGTCCTGCAGCCGGGTCTCTGGTTTCCGGTGCAGCTGTCAACGGAACCGGAAGCCGCGGCAGTTGCTCAGCAGCTCCGGACTCGCCCACTCACGGCTTCGCGGAGGGGTGGCCGAGCCTCCCCCTCCCGCGCACTAAGAATGAAGTCGGCCACAGGATCTGGGCGGCGGCTAGAAATTACACCTTAGATGTTTGCTGCGGCTGTGATGGGCCTCCCCTGGGCAGCCCGTGGGGGAAGGGGCTCCAGCCGCCGACGCCGCCGGCTGGGCCCCGACTTTCCACGTGTGCGGGAAGGAATCGGAGAGCAACCCACTCACTGGCCAGCAAGGGTACGCGGGGCGGCTCAGCAGTAAGAAGCTCTAGACTAGAAATGACTGTGCCGCCCCAGCTCCCAGCCCTCCACTCTCATTCAAAGTAAAGAGAATAGCACACAATACGATGCACGTAAGGTCCGACAGTTAGGCTTTCCCGCGATGGCGCCTGACACTGGGCAATTAAATTCAGCTGTGAGGGACTCAGCCCTGCCCTGTTGCCCTCCATTGGTCGCCCTCTTTGCAGAATGAAGACACAGGGGTTGCACAACCGCCCTGAGGCGGAACGGTAAGAGTTAGGAAGGAGCAGAGAGTAGGCGGTGACCCTAAAGACTGAATTCATAACCCTCCCAGGCACTCTTGCTTTGCAGGGAAGGGGTAGAGAAGCCCCTCCCGACCCACCCCCTCCAAAGGCTTCGGGGACTTGGACTAGAAACATCTCGAGAGAAAAGACTCGGTCTCTTTTTCCCTGACTTCCTGCTTCCTTTCAGGGCCAGTCTCATTCTAAGGCCTCTTGCCTTCCAACCTTCCGTACCTCTTACCCATCCCAACAGAACACCCTTGCACAATCTTGGTTTGTTTTCTCTATAGCACTTGCACAATCCAGTCCTGTTTTCTTTATAATCTTTGACTTTTAAATTGTCTTGAGCGTTTATTTGTTCATTCTGGTTTCCTGCCCCTAACTCTCCCCACCCTTCCTTTCAGGATAAAAGCTCCACTGGGGCCAGCAGTTGGTACTCATCGCTGTTGTATCCCCAACACCCTGTGCTTGGATCAGTGGAGGTGCTCAGAAATAGTCTAAAGTAGCCAATATCCTGTTTATGAATGAGGAAACCTCGGCTACAAACCTGATGAAACTTGCAGGGAAGAGGGCGGTCAACAGCCCCTCCAGGAACCTACAGAGGTGTCAGAGAAGCTTATCTGCACCAGGAGCCTGGGTGGTCCTGGCCCAGGTGGGAGTTGTAGGGGTCAGAGGGTTGAGTGAACCTTGCCTGGGGCCACTGATCTGAAGCTGAGTTCACTCCAGCAGGACCTCACAGGCTTTCGCAAACACACGCCCCAGGCTTCCCCACTTTGGAGGAACCTGCTTCTCATCCACACTGGAGTGTGAGCAAAGCCTACCTTCTGCCAGTACTTAGAATGCCCAGCTCACGTGTCAGGCTCCTTCACCTCTCTGTCATGATGGTTTTGTCACTTTTCGGGGCTCAACATGTCTTCTTACCTAGCTAATTTTGTCAATCTTTCCTCGTTGGGACTGTGTGATTTTATTTCGTTTTATTGGAGCATGGCTGCTTCAAAGCAGAAAAACTTAGCTGTTCTCCACTAACTCATTAACAGTCTGTTTCACCTTTTGCTTGTTTCCTAGGATTTTATTTTTAAAATGTAATTCCATTTTATTTTGCAGGGAATGGTGCAAAGTATGACTTATTTTCCCCCACACTTCTGTCTAGTTATCCCAGAACTGCTTATAAAATAATCCTTCCTTCCCTTCTCATTTTGGAAGCCCATTACCATAATACCAAGATTTTTCTTCAAAATGAAGTCTATTTCTAGTTCTTCATTCTTTCCACTGAGGTGTAGTTTTATTTTTACACCAATGTCATATTGTTTTGGGCTTCCCAGGTGGCTCAGTGGGTAAAGAATCCACCTGCAATGCAAGAGACACAGGAAATGCGTGTTTGATCCCTGGTCAGGAAAATCCCCTGGAGGAGGACATGGCAACCCACTCCAGTATTCTTGCCTAGAAAATCCCATGGACAGAGGAGCCTGGTGGGGTCATAAAGAGCTTGAAGAGACTGAGCATGCACGCACCCTTGCATATTGTTTTACGCACTACTTTGAAATCGGGATTAAACACTGCTCACAAAAAGAAAAACACAAGGTTATTGAGAAAGCAGATCACTGGGTGCCTGAGGGTGCAGCAGAAGGGTAAAGGGACCCAGGAGGGGGGTGGGATTTGGGAGGATGATGAAACCATATTGTATCTTGGCTTAGGGCTGGTTGTACAATCCTCTGTATTGTCAAAACACTGAATTTTTCTCTCTGTAAATTATACTTTTAATATGGCAAGGGGCAGGGAGACCACTACACAAAAAGCACACCAGATAAATCTTTAAGAAGAAAGAAAGGTTGGTCCTTGACAGGGAGCACAAGCCTTGGAATTCTGTCCTGAAAACACAGTCTTCCTTGCCTCCCAGAGTGTGTCCAGGAAGGCCAGGTTAGAAAAAGATGAACCTGCCCCTGATAGCTGATGGGCTAGTGGGCAACAGCAGGTGGGACCACCACTGCCTGCTCTCTGCAGAACCTGGGAGCATCAGGGCTCAGCCTATGGAGCTCAAGTTGCCTGCTCAGGCCCTGTTCTTCCTTCCACCCTTCAGGTGGCTCCCAACCAGTCTCCTGTTTCTCCCTGTCCCTGCCCTTCCTTGCAAAGCTTTGGTTCAGGCCAGAAGCAGCTGTGTCATTTGCAGGCCCCAGAACAAAATGAAAATGTGACACCCCTTGTTCAAACATCATTAAGTTCCAGATAGTGTCAGTAGGGCACTGCACCAAGCCTAGACCCTTCTGAGTGTGAGGCCTTGGTGACTGACTGCACAGGTCACACACACAAAGTTGGTCCCAATTCTGGCCCTTTCCTTCGGCTACCTAAGGGATCCACCCAGAGTCCCAGGACGTGAAGTTATGTGCCAGCTTGCCAGGCTGCCCAGTTATCTGTCTTGCCTCCTCTCATCCCTTTCCAGACAAGACCCTCTGCAGACCTGCCCCACATTTCCCCATGCCGAAATCCAGGCCCATCCTGGAATGCCCTCATCCCACCCTACTCCACAGGAAATATCCCCCCACCCCTCCACCCGCAGCAACTTCTCCTCCTCAGGGAAGCTTGCCTCTGTTAAAGAAAAAAGAAAAAAAAATCTCCATGACGTGTGTTGAAGAGTGGTAAGGAAGACTTTATTCAGTGGGGGCTACTGGAATGGGATTTTATGTAAGGGTCAGAGAGTGGCCTCAATTCCAAATACAAGGAAAAGTATATTTCATAGTCAAGGTGCAGGGTGGAGGTCAGTGGATGAAAAATTACTAAGAGGAAAAATCAGGGGGCAGGGGGAACTGGCTAAACGACCGCAGAGAATTCTCAATGAAGGCAAGCCAGAGTGACCAGACATAATGTGGGAGATGGTGGAGGTGGAGGAACCAGATTGGAATATGGAGGGTGTTTAGACATAGAAGATGGGAGACTCTGGCTAACCTAACTTAGCAGGATTCTTGCTAGAACTGGGCTGCACAAGGAAGCACACAGAAAGGCACAGTCAGAAAGCTTGGATGTGCCTGCCCAAAGTTTGGTCAACCTTTATCCCCTCGCCCCACCCCACCACCTGGAGTGATAAGTGAGCCAGCTCTCCTCTGAACTCCCATGGCATTCAAACTTCACCTCTCATAACATATTTCACTTTTTGTTTTTGCTGCATTATTTCATATTTCTTGTTTTTTCTACAAGAAAGAGCACGTTATCTTTTCTGAATCCAATATAGAGGGCTCAGCCTCCACCTACTAGAATGGTGGGTTATTGCCATCTGAATTGTCACTGTGGGGCCTACACCCTCCTTGGGAAAGGTTTCCCTAATACCCACAGCCAACCAGTCTCAAAGAAATCTACTCTCAGTCCCCCAGATGGACTCCCTCTGCCTTCTGCGTGCTCTGCTGACCTCCTCACCACTGTGCAGGTGCCTTTGTTGTCCTCACCTCTGTAATGTTGGCACTCTTCTGGCCCAGTCACTGTTGTGGACCCATATGTGTTGTCTCCTTCCCTCTCCTCTGGAAAGGACCACAGGGGCAAAGGCCTTGACCACCTCAGCTTCCTCCCCGAAGTTGGCACTCAATACATCACTGTGCAGTGAATGGTGGTGCTTGACACAGACCTGGTCGGACCAGGTGGCATGAACGGTGAATGAACGCTTGGCATTTGAGCCTTTGCCACCACCCCCTACCACCTCTAGCTTGAACCCATGCCAGTCAGGGAAGGGGTCTGGTCTCTCTTGACTCCAAAGCCCCCCCAGTGCTTTCTGGGCCAGAACCACAGCAGGCGCTGGGGATGAAAACAGAAGATGTGGCCCACAGCCCAGTGGGAAACAAAGGCGAACTGACCATTCCAACAGAACAGATAGAGCTGGTGGAGAGAAACAGGGGCTGCAGGCATAGGGAGAAAGGAATTGCCTGGATAGGGTGTGAGTTCAGCGAGGGCTTCCCTAAGGAGGGAAAATCTGAGCATCATGGTCGGGGAGTGGCGGGGAGACTGCCTGGAGAACGAGGGCCCAGAGGGCTGTTGGGATTAGGAGGGGTGCCACCATCAGTGATCCTGGAGGCAAGACTGTTGGAAGCCTCAAGTGACAGGCTAAGGGACCCAAGGAGCCACTGGAGGACGCACACTATCGAGTTGAGAACAAGAGGGACCAAAAGAGGGAGTCCAGTGCAGGGAGCTAGTCTCAGTTCTGGAAAGAATCAGCTCTTGGGCCTAGTCTGCTGGGAAAGGG
Organism: Cervus canadensis; assembly: GCF_019320065.1. Lineage (NCBI taxonomy): Eukaryota > Metazoa > Chordata > Mammalia > Artiodactyla > Cervidae > Cervus > Cervus canadensis. The sequence continues at coordinate 68,823,207 of NC_057389.1, forward strand.
GGTCAGAGGACAGCTGGGGTGCTGAGGGATCCACTGGGGGCAGGATGGAGGGGCTGCCCCAAGGGGTAGCCACTACAGTGGCACCTGTGATCAGCTGGCCCCAGAGCTGCCCAGCCGGCTTGGGGACAGGGAACTGGTTTTCCTGGCAGCGATGAGCTAACAGGAGCCGGTTCCCTCTGTGCCGCCCCAGCTTCAGCTCTCTCGCACCCTCCCCTACGTTTGGGCCTGGCCCTGGTTTCTGGCACAGATGCCAAGTTTTGGTACCGCCCACCCACTCCCTGCTGGCTGTGCTGGCCGGCCCGGCTCCCTAATTGCTGGGTGGGGAGCTCTTCTGCAGAGCTGGGACACCACCAAGTAGACCCCAGCCACCGTGGACCACATGGGTAGCCAGCCTGACCAGCTCCAGCCCATGGGGTGAGCCAGGCTTCAGGCTAGCACTGAACTCTGGAGGGACCTTTGGAGGAACCATTGACCCAGAAAGCTTGATTGGGTGGGGTGTGTACAATGGGTATCAAGGCCTGTGAAGAATAGGCCTGCCTAACCCAGGTGTCCCTACTTTCCCTCCCCAGGCAGAGGGCCTGGCTCAGGGGTGAGCCCAGATAGCTCTCAGCAAGGCCCAGGGGTCTGACCTGGCCACAAGCTCTAGTCAAGCCTGGCCAGGACTAAAAGGGGCTGAGAAGGGTGGGAAAGAATGGAACAGAGGGAGGAGCCCCAACCTAGCCTCCAACCCAGGAGGCCCAAACACACCCCCTTAGACACACCCACCACCCACAGCACATCTCTGCTGAACACACCTGCCACTCACACAGACATAAACACATTATCCCCACAGCAGACAGCACACACACCCCACTCTCCGCCCTAAAAAGGCGGGGCCCACTGGCTCACACTCCACAGCTGTGTCCATACCCCTGCACACCACTCCACCATCAGGGCCCACCTGAGGGGGCTGCCAGGTGTGGCCAGGGAAGGAGCAGAGCACAGCCACAGGGAGCAAACTGGGGGTGTCTGCAGAGATCTGAGGTGGCCCCTGCCCCATCAGGCAGCCTTGGAGGGAGATGTCTGTGTATTGATTCCCCTGCAGCAGGAAGCACATCTCATTCAACCCTGAGCCCCCAGGCCCCAGACAGCCTAATGCAGCACCAGGCAGACAGGAAGTGCTCCATGTGTGGCAGAAGATACACTAATGCATCTGTAAGGACACCAAGCTTCACAGCAAGGGCTGGGGAGATGCCACTTGCATAGCCTGACTGGTTCTGTGCTCTAGGTAACCCACCAGGAGGGAGCAAGGGTCCAGGGAGGATGGGAGTGGGTTTTAGGGGCAAGGACCAGCAAGCCTTGGCTAAGAGCAAGGATCAGGCAATGCAGGGCCAGGTACAGAGGTGCTTCCTCCCAGGATAGAACTTTCCAGAAAACAGATCACACCTCACACTCCTGCTCAAGAATACCCCATGGCCCCATATCCCTATGGGGAAATGTCCGCATTCCCTGCTGCGGTTCTAGTCCTTTATCGAACTTTCTCTGCCTCATTTCCTGCATCTTTCCTGGCTCTCATCCCAATGGAGGGAGGGGTACACCAGCCAGAGAGAAAGGTGGGAGGCAAGTTCTGGGAGGGGCAGACTACTGGAGGCATAAGGCTCTCCAGCAGAAGCTGTCTTAGGCTGGCCCCACATCCAGCCGGGCCTGGGACCTGGGAGCCCAGACTTTTTACCAAGAGGACATTTCATATTCTAGCAATGGCTTGGTTGACTTGTCCCTTTGTTTTCTTGGGTTCCCTGGCATTGTTCCCTATTAAAAGTCTCACTGATGCTAAAGAAAGGAATTTCAGCTCACATGGCAGCTAAGAAACTTTGTGGTGCCAGGGCAAGGATCCCTCCACTCCCGAACGTGCCTGTCCAGCAGCTGCACACAGAGGTGCCGGATACACCCTGCCCACCGATCATGGACATGGCGGAGCTACAGTCCAGGCCAACAGCCCCAACCCGGACCTTCCACAGTCCTCTGCACTCAGGCCAGGGACAGGCCTGACGTTATCACCTAGTAATTCCTCGTAGAAAATGTGATTTTATTCTGGGGAGGCCAAAGTTCCCATCCCAGCCTCCCCTCCTCACGCTGGCCCTTTTTGCCTCACAGGGCTCTTCACTTGCAAACCTCCTTTCCTGGGCCACCCCTACTCCAGGGCTGGGCTCTGCCTGGAGACTCCTCAGCCAGGGGGATCTTGCCCTGGCTCCTCCTGCTACTGACACCCCATCCAGCCCACAGCCCCACTGGATCCCTCCTCTCGGCCAGCCTCTCCATCCCTGGCTGGTCTCAGCAGCTTCCATCCCAGACCAATGTAAGCAAGGAGCTGGCCGTCTCAGGGTGGGCTTGTCCAAGCCATCTTCTGACAGTGCCTCTGCTGTCAGCTTGCTCCGAGGGCCTCAGATCTTGGAGGACTCAAGTCGAGGGCTCCAGGGCTCCGGGGGCTCGCGCAGCGCCCGCAGCTCCTGTTCCAACACCTGGTTGCGGCGATACATGTCCATGTAGCCGCCCTGGATCTCCCGCTGGTAGCGCAGCACCCGCTCCTTTTCCTCCTGCCACGTCCGCCGCTCCTGCTCAAAGCGCAGCGCCTGCTCCTGGCCTCGGAGCCGCTCCTGCAGGAGCTCGGCCCGCAGCTGCTCAGCCCCATCTCTGGCCTCAGCGCCTCCCGCCTCCCCCAGCAGCCCCCTGCTCTTGCAGTCATCGGTCTCACAGCTGCCCGGGGCCTCCTCCCGAGGGGCCTGCTCCTGCAGGCTCCGCACGGCCTCCCGCAGCCGGGCCAGCTCTGCATCCTGGGCCTGGGCCTGTGCCCGGCTGCCCCGAAGTTGTGTCTTCAGGCTGAAGATCTCAGCTAGCTTCTGAGCCAGTTCCGCCTGGGCTTCCCGCAGCTGCTGCTTCAGGAGGCTGATCTCTGCTGTTTTCTGGCACACCTGAAGGGGGACAGGGACGGGCAAGAGCCAAGCCAAGCAGGTTAAGGGGGGGAGCGGTCAGAGGGCAGGCAGAGGATGGCACGACAGCAGTGGGGGCAGGAGTCTCTGAATGCCGGGTCGCTCACCTCCCAGCGGGCTTCCTCCTCTGCTCGGGCACTAGGATCGGCCTCTGGGAGGCTGCCTGGTGGCCGGGGCTCCGGGCCCAGGCCCCGCTGTGCTAGCAGCTCCTTGCGTAGGCGCCGCTGCTCCTGCTGGGCCATGAACAGCTGCAGCTGGAGGTTGCGCTCACTACGCTCGGCCTTCTGGGTCACCTCGTGCAGTCGCTCCAGGTAGAGGCGCTTCAGCTCAGACAGCCACAGCCGCTGGCGCTCTTCCAGCACCTGCCCAGGGGAAAGAGCACTTGCCAGGGCCCAAGATTCACACACCGCCCTGCCACCCCTGGATGCCAACGGCCTGCACTCCCATGGCTGGCCTGCTGCTCCAATTCTCCAGCTGCTTCTGATATCCTGTCTCAATACCACGGGGTCCAGGGTGCAATGCTTTGGGCACACATGTGCCCCAACCCAGGATGTGTCCTCTGGAGGTGAAGTGTCCCTAGCACGCGGCCCTCCCAGGGAGTCTCCCTCCCTCACAGCTTCCTGCAAGGACCACCAATGACATGACATCCCCACCATGTGGGGCGTGGGGAGAGATGCAAACTCATCTCTCTCTTCCTTACCCTCCTATACCCGGAGCCCTGCAGGAGAGCTGGCAGGTGACCCTCTGCCTGCCCTGTACACTAATGCCAGGGGTCAGAACAGGTGGCCAAGGCAACAGCTGCTCTCACCTGTGTGAAGGGACTGGCGCCATCCTCCTCACCCAGGCCCCTCTTGAGTTCCTCACAGGTGTCCGGCAACACAGCCACCATGTCCTCGGCGGCGGGGCAGGAGAATTCGTAGGGGGGCGGTGGTTCAGGCAGGCAGTTCAGCAGAGCCAGTGGCCCAACCTCCTTGGAACCCCGTGAGGCCCGGTCCAGGGAGCCCCCAAGATGGTTAATGTGGCCCAGGGAGGAGCTGAAGGGGCCGGGGCCAGTGCTGGGACTGTGGCCAAAGCTGCCCCCGCTGGAGGAATCGGACAGACTGGGCTCGGGCTCGGGGCCGCCCTCATCCAGGCTGAGGGCGTGCAGCAGCTGGGCACGGGCCTGGGCCTGGCTGGCCCGGGGCCCAGGGCTCAGGGGCGGGTGGCAGGCCAGGGTGTGCAGGCTGCCATTGCTGCGCCACAGCTTCTGGCCCTTGTGGGCCGCCAGGCTCTGCATGGACAGGAAGCCTTTCCCGGTGCCCGAGGCCGGCTTGAATACTGATGGGCGAATGCGACACTGCCAGAAAGAGAGGGCAGGGATGAGGCTCTGGGCTGACTGCTCTCTGGTGCTCCCTCCCGAAGCCCCTGGGAATCCTCTTTGAGAACAGGGGGTACATGTCACCAGGCCAGCCCACAGCAAGACTTCCATGTCCTATCCCAGCCTCGGGGTCTTCAAGGAGGGCCCCCCTCCCTGCCCTGCCACAGTGGGGAGGGGAGGAGCCGAGGCACACCTTGTCAAAACGCCCCCGTTCAGGCAGCGAGGTCTTGCTGAAGTCACCAGCCCGAGGGTGCTCCCGGTAGTAGAAGCTGGCATAGTCGGCAGGCTCATTCCGAGGGGCCCGCTTGGTGGTCTTGCCATCCTTCTTGGGAAGGTGCAGGTAGCTGAGGAGCTCGCGCTGGCCCAAGCCTTTCCGGAGGAGCCCATCAGGCTGCCGGGAGCCCCGAGACCCTGCGAGTGCCGCCCGTAGCTCTTCAGGGGAAAAGTCCTGCCGTTCCAACAGGCTGCCCACGCTGCCCATGGCAATGCCAGCAGGGCCTGGGGCTGTGGCCATGAAGCTTCACCAGGGCACAGGCAGCTGCTTCTGGGGGTTGGGAGGCTCCATCAGGGGCAGGCATGCACGTGCTGCCCAGCTCCCCACCCCAGCCCACCCAGGAGTGGCAGATGTGGGTTCCAGAGAGAATCCGGAACAGGACCCCTAGAGAAAGCAGTAGACGTCCCAAGGCTACCTGTCTAGCGCCCTAGTTCCGACGAGGGGCCAGTGTGTGACTGGGGTCACAGGGGTCCGGGACCTGAAGCAGTAGGATAGGGGCCCCTCCCAGGACTGAGCTGGCAGAATCCATCTCTGACTCTAACTTTGTTCATTCTCCTGCCAGGCACCCAACATGGTGGGTGGGCGGAGGGCACAGGGAACCAAGACCAGTGGCCTCAGAAGCTCCAATCCTTCTTCTTCCCTTGGGAGGGGGGAAAAAACCTCATTCAACCCCTCTTCCTGCAGAGGGTCAGAGTTTTCCCAAGGGAAGCACCTGGCACGGGTGGGGTCAGGGGCTCCAGCGGGACGGATACAAACAGGAAGGGCCCAGGGGAAGGAAGGATGGCAGGAACAATGGCCACAGTTTCCGGAACAGGTGCTCATGTTGGGGCAGTGGTAGGAGGCAGGGAGACGGGGCAGCCAGAGCCCCTGCCAGTCCCTCTAATATGCTGCCACTTCAAAGCCCACCGCCAGGCATCAGGGCCCCATTCCTGACCCAATGTGTGGAACCAATCAGCGTGTGGGCCCTGGCTTCCTCATCTGGACAATGACTATGTCAACTCTTATCACTCATGGATGCTGGGAGGGCTGGCTAAGATTAGAGGATAAAATGCCCAGTCCATGGCCTGGCCCACAGCCAGGGTCAACACAGGCTAGCTGAAGCTGAGCTTAGCTGGTAGACACACTAACACCACCGGCAAGTGCCCGAGTGACGGGGTTATGGGTTACCTCCCACCTGTGCAGGACCACACTGTGACCACACCTGTCCCCAGTGCCCCGCTGGATCCCCTGTGTCCATCCCAGCACTTCGCACACAGTAAGTGCTCAGAAAGGAGCTGCCAAATGAACGAATGCCACCTTCTCTGCCTGTGTGCTACGCTTAGACACAGTCATGTCCGACTCTTTGTGACTCCATGGACTGTAGCCGCCAGGCTCCTTTGTCCAGGGGGATTCTCCAGCAAGAATACTGGAGTGGGCTGCCATGCCCTCCTCCAGGGAATCTTCCCAACCCAGGGATCGTAGCAGGGTCTCCCGCACTGCAGGTGGATTCTTTACCATCTGAGCCACCAGGGAAGCCCAAGACTACTGGAGTGGGTATCCTCTCCAAAGGATCTTCCCGACCCAGGAATCGAACCAGGCTCTCCTGCATTGCAGGTGGATTCTTTACCAGCTGAGCCACCAGAGAAGCCCCCTTCTCTGCCTCCTACCCGCTAGTCCCATTCCTGAACAGACACCCAGCAGGCACGATGCAGCTACAAGTCTGACGTGCCCCGCCCCAACTGCCCCAATCCAATATCCTTCCGGGACACAGACTGCCCCAAACAATGGTTAGGAGGTTCCATCTTCCTCAACCATTTCCAGGTTTTGTGTTTGTAGAAGACAAAGCTCTCAGCGAGGAGGGAGGGAGAGGGGTGGAAGGCACGGCCCTGCTCCTACACCCTGCGATCCTCAACCTTACCTTGGGCAAAAGAAACCTTCCCAAGCTTCCCTTTCCAGTCCCCAGACAGCTCAACCCCTCTGGGGGTGCCACAAGCCACACAGGTTAGGGGAGTCATCTAGATAAGGGATGACAGGTGCTGGGCACCTACAGTGATGCGGCCCTGCGTAGGGGTCTCACAGAGTCCTGGCACATGGTTAACTGTGTTTTTTAGGTAAGGGCAGTGGGGCTCCAAAAGGTGAAGTGGCCTGCCCAAGGTCACAGAGCTGGTCAGAGTGAGGTGCTGGGCTGTGATTACAGTACAATGACTCGAAATGTCTAGTAGGAACCGACAATGTCACCCACAACCCAAGAGTTGGAATCGAAGCATCTTGCCTCCCACTCTGACACCCCTTCACCATGACAAGCCCACCGAGCAAAAGACAAGCCCACTGAACTCCTGTGACTGCTTCCTGGGGAGGTAGACAGCAGAGAATCTGGTCTCCAGTCCACCCTTACATTATCTCTCCATGGGACACCTCCCTTGACCATGCCTCAGTTTCCCCCAAATGGGAAAGACTCTACTTTCTCTGCCTTCCTGTAGGGTTGCCGTTGACAGCCAGCACAGGGATAGGGAGGTGAAAGGGCTCCTGAGCTGCAAGCCTGGTGAGAGCCTGGGGGCAGGGATGGTGGCAGGGGGAGCCAAACAAGCCCACTTCATCCCAAACACACACTGCTTCACGTTCCCCTGGCCACAGCCTCATTTCCTGTCTCAGGGAGCAATAATCAACACCCCATAACCCCCACAGAGGGTCTCAGATCCAGGGGAGAAGCAGTCATGGGCCGAAACACACACACCACGTACATACTGCAGTCCGGTCGGTGCCACCAGCGGCCCAGAAGCTCCTCCGTGAGAGGATACAGTGAGGCTCACAAACACTCAAGGTCATCCACGCAGCACTGAGCACCTTCCACACACAAATACCCAGCTGTCCTTCCTAGCCCCGAGACTGCTAGATGTAGGCAAGTGTGTGTGTGTGTGTGTGTGTGTGTGTGTGTGTGTGGCAAGGAGAGCATGGGATCGGCTTCTCTTCACACTTGAGTTGAGCAATTTGAAATAATTCCGGAGCGACACAGAGGGGCACCAACAGCGCTTCCCTTTGTCTTTATCTAAGGCCCCCACCCTCCCCCCTCCTCTCTCCACCCCTCCTAGATAACTTCTCAAGCTGTATTATTAGCTCCTCCCCCTTGGGCCAAGACCCCTGGCTTTCAGGAGGCTCTACCCTGACCAGGTCTCAATCTGGGGACAGTCCTTTTTCCTAAGACTCCATCCACCTCCCCTGCCTTCCCCACATCCCCCAATACACACATTCCTTCTCGTTGCTTGGAAGCCCAGGGACTGGCCCAGGGCAGCTGTGCAGGAGAGGATGTGGTGGGGGAGGAGAGAGGGAGAGACAGCAAGTGCCTTGCAGCCCCACTGGGGAAAACAGGGCCTCCTCCTCCAAGTGCCTGGGCTTCTCTACCCAGAACTCATGACGTGCCTGGGGCCCAGAGTTCTGCACAGAGCAGAATCTCGCTGCCGCCACCCCACTGCTCTGCCAGCAAGCTTTCAGCTGGTCACGTAGGCCCTATTCTGCACAGGTCCTGGTTGGTCCCAACAGGGTCCTTTTACTCCTGCTTCCACCTTCCCCTCCACCCACTCCAAGATCAGACAGCCTGGACACTGGGAGCATCTCTCTGGACCAATTCTTGGTGGAGACCAGAGAATGGGGCTGGAATAAGGCCCTGGCTGTGAAGTAGAAAAAGACAGGACACTCAGGGAGGCATCCTGGTGTCCCTTAGTGGGTGCTTCGCTGGGTCACCCTGATGCTGGGCCTGGCTCATGCTCACAACACACATGGGAGGGGAAGAGTGTCATCCCCCACTTCCGAGGAGAAAACTGAGGCCCAGGAGGTAAAATAAGGTGCCTAAGGTCATGTTCAGCTGCACAGGAAAAAGTCCATAGGCTCTATACATTTAGAAGCCTGCCATGACCCCATTGTGCCATCTCCTCTGGAGTGCACCCAAAGCACTTGGGTAGGTAGCTCCCAGTCCCACCTCGACTGCCTTTAGCCCCTCGTGAGCCCTGGCCCCAGGGAGGGTCCCACCACCTGCTGGAGGATCAGCTTTGCTGAGGGGAGTGACTGCAGCTGCTGCCCCTGAGGAATGGGACTGGAATGTCCCAGCTCCAAACGAGGGGGCAGTGGGTAAGAGGGGCCCAGGGAGGAGACGGGAGAGGCTGGCATTCCATAGCCCCATTTCAACTCATGAAGAGGCAGAGTCCTGCTGGAGTGATTCTTAGCATCACTAAGTCACTTGCACTCTACAGTTTTTATCAACCCTTTCATCATCTGATCTCCGCGACAGCTTCGTGGAGGCAGGCAAGACAGTAGTTACCCTTACCCCATCCTTCAGCTAGGTAAACTGAGGTCCAAAAAGAAGTGAGCTGCCCATGATTTCACATGGCCAGCAATCCCAACTCCCCAGGCAAGGCCCTCTCTTCTGCCCCAGGTTGTCCCAGCCAGGAGTTACCAGCTGCCCTCCCTGGGTTCACACACTGCTGTGGATTATGTCTGCTCAGCTCCCCACACCTGTTTCTCCCAAGGGTACCTGCAACCAGGTTGGTTTGGATCCCAATCCCCTCAGCCTGGAATACCCACTGCCTGCCCCTGGGTCAGGTAGAAATAGTGGAAACACCGCTGCATGGGCACTGTGAGACCTGGAAGCTGCTAGTTCCATAGTCGCTGGCGTGAGCAGACTGGCCGCTCTCTTTCAGTCTGGCACATACACACCCACACACAGCCAGTCGGCAGGAGAGGAGCCCTGCCCAGGAGGGCTCTGGGAGGAGGCAGATCACCGGTTCCAGGACAGCCTCCTGCCTCTCTCCTTCCCGGGGCCGGCCAGGGAGAGAGCACCACGGCCGCGGGACAGGCCAAGACCCCGGTGCAAGCCAGGAGAGACCCGGTCTGCTCGTGGAGGCGGGAGGGAGGGGATTGCCGCGTCGGAGATGACAGGTCCCGGTCCTTTTTTCCGGACGCAGTCACGGCCCCGATTTCCGCCCGGCTCCAGACGGGCCCTCACTTTGGCCGAAGGTAGTGGCCATACGGGGATGGTGCTCAGGATCTGGGAGCGTCCGCTCTTCACGGGACCCCTGACAGCAGGCTGGCAGCTGCCGTTCATACAGGGCTCATATAGTGGAGAAAGGGGTATCCCGGAGGGGGCAGGAGAAGACAGGAAGCTGTCTCTTGGGGAAGGTGGAGGTTGGTATCTCCATGGAATTTCCTCGCGGAAGGATGTGGCAGAGGCGAGGGCTCCCCCAGAAGTGGGGGAGGTCCCCAAGCTACCTGAGGGTTGGGAGGGGATGTCTCTCCCAGGCTTCTCTCTAAGACTTACCCCAAACGGATGGGCTGTGGGCGCGGAAGTCGAGGTCAGACTCCCGCGCCAAGGGCACCTGCCCCACCCCAGTGGTGGTTCAGGGGTCCCAGGAACTCCTCCAAGGAAAGCGCGTTTTGCATGGGTTACGGAGAGCGTAACCAGTCGCCTGCCCTTTCAGCACAGCTTCCCTGCCCGCGGACGGTCCCCAATCCCGCACCTCGGTGCTTCGGTGTCTGGAAGTAAGGGGTACCTGGGCGCACACCTCACCTTGCCACCCCTGCCCACTTCTCAGACGGGAACCTCGCCCGCGCAGGGCTGCGGGCTTGGCCAAGGTCGCCGGGAAAGCTAGACCTCGGCGGCGGCCAGCCCCACCCCCCGAGGCCAGCCCCGGGCCGCAGCTCCAGCCCTCCGGTGCGCCCTACTCACCATGCTGGCGCCCATCCGCACCCCTCGCGCGCTGCAGCTCCCTTGCGCGCGGATTTGAACCCTTCCTCCAGGGCGCCAGCTCCGGCCGAGACTGCGAACCAGGCTGGAGCGGCCAGGCGGCAGGCGCCGGGAAAACGCGGGCGGGCGGGCTCCGGAGCCGGATTGGCGAGGGAGGGACGCGTTCGGCCGCGCTCGCTAGCCTGCCCCAGAGGCGGAGGGAAAACCCGGCCTGACTCACCGGCGTGCGGCCGACCCACAGCCCGGCCCGGGCCCCCGGATGTGGGGGGCGGGGACGGGGGCCACCCCCCCGCCCACCGCGTGCCAACCTGCGCCCCGCCCGGGCTAGCGACTCCAGCCTAGCCCAGCCCGCCGAGACGTCGCGAGCCGGTGGCGCCCAAGCCCCCTGCCGGTTGCGCACTGTGCGGCGGACGCCCGGACGCGCCGGCTCGGACCCGGGCCGGTCTGCAACCCGAAGTGCGGCCTATGCTCCCAGAGGGCGTCCAGCCCGCCCCGCTCCTCCGCCGCCTCCTCCTGTTCTAGCCTAGCCCGTCCGGCTCGGTTTCCAGAACCCGGCAGCTTCCGAAGAGGCGCATTCCGTCCATCATCTCCCTGATTCTTGCCGCCTCCTCTTAGGTAAGCAGCATTATTCCCTGGCGAGGCTGAGCTAAATAGTACTCCGAGAGGTGTGGAGAGATTTGCCCAAGATCTCGGGCTCCTTAGTAGTTGAATTGGGCGCTATGTTTTTGTGGAGGTTTTTTGGTGCCAAAGACTTATAAGGGGAGCAAATTCAGATGTCTTTAGTTCAGTTCAGTCGCTCAGTCGTGTCGGACTCTTTGTTACCCCATGAACTGCAGCACGCCAGGCTTCCCTGTCCATCACCAACTCCCAGAGCTTACTCAAACTCGTGTCCATCTAGTCGGTGATGCCATCCAACCATCTCATCCTCTGTCGTCCCCTTCTCCTCCCGCCTTCAATTTTTCCCAGCATCAGGGTCTTTTCTAGTGAGTCAGTTCTTCTCAGCCTGTGGCCAAAGTATTGGGAGTTTCATCTTCAGCATCCGTTCTTCCAGTGAATATTCAGGACTTATTTCCTTCAGGATAGACTGGTTGGATCTCCTTGCAGTCCAAGGGACTCTCAAGAGTCTTCTCCAGTAACACAGTTCAGAAGCATCAGTTCTTCGGTGCTCAGCTTTCTTCACCGTCCAACTCTCACATCCATACATGAATACTGGAAAAACCATGGCTTTGACTATACGGATCTTTGTTGGCAAAGTAATGTCTCTGCTTTTTAATATGCTGTCTAGATTGATCATAGCTTTCCTTCCAAGGAGCAAGCATCTTTTAATTTCATGGTTGCAGTCACTGTCTGCAGATGTCTTCAGGGGCCAGACAAATAGTGTGAGTCAGACTGGCAGGTGTAAGACAATAGAAGAGATGGAAACCGAGACAGAGGTGGACACCCAGAGGCATTCAGGTTCAAATATGAAAACAACTCGTCTTCCAAAAAAGGTTATAAATATATAGTGAGGTATGATCCAGCAATTCCGCTCCTAGATATATACTCTGAAGAATTGAAAACAGGAATTCAAACAGACACTAGTGCACGGATGTTTGTAGCAAGACTAGTCACAGTAGCCCAAAGAGGGAAACAACCCACTTGTCCATCGACAGATGAATGGCCACACAGAATGCGGTGTGTCCAGAGATGGAATATTATTCAACCATAAAAGGGCGGTTTGGATGATCCGCCAGTTTTGCTGAACCAGACACTAAAGACTGCATGTGGTATGGTTCCACTTACATGAAGCAGATAAATCCGGCAGAAGGCAGATTAGGTCTAGATGCTGTGGGGAGGGAAGAATGAAGAGTGACTGCTTGATGGTGTAAAATGGACTGATTCCTGCCATATCAGTAAATAAGGATGTCAGCGATTTCAAGGCCTCCGAGAGTGAATTTCTGAGCCCGGAGGGGCCCGAAAGGGAGAACAATGCCTGCGATCCAGCAGCTGTCAGCTGCCATCTTTCCCTATGTCACTCCCAGCAGTGAACAGGGAACTAAGGATGTAAAAAAAAAAACAAGAAGCAAGATGCTGGCCCCAGATAGCTGAGATGTGTATGAAAGGAAAGATTCCAGTGAGCCCAGAGCTTGCATCTTCCTATACATAGAAAAGGGCTAGATTCTTTAACTTGAGATATCTGGTTTTCCTTAATTAACAATAATCTTTGATGTTCAGTCTACCTGCTCCCTTTATTGCAAACTTCTGTATAACCTGACTCCTTCCCCTGCTGCCTCGGAACAGTTCTTTCAAAGTTACTTGAGATGCCGTCCTCTGGGCTTGAAGTCCTAAACATTCCCACCAAATAAAACAACTTTTCACTTTCAGGTTATGACTATATTTTTTAAGTCGACAACAGATGTGGGGTTTCCTTTTGCGATGAGGAAAATGTTTCGGCACCACATAGGAATGGTGGTTGCACGATTTAAAAATGGTTTGTTTTATATGATGTGAATTTTACCTCAATTTAAAATAAGAGAGACATCAGGACTTCCCTGGTGGCACAGTGGATAAGAATCTGCCTGCCAATGCAGGGGACATGAATTCAATCCCTGGTCTGGAAAGATTCCACACTCCACGGAGCAGCTAACCCCCCATACCACAACTACTGAGTCTGTGCTCTAGAGCCCACATGTTAAAACTCCTGAGCCCACGTGCTGCAAGAGCTTGTGTTCCGCTACGAGAGAAGCCACCATAATGAGAAGCCAGCTCACCACAGCTAGAGAGTAGCCCCCGCTCCCCACAATTAAAGAAAGCCCGCTCAAAGCAACGAAGACCCAGTGCAGCCAAAAATAAATAAATAATTAAACAAACAAAAAGACATCATGTTACCCTTGAATCAGATTTGGCCCACAGGCCACCAGTTTGCAACCCCTGTCTTCTATGCTGTCCTTACCAGTCTTCTAACAGTGGAAGTGCTAGAATTCAGAGGACTTGTCTAATTAAGAAAACTCATTAATAAGTATTTGGGGTTTCAGCTCTTGGGGAGCCCCTAGTCTGATAGGGTTACATATGAAGCTTTAGCACAAGTACACACTTTACCTTTGGGGGGACCTGAAAGAAGGCCTCATTGGGAAGTGGCTTTTGAGATGGTACTTGAAGGGTGGGAGGCATTTCCATGGAGGAGGGTGCTTATGATGAAACGAGAGCCTGTGGCTGGAGAAAGCAGCACGTGGTCAGTGAAGGCAGAGCCTTCACCTTACTAGTGAACCCAGAAAGCTTACTAGTGAGCCCAGTGCCAAGGGGTAGGAAAGGTCAGTGTGGGAAATGGAGCACAGGTGGCACATTTGAGCAGACTCAGAAAGGCCAGATGATGGGAGCCTCAGAGGTGTTGAGAGAGGGGAGTGGGAGGACCAAGCTGGACTTCGGGGCATGTACACAGGTCCTGTGAGGTGATTGAGGAAGGCAGGATGGATTAGAGGAGTGTTAAGGAATAGAAACAGGGCTACGGAGGGAAAGGGAAGTGAGGAGAGGAAGAGAGGAAGGATGTTCATGAGATGGTCTGAGAGAATTGACTTGTCTTGGCAAGAAATTCCGTGGGGAGGAGAGGGAAGGGATCAATGGTAAGTGACTTATCCAAAATCTTCTGATCATCCCCCTAACCCCCAGTCTGTTTTTTCCCAGCCAGAGGGAGGTAGGAGGGGAAGGGTGTTCAATATCTTAGAACATTCCAGGAGGAGGAAAAGAAATCAGATGATATTCTGGAGCCCAGAGATATAAAAACAGGGCAGGGAGGAGAGAGGGGCGAGAGAGTCTCCACTGAATGGAATACCAGGAAAGTGGCTGCAACCAGAGACAGCAGCTGGTGGTGGGAGGCTGGCGGACCCTTGGCTGCTGGGCACCACGATGCAGAGTGCAGTGGGTTGGGGCAGGAGTAGAGAGCAGCCTGACTCCGTCTCTCCAGCAGAGCTGTCATGAACCAAAACAGAGCTCAGGTCTGTGGCCCCATGTAGCCTGGACTGGGCTACTGGTCCCAATCTGCACAGGCTCTGGTCTCTATACTGCTAAGAGCACCCCATCACTTCCCCTCAGAAGTTGAGGAGCTGGCCTCGCAGATGTTCCTTCCTGCCTGGCTTCTTGGAGCCCTCTGATGATGTCCGTGTCACCTGGATGGGGAGTGCAAGGCTAAGGGGACCAGCTGTCTTCAGCACTAATCTAGAAAGTGCCTCCTCCTCCTCCTCCTCCATAGCCATTCACCCTTACATCTCCCCATGCATATTCAGAAGCTTAACGGTTGTTCAGTTGCTACATCGTGCCCAACTCTTTGTGACCCTAGGGACCACAACACACCAGGCTTCCCTGTCCTTCACTATCACCATCCTGGAGTTTGCTCAAATTCATGTCCGTTGAATTGGTGATGCTATCTAACCGCCTCATCCACTGCTCCCCTCTTCTCCTTTTGCCTTCAGTCTTTCCCACCATCAGGGTCTTTTCCAGTGAGTTGGCTGTCAGCATGAGGTGGGCCAAAATATTGGGGCTTCCAGCATCAGTCCTTCCAATGAATATTTAGGCTTGATTTCCTTTAGGATTGACTGGTTTGATCCCATTGCAGTCCAAGGGACTCCCAAGAGACTTCTCCAGCACTACAATTCTAACGCATCAGTTCTTTGGTGCTCAGTCCATCTCTCACATCCGTACATGACTACTGGGAAAACCGTAGCATTGACTATATGGACTTCTGTTGGCAAAATGATGTCTTTGCTTTTTAATATGCTGTCTAGGTTTGTCATAGCTTTCCTTCCAAGGAGCAAACATCTTTTAATTTCATGGCTGCAGTCACCATCCACAGAGATTTTGGAGCCCAAGAAAATGAAATCTGTCACTGCTTCCACTTTTCTGCCTTCTATTTGCCATGAAATGATGGGACCAGATGCCGTGATCTTAGTTTTTGAATGTTGAGTTTCAAGCCAGTTTTTTCACTCTCTTTCACCCTTATCAAGAGGCTCTTTAGTTCCTCTTCACTTTCTGCTGTTAAAGTGGTATTATCTTCATATCTGAGGTAGCTGATATTTTTCCCAGCAATCTTTTCTTGTTCTCTCTTTTTCTCCCAGCAGTCTTGATTCCAGCTTGTGATTCATCCAGCTTGGCATTTTTCATAATGTACTCTGCCTAGAAGTTAAATAAGCAGGGTGACAATATACAGTCTTGTCATACTTCTTTCCCCATTTTGAACCAGTCAGTTTTTCCATGTCCGGTCCTAACTGTTACTTCTTGACCTGCATACAGGTTTCTCAGGAGACAAGTAAGGTGGTCTGGTATTCCCATCTCTTTAAAAATTTTCCACAGTTTGTTGTGATTCACACAGTGAAAGGCTTTCGCATAGTTAATGAAGCAGAAGTGGATGTTGGGGAGGGAAATCCCTTGCTTTTTCTATGAGCCAATGGATGTTGGCAATTTGATCTTTGGTTCCTCTGTCTTTTCTAAACCCAGCTTGTACATCTGGAAGTTCTTGGTTCACGTACTGCTGAAGTCTAGCTTGAAGGATTTTGAGCATAACTTTACTGACATGGGAAATGAGCACGATTGTTTAGTAGTTTGAACATTCTTTGGTACTACCCTTCTTTGGGATTGGAATTAAAACTGACATTTTCCAGTTCTGTGGCCACTGCTGAGTTTTCCAAATTTGCTGACATTGAGTACAGCACTTTAGCAGCATCATCTTTTAGGATTTTAAATAACTCACCTGGAATTCCATCACTTCCACTAACTTTGCTTGTAGTAATGCTTTCAAAGACCCACTTGACTTCACACTCCAGGATGTCAGGCTGTATGTGAATGACTACACCATCGTGGTTATCCTGGACATTAAGACCTTTTTTATATAGTTTTTCTGTGTATTCTTGCCACCTCTTCTACCGCTGTTGGGTTCTTACCATTTCTGTCCTTTATCATGCCCATCCTTGCATGAAATGTTCCCTTCATCTCTCCAATTTTCTTGAAGAGATCTCTAGTCTTTCCCATTCTATTGTTTTCCTCTACTTCTTTGCATTGTTCATTGAAGAAGGCCTTCTTCCCTTAGGGCATTAACCTGAGAGCATGACAATGAACCCTTTGGGTGACCGCATTCCAGCCACCTCTGATGGAAAAACTAAGGTCCAGAGAAGTCACATGACTTACTCCCCAAAATATGTTTCAGAGCTAGCTCCTGAGAGCTGGACATGAAAGCTGGAAGTCTAGCCACCTAACAGTTCAACTATTCTCCTTCCCTGATGCAGACTGCCTCTTGTTCTTACCTCTGTCCCCTTGGCCTTTAACCTCTGATCTGCCTTTCTGAGGCCTTTAAGAAGGTGGGCTGGCAAAGTGTTATTTCATTCCAAGTGAATGAAATACAGGATAATACAATGAAATCCAAGAAAATACACCTTGGGGTATTATCTACTCTAATAAGTAAATAAGGAGGAATTATAATTAAGATAGAAGTTCCTCATAGATTAATATACTTCATTTCTATAATGTCTAATGGTTTTTGGAAACTGAAAAATAGTTAAAGTATTTTCCTTTTAAATATATTAGAATTAACATTAGTAATAGTATATTCACTGTATAAAGCTTTCATTCCTTGGTGGCTCAGATGGTAAAGAATCTGCCTGCAATGAGGCAGACCCAGGTTTAATCCCTGGGTCAGGAAAATCCCCTGGAGAAGGAAATGACAAACCACTCCAGTATTCTTGCCTGGAGAATTTCATGGACAGAGGAGCCTGGCAGGCTGCAATCCATAGATCACAGAGAATCAGACACGACTGAGCGACTAACACTTTCTATAAAGTAATGGACTGTTTCTGTTATATTTGTATTATAAAAAGGCAAATCAACTTAATTTTGACTATTGTTTAATAGTCAAATGTAATTTTATTATTTGTTTAATATTTGGCCGTGCTAGGTCTGTGTTGTGGCACGTGAGATCTAGTTCCCTGACCAGGGATCAAACCCAGCCCCCTTGTTTTGGGGGTGCAGAGTCTTAGCCCCTGGATCACCAGGGAAGTCCCTAGGCATGGATTCTTTTTTTTTTTTTTTTCCATTTATTTTTATTAGTTGGAGGCTAATTACTTTACAATATTGTAGTGGTTTTTGTCATACATTGACATGAATCAGCCATGGATTTACATGTGTTCCCCATCCCGATCCCCTCTCCCACCTCCCTCTCCACCTGATTCCTCTGGGTCTTCCCAGTGCACCAGGCCCGAGGATTCTTAAAAACAGGCATGGATTCTTAAAAACAATTATCTCAGTTTCTCATATAAAGCTTCCTGAAAATTGCCTCATAAAAATTTAGACATGGAGGGCTTCCCTGGTGGCTCAGTGGTAAAGAATTTGCCTGCCAGTGCAGGAGATATGGGTTTGATCCCTGATCCAGGAAGATCCCACATGCTGCAGAGCAACAAAGCCTGTGCGCCACAACTGTTGGGCCTGTGCTGCAGCGCCCGGGAGCCACAGCTGCTGAAGCCACGTCCTCTAGAGCCCGTGCTCCACGGCCGGAGAAGACACTGCAGCGAGACCTCTGTGCGCCACAGCTGGAGTGGGCCCTGCTCCCCACAGCTAGAGAAAATCCCAGGTAGCAACGAAGACCCAGCAGAGTCAAAAACAAAAATAAATAAAATTATAAAATAATTTAGACAAGGATATGTTGGCAAATCCGAGGATACTGATTCTTTAAAATTAGAGAATATAATAATATAACCCCAAATGACATGAAGCAAAAATGCATATAATTGAACAGAGAAATAGAAAGTTGAACAATAGTCGGAGATTTCAATACCCCACTTTCCATAGCGGATATAACAGCTAGTCAAAGAAAACAAGGAAATATAAGACTTGAACAACACTATAACCCAAGCATTCCAAACCTAACATTCCATCTAAAAGCAGCAGAAGGTGCCTTTTTCTCAAGTGCACGTGGAGCATTCTCCAGGATAGGCCATGTGCTAGGCCATACGACAAGCCTCAATAAGTTGAAAAGGATTGAAATCATACAAGTTATGTTCTCTGGCAATGGAATGAAATTAGATATCAACAACAAAATTAATTTGGGGAATTCACAAATATGTGCAAATTAAACAGTACTCTTCTACGTAACCAGTGGGTCAAAGAAGAATCACAAAGAAAATCAGAATATACATTGAGATGCATTAAAATGACAGAAGTTTATTGGATGCAGCTAAAACAGTCCTTAGAGGGAAGTTTTTAGCTATAAATATTATTTGACTGTAAAAAGGAATGAAGTACTGATACCTATTACAACATGAATAAATGTTAAAACCACTGTGCCGAGGGAAAGAGACCAGTCTCAAAAGGCCACATATTATATGATTCCATTTATATAAAATGTCTAGAATAGGCAAATCAATAGACAGTTGATTAATGGTTTCCTAGGGTTGGGGATTTGGGAGAAATGGGGAGTTACTGCTAACAGTCATGAGGTTTCTTTTTTGGATGATTAAAGTATTCTAAAATTGATAGAGGTGACAGCACCACTAGAAATCACTAAATTATACATTTAAATGAATTAATTAAATGGTATGTGAATTATATTTCAGTAAAGCTATATTTCCAAAACAAGTTAAATTTGAAAGTTGAAAATATCCTTGAAATACAGCACAAAAGTGAAATTCTTTATGTTAATTTGATGTTCTTCTTTATTTTAACCTAACTGGGGTCACCTTCAGTTTTGTAAAATATTCTACTTATTGTGTTTGCTTTTCCACCTTCTTTCTCCTGTACATTCCATGAATTATCACATTCTCAGACACAACAACCACCACATTTAGTCAAATTTGTGTATCATAGAGTTGATGTGGTTTCAATCATAAACAATAAATGCCAACAGCTTCAGAGAATGAAATAAAAAAAAAAAAAGAAGGGCTGAGCAGAAACCAGGCCTCTGTCCCCCTCCACATGCTTACCTGGACAGCATGGGAGAGGCCAGACTGGGCAGCGGTGGGGGTTGAATGCAGTGAACTCTGCTCAGCCTCCTGGGCTCACCAGGCAGACACCCTTGCCTGGGCACCTGCCCCCAGATTTGGCATCCCTGTGGAGTTGACTCAGGAGCCACACAATGCCCAGATGCCAAGGGGCGAGGCACAGAGGACCTGGGGCCAGGGGAATGGAAAGGGGCTCCCTGGATGCACCTGCTTCCTGAATTGTCTGGCCTTGGACAATTTCATTTCTTTCTCTACACCTTGGTTTTCTTTTTTTTTTTTTTCACCTTGGTTTTCTTTTCTCAAAAAGGGGATCATAATTTGGCTGGGAGGATTAAATGAAGTATCATCTGTGAAGCATGTGCCCACCACCGTATCTGGCAAATAATAGACATCTGTAAATGTCAGTTTGTCCTTTTCCTGCTCCTTATGGGGAAAGTTTATCAGAAGGTCAAAATGCTTGCCAAAGAGTCTATCTTGAGGCAGCTGGACTCCCACCTAGCATGCACTCACGTTGTCTTGGGTCAGTTTCTCTGGGCTGGGTGGTACATGCATCCATGCTGCTTGCAAGTGAAACCCTGGAGCCACCCATGGAGACTTGGGGTTTTTGCTTTCTCTCTGGCTGCCACCTCTGCCCTCATCACTTTTCTCCTTGACTGTTGCATCAGCCTGCTTGGGCTCCCTGCTGCCTACCCTTGGCCTTTGCCCACTCTGCCCCAGAGGGCACTTTCCAGCCTACGCATTGTGAATCTACCGTCCTCTTTTTGAGAGATGGCATCCCATCTTCAGGACTGGTCCCATAGCTCCTCCAGGCCCAGCTCTGGCCCCTGCCTCCCCCGCCTCTGCGCTGGGGACCGCGTCCATGTCCTCATCTGTAAGTGCTTGTTGTTGGGAGAATCCACTTAAGGCACCCACCGTGCCCATGGCCCCTCCTCTTACCCCCAAGGCAAAACTGCTCCCCCATTCTCTGCCACTGGGGCAGCACTTGATGCAGTACATTGGCACCTGTGGTTCATTTGGCTGGAGACATCTGATGAGTTCTGAGCCCCCAGTCCACATCCCCCGGTGCCTCCCCAAACCTGATGGTTGGCCGTGCTCAGCTCCAACCCACCACCTGCAAAAAAAGCCTCTTCATGACTGCTTTCTAACCAGTAGGAGGAGGATGAAGAAAGGTGGCCCTGGCTGTAATCCCCAGTCTAAAACTTCCTGGTGACCTCTCTGAGCCTTCATTTCTTCATTTGTCAACAGGCAGAACAGGTCATGGGCTTCAGCCATGGGAAGGAACTGGCACATACAGGGACTTGAGAGCTGTGTGTCCCCCACCTGCTCTTCACTCCTTGTCCTCTTTTGTCCCTTCTCGTCCTCTGGGGCCAGGCCCTAGCCTGAAGGAGGAAGGAAGAGGGAGAAGTACTGGGCGTTCCCAGAGAGGCAGCAACTGAGAATTTCAGACCACGGCAAGAGCAGGCTAACAGGTAACTCTTGGTACCCACTCTAGTTGCTGCCAGCTCCAAGATTATTCTAAATGCAAGAGCTGTGTCACGGCCGGGGCATTGTGGCTGTCAGGGTAGAGACAGAAGGACCCCGCTCACCCTCCCGCACACCACACCCTGGGATGAAAGTGGACTCCTGAGATCTGGACTGCCCTCCTTGAGTCACCGTGCTGGGGAGGAGCCTGAGTCCACCTCTGCTACCGTCCCTGTGACCAGCCTCCTCTGGTGACCTTGACCCGGGGCAACCTCAGGCCGCAGGTGGAGGGGGAAGCTGAGGGCTGCCTGAACTTGTTCAGTTGCCTGCCCAGGGGCAGAGAGCTCAGCTCTGCAGGAGCCAGCAGGACTGCATTGTGAAAGTTGCCCAGAAGTCCGGGCCACTTGGCCAGCCCACTGGCGCCACAGCCAGGCTGGGCCCAGCTGCCAGCCAGGGTGGTAGCAGGGAACCTGCCCTGAAACCAGCGAGACCTGGGCTCTGGCCCTTGGCTGTAGTGACTTATGGGCAGTGGGCAGTTGGGGAGGCTGGGTGTGGGGGTGAGGGAAGATTGAGAGGAGTCTGGGAAGTCTATGGCAAGATGAAAGGGTTGTGGACATTGGAGGCCTGATAGGTGGCTCAGGCAGTAAAGAATCTGCCTGCGATGCAGGAGACCTGGGTTCAATCCATGGGTTGGGACCATCCCCTGGAGGAGGGCATGGCAACCCACTCCAGTATTCTTGTCTGGACAATTTCCATGGACAGAGGAGCCTGGTGGGCTGCAGTCCATGGAGTCGCAAAGAGTTGGACATGACTAGGTGACTAAGCACAGCACAATACTTGAAGATGGTAAATTGTGTGACGTGTATTTTACCACAATTAGAAATTTTTTAACAGAAAAAAACTACACTGAAGTGAACTTGGATTCACATATTCCAGTGTTCACTAAAAGGTGCTATTAAGGGTATTTTTTTAAAAACAAAGATTTACCTAGATTACTTTCAAAGCTTAATCATGGATGTTTCCCAGCATGCACAAAGGTAAAGAGAAGAGTAAAAAACTTCTCAGGTACCCATCACCCCATCATCTGATTTTATTCATCTCTATATAAACCCTCCCCCACGCCCTCAGCTCCTCCTCCACTCCAGGTTATTTTAAAGCAAATTCCAGACATGGTATTTCATCCGTCAATACTTCAGTGTCGACAAGCATTTAAAGTTATAATACGCATTTATTCTAGGCTGATTAATTTCACAGGTATGAAGGGTTCGGACTCCTCAGGGTCTGCCGGGTAGGGCCGTCTGGTGGTCTCTTTGCCCTCTACCCCCACCGGGGTGACCTGCTCACTGACACTGCTTTCCTGAGACAGAACGAGGAAGCTCATTCCTCTCTCTTGCCCTCTAAAGAGGACCAGGGGGAAAGACCTTGAGGTCACCCGTAGGACCCCTGCATGTGTCTAAAAGATGGCTGATGTGCTCAGGTGCAGGCTGGAGTGCTGAGACAAAGATGCTTCCTACAGTGAGTGGGAGCCATAGGCCTGACCAGTTAGGTCCTGGTCTTGGAGCTTGGCTACCTGGCCACCCTGGTCCCCTCGCTCACATATCTACCCTGTGAGCACCTCACCTGCCCTTCCATTTATCCATGCCCCAGGCCCTGGCACATGAAAGGCCACAGGCCTTGGGGGTCTAGAAGTCAGCCCTCTCCCCTGTGGCTTCTGCTCAGGCCCCTGGTTTGTTCCCCTTCCTCAGCCCACTGAGTAGATATGCCCGACACAGCCTATCTGGCTTCCATCCCCAACTCATGGCAGGCTTGACTCAGGCTAAGAGGCTTGTGTCGGCTGCTGCCCATTCCCAAACAATCATCTGACCCCACCCAGAAGAGCCAGACAGGCTGACTCACACCCTTGCCCGCCTGCCTGTCACGCCCCCACCCCACCCTCCAACCAAACCTCCCCAGGGAAGACATTCTCCACCCACTGCTCCACCTCCTCTGAAATCCAGGCCACATGTAGATATTCACGTGGTCCTCAAGGTCTTTCAAGCAGGAGTTGGTGGCACCCCATCCGGTCCGATGGCAGGACGGGCACAGGATTGTGTGTGGGTATGGACATCAGGGAGGTGGGGCCAGCCCCGTACCCTGCACACAGCTGTCAGTTTCCGGGGGCTTACCAGGCTGACAGGGACAAACACCACCTCACCCTCTGTCCCTGGGTTAGTTCACCCGCAGGAGCCAGTGGGAAGGTCCACAGACGTACTGAACAGTCTATTGCAGGTCCATCCTCTGGGCAGCAGATGCTGAGATGGAAAGGCAGAAGGGGAGAGTTTGTTGGGGGAACATCTATGAAAGAAAAGGGAGCAGGATTGGGTAGAGGGCACCATGAGGCAAGACAGACTCCAACAACTCTGCCCAGTGAGGGGCTCCAGACCTAACTGCCTGTT
This sequence comes from Cervus canadensis, assembly GCF_019320065.1. Lineage (NCBI taxonomy): Eukaryota > Metazoa > Chordata > Mammalia > Artiodactyla > Cervidae > Cervus > Cervus canadensis. The sequence continues at coordinate 68,846,367 of NC_057389.1, forward strand.
GGAGAATCCCTCATCTGTTAAGTATAAGGTCCTTCTACCACCACCATGCTGGCTTCCGGAGAAGAGTGTGACCTCCATCTGAAAGCCTAGCTGGACTCAGAAGATGCTGATAGCCGGGCTCTGTCATCCAGGCACACTCTTTGCAGCTGAGCAACGAGTCCTTCCTTGAAGGGACATGTCACCTTGTCCTACCCAGTCATAGGACAGGCTGTGTGACTGGAGGCCCGGGGCTGCAGGCGTAAAACCTTTAGCGGGGAAGCAGTTTAATGGTGGGATCATGGTCTTCTAGACTGTCTCCACCTCCAGGAGGTGCAGGGTGTGGTTGAACACATGTGTAAACAAGTAGATGAACATACTCCTCAAGAATCAGATTTTAGTGCAATTCTGGAATTCAGCATCAGGAAACCTGCGCTCACCTTCAGTCTGTGCCTTTATTAGCTATACGACCTTTAACCTGTTCTAGACCTTGATTTCTTTATTTGTAAAATGAGAGTGATGATGCCTGTTGTAAGACTTAAACATGGTAACATCTCTGAAAGCCTGGTGTAGAATAAAATCATATGTCTGACGTGATCGATCTTATATGAAGCATAAAACATCACCCCGTAAGATAAGGAACAGGCAGAAAATACACCAGAAATGTTAACACTCGGTGTTTCTGGGTGACTTTTTTTAAGATTTAATTTTGAAATAGTTTTAGTCTTAGAGAAAAATTACAAAAATAGTGGAGTTTTCTTACACCCTTGCCTCGGCTTCCACCCATGTTAATATCAACCATAATCAAGCACAGTAATGACAACTGAGAAGTTAACAGTGGTTCAATACTGTAAATTGTGGACTTCATTTGCATTCAACCAGTTTTTCTACTAACACCCCCTGTCTGGTTCAGCACCAGACAGCACCCCACAAGGCATTTAGTTGTCATGTCTTCTTAGTCCCCTCCACTCTGACATTTCTTCAGTCCTTCCCCATCTTTCATGACTTCACTCTCTGAAGAGCACTGGTATTGTAAAATACCCTCAACTTATGTTTGTCTGAGGCTGGGCAGCATGGGGAAGGGAACTACGGAGATGTGTGCCATCTCAGCACACACCAGGGGCCAGGATATGAGTGTATTTCCTCTCTGGTGCTAAGATCTTACAAAACTTAAATTCCAGTCACTACCCTTTGATTTCTGAGATACTGTTGTCTGTATAACTTTAAAGACTTTATTATTGTTCTTTCATGCAGCCAATCTTTAGCTCGATTGACCCACGTATATAACAGGATTTTTGTCCATTCCTTCCTGCATCCATGATCTGCAATATCAGATAATTTTCCTTCTCTGCAAAACAGTCTTTAGAATTCCTTTAATGTATTATTGTTTCCTGGTGGCATATTCTCTCAGTTTTTTGTGACAGTGTGTTTATTTAGCATTTCTCCTTAAAGGATAATGTCTCTGTGTATAGAAGTCTAAGTTGGCACTAATTTTCTTTTAGTACATTGATGCTATTGTTCAACCATCCATTTCCATTTTTGCTGTTGAGGATCCAGATATAGTTGAATTTTGTGATTCAGTCACGTTTTGCTAGAGTATGCTGCAGTAACAAACAGCCCCCGAGTCTCCTTGGTTTGTAACAACAAAGGTTTGTAACAACAAAGGTTTGTTTCTAGCTTTCTTTCCATGTGCTGCATGAGTTGGCTGCAGCTCCTGCCTGAGACATGCTAATCTCCTAGCAGAGGGAAAAGAACCATGGCAAAATCATGTGATGGTTTGTAAAGCTTTTGCTGAGAAGTGGTGGTAGATATCACTTATGCACACATGTTATTGGCCAAAGCCTGACAGTAGGTTGGAAAATTAGCCTCCCATGAAGACTGGTGGCAAATACAATTGGCCTTCCATATCCAAGGATTTTGCATCTGTGGATTCAACCAACCATGATATTTCAATCAAAAATATTTGAAAAAAATTCCAGGAAGTTCCCACAAGCCAAACTTGAATCTGCTTTGCACCCAGCTAACTATTTTTTTTCATTTACATTGTATTAAGTACTATAAGTAATCTAGAGATGATTTAAAGTATATGGGAGGATGTGTGTAGGTTATATGCAAATATGACACCAATTTACATAAGGGACTTGAGCATCCTAGCATCGATCAATGCCCTGTGGATCCTGAGGGATGACTAATTGGGAACAATAGTGCTATCACACTGTGGCTCCTTTGAAGAGTTCTATAGCACTTAGGTGTGTTGTTGTTCAGCCACTAAGTCCTGTCTGACTCTCTGCGACCCCATGGACTGCAACACACCAGGCCTCCCTGTCCTTCACTGTCTCCTAGAGTTTGCTCAAAATCATGTCCATTGAATCAGTGGTGTCATCCAACCATCTCATCCTCTGTCGCCCCCTTCTCCTTCTGCCCTCAATTTTTCCCAGCATCAGGGTCTTTTATAGTGAGTCGGCTCTTGGCATCAGATGGCCAAAGTATTGGAGCTTCAGCTTCAGCATCAGTCCTTCCAATGAATATTTAGGGTTGATTTCCTTTATGATTGATGAATTTGATTTCCTTTCATTCCAAGGGACTCTCAAGAGTCTTCTCCAGCACCACACTTTGAAAGCATAAGTTCTTCAACGGTCAGCCTTCTTTATGGTTTGTAAAGCTTTTGCTGCAGACAGTGACTGCAGCCATGAAATTAAAAGACCGCTACTTCTCAATAAAAGTTTTACAAACAATCACATGATTTTGCCATGGTTCTTTTTCCCTCTGCTAGGAGATTAGCATGTCTCAGGCAGGAGCTGCAGCCAACTCATGCAGCACATGGAAAGAAAGCTAGAAATAAACCTTTGTTGTTACAAACCAAAGATATTCAGGGGCTGTTTGTTACTGCAGCATACTCTAGCAAAACCTGACTGATTCACAGAATTCAACTATATCTGGCTCCTCAACAGCAAAATCGAGAACTCTCACATCTGTACATGACTATTGGAAAAAACCATAGCTTTGAGTATACAGACCTTAGTCAACAAAGTGATGTCTCTACTTTTCAGTATGCTGTCTAGGTTTGTCATAGCTTTTCTTCCAAGAAGCAAGCATCTTTTAGTTTCATGACTGAAGTCACCGTCTACAGTGATTTTGGAGTCCAAGGAAATAAAATCTGCCACTGTTTCCATTTTTTTCTGCATCTATTTGCCACAAAGTGGTGGGACCAGATACCATGATCTTAGTTTTTTTAATGTTGAATTACAAGCCAGCTTTTTCACTCTCCTCTTCCACCTTCATCAAGAGGCTCTTTAGTTCCTCTTCACTAGGGTACACTTTGCGTACACCCAGAAAAATATAAATTATGTTAGTTTTATCAAACAAAGGAGATATAATATACAAGATGAGTTGTTTACACATACTTTTGAAGGCGGCAAGAGCAAAAGAGGATGCTGAGTTCACCCAGATATCAGTAATTACAGGAAGCAGCTGCCATCCCTTGGCCTAGAAGGATAAAAGGGAAGAGATAGGGTAGCAGGACCTAGGGGCTTGCAGAAGGACCTGCAGCAGCTGGATGGACCATAGGAAGGGCCCTGCTGGCTTGCGCTATTACCTGGGAGTGGGTTTTGTGTGACTTGTCCTGGGAGCATTGAAAGGAGCTAGAGGCTCCTAAAGTGAAGTGGACAGGAAGGAATCACCTTCTCCCACATGTTGATCTCCTTTTTAGTGCCTCCCATTGGCAGAACTGTATAGAAAGTCAGCTGGCAAGGGGGCCTGGGAAATATGGCTTTCAACCCCTCGCCCCTAACATCACAGAGCTCGTTATGGAAGGGTGGGCTAAGACCTGAGAGAAAAGAAGTAAATAACCAGCATTATTACCTATTTTCCTCTGGATGTGTTTACCATTTTTCTCTTTGATATTCTACAGTTTCACTATGATGGATCGAGGCATGGGTTTCTTTTTATTTGCTCTGGTGGGATCAGTTTGAGTTCTCAAATCTGTAGATTAATGTCTTCTATCCGTTCTGGAATGTTCTCAACCCATCTTTTGAATGTTGATTCTGTTCTGGTCTCTCTTTCTTCTTTCCTTCTGGAACTACAATTAGAAATATGTCAGATCTTATTATAACTTTCTTAGCTTCTGTATTTTCCATCCTTTTGTCTTTCCATACTTCTTTCTGGTTCATTTCTTCTGACCAACCTTCCTGTTCAGCGATGCATTCTTCAGTCATGTCAAATATGCTGTTAAGCCATCCATTCAGTTTGTAATTTGAGCTTTGAGTTTTTATTTATTCTGTTTTTGCATATGCTATATAATTTTATGGAGTTCCTAGTTCCTTGCTGAAGTTTCCAGTTTTAGTATTTAATTTCTTAAACATAGTAAATGTAATTTGTTTTATAGACTGGAGTTCCTCGGGTTCTGTTTCTATTGATTATTATTTCGAAGGGTTTTGCTCAAGGAATCTTACTTCCTCCTGTGTCTGGTTATTTTTGTATGTTGAATATTGTGTTTGTGAAATTATTTGTAGAGAATAATTTGATATGAGGTGATTTTGTCATTCACCAAGGAGGATTTTCTGTTGCTCTTGCCAGGTGCCTGGAGGGATTAGCGAACTGAGATCATGTTAGTTCATACTTAGGGCATGATGTTTTCTGGGGCACCTGAATGACTCAGAGCTTGACTACCATTCAGGGAAGGGCAGTTTTGCTTTCAGTTCATTTTTACTTCTGGGGTGCAGTTCTTTGGGGCTGAGCCCAATGTTGAGCTGGTTTGCCAGTCCACTACCCTTGGTAGGCCCCTGACTGATTTTTTAAACTTTTTATAAACTGGGTCTTCATTGCTATGCAGTCTTTTCTCTAGTTTCAGTGAGCAGCAGGGCTACTGTCTAATTGTGGTGAATGGGCTTCTCAATGCAGTGGCTTCTTTTGTTGCAGAGTGTGGACTCTAGGGCCTGCAGGCTTCAGTGATTGTGGCTTGCCTTGCTGGCTCTAGAGCACAGGCTCAGTAGTTGTGATGCATGGGCTTAGTTACTCCAAAGCATGTGGGATCTTCCTGGACCAGGGATCGAACACTTGTCTCCCTTGACAGGTGGATTCTTTACCACTGAGCCACCAGGGAAGCCCCCTGACTCTGATTTTTGTTTCCAGCCATGCAAGGCCACTAGAAGTGAGCTTGGCCTCTCAGCCACTTCTTTGCACTTGGCAAAAGCTTCTGAGGACAACCATAGCATCAAGTATCAGGATCATCTCACCATAGCATCAAGTATCAGTATCACCTCTTTGGAATCCTGTCCTCTCCAGGACCTTGGCACAGCAGTTCCTCACTGTCTTGTTAGCTCCTCGATGTTTTTAAGAGTGAGTGAGTGTGTGTGTGTGTGTGTGTGTGTGTGTGTGCGTGTCTGTGTCTGTGTGTGAATTCTCTGGCTGTCTAGTGTTAGGATTCCAGGCTTTCACTGCCTGGGGCCAGGGATCTATCCCGGGTCAGAGAACTAAGATCTTGCAAGCCATACTGCGCTCCCCCCACCCCCCGCCAAAAAAAGGTGTGTGTGTGAATTTTATGAACATTTGGCCATCTCTTTTAGCTGTCTTCAGCAGGAGGTCGTGCCCAAAGTATCTAGACTGCCTTTACTGTAAGAAAGGTCCTGGTTTGCCTCTCTCTTTTTTTGGCCTTGCTGCAAGATTTGCAAGATCTTAGTCTTCCAACCAGGGATTGAACCCCACCCCAGCAGCGAAAGTGCTGAGTCCTAACCACTGGACTGCCAGGGAATTCCCCTGGTTGCCTTTTAAACTAATAAACTACCAATGTGGAGGATACATCAGAGAGTACAAGAGTGGTTTTGGGGAGGCCAGTTATGTTCATCTATGTGGAAGATGCTGTAAGCTTTGATAGGGCATTGGAAGTAGAGCTGGAAAGAGGACAGATTTTGAGAGCTACTCTGGATATTGACATGATGGATTTTGTTTTTTAATGTGTTTGGCATGAGTAACTGAATGGGTAATAGATTCCCAGTCTCAGAGATAGTTGTCTGAGAGGAAGAACAATTTGGGAACAGAAGATCAGCAGTTTGGTTTTGGGTGTATATATTTGATGAGGCTTTGGGCTATCCAAGAGAAAGAATGTTCCATGGGCAATGGCATATTTGAGTCTGGAGTTCAGGCAGTGATAGATAAAATTGCGAGTCTTCAATAGAAAGACTTGACCTTTGACCCTGTGGTTTTCTTGAATGGAAATATTTTAACTATAATTTTTGTCAACACTGATGATTTTTTCTTGGGTTGATAAAGCATTTTTTTTTTAAAACAAATTGCATTAAAGCAAATAATTTTGCTGAAAAAGTTTAAATATGGCACAGTCAAACTGTTTATCTTTTGCATTTAAAATTTATTTTGCAAAAATTATTTTATCACTGCTTTTCAATTTAACTTTATTCAATCTAATTTTAAAATAAAATCAGTTTCTCCATGAGTCAGTTTGCATTTCCTCTTGCAACTGTTATTTCTGTGAAGTCCAGTTTTCTGGATCAGGTTTTGCAGATCTAAGTTATGTCAAGAAGATTTGAATTTTTCTACCTTTTAAAGCCAAACAGGTTCAGCTGCTGTCAGTTTTATTTGGTGGTATTCAGTGGAAGGGGCTTCCCTGGTAGCTCAGTTCGTCAAGAATCCGCCTGCAATGCAGGAGACCTGGGTTCAGTCCCTGGGTTGGGAAGATCCCGTGGAGGAGGGCATGGCAACCCACTCCAGTATTCTTGCCTGGAGAATCCCCATGGACAGAGGAGCTTGGCGGGCTCCTACAGTCCCTGGGGTCCCAAAAAGTCGGACACCACTGATGGACTAAGCACAGCACATATTCAGTGGACGAGTGATAGTTTGTCTGTTTCTTAGGGAGTCCAGGAGACATTTTTGAGCAGTTTTGTGATCAAGACAAATGGAGAGCAAGAGAACAGAATAGTTGAGGATTATCGGGAGGTGGGGAGAGAGGGAAAGAAGACAGGAGAAAGGACAGAGTGGGGGCAGAAAGAGACAGGGGAGGCAGAGATGGAGAAGGGAGGGGGATGCGGGGAGAGGATGCAGGGTACAGCAGATCAGAATACCCTTGGGGTTTAAACAGGGAAGGTGAAAAATGCCACCCTGTCACTCTCTGCATATTACTGAAGCTCTGAGGTTCAGATCCTCTGGAGAGAGAACTAGGTTCAAAGTCAAGGCTGGTGGGACTGATAGGTGTGAAGGCAGGTCCAGGAGGATGAGGAGCGGGCAAGACCCGCAGAGAGAAAGCTGGGGGAAAGCTGGCGCGGACCCCGCCTGTCCGCTGGGTTCAGCGAAGAGCAGGTCCTGCCAGGGCCTGGCTGCGCCCAGGTACGCATGCGCTGCCCTGCCCGCCAGAGCAGCGGGTCTGGGAGGTGCGGTGATCGGTGATGGTGGAGAGGCTCAGTGATAGGGAACCCCGCTCAGCTGACCTGATGGAAAGACGTGGGGCGGGGAGTGCTTTGTTGTGCTGCAGGGAGAGACCCCTGGGAGAACGGGGTCTGCCTGTTCCTCCTCAACTCCAGGGGCTTCGGATCTCCTGACTGTTCCTGAGCCCAGCCTAAGGGTCAGCCTGCAGAGACTGGACAGAGCAAGGAAACAGGAGCGCACGCCTCTGGGATTCTACCAGCTCTTTGATCCAGTCTGGTGGCGCGGGTCTGGGTTCATAAGGCCGAGCTGTTCTCACCAGGCCCCTAGCTGCCCTGCCCTGAGCCACCTAGGACGCTCCCCAGGTTGGTTAGTACTTTATCTAATGTTCTCAGCTCCATAGCCCATAATCTGCAAGATGATCAGGTTTAGCAAATAAAAACACAGCACTCCTAGGCAAATTGAAAATTTAGGTAAACAGTGAGTTATCTGTTATACCACTTTTTAATATGAAAAAAATAATTTGTTACTCCGAAACATTGAAATTTAACTGGGGGTTTCAGTGTTTTGTCTGGCAACCTTACCCTGCCCCAGCTCTCCTCTCCTTTCCGTCCTCACTCCTCACTCAAGCCCACCTGAACTACTGTAGCCTGCTCCAATCCTCTGCAGCCGCTTCTACTCCTGGCCCTCCCTGGGCCTTGTTCCACACCAGTCTCCAGCTTACGAGGCCAACACACATCTCTGATCTTGCCACCTAAAATTCTGCCCCAGAGACCGCAAACTCAAGACCCATAAACAGGTTTGGTGGCGGTGGTGGTGGTGTTTTCCATCAGAACATTTCACTATAAAGACTGGATTTCTGGCTTCTCTTTTTTTAAAAGGTGGCTACAGCAGCCTGAGCCCAGATTTCAACCTTTGGGTCCATCACAGGGAGCCAAGAGTGCCTCCCCCTTTAGGAAGGCCCTGGTCTGCACTCCCCTGTGTCTTCTGGGCCACATTCGTCTCCTTAATCTGCCCTTGTTCCATCGAGCTTTTGACCCCTGGCCTGCTAAGTTCAGATACCCCAGCTTGACATTCAAGACTTTTCCAACTCAGGGGACATGTCCTCTCTCCCACCTTCTTTCTCTGTCCATTCCTTTTCTTGCCTTATTCTCCCCATGGAACACTGGATGGCTCCTTAGCATGTCCCATGATTCTGGCCATACTGTGCCTGCATCTGTCTGCCTAACAGGTGGTCCTCCTTCCTGTGGTCACATCCTGCTCATTCATCCAGGCCCAGGCCACAGGGACAGCCTCCCTGAGACTCTCTGTCATCTCAGCATTGAAGGGTGCTCTCTGCTTTTCTTCTCTGGCCATCTGTGAAACCATTTATGTTCATTACAAGCTTCTTTCTCAACACACACACAAACAGATCCCCATGGTTGAGCATCCATTCTGTAGATGTCAGGGAAACGAAAGAAAAATGACCTTCGAGAGCTCCCAGGTGAGTGTGGCAAAGCTCATGGGCAGGGCTGAGAACAGATTCTCCTATAGATGAAACATTCAGCTGCCTCTAACTTGAAAGGGGAATTTCCCAGCCTGAAGAAACAACCAGGAAATTCAGGAAACTAAGTCTAAGGGGGTGGCCTATCTGGAGCCCTTCGGAACACCTTCCTGTGAAAGTGGGGAGGTGCTGGAAGGGAGTGGAGCCAGCTGTGAGCTCAAAAACCAAGCTCAAGATTTGACTCTAGCATAAGTTATTGAAGACCAATGAGCTTTTAAAGCAAATAAATTAGGTAATGGGTTACTAGAGTTATTAGAATAATAATCCCATGAGGGGCAGGGATTCTGGTCTGTTTCACTTTTTAGAAGGCTGGTAATTACTGAATAAATATTATAATGCATGAATGAGTGAATGAATGAATGTGTTGCACAAAGGTTATTCCGGCAGCAGTGAGAGGACTGACAGGAGTGGGTGGAGCCTGGAAGAGAAGTCAGGAGGTATGGGAATACAGGGTCCCAGGTGAGGGTGGAGGGCCAGTGAGGCCACCTCTAAGGTGACTTAAACCTTTACTCTGATGGTTGGGTCCTCATATTTGCAGTAACTCTGCATGGTGTCTGGCCCAGAGTGGCTGCTAAAGAACCATTTGTTGAACTTTCTTAGGTCTACCCAAAGATGGGACCACCTGCCCTTCATTCCAGCAGTATTGTGGCTGGTCTGGAATTTCATCCTCCAGAAACTGGTCATTCTTACAGCGTTTCTTCCCAGTTTACTTAGAGCATTTGCAGACATTGCCTCATTTGATCCTTATCACAATCCTGAGAAGTAGGAGCCATTAGCTCCATTTCACAGATGCAGAGACAGAGGCCAAGAGAGGTTGTGTGACTTCACCAGGGTAAAATGTGGGAGAGATGGAATTTAGTCCCAGGTCAGCCAGTGTGCACGTCCAGGCTTCTTTCATCATTTAGGTAGAAAGATGTGAGCAGCAAATGTGAAAAAGCACAAGACAGCCTGTGAATTCAGTGCTAGGCTTAACTTGCTCAGTGATGTCTGACTCTTTGCAACCCTATGGACAGTAGCCTGCCAGGCTCTTCTGTCCACTGATTCTCCAGGCAAGAATACTGGAGTGGGTAGCCATTTCCTTCTCCAGGGGATCTTCCTGGCTCAGGGGGTGAACCCGAGTCTCCTGCATTAGAGGCAAATTCTTTACCATCTGAGCCACCAGGAAAGCCCCTATGGATTCGATGGTAAGTGGGTATTAATAGTCACAGTTCGTGTTCATTGAATGCTTCCTGTGTGCCTGGTACTGCTCCAAGCAGGTGACATGTGTCACTCATTTATTCCTCAAACACTCTTTGAATTGGGTCTGTCATTCTCCCCATATTACAGATGTGACAAAGTATAAGAGGCAGAGAAGGGCTCACACTGCCAGGAAAGACCTTAGGAAGAGATAAGCCTGTGGGTCGGGGAGGAGGAAGGCATTCTTGGAGGGAGGCCTGGTTTGAATAAACATGTGGAGGATTGGGCAAAAGAGGGGGGACTTCTATCAGAAGAGGAGGGGGAGGCTGAGGGAGCATGTCAACATGCTCTCCAGAAGGAAGCAGACCTGGCTGATTGAGGTCTGGCCACAGTAGGTCCTAGGACAGGGACCGGGGTGATGGGCATGCCCTCCACAGTGGTGAGGAGGACGCAGGAGAGGGAGAGATGGCTGCTGGTCAGGATACTACAGACCCGGTCCTGATGAGAGATGTTGAAATAGTAGACATTGAGAGAGAGGGAAAACGCTTTTCCAAGGAAGGAGGGATGGGATAGGTCAGTGGCCATCTCTGAGTGTCACATTCAGTTTTAGGTGGCACATTTTTAGATGCCTGTAGACCAAACGTTGGCCTTCCCTGGTGGTGCAGTGGTAAAGAACCTGCCTGCTAATGCAGGAGACACAGTTTCAATCCCCAGGTCAGGAAGATTCCCTAGAGAAGGAAATGGCAACCCACTCCAGGATTCTTGCCTGGGGAATCCCATGGACAGAGGAGCCTCACGGGCTACAGTCCATGGGGTCGCAAAAGTGTTAAGACATGACTTGGCAACTACAGACAGAAATTGCATACTGGTGCCCATGGGTTTTTGTTTTGCTGCACAGTATTGACACATACAGTGTTTTGTTTCATTTAATTACCAATTTAAAAAAATCAGGACATTTCAAATAAAATCCAGATTTCCTGTTTCTATTGGAAAGTGAGAGATCTGGCAAAACTGGGGCCCCACTTCCGAGTGGTGACAACTGGCTGAAACGGAAATGATTGTTTCCAGTAACCAGGGCAACCACTCTCTTTGCTGCAGTCCCTGCCACTCCCTATTGTGCTCCACCCATCTTACCCACTGATGTCACTGGCTTTTGGCGCCCGTAAGCACTGCCTGCAACACCTGATTTGGATAAATTGGAGCATGTCTGGAGGAGAGGCCAGACCAGTTAGTGACTTGAAATATGTTATAGGAAGACTAGCTGGAGTGATGGAGGATATTTACCCTCTGGAGTCGTGATCATAGCCTTAATGCTCATAGGACTAAGATACAGGCAGAGGAGGGAGGTCTGTCCTGTGAAAACCCAGAAAAAAGTTAGGAACAGTGAAAACGTATGTGTGGGAAGCAATGGGGAGGCAATTTTCAGCTCAACCTAAGTCCGCTTTTCAACATCATAACTGTTTCAAGATGTAACAGGCAATGTTAGGAAGTGACCAACTCCCTGGTGTGGAGGTAGGTCAGCCTGAGCCTGGGCAACAGTTTTGCCCCGGCCATTCAGGGGGAATCCAAGTGTTGCGTGGGCAGCTGAATTGCATGCACTTCATGGTTTCTTCAGCCCTTCAGGGCTGGATTCTGTGCCCATAGGCTGGATGCCAGGGTGAGGGAGAGGGAAGAGCTAAACTGGCTCCTGTGTGGCTGGTCTGGAAGCCTGAATGCTGCTGCGGCTGCTGCTGCTGGGAGAAGTGGGGAACTTAAGATGCAGCTGAGTGGCAGGAGAGGCAGGATAGTATGTTTTCTGTGGTGCAGCATGAAAATCTTTGGGTCAGACCAGTTGGATCCGTAAGAGAGGCATGTTGGATGACCTCCAGGGACCCTGCCTGCTGAGGCCACCCAATGCCCTAATGGGAATCTGGACAGCCAGGCTCTGTCCAAGAGGGACAGGGTAGGGGTTGGAATACCTGGTGTGGGGGGCTCCTGGAGACAGCTGCTGTAAATATACTTCCTAAATGGGAAAGGGGGCAGTAATGTAGTGATTTAAAAATGATAAATATATATTTAGTCTTCTTGTTTCGGCACAGAGCTCCTTGGAAAACCCTTGAAATTTCCTCAGTGATAAGAGCAACCTAAGGTGTCTTTTATTATGTTAATGAGGTGACTTTTGGACCCACTTAAGAATAAAGACTATGGTGCTGGAGAAGACTCTTGAGAGTCCCTTGGACTGCAAGGAGATCAAACCAATGATTCCTAAATGAAATCAACCCTATTCACTGGAAGGACTGATACTGAAGCTGAAACTCCAGTACTTTGGCCACCTGATGCAAAGAGCTGACTCATTGGAAAAGACCCTGATGCTGGGAAAGATTGAGGGCAGGAGGAGAAGGGGATGACAGAGGACAAAATGGTTGGACAGCATCACTGACTCAATGGACGTGACTTTGAGCAGGCTCTGGGAGATAGTGAAGGACAGGGAAGCCTGGTGTGCTGCAGTCCATGGGGTTGCAAAGAGTCTTACATGACCGAGCGACTGAAAACAAAAGGATGAGGACTGTTTGCCTGGAGAATCAACCAGATGATTAGAGGCTTGGAACTTTCAGTCTCACCCCCTTCCTCTGGAAGGGGGAGAGGGACTGGAGGTTCAATCAGTTGCACTCGTCAGTGATTTCCTCCATCATGCCTTGATAGTGAAGCCTCCATAAAAACCCTAAAGGATGGGGTTTGGAGAGCTCCTGAGTTGGTGAACACCTGGAGATTGGGGAGCGTGTCCTGCTCAGAAAGGATGGGAAAGCCCCAAGCTCCTTCCCCATACTTTGCTCTGTGCGTCTCTTCCATCTGGCTGTTCCTGAGTTAAATCCTTTTCAAACCTACGTAAATGTTTCCTCTGAGTTCTGTGAGCCACAATCAAACCCAAGGAGAAGATCTTGGGAATCTCTGATATAGCCAGCAGTGAAACCAAGCACCTCCAAAACCAAATTCTCCTGCTGAGTTTATGATTAACTTTTCTCTCCAAAACTTGATTCCCATTCTTGTCCCACCCCTGATTCTGATGGTGAAAGCTCAACTTCTCTGTGCACAGGTGCCAAATCCAATCTCAGAGACAGAGTTTTGGGTGAAGTAGAAAAGGATAGCTTTACTGCTTTGCCTAGCAGAGGGGGACATAGCGGGCTAATGCCCTCAAGACCAAGTGTCCCAACTTGGGGAAGATAGTTTTATAGTAAAAGTAGGGGGTGATCAGCTCGCGAACATTCTTCTGATGGGCTGGATGGTGAGATAAGTAGGAGTCAGCATCATCAACTTTCAGGTCCAACTGTCTGGGGTCCACATACTTGTGGGCAGCGTACCATCATTAATCATTAACTTCTCCCACCTGGAGGGGGTTTCAGTATCTGCAAAATAGTTCAAAGATATTATGTATCCATTGATGGGGAATCAGGACCTTGCCCAAAGGCTGCTCTTGACTGTTTGTCCCTGGTCTCCCATTCCCTCCCTTCCCTAATTAAAAACTGCTTAAATCTGCTCATTGGAACTCAGAGAAGGTCATGAAGGCTGAACGAAGACCCTTTCCTATAATCAAAGAAATGGGGGATACGGAAAGGCCTTGTGCCCAGGAGCCACTGGGACCTGCACGGTATCATTGCCTTCAGGATTGAGTAGGATCAAAGAATAGGTAGGATCAAAACCAAGCAGGACCCTACAGGGCCCTCCAGGGTACAAAAATCACTCTTTGTTCCCCTGTTTCTTATTTGTAGGGAAAGGCTTTAGTCTCCTAGGTTTCCCTGAGTTCCAAAGAGCAGACTCAGTTACTAATTAGGGAAGTGAGGGAATGCGGAAACAAAGCAAAAACTGTCAAACAAGAAAAGTAAACATAGCTAAAACAATTGTTCAGCCCCAAAGCATAGTCCTAGCTCCTCTTCAAGGGATATACATAACAAACTGACACATATCTTTGAGCCATTCTGCAGAAACTAAGATCACCACCAGCACCCCACACACACACCCAGGTGGACGGATGGCGACCATCTGCTGACCCCAAACTGGTTGGAACCAGAAGACTGATGATTAAGATTCTGGAACCGTCACCCTGTTACCTCATCACCAGCCAATCAGAAGAAAGTCCGTGAGCTGACACCTTCTTCAGTGCAACTTTACATCTTGTCAGAAAACTAAATAAGTCAGGTGTACATTTCTTCAAGGTTTTTTTAAAAAGCCAGACCAGCACATACACAAGAAGTCAGTATATCCTTAGCATCTGGAAAGGAAGTCTTATCATTAAAGGAGTACGAGAATTGGCATCCCAGAATGGGAGGCACTTAATCTTTATTTTTAACGTGAACAATTCTTTATTTCTGGTCAATGTGCCCTTTTCTTTAATAGTTAAAGCAGATGTACAATGTGTGTTTGATAGGCCACAAACAGGTTGTTCCAGTTAGCATAAAATTCAAGTTAATTCATGTATAATCCAGCATGACTTCCTCATACCTCAGTATGTGAGCATTTCTTTTGTCAATTGCATGGTGATGTGGGGGGGCGCGGGGAAACCCACATGTTAGAATCAGGGTGCAGAATCAAAGGAGCATATACTTCTGTGAGTTCACCTGTATGTTACAGGAAGGGGGACCCCTTCCAGGGCCTGAGAGTGGGCTCTTGTCTAACACTTGTAAATGAATTGTCTGAGAAGACACGCACGTTGACAAAGCAAGAGACTTTATTGTGAAGGAGCGCCTGGGAGACAGCAGCAGGGTAAGTGAGCCCAGGAGCACTGCTCTGCCATGCGACTCACAGTCTTGGGTTTTATGATGGGGTTAGTTTCCGGGTTGTCTCTGGCCAGATGTTTTGCCTTAGGGTCCTTCCTGGTGGCACATGCAGAACAGAATCAGAATTCCCCATATCCCAAGGCAGAATGGCCATCACAAGTCACAGCACAGAACACAAAGTATAAAACAAATAGGCAAAGCTGTCCTAATCAGACACTCCCTTAAAGACAAGATTGCAGTCTCTCAGAAAATCTTCTACTTCCACAGAGACATAGGACTTCAGATCCAAACACTGACAGAGTAAAGTGAAATATCTCGGGTCTTCAAAGATTTCAAAGGAAGGAAAGGAGGCCAGGTTGAACTAAGAGGGGAAGGACAAGGGGCCAAAGGGTGGCCTTGCAGACATCTGCTGCCTGAAGATGCTCAGGCATTATGGAACTTTTCCCTGGGCTTCCAGAAAGGACAGGAACTTGGCCCAACCAGAAACTAGAAACCAGGTGCCAAACACTAGATGGGAATTCGAGTTTTCTGCCCTGTGGAAGAGATCAGGCTCCAACCCTCAGATCAGGCTGAGGCCCTTCAACCAGACTCCTGTGTCCAGAACCAGACTAGAAGGAAAGTGGGTAGGATAGGAGGGGTTGAAAAGAGGAAAGGGAGAGGGAAGAAGCGGAAAGAGATCAACAAAGTCTCTTGTTCCTTACTCAGTCACGTCAATCTGGCCAGCTGTCTGTGCAAGGAGGAGAACAGAGACAAAAGGATCCCAGTTGTGGCTGCTGGACCTAGTCCGTCTGCAGGTGAACTGGTCCCCAAGCACCCCGGGTGGTCAGGATGTCAGTCATAACAAAGAGGAGGTCCCACTTGAGTTGACATTTGTTGCAGGAAGGGGCCTTGAGTGGACTCTTGTCCAACACTTGGAAATGAATTGTCTGAGGAGACACACGTGCTGACAAAGCAAGAGACTTTACCAAGACAAGACATCTGGATGGAGAGGAGGAAGGTAAAGGAACTGAGGAGAACTGCTTGCCATCTCAGGTTTTATGGTAATGGGGTTAGTTTCCAGGTTGTCTCTGACCAATTGTTCTTACTCAGGGTCCTTCCTGGTGATGCGTGTGTTACTCAACCAAGATGGATTTCAGTGAGAATTCTGGGAGGTTGGTAGGACACATGGACTGGCATCTCCTCTCTCGTTTTTTTCCTCCCTCCTTTTGACCTTCCCTGAGTTCTTCCAGTCGGTGGTAGTTTGTTAGTTCCGCGTCCAACCTCCTAAGATAACTCATGCAAGTGGTTACTATCAGGCCTGGCTGGGGCAGGCAGTTTTGATCAGTGTTTGCCTAACATTTTAATATAGTTTTGGTTTCTGAATCATGGAAATATTTTACATATTCAAAAAGCAAAGTTTAACAGAAAAAAACATTTTTTAAGGAAGCACACCTTAAACAGAAAGCAGAGAGAAATTATAGCCAATTACATATAACATAACAAACCACACTCGCTTATGTAACTTTGAATCCAATAATGGGACATTTTCCAAGATTAAAAAGAAGTGACCAGAAACCCTGACCTTTGCTTGGGAGTCTTGCTGAAAGCGGGGATTGGGGGTGGTATTTCTGAAAGGTATTTCTGTCTGTGTAGGATACAGATATCTGGGTAGATATTATCTTGTGATTTTAAAGGAGTGTTATTTGTTTGAGCTCTCTGGGACTGTTTACAGCAAAGCACACATTTTAATAAGTGGATGCACACCAAATGACATAGCATCTAGGGTTGCCTCAGGTTGTGAAAACAGCGCCTTCCCCACCTCCACCCCCAAGGCAGTTGCAGGTCCCCGAGTGGAAAGCACCCCCTGCAGGACAATATTTGCCGAGCTCTTGTCGCCCCAACACCCTCTTGTGTGTATTATTTAGATTGGTGCAAAAGTAATTGTGTTTTTGCATCATTGAAATTTGCCGTCTGATATTGGAATATGTTATTTTTAAAAGTTTATTTTTTTATTGAAGGATAATTGCTTGACAGATTTTTGTTTTTTCTATCAAACCTCAATGTGAATCAGCCATAGGTATACATATATCCCCTCCCTCCTGGACCCCCCTCTCCTCTCCCTCCCCATCCCACCTCTCCAGGTTTACGCAGAGCCCCTCTTTGAGTTTCCTGAGCCCTACAGCAAATTCCTGTCAGCCATCGATTTTACACATGGTAATGTAAGTTTCCATGTTACTCTTTCCATACATCTCACCCTCTTGTCCCCTCTCCCCATGTCCTTAAGTCTATTCTCTATGTCTGTTTCTCCATTGCTGCCCTGTAAATAAATTCTTCAGTACCATTCTTCTAGATTCCGTATATATGCAGGAGAATACGATCTTATCTTTCTCTTTCTGACTTACTTCACTCTGTATAATAGGTTCTAGGTTCATCCACTTCATTAGAACTGACTCAAAGGCGTTCCTTTTTAAGGCTGAGTAATATTCCATTGTGTATATGTACCACAACTTCTTTATCCATCCATCTGTTGATGGGCATTTAGGTTGCTTTCATGTCCTAGCTATTGTAAATAGTGCTGCAGTGAACAATGGGATACATGTGTCTTTTTCAATTTTGGTTTCCTCAGCGTGGGAAATACCTAAGAGTGGGATTGCTGGGTCATATGGTGGTTTTATTCCTAGTTTTTTAAGGAATCTCCATACCATCTTCCATTGTGGCTGTATCAATTTACATTCCCACCAACAGTGCAAGAGTGTTCCCTTTTCTCCACACCCTCTCCAGCATTTATTGTTTGTAGACTTCTTGATGATGGCCATTCTGACCAGTGTGAGGTGATATCTCATTGTAGTTTTGATTTGCATTTTTCTAATAATGAGCAGTGTTGAGCATCTTTTCATGTGTTTGTTAGCCATCTGTATGTCTTCTTTGGAGAAATGTCTATTTAGGTCTTTTTCCCAGTTTTTGATTGGGTTGTTTGTTTTTCTGGTATTGAGTTGTATGAGCTACTTGAATATTTTGGAAATTAATCCTTTGTCAGTTGTTTCATTTGCTATTGTTTTCTCCCGTTCTGAGGGTTGTCTTTTCACCTTGCTTATAGTTTCCTTTGCTGTGCAAAAGCTTTTAAGTTTAATCAGGTCCCACTTGTTTACTTTTGCTTTTATTTCCATTACTCTAGGAAGTGGGTCATAGAGGATCTTGCTTTGATTTATGTCATTGAGTATTCTGCCTATGTTTTCCTCTAAGAGATTTATAGTTTTATAGTTTCTGGTCTTACATTTAGGTCTTTAATCCATTTTGAGTTTATCTTTGTGTATGGTGTTAGGAAGTGCTCTGATTTCATTCTTTTACATGTAACTGTCCAGTTTTCCCAGCACCACTTATTGTCTTTGCCCCATTGTATATTTTTGCCTCCTTTGTCAAAAATAAGGTACCCATAGGTGCATGGGTTTATTTCTGGGCTTTCTATCTTGTAGCACTGGTCTGTATTTCTGTTTTTGTGCCAGTACCATACTGTCTTGATGACCGTAGTTTTGTAGTATAATCTGAAGTCAGGAAGGTGGATTCCTCCAGCTCCATTCTTCTTTCTCAAGACTGCTTTGGCTATTTGGGGTCTTTTGTGTTTCCATATGAACTGTGAAGTTTTTTGTTCTAGTTCTGTGAAAAATGTCATTGGCAATTTGATAGGGATCACACTGAATATACTTTTCCATCCTCTCACTTTCAGTCTATATGTGTCTTTAGGTCTGAAGTGGGTTTCTTGTAGACAGCATATATATAGGTCTTGTTTTTGTATCCATTCAGCCAGTCTGTGTCTTTTGGTTGGGGCATTTAATCCATTTACATTTAAAGTAATTATTGATATATATGTTCCTATTGCCATTTTCTTAATTGTTTGGGGTTGATTTTGTAGATCTTTTTCCTTCTCTTGTATTTCTTGATTATGTAAGTCCCTTTAACATTTGTTGTAAAGCTAGTTTGGTGGTACAGAATTCTCTTAACTTCTGCTTGTCTGAAAAGCTTTTTATTTCTCCGTCAATTGTGAATGAGATCCTTGTTAGGTACAGTAATCTTGGTTGTAGATTTTTCCTTTTCAGTACTTAAAATATATCCTGCCATTCCCTTCTGGCCTGCAGAGCTTCTGCTGAAAAGTTAGCTGTTAAACATATGGGGTTTCTCTTGTATGTTACTTGTTGCTTTTCCCTTGATGCTTTTAATATTCTTTCTTTGTGTTTAGTCTTTATTAGTTTGATTAGTATGTGTTTTGGCTTGTTTCTCCTTGTGTTTATCCTGTGTGGAACTCTTTGTGCCTCTTGGACTGGATTGACTATTTTCTTTTCCATGTTGGGGAAGTTTTCAACTATAATCTCTTCAAAACATTTCTCATACCCTTTCTTTTTCTCTTCCTCTTCTGGGGCCCCTATAATTCAAGTGTTAGTGTGTTTGATATGGTCCCAGAGGTCTCTGAGACGATCCTCAGTTTTTTTCATTCTTTTTACTTTATTCTGCCCTTCAGAAGTTATTTTCACCATTTATCTTCCAGCTCACTGATTCGTTCTTCTGCTTCAGATATTCTGCTTTTGATTCCTTTCAGAGTATTTTTAATTCAGTAATTGTGTTGTTTGTCTGTGTATGTTTATTCTTTAATTCTTTAGGTCTTTGTTCATTGGTTCTTGCATTTTCTCCATTTTGTTTTCAAGGTTTTTAATGATCTTTACTATCATTATTCTGAATTCTTTTTCAGGTAGTTTGCCCATTTCCTCTTCATTTATTTGGACTTCTGTGTTTCTAATTTGTTCCTTCATTTGTGTAGTATTTCTCCACCTTTTCATTATTTTTTTTTTAACTTATTGTATTTGAGGTCTCCTTTTCCCAGGCTTCAAGGTTGAATTCTTTCTTCCTTTTGGTTTCTGCCCTCCTAAGTTTGGTCCAGTGGTTTGTGTAAACTTAATATAGGGTGAGATTTGTGCTGAGTTTTTTGTTTGTTTCTCCTCTGATGGGCAAGGCTGAGTGAGGTGGTAATCCTGTCTGCTGATGATTGGGTTTGTATTTTTGTTTTGTTTGTTGTTTAGATGAGGTGTCCTACACAGGGTGCTACTGGTGGTTGGGTGATGCCAGGTCTTGTATTCAAGTGATTTCCTTTGTGTGAGTTCTCACTATTTTATACTCCCTAGGGTTAGTTTATCCAAAGAATGCTCAAACTACCGCACAATTGCACTCATGTCACACGCTAGTAAAGTAATGCTCAAAATTCTCCAAGCCAGGCTTCAGCAATATGTGAATCGAGAACTTCCAGATGTTGAAGCTGGTTTTAGAAAAGGCAGAGGAACCAGAGATCAAATTGCCAATATCTGCTGGATCATCGAAAAAGCAAGAGAGTTCCAGAAAAACATCTATTTCTGCTTTATTGACTATGCCAAAGCCTTCGACTGTGTGGATCACAATAAACTGGAAAATTCTTAATGAGATGGGAATACCAGACCACCTGACCTGCCTCTTAAGAAACCTGTATGCAGGTCAGGAAGCAACAGTTAGAACTGGACATGGAACAACAGACTGGTTCCGAATAGGAAAAAGAGTACGTCAAGGCTGTATATTGTCACCCTGCTTATTTAACTTATATGCAGAGTACATCATGAGAAATGCTGGGCTGGAAGAAGCACAAGCTGGAATCAAGATTGCCGGGAGAAATATCAATAACCTCAGATATGCAGATGACACCACCCTTATGGCAGAAAGTGAAGAGGAACTAAAAAGCCTCTCGATGAAAGTGAAAGAGGAGAGTGAAAAAGTTGGCTTAAAACTTAACATTCAGAAAACTAAGATCATAGCATCTGGTCCCATCACCTCATGGGAAATAGATGGGGAAACAGTGTCAGACTTTATTTTGGGGGGCTCCAAAATCACTGCAGATGGTGATTGCAGCCATGAAATTAAAAGACTCTTACTCCTTGGAAGGAAAGTTATGACCAACCTAGACAGCATATTAAAAAGCAGAGACATTACTTTGCCAACAAAGGCCCATCTGGTCAAGGCTATGGTTTTTCCAGTGGTCATGTATGGATGTGAGAGTTGGACTGTGAACAAAGCTGAGCACCAAAGAATTGATGCTTTTGAACTATGGTGTTGGAGAAGACTTTTGAGAGTCCCTTGGACTGCAAGGAGATCCAACCAGTCCATCCTGAAGGAGATCAGTCCTAGGTGTTCATTGGAAGGACTGATGCTGAAGCTGAAACTCCAGTACTTTGGCCACCTCATGCAAAGAGTTGACTGATTGGAAAAGACCCTGATGCTGGGAGGGATTGGGGGCAGGAGGAGAAGGGGACGACAGAGGATGAAATGTCTGGATGGCGTCACCGACTCGATGGGCATGAGTTTGAATAAACTCCGGGAGTTTGTGATGGACAGAGAGGCCTGGTGTGCTGCGATTCATGGGGTCGCAAAGAGTTGGACACGACTGAGTGACTGAACTGAACTGAGGGTTAGTTCTCTGGAAGTCTAGGGTCTTGGAGTCAGTGCTCCCACTCCAAAGGCTCAGGGCTTGATCTCTTGTCAGGAGCAATGATTCCACAAGTGGTTTGTTATGGCATTAAGTGAGCTTAAAATAAATACCCAAAAGTGAGAACCCAAAGATGAACCCCAGACAAATGCAGGTTACAAAATCAGGCAAATAATAATTAAAATACTGTAATATACACATATGCATATACACCCATAAGCAAAGTCAAAACAGTCCAACCAAAATAAAGTACAACAGATTGACTTGGTGAACAAAGGAAACCAAAACTTATATCTACCAGTTAAGAATAAAACTAACTAAAGCACAAACTGGAAAACAAAACTAAAGCAAGGTGCCAACTGGGGAATAAAGCAATGAAAATAAAACTCACAAATATGTTGAGAGGAAAGGAAAGAAAGACTAGATATGCTAGGTTAAATAGAGGTAGATAAAGAAAATTTATATACAGTAAAGATTAACTGCGAGGGGAAAAGAACTGTAGGAAAAGCAAACAAAGGAATAAAAGAAAAAAAAAATAATGGGTTTAAAAAATTAAAAAGAAAAAAAAGGAAAACTCCACAGAACTTCAAAGCCCAACATAGAGGCAGAGGTTTATAACAACAATAAAAAATATGACAAGAAGAAGAAAGCTCAAAAGCTTAATTAGATTTCATAGTGCCAATAAAATTGACAACTACAACGCGGGGGGAAGGGGGGGAAATCCAAAAGAATCTACAGAACAAGTCAAAACATAGGAATAATAAATGCTTTTCTTGAGTCATTGCTGTCAGAGTCCTTTCCCTCGCTGGGAGTCACAGTCCACCTCACCTCCCTAGGATGCCCTCCAACACTGTGCTGGTCTCTGGACCTGCTGTGGGGGCAGCTCAGATTCTATTCTGGTCCTACTCCTGTGTGTTCTTGCTTTCAACATCCATAGCTATCAGAACTAGTGCATTTTCTTTTGTGGGAGCTCTCAGTGGCCTTTTATATATTCCATAGACACAGAGTCTGCCTAGTAGTTGATCCTGTGGATTTAATCTGCAGCTTGTAAGGCTGTTGGGAAGGTTTTGGGTCTTCTTCCTTAGCCACACCGCCCCTGGGTTTCAATTGTGGTTTTATGTCCACCTCTGCATGTGGGTCATCCACTGGGGTTTGTTCCTGAGGCTGCCCTGGAGGACTTGGGTTTGGTCCAGGTTTGCCCTGGAGGACTTGGCCCCTCTGAGGGCCAGGTGTGGAAGTGGTGCAGTTGCTTGGGTCGCAGGGGTTCTGGCAACACCAGGTACTCAAGGGAGTTGGCGGCTAGGGCAGCAGGAAATACAAGGCTCTAGAAGGGTATGGCAACCAGTATTGGCCAATACACTCCAGCGTTCCTGCCTGGAGAATCCCCCCGACAGAGGAGCCTGGCAGGCCACAGTCTACAGGGTTGGAAGGAGTTGGACAGGACTGAAGCGACCCCGCGTGCATAGACACAAGATATTTTTTTTTGCCTGTGGCAGCTCTGCCCCAGTGAGAGTTGAGCATGGAGGTGGTGCAGCTGCTTGGCTTCTGGGGACCCTGGGGGCACTGAGCGGGCAGGGACACAGACTGCCTCTGCGCCTGCAGACACAGACTGCAGGAGTTATGGTCCTCTCAGTCTTTTTTCGAGCCTTCTTTAGCTGGCCATCAGAAGGCCTCTTTGGCCAGTCTTTCTCCGTAGTTCCACCTGTTCAGGCACTTAGGGGGCTCCCTTGCCTGGGGTCCTTCTCTGCTGTTCGGCACATCAGGCACTTAGCGGGGCTCCCCCTGGCTGGGGGCCTACTCTAGATCAGTGCAGCAGGCACTTAAAGGGGCACCCTGGGTGGGGTCCAACTCTGTGGTTCAGCGCATCAGACGTTTGATGGGCCAGCCTCTCTATTGTTCAGCTGCTGATCCTGGCATTTGGGGCGAGAGAGGCTATGGTGATGGCTCCACCCTCTATGCATGACTCAGCAGTATCGCCTTGCTTCCATCCCTGCCCAGCTTTCCTTCACAGGCATTTCCCACCACAATCTCCTCCCTCACATCCCTTCAATCCGTCTCTCTGCAGTCAACAGCAGCCTTCACCCTGGGATTGCTCCTCAATTGCTAAACTCCAGCTCCCAGCCACTGTCCCTTCCAGAGGACCCTCATCCCTGTCCAGGGTATGTATGGCTGTGGCAAGGACTGTCTGATTCTCATTCCATTTAGGCTGCCACAGATCAGCTGTTTCACTCTCAGCCTTAAATGTTTCTCCTCTGACTCAGACAATTGCCCTGACGTGGGGATCAAACCGCTGCTTCAGTTCCCCCACCTGCCAAGGGCAGGTCCAGTCCTACTAACACTCCTGTTTTTCCCCCCAGCTCCTTCCTCCTACTGAGTTTTGCGTGGTTCTATATACTCTTTTCTGCTGGTCAGGCACTCCTGTCCGCTCTCAGCTGGTGTTCTGCATGCACTTCTGTGTCTGAAGGTGTATTCCTGATGTATCCGTGGAGAGAGATGTACTCCACGTCCACCTACTCGTCTGCCATCTTTAAATCTCCCCTGGAATGCATTCTTAAGTAAATGTGGTTATATTATGCATCATTTTAATTCACATTTCTTGCTTTATGTTTTTTTGCTAATGACATTACTTGCTGTTTATTTTGTTTATTTTAGACTATAGGAATGATGTTAGACAAGAAGCAAATTTGAGTGATTTTTAAATTCAAGTTCAAAAATGGGTCATAAAGCAGAGGAGACAACTCACAACAACAACAATGCATTTGGCCGAAGAACTGCTAACGAAACATACAGTGCAGTGGTGGCCCAAGAAGTTCTGCAAAGGAGACGAGAGCCTCCAAGATGAGGAGCGCAGTAGCTGGCCATTGGAAGTTGACAATGACCAGCTAAGACTAACATTGAAGCTGATCATCTTACAACTACATAAAAAGTTGCGGAAGAACTCAACATCGACCATTCTACGGTCTTTGGCATTTGAAGCAAATTAGAAAGGTGAAAAAGCTCGATAAGTGAAGGCCTCATGAGCTGACCACAAATCAAAAAAAATCATCATTTTGAAGTGTCATCTCTTATTCTATGCAACAATGAACCATTTCTCAATGGGTTTGGGCCATTGAAACAAAAAGTAAATTTGCACAATCAGCTCAGTGGTTGGACCGAGAAGAACCTCCAAAGCACTTCCCAAAGCCAAACTTGCACCAATTTTGGTGATCTGCTGCCTGTCTGATCCATTACAGCTTTCTGAGTCCCAGCATAACCATTACATCTGAGAAGTATGCTAAGCAAATTGATGAGATGTACCAAAAACTGCAACATCTGCAACCAGCAGTGATCAATAGAAAGGGCCCAATTCTCCACAACCAATGCTTCAAAAGTTGAATAAATTGGGTTATGAAGTTTTGCCTCATCTGTCATAGTCAACTGATCTCTCACCAACTGATTACCACTTCTTCAAGCATCTTGACAACTTTTTGCAGGGAAAACGCTTCCACAACCAGCTGCTGCTGCTGCTAAGTCGCATCAGTCGTGTCTGACTCTGTGCGACCCCATAGGCGGCAGCCCACCAGGCTCCTCCTTTAGTTTATTTTGTAAACTAATAAGTTTTACATTGCTGTACCTGACTCAGGGCTGAAATTTTGAAATGGGAGCTATGAGGCCACAGTATTTGTGTGTTCCTATGTATCTGTATATGTGTTGTAGTTGTATAGCGTTGGCAAAAATTAATTTGTAAAAGAACTCAATCGTTCTGGTTCAAGATGGTGAAGTAGAAAGACATGACTCATCTCCTCCTGCAAGAACACCAAAATTGCAACTAGCTATTGAATAACCATTGACAGGAGGACACTGGAGCCCACCAAAAAAAGATACCCTATGTCCAAAGACAAAGAAGAAGCCGATGCGAGATGGTAGGAGGGGCCTAAAATCAAATAAAATCAAATCCCATACCCTTCTGGTGGGTGACCCACAAACTGAAGAAGAATAATACCAAAGAAATTCCACTTTTGTGAAGGTTCTGAACCACACATCAGGCTTCCCAGCTGGGGGATCTGACAAAGGAACTGGGAATACCGAGGGAATCTGGCCTTGAAGGCCAGCAGGATTTGATTACAGAACATCCACAGGACTGGGGGAAACAGAGACTTAGTCTTGGAGGGCACAAGCAAATTCTTGTATGCACCAAGATCCAGGGAAAAGGCGCAATGACCCTATAGGCAATTGAACCAAAACTACCTGCTCGTGTTAGAGGGTCTCCTGTGGAGTGTGGGTCAGCAGGGGCTCACCACAGGGACGGGGGCACTGGCAGCACCAGGTCCGAAAGGTGCCCTTTGGCATAAGCCCTCTTGGAGGTCACCATTAATCCTACCATAGAGCCTGTACACCCCAGGGCTGGGTCACCTCAGGCCAAACAACTACCAGGGAGGGAGTGCAACCCCACCCATCAGCAGATAATTAGGTTAAAGATTTACTGGGCAAGGCCTTGCCCACCAGAGCAAGACCAAGTTTTTCCCATGCCAGTCCCTCCCACCAGGAAGCTTACACAAGGCTCTTAGCCTCATCCATCAGAGGGCAGACAGAAGAAGCAAGAAGAAGCACATCCCACAGTCCTAAAACAAAAATGTATTACCAAAATTTAATCATGATGAGAAAGCAGAAAGTTATATCCCAGATGAAGGGACAAGATAAAACCCCAGAAAAACAACTAAATGAAGTGGAGATAGGCAAACTTCCAGAAAAAAAAGAGTGCAGAAAAATGATAGTGAAGATGATCCAGGATCTCAGGAAAACAATGGAGAAGATGTAAGAAAAGGCTACCTAACACCTGGAAGAATTGAACTAATGAACAGAGATGTATAATACACTGATGATGGTGCTTTAGACGCTAAATTGTTTCTGACTCTTGTGACCCCATGGACTGGGAACCTACCAGGCTCCTCTATCCATGGGATTCTTCAGGCAAGAATACGGGAGTGAGTTGCCATTTCCTTCTCCAGAGGATCTTCCCAACCCAGGAATCAAACCCAGGTCTCCTGCATTGCAGGCAGATTCTTTACTGACTGAGCTACAAGGGAAGCCCGTATAATACACTAGAAGGAATCAATAGCACAATAACTGAGGCAGAAGCACAGATAAATGATCTGGAGGACAGAATGGTGGAAATCACTGCCACAGAACAGAATATAGAAAAAAGAATGAAGAGAAGTGAAGACAGTCTAAGAGACCTCTGGGACAACATTAAAGGCACTAACATTAGCATTATAGGGGTCCCAGAAAGAGAAGAGAGAGAGAAAGAATCTGAGAAGATATTTGAAGAGCCAGTAGCTGAAAACTCCCATGATATAGGAATGGAAATAGTCAACCAAGTCCAGGAAGCACAGAGTCCCAGGCAGGATGAACCCAAGGAGGAACACACTGAGACACATAGTAATCAAACTGACAAAAATTAAAGACAGAGATAAAATATTAAAAACAACAAGGGACAAACAACAAATAACATACAAGTGATCTCCCATCAGGCTATCTGCTGATTTCTCAACAGAAGCTCTACAAACCAGAAGGGAATGGCATGATATAGTTAAAGTGATGAAAGGTAAGAACCTACAACCAAGAACACTCTACCTCTCCTTCAGATTTGATGAGAAATCAAAAGCTTTCCAGACAAACAAAAGTTAAGAGAATTTAACACCACCAAACCAGCTTTACAACAAATGCTAAAGGAATTTCTCTAGGTAGGAAACACAAGAGAAGGAAAAGACCTACAGAAAATAATCCCAAAACAATTTAGAAAATGGTAATAGGATCATACATATCAATAATTACCTTAAATACAAATGGATTAAATGCACCAACCAAAAGACATAGACTGGCTGGGTGGATGAAAACATGTGCATGTATGCACTTCCACTTACCACATCACTTTGCTTGACCTCCCCAATTGCATGTAATTATTTTATATCATTAAATTAATCATGTTTCCATTATGACTTGCAATTGTAATTATCTTTTATTTTTTGTCTGGCTATTGATCGTGAAAACTGATAAACATCTTTCACTATTGGGATTATGTAACTATTACTTGCTTAACACCATTATATTATGATTGGTTAATGGAAAAATAATAAAATTCTTTATTACCAAAACTGCCACTTAATAGAAAAACCTGTAATCGCTTTTTAAAATCCAGATGCATATCAGAATTATCTTGGTATTTTTTGAAAAATACAAATGCCCAGATACTGCTTTTTTCCTCCAAAGTTCCAGATATGTTTCTAATGAGCAGCCATGTTTAAAAACAACTGGACTACGTGATTATCTTTTACTTTTATCTAGTTTGTTTCACTTTTTCTATTTCATATTCAGTGTTTCCATTTCATTTACTTTATGTTTTCCAATTTCCCAACCTCTTTTTTTTTATGTTCTTTCTCAAGCCTCTATCAAGCATAGTAGAAAACTTTTTGTATACATAGATATAAATACTATGTATGTATTTCAGAAAAATTATGAGCTTCTGCCTAACTATAATTTTTTAATAATATGAATAGACTGCTAGATTTCTAATTAAAAATTTCTAATTAAAAAAATCTCTAATTTGATTTAGTATGAATAGAGTGCTAGATTTCTAATTAAAAATAGATATGCAACAAGCAACAAAGGCTTACTGTATAGCACAGGGAACTGTAGTCAGTATCTCATAATAACCTATAATGGCAAATAATCTGAATAATAACATGTGTATATGTATAACTGAATCACCTTTTTGTGCATCTGAAACATTGTTAAGTCAACTATGAAAGTGAAAAGTGAAAGTGAAGTCGCTCAGTCGTGTCTGACTCTTTGCGACTCCACGGGCTGACTATAGCCTACCCGGCTCCTCCATCCTTGGGATTTTCCAGGCAAGAATACTGGAGTGGGTTGCCATTCCCTTCTCCAGGAGATCTTCCCGACCCAGGGATTGAACCCGGGTCTCCCGCATTGTAGGCAGACGCTTTACCGTCTGAGCCACCGGGGAAGTCAACTATATTTCAATAAAATATATTTAAGCAAAAAAAAAAGAACTCTAGTTGACTTAAAGGAAATTAAGTGCTTATATAAATACTCAGAAATAGAAAATAATCTGCCAAAATGAATTTCAAGTTCATGTCATCTGAAAAATATTCAGTGCTAAACTGATAGGACTTCCCTACTGGCTCAGATAGTAAAGAAACTGCCTGCAATGTAGGAGACCCAGGTTTGATCCCTAGGTCAGGAAGATCCCCCGGAGAAGGGAATGGCAACCCACTCCTGTATTCTTGCCTGGAGAATTCCATAGACAGAAGAGCTTGGCGGGCTATATCCCAACCTGATGGGGTCACAAAGAGTTGGACACAACAAGTGACTAACACTTTCAGTTTCAAACTGATATCTGATATTTAAGATGACTTAAGCTTGTTGGTTTGATTAATACAGACATTTCTTTAGACTCATCAATGTTAAGTATAGTACTTCTGTCGTACCTAGGTTTCAGTTCAGTTCAGTCGCTCTTTGTGACCCTATGGACTGCAGCACGCTAGACGTCCCAGTCCATCACCAACTCCCAGAGCTTGCTCAAACTCATGTCCCTCAAGTCAGTGATGCCATCCAACCATCTCATCCTCTGTTGTCCCCTTCTCCTCCTGCCTTCAATCTTTCCCAGCATCAGGCTCTTTTCCAATGAGTCAGTTCTTCAAAACAGATGGCCAAAGTATTGGAGTTCCAGCATCAGTCCTTCCAATGAATATTCAGGACTGATTTCCTTTAGGATTGACTGGTTTGATCTCCTTGCAGTCCAAAGGACTCTCAAGAGTCTTCTCCAACACCACAGTTCAAAAGCATCAATTCTTTGGTGCTCAGCTTTCTTTATATTCCAACTCTCACATCCATACATGACTGCTGGAAAAAACATAGCTTTGACTAGATGGACCTTTACCTAGGTTTACTAGATGTACCTAAAAAATAAGGTGTGAGGAAGAAAAAAATACTGAGAAGAGTTATCCATGATCAGGATTTTCTAAGATTGCATTAAATCTAGTTGGGTGAATGGATTTTGTTCCTAATGGGCTAGGAAAAGACTGGATTTGGTTTCTCCCTCCAAAATATTCCTGAAATGCTGCTTTTGACAATAGATTGTGTGTGTTTGTTTGCCTTTAAGTGATTTGTATTTGCTTTTGAGATCTCTGGTAACTTTGGTTGAGAAATAAGTATTGTCAGTGATCTATGATCTTACTTGACTAAATGTTTCAGAACTTCTCATATATAAAATTTTAATTAAAGTTCTTTTGATTTCCAGCTAATTTGGGGATACTTTAGGTGGCTCCTGAGTCTTCTCAGAGAAATATTTAGCTAGAATTATTTGATATGTTGAGTTGAAAGTAATCATTTGTAATTCTAGTTATTGTAACTAAGTTTCTTTATAGATTACACTGTAATCAGATGTTTAACCTTGCTTTTTAAGTCTTTTGTTATTTATAGATAGTTATTTTTGTACTTGGATGCTTTTACAAAAAGTGCTTCATTATCAAGGAGATTCATAGAAAAGCTATGGAAGCAGTTACAACAGTTCCACATCAAGATGATGGCTGTACAAGGATTTCCAGCCCATATTGACTTAAAACAAGGAGCTGTCCTCCCCTGGGGCCCCTAGATCAGGCATCCAGAGATTTCTACTCCCTGACAGGCAGAGTCAACACCCCTACTCAGACTTGAAGCAGTTACAGAAGACAGACTATCAAGGGCTGCTTCCCATACGAATATGGAAGTAAAGTCTCTAAGGGGGAAATGAAACAGGAGGGAAGGGGGCAGGGCACAAACTTTAAAAAAATGACATAGCCTGAGGACACAACATAAACTGATTAGAACCAAATAGGTCCAAAATGGTAGTTAACTTCCACTATATCTTGAGCCTCATCATATGCTCATTAAACATATCAGCAAGCTAATTGACACACCCACCATGACAGTGACCTACCAGGAAAGATAAAAAAGTGGATGGTGGACCAATTTCTGGAAATCTCCACTCCTTCCCCAAAGCAGCTGGAATACACCTCCCACTCATAAGCCTATGAAATTACCCATCCCTATAAAAGCTTGACAGCTCCCTACCCTGGGGCCTTTCACCTTCTCAGATGGCCCACATTCTGTGGAGTGTGTTTCTCTCTAAATAAATCCACTTCTTACCTGTCACTTTGTCTCTCACTGAATTCTTTCTGCAATGAGACATCAAGAAATTGAGCTTCATTAAGTCCTAAGACTAGATGTGATCTCAGTTAAAAAGATCATGTGTTCAAGTCCCAATCTGAGTTACATGGTTTCATCTGGAGGGGCATCATTTTTTACAGGAATTACTGAGCTTCCTTTACCCACATAGAGGCAGGGAATACTTTCCTGATCCCCTTTCCCTATAGCCATCTCATGAAGTTTCTTATTTATTTTTTAGGCTGTGCTGGTCTTTGTTGCTATGCGTGGGCTTTCTGTAGTTGCAGCGAGTGGGGACTACGCTTCATTGCAGTGCACCAGCTTCTCTTAACTGAACTTACTGAACTGAACTCTTGTTGCCGAGCAGGGGCTCTAGGCGCATGGGCTTCGGTAGTTGCAGCACGTGGGCTCAAGAGTTGTGGTACACAGGCTTAGTTACTCTGTGGCATGTGGGATCTTCCCAGACCAGGGATCAAACCCATATACCCTGCAGTCGCGGGTGGATTCTTAACCACTGGACCCACCAGGGAAATCCTCATGAAGTTTCTGTCTCCCCCAATTTTTGTTTTAAACATTTTCAACCAGTAAAGGTTTTAAAAAGCAAAGAGTGAATTCCCTGGCAGTCCAGTTAAGACTTGGTGCTTTCACTGTCATGGGCCCAGGTTCGATC